>NC_035442.2:102118893-103580649 GCF_002127325.2 Helianthus annuus
ATTGTGGATGCATTGTCTCACTTATGACTATTCGCTGGGTGATTTTGGTGGGATTACCTGTGTAAACTGTTCAAGAACTTAATCTTCTTCTGGTAAGAATATATTGATTTCTATAAATAAATTGATTTGTTATGTATTATTATGGTATTCTATATCCCAAGTGTAGCTAACTATATAAATTCAAACTTCTTAGGCACATCTTCACTTTAATGCTGAAACAAGGCCTCAAGATTCGGTAAGAATATACTGATTTCTATAGATACACTATTGATTGGTTATTTCTGTTTGGAAGTGAAGCTATTGAAGGCAGAAAATTGGCATCGGTATGGAAGAAGTTTAGCTCGAAGGAGTTCGGGATTACGACTTCTATGATCGCAAAGTCTACACGGATAGAAAGGGGGCGCTATAGTGTAAATGGGGGCTTTAAACCACACCCTGCAAGTTAAAGGAATGGGCTTTAAAGCTGCCCGTGTGACATGGCGGTTAGGTGGCGCTGAGGTGGCGTGATAAAGCCCCTAGGGGCTTTATACCACACCCTCCAGCCTTATGACCTTCTAAGTCGCTTCATTTCAAAAATTAGATTAATATTGTAATAATATATTTTTGTTGTCATATTTAGACATCACGTATAAAAAATGCTTTTTTGCTATGTTCCAACCCGTATTGCGAAATTTGGACATCACTTATAAAAATTGCTTTTTTATCATATGTTATATAAACTTACATGTAAATGTCTTGCTGTAGATATCACTGTGATGTGGCAGATCAGAGACTTGCTCAACATATTGACAAAGGAAACGAAGATGGGTTGCTTATCAGCAGTGTGGCTTCTTGCTCAAACCTATGGGCTCTTATAATGGATTCTGGCACTTTATCACCTCTCAAGTTTACCAACTCCCTCATTTCTCAACAAGGTTTTTCATGCTTTAGGGTCTGGTTTGTTGAATGATTTATTCTAGATAGGGGGTGTGAATTTCTGACACCACCCGAAAACACGACACGAACCTAACACGAAATTCGCGGGTTTGGATTTAGTCTAAACGGGTTCGGGTCAGTTTCAGGTTGAACCCGCCCACCCATTTAGCTAAACGGGTCAGGTTCGGGTCAACCCGGTCGGGTTGGTGGGTTGACCCGTTTAACCCATTTCTCTAATATTATATTTTTTACAATATGTTTTATGTTATAAATTAAATTTGGTGTGTATTTTATGCTATACTTATAACTTAAAAATAGAAATTGACATAAGATTTTATGATTTTAATGTAATTTTATTATCTAATTTGTGATTTTTTTAGTAGATGTTAATTTTATTATATTAATTTGCTGAAAAAAATAAAAAAATAAATAAATTCAGGTTCGGGTCAGCCTGCGAATATTCGGGTCAGGTTCGGGTTCATATCTATGAAACAATTTTCGGGTTCGGGTCGGGTTGAACCCGCCAACACGGCCCGTTTAGCACCCCTAATTTTAGACTACTAAGCATTTTGTTGTATATTGAAGGATTAGATTATGCAACAGCGGGAGAAATCCTACTATATTAGCGTGATAGCATGTGCGAACAACGGGAGCTCTTTGGTTAAGGGTAAGGACAATCATATCTTGTAAAGCTGAGTGCTTGCCTGCTCGCTCTCTTATCCTCTAGTTTTTTTTTGTATAAAATGTAGGTACCAAATACATTCAGCAGTGTTACAAAGTCAGTGAATCACTTTCTTTTTAGTGGATAAATAATAAATGGAGAGAAAGGTTCCATATCACTGCTATGGCAACTGCGAGAACCAGATGGGCAAATGTTATGTCCCATGGCGCTGGATTCTCTGACCAGGTCAAAGCATTTCTTTTGTTATTTACATGAGCGATTTGTTTGATTTTGTATTAATGTGATCCTAGGTTGTGGAACTGGACTTGTTGTATCCAAGTGAAGGTATGCATAAACGATGGGATGCCGAGTGTAGGATAACATTAACTGCAGCTACATCAAACCAAGCTACTTTTGTTCTAAGCATCCGAGAAGAAAACTTGCAGATGATACACATGACACACTTCGCACTTCTGTGTTTCCTAGCAAACATGTCAAGGTTAAGTTTCATGTTTTGTTTCTTTCCTTTCGTCACATGTATGGTGTCTCTTTTGGTCAACTTTGTTGGCGGTCTGTAGGAAAAATGGACAAGGGTCTGCTTCTGATATAATTTTGATTTTTTATAGGGCAATGGTCGTGTATGCTTCACGAAGTGGTGCCAACATTAGGGTTAAACTCATCTGGAATAACGCTAGGGTAAGCACTAAGTCCCTTATTTAAATTGTGGGTGTAGTGATATTGTAAATATTGAAACCCTTTAGTTTAAACTTAAATCGCAATGGTTTCACATTTCTTGATATTTTAATTGTGTAGTATCCATGTCAGCCAGAAGGTATTGAATGTGGGTCCTATGTGATGAAGTTCATGAAGGAGATAGCTTATGGAGGAGTTGAAATACTTGACAATGATAATGTAAGTTTAGGCATATTTTTGTCTATATATTAGAGAAATATGTACTTATATATCCAAACAAATGCTTAAACTCATATATTAGGATTAAATTCTGATTTAAGATTTATTTTATTTAATTGTTGTCTCAGGTTGGGAAAGGAGTAGAAGAATACTCGGCTGCGGATATGGATGACATTCGTGAAGATTGGTCGACTTATGCAGTTAACTCTATTTTTAAGTTATAAATCGTATTCTAGGTGTTGATAATGTATTGACAAACAATTCTTTTTTTGTTAATGTTAAAATATTTGTAGTATACTTGACAAATGATTATGTAATAGATTGTTTTGGTATATATATATATATGTGTGTTTGTTTTATGAAAAAATTTATTGTTTTTGTTATTATACATGTATCCAGGGCAAATTAGTAATTTTATAAAAAAATTTTATACAATTAAAAGCATGACACGCGTAAATGAATGTCATACGTATGTGTCATAAATGATTGTCATGAACGTGTGTCATTAAAAAGTGTCATAAAATGGGTGTCATGAATGTGTGTCATGAATGCGTGTCGTGAATGCGTGTCATTAAATGTGTGTCATTAAATGTGTGTCATGAATGCGTGTCATTAAATGTGTGTCATTAAATGTGTGTCATAAAAATAAGACACACAAATGCATGTCATGTTAATTTTATGACTCCTCAATCAACGACTCGCATTTGCGTGTCATAAAGACCCTTTTATGACACGCAATGCATGTCAAGAAAGGTGTTATTTCTAGTAGTGCGTCAGCATAAAAATACCTGTAAGTTACATAGGTTTTATTGAAAATAGGATTCATGACTTGTAGGTTTATAAGAATGTTTTAACAAAATAGTCATGAACTTTAAAAATGTTTTCTTTTATAAATCATATAACAAGTGATAAGAAAACGGATGATATAAAAGAAAGATGTATAAATAAATAATTAAGTAAAATGAGTTTGTATAAAATATGTTGTTTGAAAAACAATATTTTGATAAAAAGGTTTGTAGTATATATAAAAATATACTTTGGTTTTAAGAAAGTCGAATAAGTAATATATTAAAATATATTTTAGTTTCAAAATAGTCAAACAGATAGTATCAAAATAACAGTTTTTAGTAGTATATCAAAAGTATACTTTGGTTTTATTAATAACATATTAAACTATGCTTTGGTTTTATAAATAACATATTAAACTATGCTTTGATTTTGTAAATAACATATTAAACTATGTTTTAGTAATTAACAAAATATATGTTGTTTTGTACAATATCACACATGAGAGTATATCAAACTATATTTTTGGGAGTATAACAAAATATACAATAAAAATGTGATTTAAGAATTCAACCAAACCTTAGTGCATCAAAATACACCTAGGAGACTATAGAAATACCACGAAGGCAATCCCTATTTGGATAAAATATCGGTTTCTGACATTCCATAACAACAGGAATGGGGTGTCAAATCCTATAGCGCTATATCATACTACCAATCGGTCTGGTGAACATAAAATAAGTACAATTCAACAATTAATTTTATAATCTTTGAGAAAAATCAGTGTTTAAACCATAAATAATCATTCAGTTTGTCAAAAGATAAGTACTAATATGTATAATCAATTATACTTTGAAATCATGAACATAACACATAGGTACACATGCTTCACCCCAAAACATTGAAAACAGTAAAAGAGGGGACTATGTACTCACTTGAGAATGCTTAGAAGTCTTGAATAACAACCAAGCAACGCTAGAGGGATCACAGAATCAAACGACACCTAATATAGGTAACTAAGTAAATAAATCGGACCTAAATCGAAAGATCGGGTAGAACGAGGTTTCGTAAACCAAATGAGTATAGGAACTCATGTAATATGGTTTAACAAAGCCTACATCCTAAATCGAAACCTATCCTAAGTGCTTACGACCCATTACGACCCGTTTAGGTAGCTTAATATACTTTAACGTGTCGTTCGCGTAAAACGTGTTCGGACCACCTAACTAGTCCTATGACAAGTAATATATGCCTTAATATGTCTAATAATGTTGCCTAATCAGTTTAGATGTCAAAATTTATGTTACATATGCTTAAAATGAATTTAGGCGTAAAAAGGGCATTTTGGTCATTTACCTAAGGCATATAAACTACCTATCATACAACTACTTAAACGAAGTGACCATAAGGTATAACCTCGGAAAACTATGGTCACAAAATATGTTTGGTCGAATCCTGCTGATTGACCAAACGGGTCGGGTTCGAAAGTCTAAGCGGTTATTTAGACCGCTTATCTTACGACCCTATATAAGCACTAATCTAAAAGTGACGAGTTAAACATGTTAAAACATGTTTAACGAAGTTCAAAAACAAGTTTGATATCAAGACAAAGGGTCTTGATACCCAAGAATAGTTTGGTTGAAAAATAACAAGAATACGCATTTTGACCGAAACTATGACTCGTCACTACGCCTAAATAACGTGGTAATCTGTAGGTATAGTCACAAGAGACTATAACCATCGTGATTACGCTCACGTTACGAAGTTCAAACGAACTTCGTGTTGACCATAGACTGGTCAAAGCAGAAAGTCAAACACTGTTTGACTTTTACGCTTAAAAACACATAAAAGAACGAAAGAAGCTTACAAAGGGTCCAAGCTAGGAAGATATGATCTATAAATTCTCAGGTATGAAGCATTTGAGCTTCAACTTAGAGAAAATTAGATCATGTGTGGGGAAAGAATGAAAATGAGGTGGGTATATATAGATTTTGGTAAACCGTTAGGATCATTCCTCGTAAACCGTGCTTGAATCATGACCTTACACTTGGGCCCAAGGTTTTAGAATACCATGGGAACATGTAAAACCATCAAATACCAGCCCATAGGGTGCAAAACCATGGGTTAAAACCATCAAAACCTCAAAAATGGACCAAGTTCAATGTATCTGCAAGAAATTTTAAAAATGGTCTCTGCACTTGTAAAACTTGATTTTTGGCACTTTTAAGCCCCGTTAACCCCATTTCAAGACTCTAAAATAAAGTTAAAGTATAGGGAACTTAAAATATGCTCAAAAACATCTCGGATGTCGGCTCGTTTGGTCGTATGGTTGCGTTGTTCGGTTAATTACGACGGAAGTCGTAACGAACGCAAAAACGATCCAAATTAAGTGACGAATGGAAATTTTATCATGCCAATCACTAAAATAAAATATTTTAATGACTATATAAATTTTGGGATGTCCGGATATATATTTAGAACGTAAGATATGCGCGAAAATACAAACTTATGCACTTTTTGATGCTTTTAGTCCCTAAATGACCAAAAAGTTTATTTTAGCATACCGAACACCTCAACGCCTATTTCTAAGCTATGTAAAGGATATTTATGGTATGTTTACCTTATGGTCAAGTTCCAGAATGTTCGTTACCACACGAATCGTCATACTTTTGCAATTTGACACAAATAGTCCCTACGATCGAATAACTTGATTTCAACACACCAAACCATCCAAAACTTATTTCTGAGTTATGTAAAGGTTATTTAAGGCATGTTAAGCCTATGTCACTGTTCCGGAGTGTTTGTTGCATTAAACTGGTTATATTTACGCATCGGTTCGCGTATAACCTTCCAAAAAGCGATTTAGAGCTCGAAATCGAACAAGAATTGATATATGCAAACGATACACATATTTATACAAATCCCAAGTATGAAAAACAATATTTAATTGATTTGGTATTTGTATGATGGTTGAAGTGACACAGGTGTCACAGTCTCCCCTACTTTAGGAAATTTCGTCCCGGAATTTAATTTTAGAGGAAACTTATGAAGATAACTATGATGGTTTCGCTTTCGAAGGAATCCCTCGAACCCTAAGTAGAACTCTGGGCCATGTTTGGATTCTTAGCGAAATTGTCAACTGTCAAAGTGAAGTCCTTGTAGTAACAAAACATGGAGTTTCGAATTATGGACAGAAGAATGTTTCTTATGAAGACTATCATAGGAAACTTGTGTGTGCTCGAAATCAGAGTCGAAGAGTGAAATAACATTGGTTAAGGTCCAGGACTTCTAATAACTTAAATAACGTTACGTTCGCAATGTAATAAGGAACACTTATATATAGGAAGTACCAGCGACGTATCCACCATGCTCCTTTCTACATTGTTCCCGTTTCGTTATTCTCATCACTATAGGTCTTAACACATCACAAAACTTGTTGTGGTTTCTGTGCACGGAATTCCATAATTATGTATGCATCCATAATTACGTAATTCCTTGCAAAGTCCGCACAGTTCATTTCATAATGCGTAGGGGAAAAATCAATTAAATAAACATGAGGTGACTTGACTAGACCACCAAAGGATCTTTTTAACTAGATCAACGAATGATCTTTTTAACTAGATCAACACATGATCTCTTTAACTAGACCGTTGTACGATCTCCTTAAATAGACCACTTAAGGGATCTTTTCAACTATATCATCATCACATGATATTCCAAACCATATTTTTGAATTAATCTGTTTAACTAGACCACTTAAGGGTTCCAATTATAGAATAGTACTTCATAATCCAAGGGACTTAACTATAACGTAGAAGCCCATTAAGGATTTAAGGTAGTACCGTTGGATATCCTATTATGAATCCCTCATATGGAGATATGGAAGATTCTATGAGGATTTGGATAATGAATATTCGGATCACACAAAACCACAAAAAATATAAGAACACACATAAGCACATAATCACATAATTGTTTAACTTGATCTTCAATTTGTTAATTTTCTTGTTAATTGAACACACGAGTATTCAAAGCAGACCAGGAATCCAATCCGTGAATTCTGTTTGGCACTTTAAACATTTTCAAGAATCTAACTATAAAGATAGAAAGATCTTAATAGGAATTCGGCTTTGTCCTTATTGAATTGTAATATACGTATTAAGGCATACGCATAATTCAATTAAGGGTTCTGATTTGAGCGATATTTATCCACAAGGATCTAATTATGATGATAGAAAGATCCAATATGGATTTTGGAATTTGTGTAACGAAAGGTGTTTCGAAACCTTGCACTAAACGTGCTTAAGTTGATACACAAGGTAGAAAGTTCATGAGGTTGAGGTACTAGATATGCCAAGGTGAAATATGAAGCATAATTTGGAGGTTGAGCAGCGACAGGATTTGCAACAGCTTTGCTTTGGACAGCAAAGTGGCACATGTTAACCATGTGACAACTCGAAATCTAGAACCTTTCGTTGTGTCGTGGTGTGACTTGCTTGTACGTTATGTGACTAGCTGACCGATTAAACTTAATGATAAACGTGAATTTTTATGTGCTTGGTTATGTGTGCATTTGTATATATATATATATGTGTACGTGTTTTATGTGAACCAAGAACCCAACCGAGAATAAGGAACCCGACTCGAGACCATGAGGTCTCGAGTGAACTTGGGCCGAGAACCTTTGGCCGGTTGGGTCATTGGGCCGTAAACCCACTCGAAACCCACTAAGGGTGCACACACTTGAACTAGCCTATATAAACCACCCTTAGTTAACTTTTGCCATTTGTTGAAACATTACACACACACACTCTCCTACTTCTCTCACTTAAACTCTAGAACACAAACACTTCATCATTCTCGGATTTGGACTTGGATCGGCTCACACACACACCCGGTTGGAAGCTTTACACACACCCTCGAAACCCATTAACCGGTTAGTGTTTTTAATGTTTATGGTTGATTTTTGTTGTGATTTGTGATGTAGGAATGTTGATGATTCATGTTATGCTTAGTGTTTGAGTTTGATGGTTAAGTTGTTCTTTTATATGAGATGATTGTTTATCAAGAAGCTTGTTTGATGAAATAACCATTTGTTGTCAAAAGATGAAACTATATGCATGGGTTATGATATCTTGGGTTAAATAGAGTTTAAACTACTAAAATTTGATGATACATGAAATCGGGTTGCACTTGGCATGAAATCGGACTTATATAAAAACCGAGTTATGTGTTATGCTAAGTATTTTGATGTTTGTTCATAGTGTTGGTTGAGTAGGTGTTAAAAATGCTATGAACATGATGAATATGGGTTTGAATGTATGAAGAACACTTTGAATAATAGTTGAAGATTGAAAACCCTTGTGATTTTGATCCACCTTTGACTAATAGCCTGATTAGGAAAAATGTTAGTGGAATTCTATTGGTTATTTCCTGATTTAGGGCCTGATTACATTGTACCATTTGGCTGACTACATCTGCATCAACACGTGAACATGAAAACGACTGCTACCGACTCGCAATCACCCGGTTGCGACTCGCAACCACAGCGTGATGACTCGAGACCACGCGGTTGCGACTCGCAACCATAACAGGACAAGCCGAGACCACAGGTTACGAGTCCCGTTGCGACTCGAGACCTCAGCATGACAAGCCGAAACCATGGTTGCGACACCGGTTGCGACTCGCAACCACCTGAGATCAGCACACACAGCATGACTCGAGACCATGCTTGCGAGTCCGGTTGCGACTCGAGACCACACTTTGGGCCTAAGTTAGTGGGCCGAATTTATGGACTTCTGTGCTACTGTTGATGTGTTATTTGGGCCTGTTATCACGAGCCCAACTGTTTGGGCCTCACACTTAGACTTTGGAATTATGTCTGACTGTTAACTGAGAACTGTTACTGTTAAACGTGTTTGCCATACGTGTTGAACATTTGTGCACTACTTGGTTCGGATCTGATTATAAGTGATATCTGTGTTAGGACGTTATTGACTACTTGCGACTTGATTGACTTTCTGTGATTATCTGCCGAGCAAACCAAGGTGAGTTCACACCCTCTACAAAGCATGGGATTCCCTGGGTTGGGAACGGGATTAAGGAATGTGGATTCCTCGTCCTCCTTGGGTAGGACGTCAGTGGTTCAGGAATGTGATTCCTCGTCCGGATGGACGGATAAACGTACTAGACTAAAACTCTATCACGAAGTCCCTCCTTTTTGTATCGACTAATCGCCGGGCCAATGGCGAGCGGGTCATTAGTTAGATAGCGCTATTTAGGTCTGACAAGCCTCACACCGTGCCGCAGAGGACGGGCGTGAACTAATGGATCTGGGGCACGTCAATGATGATAGACATTGATGTTTTCAGGGCACATAAACATGACTACAGTCAGCAGTCGATATGGTAACGAGTCTAGTGTACGCATGGGGTAGCCCCCACGGCCGAAATGCCTGATAACTATCATGGGGTAGCCCCCACGGCCGGAGTGCCGGAGTAACTGGGAATGAACATGTCACGTTTTTAAACTATGGGGTAACCCCCACGGCAGGATGCCAGTTAAAGGAAACTGTTTTCGGAATAACTAAAACAAACGCCCACCCGTGAACTCACTCAACTAGTTGTTGACTCGTTACTACATGCTTTGCAGGACCATAGGTACTTAGCTGGAGCTTGCATGGAGGAGGATCGTTGTGGGACACGGATTGCTACGTGCTATGCTAAACTTGGAACTTTTGAACTTATGTCATAACTTTAAACTTATGCTTCCGCTTGCAACTTAAACTTGTTTGTTTTGAAACACTAATCGTATTGGTTAAACTTTTATAATTACTTATATGCTCGTTCAGTATGATTGGTGGCTGGATCCTGGTCAGTCACGCCTCCAAGCGGTAGTACTCCGCAGGTGGGGATTTGGGGGTGTGACAGATTGGTATCAGAGCCATTGGTTATAGTGAACTTGGTTTTGATAAAGGAGAAACGTTTTTGTTAAAACCAGACTATAACCGGTTTAGTGCTCAACGGTCCACAACGACACTTCACTCCTCATGCAAGGCTCGACATTCTAGGTAATATAATGTATGAATATTGCCTACTTGTTAGTTACATAGTACATTGCTCATGGTATGCTTGATTAGTATAACTACTGTTGTTTAAACACGTGTGTACTTACTCTGTCCTACTATCGTACTTTCGCGAACCTCTCTCACACGTATTACTCTTATTATGAAGAACCATGTCTGGACGCGTTAACATGACACAAGCCCAGTTGACGGCTTTGATCAACGAGCGAGTTGCCGCAGCGCTGGCAGCTGCAAACGCAGGAGGTATATCCTGCAGACCGAAATTGTTCTAGGATCATTTGGATCCTACTCTCGTGAACCAACCTTTGTGTTAAACTCTGTCTTTTCTTTCACCTACCTTAGGTCAGTATGCTCAGGCACCGGTGTGCACTTTTAAGACCTTTATGGACTGTCGACCCACTACTTTTAGCGGCACTGAAGGAGCAGTAGGTCTCCTACACTGGTTTGAGAAACTGGAGTCTGTGTTCGAAATGTGCGAATGCCCTGAAGCGCGCAGGGTGAAGTATGCTACTGGTACTCTCGAGGGTTTGGCTCTCACGTGGTGGAATGCGCAAGTGCAGATGTTAGGGTTGGTTGCTGCCAACGCCACCCCATGGGAAACTTTCAAGGAAATGATCAGGGAAGAATACTGCAGTCGTGACGACATTCACAAGCTGGAAGATGAGTTCTACAATCTCAAGATGTCGGGGTCAGAGATTGAGGCATACACTAAGAGATCGCATGAGCTTGCTTTGTTGTGTCCCACAATGGTGGATCCTCCGTATAAGCGAATTGAACTCTATCTCAAGGGCTTGGTGCCAGAGATCCAAAGTCATGTGACTTCAGCGAATTTGACTACTATCCAGCAGGTTGTACAGTTGGCTCACCGTCTCACTGACCAAGCGGTGGAGCAGAACAAGTTACCGAAGCGTATAGGTGCTGCAACTACTTCTGGTGCTTCTAGTGGGGATAAACGGAAATGGGATGGAACTTCAAGCAGGGGTTCAACTTCTGTGCAAACTCAGTCTCAGCAGAGAAAGACGGATGATCACAAGAGCCCCAGTCAGCAATCGTCCAGTGGTCAAAGTCATGGTGGATACAAGGGGAATCACCCCAAATGCAATCGTTGCAACCTACACCACAGTGGGCCATGCACCAGGGGCAACTGTCATCGGTGCAACAAGCCTGGTCATGTTGCAAAGGATTGCAGGAGCACATACCCCGCCAGTCAGAATCGTCAGCAACCTCAGCAGAACCAGCGACAGCAGCAGGGTAACAACAAAGGGTGCTTTCAGTGTGGAGCTGAAGGCCACTTCAAGAAGGATTGTCCCCAACTGAACCAGAACAACAACAACAATCAGGGGAATGGTAACAATGGGAGCAACCACAACAATGGTGCTAGGGGACGAGTGTTCGTGATTGGTCAAGGTGAAGCAAGGAATGATCCCAACGTGGTGACGGGTAAGTTCCTTCTCGACGACTTTTATGTTACAGTCTTATTTGATTCGGGTGCCGATACTAGCTATGTGTCACTAGAAGTTAGTAAGATGCTTAAGCGTATTCTTACACCCCTGAGCGACAAACACACCGTAGAGCTAGCTAATGGTAAGAGTTTGGAAGCCTCACACGTAGTCAAGGGTTGCCAGCTTATTCTCGCTAATCAGACCTTCGCTATCGATCTTATTCCTATTGTCTTGGGTAGTTTCGACGTTGTCATTGGGATGGATTGGTTATCCCAACATCGAGCAGAGATTCTTTGCAACGAGAAGATCGTTCGTATTCCTGGTTTAGGTAGTGAACCTCTCATGATTCGTGGCGACAAGAGAAGTGCTGTTGAGAACATCATCTCTCTTCTTAAGGCTCAGAAATGCTTACGAAAGGGCCACACTGCGATTTTGGCTCTAGTTACTGATACCACAGAGAAAGAGAAGAAGTTAGAAGATTTTCCGGTTGTACGCGACTATCCTGAGGTATTCCCTGAGGAATTACCTGGTCTTCCGCCCCATCGCCAAGTCGAGTTTCAGATTGAACTAGCTCCTGGAGCCGCGCCTGTAGCCCGTGCACCTTATCGGTTAGCGCCATCAGAGTTGGAAGAACTCTCCACGCAGCTACAAGAACTCTTGGATAAAGGTTTTATTCGTCCTAGCTCATCGCCTTGGGGAGCCCCGGTGTTATTTGTGAAGAAGAAGGATGGTACCTTCAGAATGTGTATCGACTATCGAGAACTCAACAAAGTGACTGTGAAGAACCGTTATCCTCTACCGCGCATTGACGACTTGTTCGACCAGTTGCAGGGGTCGAGCTACTATTCAAAGATCGATCTGAGATCGGGATATCACCAGTTGAGAGTTCGAGAAGAGGATGTCTCTAAGACGGCCTTTAGGACTCGGTATGGGCACTATGAGTTTCTGGTCATGCCGTTTGGGCTGACGAACGCACCGGCAGTTTTTATGGATTTGATGAACCGAGTTTGCAAGCCGTACCTGGACAAGTTTGTTATAGTCTTCATCGACGACATCCTAATCTATTCTAAGAACAAAGAAGAGCACGAACAACATCTACGACTTATTTTGGAACTCCTTCGGAAGGAACAGCTTTACGCAAAATTCTCGAAATGCGACTTCTGGCTTCGAGAGGTCCATTTCCTAGGGCATGTGGTGAACAAGGATGGGATTCACGTTGATCCTTCCAAAGTGGAATCTATTAAGAACTGGCCTGCGCCTCGCACACCAAAGGAGATTCGCCAATTCTTGGGATTGGCAGGTTACTACAGGAGATTCATTAAGGATTTTTCTAAGATCGCGCAGCCTCTCACCTTGCTAACGCAGAAAGGCGTTGTTTATCATTGGGGAAATGCACAAGAGTTAGCTTTTCAGCATCTAAAGGATAGACTTTGTAGTGCACCTATCCTTTCATTGCCAGAGGGCACAGATGATTTTGTGGTTTACTGTGATGCATCGATTCAAGGTCTTGGTTGTGTATTGATGCAACGAGATAAAGTCATAGCCTACGCTTCACGACAACTCAAAGTTCACGAGAAGAACTACACTACGCATGATTTAGAGCTGGGAGCTGTTGTTTTCGCACTTAAGCTATGGCGGCATTACCTTTACGGAACCAAGTGCGCCATCTACACTGACCACAGAAGTTTAGAGCACATATTCAAGCAGAAGGAACTGAATATGCGGCAGCGACGATGGGTCGAACTGCTGAATGATTACGAGTGCTCTATCAGGTATCACCCGGGCAAGGCCAATGTTGTGGCAGACGCCCTCAGTCGGAAGGACACTACGCCTAAGCGCGTAAGAGCTCTACAACTCACGATCCATTCTAGTCTACCTTCGCAAATACGAGCTGCTCAGATAGAAGCACTGAAACCAGAAAACGTTAGAGCAGAAGCTCTACGCGGGTCAAGGCAACGCTTAGAACAGAAGGAAGACGGTGCTTATTATGTAACAGGACGCATTTGGGTCCCACTCTATGGCGATTTACGGGAACTTGTGATGGATGAAGCACACAAATCTCGCTACTCGGTACACCCTGGTTCGGATAAGATGTACCACGATATTAAAACTACGTACTGGTGGCCTAGCATGAAGGCCCACATAGCAACTTATGTCAGCAAGTGTTTAACTTGTGCGCGAGTCAAGACGGAATATCAGAAACCCTCAGGCCTACTCCAACAACCAGAGATACCACAATGGAAATGGGAACAAATTTCCATGGATTTTGTTACTGGCCTACCTAGATCACAGCGCGGAAACGATACTATCTGGGTGATCGTGGATCGACTCACGAAATCCGCACACTTCTTGGCAATCAAAGAAACAGATAAATTCTCCACTCTGGCGGAGATATACCTCAAGGAAGTTGTTTCGAGGCACGGGGTGCCCACCTCTATTATCTCTGATCGAGATGCACGTTTTACTTCGGAACTGTGGCAGGCGATGCACAAGTCTTTTGGCTCACGTCTAGATATGAGCACAGCGTATCACCCGCAGACGGACGGGCAGTCCGAACGCACTATCCAGACCTTAGAAGACATGCTTCGCGCTTGTGTAATCGACTTTGGCAACAGCTGGGAAAGGCATCTGCCACTTGTGGAATTCTCGTATAATAACAGCTACCACACCAGCATTAAAGCTGCTCCGTTTGAGGCATTGTACGGACGTAAATGCCGGTCACCCCTCTGTTGGGCAGAGGTGGGGGATAGTCAAATCACTGGTCCAGAACATGTGGTAGACACTACTGAGCGGATCGCTCAAATACGACAACGCATGGCGGCCGCTCGTGACCGTCAGAAGGCCTACGCCGATAAGGGCAGGAAACCACTTGAGCTCCAGGTTGGGGAGCGGGTATTACTCAAAGTTTCACCCTGGAAGGGTGTGGTTCGCTTTGGTAAACGCGGCAAACTCAACCCACGGTACGTTGGACCTTTCGAAATTCTTGAGAAAATAGGCAAGGTGGCCTACAGACTGAAATTACCAGCAGAACTCGGTGCAGTTCACAACGTTTTCCATGTGTCGAATCTGAAGAAGTGTCTGTCAGATGAGACGCACGTAGTTCCTCTGAAGGAACTCACGATCGACGAACAGTTGAAATTCGTCGAAGAACCTGTCGAGATCACGGACCGGGATGTTAAGGTCCTCAAGAGCACTAGAATACCTCTCGTTCGAGTTCGTTGGAACTCACGTCGCGGCCCAGAGTTTACCTGGGAGCGCGAAGATCGGATGAAACAAAAGTATCCCCAACTGTTTGAGAACAGTACAAACGCTACTGAGGCTGAAGCTACGGAATTTCGGGACGAAATTCCAGATCAACGGGGGGTGGATGTGACACCCCAGGATAACCGGGAAAACCTTACAACTTGACTAGCTTCCTCAGTGAGTGCCATCAAATTTCGGGACGAAATTTCTTTCAACTTGGGGATAATGTGACAACTCGAAATCTAGAACCTTTCGTTGTGTCGTGGTGTGACTTGCTTGTACGTTATGTGACTAGCTGACCGATTAAACTTAATGATAAACGTGAATTTTTATGTGCTTGGTTATGTGTGCATTTGTATATATATATATATGTGTACGTGTTTTATGTGAACCAAGAACCCAACCGAGAATAAGGAACCCGACTCGAGACCATGAGGTCTCGAGTGAACTTGGGCCGAGAACCTTTGGCCGGTTGGGTCATTGGGCCGTAAACCCACTCGAAACCCACTAAGGGTGCACACACTTGAACTAGCCTATATAAACCACCCTTAGTTAACTTTTGCCATTTGTTGAAACATTACACACACACACTCTCCTACTTCTCTCACTTAAACTCTAGAACACAAACACTTCATCATTCTCGGATTTGGACTTGGATCGGCTCACACACACACCCGGTTGGAAGCTTTACACACACCCTCGAAACCCATTAACCGGTTAGTGTTTTTAATGTTTATGGTTGATTTTTGTTGTGATTTGTGATGTAGGAATGTTGATGATTCATGTTATGCTTAGTGTTTGAGTTTGATGGTTAAGTTGTTCTTTTATATGAGATGATTGTTTATCAAGAAGCTTGTTTGATGAAATAACCATTTGTTGTCAAAAGATGAAACTATATGCATGGGTTATGATATCTTGGGTTAAATAGAGTTTAAACTACTAAAATTTGATGATACATGAAATCGGGTTGCACTTGGCATGAAATCGGACTTATATAAAAACCGAGTTATGTGTTATGCTAAGTATTTTGATGTTTGTTCATAGTGTTGGTTGAGTAGGTGTTAAAAATGCTATGAACATGATGAATATGGGTTTGAATGTATGAAGAACACTTTGAATAATAGTTGAAGATTGAAAACCCTTGTGATTTTGATCCACCTTTGACTAATAGCCTGATTAGGAAAAATGTTAGTGGAATTCTATTGGTTATTTCCTGATTTAGGGCCTGATTACATTGTACCATTTGGCTGACTACATCTGCATCAACACGTGAACATGAAAACGACTGCTACCGACTCGCAATCACCCGGTTGCGACTCGCAACCACAGCGTGATGACTCGAGACCACGCGGTTGCGACTCGCAACCATAACAGGACAAGCCGAGACCACAGGTTACGAGTCCCGTTGCGACTCGAGACCTCAGCATGACAAGCCGAAACCATGGTTGCGACACCGGTTGCGACTCGCAACCACCTGAGATCAGCACACACAGCATGACTCGAGACCATGCTTGCGAGTCCGGTTGCGACTCGAGACCACACTTTGGGCCTAAGTTAGTGGGCCGAATTTATGGACTTCTGTGCTACTGTTGATGTGTTATTTGGGCCTGTTATCACGAGCCCAACTGTTTGGGCCTCACACTTAGACTTTGGAATTATGTCTGACTGTTAACTGAGAACTGTTACTGTTAAACGTGTTTGCCATACGTGTTGAACATTTGTGCACTACTTGGTTCGGATCTGATTATAAGTGATATCTGTGTTAGGACGTTATTGACTACTTGCGACTTGATTGACTTTCTGTGATTATCTGCCGAGCAAACCAAGGTGAGTTCACACCCTCTACAAAGCATGGGATTCCCTGGGTTGGGAACGGGATTAAGGAATGTGGATTCCTCGTCCTCCTTGGGTAGGACGTCAGTGGTTCAGGAATGTGATTCCTCGTCCGGATGGACGGATAAACGTACTAGACTAAAACTCTATCACGAAGTCCCTCCTTTTTGTATCGACTAATCGCCGGGCCAATGGCGAGCGGGTCATTAGTTAGATAGCGCTATTTAGGTCTGACAAGCCTCACACCGTGCCGCAGAGGACGGGCGTGAACTAATGGATCTGGGGCACGTCAATGATGATAGACATTGATGTTTTCAGGGCACATAAACATGACTACAGTCAGCAGTCGATATGGTAACGAGTCTAGTGTACGCATGGGGTAGCCCCCACGGCCGAAATGCCTGATAACTATCATGGGGTAGCCCCCACGGCCGGAGTGCCGGAGTAACTGGGAATGAACATGTCACGTTTTTAAACTATGGGGTAACCCCCACGGCAGGATGCCAGTTAAAGGAAACTGTTTTCGGAATAACTAAAACAAACGCCCACCCGTGAACTCACTCAACTAGTTGTTGACTCGTTACTACATGCTTTGCAGGACCATAGGTACTTAGCTGGAGCTTGCATGGAGGAGGATCGTTGTGGGACACGGATTGCTACGTGCTATGCTAAACTTGGAACTTTTGAACTTATGTCATAACTTTAAACTTATGCTTCCGCTTGCAACTTAAACTTGTTTGTTTTGAAACACTAATCGTATTGGTTAAACTTTTATAATTACTTATATGCTCGTTCAGTATGATTGGTGGCTGGATCCTGGTCAGTCACGCCTCCAAGCGGTAGTACTCCGCAGGTGGGGATTTGGGGGTGTGACAAACCAAATGTCCCCATCATCCATCATGGGTACATTTGAAACAGCGTATCTGATTCGGATGATGACAGTTGCATTGATTGCTCCAAGGAGCGGTTCCCTTGTATAGCTTCATCCCTGAGGCGAGTCATGGTGATAGCTAAATCAACGGTCCTCTGGAGTACGACGCCTAATTGTTTGGCAATTGCAGCACCTAGTTCGGACATTGTTGTTGCGATAAAGAGGCATCATGAAGGCAATGAAAGATATGAGAGGAAACAAGTGAAATGATATCGGATAATCAAAACAGAATGACAACGCATAGAAATTGCGATCATTTGTTTGTTACCTAAGGCAAACAAATGAGACGGTGACTAATCAAAGTAAATGGGTCAATATAATGTATCGCGAAGACATGCTCGCCTATAAGTGGACACTCACCCCAAGAGTTCCCAGGTAAGAGTGACTGGTTCGATACTGCGGATTTGTACGAACACTCTAGCCTTAGACAGAACACCCAGGGTACAGGCACCCACCCTTCTAGTTTGCACGTGTTCACATTATTTAGACCAAACTTGGACGAGATTTTGAAAATTTAGAGGGTTCAAAACCATATAATAAATCATCCTAGAACAGATGATTAGTTTTCAAAGAGGATTCGAAATTTGTGTTCTTTTGTGGTTGTCACATAAAGATAGGCGACGGTATTGTTTTAAAACTAAACACAAGATAACTTGTGTTAGGGTCCTAGGAAGGTTATAGTCTAGATCAAAGCATTACTAATAACCTAATTCCCTATAACCATTGACTCTGATACCAACTTTTCTGTCACACCCCGACCACGTAAAACAACAAAACGTGGCGGAAACGTCGGGGAGTGTTGTAACAGAATCATTGTTTCACAACCATGGATTAAATAATTTCGTTTTATTGAATTATTGAACTCATTGTTTTATTACAAATTAAATGAATACAAATATTGTATTTCAAATTTTAAAGTCGCTAAGGCACGAGTCCATCCTATGTATAGCATGTATCAACAATCATTACATAGCAGCACCTGAAACATGTGTAAAAATAGGTACGTCAGCATAAAAATACCTGTGAGTTACATAGGTTTTATTGAAAATAGGATTCATGACTTGTAGGTTTAAAAGAATTTTTTAACAAAATAGTCATGAACTTTAAAAATGTTTTCTTTTATAATCATATAACAAGTGATAAGAAAACAGATGATATAAAAGAAAGATGTATAAATAAATAAATAACTAAAATGAGTTTGTATAAAATATGTTGTTTGAAAAACAATATTTTGATAAAAAGGTTTGTAGTATATATAAAAATATACTTTGGTTTTAAGAAAGTCGAATAAGTAATATATTAAAATATATTTCAGTTTCAAAATAGTCAAACAGATAGTATATTAAATATACTTTAGTCATCAAAATAACAGTTTTCAGTAGTATATCAAAAGTATACTTTGGTTTTATAAATAACATATTAAACTATGCTTTGGTTTTGTAAATAACATATTAAACTATGTTTTAGTAATTAACAAAATATATGTTGTTTTGTACAATATCACACATGAGAGTATATCAAACTATACTTTTGGGAGTATAAAAAAATATACCATAAAAATGTGATTTAAGAATTCAACCAAACCTTAGTGCATCAAAATACACCTAGGAGACTATAGAAATACCACGAAGGCAATCCCTATTTGGATGAAATATCGGTTTCTGACATTCCATGACAACAGGAATGGGGTGTCAAATCCTATAGCGCTATATCATACTACCAATCGGTCTGGTGAACATAAAAGAAGTACAATTCAACAATTAATTTTATAATCTTTGAAAAAAATCAGTGTTTAAACCATAAATAATCATTCAGTTTGTCAAAAGATAAGTACTAATATGTATAATCAATTATACTTTGAAATCATGAACATAACAAATAGGTACACATGCTTCACCCCAAAACATTGAAAACAGTAAAAGAGGGGATTATGTACTCACTTGAGAATGCTTAGAAGTCTTGAATAACAACCAAGCAACGCTAGAGGGATCACGGAATCAAACGGCACCTAATATAGGTAACTAAGTAAATAAATCGGACCTAAATCGGAAGATCGGGTAGAACGAGGTTTCGTAAACCAAATGAGTATAGGAACTCATGTAATATGGTTTAGCAAAGCCTATATCCTAAATCGAAACCTATCCTAAGTGCTTACGACCCATTACGACCCGTTTAGGTAGCTTAATATACTGTAACGCGTCGTTCGCGTAAAACGCTTTCGGACCGCCTAACTAGTCCTATGACAAGTAATATATGCCTTAACATGTCTAATAATGTCGCCTAATCAGTTTAGATGTCAAAATTTATGTTTTTTTTGGGTAAAGGGTTACCCCGGTAAATTTTATAAATAACCAATAAGAACAAAGCATGTGCCTGACATAGCACACACAACTAGACTTGGCATACCAAGACTAGGGCAACAAGAAAACAAGACCAACATCAACCGTTCAACCAAACACGACACACAGCCCAAACACTACCAACAAAAAACAAACAATTACAACCAAACGAAAAACATTAAAATTCCTTCCTTAGCCCGGGTCTTCATCCGATGCCCTACACAGGATCTGCCACTTTGTAAGCGTCCTTTGATAATCCATATCTCCCTTGTAATCGAAACCCATTAGCCGAAGCCGGACAATGTTTTTAACCTTCTCGGTCACCTGTTTAGCCGTGCACTCCTTAGATGTAAATAGCCGATTATTCCGCTCTTGCCATATGTACTAAGATGAGGCCGATATTGCTAGCTTACACATGACGTGTTTCAATCTTTTGGATTCCGAGTTGTGTTCCATCCAATCCACAATGGAGGTCCACGAATCATTAACGTTATCCATTTCTACCAACATCCTTATGTTCGACCAGACTTGTGAAGCAAAAGTACACCCGAAAAATAAATGATCTCTAGAATCCATACCTTGCTTACAAAGAGGACAACACATGAGTCTCCGGTTCGTTTCGCAGCCCACTTCCCAAACCGCCAACCGATCTTGTGTTTTCAGCTTGTTTTTTATCACCAACCAAAGATGAAATGAGTGTCTCGGGATACATTGACTGAACCAAACCATACTAGCCCACTTAACTGGGATTTCACGTGTCCGTAATGTGTGCCACACTTCCAATGAACTAAAGTGCTGATCATGACCCTCCAAATCCTTCCAAACCATGCGATCCGCTAACTGGGGGTCCTGTTGATTAACAGTTAACCCAATCAGAACCGGGTAGATATCATACCATGCTTGGGGCCATTTCCACTGCCCATTCTCATCTAGTAAATCTGCCACCGTAGATTGAAGATTAAAACCCGCGTTCGCAATGTGTCTTGGTGTTATAAAAGACCGAAGAGGACTCAAATGACACCAATTATCACTCCACACATTCGTTTGCATTCCACTTCGAATGATGTTCCAAAAAAACGGCCGAACCGCATTCCGGATGGATAAAATCTTCCTCCAACCCCACGTCATACTACCTTTACATTGTACTTCCCAAAAATTCTGATTTTTCAGTTTATGAGTATAGATCCACTGCACCCAAAGCGAGTTCCTTTTTGAGAGGATACTCCAAATATGCTTAGTAATCAGGGCCCTATTGACATCCGCAATACGTCTAATACCCAATCCACCTTCCGCTTTTGGCAGGCATATATCGTTCCACGCCACCTTTGCTTTAACTCTCCCATTCGTACCCGCATTCCAAAGAAAACGCCGCATACGCTTTTCTAAATCGTTGGTAACTCGAGCCGGAATCATGAACACCGAAGCCCAATATAAATGCATGGCTGAAAGAACAGAGTTAACCAGCTGCAACCTACCCGCAAACGAGAGAGTCTTGGTCATCCAGTTATCAATTTTCTTCTCCATTCGATCCACCAGCAACTTACAATCTTTTGCCATTAACCTCGTGGTAATCAACGGCACACCAAGATACCGAACAGGCAAGATGCCTTCCTGAAATGGCATAATGTTGAGAATGTGCTGCCTTACCTGCTGACTAACATTACAGAAAAAAACCGTACTCTTTGCAGGGCTCGGAACTAGACCCAAAATATTAGTGAATAACTCCAACGCCTCCTTTATTCTGTTTACTGGAGAGACACTCCCATGAACAAAAATAAATAAATCATCAGCGAACGAGACATTAATAATTTTCTGCTTCACACAATTAGCATGATACTTGAACGATGTGCTTGAGCGAGCCTTATGTTGAAGGAGTAATGTGAGCACCTCCATGACAAGAGTGAACAAATAAGGAGACATCGGATCATCTTGACGAAATCCCATCAACCGTCTTCATCCATTCTCGCTCGACACATATTCTGAAATCCGGTTTGGAAGTAAGAAAATTCGCGAACTTGAACGGCTTTGGCTTAGACTCTTTAGGCACCTTTGTAAGCTTTAAAATACAGGGGGTGTGGTCCGAGACCCGATACGCATGATACAAAACATAAGCGTCAGGAAACATGTCTAAACCCTTAACATTACACATGACCCTATCAATCTTACGAAGTAAACCAATTCCCTCCTTCGGCTTCTGGTTCCAAGTGTATTGCATACCATGACCCTTAACATCAAGCAGGTCCGTATTTTTTATACATTCATAAAATTCTCGCATACCTATAGTTTGAGTTGACGTACCAAACAGCGAATCCTCCATATGAAGAGCCGAGTTGAAATCGCCCATGACAAACCAAGGCTTATCCCTACACAAAATCGCATGCCCAGCTAAGTTCTCCCAAAGAGCCCTACGTTCTTGATATTTATTTTTTGCATAAACAAAAGACCCGAAGACACTAGTATTATCAGCTTTTGACCATAATTGAGCATGAATAACTTGATCAGATTGAGACAGAATCATGACATCCACAATATCACTATTCCACCCTAGGATAACTCTAGCACCCCGATCACACAGGCCCCCATTAGACGTCCAACTCCAATTTCTGAACACCTTCTTGCAAACTCTATCCAGATTGGCAACCTCCACATGCGATTCTAGAATGGCACAAACAAACACCTTATTTTCTGACAGCATAAGACGAACCTCATTTTGTTTCAGGGGTTGGTTCAAACCCCTTATATTCCATGAAAGAAAACTATCCATGAATACCACTCTGACCGGGAGTGCTTGCCCCCTCAGCTTTGCTTCCAACAGAAGAGTTACTCATAAACTTTGACATTTCGGTAGGCACCGCCTCAACAAATTCTTCTTCATAGTCGTCACACGGATCATTAGAACCAGCCACTTCTGGCCTCGTAGAATTCACATTAACAAGAGGGACATCCGCACCCCCATCCTATTTAGACAAAACTTCAAAAGAGTTTTTAGTCGCCACATTTGCATTGACATTAGAGTTCTGCTTATCATCCTTCGTACCTGAAGTGCTAGCACCCGAGTTTCCCGTTTTCGGCCTATACACAAATTTTGCCCTATGTTTCTTTTGCATAACCCCTTTTCTAGCCATTTTCCTCTCATCCGTTATGAACCCCTCATCATCAATAACAACCTGCTTAGCTTTTGGAACTACATTCTTCGGACAAGCTTGATCACTATGACCAAAAACACAGCAAGACGAGCACCTCTGAGGCTTCCATTCATATTCAACCTTCACCTTTTGAGTAACATAACCATCCTCTTCAAGCTTCGGGATTGCAACCGTAATATGATCTTTTAATTCATTATCCGCACTAATCTCAATTAATGCACGAGCAAAACTACTTCTCCCCCAGTTATCAACACACATATCAGCCGTATATCCATCCAACCGTTTAGGAGTACCCAACTTAGACGCCAATAAACTCAGCCCATCATCCGTGTAAATAGCAATAGGAACATTATGAAGTTTTACCCAAACCGGAACCGACTTAATACACTCCTTTCTGAGGTTGATCGAAGGAGACCAAACATTCAAGAACAGCGGGATTTTTCTAATTAACCATGGCCCTCCTTCAAGCACCTTCATCATCCCCTCCTTAGAGTCAAACTTGAAAAAGAAAAATCCTTCAGCATTCATCATTATCTTCACAAACCCATGTTTAGCCCAAACATTTTTTGCATAGTATTCCACAACCGGAAAAGGCAGCCGGTTGCCCAAGAAATATCCATAGAGAACATTTTCAAATTTATCCTGAACCTTTTGGATTACCTCACGGGGAATAAACACATCCGCATCCTGAACCGTCTCTGTAGCATCCAATTTTCTGAAGTTTACCTCTCTTTTCAGCGACTTTTGCACTTTAACCTTGTCAGCATACGAAAAAATGGAAGCATCATTTACCACGTTACTCGAGCTTGGATTAGCTTGGCTATCCAAGTTAGCTGCCGAAGACCCACCACCATAATCCCACGTACTAGGCAAATCCACCGGTTTTGAAATTTCAAACAACCCATCAAGGACCGAAACATTACTAGTAGAAAACATACCACGACGCGGCATCAACGGATTACCCTCAATATTAGTAACTCGCAAACCAATCCCACGAACCGGAGGAGTATTATCATCAATCCCAGGAGATTGTTGTTTTAAAGGTTGCACCCCGCCACTTTCACCCGCCATGCATGCAAAAGAAATCCTCAGCAGCCGAAAAGGAAACAAACTATTCAAGAAACCCTAATCGGCCAATAATAATGAAACAATCACCGAGAATCAGCACCCGAAACAGAAAACTTCACAAACCAAACCCTAATCAGCCGACAGAAAAAAACAATTCCGAAAGATCAAGAATTCGCAAACCAGGAAGATAGAGCCCGAACTCCCTTAAACCCTAGAAAGAAAACCTCAACGCTTGATCGGTTAATCCAGTGTCATCAATCTAGCTAAATTAAACTCAGTTAACCGCAATCAATGGCAACCAGATTAACAGATTAGGGAATCAGAATATGTTTCTAGAGCGGCGATTGTAAGAAAACAAACGAAAAACCCTAATTCTTAAATGGTCCCTAATGCTAACGAGTTCGTTATGGATACTTGGAATAACAAGATCCAATCACAGACTGTTATACATAAGATCACAAGAAAGAACAAGGGTTATCAAGAACAAGATGATCGAAATCGCCAAAGGGAGAGAGAGAACACGGCCCAACTTGTTCTATGTCAAAATTTATGTTACATATGCTTAAAATGAATTTATGCCTAAAAGGGCATTTTGGTCATTTACCTAAGGCATATAGACTACCTATCATACAACTACTTAAACGAAGTGACCATAAGGTATAACCTCGGAAGGTTATTCCCTATACAACTATGGTCACAAAATATGTTTGGTCGAATCCTGCTGATTGACCAAACAAGTCGGGTTCGAAAGTCTAAGCGGTTGTTTAGACCGCTTATCTTACGACCCTATATGAGGACTAATCTAAAAGTGACGAGTTAAACATGTTAAAACATGTTTAACGAAGTTTAAAAACAAGTTTGATATCAAGACAAAGGGTCTTGATACCCAAGGATAGTTTGGTTGAAAAATAACAAGAATACGCATTTTGACCGAAACTATGACTCGTCACTACGCCTAAATAACGTGGTAATCTGTAGGTATAGTCACAAGAGACTATAACCATCGTGATTACGCTCACGTTACGAAGTTCAAACGAACTTCGTGTTGACCATAGATTGGTCAAAGCAGAAAGTCAAACACTGTTTGACTTTTACGCTTAAAAACGCATAAAAGAACGAAAGAAGCTTACAAAGGGTCCAAGCTAGGAAGATATGATCTATAAATTCTCAGGTATGAAGCATTTGAGCTTCAACTTAGAGAAAATTAGATCATGTGTGGGGAAAGAATGAAAATGAGGTGGGTATATATAGATTTTTGTAAACCGTTAGGATCGTTCCTCGTAAACCGTGCTTGAATCATGACCTTACATGTAACACCTCGAAATTTTGTGTCCAATAATGTATTGACACGTGTCTTAAGTTTACACGTGGCGTTTCATATTAAATAAAGGACTAATGTTGACGAACCTTGAAAGTATATAAATTCGAGGGTTATAAATGTCAAACAAGGGTAAGTATACTGTATAGTAACCCTAAATGGTGCTCGTACCTTCAAACGAATAAATCATGGATCGTACGGAAGCGAAACGCGGAAGAAAGTGGGAGATTACAAGCTGCGGGGGTTAACTGTGTCAACATGTTTAATTATACCTCTGAGTGACCCTTTGACGTACCCGAGGCTTTGTAACAGTAAAATACGCTCACTAGAATATACTGTATAAATTCCGCGAAGTTCCGTTTTAAAATGAGAAAGTTATGATCAAATTCGTACGAGAAGGGTTAAAAGCGTCAACACTGAAAGTTAAGGCTTTCCAAATAATTAATAAACTAACCGGGGACTTAACAATGCGGGTGAATAACACGAGGTCCTTAGTTGTAAATAATCGAGGGCCAAATCGCAAAGTTACCCCTTCAAACCCGAAAGGTCAGGTTAATAATTACGAAAGATTTCGTTATTAATTACCAGATTCTGATCATGATTACAAAAGATTAAAAAATCTGAAAATCTTGACCTCTCGCGGGCCGCATAAGCTTTTAGAGTAAGTTGAGGCGGGCCGCGAGCCACCTCTTTAACCACGTCTGATTTTAAACTTCAGGCGGCCCGCGTTAAAGCTTGCCTAATCTCCCATGCGGGCCGCGTGGGACGCCCAGATGCAGAAACTTTAGCTTTGCATGCCTTTTGAACTTGTGAACGATCATTTGGACAATAAGTGCAGCATGGGTGCCCTCTACTTGCCTCCTAGCATCAGGGGCCACCTGCCCATCATCCATACTCACTCATAGACTGATGTGTGATGATCTTGAGGCTTTTCTTGCACTATAAATAGACCTCCAATGTTCACAACTTAAACACACCTCAAACACACTCTTCTGATCATACTTGGAGCTCTCAAAGCTTTCTCTTATCATTCTAAGTCGTGCACAAGTCTCTGTAAGTATGCCAAACCTTGTATGGCTTTGTTTTTGCTTAAATTAGCCTAAAAGTCAATCCGTCGTAACTAACGATTGACTTTGCGATAAATCCTTAATGGCTCAGTCTTATGTCGAATCAAAGGTAGTTATGTGTTGGTGTTTATGTGGGTAATAAACCCCTGAAAGGGTTCCCCATGATCACCACTCTAACTATGTCAAATGTCGAGTCAAACGTGCACCCAAAAAGTCAACAGAAAGTCATTTTGCAACTTTGTGCATAATCTGTAATGTATATGCTATGAAACCTGTTTTGATGATCATAAAACATGATATTAAGTATATAAACTTGTCTAAACTCGTTTGATTCGGCCATTTTGTAACACCTCGAAAAATTTCGTCCAATAATGCATTGACACGTGTCATAGACTTTGAATATGTGAAAATATACTTTAGAGGGACTAAAGTTGACAAACAGTGAAAACTATGGAACATAAGGGTCCAAAGTGTCAACAATGGATAAATAGACTCTACAATAACCCTACATGGTGTTTATAACCCTAAACGGATAGATCATGGATCATACGAAGCGGAAAATGCACGAAAGTGAGGAATTACAAACTACAGGGACCAAAAGTGTCAACATGTTGAATTTATACCTCTGAGTGATCTTTTGGCAGCCCCGAAGCTTTGTAATGCTAGAATATACTCACTAGAATATGTGGTAAAAATTTCATGAAGTTTCGTTATCGTATGAGAAAGTTATGGCCAAAACCGTACTTGAGGGGTTAAAAGCGTCAACGTCGAATTTCATGACTTTTCGGGTGAGCGCAAAGTTAACCGAGGACATTACCATGTTGGTAAATGTCCCAAGGTTCCTAAAAATCAGATTTGAGGGTCTAAGGGTCAAGGTTAATGGCCAAAACCTCGTAACTAAAGAACAGGGACCAAAACTGCAACATTTAAACAACTTTTGGGCCTGCAGACCCCAGGCGGCCCGCCTGGGCAACCTTAAGCGGGCCGCGACCCGTGCCCAGATGCAGAAATTCGCGAACAGCATGGTTTGGGTCCGTTTTTGCAAGTGGAAGCCAGCTTTCTCCACCTCCCAAGCCCTCCAATCGGATCCCATGCATGTATGGACACCTGTGAGCCTCTCATAACCTCTGAAACACCATAAATCAGATCAAAAGCTTCACAATTTGGGTCTTGAGTAGTAACCAAGAACACACACAACTTTCAAAAATTCACAAGAGCTATTCAGGAGCTTTCTGGACGACAAGGCAACCTCATAGTGATCTCTAAGCTTCATTAGGACTCTTGTAAGCATTCATAACCTTCTCTAATTCGTTCTAGCTTTGATTATTAGCCGAAAGTCAATCCGTCATAGTTCTAGTTTGACTTTTCGATTAAACGAAAATGGCTCAGTCATTTCTCAAATTGAAAGTACCTACAAGTTGGTATTTATGTGGGAAACAAACCCTCAAAAGGGTATTCTCTGATTCCCACTCTAAGCATGATTATTGTCGAGTCAAAGATGTTCTTAAAAAGTCAACAGGAAGTGTTTTTGCAAAATCTAGCATAAATGGTAATGTAGATGACATGCAATCAGTTTGATCATCAAAAATAACTTTGTAATGAATGTAAGAATATGTTTTATCATGATCAACTCGACAATCTTTAGTATAAACTCGGATCGGAACCGAAAGTCTTATAAAATGACTTTTTCTTTGACTTTCGATTCGGATCCGTGCATGCATGTTTGAGATCTGCATTGGAGCTTAGTTTGGACCATTTTTATTTAAGATTAACTCTCTGGAATTTTTACAACTTGAGTCCATGCTTAACCGATTCATATGCATGTTTCCGATTTATGCTTAAAGTTGACTATTTTGCCCTTTTTGCTATAAAACGTGATTTTTGGAAAAATGAAAGAGTAGAAACCTTTATTACTGATTTATAAACTTGCACCGAAAATTTGATATCAGTTGGAGGTCCAGATTTAGAGTTATGTCCGATATCGTAAATTGAAAGCTTTATGTTAAGTAAACGGCGTAATTAGCGTATAACCTATTTAAGCTCACTTTTTGATATAAAACTTTTTACCCACTGATGTTATATAATATTTTGGGATTTTTGAAGATTTTTATTTAATTTTTGGCTGATCGTATCTTAGGTCTCTAAGTTTAATTCGGTTAATACCGGTTTTGACCTTTTAAGCCATAAAATGAGTTTTATAAATCTTTTTGACCCCAAACCTTTTTCTACTGATTTTATTTGTTAAATAAAATATTTTGAGCATTCTGGAAATATAAAAATATCAGCTTTCCTTTGAAAACCCGGAAACGGCTCTAAATCGCCTTTCTAAGCGTTTTTAACGCGTAGTATGCGTTATACCCATATTAAACATATAAGGATTATACCTACTGATGTATTTAGCATATTTTTATAAAATAACAATAAGTATAAGTTTTTGAACTCAGATTTCCAGTTTTGACATTTTTAGCCCTTGTGAAATTACCAAAATACCCCTAAGGTGCATAGTTTGATTTTAAATGATAAGTTTTGTATATGGGTCATACCCTACTGTTATAATATGTCAAATTAAGTATATTTACTGTATAAATCCGACCTGTAACTCAGATTTCCAATTTAACTCTTTTATAACCTTTTAAATGACCAAAATGCCCTTATAAGGCATAAATTGAGTTTAAATTTATTCGGGGCATAATAGAACATAACTTGCTGATATTATATCATATTTAAAGCATATTATCTCAGGGAACTTGCATATGACTCTTTTGGCTACCCGTAACGCTCTTTTAGCGCTCGGTTCAGTTTATGTAACTAGTTTGCATAAATTGACCGAAACGGGTCAAACGTTATCATTTTTGTCTCAAAATCCAGAATGTATTTAGTATACCCATATTATACAAGTGTTCAAACTTGTCGGGTCTAAAACACATTCTATCCGGTCTTCGCTTAATTGTGCGCTTGAACCGTATCGTCCTTAAACTAACCGGTCTAAGCTTAGGCTTAAATAAAGACCCGTTAGGAATCTAATAGGTTATTATAAACCTTTGTTCCAGAATAGGAGGCCCAGTAAAAGCTACCCTCACTTGCCAATTGTGATTCATACTTGCTCAGGTAAATACTTTTAACTTATTTTCCCTATACGGGCTTGGGTTACGGTATATAGAATACCGCTTGATCGAGCGTACAAATCTTGCACCCTTGGGTGTTCAATTGAATAATTTGATCGGCTCATTTAAACAGTCTTGTTTTACTTTAAGCCTTTGGGGGGTTAATGACCATGTCCCGGATATCCTTGGCATCATCTTACTGGATGGCCACGACCAGAGCACGAGGTGTAGGCGTACATCTGTCAGTGTATAACTCTTTAATGTGGTGTGTCTATTGATCTTTAACCCGGACAAGATCCGGGCTACTGAACGCACAAGTAACATGTAATTCGTTCACAAGATTATATTGCATAATTATCCCAAGTTATAAAAATATTTTATGCTATGTGCATTTAAATCAATTTTCAATCATTTTTAAAATGAGTCAGTTAATTTGTATTTACCAGTGTAAACTGACGTATTTTCCCAAAAGGTTAAGTGCAGGTACTACACGTACTAGGCTGGCTGTCTTCTAGAGCGTCCACAATAAGTCTCGCAAGCTTGGACGACAATAAAACTGTTGAACAATATCATATTTTATTTTGATCCGCCTGTGGATCCGTTTCAACTACTAGTGATATTTAATATTACATTTATTAAAGTTGAAATGAATCTATCTTTGCTTCCGCTGTGCATTATTATATTGTGTTGTTTGTCTATGATGATGCCAACTACGTCACCATACCCCCACCGGGCCCACCGGTGACACGTGGAAATTAGGGGTGTGACAGGTTGGTATCAGAGCCAACTCTGAGTGAATTAAACACTAGCCTTTGTGTTTAATCTCAGTTACACAATTGCACATTCCTCGACTCTCGAGTCTAGACAAAGAACTTAGGAAATATTCAAAATTTATTTTATTTTCTAACTTTGTCTTATATATATTTTATTGTGCCACTTGTTTGATTTTTACAGGTTCAAAATGCCGCCACATCTAAGAGGAAGGGGACGAGGAGCATTCGCAACCTCTCATGACCATGAAGCTGGGCCTTCGCATAGGCGAACCCCTTCAGGATCCCATAACGCGGATGCCCGTAACCTTTGGAGCTCGTTCGCTGAACCCGCCAGGCACTCACTGAGTACCTCACCTTCCATTCCCCACTCTTTTGGGCCTCATTCAGAAAATGAGCCCCACAACTCCCATCAATCCTACATTCCTCTCCACCAATCACCTTTTGATTACCCAGCACCTGTCTATCAGGGCCTGTACAACCTTGATGATTACTTGGGAGAACCAGTGGGTCATAACCCACTTGGACCTGAAGACCACTTTCCGGGTGGCAACGAGATGGATGTCGATGAGGATACCGATCCTTCCATGCCACCGTCCGGAACACCGAACCACCCCATCGAGATATCTGATGGGTCACCGTTTTTAGGATCACCTTACAATGGTCCCGACAGTTACGAGGAGAGATTCAAGCAGCACGACTGGGTTTATACCCCTAGTTACCATAACTCTCCCATGCACCAGTCCTACCACAGCTCTCCCTTGCACTCCCAGCATCACTCCCAGCAGCAGCTTCAGCAGCAGCCTCAGCAGCAGGATCCTTCAGAGGGTTTCTGGTGCGACGTAGTCACTCCGCCTCCGCCACCACCTCCGGTTTTGCCTCCTCCGCCTCAGAGGTGAAGGGGAAGGAACGCCCGGATGTCCACACGAGGAGGGATACGCATCGGCACCCCTCCACATTCAGGTAGCAGCCGCTACTCGCCTCTTCACGAAGAGCCAGAGATGGGAGAATCTTCGCATCCCGTCTCGGAAGTAACCTCTGCGCCAATCGCGCCACCACCACCACAGGATTTTGGGAACCCAATCCCTGCTTATGCCAGCGCGGCAGCATTCAATCATTTCGAGCCGACTTTTCCCCCAGGATATGACTATACAGGGGATCCCTACTGGATAGCTTCGGGCTACAACCCTCTCAATCAGGAGGGTACTTTTGGAGGTCCCTGGGCTACGGGACAATCGACTTTTGGATACCCCTCGCATGGATACCAGCAGCCGCAGCCTCCACAGCCACCGCAGTATCATCCACCGCCGCAGGCACCGATGATGTCGCCACCGCAAGTTCAAGAAATCCTTCAAGGGATAAACGATGTGCGACGTGAATTGCGACAGGAAATGCGGGAAGATCGCCGATATAACCGCGGAATGTTTAAGAAGATGGTTGATTTGATCAAGGGGAAAGGCAAGAAGGATTATTAAATCCTTTGCTTGTTAGCTTATTTACTCATGTCCCTGCGAGGACATTTATTCTGTACCCTGCCTCTACGTGGGCATATTTCCTTTCCTGTTCTACCCCTGCGTGGGTATGTTTGTTTCTGTTTAACCCCTGCGTGGGTTTGTTTGTTTTGTTGTTTGTTGGTTTAGCCCCTGCGTGGGCATGTTATTTGAGTAAAAGTCCCGTTTAGGGCAAACTGGTACTAGTCTATTTTATTTAAAATGGTTAATTTAAGTTTTTCATTTTATCTATATGCATGAATATAATATACAAATGAATGGAAAATATCAATTATTATTTTAATTTACCATTTTAATATGAATCTTAAAAAGGTAAAACCTAGCTTGAATGTCATATTAAGGACCTGGCCAATATGGTAAAACCTGTTTAAAAAGATTCAACTCTCTGTTGACATCTGTGAACATGTTAACATTCTTGACTAGTGTGATCCGAAAAATCACACATGTCACCCTTTTAATAAATTGTCCAAAATTATATTGTATACATGTCTGATTATGACTTGATGCCTACGGGTTATGACTAATGTCATATAAAACAAAAAGGCAGCCGTGGTTTATAGACTCCCTGCCAAGCAAAGGATTATTTGTTTTAATTATACAATTCTAATCCTATAAAAATTCTAAATTTAAAATTTAGAAGTTTGTCCAAGTGACTAGGCCTATTGTGCCAATATATATATTTCATTCTATGATAAAGTTGCTAATAAAAGTGCTGAATGAAATTAAATAAATTAACTAATATGGCTTTTATTACCATGGTTAATAAATCGTCAAGAACGATAATACTGTTAGGTTTCTAAATAGACCTTGTCCTTACTTTTATGTAGCTTCTAAAGCTACATGGCCAAGTCGGAAGAAACAAACAGTCATTCTGAGGAAAACCCAGATAATACTAAGATTCATGTAACTGGTGCGGAGCTACAAGTACTGGTAGAAAATGTTGTTGCCAAGGCCATTGATAGGTAATTTAGGGAATCAAGCAGGACCCGAAGTAGGACCCGAACTGTACCTCATTCCAAATCCAAGAATCATTCAGAGGCTCATAGCAAGCCGCCCTCTAAGAAAGACGTGTCTAAGAAAGAGGAGCTAAGAAGGATGACGAGGATAATCACTCCTCTAATCACAGCGGTATCCCGAAAAAGGAGATCAAGCAGAATCATGAAACGCACAAAAAGTCCTGTACGTATAAATACTTCGTTTCATGCAAACCCAGAGACTTCACTGGGGAGAAAGGAGCAGTCGACTGTATGACCTGGTTAGATGAGATGGATACGGTTGTAGATATCAGCGGGTGTGCTGATCGGGATGTGGTGAAATACGTGTCCCAATCATTCAAGGGGGACGCCCTGGCGTGGTGGAAATCTCTCTTACAAGCTGCCGGAAAGGCCACACTTTACAATATGTCATGGGATCAGTTTGTAGCCCTGATCAAAGAAAATTTCTGCCCGCAACATGAAGTTGAAAGGATCGAATCAGATTTCGTATCCCTGGTGATGAAGAACCTAGACTGCCAGGCATACCTTACCACTTTCAACACTCTATCTTGGTTAGTGCCATACTTGGTAACTCCAGAGCCAAGAAGGATTGCCCGTTTTATTGGGGGTTTGGCGCCTGAGATTAAGGCAAGCGTTAAGGCATCGAGGCCTACGACGTTCAGATCCGTAGCTGATCTATCTCTCTCTCTCACCCAGGATGTAGTCAGGTTGAGAGCTCTTAAGAACTCGGAGGAGAATAAGAGGAAACGTGAGGACGACACCTCACGAAGATCGGAGAAAAGACACCGAGGGAATAACGACCACAGGAAAGGGTCAGGATTTAAGAGAGATGGGCAACAATCAGGAGAGAAGCCCAGATGCAAAACTTGCAGGAAGAACCACTTTGGGAAGTGTCGATTTAAGTCGAAATCCCAGTCTCACGCAAAACAATGTGGAATCTGCAAATCCACAGGCCATAAAACCTTGGAATGCAAGAAGCTAAAGGATGCAACTTGTTATGGTTGCAATGAGAAAGGGCACATCCGGCCTAATTGCCCAAAGAACGCTAAGAAAGCGGATGATGGAAAGAAGACCAATGCAAGAGTCTTCAAGATGGACGCTAAGGAAGCAGTTCAAGATGACAACGTCATTACAGGTACTTTTCTTGTAAATGATGTTTTTGCTAGAGTACTATTTGATTCAGGAGCAGATAAGTCATTTGTAGATGATAAGTTCTGTAAGTTGTTAAACCTACCTGTTAAAGCCTTAAGTGTGAAGTATGAGGTGGAATTAGCCGATGGAACCATAGAAACCGCCTCGACTGTTCTAGATGGATGTGTTATATCCATTAGGAATCATTCTTTCCCTTTATCCTTGCTTCCCTTTAAGTTAGCCGGATTCGATATAGTGATAGGCATGGATTGGTTATCGCATAACCAAGCCCAGATTCTGTGCAACAGAAAGCAAGTGGTAGTTAGAACTCCGTCTGGTGAGTCACTCACTATCCAAGGAGATACCCAGCATGGATTGCCTGAGCAAGTGTCCATGCTCAAGGCATCCAGATGTCTGCAGAAGGGTTGTGTCATTTATATGGCACAAGTTACTATTGATGAGCCAAAGCCAAAGATTGAAGATATCCCTGTCATTTCGGATTACCCTGAAGTATTCCCTGAAGAACTACCTGGTTTGCCACCGGATAGGCAAGTGGAATTCCGAATTGACATCATTCCGGGTGTAGCGCCTGTAGCGAGAGCACCATATAGGTTGGCACCAACGGAGATGAAGGAGTTAAGGACGCAGTTAGACGACCTGTTAGCTAAAGGTTTTATTAGACCTAGCTCGTCTCCTTAGGGAGCGCCAATCTTGTTTGTCAAAAAGAAGGATGGATCGATGCGTCTGTGCATCGATTACCGTGAGCTTAATAAAGTCAGTATCAAGAATAGGTATCCTTTACCCAGGATCGACGATCTGTTCGATCAATTGCAAGGAGCAAGCTACTTTTCAAAGATCGACCTGAGGTCAGGCTATCATCAGTTGAAGGTCAAGGATGAAGATGTGCACAAGACAGCGTTCATGACTCGTTATGGACATTACGAGTTCCTAGTGATGCCTTTTGGGCTCACTAACGCACCAGCCGCATTCATGGATCTCATGAATCGCGTCTGCAAGCCTTATCTAGATAAATTCGTTATCGTCTTTATTGACGACATCCTTATCTACTCGAAAAACCAAGCTGACCATGAGAAACACCTTTGTTGTATTCTCAAACTTCTACATCATGAGAAACTCTATGCTAAATTCTCAAAGTGTGAATTTTGGCTTCGAGAGGTCCAATTCCTTGGACATGTGGTAAGCGAGCGTGGTATCCAAGTGGATCCCGCTAAGGTAGAAGCAGTTATGAATTGACAGGAGCCAAAGACTCCTATCGAGATTCGCAGTTTCCTAGGATTAGCAGGATACTATAGGCGATTCATCGAGAATTTTTCAAGGATAGCTGCGCCCCTAACTTCGTTGACTCGTAAGAAGATTAAGTTTTATTGGGGCCCTAAGCAGCAGGAATCCTTTGACGTTCTGAAGAAGAAGTTGAGCAATGCACCAGTGCTAACATTGCCTGATGGTATAGAAGAATTCGTGGTGTATTGCGATGCGTCCCACACTGGTATGGGATGTGTACTCATGCAGAGAGGCAAAGTCATTGCCTACGCTTCACGACAACTTAAGGTGCACGAGAAGAACTACACCACCCATGACTTGGAACTGGGTGCCGTTGTATTTGCACTGAAACTTTGGAGACACTACTTGTACGGAACCAAGTGTGTAATCTATTCGGATCACAAGAGCCTTCAACATTTGTTCAATCAGAAGGAATTGAACATGCGGCAAAGACGATGGATGGAAACTTTAAATGATTACGACTGTGAGATAAGATACCATCCAGGCAAGGCAAATGTAGTTGCTGACGCCTTAAGCAGGAAAGAAAGAGTGAAACCGATCAGGATCAATGCCAAGCGCATTGAAATAAGGAATAATTTGAACGAAAGGGTGCTAGCTGCACAGAAGGAAGCTGTGTTGGAAACTAACTATCCTGAAGAGAAGTTAGGAGTAACTGAGGAGCAGTTATCCTACGACAAAGATGGAATGCTAAGACTGAATGGACGAATATGGGTTCCAGTTTATGGAGGACTTCGGGATGTTATCCTCCAGGAAGCCCACAGCTCCAAATATTCCGTTCATCCTGGAGCTGATAAGATGTACCAGGATCTAAAGGCAAACTACTGGTGGATTGGTTTGAAAAAGTCCGTAGCAGAGCATGTAGCTAAATGTTTGACTTGTGCGCAAGTCAAAGCTGAGCACCAGAAGCCGTCAGGTTTGCTTCAACAACCTGAAATTCCCACGTGGAAATGGGAAATGGTGACAATAGATTTCATCACCAAGTTACCAAAAACGAGAAAAGGAAATGATACTATATGGGTCATAGTAGATAGACTGACGAAGTCAGCTCATTTTCTACCCATCAAGGAGACGTATAGCTCCGATATGTTAGCTCAATTATACGTTGATAAGATTGTAGCGTTGCATGGTATACCTGTATCTATTATCTCTGATAGAGATACTAGATATACGTCGCATTTTTGGAAGAGTTTCCAACAATCTTTGGGCACTCGTTTGAATTTTAGTACGGCTTATCATCCTCAGACCGATGGTCAGAGTGAGCGTACTATTCAAACTTTGGAAGACATGCTTCGTGCATGTGCGATCGATTTGGGTGGTAATTGGGATAAGAACCTACCACTGATCGAATTCTCCTACAACAATAGCTACCACACCAGCATAAAAGCTGCGCCTTTCGAGGCCTTATACGGTAGAAAGTGTAGATCGCCCATTTGTTGGGCAGAAGTTGGAGATGTCCAACTATCAGGACCAGAAATCGTCTTTGAGACGACGGACAAGATCGTTCAGATTCGCGATCGTTTGAAAGCTGCCAGGGATAGGCAGAAGAGTTATGCGGATCCTAAGCGCAAAGATTTTCACTTCGATGTAGGTGATAAAGTGTTGCTTAAAGTATCGCCCTGGAAAGGGGTGATGCGATTTGGTAAGAAAGGCAAGCTAAGCCCGAGATATATAGGACCTTTCGAGATTGTGGAACGTGTCGGGTCAGTTGCTTAAAAGTTAAACTTGCCTGAAGAACTTAGCGCTATTCATAATGTGTTCCACATCTGTAATCTGAAGAAGTGTTTCGTTGACGAATCACTGGTCATACCGCATACGGATATACACATAGATGAGAGTTTGAAGTTCGTGGAAAAACCATTGTCAATTGAGGATCGACAGGTTAAGAAGCTCCGAAGAAAGTACATACCTATTGTTAAGGTCAAATGGGATGCCCGTAGAGGTCCCGAATACACATGGGAGGTAGAATCCTCGATGAAAGAAAAATACCCTCATTTGTTTCAGTAAATCTCAAGGTCGAGATTTCTTTTAAGGGGGTGAGGATGTAACACCTCGAAAAATTTCGTCCAATAATGCATTGACACGTGTCATAGACTTTGAATATGTGAAAATATACTTTAGAGGGACTAAAGTTGACAAACAGTGAAAACTATGGAACATAAGGGTCCAAAGTGTCAACAATGGATAAATAGACTCTAGAATAACCCTACATGGTGTTTATAACCCTAAACGGATAGATCATGGATCATACGAAGCGGAAAATGCACGAAAGTGAGGAATTACAAACTACAGGGACCAAAAGTGTCAACATGTTGAATTTATACCTCTGAGTGATCTTTTGGCAGCCCCGAAGCTTTGTAATGCTAGAATATACTCACTAGAATATGTGGTAAAAATTTCATGAAGTTTCGTTATCGTATGAGAAAGTTATGGCCAAAACCGTACTTGAGGGGTTAAAAGCGTCAACGTCGAATTTCATGACTTTTCGGGTGAGCGCAAAGTTAACCGAGGACATTACCATGTTGGTAAATGTCCCAAGGTTCCTAAAAATCAGATTTGAGGGTCTAAGGGTCAAGATTAATGGCCAAAACCTCGTAACTAAAGAACAGGGACCAAAACTGCAACATTTAAACAACTTTTGGGCCTGCAGACCCCAGGCGGCCCGCCTGGGCAACCTTAAGCGGGCCGCGACCCGTGCCCAGATGCAGAAATTCGCGAATAGCATGGTTTGGGTCCGTTTTTGCAAGTGGAAGCCAGCTTTCTCCACCTCCCAAGCCCTCCAATCGGATCCCATGCATGTATGGACACCTATGAGCCTCTCATAACCTCTGAAACACCATAAATCAGATCAAAAGCTTCACAATTTGGGTCTTGAGTAGTAACCAAGAACACACACAACTTTCAAAAATTCACAAGAGCTATTCAGGAGCTTTCTGGACGACAAGGCAACCTCATAGTGATCTCTAAGCTTTATTAGGACTCTTGTAAGCATTCATAACCTTCTCTAATTCGTTCTAGCTTTGATTATTAGCCGAAAGTCAATCCGTCATAGTTATAGTTTGACTTTTCGATTAAACAAAAATGGCTCAGTCATTTCTCAAATTGAAAGTACCTACAAGTTGGTATTTATGTGGGAAACAAACCCTCAAAAGGGTATTATCTGATTCCCACTCTAAGCATGATTATTGTCGAGTCAAAGATGTTCTTAAAAAGTCAACAGGAAGTGTTTTTGCAAAATCTAGCATAAATGGTAATGTAGATGACATGCAATCAGTTTGATCATCAAAAATAACTTTGTAATGAATGTAAGAATATGTTTTATCATGATCAACTCGACAATCTTTAGTATAAACTCGGATCGGAACCGAAAGTCTTATAAAATGACTTTTTCTTTGACTTTCGATTCGGATCCGTGCATGCATGTTTGAGATCTGCATTGGAGCTTAGTTTGGACCATTTTTATTTAAGATTAACTCTCTGGAATTTTTACAACTTGAGTCCATGCTTAACCGATTCATATGCATGTTTCCGATTTATGCTTAAAGTTGACTATTTTGCCCTTTTTGCTATAAAACGTGATTTTTGGAAAAATGAAAGAGTAGAAACCTTTATTACTGATTTATAAACTTGCACCGAAAATTTGATATCAGTTGGAGGTCCAGATTTAGAGTTATGTCCGATATCGTAAATTGAAAGCTTTATGTTAAGTAAACGGCGTAATTAGCGTATAACCTATTTAAGCTCACTTTTTGATATAAAACTTTTTACCCACTGATGTTATATAATATTTTGGGATTTTTGAAGATTTTTATTTAATTTTTGGCTGATCGTATCATAGGTCTCTAAGTTTAATTCGGTTAATACCGGTTTTGACCTTTTAAGCCATAAAATGAGTTTTATAAATCTTTTTGACCCCAAACCTTTTTCTACTGATTTTATTTGTTAAATAAAATATTTTGAGCATTCTGAAAATATAAAAATATCAGCTTTCCTTTGAAAACCCGGAAACGGCTCTAAATCGCCTTTCTAAGCGTTTTTAACGCGTAGTATGCGTTATACCCATATTAAACATATAAGGATTATACCTACTGATGTATTTAGCATATTTTTATAAAATAACAGTAAGTATAAGTTTTTGAACTCAGATTTCCAGTTTTGACATTTTTAGCCCTTGTGAAATTACCAAAATACCCCTAAGGTGCATAGTTTGATTTTAAATGATAAGTTTTGTATATGGGTCATACCCTACTGTTATAATATGTCAAATTAAGTATATTTACTGTATAAATCCGACCTGTAACTCAGATTTCCAATTTAACTCTTTTATAACCTTTTAAATGACCAAAATGCCCTTATAAGGCATAAATTGAGTTTAAATTTATTCGGGGCATAATAGAACATAACTTGCTTATATTATATCATATTTAAAGCATATTATCTCAGGGAACTTGCATATGACTCTTTTGGCTACCCGTAACGCTCTTTTAGCGCTCGGTTCGGTTTATGTAACTAGTTTGCATAAATTGACCGAAACGGGTCAAACGTTATCATTTTTGTCTCAAAATCCAGAATGTATTTAGTATACCCATATTATACAAGTGTTCAAACTTGTCGGGTCTAAAACACATTCTATCCGGTCTTCGCTTAATCGTGCGATTGAACCGTATCGTCCTTAAACTAACCGGTCTAAGCTTAGGCTTAAATAAAGACCCGTTAGGAATCTAATAGGTTATTATAAACCTTTGTTCCAGAATAGGAGGCCCAGTAAAAGCTACCCTCACTTGCCAATTGTGATTCATACTTGCTCAGGTAAATACTTTTAACTTATTTTCCCTATACGGGCTTGGGTTACGGTATATAGAATACCGCTTGATCGAGCGTACAAATCTTGTACCCTTGGGTGTTCAATTGAATAATTTGATCGGCTTGTTTAAACAGTCTTGTTTTACTTTAAGCCTTTGGGGGGTTAATGACCATGTCCCGGATATCCTTGGCATCATCTTACGGGATGGCCACGACCAGAGCACGAGGTGTAGGCGTACATCTGTCAGTGTATAACTCTTTAATGTGGTGTGTCTATTGATCTTTAACCCGGACAAGATCCGGGATACTGAACGCACAAGTAACATGTAATTCGTTCACAAGATTATATTGCATAATTATCCCAAGTTATAAAAATATTTTATGCTATGTGCATTTAAATCAATTTTCAATCATTTTTAAAATGAGTCAGTTAATTTGTATTTACCAGTGTAAACTGACGTATTTTCCCAAAAGGTTAAGTGCAGGTACTACACGTACTAGGCTGGCTGTCTTCTAGAGCGTCCACAATAAGTCTCGCAAGCTTGGACGACAATAAAACTGTTGAACAATATCGTATTTTATTTTGATCCGCCAGTGGATCCGTTTCAACTACTAGTGATATTTAATATTACATTTATTAAAGTTGAAATGAATCTATCTTTGCTTCCGCTGTGCATTATTATATTGTGTTGTTTGTCTATGATGATGCCAACTACGTCACCATACCCCCACCGGGCCCACCGGTGACACGTGGAAATTAGGGGTGTGACACATTTGCTATATTGACCCGGTTCGGAGCCGAATGTCACAAAAGTTTGACTTTTGCTTTGACTTCAGTTCTGACCCGTTTTAGTACAATGTAGATATGCCTTAGGACTCTCCTAGGACCAGGTCACGTGTTGGTATCACCCTTTGTGACCGGTTCATTGTTTATCCGAGTCTTTTATGCATTTCCGTTAATTACTTAAAAGTTGACCGTAACGCCCTTTTTAAAATAAAACGAGTATTTCGGACACGTGAAGGGACCATAACCTTGCTTACTAAATTCTAAGCATGTCCCTAAAGTTTCACGCCAATCCGAGGTCTAGAATGGGAGTTATGCTAAATAGCGCATTTATAAGAAAACTTTTGTAATAAACGGCGCAATTAGCATAACGCCTACCTAAACCAAGATTCCGTCACCAAAACTTTTACCCACTGTATTAAAATAATATTTTGGGATTTTTAAAGATTTTTAATTAATTTTAACCTGCTCATAACCTGCGGTTATGGCTACGGTTCGGTAAATACCGAATATGCCCTTTTCGGCTAAAACTTGAGTTCTACAAGGTCTTTTGACTCGATTCCAGTTGCTACTGATATTAAATAATAAATAAGGTATTTTAGACTTATCAAACTGATCGGGAAACTCAGGTTTCCTGTAGAACTCAGAAAACCCTTTAAAAATCTTTAAAATGACCGGAAAACCCCTACGGGGCGAATAATGAACTAAAACTCGTTACGGGCATTATGGAAGGTATCCTACTGATACCACAACCTCTTTAAAGTATATTGACTTAGGAAAACAGTGTAGGACTCCTACGGTTACCCGTTGCGCCTATTGCGCGCACGGTTCGGCTTATGTAACTAGTTTACATAAATTAGCCGATACGGGACAAACTATATCATTTTGACCCCAAAATCCAGAGTGTGAATATTAAACCCATATAAAACAAGTCTCCGAACTTGTTGGGTCAGAATCACATTCCATTCTCGGTTTTCGCCTTTCACGCGATTTAACCGTGTCTATCCCTCGAAACTAACCGGTCTAGGCTACGGCTAATATAAAGACCCGTTAGGATTCTAATAGGTTAATTTAAACCTTCGTTCCAGAATAAGGAGCCCCAGTAAAAGATATCAGTGACTTAATTGATTAAGGAATATACATTGCAAAGGTAAATACTTTTAACTTATTTTCCCTTATACGGGCTTGGGTTACGGTATATAAAATACCGCTTGATTGAGCATCAAATAACTCCATCGCTTAGGTGGTTAATTGAATAGTTTGATCGGCTCATTTAAACAGTCTTGTTACTTAAAACCCTTTGGGGGGTTAATGACCATGTCCCGGATATCCTTGGCATCATTCGAAGAAATGGCCACGACCTTGACTCTCGGGTGTAGGCGTACACCCGGTATGATGTCTATACTATTAAAAGACGTAGCCGATGGCTTACCCGCCTCGGTTTTACGCAATGTGGTGTGTCTATTGATCTTTAACCCGACACGATCCGGGCTACTGAACGCAAAGAAGGAACATGTAATTCGTTCACAAGATTATTATTTTAAATAATTCTCCCAAGTTATAAAAGAATTTGTGCCTCGTGCATTCAAATCAATTTTATTAAACATTTACAAAAGAGTCGGTTGAATGTATTTACCAGTGTAAACTGACGTATTTTTCCAAAAAGATTAAGTGCAGGTACTACACGTAATTGGCTGGCATTAGCTCCATAGCATCATTAAGAAGTCTCGCAAGCTTGATGTCTTATCTGTTGAACTACATTTTCATTTATTTTGATCCATCCTGTGGATACAATTCAACTACTTGTGATACATTGATATTACAGTAAATGGTTGAATTATATTTATCTTTATGCTTCCGCTGTGCATTTATATATTGTGGTTTGACTATATTGTTGCCAACTACGTCACAGTAATCCCCCACCGGGCCCACCGGTGATACACGTGGAAATCGGGGTGTGACAGGTTGGTATCAGAGCCAACATTGAGTGAATTAAACACTATCCTAATGTGTTTAATCTCAATGACACAATTGCACATACTTGAGTCTAGACAAGAACATAGGACAAATTCGAATTGTTATTCCCAATTTGTCTTTTCTTTTATTATTTTTACTTAAGGATTTTGAAAGCAGGAAATATGCCGCCAGTGATTTTCCGAGGAAGAGGAAGGGGAAGAAGAGGCAGAGGAGAGATCGTTACTCACCACGATCACGAAGCCAGGCCTTCAAATACGAGAGCTCCTTCAACTACAAGGAGTGAAGAACCGCAGAGGCGAAGAGACCTTTATGAACCTGCGAGGCATTCCACCTCGCACAGCTCGACGCCATCATACCGGCACTCATTCGGGCCAAATTCCGAGAATGACCCCAACAACCCGCAACCCTCCTTCATACCTCTACAGCGTTCGGTATCACACCGAAATTTTGACGACCCTACTCCATACTTCAGAGGTCAGTTTAATCCAGCTGACTACATCCAGGAACCTTCAGGCTTTGTTCCGTTAGGGCCACAAGATCATTTCTCCGAAGATCATATGGACGAGGATACTGATCCGACAGAACCTGCTCGTGGTACGCCCACGCATCCAATAGAAGTCTCTGATGGGTCATCCTTCCATGGCACACCCTATCAGGGACCAGATAGCTTCCAAGCGTTGTTTGACCGACATGAGTGGTACTACACCCCACCTCAGCAGACATCACAACAACCGCGACATCCGCAAGATCCTTCTGAGGATTCACGCTTCGTGGCAGTTACGCCACCACCTCCGCCACCGGTACAGCCAGTAATGCCTGATCCGCCAAGGCGTAGGAGGACAAATGCTAGTATGTCCACACGAGGAGGAGGGGATTTCCACTTCAGCACCCCTCGTCACTCTAGTAGTAGCCACTATCCGCCACTACAAGAAGAAGGACCTTCAAGTCCTGTACAGGAGGCGAACTCCGCACCAGCTGCACCAAATTCGCCACCATTTGGGTATGACCAACCCATACCTGCTTACACGGGTCCAACGGCTTACAACCCGTTTGAACCGTCATCACAAGCACATTACAACTACAATTATGAGCGCGACCCATATGTGGTGTCGGCTAGGTATAATGCGCGCTATCCCGACGGAGCTCATGGGAACATGGGAGTACCGGACTACTCAGCACATGGGTATCCAGCACCTCCCAGACCTCCAGTTCCGCAACAGGCGCCACAACCACGTTTCTCTCCTCCTGAACAAGAAGAAATACTCCACCGTTTGAGCCGTGTGGAAAGAGACTTCGAGGAAGAACGTAAGAGCCACCGAGGATTCCTCAAGGGCTTAGCAAACCTACTGAAGGGCAAGAAGAAGAAACGTGACCATTAGTCCTTATGTATGTTCTAATGTAATGTTTATTTTAAAAGAAGTCCCTGCGTGGACATTTATCGTATTTCAGTCCCTACGTGGACTTATCTTTTAGTCCTTGCATGGACACTTATCTTATATTAGTCCCTGCGTGGACTTGTCTCTTGTTTTAAACCTCTATGTGGGTATGTACTATTTAAAAGTCCCGTTTAGGGCGATATGTAATTGTATTAAAATTATGGAATGTTATATTATGAATTTCATTTTGTTATCACTATATATGAAATAAATCAAAACCATTCCTTTTAAATTGATCTGCCTAAATAAAGAATCTTAGAGTGAAACCTAGCCAGGTGTCTTTTAAGATCCGGCCAAGATGGTAAGACCTAATTGAAAAGATTCTGATTCCCTGTTAACCTCTGTAAGCATGTTAACAAATCATGACAGATGTGATTCGTTAAAGTCACACACGTCATTCTTACACAAGAATCCTTTAAAGGATTCCAAAGCCCAAATTAATGATATAATAAATCATTGGTTAAATCATCAATAAAGATGATCACTTATTAAACATCCATAAGTGATGTAGTGCCTAAGGGCCAAATTAACAAACATCCATAAGTGATGTAGTGCCTAAGGGCCGAATTATCAAACATCCATTAGTGATGTAGTGCCTATGGGCCATAATTGTTGTCATAATAAGACAAAAGACAGTGGTGGTTTAGGACTCCCTGTCAGAAGGAGTAAAAGGACTACGGTTCGAACCTTCATACCTTGATTCTCTGTAATCTCGGCTAATAATATAACGTCCTCGTGACTAGGCTTTTTGCCACTAGCAATATTAATTGTAATTAGGATAAGTATGTTCAAATCCTAAATAAAAGTGAGTAATAAATTAATCGGATATGGTCTCCGTTACCATGGTTAATGAATTGCCATAAAAGACAATTCGATAATAAACTCCTAAATAGAATTTTCGTTATCTTCTGCAGCAGATACAAGCTACTATGGCAAATCCTACTGGAGGAAGTAATCATACAAATGAAGAAGATTATGATAATGCCCAGATAAATCTAACGGGCGCTCAACTTAAGGCACTTGTCGACAATGCTGTGCAAGCAGCTCTGGATCGACAGTATACAGAGTCCCGAAGCAGAACAATTTCCAAACCACCATCAAAGCCAAAGACACAATCGAAATCCCACAGCAAACCACTATCCAAACCTAAGAAGGATGACGATAACCACTCATCCAAGCCCAAGAAAGATGACGACAACCACTCGTCAAACGAGAATAGCGTTCGTTGCGAGAGGGAGTATACCGATGCTTCCAGGGCCAGGGGCTGCACAAACAAGTACTTCGTATCTTGTAAACCCCGGGACTTTACGGGGGAGAAGGGTGCAGTTGAATGTATGACTTGGTTGGACGAGATGGACACAGTGGTGGACATCAGTGGCTGCGCTGAGAGGGATGTAGTGAAGTTTGTGTCACAGTCATTTAAGGGCGAGGCCCTAGCTTGGTGGAGGGCGCTGGTTCAGGCCTCAGGAAAAGCTGTGCTTTATAGCATGACGTGGGAGGAATTCGTTTCTCTCATCAGGGAAAATTACTGCCCTCAGCATGAGGTAGAGAAGATAGAGTCCGATTTCGTGTCATTGGTGATGACCAATCTGGACTGCCAGGCCTATTTGACGAGCTTCAATACGATGTCTCGCTTGGTTCCTTATCTACCGGAACCAAGGAGGATTGCTCGTTTTATCGGGGGGTTAGAACCCGCGATAAAGGCTAGTGTGAAGGCCTCTCGGCCAACGACCTTCAGGTCCGTGACTGACCTCTCTTTGTCCCTCACGATGGACGCGGTCCGACTGAGATCGCAGAGGAACAAGGAGGCTGAAAAGAGGAAGCGTGAGGATGATACCTCGCGGAGGTCAGGAAAGAAACACCGTGGAAACGGTGATGGCAAGAGAGGGGGCGAGTCGAGAAAAGATGGGCAACAATCGGGAGAGAAGCCCAAATGCAAGAACTGCCAGAAATTCCACTTTGGGAAGTGCAGACTTGGGCCGAACTCACAGTCACAGTCTAAGACATATGCTTGTGGACTGTGCAAGTCCAAAGACCACAAGACGGTGGACTGTAAAAAGATTAAAGACGCGACCTGCTACAACTGTAGCGAGAAGGGGCACATCAGGAGCAACTGCCCCAAGCTTGCCAAGAAGACTGAGGAAACCAAAAAGAATAACGCCAGAGTCTTCAAAATGGATGTAAAGGAAGCCCTGCAAGACGACAACGTAATAACAGGTACTTTTCTCGTGAATAATATATTTGCAAGAGTAGTTTTCGATTCAGGCGCTGATAAATCCTTTGTAGACCAAAAATTTTGCAAGTTGCTAAACATGCCTATCAAAACCCTGAATGTGAAATATGAAGTAGAGCTAGCAGACGGCACTGTAGAAACTGTCTCCAATATATTAGAGGGATGTATGATATCCATTAAGAACCATTCTTTTCCTCTATCTCTACTACCCTTTAATCTAGCTGGTTTTGATATCGTTCTGGGCATGGACTGGTCAGCGCACAACCAGGCCCAGATAGTCTGCAATAGAAAACAAATTGTGCTAAAGACCCCGACTGGCGAATCGCTCACCATTCGAGGGGATACGCAGTATGGACTACCCGAGAACGTATCCATGCTCAAAGCTTCAAGGTGCTTAAAGAGAGGCTGTGTCATCTATATGGCACAAGTGATTATCGAAGAACCCAAACCAAGGATAGAGGACATTCCTGTCATTTCGGAGTATCCAGAGGTTTTTCCCGAAGACCTACCTGGGTTGCCACCAGATAGACAGGTGGAATTCAGAATAGATATCATTCCTGGAGCAGCTCCTATTGCTAGAGCACCCTACAGGCTAGCACCGACAGAAATGAAGGAACTAAGGACCCAGCTAGATGAACTGTTAGCAAAAGGTTTCATCAAGCCTAGTTCGTCTCCCTGGGGAGCACCTGTCCTGTTCGTAAAGAAAAAGGACAGATCGATGCGTCTGTGCATCGATTATCGTGAACTTAATAAAGTCACGATAAAGAATAGATACCCATTGCCAAGGATCGACGATTTGTTTGATCAATTGCAAGGGGCTAGCTATTTCTCGAAGATCGACTTGAGGTCGGGCTACCACCAGTTGAAAGTCCGAGATGAAGACGTACACAAAACAGCATTTAGGACTCGCTACGGTCACTACGAGTTCCTAGTGATGCCTTTTGGGCTCACAAATGCACCGGCTGCGTTCATGGACCTCATGAATCGCGTCTGCAAGCCGTATTTAGACAAATTTGTCATCGTATTCATCGACGACATTCTCATCTACGAAGCTGACCATGAGAAACACCTACGATGTATTCTCAAATTGCTACATCGCGAGAAACTCTATGCCAAATTCTCCAAGTATGAATTCTGGCTAAGAGAAGTCCAATTTCTTGGACACGTCGTAAGTGAGCGTGGTATCCAGGTGGATCCCGCTAAGGTAGAGGCGGTCATGAATTGGCAAGAGCCAAAGACGCCCACAGAGATCCGTAGTTTCCTAGGATTGGCAGGATACTACAGAAGATTCATCGAGAATTTCTCAAGGATTGCTGCGCCCTTAACTTCTCTTACCAAGAAGAAGGAAAAGTTTATTTGGGGCCCTAAGCAGCAAGAATCCTTTGACATTTTGAAACAAAGATTGAGCAACGCTCATGTGTTGACGCTACCGGAAGGTACTGAAGAGTTCGTAGTTTACTGCGACGCGTCACACACTGGCATGGGGTGTGTGCTCATGCAGAAAGGCAAGGTGATTGCCTATGCTTCAAGGCAGTTGAAGGTGCACGAAAAGAATTACACCACCCATGACTTGGAGCTGGGTGCCGTTGTATTCGCACTAAAACTGTGGAGGCATTATTTATATGGAATCAAGTTTGTGATCTATTCAGATCACAAAAGCCTTCAACATTTATTCAATCAGAAGGAGCTAAATATGAGGCAACGCCGTTGGATGGAGACCCTGAATGATTATGATTGTGAGATCAGGTACCATCCCGGCAAAGCGAATGTAGTCGCTGATGCCTTGAGCCGGAAAGAAAGGATGAAACCCATCCGAATCAATGCAAGGAGGATGGAAGTAAAGAACAACTTGATTGAAAGGATATTAGCTGCACAGCGAGAGGCTGTGTTGGAAGCTAATTATTCTAAGGAAAAGTTAGGAGTGACTGAGGAGCAGTTAACTCTTCACAAGGATAGACTTTTGAGATTGAATGGGCGGATATGGGTTCCTATCTATGGGGGACTACGGGATGTCATCCTCCAGGAAGCCCATAGTTCCAAATATTCTGTCCATCCTGGAGCAGACAAAATGTATCAGGATTTAAAGGCAAATTATTGGTGGATAGGCTTGAAAAAGTCTGTAGCCGCCTATGTTGCCAAATGCTTGACTTGTGCGCAAGTCAAGGCTGAGCATCAAAAGCCATCTGGCTTGATACAACAGCCTGAACTTCCTGAATGGAAATGGGAGTGTGTAACTATGGACTTTATCACCAAGTTACCAAAAACGAGCAAAGGAAACGACACCATATGGGTTATAGTCGATCGACTGACTAAGTCAGCTCATTTCCTACCCATCAAGGAGACTTATAGCTCCAATACATTGGCCCAGTTATATGTTGATAAGATTGTCGCCTTACATGGCATACCTGTATCTATTATCTCTGATAGGGATACTAGGTACACGTCACATTTCTGGAAGAGTTTTCAACAATCTTTGGGCACACGTTTGAACTTTAGTACGGCTTACCATCCTCAGACAGACGGTCAGAGTGAGCGTACTATTCAAACATTAGAAGACATGCTGCGAGCATGTGCTATCGATTTAGGTGGTAGTTGGGATAAGAACTAACCCCTAATCGAATTCTCCTACAACAATAGCTACCACACCAGCATAAAGGCTGCGCCTTTCGAGGCATTATACGGTAGGAAGTGTAGATCGCCTGTTTGTTGGGCGGAAGTAGGAGAGGTCCAATTATCAGGACCAGAGATAGTTTTCGAGACAACGGACAAGATTGTCCAGATCCGGGAACGTCTCAAGGCTGCCCGTGATAGGCAGAAAAGTTACGCTGCTCCGAAGCGTAAGGATTTTCACTTTGAGGTAGGTGAAAAAGTGTTACTAAAGGTATCACCCTGGAAGGGGGTGATGCGTTTCGGTAAGAAGGGTAAACTGAGCCCGCGATACATAGGACCTTTTGAGGTTATCGAACGGGTCGGGTCGGTTGCCTATAAATTAAACTTACCAGAAGAGCTCAATGGAATTCATAATGTGTTCCACATCTGCAATCTAAAGAAGTGTTTCGTTGATGACTCATTGGTGATCCCACACACGGATGTGCATATAGATGAGAGCTTGAAGTTCGTGGATAAGCCTTTGTCGATTGAAGACCGACAGGTGAAAAAGCTCCGAAGAAAACATGTGCCGATAGTTAAAGTTAAATGGGATGCCCGTAGAGGTCCCGAATTCACGTGCGAGGTTGAATCCACGATGAAAGAAAAATATCCCTATTTGTTTGAGTAAATCTCGGGTCGAGATTTATTTTAAGGGGGTGAGGATGTAACACCTCGAAATTTTGTGTCCAATAATGTATTGACACGTGTCTTAAGTTTACACGTGGCGTTTCATATTAAATAAAGGACTAATGTTGACGAACCTTGAAAGTATATAAATTCGAGGGTTATAAATGTCAAACAAGGGTAAGTATACTGTATAGTAACCCTAAATGGTGCTCGTACCTTCAAACGAATAAATCATGGATCGTACGGAAGCGAAACGCAGAAGAAAGTGGGAGATTACAAGCTGCGGGGGTTAACTGTGTCAACATGTTTAATTATACCTCTGAGTGACCCTTTGACGTACCCGAGGCTTTGTAACAGTAAAATACGCTCACTAGAATATACTGTATAAATTCCGCGAAGTTCCGTTTTAAAACGAGAAAGTTATGATCAAATTCGTACGAGAAGGGTTAATAGCGTCAACACTGAAAGTTAAGGCTTTCCAAATAATTAATAAACTAACCGGGGACTTAACAATGCGGGTAAATAACACGAGGTCCTTAGTTGTAAATAATCGAGGGCCAAATCGCAAAGTTACCCCTTCAAACCCGAAAGGTCAGGTTAATAATTACGAAAGATTTCGTTATTAATTACCAGATTCTGATCATGATTACAAAAGATTTAAAAATCTGAAAATCTTGACCTCTCGCGGGCCGCATAAGCTTTTAGAGTAAGTTGAGGCGGGCCGCGAGCCACCTCTTTAACCACGTCTGATTTTAAACTTCAGGCGGCCCGCGTTAAAGCTTGCCTAATCTCCCATGCGGGCCGCGTGGGACGCCCAGATGCAGAAACTTTAGCTTTGCATGCCTTTTGAACTTGTGAACGATCATTTGGACAATAAGTGCAGCATGGGTGCCCTCTACTTGCCTCCTAGCATCAGGGGCCACCTGCCCATCATCCATACTCACTCATAGACTGATGTGTGATGATCTTGAGGCTTTTCTTGCACTATAAATAGACCTCCAATGTTCACAACTTAAACACACCTCAAACACACTCTTCTGATCATACTTGGAGCTCTCAAAGCTTTCTCTCAACATTCTAAGTCGTGCACAAGTCTCTGTAAGTATGCCAAACCTTTTATGGCTTTGTTTTTGCTTAAATTAGCCTAAAAGTCAATCCGTCGTAACTAACGATTGACTTTGCGATAAATCCTTAATGGCTCAGTCTTATGTCGAATCAAAGGTAGTTATGTGTTGGTGTTTATGTGGGTAATAAACCCCTGAAAGGGTTCCCCATGATCACCATTCTAACTATGTCAAATGTCGAGTCAAACGTGCACCCAAAAAGTCAACAGAAAGTCATTTTGCAACTTTGTGCATAATCTGTAATGTATATGCTATGAAACCTGTTTTGATGATCATAAAACATGATATTAAGTATATAAACTTGTCTAAACTCGTTTGATTCGGCCATTTGCTATATTGACCCGGTTCGGAGCCGAATGTCGCAAAAGTTTGACTTTTGCTTTGACTTCAGTTCTGACCCGTTTTAGTACAATGTAGATATGCCTTAGGACTCTCCTAGGACCAGGTCACGTGTTGGTATCACCCTCTGTGACCGGTTCATTGTTTATCCGAGTCTTTTATGCATTTCCGTTAATTACTTAAAAGTTGACCGTAACGCCCTTTTTAAAATAAAACGAGTATTTCGGACACGTGAAGGGACCATAACCTTGCTTACTAAATTCTAAGCATGTCCCTAAAGTTTCACGCCAATCCGAGGTCTAGAATGGGAGTTATGCTAAATAGCGCATTTATAAGAAAACTTTTGTAATAAACGGCGCAATTAGCATAACGCCTACCTAAACCAAGATTCCGTCACCAAAACTTTTACCCACTATATTAAAATAATATTTTGGGATTTTTAAAGATTTTTAATTAATTTTAACCTGCTCATAACCTGCGGTTATGGCTACGGTTCGGTAAATACCGAATATGCCCTTTTCGGCTAAAACTTGAGTTCTACAAGGTCTTTTGACTCGATTCCAGTTGCTACTGATATTAAATAATAAATAAGGTATTTTAGACTTATCAAACTGATCGGGAAACTCAGGTTTCCTGTAGAACTCAGAAAACCCTTTAAAAATCTTTAAAATGACCGGAAAACCCCTACGGGGCGAATAATGAACTAAAACTCGTTACGGGCATTATGGAAGGTATCCTACTGATACCACAACCTCTTTAAAGTATATTGACTTAGGAAAATAGTGTAGGACTCCTACGGTTATCCGTTGCGCCTATTGCGCGCACGGTTCGGCTTATGTAACTAGTTTACATAAATTAGCCGATACGGGACAAACTATATCATTTTGACCCCAAAATCCAGAGTGTGAATATTAAACCCATAAAAAACAAGTCTCCGAACTTGTTGGGTCAGAATCACATTCCATTCTCGGTTTTCGCCTTTCACGCGATTTAACCGTGTCTATCCCTCGAAACTAACCGGTCTAGGCTACGGCTAATATAAAGACCCGTTAGGATTCTAATAGGTTAATTTAAACCTTCGTTCCAGAATAAGGAGCCCCAGTAAAAGATATCAGTGACTTAATTGATTAAGGAATATACATTGCCAAGGTAAATACTTTTAACTTATTTTCCCTTATACGGGCTTAGGTTACGGTATATAAAATACCGCTTGATTGAGCATCAAATAATTCCATCGCTTAGGTGGTTAATTGAATAGTTTGATCGGCTCATTTAAACAGTCTTGTTACTTAAAAGCCTTTGGGGGGTTAATGACCATGTCCCGGATATCCTTGGCATCATTCGAAGAAATGGCCACGACCTTGACTCTCGGGTGTAGGCGTACACCCGGTATGATGTCTATACTATTAAAAGACGTAGCCGATGGCTTACCCGCCTCGGTTTTACGCAATGTGGTGTGTCTATTGATCTTTAACCCGGCATGATCCGGGCTACTGAACGCAAAGAAGGAACATGTAATTCGTTCACAAGATTATAATTTTAAACAATTCTCCCAAGTTATAAAAAGAATTTGTGCCTCGTGCATTCAAATCAATTTTATTAAACATTTACAAAAGAGTAGGTTGAATGTATTTACCAGTGTAAACTGACGTATTTTCCCAAAAAGATTAAGTGCAGGTACTACACGTAATTGGCTGGCATTAGCTCCATAGCATCATTAAGAAGTCTCGCAAGCTTGATGTCTTATCTGTTGAACTACATTTTCATTTATTTTGATCCATCATGTGGATACAATTCAACTACTTGTGATACATTGATATTACAGTAAATGGTTGAATTATATTTATCTTTATGCTTCCGCTGTGCATTTATATATTGTGGTTTGACTATATTGTTGCCAACTACGTCACGGTAATCCCCCACCGGGCCCACCGGTGATACACGTGGAAATCGGGGTGTGACATTACACTTGGGCCCAAGGTTTTAGAATACCATGGGAACATGTAAAACCATCAAATACCAGCCCATAGGGTGCAAAACCATGGGTTAAAACCATCAAAACCTCAAAAATGGACCAAGTTCAATGTATCTACAAGAAATTTCAAAAATGGTCCCTGCACTTGTAAGACTTGATTTTTGGCACTTTTAAGCCCCGTTAACCCCATTTCAAGGCTCTAAAATAAAGTTAAGTATAGCGAACTTAAAATATGCTCAAAAACATCTCGGATGTCGGCTCATTTGGTCGTATGGTTGCGTTGTTCGGTTAATTACGACGGAAGTCGTAACGAACGCAAAAACGATCCAAATTAAGCGACGAATGGAATTTTTATCATGCCAATCACTAAAATAAAATATTTTAATGATTATATACATTTTTGGATGTTCGGATATATATTCAGAACGTAAGATATGCGCGAAAATGCAAACTTATGCACTTTTTGATACTTTTAGTCCCTGAATGACCAAAATGTTTATTTTAGCATACCGAACACCTCAAAGCCTATTTCTAAGATATGTAAAGGATATTTATGGTATGTTTAACTTATGATCAAGTTTCGGAATGTTCATTACCACACGAATCGACATACTTTCGCAGTTTGACACAAATAGTCCATGCGATCGAATAAACTTAATTTCAACACACCAAACCATCCAAAACTTATTTCTAAGTTATGTAAAGGTTATTTAAGGTATGTTAAGCCTATGTCACTGTTATGGAGTGTTTGTTTCATTAAACTGGTTATATTTACGCATCAGTTGGCGTATAACCTTCCAGAAAGCGATTTAGAGCTCGAAATCGAACAAGAATTGACATGTGCAAACGATACACATATTTATACAAATCCCAATTATGAAATACAATATTTCATTGGTTTGGTATTTGTATGATGGTTGAAGTGACACAGGTGTCACACCTAGAATGAATACACTGAACAATATACACAAACGAACTGACAATACACAACTCTATAACTCTTAGAAGATCATCAACAAGATGCTCCTAACAAAACGAACAACAAGAATCAAAATGATTCACAGTTTGAAACCCTAATTCGCCACAAGAGAGATGAAAAAAAATGAGAGAACAAAGAAAATATCCCAGCTCATTTTCTCTCTTAATCTCTGCACAAAATAAGGTGAACTGCCATTTATATATGGGTTCTTGAAACTTCACTCATCAGCCCATCATCAGCATCTGTACAACAAGCCTAGTCCATCGTCAAGCCCAACACAATAGTTTGTTGTAATTATCCAATAAGAAGCAGCCCATACCTCACTTGTACAAATGACACTTATTATTAGGAAAAATAACATAAAATACAGAAGTACAAAAATACAAAACTGATGAATTATTTATACATTTTTAACACCCCCTCGGTTTTATATTTCAAACATGTTTATAAGACCAAGAGACATATGATCATGTTGTTGTCGCAGTAGACCTTTAGTGTAGACATCCACAAGTTAATTTGTAATTTTTTCCCTTAAAATATATCAAAGCAACTTCAAAGAGCTTCCATGAACACCTGTGAAATGATGACAATTAAACACCACAAACATGATGCCCATTGATCTCAATAACTTCTCTAAACATTTACTCCACATCTTTAAAAAATCAATTGCTTAGAATGCCCAAATCATCCTATGAAGCGTGAATGGAAAACACCTTTTCCGCTTTAAGCACGAGAAATAGAAATCTGGCTAATGAGAATGCGAACGCAACAAACATGAAAATTAACATGGTTTACAGTGAAATATATGGGCTCGAAAAGAATACAACTTCAGTTGAGGCACTTTGGCAAAACTTCAGTTGTGCTAATATTCCTTCCATGTCCTTAAAAAAACATTGCCAGCAAAGCATTAAGCTGATGTAAACCCAACCAGGAGCTAGAGAACAAGTTAAGTAAAAAACTCCATAGCTCAACCAACACCAGACTCCCTAAGAGATGGCTGACCATAATACTTTTTATTAGACAAATGCTTGTTGTAGACCAGTGTCAAAACAAACGGGTTTTTTTTTCTAAAACGATACATTTAAGTAAAAAAACTTTGCAAACGAAGACAAAAAAACCTGTTAAAAACACTTATTTTTATTTACAAAACAATTATAATAAGACAAAGACGTTTATATGTAAGGGAAAAATAAACCTTGAAGATATAACACTAAGGAGCTAAACCGTTTAATTCTTTCAAATCAACCATTCAAAAATAAACCTTGAAGATATAACACTTCATATGTTGTTTTGTTTATTTTACAATATAACTTTCAAGCAAGTAAGAGATGAAAAACAACGATTGAGAGACAACTTTAAGTAACATATAAAAATAAGACTAGATTAAAGCTAAGTGTTAGTAAGGAAACCACTTATAACACAACCAAGACACAACGCTAGCTACATAAAAGGCCTGTAATGATAACTTTCTCCCAACACATTAAACCTAAACGTGTTCTTAATCAAATAGTAAACTTTATATTCACCATTGACAAAGAGTAAACTCAAAAAATGTCAAACATCACATCACAACTTGAAGTAATCCTCACATATCCAACGAAAAATCATATCACTGCAAGTCAAACCTAAATTACAAGATCAAATCTTATTAAAAAAATCTAAAACACTTAACAAAAATACATAGCTCACACTTAGATAATCAACAAGACGATCTATTCTTACACAACACTCGAAAACTAACAGGTTTACGAACCAATATATGCTCAAACCCTAGATCGATATGAGAAAGAGACTGCATAAACATATGAGTGAAACCCTAATAGAAAATGGTAGACTTTCTGGAAACAACACCAGACGAACTGCATAACAGAATCAGATACACGTCTGCTAACATATAAAGTCACACGACTTTAAGAATTCAGGGAACCAAGCCTGAAAGACAATACTTAAAGGAACATAAAGACTATATAGATTTGACCAATAACTTTTACAACTTCACAAAAAATATATCAAAAAAATTTGTGAAGAACATAAAAACTAATTTGATTCAAGAAAAAAACTTTTACAACCTCACAACAAACTTGAATCACACGATTCAATAAGAGACTATCATAAACATTTATAATAAGACAAAGACAAAAGTCACATGACTTTTAAAAACAATGAATCACAAGATTCAAGAAACAAGTCGGGCAATAATGAGAAAAATATCACATACACCAGACTATAAGACACAACCAAATGATTTCGATTAGACACAAAATCACACGATTTGTAATCGAAAAACCACATCTCACACAAGAGAATATGCACGGCTGTAAAAACACTTGAGACCAACCTTGACAATTCAAATGGATTAGAAAACACTCAAACCACATGGTTCAACTAACCATTCAATAACTCAACAAGATCATGAACAATAAGACATCAGGACTACATCCAGGAGGCACTTCGACAGTCCAAGACAACATTTAAAACATGACATACGGGTCAAACAAACCATCATGATACGATTTGATAAACAAAAAAACCAATCAAGATACAGTCAATTCACAAACCACACAACACAAATTGCACATAAAAAAGTCTGATACAAATCAGCACTACGGTCTTAAAGAGCTTAGATTCAATCAATACAAGAAACTAACAACAGCTCTAAACCAATGCAACTACAGAACAAGTCTGTATAAAACCAGATCAACAACACGAAGAACTGATAGAAAACAACACTACGATCTAACGGGACTAGACTCAACAACACGAAGAATCTACAAAAGACCCTAGACCAGTGTAAAAAAAACAAGCATCACCTAGACCAGTGAACTAACAACACTACGATCGTCAATGAAGTCTCAAAGAGATAAATAAGAAACAAATAAGATCACCAACACAATGATCCTACAAAAACCTCACTACGGTCGGACTCAAAACATGAAGAATCCACGACCAGTGAGATAAAGACAAAGACTGTCGAAGAACATATCTTCAAGATAGTATAACCTTACAAGATAAGACTCAATCAGCCAGATCTACATTCAGTCTCACACATACAGATTATCAACACGACGATCTGCTTTAACTCTCAACAAGACTTAACGGACACACTACAGATCTGAACATACAAGAACAAGTAACGCGCCCTAAATCTCAGTTTCAATATGAAACCCTAGAGAGAAACAATGCAACGAGAAAGAAGTAAATATCTCACTTGAAAAACAACCATGAACCACTAACAAATATCAGATTCTTAGAATCAAAGAGCACATTGATCATGGCCCAACATGTATGAACAAATCATTTAGAAACATAATAACCATGTGCTAATAACAAAATTCAAGATTGTTACTACTAGCAACTAGGATCAACAACAAAGTTCAACACACATAGAACATAGCATAAAGATTGAAGTAATAGTACGCTGAAACAGATAATCAGCCTCACAAACTATGTCTCATGCTAAACAGAACTAATCCTCATAAACAAACCCTGATTATTACTATGATAATCAACCTTCACAACGCATTTAGACAATCAAGCTGCACATGTCAAATTTGTAAAATCAATCAATTAACAATCGAAAACTTCAGTTTTAACAGACAAAACACTCCCAATTACACAACACTTTAGTACCTTAACCAAATCTCTACGGAACTAAACGATCATATCATTGATAACAAAATCCAAACGACCTAACAGATTTCAACTTAAGACAAACCTAGATCTAAACTTTTCTTCCAGAGACTTTGAAAGATCCACACAGTGAAAGTGTAAAGAATATTTGATCTAGTTATTTAACAGAAGTATGATAACTCACAATGATAGAACACCAACCACAACAGTACAAAGTATGAGGAAGAACTATGCAACACGTATATGCACACACAAAAACAGGGGATGGCTCTCCCTGTTATCAAATCAAGTGCTGGCACCCCTAACCCAGCCAAAAATAAGAATAAATCAGATAAAACAGGTGATTAAGACAAAAGAAATATGAAAGAAGTTCTTACCGAGTACTCCAGGAGCAAATAAGGACGAAAAAAATTTAGAGGAGATAGTAGCAAATCAATCCAACAGGTAATAGGATACAAAATTATATCCCCTTTCATTTAGAACCATCTGAAACTAGTGGCACCGCTAGATCATCTTTACGCAAACTTTTGCCTCAATGTCCCAACAGAAATCTTGCTCAAAACCTTAACATTGAATATTGCATACTGCTTCTTGATCTCGGCCTCTGCTTTCTTAGCATATGCATCAACCTTGTCCTCATATCTATCATATAGATAAGGCACCGTGTGCAGCAAAACAAAGTTTGTGTATAACAAGGTCAAGAAATTCCAGCAGCTTCCCAAAATTGATAGCACCCACAATGTCACACCCCCAAAATACCACATGCAGAAACCCCCGCGAGGCGTGTGACATACCAGGATCTAGCCACCAATCACATTGAACTCATAGGTAAATTTAAATAAAACTTTCATTTATTAACATTAAGTGTTACAATGTTACATATAATTCACAGTGTACAGCGGAAGCATAATTCATTCGTTACGTGTTTATAATCCATATGTAAAAACCATTAATCCTGTGTTGTGATTCCATGTATCTCGACCCATGACCACTCCAGCCTCCCAGACAGCAAGTTCCAACAATATGCACCTAAAGACCTGCAAGGCATGTAACAGCGAATCAACAACAAAGTTGAGTGAGTTCACAGTTGGTTGTCCATTTTAAAGTTGTTCCAAAAATCATAAGTTCATTCGAAAACCAGTAGTTAATCAGTTCCTTGTTTCCCAAACCATAACCAGTGGGGGCTTCCCCATGTGAACCACTAGACCATTACCATATCGACAACTGACTGAGAAAGTTGTGCCCTATGTCAATGTCTATCGTCATTGACTAAGTGCCCAGATCCATTAGTACACGCCCGTCCTCCCGGCACGGTGTGAGGCTTGTCAACCCTAATAGCGATATCAACTAATGACCCGCTCGCCATTGGCCCGGCGATTAAGTCGATATAAAAATGAGGGACTTCATGATAGAGTTTTATCTAGTAAGTTATGTGTTGTCGTCCTTCCCAACAGAGGACGGAGGTACGCAATATACCCAAGGAGAATACGTAGGTTACATGTTGTCGTCCTTCCCAACCAAGGACGGAGGTACATATTCTGTTAGAGGTGAATATGTAGGTTTTGTTTTAGCTTCTACCAAACCACCGGGAATCCCATGCCTTATAGAAAGTGTGAACTCACCTTGTTTTGCTCGGTAAGATTAGTTACTTGTTATTCAGTTGAACAAACACGTCCTAAAAAGGTTACCGATAACTAGGGCTGGCAATTTTACACGAATACACGAATACACGACACGAACCTACACAAAGTTAACAGGTATCGTGTATGGCCTTAACAGGTATCATGTACCAAACAGGTAGACACGAGATTACCTGTTAATTTTCGTGTATAAACAGGTCAAATACCTGTTTACCTGTTAATACCCGTTAGTACACGATAAGAAATTAAATTAAATAAAACTTATCAGCCATGTGCGTGTGGGTTCCTTAATTTCTTTCTATTTTCATTCCTCATTCAATTAAAAAAAAATAAATAAATAAAACCCTAAACTCCCTCTGTAACTCTCAGATAGCATGTCGTGTTCATGTTTTTATTCGTGTTAACAGGTATTAACATGTAATTTTCATGTATAACAGTCGAACAGTCGTGTTAACAGGTATTAACAGGTAATTTTCGTGTATATCTTGTCGTGTTCGTGTTTGAAAAAAAGGACACGATAAGTTATCGTGTCGTGTTCGTGTATGGGATTTCGTGTATCGTGTCTTATCGTGTCTTATCGTGTACGGGTATACACGATATGCCAGCCCTACCGATAACAGTTAGTTCTACATGCATATGCACCACACCTTTCATGTACAAATAATCCACGTATTCATTGTTCACATCAAGCACATTTATTGCACACAGTACTCAAGTAACAACAAACTTAGCACATATCATTACTTAAGTCATAGGAAATATCCAGATTATCATTACATTCATAACGCAAGTTCACATTACACCATAGCCCACATCAAGTAGTTCACTATCATGTTTATTACTCCCATTTAATCGGGCCAACTTAAATTACATGAATTTATTAGTTTATTTATAATAGCCCAACTTAATTATGCACACATATCATCGGCCCAAGTCCCATAGTTATCACAATCATCACAATTTTCAAACAGTTTCCTAACATCATCTTTTTAGTGAATAATTATCATGAATTTATACTCGAAACCCTTACTTTATTCACTTACATCAGCCACTAATATGATACCCCTAATTCGATTACATCAGCCACATGACTCCGTATCATAAACCAATGTTGGAAACAATCATACATATTAATAATTCATATAGTCGCACACCCCAGACAAGAACAATTCTTTATATGAACCACGACACAAGATAAATCAGAACCAAATTCAGCAATAATATTCAGTAACATATACGTTCTTGGTTCACCAACATTAACACGTAGCAATCTTTTATAATCCATATACTAGCTAGCATGTACCAACACAACATAAAACAAGTAAACCAGTAACATACATAAACAAGATCATTCACAAGAATTAACATACTACACATAATGAGAATATATATATATATATATATATATATATATATATATATACACACATATCAAGCGTGGATCATTATAACAATAATACTACACATGCATTCCTAAATAGTAATATCCACCTTAATCACACACCAAACAAGATTAGAATCATCAGAATTATACTAACCAGGAGATAGGTTATTCTCGGCACAAGCGATTCGAAGGAGTAGCCTGATCGTGAGAAGGAAGATAGGGTACACTAGGGTTTGTATTGTTTGCAAAGAATTGTATAACACAACTAATGTGTTTACGTATACATAAGGAAAAGGGAGGTTTGGGCCTAGCATAATAATAATGATGAGTTGATAATGGCCACGCGATGGTGATTATGTTTTCTTCAAAAACTCCACTTGATGTTGATGTTTTGTGTGTATCCCCCCACTGCCGAGATGATGATGATGTCTAGAAAAACCCTCAAGGTCCCACAAGCATGTGATGACTGCGTATCCAATCCCCTCCACCGAGAATTGTGTTGACTTTTCCTACTCATCTCCAAAGATAATCTTGGCTGCTAATCTTTTCACGTGGAGGAAGCCTGCCGCCAAAAAAATGTATATAATATCGATGATGTGTTGATTTCAAGATGATCGAATTTGTTGTTGATTGAAAGCCAACGAAAAAAAACCTCCGCTTGCTGCCATCGCATAAAGAATAGGGAGAGAAAAACTCTAGGGTTTTACATGTATGTTTTTGCCGGTTACGAAAGGTTTCACAATCATAATTACTATCGGCTCCTCATGGGCCACGAAGAGATATGGGCCGAGGGCCCTTCTTGGTGAACATCACCTCGACGAAGAACATAGTTCGTCGGATCAAAGATGATGAAGAACATGCCGACGAAGAACCTTATACAAGAGGTTACCAAACCTAAATAATTCCTAAATTATTTACTAAACCACTCTACATCATAATACTTCAACAATTCACCAAATATGCACAAGTTACAACAGAAACAATTATGAAAAGATGATGTGAAACAAGTAACGTGTTGAGTAAAGGCCTTGAAAACTCGGGTTGTCACACACAAACCAGCAATCACAGCAAGAAACTTCTTCAAATCTTTGCCAGAAGCAATGTTCCTAAGGATTGCTAAACTAGTGTTGATTTCAGTCCTGATAGCAGAAGCAACACCAAGAACAATATCTTCTGGGAGAGCAACTTTTGGGAACTTTGGTGCAGACTTGTTGATGAAGCTGGCAGCATTAGACAACAAGAAAAGAACAGCCGGTGCTAATATAAGAGTATGGAAAACTAGTGTAAGCAAGTGATACTCGACCAATTAAAAAAGGACCCATATCACAGTGGCAAAGCCGAGAACGCCAGCAGAAACTTTCTTGTCCTTCCACAAAAATATATCAGCAGCTTTGCCGCCTCCTAACACCTTGTGAACAGGCCTCTCTCTTCCAACCAGCCGGTAAACCTTATCCTTGAGATCGGTAACCGGTGAACTCTTCTTAGCTTCACCGTCGGAATCCGATGAATCTTCTTTGTGAAACGTTTCAGAGATCTTCTCCGTGACAGATTCAACAAATGATGGCTCGTGCTCATGTTGTTCGTGTTCACCGGCAACGTTATCGGCCATTTTCTGAAAGATCGGTTACCGGATCTGACGGAGATTCGCCGCCGGAAATCAAGAGATTGTTTGAAAAAAAATTCATTTCTCTTGCTTGTGCCGTCATGATGACTGGATTTCTGAAGCCAAAGACGGTAGTGACAGAGGATGACGACAATAATGAAGACGGAGTCCGGAAGCCTTATTATGCTGAGAGATAATAAATATGCTGAGAAATCTTCAAATCGGAAGAACTAATCATCCAATCTTGACCTTCGGAATCAACAGATCTGAAACTTTGCACACAGAATCACCAAGATCCAACCCCAATGTCAAAATCGAACACAAATCAGCGAAAGATTAATCGACTCTGAGCCTTAAGGCTCTGATACCATGTCAAAAAATATGGCATCAAGTGTATAAGAACTCAGAAATACCCAAACCAAAATATCATTAACCCTAGAATGAATACACTGAACAATATACACAAATGAACTGGCAATACACAACTCTATAACTCTCAAAAGATCATCAACAAGATGCTCCTAACAAAACGAACAACAAGAATCACTACAACTGTGAATCAGAATGATTCACAGTTAGAAACCCTAATTCGCCACAAGAGAGATGAAAAAAATGAGAGAACAAAGAAAATATCCCAGCTCATTTTCTCTCTTAATCTCTCTGAACAAAGAAAATGTCCATGGCTTTATAGCCTAGTGGCATCTTGGGGGTGGGATAAGACTTTGGGACCAATAGGTCCTGGGTTCGATTCCCACAAGGGGTATTTTCCCATATTTATTAGGTTTCCTCCTGAATTGGTGTATAGGCATTATGCCTAGTGGAGATGGATATGATCGGGTGGTTCCGCTGGTGGCACGATGATACTCCAGTGGTCCGTCAGTGATCCAAATTTGCCGTTAAAAAAAATAAAAAATAAATAAATCTCTGCACAAAATAATGTGAACTGCCATTTATATAAGGGTTCTTGAAACTTCACCCATCATCAGCAACCGGTTCTTGAAACTTCACCCATCATCAGCAACCGTACAACAAGCCTAGTCCATCATCAAGCCCAACACAATAGTTTTGTTATAATTATCCAATAAGAAGCAGCCCATACCTCACATGTACAAATGACACTTATTATTAGGAAAAATAACATAAAATACAGAAGTATAAAAATATAAAACTGATGAATTATTTATACATTTTTAACACAAAGTTGGATCAAGAAAATAATATTGAATAAACATGCTATCAACCACAAACTCAAACAATGAAACAAGCCAAATGATTCATCAAAATATTGGCCTTTTCACTTGTACTATCAAGAACATAAAAGCAGTGACCCTCTCCTTCAATATCCAAAATCTCAACCTCCCCATCCCACTCACTTTCTTTAACAGTTTCAAAGTATTTTATCCCAATTTCCCTGGTCGAATCCTTTTCCGCAACCACCACTAGCAGCCTCTTGCAACCAAAATCTGCCTCAAATCTCCGGTCCACAAACGGGTTAATCAAAGCATTATCAATCCCACCATGAGCATGTGGATGTGATAACATCCAAAACTTATATGCCAAACTCTCATCACAAGTCTTGAAGTCCAAAAAAAATGGACAACCTAGAAACCCACCTAATATTTGCACATCATTATTTAATCTTTCTTTTCCTGCTTTCAAAGACAAGTTGTGGACTATATTAGCACCTGAACCATCCCCACCAATGTACAGTCTATCAAAATCTCCATAGTCAACCAACCAAGGCTCTTGATGTCGTCCATCACTTGTTGAATGTGATGCAACCCACTGAAGTGCTGTCCAGCAATCTTCATAAGCTGTTGGTGTAAGATTAAATATATTATGTATTAATATTTAATCTATAGCCATCATAATCATTTACATTATAGAGATCAAAATATATTAGAACCTATTAAGATAATTAGTTGGTAATTGTTGATGGACCATATTACCCTTATTAACTAATTAGGTTTCCTCCTGGGTGCTTATATAAGGAGAATTATGTGGAGGTTAAGGGGTTACTCAGTTACACAATTACACAAACCCCATTAGCCATAACATCAATAAGTTCGGCCTCCTCTCCTAAACCGATATCCCTTTTCGGTTTTTCTTAGCCCCATCATCAGTTAGCATCCTAAGGAGGAACCAGATCACCTTGACAAAGATGTCGAACTCCATGTCGTCTTCTCTCACTGGATTCTCCTCTGCACTGTCTGCGGTGACAGGTATGTCTTATTGTTTTCCTTCATGTATAAACAGAACTGAACCAACATGTGGTATCAGAGCATATGTTGATTAGTCAGTTTTGTTTTGTATCCATAAATCTGGAATAAAACTGGAAAACAGGATTTAAAAAACCATAATAAAATTTTCGGTTTTATCATCCGAGACGTTCATCTCGGATCTGTTAAACAAATCACGGATCATGTATTGATTCGTTATAAGTGTTCCGAAATCATCAGTTTAAGAAACATGTTTAAATGTGTAAATAAATTCCAGATTTCGGATGAATGTTTAAGTATTTTATGTTTTTAGGGTTCATCATGTTCTTAGGAAAATTCGAAAAATTCTGTTATATTTTGGAATATGATTCGGATTATTAAGTGTTTTTCCTGTTTTGATCTGATTTTGTCTTCTAAAATTTCCGAAAACTGTTAAAAGATAAACAGATTATGATTTACGAAATACTTGATAAAATTAGATCATTTTAAAACAGGAAATAATATCACAAAAAAATCCCTTAATTTCGAATTTTCAGTTATGTTATCACAATTAACAGCTGTTGACAGGAAGCTTCGAGATCATCAGATTACGACTCGAGACCATCAGTCTCGACTCGAGACCATAAGGTCTCGACTCGAAATCATCAGGTCATTAAAACCATCACAACTCGAGACCAACAGATCTCGACTCGAGACCATAAGGTCTCGACTCGAAATCATAAGGGCTTAATGGTCTCGACTCAAGACCATAACGTCATAACTCGAGACAAAGGTTGCGACTCGAGACCATAACGTCATAACTCGAGACAAAGGTTGCGACTCGAGACCATAACGTCATAACTCGAGACCGTGGTTGTGACTCGAGACCTCATCACGACTCGAGATCTCATAACTCAGTCGAGACCTGACTCGAAACCTCATTATTTTAGGCTGTTTAGTTCGATCCGCGCTAACGGGTGGTTTGCTATTAAATAATTGGTTTTGTAATTATTTAGTTAATTAATCAGAATCAGATAATGTTTTGCAAAACCAAAATAGCTTAACTTGAATGAGCTTCTGATGTATCATTTCTGGCCAAAGCTGACTTGATACATCTACTTATCGTTCAAGTATTACGAAAGCTATGTTAAGTGTGCATCATAAGCATGAAAGTTTTAATATCTGGCCAAAGCTGATTTAATTCTTTCATAGATGGCATACTTAGCAAGTGCATAACTAAAGTGATTGTTTCAATTTCTGGCCAAAGCTGATTTGTTACAACCACTTTGCACATATGCTTAAATGATTACACTTCTGGCCAAAGCTGTTTTGTTTTCGTTTAAGTAGAATTTTTAACTAAGTCTATTATTTTGATGTTAGTAATAGACATTATCACAGCTTCATAATCTAAAATGGTCATTATTTATGCCTGCCTTAGTTTAACATGCCCTTAGATCACATTAGGACTTCTTCCTTAGTATCATAACTTGCTCATCTTATTTCCACTATCAGCGCCCAATCAGGGAATTCCATCTTTGACTGGTGATAACTTTGCTGCATGGAAGGATGCTCTCATGCTTACGCTTGGGCTGTTGGATTTTGATTACGCTCTTAGGGATAATAAGCCAGCGGACCTTACCACTCAGAGTACTGCTGCTGAACAGATACTTCATGAAAAGTGGACTAGGTGTAACCGCATGTGTCTCATGTTTATGAAGCAGTCCATAAGCAATGCTATCAGGGGAGCTATTCCTGATTCTGAAGATGCTAAAACCTACTTGGCTTCTATGGAGGCGCAGTTCAAGGGGACGTCTAAAGCACACGCTAGTACTCTTATTCTCAAGCTAGTGACAACTAAGTATGATGGGAGGAGCGGCATTCGCGAGCATATCATGATGATGAATGACATGGCCAATAAGCTGAAGGGGCTGGAAATGGAAATCAGTGATGGTTTCCTTGTTCATTTCATCATTACTTCGCTTCCTTCGTCTTTTGAAGCATTTAAGATCAACTACAACACTCAGAAGGAAAAATGGACGATGAGTGAGCTGGTCGCCATGTGGGTACAGGAGGAAGAGCGTATGAGGATGGATCGCCATACTGATGTTGCAAACTTCACTACCTCCAATTCTAAGAAAAGGAAGAACAATTATCATAGGAAGGATGCTTCAAAAGTCCAAAGGCCTAATCCTAATTCTAATACAAGTGCACCTTCCAGCTCTAAGAACTCCTTAGGCAGTATCCGCTGCAAGTTCTGTAAAAAGACAGGACACATGCAAAAGGAATGCCCTGACTTTAAGGAGTGGCTGGCTAAGAAAGGTAACGATTATTTTATGATACTTGAGTCCTATAATTTAAGTGTTCCTGCTAATTCTTGGTGGTTTGATTCTGGTTCTATGGTTCATGTTACCAATTCTACTCAGGGATTCCTTTCAATCCGGAAGCTGGAAAGAAACCAAAGAACGCTTAAGGTTGGGGATGATCGAGAATTAGAAGTGAAGGCCATTGGAACATTACAATTAGTTATGAAAACTGGTTTATGTATTAAACTTTATGATACCTTATATGTTCCTGAGGTAACTCGGAACCTTGTATCAGGACCAAAGTTAGACATGGACGGTTTTATTGTTTCCCATGGTCATCGCAAACTCTCTATCCATTATGATTATGTTCTTTATGGTACTGGTATTCTGGATGGTGATCTCTATAGATTAGAACTAGAAGATAACTTTTCCAAATCTTTGTTGTCATATAACATTAATGAATCACTCACAAAGATGGAAGAGAAACGAGACTTAGAGACTTCATCCATGTTGTGGCATCAGCGTTTAGGCCACATTTCAAAAGAACGATTAAATCGTCTCGTAAAGGATGAAGTCTTACCTCCTCTCGATTTCTCTGATTTTGGAACATGTGTCAAATGTCTTAAAGGTAAAATAACATTAGCGAATAAGAAAGGTGCCACTAGGAGCTCTAATTTATTAGAACTCATTCACACTGACATTAGTGGTCCCTACTAAATCGCTGGCATAACAGGACATACTTCATTTATCACTTTCATTGACGATTATTCTCGTTACATGTACTTGTATCTTATTAAGGAGAAATCTGAATCTCTAGCAACTTTTAAAGATTATAAGGCTGAAGTTGAAAAGCAATTAGATCGTCAGATTAAAGTTGTGAGATCAGATAGAGGCGGTGAATATTATGGAAGACATACTGATGTGGGTCAAGCTCCTGGTCCATTTTATGAGTTTTGTAAGGGCCAGGGGATTGTGAACCAATACACCATGCCTGGTACACCTCAGCAGAACGGTGTCGCTGAAAGAAGAAACCGTACCCTTATGAACATGGTGCGCAGTATGTTAGCCAACACTAATTTACCATTATTCCTCTGGACTGAAGCGTTAAAAGCAGCTGTTCATATACTCAATAGAGTTCCTTCTAAGTCTGTCCCTAAAACTCCTTATGAACTTTGGACAGGAAGGAAACCGAGTCTTAAATATATGAAAGTATGGGGCTGCATTGCTGAAGCAAAACTTTACAATCCTTTCCTAAGGAAACTTGACCCTAAAACAGTTACCTGTTTCTTTATCGGGTATCCTGAGAACTCTAAGGGTTATCGTTTCTATTGTCCTTCCCATGTCACCCGTATTGTTGAAACCAAGCGTGCCGCGTTCCTGGAGGATTTCAAGGTCAGTGGGAGCAGTACCAACCCTTACGAAGAATTGCAAGAAGTACAAGACGCGGGGGGGAGAGACTCGTCGCTTACCATTACTCCGATTACTCCTCTTGTACCCAATGCAACTACTGTTCCTGATGCTACTGCACCAACTGCAAATTTACCTCTACAATCAGAACCCATTATACCTCATGACGAAGGCACATCAAACGCTCAAAACCAAGACAACCCTGAACCCGATAATCCACTCAGGAGGTCATCCAGGCAAAGAAGGCCTCCTAATTGGGATGATTATGTTACCTACCTGACTGAAATGGATCCCGGAAAGCTCAATGATCCTATCTCTTACAATGAAGCCATTAGCAGTGATCAGTCTTCTGAATGGAATAAAGCAATGATTGATGAGCTTGAATCCATGAAGAAAAATGACGTTTGGGATTTGGTAGAATTACCCAACGGAGTCAAACCCGTAGGATGCAAATGGGTGTTCAAAACAAAACTGGATCTGAATGGGAACGTTGAACGCTACAAAGCGAGATTGGTTGCAAAGGGCTACACTCAGAAAGAGGGAATTGATTATCAAGAGACGTTTTCACCTGTCTCTCGTAAAGATTCTTTAAGGATCGTCATGGCCCTAGTAGCTCATTTCGATTTAGAGCTGCATCAGATGGACGTTAAAACCGCTTTCCTTAACGGAGATTTGGACGAAGATGTCTACATGAAACAACCTGAAGGCTTTAAACCTGAAGGTCAGGAGCATCTAGTCTGTAAGTTAAAGAAATCCATTTACGGGTTGAAACAAGCATCACGTCAGTGGTACCTCAAGTTTGATGAAGTCATGAAGAAGCAAGGTTTTATAAAGAATCAAGTGGATCAATGCACCTACCTCAAGATGAGTGGGAGCGACTTTACTATACTTGTCCTTTACGTAGATGATATTCTATTGGCAAGTAATAGTTTAGACATGTTGCATGAGTCGAAGCGTTTACTCTCGCATAACTTCAACATGAAGGATCTCGGAGATGCTTCTTACGTCATTGACATCGAAATTCACCGAGATAGAAACAAAGGGATCTTAGGATTGTCCCAAAGGGCCTACATAGATCGTGTTCTTACACGGTATAACATGCAACAGTGCAAACCCTCTGTCGCTCCAGTAGTTAAGGGAGATGTTTTCGGTTCATTCCAGTGTCCGACAACAGAGGTTGAGAAGGAGCAAATGAGCCAGATACCTTACGCGTCAGTAGTCGGGAGCTTGATGTATGCTCAAGTCTGTACTCGTCCAGATATCGCTTATATTGCTGGAATGCTAGGCCGTTATCAGACTAATCCTGGCCTAGATCACTGGAAAGCAGCTAAGAAGGTACTTCGATATCTGCAAGGGACGAAAGACTATAAGCTGACTTATAGAAGAAGTGATCATTTAGAAGTGGTGGGCTATTCTGATTCTGACTTTGCCAAATGCAAAGATGACAAGAAATCCACTTCGGGCTATATCTTTATGTTAGCAGGCGGCCCTATCTCTTGGAAAAGTCATAAACAACAGTTGACCACAACTTCCACAATGATGGCAGAGTACATTGCTGTCTATAACGCAACCTGTCATGGAATGTTGATTAGAAATTTGGTCACTGGACTCAAAATCGTTAATTCCATTTCTAGACCATTGAAGCTTTACTGTGATAATTCAGCTGCCGTTAGTTTCTCGAACAGTAACAGTTCGACAGGAGCTGGTTTATATCTCGATACGAAATATCTATTTGTACGTGAACGAGTTGAGGAAAATAATCTTTGTATCGAGTATATTAGTACGAAGGATATGCTTGCGGATCCGATGACTAAAGGTCTCCCTCCTAAGGTTTATGAAGAACATGTTCAGAATATGGGATTATGTAAAGACCTTATTTGAGCATATTGTACTAGCTTATGTTTTATGATTAATGAAATTTCCTCAAGTTTGATTTTGTATGTCTGTTAGAATATGTTCAACCGGTATAATGGCATATAGACAAATAAAGTTACAAATCAAACAAAGGGCTTACGCATATTTTGATCATGACGATTAGGTTTTAAATTAAGGCTATAGTATGATTAATGGGGGTCCTGAGTCGCATAATGATTCAACGGCTGTATTTTTCTGCTATGGTACTTGTTTAAGGCTAAAATGAGTGTTAACTCCTGATCAGGCTTATCTAATACTCATAGTAAATGATTACTCGGCTAAGTGGGAGAATGTAAGATTAAATATATTATGTATTAATATTTAATCTATAGCCATCATAATCATTTACATTATAGAGATCAAAATATATTAGAACCTATTAAGATAATTAGTTGGTAATTGTTGATGGACCATATTACCCTTATTAACTAATTAGGTTTCCTCCTGGGTGCTTATATAAGGAGAATTATGTGGAGGTTAAGGGGTTACTCAGTTACACAATTACACACACCCCATTAGCCATAACATCAATAAGTTCGGCCTCCTCTCCTAAACCGATATCCCTTTTCGGTTTTTCTTAGCCCCATCATCAGTTAGCATCCTAAGGAGGAACCAGATCACCTTGACAAAGATGTCGAACTCCATGTCGTCTTCTCTCACTGGATTCTCCTCTGCACTGTCTGCGGTGACAGGTATGTTTTATTGTTTTCCTTCATGTATAAACAGAACTGAACCAATAGTTGGCAGTAGATTTTCTGGGGCTAGTCTATACTCCACTGAGATTACAAGTGCATTGATATGAGAAACCATTGTGGTTAGATAGTTGTGTTCAAGTAGAGTGAAAGCTGATCCCAAGACAAACCCACCTCCATGCATGTAGACTAAGATGGGGAGCTTTTTGAAACTTGTTGATGTGAGTTTGGGGAGGTAGATACGAGCAGAAAAGTCGGGGGAAATGACCACGTCTTTCGAGGATATTCCGGTGATTGGGTCGTCTAACGATGGGGGTGCGTAAGGTGAAACCATCAGCCGCTCTATAGTTTCATCTTTGTAGACACGAATTAGATGAGGGATCTCGTAGCTTAATTCCTTGTTTGAGGACATGATATTGAAGATATGTTTGTGAGGTTACACATAAAAGTTACATATAAAGTGGCAAACAACGACAGCATACCAAAACCTACTTTTCTTTGAAGTGGCATCCGATAAAATATGTTATCTGTTAGAGAAAACTGATGAAACTGAACTTTCTGAACGAAATAATATAAGATTCTAATAATTAATAAACCATTATTGACGAAATATAAATAAATAGAAACAAATCTACAGAGAATCAATTTTTTTTATTAAAAGACAAGTAGAATACATAGAAATAATCCTAAAACCAACCACCACTATTAAAAATTGATTCTTTGGTCACTAAGCACCCAGTAACATATGTCCATGATCCGCGGTGAAGTATTTACTCACACGGCCACACCCCTTTTTCACCACCGACCTTCATGTACCGACGATTACGTCTTTAGTTGAAGATATTTGATTTGTGGTGCACCTCAACTCGTGAGACATACTTAGCCTACCATTTTGAACCACTTCCATTGAGATTTGACTCTACGCCTTGGTTGAGCTCCTCTATCGAAAACACAACAGTCTTTCACACTGACATGTGTTCTCTTTTCTTGCATGAGGCAGTAATTAGGCTCATTTGTGTTGTATAGAAAATATTGATTGCTGTATAATGGAATCTTTATATTTGTATGTTTTACACTGCACGGTGTGGAGTGTTGTCTAGTGTAGGGAACAAACACAGCAAATGGGGTTTGAATTGTATTGAGAATTGTATTGTGTTCATCATCTAGGGTTACAAGGAAATGATGCTTATATAGAACACCAAGTTACATATTAGCCCCCTATACTATTCATTTTCTTCTTTCCGACACTCCCCCTCAAGTTGAGTAGTGGGGTTACCAATGCTCAACTTGCTCAAACAGCTATTAAACGCGTTTCCGTTGACTGCCTTCGTGAGGATATCTGCGAGTTGATCTTTTGATGCTACATACGGGAGCTCTATGATTCCTCCTTCCAACTTTTCTTTGATGAAATGTCGATCTACCTCCACGTGTTTTGTTCGATCATGTTGAACTGTTTTCTGATATTTGTATTGCAGCAGTATTGTCACACATAACTTTACTAGGAGCCTTTTGTGAAAAACCAATGTCTTCTAGCAGCCTTCTGATCCAAAGAACTTCGCTTAACCCTCGAGCTATACCTCTGAACTCTGCTTCTGCACTTGACAGAGCAACCACCTTCTGTTTCTTACTTCTCCAGGTAACAAGGTTTCCGCCAACCAAGGAGAAGTACCCTGATGTAGACCTTCGGTTTCCCTTATCTCCTGCCCAGTCTGCGTCAGCGTAGAGCTCAACAGTTAAATGCCCATTTGTTTTGAACAATACACCATGGCCTGTGGTTCCCTTGAGATACCTTAGAATTCTCTGAGCAGCTTCCATGTGGGCAACTTGTGGTTGGTGCATAAACTGACTTACCACTCCAACAGCGTAAGCTATATCAGGGCGAGTATGGGAAAGATAAATTAACTTGCCCAGGAGCCGTTGGTATCTTTCTTTGTCTGCGAGCTTTCCATCGAGCTCCATGTGAAGATTGTGGTTCACCACCATTGGCGTATCAGCTGGTTTACAGTCAATCAACCCAGTTTCTGCCAGGAGATCAAGAACATACTTCTTTTGGCAGATGAAAATCCCCCGTTTAGATCTGAGAACTTCAATTATAAGGAAATACTTGAGATTCCCAAGGTCTTTCATTTCAAACTTTGAAAACAAATTCCTTTTCAGCTGGGCTATTTCTTCTACATCATCCCCGGTGATAATCATGTCGTCCACATATATGATCAAGCAAGTTACGAGGCCGTTTCTCCTTTTGAGGAATAAGGTATGATCAGCGTTACTTTGGCGTTACCCGTATTCTTTCATGCCAAGGTGAACTTTCCAAACCATGCCCGAGGAGACTGTTTTAGGCCATATAGAGATTTCTTCAACCTACAAACTTCCCCATCTTTAAAACCCCCTGAAAAACCTGGAGGTGCTTCCATGTAAACTTCTTCAGTTAGGTCTCCATGAAGAAATGCATTTGTAACATCAAATTGATGAAGGGGCCAATCCTTATTAGCTGCAACGGAAAAGAGGACTCTGATGGTATCCATTTTTGCAACCAGAGAAAATGTCTCAGAGTAATCGATCCCATACGTCTGAGTGTACCCTTTGGCTACAAGCCGGGCTTTGTATCTTCCAATGGAACCCTCTGGTTTATATTTAATCGAATACACCCACCGGCATCCAACAGTTTTCTTTCCTTTAGGAAGAATGCACTTCTCCCATGTATTGTTTTTCATAAGAGCACGCATCTCCACTTCCATTACTTCTTCCCATTTCTTCTTACCTTGAGCTTCCTTCACGGAATTAGGTATCTGTTCAGTGTATAGTGAAGCAATAAATGCTTTCGCACTGTTAGATAAGTTCCCGTTGACCTTATTAGCTACAGGATATCTTGAATTTCTGGTTTCCCTCTCTGGGGAGTACCGTTTTGGAGGAACTCCTCTATTGGCTCTAGGTGGAAGAGAGTATCTTCTGGTTGTCTCTACTGCACCTATTTCAACATGTTCAGCCACTGGATCAACCTGTTCAACAACTGGATCAACATGTTCTGTAGTTGTCGGTTCTTCAACAACCGGATCAACATGTTCTCTAGTTGTCGGTTCTATATGTTCCCCTGTTGTCCCATAGTTAAAAGTCGTAGAACATTCAGGGTTCTCAGTATTTCTTACCTCAGGCATCACATTGGATGGACTTTCTTCAGTGGTACTGTGCTCCGCATATTGTGTGTCTGCGTTTGAAGGGCTCGCAGTACTGTGAGGAAGTTCTGTTGTTACTTCTTCATACGAGGGAAGGTGGGTTAACCAACTCAGAGGGTCTATACATTCGTTCTCCCCCTGACCGCTGAGTTAGGTGTTATAAAAGTATTTTGTTTCAAGAAAGTCAACATTCATTGTGGTGAACATTTGACGAGTTGTTGGATTATAACACCGGTAACCTATTTGATCGATCCCATAGCCGACAAATACACATTTCTCAGCACATGGGCCAAGTTTGTTTCGGTTGGTTTTGGGTATATGGACAAAAGCGGTACACCCAAAGATTCGAGGTTCAAGTGTAAGAGGATGGGGAATTCTGGCAGATTTAGACAAACAATCTAAGGGAGTCTTGAATTTAAGAGCTTTTGTGGGAAGCCGATTCAGCAAATACACGAGGTTGCAACTGCCTCCGGCCAGAAGGATTTAGGGACTTGAGATTCGATCAAAAGGGCTCGAGTCATTTCAAGAATAATACGGTTTTTCCGTTCGGAAACACCGTTTTGTTCTGGGGTATGGGCACAAGAGGTTTGATGAATTAATCCTTTGGTTGTAAAGAATTGTTTCATAGATGTATTGACAAATTCCCCCCCCCCCCATTGTTGGATCGAAGGATTTGGATTTGAGTTTGAAATTGAGTTTGAATCATAGCATAAAACATGACAATTTTTTCGTAAACTTCGGCTTTATTTTTTAAAAAATATACCCATGTCATGCGAGTGCAATCATCCACGAATAATATAAAGTACCGAAGACCCTGCCCCCCATCACAGGAGCAGGACCCCACACATCAGAATGGATTAACGAGAAAGGTGAAGCAACTTTCGTATTGCTAGGTTTGAACGGGTGTCGATGGCTTTTGGCGCGAAAACAGGTTTCACAATCTATTTTCCCATTTGAAGGGAAGAGTTTTGGAAACAAAAGGTGCGAATAACCATGGGATGGATGTCCCAAACGTCGATGCCATAGCCAGGCTTCCCGGTTATCAGTTCCATGAGCCAACATCACAGTACCCTGGTGAGCCACTTCATCCACATAGTACAATCCTTGGCGCTCAGTACCACGTCCAATAATCACACCCGTCCTGATATCCTGTAGGAGACAGAAAGTAGGGTGCATTAGTACCGTGCAATTTAACTCTTTGGTAATATGACTGATTGACAGTAATTTGTGTGATAAGGACGGAACATAAAGGCAATTTGACAATTTCATAGTTGGTGAAATTTCAATTACTCCTCCTCCTTTCAGTTGCATCGTTCCGTTGTTTGCTGTATGGATTTAGTTTTTTGAGGTTGGCTCATTGAACGTATGTCCAATGGTTTAAACGTCATGGTGTCAGTAGCACCAGAATCAAATATCCAAGCACTATTTTTCCCATGATTGCTTTCCATTTTTTTCAATTTTTTTTAACTTCGCTGAAAGCCCGTAAATTCGCCGGCACAAACTGGGTAACTTGAATTCGCCAGAAAAACGACGCCAGATAATAGCGTTCGCTTACCGGCGTATTTATCAAATACGCTAGGTAACTTGAACTCGCGTTCAAGATTTGAGTTCACTCTAAGAGAACAAATCCGCTCAGAGACGTCTAGGGTGCAGCGAATTTATCAAATCCACTCCAAGATTCGAACTCGTATTTATCAATTTCAACGACACAAGTGTGCGACTGGTTGCAGCGAATTTAGAGCGGCTGGTTGCAGCGAATTTGAGAGGTTTTAGGGTTTGCTGAGCAGCGGAATTGTTGGACAAATTAGGGTTCCGGTTTTTTGATGTGCGGCTGAATAAACAAGGTGTGCTGAAAAAACTAGGGTTTACTGACAACGGTGAATATGGCGGCAGCGAATTCTGAAGATGATGACTTTCTGTTAACGGTGGCCGGAGGTATGTGGCGACGGTAGAGAATGTAACAGCAGATTGCAGGTTCGATTTTCAGTGGAGTTTTACGGCGGTCGGAGGTTAGTGGCGACGGTAATCTGAACACGACAGCAGATTGCAGGTTCGATTTGTTTAGAGTTTGATTTTGGTTTTGATTGTCGAGTTTTCTGGTTTGAGGTTGGATTGGCTTGAAAAAATTGTAGATGATGAGCAATAGTGTTCCAGAATCAGAAACACTGCTCTGATACCATGTTGTCTAGTGTAGGGAACAAACACAGTAAATGGGGTTTGAATTGTATTGAGAATTGTATTGTGTTCATCATCTAGGGTTACAAAGAAATGGTGCTTATGTAGAACACCAAGTTACATATTAGCCCCCTATACTATTCATTTTCTTCTTTCCGACATGGAGGGCTTGAAGGAAGGGCGTGGAGAACACGTGGTAACCACGTGGTGACGTAGAGAAAAAAAGCATGGGTGAGAAAATGGCATGGAAGAAAATAAAAAAATAAAAATAAAATAAAAACATCAACCAATCAAAACAAACTTAAACGACACCCACCAATCAAGAGCCTCCACCTCACCCGCACATTTGCCCCCACGCCGGTGGAAATCCTCAAGCCCCAAACACAACGCTGGACACGAGGTAGTTTTGTGGGTATGGACTGACAACAACACCGTGTTTTGACACCTATACCATGTGGTCTTATTATTCTTTCCTTTTAGATTTTCATGGACTTCATTATATATACTAGTTGTTAAAAAAGTTGTGACCGCTTTTTTTTTTTTTTGTGTTAAAATTGTCAATTCAGGTATGTTATTCTAGCAATACAATCATCCTCAGATAGTGTTAAAACACTGAATAACAATACAATTATTCTAGATGTTAAAACACCGTTACAGTATTACAATTCAAGTTGTGGTGTTTTTGGGATCTGTATGGTGTTTTATATCTGTAAAATAGCAAAAAAAACTTTCAGATATTATAACACCATGATCTGTTATTGATACGTAAAAAAAGAATTATTTCCTAAAATAACTCTTAAAGCGATTACAATCTATTTTATAATTAAATTGGTTTTTGAAGTTAATTACCTTATTGCCCTTAATCCATTAAATTAATTTAATGCCACGTGTCGTCCTCGTAATATTTCTCACAAACTCACCCTTTTTACAAGAACCTAAACATATATATAGGTGAATTATAGGGAGAAATCTCATGTGAGTTACAAAAACTCTGAAAACCTAATAGATGGACATTATGCTGCCATGTGTTACACTGTTTCGCTTTAATATTTTTACTGAGACCTGAGACATTTTATGATACTGACACACTTTTCGTAACAGTGGAGGAGGAGCGAGAATTTGTTACATTTTTCAGTTGTTCACATTTTTTTGTAACTCATCTATAACACTTTTAATTGTTTTTTTACAGCGGTTTTTTAGATTATATGAAGTGTATGGAACACTAGTGAACTAATCTTAGCTCTTAATTATCAATACACAAGTATAAATCAATAGCCGGGATTTGATAATAAAAATATACTAGTGTATTTTACGGTTTAAAGATGTAAATCAATGGTTAGGATTTGTTCACTTAGTTCACAAATACATTACTTTTTTCTCTAGAACCCCACCCTATATACGTGTGTGTGTGTGTGTATAAGGTAGGGTTCGGCTACAAAGTCCATTTTTCCTACAAATTGTATAAAGTCATAAAATACCACATTTCAGTCATAAAACACACTCAAAACCCATAAAAATACAGAGTGAAAATCACTAAAACACAATATCCAAACCCAAGCCCTAACCGTCTATAAAAACTTGAAACACACCATTGTATAACTATGAATATAAAACACAACATGATAATCAACATAAAATAAACTAATGTTAGTCATTCAAAAATCAAAGCCTTATCATCCAAAACACAACACAACACCCACAAATATGGCGTTTTAGTAAATCTTCACTTTGTTATTTATGGGTTTTGAGTGCGTCTTATGGCTGAAATTATGGTGTTTTATGACTTCGTACTATTTGTAGGAAAAATGGATTTTGTAGCCAACTCCCACCATGTCACACCCGTTCGATAGCGGAAGCGCACGTGTGAACTTGATTAGTTTTCATCGCATACGATATAAGTAAACAACTATATGATTAAAACACACAATGTTCACCCATTGACATAATTAAAAGATACACACCATAAGTTGTTTAAAGTACAAGACAACATAAGTTGTAAGTTGTTTTGTAGAAAAGACGACATACGTTAATAAGTTTTACACACGAGACTTGTTCAAAATAAAGTTTTTAAAATAACAAGGTTTTGCATGCTATGTCCCATTCGAAGATGGGATATATGGATCAAACCCTCCAAAATGCAGATGGCATCGTCTTCATAATAAACCTGGAACTTCATAACCCGTCGCACCAAGATCCCTTTAGTTTCCTGAAATACATGTAAGTTTAAAAACATGAACAACATTTGAGCGAGTTCATGTGTTTTAAGTTCGCATGCATCAAATGAATCTTAAAAACATTTGAAAGTTCGAGTATCGAAAGCTGGTATGTAAAGCGTCTATGAATTTAATGATCATTAGTGTTTTGCAAGGACAGTAATATGTGTGTTGACAGGGGAAGCACTCAACCCGGTAGACGATTTTATGTGCCATTAACCTCGACTGGGACACAAAAGCACTCTAAGTGACCTCACAAGGACCCGTGAGTGGGGCTCGTCCGTACCCGATAGATCTACCCCATTTGTTCCTTGGTCCTTAACAGGATTAATGGTGCCCTAGTTTGCGCCTATTCGCACGTGAACCAATAATTCATTCCATAGCTTAACCATACCCTTGTTAACATGTATTTCCCCCCTGAGAGTTATAAAACCGAAAACGTTTAAAAGAAAGGGGGGACATGAACTCACAATATTGCGTCTAGCAGATAGTGCTAGCAACTGTGTTCTAAAAGCCTGAGTCAACCTGCAAGTGTTCTAACTCATTAGACAATTTGGCCTCTTCTAGACCTTGTACTCGTTGCTCGTCTTGAACTTTATTATATTCGCTTTGTTTTTGGAACCCTTGTGTATTTTTAATAATATGTTGGCATTTGTTTCGTGTATATGCTTTGATTCGAGACTGTATATTTGTTACACAAATATAACTGTATACCGTTTAGAGATATGAGTGTTAAAAATATTCATTTTTAACATCGTAAATACGTTGACGTACGTGTACGGCATTCTTGTGAGAGTACACTTCAATAAGTGTATTTGAGTACATCATCATGTACTTGAGTCTTTTATACGTATACATATACTTTATATATACTTGTACTTGTGTATATTTATTGGTATTTACGTAGTATTTACACGTATTCGTGTACATGTACATCCCTTGTATTTAAAAATGTATTTTTACAGTATATATATATATATATATATATATATATATATATATATATATATATATATATATATATATATATATATATATATTTTGTCATTCGGCGTAGCCCATTTTCTTGTGTTATTGGGCTTAGCCCAAGTCTATATGTCATTGGGCCTAGCCCATGTCTTTATTGTAATTGGGCCTAGCCCAAGTCTTTAAGTTATTGAGCCTAGCCCATATTCTTATTGTATTTGGGCCTAGACCAAGTCTTTATTGTAAATGGGCTTTACATATGTATTTATTGAAATGGGCCTTGCCCATGTATTTAGGAAATTAGGCCTTGCCCAATATTAATTATATAAGCCCAAATTTTGTATTCTTGTATTTTTGGTAAACTTTTACTAAGTATAGGTTAATTAAATATACATATTAGTAAACTTGTAGTTTGTATATTTATACTTAGCGTCATTTACATATTAACTTTCCGGTTTTGTTATCGTTATTATATATATTAGCTAAGTGTCTAAAAATTATATTATTTTCTGACGCGTTGTCGTAGTCATTTAATATATATATCTTTGTGTCAAACTTGTCCAAAGGTCGTAGTAACTCCTCGAGATGACGATATGTCCGTTTAACGTCGGGGAAATATATTATTATCTTGTCGGTATATATATATAGTTATAAAATGATTCGTCCGATGTTCGTTTGTCCGTTGTCCGCATCTTGTTTTATGGCCTAACATAAGTGTGCGTTTTATGTATACACGAAGGTTCGTGATCGTCGTCAAATTCTTGTAAGTATTTACGAGGTTTTCGAGTATGGTGTATTTGTATATTTTTCATACATATTTTTCATATGTAATGTATTTGGTACTTTGTTAGTATTCTCCTAATAGTAATACATACACATAATGTACAAATATTATACACCAAATAGAGTATTTAAAATATATAAATTTACCAAAAAATTATATTAACATATATTTATTATTTCTACTCATTTTACTTAGTATCTATATACTATATTATAATACATGAGGGAGGGGTATTTTAAGATACCCAAAAAATAAGAAATTTTCCCCCCTTTATTTATAGAAAGACCCCTAAAATAAGGGTAGTTTGGTCTTTTAAACTCTATTTATTTTTTAGCCCCTAAACTTATTACGCTTAAATCCCTGAAGTTTTAACAAAATTATAGATAATTAGTTACAATTCACCCCTCCACAACAAACTTATAATTTTTTTTTACGTATTCTTGACATATCTTATAAATTGTATTGTTTAAACAAAATATAAAGATAGCATGACGACCTACACATTTTTGTCGACGTTTCGGTAGTTGTCTTGTTCAATATCGACGCACAGATTAAAAGGTACACGTCGATAATGCTTTAATGTACAAGTGATTATAGAAGAATATAACAACTAATCTATACTATATAATCATTTAATGAGTTAAATAATAGGTTCTATAGCATTTTCATTCTAAAATTTTAAAAACTAAAACTATTGTCAAATAATTGATTAAACAATTTCTTTATACTTTAGTTAAATTTTAAAAAAACTTCCTAATTTTAAGGAATTAGTCAAATGTGAAATGTCACCATAAACTAACAAAAATTCAATTTAAAAGATTATTCAAAATTCAAAAGAAACTAACAATAATGTCCATCTCCATGACCTGCTGTTTATTCTCCCCCTCATAGTTAGTTAGTTACACAAAGACACAATATAAAGAAAGAGAAAGAGAGAGCACGGATGAGAGAAGCACAATCAACTCAAGATTGGAGCAAGTCATATCTTTTAGTTCCTAAGATGGGGTTTTTAGGATTATAAGTTATCCATTTTTCAGGATCCGATTTATGTTCTCGCTCCAATTATGATCTCTGTCACCGGAGAGAGTATTCCGAGAGAGAGAGGAGAAGAGAGAATATTGTTGGAAATCTAACCTCTGGCTGCAATAGATGGTGAACGGGCCACAGTTTCTGCCACGACAGAGTCAGAGTCACCGCCTTTAATCCGTTGGCTTCTTCGTCATTTCGCGTTTGACGTCAAAGTGTTCTTTGCGATGGAATCAAGGTTTTTTTTATGTTATATGTTAAATTAGGATATCCATGTGCTGATATGAATAAGATATTGCAGTGTACTGAAACTTTTTTCAAGATAGTGTTTTGTGTCTGAAAATGATGATATAAGCTTGTTTCCAAACTTTTGTCTAGACGGAGTTTTGTGTATGATGATATAAGCTTATTTTCCTTATTCGTGTGTTACTGTATTGCATCAGTGGTTTCTTGAAACATTGCCAGGTTAAATGCTAAATTTATTAGTTACTAGACATGTGTAATGCTTATTACGTCTATCCAATCACAATGTGTGACAACTGTGTTCTGTAAGCACCGTATAATGTAAAACAATGTTGGTTATCAATAAAACAATATGCTTTGGTGTTATTATATGTGTTCTTGTGTTTGATGATTTTACAATTTGATTCGATTTCGACTTCAAGCTTTAAATCACTTTCTGGAAGGTTATACGCGAACTGGTGCTTAAACGCAATCAGTTTAACGTGACATACACTCCGAAACTGTGACGTAAGCCAAACATACCGTAAATATCCCTTACATAACTTAGAAATAAGTTTCGAAGGATTCAGTATGGCGAAAACATGTTTATTGGAACTAAAGAACTAATTACGACAAAACCGCGAAACGAACGTTGGTGACCACCCGGATAATATTTAAATCCCACAAATATTCTATTATGATTAAAATCTTATTTTAATCAGGTTCGTGTCAAAAAATAAATTAAAATGCTTAAAAACGTTATTTTTCATGTTTAAGCGCGTACCGCGTGTTTCTGCGCGACACAGTGCTTTTACTGCGAAACGCGGACAACGCAGCCAGTCTTGGCAACTGAAATTTATTTCAGTAATATTTTGGCGAGTTATTTTTATAGAATAATAAAAATAAATTAGAACGCCATAAATCGGGATATGAACGCTAAATAAAATACCCGGTACATAATTAAACACTTTAACGGAACGGTGTTTAACCGGACAACCGGACATTACCCGGGACACTGAAATTTTTCCACACACTATTTTATTATTTCTAGCTAGTTAGGGTCCCCGAACACCCTAACACCCTTTATATTAGTTAACACACTAATAAATAGTTTAACCTCCTAACTAATCTAAATAACACTAAACTATCTAGTTAGAAACAAACTAAACCCCCCCCCCCATTCCAACCGAATTCGGTCCCATGAGGGGACACCCTCTTACCACTTTGATTATTTTATTAAGCTTGTGTATCATATCTAGTAGACATATGATCCTATGATTAAAACACTAACAAGGTTTATAAGTAAGACCATAAGTCACCCATTTCTCTAACCACAACACTTCACAAAAATCTCATCTTCTCTCCCTCCTTCCCTCTTGTTCGGTAGCACACACCCACATCCACCCATTTCCTAGTTTCAATCTTGCCATTTTACATACAATCCAAGGTGCAAGAAGGTCAACAACGAAGCTTGGTGCGTTCGGAAGTCGAAGGACCGCCCTCGTTTTCTTTTATCCACCACTTTTCTACACTCGAACTCTCTAGCCTTATGCTAGTGGTAAGCACTTAGATCCTTGTATTTTACTTGTTATTTAGGTGGTTAATGATGTTAAAGATCAAAAGATAGGAACTCTAAAGAAACTTAATCCAAATCTTGAACATCATCTAACATATGTTGAAGTAGTGTTAGAATGATGAATGAAATATGATATTGAATGATAAATCTGTAATATATAAGTAATAATCTGCTGTAAGTATTGTTGTGATCGCTAAATATGTTAACGGAATCAATCGAACACACTTTATAATGTTAAAAGACTAAAAACAGCTTGCTGATCTGCTTTTCCAGCCGCCTTTAACTGGCTGTAACCGCATCGTAACTTAACAAAAAAACTTGATTTTCTTATGTCTATAATATGTTATTATAAAATACGGTTCTAATAACACCGGAATCATAATTTTTGGACTCCGTTTACTATTTTTAAAGTGTCTTTCCGTAACAGAACTTAAGCTGAATTTTTTCTGCTGAAAATGTGCGTCCTGTTTTCAGTCATAACCAGAATTCTGTGTAGGGTTAGATCATGAAATTTATACTATAGATGGTCACTGTTGTCTCCGTGATCCTCCAACTGGAATTACGTTAAACAGACTTACGGTTAATTTTTGGTGAATTATTCCGTAGACTGCGATCAGAAAGTAACAAATCTGATTTGCAGTCAGGAAAATGAATTTTTATAAAATAATGGTAATGAACTAGACCCCGATATTTTTACACAAGAATATTTTGTTCGTGTAAGATATTATTTAAAAATTTGGGAATTTTTAGAATAAGTTAACCATTTTATTTAAATGTCCGAAAACAGACCAGTTTCATATATATAAAAACAGAAATGACCTAAGTAGTATTTTGCATGTCAAAGTGTGGTTTTTGATTATTAAAAATCATTCTTATTTAATTTAGGGCGGATAAACAATTGAGGGATTGTGTTAACATTTAAAAACGCACCCGAAGGTGAGTACATAGTTCCCCTATTTTACTGTTTTCAATTTTTTTGGGGTGATTCATATGTATCAAAACGATTTCGATGTTTTAACGATGGTTTCACAACGAGTAAGATGGTTTATATTAAACTAATAACGATTTCGATAATGTGAACGAGCTTGTTGGTTGTAATTACATAACAAATGACATTCATTAATTTCGGCCAAACCGACCAGTATTAGGTTATGGTACCATAGGATCCGACAAATCCCGTTATCAGACCGGACCCATGGTTATGTGTGGGTTAGGTGGGTAACGACTGAATCTGATGATTGTTAACTTACCCTTTGGAGGTTTGTAAATGCGAAAAACGAGTTGAACAATAAACGAGTCACACAGGTTTGAATGTTATTAGCGAGACGACCAAAAGTGGTTTCACAATCTAAAACGAGAATGATTTAAGCGACTAAAGCGATGTTTAACGAATTAAACGATTTGGGTAAACAATTGGAAGCGATGTCACACAAACGAGGTTTTCGAAACGATTTAAACTATACGAATTTTATTACGAGAATGATTTACGATTTGGTTTACGAAAACAAATGTTTTGGGTTAAGATTCATGGCTTCGAGGTTTATAAATTATAACCAAACTATTTTGATTCGGATATTCATTTTACGATACAAACATTTTACAAAACAAGGCTTTCTAATGACAATTAACGAGGTTGCATAATTTATTCCAACGTATAAACGAGCCATGAATCTGACACTCTCACAAAACCTATGTACTCGCCAGCATTTCTTTGCTGACTTTGTTTTCACATATGTTTCAGGTATTGCTGAATGATGTTGATTGCTAGGATGCATACTCACTTAGGACTGGACGAGGCCTTAGTAACCTAATAAACTTGTTTATTTAGATTTCCAGAAGATGTTAATATTTAATGTTTAATAAAACAACTTCAAGTTTCCGTGTGTTTTGAAACAATGATTCTGTTACAACACTCCCCGACAATTCCACCGCGATTTGTTGTTTTACGCGGTCGGGGTGTGACAGAAAAGTTGGTATCAGAGCTCATGGTTATAGGGAATTAGGTTATTAGTAATACTTTGACCTAGTCTATAACCTTCCTAGGACCCTAACGCGAGTTTTCTTGTGTTAGATCTTAAAACAATACCATCACCTATCCTTAGGTGATAACCACAACAAGAACACAAATTTCGAATCCGTTTTGAAAACCAATCATCTGTTCTAGGATGATTTATTGTAAGGTTTTGAACCCTTTAAGTTTTCAAATCTTGTCAAAGTTTGGGTCTAAATAGTGTGAACACGTGCAAACTGGAAGAGTGAATGTCTGTACCCTGAATTTTCTGTCTAAGGCTAGAGTGTTTGTACAAATCCGCAGTATCAGACCGGTCACTCTTACCTGGGAACTCTTGGGGTGAGTGTTCACTTATAGGCGAGCATATCTTCGGTGATACATTAATGTGACCCGTTTACTTTGATTAAACGTCATCATGTTTGTTTGCCTTAAGTAACAAACATATGATCGCACCTTTTATGCGTTGTTGTTCTGTTTTAATTATCCGATAACGTTTCACTTGTTTTCTCCTATGTCTTTCAATTCCTCTAGAATGTCTCATCGTCGCAACGACATTCAAATGTCCGAGCAAACTGCCAAATTTGCCCAGCAAAGAGGCGAAGTTATCCTGAAGACTGTTGAATTAGCTGTCGCCATGTCTCGTCTCAATAATGAAGCCACCCAAGAAGCATCAAAGAAAGCAGAAGCCGAGCCTCCGAAAAAGTCAAAGAAGCGTAAGGCTCCAAAGAAGCCCGTAGCCGTTACACCAAATCAAGCAAAACCTAGCCATGTGGCAGCACAACCAGCCAAGAAGCCGTACTTGGGAACTGCTCCCTTGTGCAATCAATGCAATGGTCATCATCCAGATCAAACACCATGTTTCAAATGTACCCACTGTGGATGATGGGGACATTTGGTCAAAACATGTCGTTATGCGATCCAAAATAAAACTGTTGCAAATCCTACTGTTGTTCAAGCAAATCCAGCACGAGCTCGTTTTCCGCCTGGTACTTGCTACAACTGTGGCAAAATGGGTCATTTCAGGAACAAATGCCCAAAGTTTGTCAATACAAATCCGACCCATGGATGAGCATTTGGCCGATTAGAAGAAGCTGCTGCTTTGAATAATCCGAATCTTATGTTATGTTTCTAGTGTTTTCCTTTGAACTCGGAAACAATCAATTTTTGTTTATAAATAAATCTTTATTTGCAATTCCGATGTACAAATATAGTTGCATGTGTGTATGGCATACCCTATGATCTTACACCAAAAGAACCGTATTTGTAGTTCTCTTGTTCATATGATCGCTCATGATTTCCTCGAAGATGCTAAGTGCTCGTTTCATTCTAAGAAACGAAATTGGCAATCTGAGTAATCACTTTAATTCCTTGGTTAGATAACCAAGGAAACCCTTATCTGTCGAAGTTGCTATTGGTAAACCTCTTGTTCTCGATTCTGTTATTCATAAATGTCAGTTAAACCTTGATAACCATCTTTTTCCCATCGACCTCACGCCAACGTAACACGGGAGTTTCGATATTATCGTGAGGATGGATTGGTTAACCAAACATCATGCTGAGGTGGTTTATTTCGATAAGATAGTTCATATTCCTCTTCCGTCTTGCGATATTCTGGAAGTTCGTGGCGAGAAACCATCTGGTGGATTGAAGCTTATGTCATGTACAAAGGCCCAAAGTTATTTGCGAAAAGGATATGTTGCTTTCCTGGCACATGTCACCGAGGAGAAAGACAAGAGCAAAAGTATTCAGGATATTCCGCTTGTTCGGGATTATCCAGAGGTGTTTCCCGATGAACTGCCTGGTTTGCCTCCAGTTCGTCAAGTCAAGTTTCATATTGACCTTGTACCCAATGCCAACCCGGTTTCGAAAGCGCCTTATCGTCTTGCACCATCGGAGATGCAAGAGTTATCGAAATAGCTTCAAGAGTTGTCTGATAAAGGATTCATCCGTCCGAGCTTTTCGCCTTGGGGAGCTCCTGTTCTCTTTGTGAAAAAGAAAGATGGATCTTTTCGAATGTGTATCGATTATCGTGAGCTTAATAAGCTTACCATTAAGAATCGATATCCCCTACCTAGAATTGATGATCTCTTCGACCAGCTGCAATGTGCTTCATGTTTTTCCAAGATCGATCTGCGTTCTGGGTATCATCAACTTCGTATTTTCAAAGAAGATATTCCCAAAACTGCTTTCCATACAAGATATGGGCATTACGAGTTCACTGTCATGCCTTTCGATTTGACGAATGCCCCAGCTATCTTCATGGACTTAATGAATAGGGTTTGTAAACCTTATTTAGATAAGTTCATCATTGTGTTCATTGACGATATTCTTATTTATTCAAAGTCTCGAGCCGATCACGAAAAACACCTTCGTTTGATGTTGGAACTCCTAAAGAAGGAACAACTTTTTGGCTAAATTCTCCAAGTGTGAATTCTGGCTTAAAGAAGTTCAGTTCTTGGGTTATATTATCAATGAGTAGGGTATTCATGTAGATCCATCCAAGATTGCTGCAATTAAGGATTGGAATACACCAACGACACCTACAGAAGTTCGTTCTTTTCTTGGACTAGCTGGTTATTATCGGCGGTTTATTTCTAATTTCTCGAAGATCGCGGTTCCACTTACTGCTTTGACTCAGAAGAATAGACCTTTTGAGTGAAGAAGCGTTCCAAACGCTGAAACGAAAGCTCTGTGATGCTCCTGTTTTATCTCTGCCTGAGGGAAACGATGATTTTGTTGTCTATTGTGACGCGTCGAATCTAGGACTTGGTTGCGTTCTTATGCAACGTGGTAAGGTCATAGCTTATGCGTCAAGACAATTGAAAATTCACGAGAAGAACTATACGACTCATGATCTTGAGTAGGAGCTGCGATTTTTGCGCTTAAAATCTGGAGACACTACCTTTATGGAACGAAGTGTGTGGTTTTCACAGACTACAAAAGTCTCCAGCATATTCTCATCAGAAGGAACTGAACATGAGGCAACGACGTTGGGTTGAACTCTTAAACGATTATGATTGCGAGATCCGCTACCACCCTGGTAAGGCGAATGTCGTAGCCGATGCGCTTAGTCGAAAGGAACGAGTCAAGCTTCATTCTGTTCAAACTCTATCGGATATTCAATCTCATGTTCTTCAAACTCAACGATCTTGTGTGATCAAAGACTTATTGAAATACGAACTACCGCTTCAACTTGAGCTTAAACTCGAAAGGAAAGACGATGGTTTACTCTATTTTGAGAATCGTTTGTGGATTCCGAATCAGGACGATCTTCGCACCTTAGTAATGGACGAATCTCACAAGTCTCGATATTCTATCCATCCTGGTGCTGATAAAATGTATAAGGATCTTCATACCCATTATTGGTGGCCTGGTATGAAGAAGGATGTTGCCTTGTATGTATCAAAATGCCTAACTTGTCTCAAAGTCAAGGCGGAACATCAACGACCTTCTGGTTTGCTTGTACAACCAGAAATACCGGTTTGGAAGTGGGAGAACATTGCAATGGATCTCATTACTAAGTTACCTCGTACGTCTAAAGGTCACGATGCTATCTGGGTTGTAGTTAATCGTTTGACAAAATCTGCTCACCTTTTTTTTTACCAATCCGTGAGGATTTCTCTGCTGAAAAGCTTGCCAAGATCTATGTAGTCGAGATTGTATCAAGACATGGTGTTCCTTTAGATATCATTTCCAATCGTGATGCTCGATTTTCTTCTCATTTTTGGAAGACCATGCAATCTGCTTTGGGAACCCAACTGAATCTAAGCACTGCTTATCATCCCCAAACAAATGGTCAATCCGAGAGGATGATTCAAACTTTGAAGGATATGCTTAAAGCATGCGTGATAGACTTTGGTGGTAATTGGGATTCTCATCTGCCATTGATCGAGTTCTCATACAATAATAGTTATCATACTAGCATTAAGATGGCACCATTCGAAGCTCTCTACGGTCGAAAACGTAGTTCACTTGTCTGTTGGAATGAGAACGGTGAAGCTCAGCTTACTGGACCTGAGCTCATTCTGGAAACAACAGACAAAATCAAGAAAATCCACGATAATCTTGTAACCGCTAGAAGCCGTCAAAAGAGTTATCTAGATTTGGGACGCAAGCCCATGGAATTTCAAATCGGAGCCCTGATTGGATTCCTGGAATGCTTTAAATACCCGTGTCCAAAGATAACAAATTAAGGGTCAAGTTAAACGATTAATGCGATTATGTTTTTAGGTGTTCTCTTTTATTATGAGATCCGATTTTCGTTATCCAAATCCTCATAGAATCTTCCACATCCTCATATGAGGGATTCATAATAGGATATTCAAAAGGTACTATCTTAGATCCTTAATGGATTTCTACGTGGTAGTTAAGACCCTTGGATTATATAGTACCATTCCATGATTCGAAAATAGACCCTTGAGTGGTCTAGTTAAAGATTGATTCAGAATCTGGTTAAGAGTGGCATGTGATAATACAGCTGAAAGGACCCTATGGTGGCCCAGTCACACTCATCACAGGTTCATTCATTTGGTTTTTCCCCTACACCTTATTAAATGCACTGTGTGGACTATGCAAGGAATTACGTAATTATGGACGTGTACATAATTATAAAAATTCAGTGCACGGAAACCATAGTAAGATTTATCATGTGTAAGAACCAATAGTGACAACAATAACGAAACATGAACAATGTAATGAAGGTACGGTGGACGCACCAATGACGCTTCATATACTTGTATATAAGTGTCCCTCTTACCTTGCAAGCATAATGTTATTTAAAGTTACTAGAAGTTCGGAACCCTAACCGGTGTTGTTTCATCTTTTTGACTTCATGTTTCAAGCTTTCACAAGTTTCCTCTAAATAAAATTTCGGGACGAAATTTCCTAAAGTAGGGGAGACTGTGACAACTGTGTTCTGTAAGCACTGTATAATGTAAAACAATGTTGGTTATAAATAAAATAATATGCTTTGGTGTTATTATATGTGTTCTTGTGTTTTATGATTTTACAATTTGATTCGATTTTGACTTCAAGCTTTAAATCACTTTCTGGAAGGTTATACGCGAACTGGTGCTTAAACGCAATCAGTTTAACGCGACATACACTCCGGAACTGTGACGTAAGCAAACATACCCTAAATATCCCTTACATAACTTAGAAATAAGTTTCGAAGGATTCGGTATGGCGAAAACATGTTTATTTGAACTAAAGAACTAATTACGACAAAACCGCGAAACGAACGTTGGTGACCACCCGGATAATATTTAAATCCCACAAATATTTTATTATGATTAAAATCTTATTTTAATCAGGTTCGTGTTGAAAAATAAATTAAAATGCTTAAAACGTTATTTTTCATGTTTAAGCGCGTACCGCGTGTTTATGCGCGACACAGTGCTTTTATTGCGAAAGGCGGACAACGCAGCCAGTCTTGGCAACTGAAATTTATTTCAGTAATATTTTGGCGAGTTTATTTTTATAGAATAATAAAAATAAATTAGAACGCCATAAATCGGGATTTGAACGCTAAATAAAATACCCAGTACATAATTAAACACTTTAACGGAACGGTGTTTAACCGGACAACCGGACATTACCCGGGACACTGAAATTTTGCCACACACTATTTTATTATTTCTAGCTAGTTAGGGTCCCCGAACACCCTAACACCCTTTATATTAGTTAACACACTAATAAATAGTTTAACCTCCTAACTAATCTAAATCACTAAACTATCTAGTTAGAAACAAACCAACCCCCCCCCCATTCCAACCGAATTCGGTCCCATGAGGGGACACCCTCTTACCACTTTGATTATTTTATTAAGCTTGTGTATCATATCTAGTAGACATATGATCCTATGGTTAAAACACTAACAAGGTCTATAAGTAAGACCATAAGTCACCCATTTCACTAACCACAACACTTCACAAAAATCTCATCTTCTCTCCCTCCTTCCCTCTTGTTCGGCAGCCATCACACACCCACATCCACCCATTTCCAAGTTTCAATCTTGCCATTTTACTTTTTGTAATTTTTTCTTTTGATTGGATGATCGATCTGATGAACTTTTATTATCTTTTTGTTTCTGTTCCACTTTCTTCTTCAAAGGTTTCTGTTTAGAACATTCACCTTTTTCAGTTGATTGTAGAACAGTTTTCTGAAATTTTTCTTTTAAATTTAAAAACAATTTTTGTTTTTCAATTTTAACATGTTCATCATCAGATTTTACATCACAATCTTCAACTTTGACAGAGTCAAAGTTTGTGACATCGTCACTTATTGGAACAGAGTTGATTGGTTTTGGACAAGGAATATTCAACTTGTCAGATGAAGTCACAAAACCGATCAACTTCTTTTCAAGTTCATCAATTCTGTTCCTCGAATTCTCAGCTTCACTTTCAAGCTGAGAGATTCTTTCAAGATGACACTTGATAGAATTTTCATTTTCATTTTTCAAATTTTCAAGAACATATTTTTCATTTTCCAAAACATTTATCTGTTCTTGAATTTTCACTTCATTAGCTTTCAGATTTTTGTTCTCCAATTTTATCCAGAAATCTTCATTTTCTGATGATTTCTGTTTGCTTTCAAAAACCTTTTCATTTTCTTTCAACTTCTTGTTTTCCAATGTCAAACTGTTCAGATTACTTAACAATTTGTCATTTTCAATTTTCAACTTTTCACAATTTTCCTGAACCATAAGAATCTGTTTAATATCAGCTTGCTTCTCGTCTTCCAACTTCTTGACCTTCGATGTCAAACTTTCCGCATCCTTCAAGAGTTTGTCATTATCAGTCTTGAAGTTGTCACATTCGAAGCATACTGTTTCAGAACATGAAGTTTCATTCATCACAGATTCTTCAACCTTCGGCACTTGTTCTTTCTCTATCTTATATGTACCTGTACCAAAGATTGTAACAAGATCAAGAGGATTTCTATTATCATCAATATAACAGCCTCTTTTCATATCATACATCGAATTTCCTTTTGTTTTCAAACAAACATTGATTCTTTTGTTTATTTCTTTGATCACTTTTAAACTCAAATTTTCTAAATTTATTTTTATCTTATCCAATATTTCTCTCTTTTTTTGATGATTTTCATAATCGTGATTTTTAAGTTCGCCGATGAATTCATTCATAGTTAATTTTGAAAAATTAGAGTTTTCTTTCAAATCTTTCAAACAATCATCCCATTCAACTGATAAACCATTAGCGAACTTTGATACCATCTCAGCTTCTGATATCACTATTTGATTTTCCTTCAAATAGTCTATCAAACGATCAAAACGTTTCTCCAAATCATCCAATTTTTCATCTTTCTTACTCAAAAAAACTTTGAAACGTTCATACCAAATTTCTTTTGATATTTTCTGATAAGAACTATTAAAATATCCTCGATACCAACTATTCATTCTCTCAAGATCATTGTTTTCCTGCTCATCAAACCTCATTGTCATTTTAACGAAAATCCCGACAAATCTTTAGTGATCACAAAAACGAATCAACAATTGGTCAGACAAGCGGACCAGATGAGGGATGTCCAAATAAGCGAGCCAAGATTGTTCTTTCGAGCGGTTCCTGATGGTCCAAATAAGCGATCCACAATCAAACGTATAAGCGGTTCAGACTTGTTGTTCGAGCGGACCAGGAATTATCCGTTCGAGCGATTCAAGAACTTGTTCGATCGAGCGATCCCACTTGTTTGAATGAGCGATCCAAGGTACTTAATTTGGAGCGATCCAAGGTTAATCCGTCCGAATGAGCGATCTAAGGTTTGTTCTAATGAGCGGTCCAAGAGCAGTTCGGTCGAGCGGTCCAACAATTTCAAATCCAATTTTGACCCACTTAAACTTCAAATTTTGATCTGAAACTTTCCAGGGTTTGTCACGGTACTATTGCGCACAATCCCTGAGATTTTCAGTAAATTTCGACCGTGAAATCTCTTCGAATCAGAAAAAGAAGGTGTAGAAGTGAGAATTTCGAGCGAAAATCGAGCTAAACGGTAAGAACTCTTCCTCCTGAGCTCTGATACCACTTGTAGGATCGAATTCTAACCCGATGAGTCGTTCAGAAGAGCACTTAGACTAATCCAGAGGCGGAATTCATTGAATTAGTCTTCGTAAAGCTTGATTTCACTATTTAACGTCTCCTTTATTGATTAACTGTCAAATTACAAGTACTTGGAGACAAACGGGCAGAGCTTCGCCTTTTCACACACACCTACGGACTTCTAACTGTCTAACTGGAACCGCTCATATGTCCATATATATAGGAGTTATGGGCCGCTCATATGGACAAGTCCATATGAGTGATCCACATGACTACCACTCAAGCGATCCAAGAATAAGTCACTATGAGCGGTCCAACATCTAATCCATATAAGCGATCATGTCTAAAACAAGTTTTCTCTTTTTCTGTTCACTATACAATCAGCTCTGCCCTAAGACTCGAACGAAGATGTAGTCGACAGACAACTGCACCAACAGATATCAGTTTCGACTTTGCAGTGTGTCCCCTTTAGAGGATCTTTTTAGCTACAACAACTGATTATCAATTTTATTGTCTAATCAGCTGAGGGCTTCATGCTATATTTCAAGATTTTTGGATAAAGTATTAGCCAAGGACTAGGTTAGAACTACCGTTCAGCAGAAGTCCCGGAATAATACCCCAGACATCATAGAGTACAAACACCTAGTATATCAGAATACGAGACCTTTCAAACGAGATTTCAGGGGTTACCTATATATCCAAGTAGTGTTCCCCACGAATTTCACCAGTTTGAAATTTTAGGTTTATATCCCGAATAAATCTACTAAATGTACGAAAACCTATCGACACATCGTTAGTGAGACTGTTTAACTCATTTTGTCTTTCCAAATCTTTAGCATACTGTAATTGTCTAGCTGATGTACAATCATTTTCCCTATATACACAAGCGAACCTAACTCTATTTTACATAATATTTACAGTTTGACCCCCTGTTGACCAATCTTGACTTCAGACTTTTTGTAGACGCAGTCAACAGACATTCCGTGCATCAACAAGATCCTTGTATTTTACTTGTTATTTAGGTGGTTAATGATGTTAAAGATCAAAAGATAGGAACTCTAAAGAAACTTAATCCAAATCTTGAACATCATCTAACATATGTTGAAGTAGTGTTAGAATGATGAATGAAATATGATATTGAATGATAAATCTGTAATATATAAGTAATAATCTGCTGTAAGTATTGTTGTGATCGCTAAATATGTTAACGGAATCAATCGAACACACTTTATAATGTTCAAAGACTGAAAACAGCTTGCTGATCTGCTTTTCCGGCCGCCTTTAACTGGCTGTAACCGCATCGTAACTTAACATAAACTTGATTTTCTTAACTCTATAATATGTTATTATAAAATACGGTTCTAATAACACTGGAATCATAATTTTTGGACTCCGTTTACTATTTTTAAAGTGTCTTTCCGTAACAGCAGCTTAAGCTGAATTTTTTTCTGCTGAAAATGTGCGTCTTGTTTTCAGTCATAACCAGAATTCTGTGTAGGGTTAGATCATGAAATTTGTACTGTAGATGGTCACTGTTGTCGCCGTGATCCTCCAACTGGAATTACATTAAACGGACTTACGGTTAATTTTTAGTGAATTATTCCGTAGACTGCGATCAGAAAGTAACAAATCTGATTTGCAGTAAGGAAAATGAATTTTTATAAAATAGTGGTAATGAACTAGACCCCGATATTTTTACACAAGAATATTTGGTTCGTGTAAGATGTTCTTTAAAAATTTGGGAATTTTTAAATAAGTTAACCATTTTATTTAAATGTCCGAAAACAGACCAGTTTCATATATATTAAAACAGAAATGACCTAAGTAGTATTTTGCATGTCAAAGTGTGGTTTTTGATTATTAAAAATCATTCTTATTTAATTTAGGGCGGATAAACAATTGAGGGAAAGTGTTAACATTTAAAAACGCACCCGAAGGTGAGTACATAGTTCCCCTATTTTACTGTTTTCAATTGTTTTGGGGTGATTCATATGTATCAAAATGATTTCGATGTTTTAACGATGGTTTCACAACGAGTAAGATGGTTTATATTAAACTAATAAGGATTTCGATAATGTGAACGAGCTTGTTGGTTGTAATTACATAACAAATGACATTCATTAATTTCGGCCAAACTGACCAGTATTAGGTGGTACCGTAGGATCCGACAAATCCCGTTATCAGACCGGACCCATGGTTATGTGTGGGTTAGGTGGGTAACGACTGAATTTGATGATTGTTAACTTACCCTTTGGAGGTTTGTTAATGCGAAAACGAGTTGAACAATAAACGAGTCACACAGGTTTGAATGTTATTAGCGAGACGACCAAAAGTGGTTTCACGATCTAACACGAGAATGATTTAAGCGACTAAAGCGATGTTTAACGAATTAAACAATTTGGGTAAACAATTGGAAGCGATGTCACACAAACGAGGTTTTCGAAACGATATAAACTATACGAATTTTATTACGAGAATGATTTATGATTTGGTTTACGAAAACAAATGTTTTGGGTTAAGATTCATGGCTTCGAGGTTTATAAATTATAACCAAACTATTTTGATTCGGTTATTCATTTTACGATACAAACGTTTTACAAAACAAGGCTTTCTAATGACAATTAACGAGGTTGCACAATTTGTTCCAACGTATAAACGAGCCATGAATCTGACACTCTCACAAAACCTATGTACTCGCCAGCATTTCTTTGCTGACTTTGTTTTCACATATGTTTCAGGTATTGTTGAATGATGTTGATTGCTAGGATGCATACTCACTTAGGACTGGACGAGGCCTTAGTAACCTAATAAACTTGTTTATTTAGATTTCCAGACGATGTAAATATTTAATGTTTAATAAAACGAAACTTCAAATTTCCGTGTGTTTTGAAACCATGATTCTGTTACAACACTCCCCGACAATTCCGCCGCGATTTGTTGTTTTACGCGGCCGGGGTGTGACAGAATGATGCTACAATAAATATTATACGAATAAGAAAACTACCAGAAACGAGGGTCTCAATGCAAAGTGTCGCCCCCGCCTCATCGCACGGGTACCGGACTAGTATATATATATATGTGTGTGTGTGTGTGTGTGTGTGTGTGTGTGTGTGTGTGTGTGTGTGTGTTTATAAAAACTCTTGGATGATTAGGGCTTAACCCTTTTCATTGAAACTTCCTTAATGACGATTAAGGTCACTAATCATGTTTAACCCTTTTAATCACCCCGTTAATCACACTTTAATCGCGATTAGATTTTTAGAAAATTTCGCCATAGTTTCCCCTAAACTATGGCGTTCTCCCACGTTTTAAAAACGCGTTTAAATCACTTTAACCAAATCAACTTGATCATACTAACTATTCAACACTAATACACATAATCATCACATAATACTTCATATTTAGTAGGTTATTAAGATGTTATTAGGGTTTTTAAGTTTGACTTTTCTTAATCTTCAAGATGATTAACAAGTACTTTTATAATCTGTACATAATAATAAGCTTAAAAATGGTAAATGATGGGCTTACAACTTTGCACAAGCTTAATGGAAAATTAAGAAGAAGGTTAAGCTCCAATCAAGTCCCTAATGAAGCTCCATGCTTTAACCTTGCTTAGATGGTCTTGAAATGGTTAAATTAAGGTTAACATGGGGTGTTTTAGTGTGGATGAAGGTGGGGTTAATGGGGTGTTCTTGAGCCGAGAATGAAGAGAGCAAAGATGAGGGTTTTGGTTGCTTGTAAATGTGTAGGGGTTTAGAGAATTAGATAAGTTCTTGTACCATTAATGTCACGACAATATTTTTGACGCCAAAAGATAGCTCACTAGTTCACTAGATTGTTAGCTTAGGCATTAGAGTGGTAAAAATTACCACTAACTAGTTCGTCGGCGCGAAATCGGACAAGTTGTGAGTGTACCGTCGTAGTACCGGAAGCTTGTGTTTCGGATATCCCATAAATATCCCAAAGCTTATTTAGGGTGTAATATATTATTTACAAGTCCTACGGACGTTAAACTGTTGAATTTTAGTGTCGCGGACATTTTATTTTGTTGCCGTTTAGCGCGGAACGGACAAATCGTAATTATGTGCATTTACTGGAAAGTTAAGGCGTTTAAGTATTTGGCATCCCTAATTAGGGATTTTTATTTTTCAGCTATAAAGTGCATTCATGTCATTCATCGCTCGGTCGGACAGTTTTCGGAACTTGCTGGCATGAATAGTGTGTTCCGGTGAATAGTGTTTTCAACATTTTGCCAACATATTTGGACATAGTTTCCAATTTTCTCGCGACCCAGCGAATGTATTGATATTATTTAACATTTTTTACCATGTCCTATGATTGCTAGACTTTACACGACCTAATCACATAATAACTAAATCGTAATGAACGCAATTAAATGTTAAGTCAAGGGTTTAAGTTGTACGGAATTACCATTATTTTTGCCGGTTGTCACATTCTTCCCCCGTTAAAAGAATTACGTCCCGAAATTCAAGTCATGTTATCAGTTGCAGGGGAGCCTTGAAACAAATGTGGGTACCTGGACTTGATTTGATCTTCACGTTCCCACGTATACTCGGGACCAAGACGCGAGTTCCAAGAAACTTTAACAAGTTTTATACGACTCCTCCATGTCTTGTGGACCTTCCTGTCCGTAACTTCAACAGGTTCTTCGGTAAACTTAAATTTTTTCGTTAATGTGTATCTCGTCCGCTGGGATGACAACCGTTTCTTGAGTAAGAATCTTCTTGAGATTATACACGTGAAACGTGTCGTGTACACTGTTGAGCTCGTCTAGTAGTTTTAACTTGAAGCTACAGTTCCAATCTTTTCCAGGATTTCGAAAGTCCCAATGTAGCATGGGTTCAACTTTCCACGTTTACCAAATCTTACTACGCCTTTCCAAGGCGAGCCTTTCAACAATACCTTGTCTCCGACCTCGAAAGATAATGGTTTGCGTCGCTTGTCGGCGTAGCTCTTTTGTCTATCGCGAGCCGCCTTGATGCGGCCTCGTAGCTTATCCTCCAAAGTTTGTATTATCCGTTCACTTTGGCCGTCCATTTGAGGGTGAAAGGTTGTACTAAGATCTAGTTGTGATCCAAAGGCCTTTTGGAATGATTGCCAAATCCTTGACACGAACTGAGCGTCTCGGCCTGATATGATAGATACACGCACTCCGTGTCTTGCCACAATTTCTTTAAGATATATTTCGGCTAGCTTCTTAGTGTTATCCTTCTCACAGATAGGTAGGAAATGTGTGAACTTCGTAAGTCGATCTACAATTACCCAAATTATGTCGTGACCTCTCGTGGTTCGGGGTAACTTAGTAATGAAGTCCATCGAGGTTTGTTCCCGTTTCCATACGGGGATTTCTGGTTGTTGCAGCAACCCTGAAGGTTTTTGATATTCCGCCTTAACCTTGGCGCATGTAAGGCATTTTCCGACATAGGTAGCAATGTCCCTTTAAGGTTGGGCCACCAATAAAATTCTTTTAAGTCTTGGTACATTTTTGTCACACCCCAACCAATGGCGGAAACATCGGGATGAGACGAAGTGTGAAGATTGCTCGAGACATCATAACACTATTTGTGACGATAATTAAATAATTCCCATTTCATTTCATAACTTTCAATTGTCAACATTACATAAACTCAAGTAACAACAACTTCAAAAGAAATACATGATAACATAAGCAAAATTGATACGACATATTAAACCTAACGTCTATATGTGTATCTAGGCATCAACGCCACTTCTTTTCATAGCATCGTCATCATCAACCTGTAACATGTTTAAAATACAATTCAATGCAAAAGCAAAGGCGAGTATACAAGTTTGATACATACATAGTAAAAGATAAGTTTTAAACAATTCCTCATAGCAAGCATGTGATTCAAGATAAACGTTTAAACATGGCATGTGTCTAACATATCAAACCAAGGACACGCAATATGCTCATGACATTACCGATGATAAAGGGCGGGTCGTTAATCCTATAGCGCTACATATGTCACGGTTTGGCTAGTACGAAGTTAATGATAAATTCAACACATAAGTTTCACCCAAGTTTAAAGTATCAAGCCATCACGTATACAAGCATGTTATAGGAATGTTCATGTGTTTAGGCAAAATGTTCATGTGTAAGTTTTTGATAAGTAAACATGTTATACCCCAAAAGTGGTAAAAGTAAAAAGGGGGAAATACGAGTATACTCACAAGGCTTGCATATGCTTTCCGATTATCCAATTGTTGACGAGTAGAGATTTAGAGTCCGAATGTATAAGGGTTAAAGTTCAAGTATGTTTAGAGTCGAGATTCGGTGTTTAAAACAACATAAAAATAAGATATGAGAATAACATGGAAAATAATCATTTAGTACATATGATGCTTGTTCTTGACACTAGGAAACTCAAAGGAGTTTAGATGTTTTCATGGAACAAGGTTTCATTAGAATCGTGACAAGTTATCATAGTCTAGGATGATGTAATCTAGTACCCCGACATATGAACACTAGTTCATCATCAAAGATTCGATTATTCGAATAATATATTTAGGTTATATAATATATGTCCAATAGTTCAAGCATGAGGTAGAAGATTAAAATCTTCATTTTGGTACCTCTAAATGTCATAGAAATCATGTAGGAGGTAGGAAGATCAACTCTTCCATTTAGGCACCTCTATGTGTTCACCACTACACTTGATGTAAAAAAAAAAAACAACCAAGGAGGGTCATGAACATACAATAAAGAATAAGAAATATACACACTAACTAAGAGAAATCATCAAATCATGTGAAGATTGTATGTTTGGACAACCCAAGCTGTTCCATAATCACTCATGTATCAAAGACAAAGTTTGACATGACTTGTGGGTTAAAAACCCTAAACAAAACACCAAGTTTATGAGGTTTAATCCTTTGATTTTTAAGTGTCTCAACCTTGTTTTTAAGCCTAACCAACCACTAAAGTGTTGTAAGCATTAGGACATAGGTTTGAGATGAGATAGACTCAAGTTTGGTAAGAAATAACAGGGATTTCATGAAAACAAAAACAATCAGTGGACTTTGGAGCCTTTTTGCTGGAGTTCCAGGGACTTATTTACTGTGAAAAACCCATGGAAATGTAGATAAGGTCAATACAAAGTAGTAGGAAAAAGAATCGAGTGAATCGGATAAGAATTGAGTGAGTTATGCTCATTTTCGTGAAGGGGTGCCAATCTGCTCGAACCCTTGCTTTCAGCTACGGTTTGGAGGAACTTTTGAGAGTTTTTAGTGTTGCAAAAGTGGTAGGGAGGCTGGTTATAAGTGGTATTTATAGGGGGGAGGATTAGGGTTTCAATGGGTTGGGCTTTGTAAGTGTTTAGAAGGGGTTACACCTTGAAACTAGCCCACAAAACCCAACTATATGGGGCTGAATTTTGCTGAATTGGGGCTGCCATATTTCTTTATTTTTTTATTTTTTTAAAACATTATAATGAGTAATTTTGTTAATTAAGTTGTGTAATAATATGCAACAATGTTTCCCCTAACTTGTAACAAGGTGAAATATGAAATAAAACATGATTTAACTAGGTAAAAAGTGTAATGTACAAGTATGTAACATGTTTGTAAGTGACAAGTATATGTCACATATTAGATGATTAATCATTGTATAAATAAGCATATTATTAGGGGTTTTTAGGTATCAACAATTTAAGGACAAGCATAGACATGCATCGTGAATAAGTATCGTATAAATATGAATTACAAATAAGGATTCGATGTACAATGAATTCGAACGTATGAACATGTATGAATATGTAGATGGTGAATTTAAAGAAATACGAATTTTATTTATGATCCAAGTCTCGGATTTTACAACGAAAAGACGACTACAATAATACAAGATTTCCAAAAATAGCATTACAAGGCGAGCTTTCTAATTATGGAAAGTATGAAAAAGCAGGGCGTTACAGTCTCCCCTCCTTTAGGAAATTTCGTCCCGAAATTTATTTAAGAGGTAGATTTAAAGAGTTTTGGTAACAGTTCGAGACTTGAGATTTTGAAACGTTTTGAAAAGTACGATATTTCGGGAAGATAAAGATAAGTTTGTAAAATGATTTGTCGAGCCGAAATTGGTTTGAGGCATAAGCAGGGGTAAACAGGTATAGGTAAAACGATTCGAAATAGCTAAAAATTAGAAAGTTCTAAGGGTAATAAGATAAGTTAGGATTTGAATGCTTAAACGAGCTTGATTGTGAACGAGGTTCGTATGAAAGGAAGGAAATAGGAGCATGGGGCGAACAATTGACACTAAATGAACGCAAGTATACGAATGATATGGGCATTAGATAGATGAAAGTAGCATGTTAAGGATGAAGTCTCGTCATGGATAATCGGGCATAATGTGTTTGTGAGTTGCTTAAAGCTTGTATTAGGTCCAAGAGGTCTGTAAAACACTGAATTTCCCATGGCACGTTTTACGAAATTTTGGTAACATGGTGAAAACACTTCTATAGAGGAAGTACGAGCGGCGTATCCACCATGTTTTGACCATGTTACGTCCGTTTCGTCTTCGGTGTCATGTTACGTTCCGTGTATTACCATACGCAGTAGCACACTCTATGGTTCTCATACGCCTATCACTATAATCCCGTGTGCACCCGTGATTATTTTGATCGTCGCATGATCCGCATAGCTTGTACTAGTTGTGTATGAATCGGGGTATACATAAAAAGTTTAGAATGTGTACGTACAAGAATATAGTATATAAGCAAGTCCATGCTTAAGTATGTGTGGGACCCACGCAAGCGAATCCCTCAGGTTACGCTCGCGTATAGGTACGAATGTATGAATCATGAGTAAGGATGAAAGTATGAGCATAAGTTTAAGTATGAATACGCATGTATGTGTGAGCATAAACATAAAACGTGTAAGTAGTATGTGTACAAGCAGAAGCGTAAAACGTATAAGTAGTATATGTATGAGTACAAGCATAAAACGTATGAACATAGGTGTAGGTATGAAAAATAAATATTGCGTATATGGTGTACGTTGAGGCATTGCGGATTAGAAAGGCTAAGTATGTAGATACGAACGATATAAATGGTGTTATCGCGAGATATCGACTAAAACGTGTATGACGATGTGCATGTATAGTTGTTCCAATAAAACGTTGAGTTTATCGAATCAAAATTAGATTGAGCCTGGTTTGAAAGGTAGAATATAGTTTGTATATGTAAAGGAACATAAAGTACTCGTTGGTTATGCATAACGTATTTTGTAACAAATAGAAATGTTGATTTTGTTTAAAAGGGTTTACGTAATCCGAAAAATGGTCGGTCCCTATGAAGTCTTCTTGCCCACGTGTTTTGTAAATTGGTGTAGGAAAAAGGTTTTCGTTAAAAAGTAAGTTCGTTTCATCAAAGAAGAAATTATGAATTTAGGAGGTTCTTGTGAAAACTAGGATCCTTAGAAGAGAAATTTAGCAAAAGGACTTAGTGATTAAAAAAATTAACAAATGATTTGTTGATGTTGAAAAGGGTATTTGGTAAAACAATCATATAACTTCTATAAGATCTTATAAGTATTTGAGAAAGGTTGGTTGGATTTTGATTAAAAGTAGAAGGTGAGCATGTTTTAGTGATTAAGTCGAATATGAAGTTCATGGGCAAGAGTTTCATTGAGCCGATTAAATTGATAGGTAGCATTTCGTAAGGTTTTGAAGTTCGAGCAATAAAACGTTTTAAGACATGATTATGAATTTCGCGTATATGAGTTGAGTGAAAATAGATTGTAGAATAAGAAGTACGTTTGATAAAACAATGCATTTTGAAATCGGTATGAGTGGGTATTTTGAATAATGATAAACAATTTGGGTATAAAATATGATCGAGTTTGCATAATAAGATATTTTGAAGAGACGTTTTGGTAACGATCACCTAGGTAAGGGAATCACCCCTAACTCGTTGGTGATGTCGTTTTTTTTTTAGAAAAGGGGAGTGGAGTTAATCGTCAAGGTAAGGAAATCACTCCAATCTTAATGATATGTCTCCACTCGTCGTTACAAGGAATATGAATTTAAATTATATGAAATCATGCATATATATAAATGTATGGAAAAGGTTCGATATGTTGTGTGTGTGAAAAGAGAAATCGAAAGTATACTCGAGTTTAAAAGATTGCATCGTATAAAATAAATATTAGAAACACATGTTGATCAAAATTTGGATGGTTCCAAAACGGAACTTTGACTAACCAAAGTGGTCGAAAAGTCTTTCGAATTTGAGGAGCATGCTTTGACCTAATAGGTAAAATACTCTCGCCGACAAGTCGGTTAACGGTATTTACCCTTCCGGTTACTACATGTCCCAAATCAATCGAAATTTCGAGACTTGGCGGGATTTATGAAAAACAAAATATCAAGGAGTGGAACTAGTCAACAAGGTGCGGGTTTCACCCCTAACTTGACAATTTCGTATCCTAAGTGTGGTTGGTACTCGTCAGGTCAAAATTTAATTTCGACATGTTGACGAGGGTCCACTAGAATTTGAAATTTGAGATTTAACATTAAGATGTGGATTTCACTCCTAGCTTAATGGCGATATCTCGTGTAAAAAGAAGAATAGGTAGATTGTGAGTCGTTCACCAAATTGTGGGTTTCACGCCTATTTTGGTGAATTCGTCTCGAGTGTTTACGGATTTAGAATAGTCGAGTAAAATGCATGAGGGAAAGAGTATGTTAAAGGAATAAACAACAAATATAAACGCACAATGAAGCATATTAAGAATAGCACATAATGAGTGGGATAATAAAACATGTATTAGCACATAATAAAGCAAGTATAGCATGTCAAGTGTTAACACATAAGCGCCATATATGCTTAAAAGATCAAAAGAGAATGAATAAGAGCAAATAAGGTAGCATGCAAGTAGTTTCAAGTAAAACATAAGAATAAGGCTCTAAAACTATAGACTAGGCTAAAGCATTCCTACTTTTCCTAATTCCCTATAGTTATGGCTCTGATACCAATCTGTCACACCCCAACCAATGGCGGAAACATCGGGATGAGACGAAGTGTGAAGATTGCTCGAGACATCATAACACTATTTGCGACGATAATTAAATAATTCCCATTTCATTTCATAACTTTCAATTGTCAACATTACATAAACTCAAGTAACAACAACTTCAAAAGAAATACATGATAACATAAGCAAAATTGATACGACATATTAAACCTAACGTCTATATGTGTATCTAGGCATCAACGCTACTTCTTTTCATAGCATCGTCATCATCAACCTGTAACATGTTTAAAATACAATTCAATGCAAAAGCAAAGGCGAGTATACAAGTTTGATACATACATAGTAAAAGATAAGTTTCAAACAATTCCTCATAGCAAGCATGTGATTCAAGATAAACGTTTAAACATGGCATGTGTCTAACATATCAAACCAAGGAAACGCAATATGCTCATGACATTACCGATGATAAAGGGCGGGTCGTTAATCCTATAGCGCTACATATGTCACGGTTTGGCTCGTACGAAGTTAATGATAAATTCAACACATAAGTTTCACCCAAGTTTAAAGTATCAAGCCATCACGTATACAAGCATGTTATAGGAATGTTCATGTGTTTAGGCAAAATGTTCATGTGTAAGTTTTTGATAAGTAAACATGCTATACCCCAAAAGTGGTAAAAGTAAAAAGGGGGAAATACGAGTATACTCACAAGGCTTGCATATGCTTTCCGATTATTCAATTGTTGACGAGTAGAGATTTAGAGTCCGAATGTATAAGGGTTAAAGTTCAAGTATGTTTAGAGTCGAGATTCGGTGTTTAAAACAACATAAAAATAAGATATGAGAATAACATGGAAAATAATCATTTAGTACATATGATGCTTGTTCTTGACACTAGGAAACTCAAAGGAGTTTAGATGTTTTCATGGAACAAGGTTCCATTAGAATCGTGACAAGTTATCATAGTCTAGGATGATGTAATCTAGTACCCCGACATATGAACACTAGTTCATCATCAAAGATTCGATTATTCGAATAATATATTTAGGTTATATAATATATGTCCAATAGTTCAAGCATGAGGTAGAAGATTAAAATCTTCATTTTGGTACCTCTAAATGTCATAGAAATCATGTAGGAGGTAGGAAGATCAACTCTTCCATTTAGGCACCTCTATGTGTTCACCACTACACTTGATGTAAAAAAAACAACCAAGGAGGGTCATGAACATACAATAAAGAATAAGAAATATACACACTAACTAAGAGAAATCATCAAATCATGTGAGGATTGTATGTTTGGACAACCCAAGTTGTTCCATAATCACTCATGTATCAAAGACAAAGTTTGACATGACTTGTGGGTTAAAAACCCTAAACAAAACACCAAGTTTATGAGGTTTAATCCTCTGATTTTTAAGTGTCTCAACCTTGTTTTTAAGCCTAACCAACCACTAAAGTGTTGTAAGCATTAGGACATAGGTTTGAGATGAGATAGACTCAAGTTTGGTAAGAAATAACAAGGATTTCATGAAAACAAAAACAATCAGTGGACTTTGGAGCCTTTTTGCTGGAGTTCCAGGGACTTATTTACTGTGAAAAATGGAAACGTAGATAAGGTCAATACAAAGTAGTAGGAAAAAGAATCGAGTGAATCGGATAAGAATTGAGTGAGTTATGCTCATTTTCGTGAAGGGGTGTCAATCTGCTCGAACCCTTGCTTTCAGCTACGGTTTGGAGGAACTTTTGAGAGTTTTTAGTGTTCCAAAAGTGGTAGGGAGGCTGGTTATAAGTGGTATTTATAGGGGGAAGGATTAGGGTTTCAATGGGTTGGGCTTTGTAAGTGTTTAGAAGGGGTTACACCTTGAAACTAGCCCACAAAACCCAACTATATGGGGCTGAATTTTGCTGAATTGGGGCTGCCATATTTCTTTATTTTTTTATTTTTTTAAAACATTATAATGAGTAATTTTGTTAATTAAGTTGTGTAATAATATGCAACAATGTTTCCTCTAACTTGTAACAAGGTGAAATATGACATAAAATATGATTTAACTAGGTAAAAAGTGTAATGTACAAGTATGTAACATGTTTGTAAGTGACAAGTATATGTCACATATTAGATGATTAATCATTGTATAATAAGCATATTATTAGGGGTTTTTAGGTATCAACAATTTAAGGACAAGCATAGACATGCATCGTGAATAAGTATCGTATAAATATGAATTACAAATAAGGATTCGATGTACAATGAATTCGAACGTATGAACATGTATGAATATGTAGATGGTGAATTTAAAGAAATACGAATTTTATTTATGATCCAAGTCTCGGATTTTACAACGAAAAGACGACTACAATAATACAAGATTTCCAAAAATAGCATTACAAGGCGAGCTTTCTAATTATGGAAAGTATGAAAAAGCAGGGCGTTACAATTTTATCTGATCCCAGATGTATAGAGTACTTCGATTTGTGTGCTTCATCTAGAATCATTGTCCGTAATGTCACGGCCCCCGACCCGGTTTCACCCGATTCAGAAGTCGCGGACAGAAACCCGTGGTATTGGTGTTTAATTAGGCAGCGGAAATTTTTAACAGGATCATTTAAACTGAAAACACCCATTTATTTTATTTCAAATTACGGGACAAACCCCGTAATTTACAATAGAGGAATTTCACTGGGAAATTCCCCTGTTTACAAAAACATGTTTATTTATTTACTGAGCCACTTTCTTCAAGCTGGTAGTGCTACGCGACACTTTTCCTGGTTCAAAGTAAATCACCTGAAACATGTTTAAAAAAATTTTATCAGCGGGGAAATACTGGCGAGTCATTCAGTTTGCACAAAACGATACATTGTTACAATTTACAGCATTAAGAGCTTTCACATTTGTCCCTATGTTATAATTATCTGGTCCAGTTGTCACTCAACCGGATCTATGACTGTGGACATATCAATAATTAGGCTCGCCCACCTATGAGTGATAAATCATTAGTAGTAATGTGCACAAAACCCCCACATACTGCAAGTAATTAAAGATTAGCAAAGACTTAATCACTGCAAAGTATAACTGGAAAACATTTAGGGTTTTGTAAAGCAATTTGATAAAAAGAGAATGACTCACATTGCAAGTTTAGTTGGACAGAGTTTTGCCTACTGATTAAGTCTGGTAACCTAGTTAAATAACAATGCACACGAAACTAGGTTAGTAACTTAATACAACATTTACGATAATCTCACGAAATCAAAACCCTCACAACGAATGACAAAGTATAGCCCAAATTCGGGCAGCACTTAAACATCCATCGGATCGGTTTCAATCGACCGGACATTGTATCATAGTAGTGATCGAGTTATTACTCCATTTATCGTAGCAGCGTTTCACCACTAAAATGTAAAATTCATATAGTATGGAAGCTGTTTTGATGGAAATTTGCGAGCAGAATGGACTGGGCATGCAACGTTGAATTTATAGCTGATTTTTGAGTCTTACGCGGCCTGCGTAAGCCTGAAGAGAATCCTACGCGGCCCGCGAGGGCCACTCCTAGCTACGGCTAGGGCTGCCGTGTCATGAGGTAGGCTTGCCACGTGTCTGACACGTGGCCTTGAAGCTCTACTTAGCTCTTACGCGGCTCGTGACCAACTAATAAAATTTGATTTCTTGATTTTTCATAAGGATTAGGGTTTCAGGGGTCTGGGTTTCTACTTACGGATTGTTGTGGGACATTTTTGAAGGTCCTTACATCCTCCCCACCTTAACTAAAATCCCGTCCTCAAGATTTACTGAAATAGGTAAGGGTACTTCCGCTTCATCTCTGATTCCAGTTCCCATGTGTACTCAGGTCCTCTTTTTGAATCCCACTTTACTTTGACCAGCACCGATCTCTTGTGCTTGAGGAACTTGACCTTTCTATCTTTAATTTGAAGAGATTTCTCAACAAACTTTAACTTTTCATTTACCTCTATATCTTGAAGAGGTACTACCAAGGATTCGTCAAATAAACATTTCTTGAGATTAGATACATGAAACACATCATGTACCCCGGCTAGCTTTTCTGGTAATTGTAATTTATAAGCAACTGGTCCAATTCGCTGAGTAACTGAGAATGGTCCTATGTACCTTGGACTTAACTTTCCCTTCTTACCGAACCGAACTATCCCTTTCTAAGGAGAAACTTTCAATAGTACCTTATCACCAAGTTGGAATTCCAGCGGCTTGCGTCGATTGTCTGCATAATTCTTCTGGCGATCTCGAGCTGTTTTCAGTCTTTCCTTGATTTGGGTTATCTTGTTGGTGGTTTCCTGAACAATCTCGGGTCCTGATAATTGACTTTCTCCTATTTCTACCCAGCATACTGGAGTTCGGCACTTTCGTCCATACAGTGCTTTGTACGGGACAACATTTATGCTAGTGTGTTAACTATTATTATAGGAGAATTCGATTAAAGGTAGGTGGTCATCCCAGTTTCCACCAAAATCTATTACACATGCCCTAAGCATGTCTTCTAGGATTTGGATCATCCTTTCACTCTGTCCATCTGTTTGGGGATGATATGCAGTACTTAAATTTAATCGAGTTCCCATTGCTTCTTGGAAACTTGTCCAGAAATGTGAAGTGAAGCGACTATCCCTATCCGACACAATGGAGAGTGGGACTCTATGTAAGGATACTACCTCATCTACGTATAATTTTGCTAATCTTTCCATGCTAAAGGTTTCTTTTATTGGCAGGTAATGAGCTGATACGGTTAATCGATCTACAATCACCCAGATTGCATCGTTACCTTTCCTGGTTTTGGGTAATTTAGTAACAAAGCCCATTGTTATTAGTTCCCATTTCCATACAGGCATTTCTAACTATTGAAGTAGACCTGAAGGTTTCTGGTGCTTTGCCTTAACTTGTGTACAAGTTAGACACTTAGAAACGTATCTAGCTACGTCCTTTTTCATTCCTATCCACCAGAAGTTATTTCTCAAATCTTGGTACATCTTATTATTACCAGGGTGCATTGTATACCTAGATTTATGGGCTTCCTCTAAAATCTTATCTCTTAAATTTCCTTGCCTAGGTACCCAAATCCTTTTCTTATAGAATCTCCAAATTCCATCAGTCCCTTGCTCTAATTCCTTTATTCGTCCTTTCATTCCTTCAGCATCATCCTGGATTGCTGTTTCTTGAACGTTTTTCAGTTGTTCCATTAAATCTAATTAGAGATTTAATCTAAGAGCACGAACTCGCCTTTGCTTTTCATGGTACTTATGACTTAGGGCATCTGCTACTACATTTGCCTTTCCTTCGTGATATTGAATATCACAGTCGTAATCACTAAGAATTTCCATCCATCTTCGTTGCCTCATGTTTAATTCTTTTTGCCCAAATATGTACCTTAAACTTTTATGATCTGTGTGGATAGTAAATTTACTTCCGTACAGATAATGTCTCCAAATTTTAAGGGCAAAAATTATTGCTCCTAATTCTAAATCATGAGTCGTATAATTTTCCTCGTGCTTCTTCAACTTCCTTGATGCATACGCAATTACCTTTTTGCGTTGCATTAGCACACATCCTAACCCTAACTTAGAAGCATCGCAGAAGACTTCAAAATCTTCTGTTCCGTCTGGTAAGGCCAAAATTGGAGCGTTGGTTAATCTTTGCTTTAAAATCCTAAAGGCCTCTTCTTGCTTAGGTCACCATTCGAACTTAACCGTTTTACAGGTTAGCTTAGTTAATGGAACCACTATCTTAGAAATGTCTCTTATGAAGCGCCTATAATATCCAGCTAAACCTAGAAAACTCCTAACTTCGGTAGCTGATTGTGGAATCTTCCACTTTGTGATCGCCTCTATCTTGGAGGGATCCACGTGAATACCTTCGTGATTTACCATGTGTTCTAAAAATTGCACCTCTTGTAGCCAAAATTCACACTTCGAAAATTTGGCGTAAAGCTTTTCTTTTCTTAATAAGGTTAAAAGTGCATGCAGGTGTTCACAATGCTCGTTCTGACTTTTGGAATAAATAAGTATATCGTCGATGAAGACAATTACGAATTTATCCAAGTACGGTTTATAGATCCTATTCATCATGTCCATAAATGTTGCAGGAGCATTTGTTAGTCCAAACGGCATGACTGTAAACTCGTAATGACCATACCTAGTCCTGAAAGCAGTTTTAGGTATGTCTTCTTCCTGTACCTTCAGCTGATGGTATCCGGAGCATAAATCTATTTTAGAAAAATATTTAGCTCCTTGAAGCTGATCGAAAAGGTCATCAATCCTAGTTAATGGGTATCGATTCTTAATTGTAACCTTTTTCAATTCCCTGTAATCGATACACATTCGCATCGAACCGTCCTTCTTTTTCATGAACAACACTGGTGCCCCTCAAGGGGATGAACTAGGTTGTATGAATCCTTTTCTTAGCAATTCATCTAACTGCTTTTTTCAGTTCTAAAATTTCGGTGGGTGCTGACCGATAAGGTGCCTTAGCTATTGGTGTAGTTCCGGGAATTAGATGAATTCTAAACTCAACCTCTCTATCGGGTGGTAATCCAGGTAGCTCTTCTGGGAATACATCCGGGTATTCTGGTACTACTGGATTTTCCTTAAGTTCCTTACCTTTAGTGTTAATGATTACCGAAATCATATACACTATTCCTTGTTTTCGTTCATAACTAGCAACTTTCATTCCAGAAATGAACTTCACTGTTTTACGTGGCTTGTCTCCTTTAACCACAATTACTTCTCCTGTGGGTGTCTGAATTTCTATAGAATTTTTATCACAGAGGATTCGAGCATGGTTGGCTACTAACCAATCCATTCCTAATACGACATCGAATTCGGCTAAATTCATAGGTAGCGGGTTTGTAGAAAATTTATGGCCTGAAAGTTCTATCTTTCCTTCTTGCAAAACCTTATCTATATTAACAGAATTTCCATCTACCGTTTCTACCATATATGTTGGTGCATCCGTCTGTCGTCTACGTCTTGTATCGAGTCTTGCGTAGAATAGGCTAGATCTGGGCTCGGAATCCAAGAATCTGTTATTGGATATGATTCCGCTCCAAATGACATCATGTCATTTGGAGCGAAACCCTTTAACTTGATTCCGCCCGAAACCCCATTGAAGTCTGATTTTGCTCGTAATGTCACTATGATTTCGCTCATAATGTAAATGCTGACTTCGCTCCTGTTGATCTTGCATATTCGAGCGAAATCAGGACACCTATATATAGGTTGTCATTTAGAGCGAAATTAGAACATAGTTTAGGTGATTGTCTTCCGGTGAGCCACGAAGTGCTGCCGAAGTGTTGACTCGATTGTAAACGTCATCAAAATCAATAGAATCAACAGTTTAAAGTGAATTCTCGGTGAATTGAACCTGATTTGTTTGTTTCCGCCATTCAAATCAGGAGAAGTTCTTCTGATAGACTCATTTGGGTCCAAAACCGATCCTACAAGTGGTATCAGAGCTAAGGAAGAAGAGCTCTTACCAATTCAGCCGAAAATTCTGGTTTTCTACCCTTTCTTCACTGATTTTTGCAAATTGATCGGGAAAAAGTAGTCGAATTGATCTGAATTTTGGATATGTTGCTCGGAATTGGTATCTAACAAAGCCTTGAAAGTTTCAACAGAAAATTCGAATTAATTCTGGACACAATTGTGATTTCTCTTGAAACGAGTTTGAGAAATGATGACGTCACGTTTGATTCCGCTCGAAATTATAGTTTGATTTCGCTCAAAAACGTAATATCGCTCCAAAGTCATTCTGATTTTGCTCCAGGATACTTTCTAATTTCGCTCCTATTGAACTGGTTAATTCCGCTCCTGAACACTTTCTGATTTCGCTCCTATTGAACTTGGTGATTCCGCTCTGGATTACTTGTTAATTCCGCTCCAAACTGTGATCTCACTTAAATAGTTGATTCAAGATTGTTTTGTGAAATTTTTGAAATCTGAAAAATGGACGAAGAATTCTACAACGCATTCGCTACTCCGGTTACCCCAATCACTATTACTCAGAACACAATGCTAGAAAACGAAACGGGAACAATGTAAAAACCGCCCAAGATCATGAACACTGAAGAATATAAAGGTTGGGAAGGTCGTTTCAAAAACTGGGTACAAGCTAATTATCTAGACGCGTGGGAGTGTGTTGAGACGAAATATGTGAGACCGTTAAATGACGATGAAGAGGAAGTTGCAATTAAAGATATGAGTGCAGATGACAAAAAGAAATACAAAAATGAGAAAATGATGCTGAGTTTGCTACAACAAGCTGTGAAACAAGACATCATGGTCTTATTGCAACACAACGGAAGCTCGTATTCAATTTGGAAAGATTTAAGATCAAAGTTTGTTGGTAGTCAGGAAATGATCAAGAACAAGAAATCACTCTTGAAGAAAGAATTTGACTTGTTTCATGGATTAAAGAATGAGAGCACAAAGCAAATCATCGAAAGATATTGCAATTTGTTGGTGAATATGAAGAGGGTAAGCATCAACAAAGACAATGAAGAACTGATAGAGAAGCTAGCAGATGCATTGCCACATGAAACATGGGGCACATACTTAATGATGCTTAGGAACAAGAAAGGATTTAGCACGTTAACCTTGAGCAAATTCATTGAGAAGTTGGAGGCTCAAGAGATGGAACAAAGAAAGATTGTTCGAATGAAAGATTTCAACGGTGAACAGGATATCGGGTTGTACTACAAAGCAGGGGTGAATGATAAATCTACGAATTTATCTCCAAAAGTGGAAGCTGCTTACAACGCCAAGAATTCAACCGGAAGTTCATCAAAAGGATCAAGCAGCAACACAAGTTTCTCATCATTTCCATCATTTGATCCGAACATTTCAGCAACAAAGAATGGAAGAAAACTACAGTGCAATATTGTTTTAAATCTTGAGAATGATCAAGATTATTCAGATGAAGTTGCTAAGAACCAAATGTCTTTATTGGGAATGGTTATAGAATCTTACAGTTGTTTTGTTGCAGGTCGTATCGGGAATCCAATGCTAACAAAGGAGGATTACGACCAGATAGATGCTGAAGAGATGGAGCTGATGGACATAAAATGGTGTTTGGCCAGCGTGTTAAGGAGAGCTGAGAAATTCAAGCAGATCACGGGGAGAGATGATCTTCGTGAGGCTAATGTTTCTACTTTAGGTTTTGACAAATCTAAAGTCACTTGTTTTCGTTGCAGAGAGAAAGGTCACTTCAAGAGGGAGTGCACTAACCGCGAAGCAAGTGGAGCTCAGAATCCTTTCAACAATAACAATGATTACTACCGAAAAGCCATCTACCATCAAGTTGCTCAACAACCATCTCAACAACATCAACATCAAGCTCAAACTGCACATGGAAGAAATGTTATTGAAGATTCTGGAAAGAGAGCTTGTGTGGTTAATCAAGATGAAAAGAAGCCATTCAACTGGGATAGATATGTCTCAGCTGATGGAAAAGCTTGTGTGATTGATCAAGATGATGAGAAATTACCTGAGGGGTTTAGTTGGGAGAATTTCACTTGGGATGATTATATTCCTAATCAAGCCACAGCACATACAGCTCACAAAGCTTTCGTTGCAAGAATTGAAGAAGATAGTGATGATGATGGAACTGAGTACTATGCTAGACAAATGGCACAACATCTGAAGATGATGGCAGAAAGTGACAGCGAGGATGAGAGAGCTAAGAAGAAAAAGAAAAAGATAAAGACACCGGTGAGTAGTGATGATGAGACAGTACCGGTGATTAGAAGGAAAGTGAAAGAAGTTCCAAAGTTTGAGATTAATGAAGAAGCTGTTGCGAAGAAAAGTCCAGTAACTTGTGAAAATTGTGAAGCTGTAAAGAAACGGAACAGTTTATTGATCCACAACATGAACAGATTGAAAGAATCATATGATGTGTTGAACAAGGCAATGAATATGTACAACAACACAAGTGAAGAATAGGCTACAGCAATGAAAACACTTCAGGGAGCGTTCATGATCAAGCAGAAAGTTGTAAACAACTATATCGAGAAGTGTGCTGCTCTTGAACAGAAACTTGAGCTACAGAGAATTGAAACTGAAAGAGTTAATCGTTTGTTGAAAAGTTACTCATGTTTGTCTTATGTCATTGACAGGATTTATCCAACAGCTGAAAGCTTGAAGGCATTTGAGGACAATGATGTAACTGAAGAAAAGAAAGTTTCAGAAGAAAAGATTGAAGAAAAGACTCCAGTGAAAAAGATTAAAAAGAAGAAAGGCACTGAAGAGACGACATCTGGTAAGAAACAAGGTGTCAGTTACAACAAGTGTCCACCCCCGCTGGAAAATGGATATTTGGCTAGAAATCCAAATGATGAAAGAGTAAAAAAGGCAACAAACTTACAGTGGGAGTCGGAGTCGTCAGTCAATCTACCAGAAAGTATTGATGTCACGTTTACATCATCTGACACTGATCAACAGTCTCAATTGATGAAGAAAGTTGTGGATGATGTGTTAGATAATGATGAGACAGAGGGGTCAAAGTCGGAGTCTAGTTCAGAGTCAAAGTCTGAGTCAAGCACTCTGGGTCAAACAGAAAAACAGGGCAAAATAGTTTATGACAAAGAATTCTTGTTATCAAAATCTAATTTGGATGATGAAACGTTTAAAGTTGCTTACACTTTGAATGATTCTGACAAATTATATTCTGATGAGGAATTTCCAATAAGAGGTGTCAAAACTGAACTGATAAACAAGGTTTTCAAACTCATAGAAATTAATATTTCTGAAATAAAAGACTTATGTCTTAATAAAAAAAACCTAAAAAATACACCTCAAGAGTTCAACAGAGATTAAACAAGAAAAAAGGTTACAATTCTGGTTCAGGTTTTCAAAAGAAATCTAACCATAACGGTAATTTCAAAAAGAAAGGTCTTGGTTTTACTCCAACAGAAAAACAGAAAAATGAAAAATATATTCTTGATTTTAACTCCAAAATGACATTTGTTTCAGGAACATCATCTGAAGAAGAAGAAAAGAAAGCATTCTAGAGGCAGTCAAACAATGAGTTCCTTGCAAAGAAGCAAGATGAAATGAAGAAGATGACTGAGCAGAAGAAAGATACGAGAATCTGTTTCCAATGCAACAAAGTTGGACATATTGCCAGGGAGTGTACTAAAGCAATACAATCAAAACAGGGAGTATCTCGTAAACTCAAAGAGAAAGTGGTTGAGTTTGAACCACCGATTGATAGAACTAAACTGTTTAAAAATTCTACTTTTGAAATTGGTGAATGTTCGAACAAGTTTTATCAGAAGAAAGCTAAATCTGACAACCAGAAATGGATTGTTAAGAAAGCAGTTGAAAGCTCTAGCGATGATTCTGATAGGTCAAAATCAGAGGAGCTATCTTCTGGCGATGAAACTGACTCCACAAAGTCAGATGAGCCACAGGTTGTTTCGAAATGTGAAGCTATTTTAAAAGATGAAAAATCAGTTCCGACCGTGGATGATGACAATTTTCCATCACTTCGGGCTGAAAACTATAAGAAAATTGGTAAAATTGAAATTTCTAACCAATTTTATAATGATAAACAGGTTTTTGATGTGGAGAAGGCCTTTAACCCCAAGGTAAAACATATCTTTGGTAAGATGATTGACTGAAAATTCAAGGGGTGTAACACCTCGAAAATTCCTGTCCATTAGAATAAAGGCACGTGTCATGTGTGACAGACGTGTCAGAGAAACCGGATTAAATAAAAAGATGTGTGGTAGGATTTCTAACAAAAAGGGCGTCATGTTATTTAAATTACCTCTGAACGACCCAAGGGCGACACGTTATTAAATCACCTCTGAGCGACCCGAACTTTTATAAATCCCAAGATCCTTAAATCAATTAATGATCATCTCATATGATAACCGGTTGCTCTCAAATAAATAAAGTTGCATCTTTATCAAAGGACTTTGGAATTATAGGTTGTTACTACTTCTAATCTAAATAAAATTCTTGTAAATAAGAGTCGATATAGCTAATTATTCCTTGGCCAACTTCTATGAGAATCCAAGATTCATTCTTGGTAATCTCCGTCAAATTTTCAAGACCCTTATAAGTTAAATTGAATGGGGAACATGTAAGAGCAAGTAAGCCATGCAATGGCTGGTCAAGATGGCCCACATCTGAAAAGGGAGGTCTGAATTCGGAATAGTTGGAATGCATGGTCAAGACTTAAAAGTTTTCAAACTTTTGTCTTCTGGCCATCGCTTACGGACCGCAAGACCCCTGACTTACGGTCCGTAAGCAGGATACCTGGGCATGTCCCGCAAGGATCGGTTACGGACCGCAAAGCCTTAGGCTTACGGTCCGTAAGGGAGGCACCTGAACCTGTTTCAGTAAGGTCGGTTACGGACCGTAACCCCTTTAGCTTACGGTCCGCAAGAGGTCCTTACGGACCGTAAGGCCTCAAGCTTACGGTCCGTAAGACCGTCGCTGGCAGTAAGTTTTGGACAGCTGCCTGTCCAATTCGTTTAACCGACTTAAAATGTAAATTTGTGAATCTATGGGCTTGCTAGGCAGTAAATAGCTCTCTAGGGACACCTGGGATCATCTCCTAACCATCCTAGAGTTGCTTGGCATGATCTAAAGCATCCTAGTTCACTATATAAAGAACTTGAGTGTGATCATTTGGCACTTGCTCACTTGGAACATTGGTTCAAGACTCTCTGGGGCTTCTCTGATTAGCAACTCATTTTCTTAGGCTCCATAATCCTTCTTAGGACTCTTGTAAGTGTCCTTAACCTCCTTTAATCCATTCTAACTTAGTTAATTAAGTAAAAGTCAAACCGTCGTAATTAAGGTTTGACTTCGTGATTAATCATAATGTGCTCTGTCAAATCACGAATTAAAAGTACCTTTAGGAAGGTAATTAAGTGGGTAACAAATCCTTAAAAGGGTGTTTCCAGATTCCCACTCTAAGCATGTCAATTGTCGAGTCAAAGTTAATCATAAAAAGTCAACAGAATGCTTAATTTCAAATTAATGCATAATTAGCAATGTAGGTTGCATGTAACCTATTTGAACATTAATATAACTTGGTAATAAGTATAAGAACATGTTCCAACATGTTCAAGTCGACAATTTTCTGTTTAGACCCGGTTCGGAACCGAAAGTCGCATAGTTTGACTTTCGCTTTGACTTTCAGTTCTGGCCCGTTTGAGTTATGATTAAGATTGCCTTAGAGCTTCTTTTGGACCTAATAACATGTTAGTATATCCTCCTGTGATTATACAACGTGGTTCATTAGATATCTTGTTTGTATGCATGTTTCCGTTAAATGCCCATATGTTGACCGTTATGCCCAAATGTCCAAAAATCATGATTTTTGAAAACGTATAAGAGTAGACACCTTAGTTACTGAATTATAAACTTGTCCCCAAAATTTGACATCAGTTTGAAGTCTAGAATAAGAGTTATGCTCATTAGCGTAATTAGAAGCTTTCTTAGTAAATAATTAGCGTAATTAACGCATAGCCTATTTAAACTTAGATTTTATACCAAAACCTTATACCCACTGTTATGTAATAATATTTTGGGAATTTTAAAGATTTTTATTTATTTTTAGGCTGAGCATAACTAGAGGTTTTAAGTATAATTCGGCTTATGCCGGTTTAGCCCTTTTCGGCCATAAAATGAGTTTTACTAAACCTTTTGACCTCAAACTTTTTCCTACTGATTTGTTATGCTAAATATAATATTTTGAGCCTTCTGGAATTATAAAAATATCAGCTTTTCTTTTAAAACCCGGAAATGGCTCCAAATCGCCTTTTTAGGCATTTTACGACATAGTATATATCAAAACTAGTTTTTATATAAAAGGTCTAATACCTACTGATATATTTAGAAGAATTTCATATTTTAAACAGTAAACTAGAGTTGAAAACTCAGATTGCCTGCTTTTATCTTTTTAGCTTATGTATAATTACCAAAATGCCCTTGTGAGGCGTAATTGGTGTTTAAAATCATTTGGGGCATAGTTGGACATACCTTACTGATATTACAACATATTTGGTACATATCATCTCAGGAAACTTGCATATGACTTATATGGTTACTCGTTACGCACTTTCGCATTCGGATCGGCTTATGTGACTAGTTCACGCATATTAGCCGAAACGGGTCAAATCATATCATCTTAGTCTCTAAATTCAGAATGTGTTTGGTTTACCAATATTATACAAGTATCCAAGCTTGTAGGGTCCAAATCACATTCCTTCCCGGTTTTCGCATTCCTCGCGATTAAACCATATTTATTCTTCGAAACTAACCGGTCTAAGCTTAGGCTATGTTAAAAGACCTGTTAGGATTCTAATAGGTTGTATTAAACCTTCGTTCCAGAATAGGAGCCCAGTAAAAGACCCTTGCATTTTTTCTTTTGTGGTTTATACTTGCTCAGGTAAATACTTTTAACTTATTTTCCCTATACGGGCTTGGGGGTACGGTATACAAAATACCGCTTGGTCGGGCAATTGACCCCAACTCATTAGTAGTTGGGTATTATCAATGTGACCCGTTTGAAAACTTGGTTTTGTTTGTTTTTACGCCTTTGGGAGCTTATTGACCATGTCCCGGATATCCTTGGCATCATTTTTGGCCACGACCTTGACACCCGGGTGTAGGCGTACACCCGGTATTATGTCCATATTATTAAGGTATAGACGTTGGCTTCTCGCCGCGGACTTATACTGAGTGGTGTGTCAATTAACCTTAAACCCGACATGACTCGGGCGACTGAACGCATAACAAACACGTAAATCTTTTACAAGTTTAACTTTGATTAATTATTCCCAAGTTATAAAATGTTTTGTGCCTTGAGCATTTAAATCAATTTTTAAAACCTTTTCAAAATGAGTCAGTTAAATTGTATTTACCAGTGTAAACTGACGTATTTTCCCCAAAAAGATTAAGTGCAGGTGCTATACGTAATAGGCTGGTCACTCCTTAGCATCATAGAGTCTCGCAAGCTTTGGGATGCATTTATCTGTTGAACAATTTTTCTCTTTTATTTCCGATCCGCCTGTGGATCTATTTCGACTACTTGTGATACTTTAATATTACATGTGATGGTTGAAATAAATCTATTTATTTTGCTTCCGTTGTGCATTATAATTTGTGTTGTTTGACTATGATGATATCAACTACGTCACGATACTCCCCCACCGGGCCCACCGGTGACACGTGGAAATTCGGGGTGTGACAGGTTGGTATCAGAGCCAACACTGAGTGAATTAAACACCAGCCTTTTGTGTTTAATCTCAGTGCACAAATTGCACATTCTTCGAGTTCCGAGTCTAGACATCGAACATAGGACAAACTCTGTTTTGTTTTATTTTGAGTCTTTTATAATCATATTGTTGTGGTTATCTAAATATTGTATGCAGGTTATCATGCCACCAAGATTCCTTCGCGGTAGAGGCAAGGGACCCGTGACAGGTCATGATCACGAAGCCGGGCCTTCGCACCGGCGAACCCCATCCATTACTATGAGCACCAGCCCGCAAGAGCCATGGAGACTCTATGTTGAACCCGGGAGACGGTCAGTTTCCCTCAGCTCTTCACCTTCTTACCAACACTCCTTTGGGCCCCAATCAGAGAATGAGCCCAACGACCAACCACCAGCCTTTATACCTCTACAGAGATCCAACTCTCACCACTCCTTTGGTGACCCAACCCCAACCTTCCAGAGCCGGTTCAATCCGGCCAACGTTTTTCCAGAACCCGTGGGTTTTAACCCACTTGGACCGGAAGACCACTTCTCTGGGGATAACGATATGGACGAGGATACTGACCCTATGGAGCCTGCTACGGGGACGCCCAACCACCCGATAGAGATATCTGACGGATCATCTTTCCACGGATCGCCTTATCGCGGTCCAGACAGCTAAGAGGAGAGGTTCCGAAACATTGACTGGTATTTCACCCCGTCCGAGCACTCGTCGTCCCACCAGCAGCATCAGCAGCAGCAACCTCAACAGGATCCATCCGAGGGTTCACGATTCAGGGCAGTCACGCCACCACCGCCACCGCCAGTAGAGCAGCAACCGCCTCCGGAGCCGCCGAGGCGGAGGAGGTCGAACGCACGGATGTCCGTGCGAGGGGGTGTCCGTATCAGCACACCCCAACCATCAAGTGGCAGCCATTATCCGCCACTTCAGGAGGAAGAAGAAGAACCACAATTGGGGGATCTATCAAGCCCCATTCCAGAAATCAACTCAGTACCTGTGGCACCACCGTTGGGTTTCGATAACCCAATCCCTGCTTACGCCGGTTCAGCGGCGTATAACCCCTTTGAGCAGCCGGCGCATACCCACTACAACTACAACTACGCTAGTGTGGATCCATATCAGGAAGCATGGGATTACAACGCTAGTCACCCAGAGGGGCCTTATGGTGGCTTATGGACTACTGGCTACCCGACTTTTGGGTACCAGCATCCGCCACCTCCTCCACCGGTGTACCAGCCGCCACAGCCACAGATAATTCCTCCAGAACGCCAGCAAGAAGTCCTTGAGAGACTAGACCGTTGTGAACGGGAAATTCAGACTGAGCGCAGACACAACAGAGGATTCTTCAAAGGACTATCAGATCTGATCAAGGGAAAGTCCAAAAGGAGGGACTATTGAAGATCCTTGTTATTTTTATTTAGTTGTAATTCAGTCCCTGCGTGGACTTTTTGCTTCAGTATTCAGCTCCTGCGTGAGCTTGTTATTTTGTACTCTGCTCCTGCGTGAGCATGTTTGGTTAGCTAACCCCTGCGTGGGTTTGTTCTTGAATTCGCCCCTGCGTGGGTATTTGTTTTTGTAGACGTCCCGTTTGGGCAAATGTTGTACTTGTTTAAGACAATTTATGGGATGGTTTAATTAAGTTTTCATTTTGATTAATTATCTGCATGAAATATGAAAAATTAATGAAAATTTAAAAAGATCTGCCATTATATTAAATTTGGTAAAATCTAAAGAGAACCAAGACCTAGCCTTTTGGTTACAAAACAAGGCCAAGATGGTAGTTCCATAATTAGGTTAAGATCCATAAATTAACATCTCAATTTAGGACTGTTCTGCGTTGATTATTAGAGAATCTTGGAGGTAAAACCTAGCCTTTGTGTTATTGCAAACCTGGCCAAGATGGTACAACCCACACAATAGATTCCAATTATTAAACATCTGTTAGTATGTTAATGATTTTGGCAAACTGTGAATCAGTGAAGTCACACAGGCCATCTCTCATAAAGGGTTAATTTTAAATTCCCTTAATTATTTAACCACTTCTTTGAAGTGAAGTGCCTGTGGGCAATAATTAAATGTCCTTCGTGACTAAGGACAGTGGTAGCTTATGACTCCCTGTTATTAAATGGAAATGAACTATGATTCAACCTAACACACCTAGATACTATCAAATCTTAATTATTTATTTTAACTGTCCTTGTGACTAGGCCTTGTGTGCCAATAATAAAGTATCATAGGATAATAGTAAAAATCCTAATGTTCTAACAAATTAACCTAAAATGGCAATTTAAAACCTTGGTTAATAAAACATAAGATACTATAAGAGCCTTTGAGTTAAAACCTTGACCCTCATTTATATGTAGCAATTGAAGCTACATGGCTGGATCAGAGGAAGTCAATAGCCATCCGGTAGGAAACCGTGATGATACAAAATTCTTAGTAACTAGTGCTGAGTTAAAAGCAATTGTGAATGATGCGGTTGCGAAAGCCTTGGAACGACAGTACAGTGAGTACAGTGAGACCCGTAGTAGAACGTTACCTACACAGCATGCTAAACCCAAGAATCAGTCTGAGGCTCACAACAAACCACCACCTACTCCACCCAGATCTAAGAAAGATGATGACCGACACTCCTCGAATGAAAACAGTGTACACCCCAAGAAGATCGTGTTTGATGAAGCCCCACGTGCTAAGGGTTGCACGTATAAATATTTTGTATCTTGTAAACCTCGAGAGTTTACTGGAGAAAAAGGGGCTGTAGAATGTATGACATGGCTTGACGAGATAGAGACAGTGGTAGACATCAGTGGTTGTGCTGAGAGGGATATGGTTAAGTATGCATCCCAGTCTTTCAAGGGGGAGGCTCTAGCTTGGTGGGGAGCGTTGATCCAGGCTTCTGGAAAGGTTGCCTTGTACAATATGTCTTGGAAGCAATTTGTTGCTCTTGTCAAGGATAACTACTGCCCTCAGCATGAGGTTGAACGAATAGAATCTGAATTCCTATCTCTGGTTATGAAAAACCTAGACTGTCAGGCATACCTCACCAGTTTCAACACCTTGTCCAGAATGGTTCCTTACCTGGTAACCCCGGAACCCAAGAGAATCGTGCGTTTTATTGGGGGTTTAGCCCCAGAAATCAAGGCTAGTGTGAAGGCCTCTAGACCTATCACATTCAGATCTGTAACCGATTTATCTTTGTCCCTCACTCAAGATGCAGTGAGACTAAGGACCTTGAAGAATGCGGATTCTGACAAGAGGAAACGTGAAGATGATAATTCACGTCGATCAAGCAAGAAACATAGGGGAAACCGTGACACTAAGAAGGGATCTGAGGCCAGGAGAAGCGAGCAACAGTCGGGCGATAGGCCCAAGTGCAAGATTTGTAGGAAGCACCATTTTGGGAGGTGCAGGTTCGAACAGAAATCCCAACCCAAGATGTGTGGGATATGTAAGTCTTCTGAGCACAGAACTCTGGAGTGCAAGAAGTTGAAAGATGCAACTTGTTACAGTTGCAATGAAAAGGGGCACATCAAGACCAACTGCCCAAAGAATGTCAAGAAGACTGAAGATGGGAAGAAGACCAATGCCAGGGTCTTCCAGATGAATGTGCAGGAGGCCATCCAAAACGATAACTTCATAACTGGTACGTTTCTCATTAATGACGTTTACGCAAGAGTATTGTTTGATTCTGGAGCAGATAAATCTTTTGTGGATAGAAAATTCTGTGAGCTATTAGGATTGCCTGTTAAAGCCTTAAGTGCAAATTATGAGGTAGAGTTGGCAGATGGAACTTTAGAGACCGTCTCAACTGTATTAGATGGATGTGCTATATCCATTAGGAACCACTCTTTTCCTCTTTCCCTGCTACCCTTTAAGTTAGCCGGTTTCGATGTAGTATTGGGCATGGATTGGTTATCGCATAACCAAGCCCAGATTGTATGCAATAGGAAGCAAGTAGTAATCAAGACTCCAACCGGTGAGCCTCTCACCATTCAGGGAGATACACATCATGGATTGCCTAAGCAAGTGTCTATGCTCAAAGCATCCAAATGTTTGAAGAATGGTTGTGTTATCTATATGGCACAAGTGACCATTGATGAACAGAAGCCCAAGATTGAGGACATTCCCGTTATCTCGGAGTACCCTGAAGTCTTTCCAGAAGAACTGCCTGGTTTGCCGCCAGACAGGCAAGTGGAATTCAGGATCGATATCATTCCTGGAGCCGCACCTATCGCTAGAGAACCTTATAGACTAGCACCTACGGAGATGAAGGAATTAAGAACGCAGCTGGACGATCTGCTAGCCAAGGGTTTCATTAGACCTAGTTCGTCTCCTTGGGGAGCGCCGATCTTATTTGTCAAAAAGAAAGACGGTTCGATGCGATTATGTATCAATTACCGAGAACTTAACAAGGTTACTATCAAGAATAGGTATCCTTTGCCCAGGATCGACGATTTGTTTGATCAACTTCAAGGGGCAAGCTACTTCTCCAAGATCGACCTGAGGTCGGGATATCATCAGTTGAAGGTTAAGGATGAAGATGTGCACAAGACTGCGTTTAGAACTCGTTACGGTCACTACGAGTTCCTAGTGATGCCTTTCGGGCTCACTAATGCGCCTGCCGCATTCATGGATCTCATGAATCGCGTCTGTAAGCCATATTTGGACAAATTTGTCATCGTCTTCATCGGCGACATTCTCATTTACTCCAAAAATCAAGCTGACCACGAGAAGCACCTCCATTGTATTCTGAAGTTGCTTCATCAAGAAAAGCTATATGCGAAGTTTTCCAAATGTGAGTTTTGGTTGAGAGAAGTTCAATTCCTTGGACATGTGGTCAGTGAGCGTGGTATTCAAGTGGATCCCGCTAAAGTTGAAGCTGTCATGAATTGGCAAGAGCCAAAGACACCTACAGAAATCCGCAGTTTCCTAGGTTTAGCAGGCTACTACAGGAGATTCATCGAGAATTTCTCAAGAATTGCAGCACCCCTAACTTTGCTGACTCGCAATAGTAGCAAGTTCAATTGGGGACCTAAGCAGCAAGAGTCATTCGACACTTTGAAGCAGAAATTGAGTAACGCTCCCGTGTTGACCTTACCTGATGGGATTGATGAATTTGTAGTCTACTGTGATGCATCACACACCGGGATGGGTTGTGTGTTAATGTAGAAAGGCAAGGTCGTTGCCTACGCTTCCCGACAATTAAAAGTGCACGAAAAGAATTACACCACCCATGATCTGGAGTTGGGTGCCGTTGTATTTGCACTAAAGTTGTGGAGACACTATTTATATGGTACCAAATGTGTGATCTATTCCGATCACAAAAGCCTCCAACACCTGTTCAACCAGAAAGAATTGAACATGAGACAGCGACGTTGGATGGAAACTCTGAACGATTATGATTGTGAAATCAGATACCATCCAGGCAAGGCTAATATAGTCGCAGATGCCTTGAGCAGAAAAGAGAGGGTAAAACCAATCAGGATCAATGCCAAAAGCATTGAGGTCAGGAACAGTCTAAATGAAAGGTTGTTAGCCGCACAAAAAGAGGCAGTATTAAAAGCTAACTACCCCAATGAAAAGCTAGGAGTAACTGAAGAGCAGTTATCCTATGGTAAAGACAGAATCCTGAGACTAAATGGAAGAATATGGGTTCCTGTTTTAGGAGGTCTTCGTGACGTCATCCTTAAGGAAGCCCACAGTTCCAAATATTCCGTCCATCCTGGAGCGGATAAGATGTACCAGGATGTAAAGGCAAATTACTGGTGGATAGGCTTGAAAAAGTCTATAGCCACCCATGTGGCTAAATGTCTGACGTGCGCTCAAGTTAAGGCCGAGCATCAGAAACCGTCAGGTTTACTACAACAGCCTGAGATTCCCACTTGGAAATGGGAAATGGTAACAATGGATTTCATCACCAAGTTGCCCAAGATGCAGAAAGGAAATGACACTATTTGGGTGATAGTGGATCGACTGACCAAGTCAGCACATTTCCTACCTATTAGGGAAACTTTCAGTTCCGACATGCTAGCCCAACTGTACGTGGATAGGATTGTATCCCTGCATGGCGTACCGGTATCTATTATCTCAGATAGGGATACCAGATACACATCTCATTTCTGGGAGAGTTTCCAAAAGTCCCTGGGTACGCAATTGAATTTTAGTAAAGCTTATCATCCTCAGACGGATGGGCAAAGTGAGCGTACTATTCAAACCTTGGAGGACATGCTTCGGGCATGCGTGATTGGCCTAGGAGGAAGTTGGGATAGGCACCTACCTCTGATCGAATTTTCCTACAATAATAGCTACCACACCAGCATTAAAGCTGCGCCTTTTGAGGCATTATATGGTAGAAAGTGCAGAACACCCATTTGTTGGGCAGAGGTAGGAGACGTCCAGTTATCAGGACCAGAATTAGTCCTGGAGACAACGGACAAGATTACCCAGATTACTGAACACCTAAAAGTTGCCCGTGATAGGCAAAAGAGCTATGCTGATGGTAAGCGAAAATCCCTCAAGTTTGAGGTTGGCGATAAAGTTTTGCTCAAAGTATCACCATGGAAAGGGGTAATGAGATTTGGCAAGAAAGGTAAGTTAAGCCCGAGGTATATCGGACCATTCGAGATCATCGAATGTGTAGGATCGGTGGCTTACAAGTTGAACTTACCAGAGGAGCTTAGTGGTATTCATAACATGTTCCACATCTGCAATCTGAAGAAATGTCTAGCTGATGAATCGCTAGCCATACCGCATACGGATGTGCATATAGACGAAAGCTTAAAGTTTATAGAAAAACCTGTGTCGATTGAGGACCGACAGGTAAAGAAGCTTCGAAGGAAGTATGTACCCATTGTCAAGGTCAAATGGGAGGGCCGCAGAGGTCCTGATTATACGTGGGAGTTAGAGTCCATGATGAAAGAGAAATACCCTCAGTTGTTTCAGTAAATCTCGAGGTCGAGATTTCTTTTAAGGGGGTGAGGATGTAACACCTCGAAAATTCCTGTCCATTAGAATAAAGGCACGTGTCATGTGTGACAGACGTGTCAGAGAAACCGGATTAAATAAAAAGATGTGTGGTAGGATTTCTAACAAAAAGGGCGTCATGTTATTTAAATTACCTCTGAACGACCCAAGGGCGACACGTTATTAAATCACCTCTGAGCGACCCGAACTTTTATAAATCCCAAGATCCTTAAATCAATTAATGATCATCTCATATGATAACCGGTTGCTCTCAAATAAATAAAGTTGCATCTTTATCAAAGGACTTTGGAATTATAGGTTGTTACTACTTCTAATCTAAATAAAATTCTTGTAAATAAGAGTTGATATAGCTAATTATTCCTTGGCCAACTTCTATGAGAATCCAAGATTCATTCTTGGTAATCTCCGTCAAATTTTCAAGACCCTTATAAGTTAAATTGAATGGGGAACATGTAAGAGCAAGTAAGCCATGCAATGGCTGGTCAAGATGGCCCACATCTGAAAAGGGAGGTCTGAATTCGGAATAGATGGAATGCATGGTCAAGACTTAAAAGTTTTCAAACTTTTGTCTTCTGGCCATCGCTTACGGACCGCAAGACCCCTGACTTACGGTCCGTAAGCAGGATACCTGGGCATGTCCCGCAAGGATCGGTTACGGACCGCAAAGCCTTAGGCTTATGGTCCGTAAGGGAGGCACCTGAACCTGTTTCAGTAAGGTCGGTTACGGACCGTAACCCCTTTAGCTTACGGTCCGCAAGAGGTCCTTACGGACCGTAAGGCCTCAAGCTTACGGTCCGTAAGACCGTCGCTGGCAGTAAGTTTTGGACAGCTGGCTGTCCAATTCGTTTAACCGACTTAAAATGTAAATTTGTGAATCTATGGGCTTGCTAGGCAGTAAATAGCTCTCTAGGGACACCTGGGATCATCTCCTAACCATCCTAGAGTTGCTTGGCATGATCTAAAGCATCCTAGTTCACTATATAAAGAACTTGAGTGTGATCATTTGGCACTTGCTCACTTGGAACATTGGTTCAAGACTCTCTGGAGCTTCTTTGATCAGCAACTCATTTTCTTAGGCTCCATAATCCTTCTTAGGACTCTTGTAAGTGTCCTTAACCTCCTTTAATCCATTCTAACTTAGTTAATTAAGTAAAAGTCAAACCGTCGTAATTAAGGTTTGACTTCGTGATTAATCATAATGTGCTCTGTCAAATCACGAATTAAAAGTACCTTTAGGAAGGTAATTAAGTGGGTAACAAATCCTTAAAAGGGTGTTTCCAGATTCCCACTCTAAGCATGTCAATTGTCGAGTCAAAGTTAATCATAAAAAAGTCAACAGAATACTTAATTTCAAATTAATGCATAATTAGCAATGTAGGTTGCATGTAACCTATTTGAACATTAATATAACTTGGTAATAAGTATAAGAACATGTTCCAACATGTTCAACTCGGCAATTTTCTGTTTAGACCCGGTTCGGAACCGAAAGTCGCATAGTTTGACTTTCGCTTTGACTTTCAGTTCTGACCCATTTTAGTTAAGATTAAGATTGCCTTAGAGCTTATTTTGGACCTAATAACATGTTAGTATATCCTCCTGTGATTATACAACGTGGTTCATTAGATATCTTGTTTGTATGCATGTTTCCGTTAAATGCCCATATGTTGACCGTTATGCCCAAATGTCCAAAAATCATGATTTTTGAAAACGTATAAGAGTAGACACCTTAGTTACTGAATTATAAACTTGTCCCCAAAATTTGACATCAGTTTGAAGTCTAGAATAAGAGTTATGCTCATTAGCGTAATTAGAAGCTTTCTTAGTAAATAATTAGCGTAATTAACGCATAGCCTATTTAAACTTAGATTTTATACCAAAACCTTATACCCACTGTTATGTAATAATATTTTGGGAATTTTAAAGATTTTTATTTATTTTTAGGCTGAGCATAACTAGAGGTTTTAAGTATAATTCGGCTTATGCCGGTTTAGCCCTTTTCGGCCATAAAATGAGTTTTACTAAACCTTTTGACCTCAAACTTTTTCCTACTGATTTGTTATGCTAAATATAATATTTTGAGCCTTCTGGAATTATAAGAATATCAGCTTTTCTTTTAAAACCCGAAAATGGCTCCAAATCGCCTTTTTAGGCATTTTACGACATAGTATATGTCAAAACTAGTTTTTATATCAAAGGTCTAATACCTACTGATATATTTAGAAGAATTTCATATTTTAAACAGTAAACTAGAGATGAAAACTCAGATTGCCCGCTTTTATCTTTTTAGCTTATGTATAATTACCAAAATGCCCTTGTGAGGCGTAATTGGTGTTTAAAATCATTTGGGGCATAGTTGGACATACCTTACTGATATTACAACATATTTGGTACATATCATCTCAGGAAACTTGCATATGACGTATATGGTTACTCGTTACGCACTTTCGCGTTCGGATCGGCTTATGTGACTAGTTCACGCATATTAGCCGAAACGGGTCAAATCATATCATCTTAGTCTCTAAATTCAGAATGTGTTTGGTTTACCCATATTATACAAGTATCCAAGCTTGTAGGGTCCAAATCACATTCCTTCCCGGTTTTCGCATTCCTCGCGATTAAACCATATTTATTCTTCGAAACTAACCGGTCTAAGCTTAGGCTATGTTAAAAGACCCGTTAGGATTCTAATAGGTTGTATTAAACCTTCGTTCCAGAATAGGAGCCCAGTAAAAGACACTTGCATTTTTGCTTTTGTGGTTTATACTTGCTCAGGTAAATACTTTTAACTTATTTTCCCTATACGGGCTTGGGGGTACGGTATATAAAATACCGCTTGGTCGGGTAATTGACCCCAACTCATTAGTAGTTGGGTATTATCAATGTGACCCGTTTGAAAACTTGGTTTTATTTGTTTTTACGCCTTTGGGAGCTTATTGACCATGTCCCGGATATCCTTGGCATCATTTTTGGCCACGACCTTGACACCCGGGTGTAGGCGTACACCCGGTATTATGTCCATATTATTAAGGTATAGACGTTGGCTTCCCGCCGCGGACTTATACTGAGTGGTGTGTCAATTAACCTTAAACCCGACACGACTCGGGCGACTGAACGCATAACGAACATGTAAATCTTTTACAAGTTTAACTTTGATTAATTATTCCCAAGTTATAAAATGTTTTGTGCCTTGAGCATTTAAATCAATTTTTAAAACCTTTTCAAAATGAGTCAGTTAAATTGTATTTACCAGTGTAAACTGACGTATTTTCCCCAAAAAGATTAAGTGCAGGTGCTATACGTAATAGGCTGGTCACTCCTTAGCATCATAGAGTCTCGCAAGCTTTGGGATGCATTTATCTGTTGAACAATTTTTCTCTTTTATTTCCGATCCGCCTGTGGATCTATTTCGACTACTTGTGATACTTTAATATTACATGTGATGGTTGAAATAAATCTGTTTCTTTTGCTTCCGCTGTGCATTATAATTTGTGTTGTTTGACTATGATGATATCAACTACGTCACGATACTCCCCCACCGGGCACACCGGTGACACGTGGAAATTCGGGGTGTGACAAGGGGGTTAAAGAGTTTTATGAGAAGAAGAGAGGCGGTAAGAAACCGAGTGATGGTAACTCGATAACACCCAAGGCTGGTCAGGCTTGGGTGGATATTTTCTTTGAATGAAAAACCTGACTTGCCGGAGCTCCCAGGTTGGTAAGCGTGGAGCAGGTATCGGCATCTTTCTTGAAAAGATTTATTCGGTAATGTCATCGTACAAACGGTAAAGAAGGTTTGTTTGCGTTTACTTACAAGTGGTTAGGAGATTTGATTGTGCATTCTTGCATGTGGTAAATCAAGGACATTAATTTGTACTTGCATTTTACTACAATTGATTGAAAGACAATATGATGAACCACATCCCCAAACCTATTATTGATATACCTACAAGTGGTAAAATCAATCAAACTTATTTTTCAGAAAAACCATTTTGATTGAAACAAACTTAAGTGTTTTGAAATCTAAATGGGAAAATAGTTTGTTGATAGGGGGAGTTCTGATTGTTTATGCCAAGAGAATGGCGAAATGAGGCGATTTGATATCGGTTGTCAAGTTCTTGTACAGTTTGTTTTCAAATTTTTTTAATATGTTTGAATTTTAGGGGGAGTAGAAAATTTCAAAAAATCCAAAAACATTAGAAAATTTGAAATAATTTCAGAAAATCCAAAAACATTAGAAAATTTGAAAAATACAAAAACATGATAAAATGCAAAATGAGTTTTTGTTGCATAAAAGACGAAATGATAGTGCATCAGTGGACTGTCACAACATGCTAAAGAAATGTAAAGTCAAAATGTGATAAACAATATCACTGCGGATGTGTCGGTAGGTTTTTACTCACTTAGTAAATTGTGACGAGATATAAACCTAAAAAATTCAAACTTGCTTATTTTGTGGGTAACAACTTCTTGGATATATAGGTAACCCCTGAAATCTTTTTTGAAAGGTCCCTTATTCTGAGATACTAGGTCTTTATGCTCAGTGATATCTGGGGTATTATACCGGGACTTCTGCTGTATGGAAGTACTGACCTAGTCCCCGTATAATGCTTTCTGTAAATGCTTGAAACATAGCATCACCCTCAGCAAGTTGATGAAACAATAAAATTGATAGTCATTGCTCTTGTAATAAAAGATCCTCTAAAGGGGACACACCAAAAGTCGAAGCCGTCATCTCTCTGCGTATACAGAAGTATCGACCTGAGCTCTCACGGCCCTCGCAATTTAACCCCTTTACAGATATCATCTGTGTTATACTCACCTGTAAGACTGAATATTGGGATCTGGATACGGGAGTATATTCAAGTGGTGGGACACACGAATAAGTTTAAGTAATTAAGTCACTAATAGCATATCTCGAAACAGTTGAAGTTTGTGTGAAAATTTAAGAGGACAAACATACGGACAATCTAGGTGAATTGTTTAGAACTTAAAATGAAATCAAGCTTAACGGTGTTGGTGATGTGTCTCAAAAACTGATATGATCCTCTTGCACGAACTCACAAAAATATTGTCTATAAATATTTTTTTATTGCATTTTATTTTGGTTATTCTAGAAAATCCAAAAAGATTTTGGTGTGTTTTAGCATAAATTTTGAAAAATTCAAAAAGATTTTCGACAACTGGTGTTGAAAAGCTGACTTTCAAAATTCAAAATGCTAAACTTGATGAACTGGTAGTGGAAGATTTAAAGTTAAAATTTACAAGTGAAAATCAAAAGCTGCAAACATGTTTCTCTTGAAAGTGGTTCATCAGAATCTAATTGATAGATCAAGATGTGATAGGATCTACAAGTGGTGTCTGAATACTTAAATGTTTATCATAAAACTTATGTTTGTGGTAGAGTTTTTACAGGATAAGAGCTAGGAAAAGATTCTGAATTTCTGAATTCCAGACCACGATCCCAGCAGATTGAGAGGGGGGGAGTCTGAAGACAGAGTTGAAGAAGCAGTTAGAGCCAGTTCTGATCCTGAGGGTGATTCTACTGATGAATTTGAAGATGTCAACATCTGAGAGAAAGAGTTGTTGAGGAGAAAAAGAAAATAGAGATTGACGATGCTTACAAGAGTCAAATATTTCGAAGAGAAGCCCAGAGACTGATAAAGACTGAAGTGCGAAGACTCGACACTGAAGACTCCGTCAACATCCGAGGGGGAGTCTGTTGGTGCATCCGTCTTTCGTCTACGTCTTGTATCGAGTCTTGCGTAGAATAGGCTAGATCTGGGCTCGGAATCCAAGAATCTATTATTGGATGTGATTCCACTCCAAATGACATCATGTCATTTGGAGCGAAACCCTTTAACTTGATTCCGCCCGAAACCCCATTGAAGTCTGATTTCGCTCGTAATGTCAGTCTGATTTCGCTCATAATGTAAATGCTGATTTCGCTCCAGTTGATCTTGCATATTCGAGCGAAATCAGGACACCTATATATAGGTTGTCATTTAGAGTGAAATTAGAAAATAGTTTAGGTGATTGTCTTCCGGTGAGCCACGAAGTGCTGCCGAAGTGTTGACTCGATTGTAAATGTCATCAAAATCAATAGAATCAACAGTTTAAAGTGAATTCTCAGTGAATTGAACCTGATTTGTTTGTTTCCGCCATTCAAATCAGGAAAAGTTCTTCTGATAAACTCATTTGGGTCCAAAACCGATCCTACAGTATAAATCTGTCTAAGTCTGGTTAAAGGTTGCTTAAGAGCCTGGCAGAATGAAGTATTTATAAAACTTTGGTTTGCACCAGAATCAAATAATACTTTAGCATAAACGTCATGTACAAGAAACGTACCAGCTATCACATCTGGAATCGGATCTGCTTCTTGCGTTGTTAGCTGAAAGGCTCTAGCATTCTTCTTATTAGCTCCTTCGGCAGGTTTGGTCTTATTGTCAGCTGGTTTGACCAATTTTGGGCAGTCGGGCCTGAAGTGCCCTGTTTCTCCGCAGTTGTAGCAGATTACTGATTTCTTCCTGCACTCCTCCTCTCTGTGGCCTGGTCTCTTGCAGAAGTTGCAATTTTCCTTACATTTTCCAAAATGTTTCTTTTTACAATTTCCGCAGAATGGCAGAGTGGAAGATTGCCCAGTTCCTTTTTTCTTAAAATTACTACTATTATTACCCACACGAAATCCTTGGGTAATCTTTTGGGCCAATTCCTTTTTCCTGTTTTCTTCTCTTGTGCGCACCAATCCGTCTATCAAAGTGTTGGCCAGTTCGACAGCATTGTCAATCGTGCGAGGTCTCGCAGCTTTGACAATATCACGAATCTCGATAATTAAACCCCAAATATAGCGAGAGATAAGTATCGGTTCTGGCGAAGCCAGAGTTGGTACAATTCTAGCATACTCGAAAAATTTCGATGTATACCCTCGACAATCAACATCCACCATCCGGTGGTTCAGGAACTTAATTGTCATTTGTTCCTTTTCATAGTCGGGACAAAATTTTCTTTCCACCAATCTCTTAAATTCTTCCCAATTCATGGCAATAGCCACGTCACTCCCCTTAGCTTGTAGCACCGTATTCCACCATTCTAAGGCCTCTTCTTTGAAAAGGTGGGATGCATACATAACCTTGTCTTCCTCTGCGCACTTACCGATTTTAATTACTGCTTCGGTCTTTTCCAACCAACGCAGTGCGGCAGTCGCCCCTTCATTGCCTGCAAATTCGACTGGCTTACAGGCAAGAAATTCCTTGTAAGTGCAACCAGGTGTTGCAACTTTCATTTTCTTAAGTATTGGGGCTTGAACCACATTATTATCATTGTTGCCGCCTCCATTTACGCTATTACTAAAATTATCATCGCGAGTGCGTTTGCTATGGTTAACTTGTGAGGGTTCAGCAGGACTCTTAACAGCAGCGATGATTGCCGGGATAGCATTGGCTATTCCCTGGGCAACGATATTTTCTATATCTTGTCTATTAAGAAAATGATCCTCATTGTATTGTTTAGACTGATTAACTTCATTGACTGGTTCATTTACTGCGTTTTCCATCTGATAATTAACAATACATATAAATTATTGGCACAAAATGGATAACAATTAACACAACAAGGCAATCACAACACAGTTAAGTCAACACATATAGCCAAAATCGTCGTCCTTGCGACATTTATATATTTTTATAATAGTATGCATCCATACACACCTGATGTTTTATTTTTAGTTATTATTATACAATATTATACTATTATTATTATTATATATTTTTTTCGACATATTATTATTATACAAACACATAACCACGGTTAGCTGGCTCTTCAGAAATGACGCTTCCTCTCGTCGTATTTCCATGTGATGTTTTCCCCCACTTCTCAAATCCGGTTTCCCGCATCTACCAGTTCCTCGCCATAGCGGCGTAATCGGCCACGTTTTCTGTGCTCATAGGTGGGAATGGTGCAGGTTCAGGATCAAACTGGGGAAAAAAACATTGAGGTTATTCATGAAGTTCTGAAAATGCCAATCGTTCGTCAACCATTCTTCCAGCTGGCCTGTAACAGGTTGGGGGTTGACAATGGGGTCTGGAATAGCAGGTTCCAAATTAACTGGAAGTTATGATTGGGCGGGGAAATTGAAAAGAGTTTCATCGGCAGGTCCGATGAGGTCACAATTCGCCAGTTTCCTATCAAGCTCTTCCCAAGGTGGCATCTCCTGGGCTTGACCTGAACTTTCTCCTACCTCCTTTCCTTTCCCTTTGTCCTTTGGATACTTTGTCTTTTTAACCTTTTGGGCAGCTGGCTTCTTCCTTCGTCCACGTTTCCAGTCCAAGATTCTTCTCCTTTTCTTAGGTTTAGGTTTCTCCTGAGGCTGAGCCTCGAATACTAGTGGTTCCTCAGTATCTGCTTGATACCCAGACGGGTTTCCTGTTATATCCAAATCGGTGGAATGGATTGTAAAGATTCGGAGTGCCTCCGACAGATCATTCATGCTGTTAGCACACATAAAGAAACACACAAAATTCTAGTTAAAATTTTATTTGTTAAATTAAATTTTCACAGAATCACAAAATGGCAATTTGACAAATTAAGTATTGCTAAATACTTGGGCTTAAATCAGTAGCTCTGATACCACCTTTTTCTGTCACGGCCCCCGACCCGGTTTCACCCTATTCAGAAGTCACGGACAGAAACCCGTGGTATTGGTGTTTAATTAGGCAGCAGAAATTTTTAACAGGATCGTTTAAACTGAAAACATCCATTTATTTTATTTCAAATTTCGGGACAAACCCCGTAATTTACAATAGAGGAATTTCACTGGGAAATTCACCTGTTTACAAAAACATGTTTATTTATTTACTGAGCCACTTTCTTCAAGCTGGTAGTGCTACGCGGCACTTTTCCTGGTTCACAGTAATTCACCTGAAACATGTTTAAAAAAATTTTATCAGCGGGGAAATACTGGCGAGTCATTCAGTTTGCACAAAACGACACATTGTTATAATTTACAGCATTAAGAGTTTTCACATTTGCCCCTATCTTATAATTATCTGGTCCAGTTGTCACTCGACCGAATCTATGACTGTGGACATATCACTAATTAGGCTCGCCCACCTAAGAGTGATAAATCATTAGTAGTAATGTGCACAAAGCCCCCACATACTGCCAGTAATTAAAGATTAGCAAAGACTTAATCACTGCTAAGTATAACTGGAAAACATTTAGGGTTTTGTAAAGCAATTTGATAAAAAGAGAATGACTCACATTGCAAGTTTAGTTAGACAGAGTTTTGCCTACTGATTAAGTCTGGTAATCTAGCTAAATAACTGTAACATACGAACTTTCCCAAACCCTAAAATAATAAATAACTATTTGCTATGTCATACCTCATGCAAATTTAATACTAGTATATTCGATTAGATGATTATCCACAATTAAACGAACATATTTATTTGATCAATGATAAATAAATAAGCAATTCTTTCATTTTAATTAACTAAATAAATTAGTAGATAATAATAACAATTTTTTTCATAATAAATAAAAGTGATTCGATAATTAGATTAATTTGTGATTTGCCTAAACAAATAAATTTATCTAATGTAAAGTATTTGAATTCCATCTGCTTCAAGGAAATGGAAAGAAAGTATATTTTGGTAATATAAAAATAAAATATTATTATACCAACAAATATACATAAAAGGTTTTCTTAAGTCCTTTTGTTTTTTTTAAAAAGTCCATCACGTACATAGTGTGTGACTTCTTTGAAAAGAAACCATTAGGGTTTTGATTTTGCCGTTCTATTTATGCGCCACCACCATCAGTACGTTTGCTCACGTTTTCCGGTTCGAGATTAAGCCAATGTTCAGTCCATCACAGCTGCACTCGGACGTTGCTCTAGCGTTGTCTCTGCACTGCTCTGTTGTGGCCATCACCGCACTGTTCAGGCCACAATCATTGCCGCCCCCTTGACTCGTTTCCGGTTAATTGTCCGATAGCCAGTAGTTGGTCTCCGCTAAACTCCGTTCGGCAACTGAGGTAAATCAAACTATTAGTGACGGTTCAAGTTTTGGGCTGGTGTTTGTCCGGCGGCATGAAATCCAACTGGTTAGGATATATATATATATATATATATATATATATATATATATATATATATATATATATATATATATATATATATATATATATATATATATATATATATATATATATATATATATATATATATATATATATATATATATATATATATATATATATATATATAGGACAAAGATCCGTTAGAAACCACCCCTTATTGCGAGAACCGCGAGAACCAGTGTGAACACAAACAGTAATTCCTAAAAAAAATCTAAAAAACAGCCAAAAAATATTTTTTTTATTTTTTTACTATTTTTTTTTTGAAAAAATCGCTATATTTTGTTAATAAAAAAATAAAAAAAAATTTCAAAAAAAAAAAAAATCGAGTAACAGTTATCCATGCACATGTGCATATGTGTCGTTTCTTTGTCAAATTCCGTAATTCATTACAAATAATAGTCAATTGCACTTTCATTTACACTACTACGTGTAATACTATCTTTTACATTACCAATGTTAGAAATGCACATGTGCATCTATATGTATCAACAGGAAATAAGGTGTTTTGGTACACTACTTTCTCTTTCATCTATCATTCCATCCATAATACACAAGCATGCACATGTGCATTTCTGTCATTTCTTTGACAAATTCCGTAATTCATTACATATATTAGACAATTGCACTTTCATTTACACTACCATATGTAATACACTACTTTTTACATTACCAATATTAGAAATGCACATGTGCATTATATGTATCAACATGAAATAAGGTGTTTTGGTACACCACTTTGAATACACTTTCCCTTTCATCTATCATACCATCCATAATACACTACCATTACCTCCTACCATCCATAATACAATACCATTACCTCCTACCATCCATAATACAATACCATTAACAATATTTTCACTTTATTACATGTATGTAAACACCATTTATACCATCCAATCAACATATTACATAAAAAATTGACAACTATAACCAAACCATTAACCACTAGATATAACTAACCAAAAAACATGTATATGGGTCTACTTCTCCATTCAAAATCACAAACTTTTTGTACCAAAACACGTTATATCATGGTTATACCTAATTATGCACATGTGCATTTTGAATATTGGTAATGTAAAAAGTAGTGTATTACTAATGGTATTGTAAATTAAAGTGAAATTGTCTATTCCTGATAATGTATTACCGAATTTGTTGAAGTAATGATACATATGCACATGTGCATGGATAACTGTTACTCGAAAAAAAAAGTTTTTTTTTTTTTTTATGGAACGAAATATAGCGATTTTTTGTTAAAAAATATTAAAAAAAATAAAAAAAAAATTTGAGTGCTTTTTTGATTTTTTTTAGATTTTATTTTGTGTTCACATTGGTTCTCGCGGTTCTCGCAATAAGGGTGGTTCTCGCATGAACCTTACCCTATATATATATATATATATATATATATATATATATATATATATACATGTGGTGTTAGTAAATAGTGTAGGCAAATAAGTTGTTCCAATGGTTTCTTCTGTTTTGGTTTTGAATTCTACTAAACTAATGCGATTTACAAATTTGAGTGGTCAGGCAAAGTTACTTTTGGTCTCATGTTGGCCATCAGTTGCCTTAGCTTTATAAACCGATCACATAAGGTATAAATTGATATATATATATATATATATATATATATAATCTTACATGTACTAAAGATATATATATATATATATATATATATATATATAAGAAACATATTTATCAACAATAATAGATATGTATCCACGTACATACATATATAATGTTCTTTTAAATATGTTAGTAATTGAGGGTTATTAATTGTATATGTCTTCGTAAGTTCTAAACCCTTTTTTTCTTAAACGAATATTTTTTTCTGACCCATTATAATTGTAATAATTAGTCACAAGTTGTAATTTCCCCGTTGCCAGACAACTAATGAGTTAACGAATCATACAACGATTTAATGTTTATAGATTGTATAACGAAATTATAGATCCGTGAACTCGTTGAAGACAAATTATTTTGCTTTGCTTGCTAAACGTAAGGTACGGATTCCGTTTCCTCTTCATCATAGTATAACTTTGTATCCGTTACTTTGTGTACGGATTTCATTATAGTTGGTCAGTCTTCGTTATGTTATTTTGATACATTTTACATCTTGGAAATTGTCTGTTAGCTCTCGTTATGTTGGTATCGTCTGTTTTGATTATTAGTATGTTATAGCATGCCATACCTCAGACTTGTACTCATGGTTGCATGTTCCTGTTGGTAATTAATTTTAGTTGTCAGTAAATTATTTACATGACCTAAGCTTTTGTACTCTGTCACCCGAGCGTTTCTGACTTGTCGTTTGGGCGTCAACGACATGAACACTTTCCGTGACAGTGCGTAATCAAAATCACGGCGTCTCTGACTTGTGCTTGTGTAGCACCTTGGCCCTTAGAGGCGTATGGATCGATCCTAGTTCTGTTTCTGACTTCTGACTTCTGGGGGATGGAATAATGAGTGCACGCCACACTCACCATCTCATTGGTGCATAGAGTAGCTACCTGTGTACCCCTCTGTTTCTGGCTCTGGGTGCTTCTGTGTTACATGACTTATTTTGTTGATATGTCTGTCGTGTAAGTTAGTATATGTTTCAGTATTTGAATATGTTCTGTTTTTGATTATGTTATGATAAGTTATGTGTGCATCTGATTATACGTACTCTGATTATGGTTCCGATTGTGTACCAGATTATGTTTCTGATATGTTTAGTATTTGATTCTGTTATGTATTAGTTATATGTGTTTTGACTCAGTATCTGTATCGGTTTGTGTCACTTCCGTCTCAGTATCAGTTCGATTTGGATTCAGATTTCGTGTTATACGTTTAGTTTGTATCCGTCAGAATCTTTGTTTAGTATTTGATCAAGGTCTGTTCTATATTTGTCATCGAATCATGTCTTTGTTTCATGTCGATTGTCGAGATCATTTCAAGAAACTTTATAAGGATTAAATTATTACACTTTTAAACTTAGGTTCTCTAATTTATTTTGTTTATTAAATATAATCTCCAAAGTTATGAAAACAAGTATCTTGATTAAATAGTAAATTTTCAAATATGACAAACTAACAGATAGTAATTTTAATCCAAACATTTATTTAAAAATAATATTTTTGAATGTTCATTTCTTTTAAACGTTATAGGATTTTTAAACCGTATTTAAAATGTTTCGGTCAATGTATTTGTTTTTGTTTCTGTATCGGTTTCCCATATCGGTTTTCAAAATTTATAATAAGTATTTGTTTAGAGACCTAGGTTATTCAACTTACTCTACTTTTTATATATAAGGTTTTCAAAGTTCGAAAATTTGTTATCTTTGTGTAATAATGATTTGCTATTAAATATGATAAATTATGATATCTTGATAAAAGTTCAAATGTTCAAATATTAAAATAGTTTTGCCAAGTACCGCATTTTTAAAATAATAGCATTATTAAATGATATTTTAAAATGAATACGTTTATACATGAAAAATGGTTTTAGTCATCATGGTCAACAAAGTATAAGTCTCTACGTCGGTTTTTTGTTGGGTTCGGAATCGGTTATGTATATGACCGATTTCTGTTTCCGTATCAGTGTCCGTTGCAGCTTCAGATCAGTTCGTGTATCAGTTTTTGTATCAGTCTTGTGACTGCATCTGTTTTCAGTACCCGTGTCAGTAATCGTTTCAGTTCAGTCTCAGTTATGTTCTGTTGTGTTTTGCTTCCGGTGATATGACTTTACTTGTACTGTTGATTTCTCCGTTACTGAGCAATTTTTGGCTCAACTGTATTTTTCTTTTTTGTGTTTTTCCTATTTGTTTTACAGGTAATATGGGATGATCTGGGATTTCAGTAAGAAGCGTTAGGAAGTTACTGGCCAAGATTCTTTATTTCAGTAATGTAATAAATATAATTAGGATCTTTCATTTAATGTTATGGATTGGTTTTTAGTTCTGATATTTGTAAGAGTGACACGTCAGCCCTAGTGGGGTTGGGGTGTTACAATAACAATGCACGCGAAACTAGGTTAGTAACTTAATACAACATTTACGATAATCTCACGAAATCAAAACCCTCACGACGAATGACAAAGTATAGCCCGAATTCGGGCAGCACTTAAACATCCATCGGATCGGTTTAAATCGGTCGGACATTGTATCGTAGCAGTGATCGAGTTATTACCCCGTTTATCGTAGAAGCGTTTCACCACTAAAATGTAAAATTCGTATAGTATGGAAGCTGTTTTGATGGAAATTTGCGAGCATAATGGACTGGGCATGCAACGTTGAATCTATAGCTGACTTTTGAGTCTTACGCAGCCCGCGTAAGCCTGAAGAGAATCCTACGCGGCCCGCGAGGGCCACCCTAGCTACGGCTAGGGCTGTTGATATTCGCTAATTTACACATATTTTAGTCCCCCATTTTATCACCATTTTATGCGTTTTCGACCGTAAAACCGTCATTCGGATACTTAATCATGTATACTTTTGTTTACAGGCCTAAAACAGTATACCAGACAAGATGATAGTGAAAACGAGGACTTTCCGGACGAAACGACAAAGCTGCGGACATTCTGTGAAGATTCTGACCTGGGCAAATGGCACGGTCGTGCATTGAGTGGAACGACCGTGCATATCCGACAATACAGTCCAGCCCGACAGTGAACGAGGGTGCGACTCGGCGTTCAAGCTTATCCCGGTGATGCACGGGCGTGCGTTCGATTGCACGCCATGCGAAAACGCACGATCGTGCTTCAGGAAGAACGACCGTGCGAGACCGAAGACCAGTCAACTCTGCTGATGTCATGAACAATAACTCCAATAATTCAAAAAGTGAACGGTCGTGCAATCGGTGCACAACCGTGCGACATCGAAAATATATAAAAAACGAACAGAAACATTCTGTTCGTAACTCTGGACATTTTGGAAGCGATTCTGGTGATTTTCAGGCTCCGGAACCTTCTGCTTTCACCCGGATTCAAGCCATATTATGCCGATTAGCTTCGTTATCTTCCAGATTTTTAATCTTATGCTTGTTTATGGTTTGGTTTTCTAATCTTTCCATGATTTTGTTAATCTTTCAAGAATTTAGATTAATATTTATGTATTATTGTAGCCTTTGGGCATAAACACAACAATCCCTTGCTTGATTATAGCCATTTGTATGTTAATCTTTGTTTGTAATGACATTTGGAAGTATTTTGTATGTTAATCTTTGATGATTAGTTTGCAACCTTGTTACTGATATTGATTTCTTGATTATACGTAATTGTGTTAGATAATTGGTACTTGGTTAGTTGAGATAGTTGAAAAATGAAGCTTAATTAATCATGTATTAGTAAACTTTAAACTTGGTTAACTAGTTTAGCTTGGTTAAAATGTGGGCACCATGATACTAGAAATGGTTAGTGGTTTAATAAAATGTAATTATTGTTAATCAAGAAAGCTTGTCGTCACGTAAGGACCTTAACGGGTTAAATGGTGTTGTTATGAATTCTTGCCATGATTTGTTAGCTTAGTTAGTAGTTTAGGCCAAAATTGCTATCTTGGTGAATTTATGTGCAAGATTTGTAAAATGAACTCGGTTGTGATTTAATCTAGTTTATGCTTGTCTCGGTGGTTGCATTGTGTTTATCGGTGTCGCTTTCCTTGTTTAAGTAAGGTTAGAAAACTCCTAACGGATGACTAACTTATTTTTAAGAGATTTTCATAGACATTTATCAATTGCACGTTAAAGAACAATTTTAGGTGGTTAAAGTGTGTTTATCGTTTTAGCTTTCCGAATGATTGTCATGTTAGGATTCCCGAAAGGGATACTAATTGTCTTAAAAATGGAAAATTGACCGAATGCTTCTAGTGCCAAAACCGACTTAGTTGACATACTTTGGTTGTGTATTAAGCAATGCTATTTATCTATTTTAGTATTTGAAATCTACTATGTTTTATAAGTAATTGTTTATGCTTACTTTAGTTTGTTAAAAATCAAACAACTTATGTTTTTACCGGTAGTTTAGTGACAAAGGTCTAGTATTATTTCTCCGCCCATTTCCTTGGATCGATACTTGGTTCTTACCGATACTTTACTACATATATGACGTGGTACACTTGCCTCTTTCGTGTGTGTTTTGATGCAAAAGTAATAATCACATTTATACATTTAAAACCAAATCGTGTGTAATTTCATTGTAAAAGTATGTGTAGTCGCGCACACGTCAGCTATCGTGTCACGGGGTAGGCTTGCCACGTGTCTAACACGTGGCCTTGAAGCTTATCCAGCGACTCAATGGGTTGTCGCGCCCCGCGTAAGCTCTACTTAGCTCTTACGCGGCCCGCGACCAACTAATAAAATTTGATTTCTTGATTTTTCATAAGGATTAGGGTTTCAGGGGTCCGGGTTTCTACTTACGGATTGTTGTGGGACATTTTTGAAGGTCCTTACACGTAAGTCGCCAAAGAATGGGACCAAAACTCGTCCCATAAAGTACAGTATTCCATCTTCCTTTGGCACCAATTGTGCCTCCATTCCTCGTAATGATTCGGCTTGAATATTTTCTGGTTTAAGCGCTTCTTGCTGAGCATCGTAAATCAAGTAGTGAGGTTAGTTTGTATGGTCATCTCTAGGGCTGGCACCCTTAGAAGTTTCGCATGTTCCTTGCGGCTCAAGGCGTCCGCCACAACGTGCGCCTTGCCCGGGTGATACTTTATCTCGCAGTCGTAATCGTTCAATAACTCGACCCATCGCCGTTACCGCATATTTAAGTCTTTCTGATCAAGAATGTGTTGTAGACTTTTGTTATTCATAAAGATTGTACATCAAGTACCATATAAGTAGTGAGACCAGATTTTTAACGTGAATACCACCGCACCTAACTCGAGGTCGTGCGTGGTATAACTTTTCTCGTGCACCTTCAATTGGCATGACGCGTAAGTGATAACTTTTTCTCGTTGTATTAACACGCAACCTAAGCCTTGATGCGATGCGTCACAATAAACCATGAAATCATCGGTACCGTCAGGTAAGGATAAAATAGGCGCATCACAAAGTTTATCTTTTAGTAGTTGGAAAGCCGCCTCTTGTTTCTCGCCCCGGTTAGCGGTTGAGCAACCTTAGAAAAGTTCTCTTTAAATCGTCTATAATAACCTGCTAGTGCCAAAAATTGTCGTACTTTGGTAGGGGTCTTAGGCGCTTCGAAGTTCTTGATCACCTCAATCTTAGCCGGATCAACATGAATTCCTTTCTCATTTACCACGTGTCCAAAAAATTGTACCTCGCGAATCCAAAATTCGCACTTAGAAAACTTTGCATGAAGTTTCTCCTTCTTTAGCAGCTCTAAAATAGTTCTCAAATGTTGTTCGTGTTCCTTCTCGGTTTGTGAGTATATTAGGATATCGTCGATGAAAACTATTACGAACTTATCGAGGTAAGGTTTGCATACTCGGTTCATTAAATCCATAAATACAGCAGGGGCATTTGTTAAGCCAAAAGGCATAACAAGGAACTCATAGTGACCATAGCGAGTTCTAAATGTCGTTTTAGGAATGCTTTCCTCTTGAATTCTCAACTGATGATATCCGGACCTTAGATCGATCTTGGAATAAAAACTGGAACCTTGTAATTGATCAAATAAGTCATCAATCCTCGGAAAATGGATACCGGTTCTTGATAGCTTGTTTAACTCTCTATAGTCAATGCACATCCTAAAGGTTCCATCCTTTTTCTTAACAAATACAAACACTTATGTTTGTAAGAACTGTAAGAACCAACACATAATTGACAAGTGTCCCTCAGTTAAAAATTAGTTTAGGGGTAATTTAGACCATTTAGCCTTATTTATTTATAACTAATTAAAAATAACTATTAAAAGATCCCTAAATCCATGCAAGTTTAATTCAAATTAAAGTTTGATTTTCTAACTCTCCATGATCAAACTAACCTACAGGAACCACCACACACAAAAAAAAAATACAATCAACACTATACTATATAATAAGCATAACATCTTCAACCGTTCTCTATTATCAGCACATCGTTCTCAATCGTTCCCCATTATCAACATAAACGACATTAGAACATCATCCTTAATCGTTCTCCATTATCATCACATCAGATGTGCTGATTATATCTAGTTTTGGTTTTCAGATTTAATACAGATGTGCTGATTATATCTACTTTTCGTGTTTGTTTGTATTTTATTGCAATTAACACGTAATCAGCACACACCCGTGTACTATGTCAGCATACGACCAACCAACTCATCTATCCCACATCTATGGTAATTAACACTTTAACAGCACAAAAATCAACTTTAACTGATTGTTGATTATCGCTGGACATTTGCTTCGAGGCTGAACGCACAACGACTTGTTCAACTTGTTGGTATTCAATCTATTGTTCGTCTTTGAGGCTGATCGCACAACGGGGTTTTATATGGAATTGAACTTTATCACATAAAAGAGATTATTGTGGGTGAGTTGTTTTGATATTGACCCTTATAAGAATTACATCACAAAATAAGCACATGCGTACAGATTAAAATCAACAGAATACAATTTTCATACTAGCACATTCCAACTACATCACTAGCACAATTATAAAACACATTTTTGCAACTTTTTAAAAGTCTTTTTTTATAAATAAAAAAAGGTATAGCCATATGGTACTCATATTAAAGATAAAAAAATATATTTGATTTTAGGGTAAATTACACTTTTCGTCCTTTATGTTTGTACTGGATTGCAACGGATAGCCTTTCACTTCAATAATTAAAGTCATAATCCTTTATTTGCAAAACCCGTTACACTCTACGTCCTTTAATATTAACCGGGTTAAAATTTTCAGTTAAGTTTATTCATTTATGGGTATTTTGGTCAATTAATATTTTTATTTAAATGTTTAATAAATAAAACCAAAAACATTGCATATACACCTAATCTTCCCCAATTTCATAACCCTAAAACCCTAACCACCAATTCTTGCCACCACTACCACATCTTGCCACCAACACCTCGTCCCTAATCAAACGGTCAAACTTGCATTCCCTTCCCTGCTGCAAACAACCAGACGCCATGCTTACCCTTCCTACAACCATCGTTTCCCTGTTTCTCCTTTCCCAAAACCAATGCCCACTGCAACACCTGATGCCCTACACAGGAATTTGTTAGTTTTCTGGTTCTGAAGTGGTGATGTGTGTAAAATGCAACATATAAAATACATCAAATAAGGCATAAAACTAACCCTTTTTAAGTACTAATGTTGGAAAAAGAGTGCTTTTGTCTTCCTTTTGTATTTTCAGGATTAAATGAGCTCAAATTCACATAAGAAGCAAAAAGACAGCTAAATCTAACGTAAATACAAGAAAAGGAACATAAGTGGATTGCCCGACCCCTCCACAGCATCCTCCCAAGCAAAATAGAGAAGGCAGAAGACTGAACACGCCACGTGCTCAGCCAGCACGGGGCTGTGCCCAAGAAGCAGCAGAAAAGACAAACCTATAGAAGCTTCTATTGCCCACCACGGGGCCGTGTCCAGTGAACACGGGGGCGCATTAATTGTAATTGCGAATTACAATTAATGAAGAGAGAGAGTGTCAGAAAGGCACGGGGGCGTGTCCAGCGGACACAGGGCCGTGCCCAGCCTTCTGTTCAGCCTATAAATAGGAGTGCTTGGTTTCATTGCAACTCATCCCTTGGCACACCACCTCTCTCACACTTCATCCACCACCCACCACCACCATAACACCATCATCCACCACCATCATCCATTGTCCATCATAGAGTGTGTGAGTCATCTCGGGATCCAAGATTGATCGTAAGAGTTCTTGACAATCAAGGCCATGTTTGCCTAAGTCTCTTACATCACTTGGTGAAGACAGGTGTTTAGTATAATACTTTTTATTTTTAATCTTTTGCACTTTTTATTTGGTTTTGTATTAATGACGTTAATAACTAGTTGCTTATGTTGAAGGTGATCTTTCCTTATCGTTTGTCCGTGGTGTCTTGGCATTATTTTACTGTCTATATAAAATAAAAGATTTTCACCATTCATATCTCCACGGTCTATATGGAGGTATGTTGGCTACCTGGTCGGGGGTTAAGGGAACGGTTTGGTAAGGGTCTTGCCCTTGTTCAGCGTTTAGAGGTCCTGCAAGGGACCTGGGTCAAATTTAGTAGGATCTCCTTCAATGCCCATAGGTATTGGATGGCGGGGATCCAAACTCTTTAACCCCCTCATAAGTTAACTACTATTAATACTATAACCCGGCTATTTAGGAATGTATCCCTGCTGACTCAGACTACTTAGTCGAGGGTAACGTCACCGCCAAAAGCGGGGCCTACCATAATTTGCATTAATAACTTAATTCATTATCTTCCAATAATCCAACCCTTTGGGATTGTATCCTTGCTGACTCAAACTACTAGGTTGAGGGTAACGTCGCCTTCAAAAGAGGGGCCTACTACAATAACTAAGATAATCTCTTAAACAAGTGCAAAAGTGCGAAAATAATCAAAGGTTATACTAATACACGAGTCGGATCCAAGTGATTCATCTTGTCTATCTGTTTTTATTTTTATTTTATTTTTCAGCATTTAGTTAATTTTTATTTTCTTAGTTTAAAAACCTTTTCTAACATTTTGATTTGATTAGACGTTGAGGATAAACCGGCACTAAAAGCTCTTGTGTCCTTGGACGACCTCGGTATCTTACCAACACTATACTACGTCCACGATGGGTGCACTTGCCCATATGTATGTTTAGTGTTACTAAATATCGTGTTTTATAAATTTAAAACTTGGCTAAAAGTGTAAAAAGGGCTTAAAATATACATCAAAAATATATTACACTACACACGCATCAAGTTTTTGGCGCCGTTGCCGGGGACACAAGGATTTTAAGAAAGTTAGGAATCAACGGCCTAATCATATTTTTATTTTTCTTTTTAATTTTTAGGGTTTTTCTTAGTTTTTTAGCTTCTGCAGAGCTCAGCACGGGCCGTGCCTGGTCGGACACGGGCCGTGCCCAGCGTTGTTACTGGCAGTTTTTAGTTTTCCAAGTTACAGAAGGCTGACCACGGGGCCGTGTCGGTGCAACACGGGGCCGTGTCCAACTCTCCAGTAACTGGGATCTGGAAAACAATCACTGTAACTCCGACCACGGGCCGTGTTCACTGAGCACGGGGCCGTGGTGAACCTTCTGACCAGCATTCTTTTCTGTTTTTATTGCAGGACTTGGAACCAGACGTCACCCCTACGTAGTGTATGTGCTCCAGTTCTAATAAGGACATAAAAGAACCTCTAGAAGAAGCCGAATGCTTTCTCAGAAAAAGACTAAAAGCCAAGAACCAAGAGAAAGTTTTGGGGAATCCACTTCCAATGGTGGACCAACGTACCCTCATGGATTATCTACGACCCACCGTAGGTAACCTAGGCGCCGCTATCAACGCACCGAATGTCGAAGCTAATAACTTCGAACTTCGGCCGCATTTGATACAGATGCTCCAAAACTCCGCAACCTTCCATGGGCTTGCGGACATGGATCCCCATCTACATATTACTAATTTCTTAGAAATATGTGATACCTTTCGGATCAATGGAGCATCAAATGACGCCATCCGCCTTCGAATGTTTCCTTTCTCACTAAAAGACCGAGCAAAAGCTTGGCTCAACGCCTTCCCAGCTGGATCGGTAAACACCTGGGATGAACTAGCCCAAAAATTTCTATATAAGTATTTCCCTCCCGCTAAAACGGCTAAATTAATGACTGAAATTAATACATATTCACAAGAGGACGGGGAATCCTTATATGAAACTTGGGAAAGGTTCAAGGAGCTATTGCGAAAGTGTCCACATCACGGCCTTGCGATATGGCAACAAGTATCCACTTTCTATAATGGGTTGTTGCCACACACAAGGCAGACACTTGATTCTAGCTCCGGGGGACTATTAGGTGATCGCCGCCCGCATGAAATATATAACCAAGTTGAGGAAATTGCTCAAACCAATTTTCAGTGGCACACTCCCCGAGGCAATAAATCTATTGCCCCGGGCGCCCATAAGGTTGATGAAAGCACTTCTTTACAAGCCCAAATCGAGGCTCTTTCTTCAAAAATAAAAAAAAAATTGGAAATGACAAAAACAGTTTCGGTTATGGCTTGTGAAGGGTGTGGTGGGCCACATGAAAATTGGAGTTGTATGAAAGAAACAGACGATCAACAAGAGTCGGTAAGCTACATTGAAAATAGACCTAGGTCGTCGGGTCCTCCAACGGGAATTTACAACCAAGGATGGCGAAACCACCCTAACCTTGGTTGGAGAGAGCCCGGCAATAGTAGTAACCAACAAACCCAACGAACAAACTTTCAACAACCAAGAAATGAGTCACAAAATTTCACTCAATAACAAGGTGGACGAGAAAGGCTTGAAGATACTGTATCTCGCCTTATCTCCGACACTGAAAAGAAAAACTCGGAAAGGTTTCTACAATTAGAATCAAATTTTAGAAACCAACAAGCTAGTATTCAAAACATAGAAAAACAATTAAATCAACTAGCTCAAAATTTTTCTGAGAGACCACAAGGTGCATTACCAAGCAATACTGAAACAAACCCGAAAGCGCAAGTTCATCTCATCACTTTACGAAACCACACCGTGGGGCCTGCGGAAGCACCACCGCCGACAGAAGAGACTGTACCCCCGCCTCTGCAGGAGAAGAACTCCCCTTCATCATCAGAGCCTACCAAGGCTCCTCGAGTTCCGTACCCCGGTAGGTTAATTCGTCAAAAGACCAATGAGCAATCCGCAAAATTCGAAAGTCTATTAAAACAATTGCATGTCAATATTCCTTTTATTGATGTCCTAACCCAAACGCCCAAATACTCTAAGTTCATGAGGAACTTCCTCACTCTTAAAAAGAAATTTGAAACCTTGCAATTAGTTAACTTAGGCGAAGAATGCTCTGCCCTCTTACTCAACAAACTTCCCTAAAAGAAAATCGATCCTGGAAGCTTCACGATTCCCTGCTCGATCGGGGACTCCCCCGTTCGTAATGCACTAGCCGACCTTGGGGCTAGCATTAACCTCATGCCTTCATCAATGTTTAAAAGACTCGGCCTAGGAACAAGGAGTCCTACAAAAATGAGCATACAGCTTGCTGATCGATCCGTCAAATTCCCGCAAGGTGTCATCGAAAACATCCTAGTAAAGGTAAACAAATTTGTCTATCCGGCAGATTTTGCCATACTCGATATAGAAGAAGACACCAAAGTCCCCCTCATACTAGGGAGACCATTTCTCGCCACCGCACAAGCAGTGGTAGACATGAATGACGGAACGCTCACCCTAAGGTACGGAGATGATGAAGTAAAATTCGGGGTTGGGAAGAGAATAGAGGACGATGACCCAGTCAACTACATGAAGGTTATTAATTCGAGTTTGGATGCTGCTCTCCGACGGTGCAACATGGGATGCTAAACATCCCACTCAGAAAATATATAACCTCACATTGGGTCTAGCCAAGGACCCTTATAAACGTGGCGCACCACGGAGGCATTCCGCGGAACTATCCTTAGTTTAGTTTAATCTTTTAGTTTTAATTTGCAGGAATAAAACACACTCATGGTGGTAAAGGATGAAAAGGGAAACGAGAAACATGGACCCATGCACAAGAACAAGGCAACCCGACATCAATTTCTCCAATACAGAAGGTTCAACACGGGCCGTGTCCAACCAACACGACCCCGTGCTGAACCCCCTGCAGAAAAATGCCCGGTTCAGGTAACTGGACACGGGCCGTGTTCACCAGACACGCCCCCGTGTCCAGGCTTCTGTTTCTTTTCTTTAATTTTCGTTACTGGCACCTGAACACGGGGCCGTGTCCGATCCCCACGGGGCCGTGTCCAGACTGCCAGTAACATAAAATCTTTGCTTTTAAACACTATATTACACATCTAATCAACCTAAAGATTTATTTTTGGGACACATTGAGGACAATGTGTAATTTAAGTGTGGGGGGGATGCTAAAACCTTGAAATTTTGAAAGTCCTAATAACAAGCCTTACACAAAACTCTATTGGAACCGCTAAACACCCCAAATTTTTTCAAAAATTCTCATTTTTTTACTTGTCTAAAGTTTAAGTTAGGAATCCTAAGATTAATAAGGTTATATTTTTACAAATTTACAACCGAGAGCGTCATGATAAAAAGAACCAACATAAAAAAATTATGAAACGACATGACAAACTTAGTTAAAATTTGATTATATATACTAGATCACATAGAAAAACCCATTCCCACAAAAAGTGAGTTTTGAGCCTTTATTGAGCATACAAATTTACATCTTTAGACTAAATGCTCATTTTTCGTTTCTTGTGTGAATAGCCGCTTGGTTCTTACGACTCTAGAACTTGCCACGACGATTCATTCCCGGTCCTTACCAACTTAAACCCAAGTAAGTAAATGATGGAGGCATTAGGACTAACCCTTTTTCTTTCCACACCATTATTTTTCATTTTTTTCACCTATTAGAAATAAACAAACAAAGCTCTTAAAACAAAAAGCTTGTTTGAAGAAATACTTCATTAAGAATAAAAAGTCACTAAAACAAAATGTTTTACGAAAACCGATACTTTTACGCTTTTCGCCCTTTTCTACTAACCACTAACCCATTCACCCACCTTTAGCCCAAGCCTTTACCCAAAATAAGTCCTCTTGATATTTACAAAGGTAACAAGTTAAAAAGGAGGAGGATTGATTGCTTGGCAAGCTTATGGTAGGAATAAGTTCCATGCCGCTCTCGAGTGATTCACTAAAAATACACCTTCGGCCGAGTGTGAGTGATTTCTCCCGTGAGGTATGTGAACTTGTATATAAATGGAATTCTAAAAAGGCATGTTATGCCCAAATAAGTAATTTTTCCTATGAAACGTTCTAAACAAATCATAACGAATAGGATTGTAAATAAATAAAAATAAAACCCAAAAAGATCTTGAATTCCCGACACTCTATGACAAGCCAAAACCTTCTCTTCTACCCATTCCATTTGGGAGTGTAAGCCACATATTAAAGAGTTTTGCTTGAGGACAAGCAAAAGTTCAAGTGTGGGGGTATTTGATGTGTGTAAAATGCAACATATAAAATACATCAAATAAGGCATAAACTAACCCTTTTAAGTACTAATGTTGGAAAAAAAGTGCTTTTGTCTTCCTTTTGTATTTTCAGGATTAAATGAGCTCAAATTCACATAAGAAGCAAAAAGACAGCTAAATCTAACATAAATACAAGAAAAGGAACATAAGTGGATTGCCCGACCCCTCCACAGCATCCTCCCAAGCAAAATAGAGAAGGCAGAAGACTGAACACGCCCCGTGCTCAGCCAGCACGGGGCCGTGCCCAAGAAGCAGCAGAAAAGACAAACCTATAGAAGCTTCTATTGCCCACCACGGGGCCGTGTCCAGTGAACACGGGGGCGTGGCGAAAGTACAGCAGGCGCATTAATTGTAATTGCGAATTACAATTAATGAAGAGAGAGAGTGTCAGACAGGCACGGGGGCGTGTCCAGCGGACACGGAGCCGTGCCCAGCCTTCTGTTCAGCCTATAAATAGAAGTGCTTGGTTTCATTGAAGGTGATCTTTCCTTATCGTTTGTCCGTGGTGTCTTGGCATTATTTTACTGTCTATATAAAATAAAAGATTTTCACCATTCATATCTCCACGGTCTATATGGAGGTATGTTGGCTACCTGGTCGGGGGTTAAGGGAACGGTTTGGTAAGGGTCTTGCCCTTGTTCAGCGTTTAGAGGTCCTGCAAGGGACCTGGGTCAAATTTAGTAGGATCTCCTTCAATGCCCATAGGTATTGGATGGCGGGGATCCAAACTCTTTGACCCCCTCATAAGTTAACTACTATTAATACTATAACCCGGCTATTTAGGACTGTATCCCTGCTGACTCAGACTACTTAGTCGAGGGTAACGTCACCGCCAAAAGCGGGGCCTACCATAATTTGCATTAATAACTTAATTCATTATCTTCCAATAATCCAATCCTTTAGGAAGGGCGATGAGCGACCTTTGAATGAAACGAATCAGCCCGGAAGGGCAGGCCTGGAGCCGAGTATCCTTCAGCCTACTATAGATGCACCTACTTTTGAAATTAGATCTAGTATTATTAATATGGTGCAGAACTCGGTACAGTTTGACGGGCGTGAGCATGAGAATCCTGGGAGGCATATCGCTGCTTTTCTTGCTATTTGTTCGACATTTAGGATTACAGGTGTTTCGGAGAATGCAATTCGGTTGAGGTTGTTTCTTTTCTCGTTGCGTGACAAAGCTAGAGCTTGGCTTATGTCACTTCCAGCCGGCTCCATCAGGACCTGGAATCAGTTGGCGGAGCAGTTTATGCAGAAATATTTTCCGCCTGAGAAAACAAACAAGCTACGGAACTGGATTGTTTCCTTTCGCCAGGACGAGGGAGAGTCATTCCACGCGGCCTGGGTGAGATTTAAAGATCTGTTGATTAATGTTCCACATCATGGCTTCTCCAAGAGACAGCTGGTTTTGACGTTCTATCAGGGGCACAGTTACCACACACAGGAGAGCAATTAGACGTGAACGCAGGAGGCGATCTAGGAACTAAGACGCCGACTGAAGCGTATGATATCATAGAAAAAGCTGCGTTCAAATCCAGCTCGCATCGAGAAGGAGATAGAGGCCGGGCAGCATCATCATCATCTCGCGCAGGGGCACACGCGGTGGATGACTACACGGCCATTACTGCACAAATCTCGGCTCTTGCAGCGAAATTCGATAAGTCCCAGATGATTGCACAAGCTTGTTCGGGATGTGACCAGTGTGGAGTGTCACATGAGCCTGGTGCATGCTTTCAGGGAGTCGTGTATGAGGGCCACGAAGAAGTAGATTTTGTCGGTAATCAGGTGAGGCCGCAGAACAACCCGTACAGCAACACCTATAATCCCGGTTGAAGAAATCACCAAAATTTGGGTGGCGAGCGAATACAGGTAATCAAAACCCATTGGGGTTCACTCAGCGTGCTCCAGCGCCACAGCAGGGTCAGCAGTTCCAGCAATATAACCAACCTTACCAGCAGCGTCCATATTCGTATCAGAATCAGGGCACTGGGAGTAGCTCCCAGCAGCAGGCCCCTCAGTCTAGTTCCAAGCTGGAGGATATGATGGCTCAGCTTCTTTCTAGCTCCGAAAAACGATACCAACAAAGCGAAGATCGTTTTCTAGCTAACGAGGGAGAAATGAGGAGTCAGAAAGCCTCGATTCAGAATATCGAGAATCAGGTTGGTCAGTTGGCGCAGATGATGTCCAAAAGGCCCTCAGGTGGTCTTCCGGGTAATACAGAACCAAGCCCGGGCGGGCATGTGAATGCGATTATGACCAGGAGTGGAAAGACTACCGGACCCGTCATATCGGACTCATCACCGATCACTGGAGTGGTCCCGACTGACACACCGGACGAGGTGCAAGCCAGGCTACGCCCAGCAAGTACAGCACAAGTCCAGGAGCCGGTCAAAGATTACACTCCACCAGTACCTTATCCAGGCAGGCTGAAGAAACATAAGAACGAAGAGCAATACGGTAAGTTCCTTGAGTGGTTTAAGCAACTACACATTAATATACCGTTTGTTGAAGCCTTGGCCCAGATGCCAAAGTATGCGAAATTCCTTACGGATATCCTCTCGAATAAACAGAAGCTCGAGGATATATCATGTGTGGTGATAAACGAAACTTGTTCTGCCGTTCTGCAAATCCGTCTGCCCACGAAAATGGGAGATCCGGGTAGTTTTACACTCCCGTGTTTGATTGGAAACATGTCTGTTAGCCATGCATTGGCTGACTTGGGAGCGAGTATCAACCTTATGCCATATAAGGTTTTTACTAAGCTGGATCTGGGTGAGCCGTCACCCACTAGAATGAGCATTCGGTTGGCAGACCGCTCAATAAAGTATCCGCGTGGATTTGTGGAAAACATGCTTGTAAAAATCGATAAATTTGTTTTCCCCATGGATTTTGTTATCCTTGACATGGACGAAGATTCAAGAGTGCCTATAATACTTGGACGCCTGTTCCTTAATACAGCGAGGACGATTGTTGATGTGGCAGCTGGCCAAATCACGCTCCGAGTAAATGATGAGCACGTGACATTTGATATCAAAAGATCAATGCAGCATCCGCAAAGTCACGATGACATGCTTTACTATGTCGACATTGTCGACGCATGTGCGTGCTCTCATTTTCAAGGCACTGTTGACGAGATTGATTCGGACGCATGTCTGTCGTGTGGGGACCTGATTGGCATTACGAAGGAGGGCCACGATTTCGAGCAGCCAGTCTATCAGATTGGTGACGATGGTTCCCAGAGTCCGGAGAGGTTTCTAGAAATTGGCCACGTAAAAGAAGAGAAAGCAAAACCTTCGGTTGAAGATCCGACGCCTTTGGAGTTGAAAGAACTCCCACCACATCTCGAGTATGCATTTCTGGACGAGGAGCGTCGCTTACCGGTCATAATTTCGGCATCATTGGAAAAGGATGAGAAAAATCAGCTTCTCGAGGTTCTGAGACTTCATAAGAGAGCCATTGCATGGAAAATCATGGATATCAAGGGCATCAATCCTTCTTTTTGTACTCACAAGATTCTGATGGAAGACGAGTACAAACCCTGTGCACAGCATCAGCGGCATTTAAATTCGAATATGCAAGACGTGGTGAAGAAAGAAGTGATTAAGTTGTTGGATGCCGGGATGATTTATCCTATTTCTGACTCTGTGTGGGTGAGTCCGGTGCAGGTTGTACCTAAGAAAGGTGGTATGACTGTAGTTTCAAATGATAGGAATGAGCTAATTCCTACCCGTACCGTCACTGGGTGGCGAGTTTGCATTGATTACCGCAAACTCAACGATGCTACTCGTAAGGATCACTTCGCACTTCCATTCATCGACCAGATGTTGGAACGTCTGTCGGGAAGTTGTATTACTGTTTCTTGGACGGGTTCTCTGGATACTTCCAAATTCCTATTGCTCTTGAGAATCAGGAGAAGACTACCTTTACCTGCCCCTTCGGCACATTCGCCTACCGGCGGATGCCTTTTGGGCTGTGTAATGCACCAGCGACCTTCCAGAGGTGCATGGTTGCAATTTTTCATGATATGATCGAGGATTCTATGGAGGTTTTCATGGATGACTTTTCGGTATTTGGGGACTCCTTCGATCATTGTTTGGAAAATTTGAAGAAAATGTTGAAAAGGTGCGAGGAGACGAATTTGGTCCTGAATTGGGAAAAGTGCCACTTCATGGTGAAAGAGGGCATAGTTCTGGGACATAAGATTTCTCATGCTGGTATGGAGGTCGATCCAGCTAAAGTTGACATTATTTCACGACTTCTGCCTCCCACCTCTATGAGAGCGATACGGAGCTTTCTTGGTCATGCAGGGTTCTATAGGCGATTTATCAAGGATTTTTCAAAGATCGCTAGACCCATGACCCGTTTGTTGGAGAAAGACGCTCCGTTCATATTTGGAGATGATTGCTTGAGAGCCTTTGACCTTCTCAAACAAAAGTTGATTGAGGCCCCTATTTTAGTTGCACCAGACTGGAGTCTGCCGTTTGAAATTATGTGCGACGCGAGTGATTACGCTATAGGGGCCGTTCTTGGACAAAAGAGAGAAAAGCACTTTCACCCGATCTATTATGCGAGCAAGACTCTTCACGACGCTCAGGAGCATTATACCACGACAGAAAAAGAGCTCTTGGCGGTCGTTTTCGCATTTGACAAATTTAGATTGTACTTGGTGCTTTCGAAAACCGTTGTGTATACTGATCACGCAGCCATCAGATATCTCTTCAGCAAACAGGACACTAACCTGCGTCTGATCAGGTGGATCTTGTTGCTGCAGGAGTTCGAAATTGAAATTCAAGATAAAAAGGGTGCGTTGAATGTAGCGGCTGACCATCTATCTCGGTTAGAGCATGGAGACATCGTGGACGCGCGTTGGGATTCCATAAATGACAACTTCCCACACGAGACTTTGATGAGTGTTGAGATATGCGATGAGTCGCCATGGTTCGCCGACTTTGCGAACTACCTTGCTTGCGGGATTCTGATTAAAGGGTTGACTCACCAGCAAAAGAGGAAATTCTTTTCGGATGTCAAGCACTACATTTGGGATGACCCTTACTTGTTTCGGGTTGGTGCTGATCAGGTGATCAGGAGATGTGTTTTTGGGAAAGAGGCGACAGATATTCTGCGCCATTGTCACGAGGGACCTACCGAAGGCCACAATGGAGCCAACTTTACCGCCAAGAAGGTGTTGGATTCCGGGTTTTTTTGGCCGACTATATTGCGTGATGCGCAGAGTTGGGTTAGAGCATGCGATGCCTGCCAGAGGGCAGCAAACATATCCGCACGTGATGAAATGCCTCAGAACTGGATTCAAGTTTGTGAAGTCTTTGATATCTGGGGGACAGACTTCATGGGACCATTTCCCCCCTCACGAGGTAATAAGTACATCCTAGTCGCAGTTGACTATGTATCAAAGTGGGCAGAGGCACAGGCCTTACCCACCAATGATGCCAGGGTGGTCGTGAGATTCTTGAAAACCTTATTTGCCCGGTTTGGCGCTCCGAAAGCGCTTATCAGTGACAGAGGGACGCATTTTTGCAATACTCAGCTCGAGAGAGCTTTGTCCCGTTACAGTGTGCATCACCGTTTATCCACGCCCTATCATCCACAGACAAGCGGGCAGGTGGAAGTCACAAACCGGGGGCTGAAGAGAATCCTTGAGCGGTCAGTAGGTGCAAACCGCAAGGATTGGTCGGATAAGCTTGATGAAGCGTTGTGGACTTTCCATACGGCTTACAGGACGCCTATTGGGACTACTCCCTTTAGGCTTGTTTACGGAAAGGCATGCCATTTTGTGACAACCCACACAAAACCAGGTATCCGTACGACTTAATTAACTATTAATTGTTGCCTAATTACTGTGCTTAACTGAGATTTCTGATAAACTGCTACTTGATTGTTGATACATGTACATGTCTGCATCATACTTTGATTTTTCCGTCACTACATTATTTATTTACTGAACATTAGTGACAAACATGATGCACAAAAGCACAGTAGCATTTGAACGGATAACCTATTTGACATGCTGATATAGCCAGCATCAGGCAGACACTGCCTCTAAAGGCCTGTATGAGCCAGAAATATTTTACTACACCCATAGTGTGTGTAGGAATACAAGGGTTGTATAATTGCGTCTCTAGGAATAAGATACAGAGATTGGATGTGCCTAAAACGTATTCTAAGCACAAAACACAGCACTTTTAGCAACATACTAGCTTCTAGCTAAGTAATAAAGCGCCAAAACATGAGGAATTATTCCTGACACCTTGCAGAATAAATTGTGTCGCTAAAAATATTAATTACGACGCTTAAAGGATTACTTAAGCACTTTAACGGATTACCATCCGACCGAACAACCGGACTATACCCGGAACATAAAAATATTGCCAGAAATATTATTAGCCTTTTTCTGAGCCAGTTAGGGTCCCTGATTACCCTAACACCCGCTTTATAACGCGTCAAACAACTAACGGGGTTAACCTCTAAAAGTAACCTACTTTATGTAACTGAGCACTAACTGAACGATCAAGACCCAACCGGATACCCCCCCCCCTAATGGGATCGGTCACTATGATGTGACATAAGAGTACAACTTTTTGATTATTTAATTTGATTTCGTGGATATCTAGACGACATATAACCGTTGGACGAAGGAGCATGATTTTTGTCTATAAAATCACCACATAACACACAAGATTACACACACATTTAACCACCAACTCTCTCTCCCTCTTGCCCTCTCCCTCTCGGCCGAACATACCCACAACCATCCATCCATTTTTCGGTTCGTGTCTTGCCATTCCGAGCATATACTAGTGTCGGGGATCACGTATAAGGAAGCCGGAAGCAAACGGAAGTTGAAGGACCTCGCTCACTTGCTTTTATCCACGCCGTTTTCGCCAAAGATCTTCCCTAGCCCCGAGCTAGAGGTATAACATTTAAAACTTGTTCTTGAACATATCTAAAGTGGTTAAAAGGATTTTTAACGGTTAAAAGTCGGTAACCCACCTTTTGAATCTAAAAAGTCTACTAAAACATGAAAATCGTTGGATAAAAGGGTCACGTCTTGTGTAAATGTCGTAGTATTTGAATATGTTGGTTGTAGAGACCCGATCTACATTGTGGTGGCTCTTATCATCGTTTAACCCGACTTTGTTAAGATCCCGAATCTTGACATACACTTGTTTCTTTTGTACAAGGGTTAAAAGGTGAAACTCCACCATACGGGAAGCATGAACTTGTGTAAAAGTGTTTTGACATGAAAAATAGTATTTAAAACGAGCCGATCTACGTATGTACAAGTGGTACATTCGTAGAACCAAGTGTCGAGAAAATCATGTTTTTATATAAGTTGGATAACATGTTTACAAAGGTGATTTTTATAAACTACAAGTGTATGAACACTTGTGAAACGAAAGATCCGACAAAATAACAATTTTTATAAAAATTGTCGGGAAGTTGTAAAGGATGATTTGTTCTAAAAACGGGGTTTTTACAAGACTGAACTATTTTATACATAGATCCACTAAATATAACGAGATCTACACAATAGTTTTAGAAAAACTACAAGTTCATGTAATATTGTGATTTTACATACTAGTCTACGAGTTTAATGTGTTGAAACTAGTTTGAAGTATCGGAAATTGATTTGGTTGATTTGAAGAAATTGTTGAAATAATTTGGTAAAAGAAAATGATACGCTTGAAAGCGTGGCCACCTCCAGTTACAGGGGAAACTCTGGCGAAATTTTCTAAAAATATAACACTTAGAATTATTTACAAGTGTTAAACTATTTTGAGATGTTTTCAAACTATATTTCGCCATGACTTTATTTATTAAATAATCGGAGGTGGGATTTTCACAAAAATAAACGTGATAAATATTTATTCGATAAATATATTTTTCACAACACTGTTTATGATTATTTTGTGAAAATGTATAAATATTATTTTTAGAGTAAAAATAATATTTACTAACTTTGTCGAACCCAAAATAATACCAACGCCTATATGACAAACATATAAGTTACAACGGTAATTACTATTACCACCTAATCGCCAAAACGTAACTTACACTTTATACGGAAATATTCATGAATGCGGATATTGTCAACGTATTATTTTGGAAAGTGTTGTGTAAAAGAAAATATATTATTTTTGAGAAAAATAATTATATTTTGGAATGAGAAATAAAATATATTAAGTGAGACTTAATATTATAAACACACATGTATTAAATCCCCCATCCTTGGGAAGGAGATTATCTACCAAGTATATACACGAAACGGTTGTCTAACCGTTTCCCGAAAATGTAAACTATAAAGCTAAGGCACGACCATCCGTCTAATAGAATTAGCACATGTAGGTCGTTGCGCAGCAGTTGGATATTTGGATTACTTGGTATTGTGACGCACTCACTGTGAGTTCATGTCCCCCTTTTCTCTTAACTGTTTTCAGTTTTATAAACTGCGGGGGTGAAATACATGTTACTATGATTATGAATATGTTTATACACGGTATGGTTAGCGTAAGGAGGTTTGTTACTCAGATCATGTGAGTGGGTAGGCACAACTTGAGGCCATTAATCCTCGTAGTAGGACCGAGGGACAGGAGCGGTAGATCTATCTGGGTGTAGCGAGCCCAGCCCCAGGTCCAGCATAACGGACCTCGGGGTGACTTAGTGCCCGACGCATAAATCCGCTAGGTTTGAGTCATCCCTACTTGCACTTCACACATATCAATGGCCTTGCAAACCATTGGTGATCTCTTTTTCCTTATTTGCTACATACCAGGTTTTTGATAAAGATAAAGGTTTGTTTACGCACTTTCGCATGAACTCGCTCAACATTATTGTTGATTTTTCAACTTACATGTATTTTCAGGAAACTAACGATCTGGCGCGGTATGGCTTGTTTTCCGCTGCATTAGGCCCGAGGTCATCCAGGGTTCGAGACTTGTGACTCTTTCCTGGACAAGTCACAGTCCTTGAACCATGTTTATTTTAAGTTTGCATTTGTAATGTTTAGACAAGTTGTGGTTGTTGGGTGCTTAACCCATTAAGACAATGTTTCACTATTTTATTTTCAATGGATGATCTTGCATATTTTTAATTCATATAGCTTGTTATGATTAAGCTATGGTATTAAGAAGTCACACCAAATTAACCACGCTTCCGCAAAGCCAGGGTGTGACAGCTTGGTATCAGAGCTCTGATCATAACGAACTAGGATTCCTTCTCGAGTCTAGACTATGATCACTAGGGCTCTCACGAAAACATTTTTTCTGCATACCACTTAAGTCCAGATCCAAAACTTTTTTTATAAACAAATGTTGAGCATATTTTATTTATTTTTAGGCTCAGTCTAGGAGGCTGAGGCTCGGTCTGGGAGACTGAGGCTCGGTCTGGGAGGCCGAGGCTCGATCTAATGGATCGAGGTAGTTGGCTAGTGGGACTAGGGAGTCAGTCTGGGAGGCTGGGAAAGTTTGCTAGTGGGACTAGGGAGTCAGTCTGGGAGGCTGGGAAGGTTTGCTAGTGGGACTAGGGAGTCAGTCTGGGAGGCTGGGAAAGTTGGCTAGTGGGACTAGGAAGGACAGTCTGGGAGGCTGGGAGGCTAGTGGGACTAGGAGAATTATGTGACTATTATTTGGTAACTTATGTGATTGCCTGATTAACTGATTATTTGGGCATATTTGTGTCTATGTTACTGACATCATGAGTCTCCTGTGCCATGCGACGTGTTTATGTGTATGAGACTCAGATACCACTGGACCTCTACCCATAGTGTCGGATGACATTGTGTCATCGGAGCGTGAGGTGCATACCTCAGACTACACGAGCACGGATGATGATGACTTCCAGCCGTTCGCTCTACCCGACGGCATTGATGAGCATGCTGATGACTCGTTGCCCTTCGTTTTACCCGAGGGTGCCTATGAGCCTATTGATGGCGATCCTGCTGAGTATCTTCCCCTTGTTGTGATTCCAGCTCCGATTCCTCTTGCTTCTTACCCAGCACACGAGCTATTACTAGACGCCGAGGCTGACGGCGACATTGATCTCTACGAGGACGAGCCTTTTGAGGACGAGGTTCCTGATGCAGCCCCTTTACCCGCTGGCGGTCTCTTGATGATTGCTGATGCCCCAGCTGGAGACTCGCCCGTCCACTCACCAGTCCCAGACTCCTTTGAGTCTGTGGCTTCTGCTCCGTCTCACGAGGTGAGCACTCAGCATTTTGTTCATGACTCGGACCCTGATCAGGCATCTTCTGCCGCCCCCATTCCGAGCCCTGTATTTGAGCACGACGATATTGAGGACTCCGATCCCGTTTTTCCTCCAGGATTTGATCCTGACCGCGACATTGAGTATATTCCTATGGACCAGCATATGGAGGACCCTGTTGATCTCGTCGATCCTATCGATCCCTTTGATCCAGAGTTTGATTTTGACATGGCTTTTGATGACCCGGAGCCTGCCGTAGCCCCAGAGCAGGCAGCTGCTTTCGATCCTGTGCATGAGCATGACTTGGTACATGCTGACGTTCCTGTTGAGCCCGTTTTGGCTGACCCGCCAGTTGGCGATCTTCCTGTTGATGATGTCCCTTTGTTAGTTGCTGATCATGCTGTTGATCCTTTTGTTGACCCACCTTTGATTGCTGACGTCCCTGTTGACCATCATGTTGATCATGTTGATCCTGTCATTGCTCCTTTTGATCCTGTACCCATTGAGCCTGAGCACGCTCTATTTGCAGAGCATATGGATCCACCTGATGAGGAGGCTCAGCAAGGTTGGATACCGGCTGACGAGGATGTTCCACCGCTTCCACCACACCACACTGAGGCACATCATACTGATTTCTCATTTCAGATCCCACCGTTTGTACCTCCAGCAGGGCCTGGAGAGGGCTCTTCAGCCCACCCCTTTGGGCACATCCCGATGCCTATGCCCTTCATGCCTCAGATGACACATGTTCCATCTTCTGTTCATGTAGCACCATTCGATCCCACCAGCATGCCACTGCTTTGGTCATCTTCCTCACCGATGCCACCCACTGATCCATATCATCCATTCCATATGGGACATACCATAGAGGACGTCTTGATGTCCTTTGTCCATCAGCATGATTCCCATACACAGCGACTCCAGGAGCTCGAGAGAGCTCAGCTATCTTATGGTCCATATCTTGGTCAGACATCCTCATCTTTTCAGCCTTTTCGATCATTACCTCCTGACTATGCAACCCGACTTTTGACCTTAGAGCAGCAGATTGCATCTGTTATTCGCGCTCAGCAGGCGATGGAGGAGGATTGGCTTCATTTACGCCGCTTACTCTACACCCACTTTCCACCTCCTCCACCCCCATCCGCATAGGGCTCATTGGTGCCATAGTGGTAGGCGATGGTGAGACGACCGCGATTGTGACTGCACAGCCTTTTGGAGACCATCTGACGATACTGATTTTTGTTGATATTTGTTGATGTACTGGATGTATGTGACACTGATGTGATATTGTTTTTGACAGGGGTGATGTAGCCCCTATTTGATTTGTGATTGTATGATACAGTGACGTACTGATACCCTTACCACATTATGGTCTCGATATATATAACAATCGCCGTATTCTCACCATATCTGATTCACTTGATTGCTTATTTTATGTTTTGTGACATGGGATGTTGTATGATATTTGCAACATGGGATGTTGGGACATGGGATGTTGTATGTATGATATTTGCAACATGGGATGTTGGGACATGGGATGTTGTATGTATGATATTTGCAACATGGGATGTTGGGACATGGGATGTTGTATGTATGATATTTGTGACATGGGATGTTGGGACATGGGATGTTGTGTGTGATATATAGATAACATGAGATGTTATATGCTACTATTATTACTATATACGTATGTTTATTATGGCCTAATCGACGTACGCATCTTTAGAAGATGGCACCAAGACGACAACCTCAGCCGATGCCCACTACTCCTGAAGAACTACAGCAAGTTATTGATGCCGCCATTGCTCAATATGCTGCCTCGCAAGGAGGACCAAGCGGAAGTAGCTCGAACATCAACGGCAACCAAAATCCTCCTCATGGGTGCACCTACAAACAATTCTTGGATTGTAAGCCCATAAACTTTGACGGCACAGGTGGTGCTGTTGCTTTCGTCCGCTGGGTAGAGAAGACCGAGTCCGTACTTCGCATGAGCAAGTGCGCTGTGGATCAGCAAGTCACTTACATCTCAGGGCTATTTGTGGATGGAGCCCTATCCTGGTGGAATCTACAAGTCCAGACCCTTGGCGAAGCTGCAGCTTACGCACTGACCTGGACAGAGTTGAAAGAGCTCATGCGTAAGAAGTACTGTTCTCGTGCTGAAATTCAGAGGTTAGAGACCGAATTCTGGCACCTAAAGATGGAAGGTTCCAAGATAGCTGAGTATGTCCAGAGGTTCCACGATTTGTCGCACGTGGTACCCTACATGGTTACACCGGAGTTCAAAAGGATTGAACGCTTCATCTGGGGATTGGCTCCTCAGATAATCAGCATGGTGACTTCTTCCAAACCTGCAACCATCACAGAAGCCATTGATCTGAGTGTGGCTCTCACCGAAGAGGCGATTCGGTTGAACAAGTTTGATGGGGTTGAGCCCAAGAAGAAAGAGACTCATGTGGAGTCATCTGGTGGAAATAAGCGAAAGTTTTCGAGTTTCAAGCAGAGCACCGGGATGGTGGTTAAGAAAGGAGAATTGAGTGCGCCAGCTCAAGATACAGCTGGTAGTAAAAAGAAAGGGAAGGGATACATGGGTGCACACCCCAAGTGCAACTCATGCCAAAAACATCACTCTGGTCGTTGCAGCCTGAGAGTTTGTGAATCATGTGGGAAGACTGGTCATACGAAGGATTTCTGTTGGGCTAATGCTGGCCGGGGAGGCCAAGGAGGAAATGGGAATAGGAATAACCGTGGTGGAGCTGGGAACCGCCCACAAGGAAACCTGGGAGGTGATGGAAATCGTGCCAATAATGCTAACCAAGCAGGCGCCATGAATCGGAACCAGGGAAACCATCAAGCTGGGAACAATGGTGGAAACGGGCAGAGGCCCGGATGTTTTAATTGTGGAGATCAAGGGCATTTCAAGAGGAATTGTCCAGAATTGAACCAGGCACGCGGAAGAGTGTTTAACATGGAAGCCAGGGAAGCGCGCCAGGATCCCAACGTTGTCACTGGTACGTTCCCTGTAAACCAACGCTATGCATCCGTTTTGTTTGATACTGGTGCCGATTATAGCTTCGTATCGCTAGAATTTAGAAACATGCTTGGTTTAGCCGCCAGTAAGTTAGATATTCCATACTCGATCGAATTAGCGAATGGGAAGTTAGTAAAAGCTAACGAAGTGATTCGAGGTTGTGTAATCGAGCTGGGAGAGCGTGAGTTTGCTCTCGATCTATTACCAGTCCAGTTGGGAAGCTTCGACGTGGTAGTAGGGATGGATTGGTTATCGAGTAATAAAGCGGAGATAGTTTGTCACGAGAAGATTATTCGTATCCCGACCGATGATGGTGAGACCATTGTTGTTCATGGGGAGAAGCGTGAGACGCCGTTAAGGATGATTAGCTGCCTGAAGGCAAGGAAGTGTTTGAGGAAAGGATGTGTTGCTTTTCTAGCACACATTGTGGATAAGAAGGCTGCTGAGCCGAAGATCGAAGACATCCCTCTCGTGAGGGATTACCCAGAAGTCTTTCCAGAAGACTTGCCTGGCTTGCCACCTCCAAGGCAAGTGGAGTTTCGCATCGACTTAGTTCCAGGCGCTGCGCCTGTGGCTAAGGCACCTTACAGACTTGCTCCGTCTGAGATGCAGGAACTGTCGACACAACTTCAAGAGTTGTTAGACAAGGGTTTTATCCGACCAAGCTTCTCGCCTTGGGGAGCTCCAGTTTTATTTGTGAAGAAGAAGGACGGTAGTTTTCGGATGTGTATCGACTACAGAGAGTTGAACAAGCTGACAATCAAGAATAGGTATCCCCTGCCAAGAATCGATGATCTGTTCGACCAGCTTCAAGGTTCAAGCTTCTATTCAAAGATCGATCTTCGATCTGGATACCATCAGCTGCGGATACAGGAAGAGAGTATTCCGAAGACAGCTTTCAGAACTCGATATGGGCACTACGAGTTTCTGGTTATGCCGTTTGGTTTGACAAACGCACCTGCAGTGTTCATGGATTTGATGAACCGAGTTTGTAAGCCGTACTTGGATAAGTTCGTGATCGTATTCATCGATGACATCTTGATTTATTCAAAGACGAAGGCTGAGCACGAGCAGCATCTTAGAGCTATTCTGGAGCTGCTAAAGAAGGAACAATTGTACGCCAAGTTCTCTAAGTGCGAGTTTTGGCTACGTGAGGTGCAATTCCTTGGGCACGTGGTGAATGGAGATGGAATCCATGTGGACCCAACCAAAATCGAGGCGATCAAAGACTGGGAAACGCCAAAAACGCCAACCGAGATTCGGCAATTCTTGGGTTTGGCTGGCTATTATCGAAGGTTCATCGAGAACTTTTCAAAGATCGCTCAACCGTTGACACTCCTCACGCAGAAAGATAAGAAGTTTGATTGGGGAATCAAACAGGATGAAGCGTTTCAGACATTGAAGGATAAGCTTTGTAACGCGCCAATATTAGCTCTACCAGAAGGCACTGATGATTTTGCGGTATACTGCTGTGACACCCCAGGATAACCGGGAAAACCATACAACTTAACTAGCTTCCTCAGTGAGTGCCATCAAATTTCGGGACGAAATTTCTTTCAACTTGGGGATGATGTGACAACTGGAAATTTAGAACCTTTCTTGTATCTTGATGTAACTTGCTTGGAACATTTCGTGACTAGTAACTTGTTAATGTGATAACATAAGTGAACATTTTATGTGACTATATGCTTGCTTGTACGTATGGTATATAAGTATGTATATTACGTGAGCCGAGAACCCGACTCGAGACCATGAGGTCTCGAGTGAACAGTATAGCCGGTTGGGCCTTTGGGCCGTAAACCCCCTTTAACCGATTCCTAAGCCCTTTAGGGTGCATTGTGAAACAAGTATATATATTATGCTTGTAACCATCCTTGCCATTTTCTTGGGCAACCAACACACACACACACTCTCCTATCTTCTCTCCTACAAAACCCTAAGCAACATAAACACACTCCAAGTAACCGGCTCACACTTGACCTTTGGATTCAAGCTTGGAAATCAACATTTGGAGTTCACCTTTCATACCTCTTAACCGGTTAGTGACTCACATTGTATTTCGGTTTGTTGTTGATGTGTAATGAGGTTGAATGATAATATGTGTTGGCTTGATGATTGTCTATCTATGATAAAGATGTTTGCTAGATAGAAAATAGTTGTTTGTTGTCAAATGAGGATATTATGAGATGATGAAATGTTATAACCGGCTTTGTATGGGTTTAAATCCGAATGACTTGATTATGCTAGAAGGTTGTGTTCATGATAGTGTTGAATAAGGAAATTGCTGAAATCGGTTTGCATGTGTGAGGATCGAAACCACTAAATGAATATGTTTGTCATAATAGGATGCACATTAGTGAGTTATAGTTCATAATTTTGCTTGAACAAGGGTTAAATATGTTATGAATATGTTTTGAATGTTTGAAGAACATGAAGAACTACTTGAATATGCTTTGAATGTGTGTTGAATATTTGAATTCTGCTTTGTTTGATCTATTTCGGTTAATGTTTAGACAAGAAAACATGTTTAAGTGGATAGTACACAAATAGGGTGCATGCAATTGGAATTCTATTGGATAGTACAATCTGTGCAGAATCAGCAACTGTTGGGGAGTTGAGACCCCTGATTGCGACTCGAAATCTCCACGTTACGACACCAGTTGCGAGTCGAGAACACCTGGTTACGACTCGCAACCATAGCATGACAAGCCGAGACCACAGGTTGCGACACAGGTTACGAGTCCCGTTGCGACTCGAGACCTTGGCATGACGAGCCGAAACCATGGTTGCGACATAGGTTGCGACTCGCAACCACCCATGACCAACATAACAGCACAACTCGAAACCACGTTTGCGAGTCCGGTTGCGACTCGAGACCCCTTAGTGGGCTTGCTTAGTTATGGGCCTAAGTTAGTGGGCCGGACTTATGGACTTCTGTGTTCTGTTGACGTGTTGTTTGGGCCTGTTATCATGAGCCCAACTGTTAGGGCCTCACACTTAGACTTTGGGTTGTGTTTGACTGTTAACTGCGAACTGTTAATGTTAGAAGCATTGCCATGATTATTACCTGTGTACAATACGTGTTGAACATACGTGCACTGCTGGCTTGAATCTGATACGAAAAATATCTGTGATAGGACCTAATTGATTACCTGCAAATTGATTGACCTTTCTGTGTTACTACCGAGCAAACCAAGGTGAGTTCACACCCTTTACAAAGCATGGGATTCCCTGGGTTGGGAACGGGGTTAAGGAACGTGGGTTCCTCGTCCTCCTTGGGTAGGACGGCTATGGTTCAGGAATGTGATTCCTCGTCCGGATGGACGGATAACACGTACTAGACTAAAACTCTATCACGAAGTCCCTCCTTTTTGTATCGACTTAATCGCCGGGCCAATGGCGAGCGGGTCATTAGTTAGATAGCGCTATTTAGGTCTGACAAACCTCACACCGTGCCGCAGAGGACGGGCGTGAACTAATGGATCTGGGGCACGTCAATGATGATAGACATTGATGTTTTCAGGGCACATAAACATGACTACAGTCAGCAGTCGATATGGTAACGAGTCTAGTGTACGCATGGGGTAGCCCCCACGGCCGAAATGCCTGATAACTAACATGGGGTAGCCCCCACGGCTGGAATGCCGGAGTAACTGGGAATGAACAAGTCACGTTTTTAAACTATGGGGTAACCCCCACGGCAGGATGCCAGTTAAAGGAAACTGTTTTCGAAACAACTAAAACGAACACCCAACTGTGAACTCACTCAACTAGTTGTTGACTCGTTACTACATGCTTTGCAGGACCATAGGTACTCAGCTGGAGCTTGCATGGAGGAGGGTCGTTGTGGGACACGGATCGCTGCGTGTCATGTTCTATCTGAAAACATTTGAACTGATGTTATAACTTTAAACTTATGCTTCCGCTTGCAACTTAAACTTGGTTTTGTGAAACACCAATCGTATTGGTTAAACTTTTATGATTATTTATATGCTTGTTCAGTATGATTGGTGGCTGGATCCTGGTCAGTCACGCCTCCAAGCGGTAGTACTCCGCAGGTGGGATTTTGGGGGTGTGACAGATTGGTATCAGAGCCATTGGTTATAGTGAACTAGGTTTTAATAAAGGAGAAACGTTTTTGTTAAAACCAGACTATAACCGGTTTAGTGCTCAACGGTCCACAACGACACTTCACTCCACATGCAAGGCTCGACATTCTAGGTGATATGGTATGCGTATATTGCCTACTTGTTAGTTACATAGTACATTGCTCATGGTATGCTTAATTAGTATAACTACTGTTGTTTGGACGCGTGCGTGCTTACTCTATCCTACTATCGTACTTTCACGAACCTCTCTCACTCGTATTACTCTTATTATGAAGAATCGTGTCTGGACGCGTTAACATGACACAAGCCCAGTTGACGGCTTTGATCAACGAACGAGTTGCCGCAGCACTCGCTGCTGCACACGCAGGAGGTCAATATGCTCAGGCACCGGTGTGCACTTTTAAGACCTTTATGGACTGTCGACCCACTACTTTTAGCGGAACTGAAGGAGCAGTAGGTCTCCTACACTGGTTTGAGAAACTAGAATCTGTGTTCGAAATGTGTGAATGCCCTGAAGCGCGCAGGGTGAAGTATGCTACTGGTACTCTCGAGGGTTTGGCCCTCACGTGGTGGAATGCTCAAGTGCAAATGCTGGGGTTGGTTGCTGCCAACGCCACCCCATGGGAAACTTTCAAGGAAATGGTCAAGGAGGAATACTGCAGCCGCGATGATATCCATAAGTTGGAAGATGAGTTCTACAACCTCAAGATGACGGGGTCAGAGATTGAGGCGTATACTAAGAGATCGCATGAGCTTGCCTTGTTGTGTCCTACTATGGTGGACCCTCCGTATAAGCGAATTGAACTCTATCTCAAGGGCTTGGTGCCAGAGATCCAAAGCCATATGACTTCAGCAAACTTGACTACTATCCAGCAGGTTGTTCAGTTGGCTCACCGTCTTACTGACCAAGCGGTGGAGCAGAACAAGTTACCAAAGCGCATAGGTGCTGCAACTACTTCTGGTACCTCTAGTGGGGACAAACGGAAATGGGATGGAACTTCAAGCAAGGGTTCGACTTCTGTGCAATCTCAGTCTCAGCAGAGAAAGACTGACGACCACAAGAGCCCCAGTTAGCAATCGTCTGGTGGCCAAAGTCATGGAGGATACAAGGGGAATCACCCCAAATGCAATCGTTGCAACCTACACCACAGTGGGCCATGCACCAGGGGCAACTGTCATAGGTGCAACAAGCCTGGTCATGTTGCGAAGGATTGCAGGAGCGCATACCCCGCCAATCAGAATCGTCAGCAACCTCAGCAGAACCAGCGACAGCAGCAGGGTAACAACAAAGGGTGCTTTCAGTGTGGAGCTGAAGGCCACTTCAAGAAAGATTGTCCCCAACTGAACCAGAACAACAACAATCAGGGGAATGGTAACAATGGGAACAACAACAACAACAATGGTGCCAGGGGGCGAGTGTTCGTGATTGGCCAAGGTGAAGCAAGGAATGATCCCAACGTGGTGACGGGTAAGTTCCTTCTCGACGACTTTTATGTTACAGTCTTATTTGATTCGGGTGCCGATACTAGCTATGTATCACTAGAAGTTAGTAAAATGCTTAAGCGAATTCCAACACCCCTGAGCGACAAGCACACTGTAGAGCTAGCAAATGGTAAGAGCTTGGAAGCCTCACACGTAGTCAAGGGTTGCCAACTTATTCTCGCTAACCAGACCTTCTCTATTGACCTTATTCCTATCGTCTTGGGTAGTTTCGACGTTGTCATTGGGATGGATTGGTTATCCCAACACCGAGCAGAGATTCTTTGCAACGAGAAGATCGTTCGTATTCCTGGTTTAGGTAGTGAACCTCTCATGATTCGTGGCGACAAGAGAAGTGCTGTTGAGAACATCATCTCTCTTCTTAAGGCCCAGAAGTGCTTACGAAAGGGCCACACTACGATTTTGGCTCTAGTTACTGACACCACAGAGAAAGAGAAGAAGCTAGAAGATTTTCCAGTTGTACGTGACTATCCTGAGGTATTCCCTGAGGAATTACCTGGTCTTCCGCCCCATCGCCAAGTCGAGTTTCAGATTGAACTAACTCCTGGAGCTGCGCCTGTAGCACGTGCACCTTATCGTTTGGCTCCATCAGAGTTGGAAGAACTCTCCACGCAACTACAAGAACTCTTGGATAAGGGTTTTATTCGTCCTAGCTCATCGCCTTGGGGAGCTCCGGTGCTATTTGTGAAGAAGAAGGATGGTACCTTCAGAATGTGTATCGACTATCGTGAACTCAACAAGGTGACTGTGAAGAACCGTTATCCTCTACCGCGCATTGACGACTTGTTCGACCAGTTGCAGGGGTCGAGCTACTATTCAAAGATCGATCTGAGATCGGGATATCACCAGCTGAGAGTTCGAGAAGAGGATGTCTCTAAGACCGCCTTTAGAACTCGATATGGGCACTATGAGTTTTTGGTCATGCCGTTTGGGCTGACGAACGCACCCGCAGTTTTTATGGACTTGATGAACCGAGTGTGCAAGCCTTACCTGGACAAGTTCGTTATAGTCTTCATCGACGACATCCTGATTTATTCTAAGAGTAAAGAGGAGCACGAACAGCATCTGCGGCTTATTCTGGAACTCCTTCGGAAGGAACAACTTTACGCAAAGTTTTCGAAATGCGACTTCTGGCTTCGCGAAGTCCATTTCTTAGGGCATGTGGTGAACAAGGATGGGATCCACGTTGATCCATCCAAAGTGGACTCTATTAAGAACTGGCCTGCACCTCGTACACCAAAGGAAATTCGCCAATTCTTGGGATTGGCAGGTTACTACAGGAGATTCATTAAGGATTTTTCTAAGATCGCGCAGCCTCTCACCTCGCTGACACAGAAAGGCGTTGTTTATCATTGGGGAAATGCACAAGAGTTAGCTTTTCAGCACCTAAAGGATAGACTTTGTAGTGCACCTATCCTTTCACTGCCAGAGGGCACAGACGATTTTGTGGTTTACTGTGATGCATCAATTCAAGGTCTTGGTTGCGTATTGATGCAACGGGATAAAGTCATAGCCTACGCATCACGCCAACTCAAAGTTCACGAGAAGAACTACACTACACATGATTTGGAGCTGGGAGCTGTTGTTTTCGCACTTAAACTATGGCGGCATTACCTGTACGGAACCAAGTGCGCCATCTACACCGACCACAGGAGCCTAGAGCACATATTCAAACAGAAGGAACTGAATATGCGGCAACGACGATGGGTCGAGCTACTGAATGACTACGAGTGCTCCATCAGGTATCACCCGGGCAAGGCGAATGTTGTGGCCGACGCCCTGAGTCGAAAGGACACTGCGCCTAAGCGCGTAAGAGCTCTACAACTCACAATCCATTCTAGTCTACCTTCGCAAATACGAGCTGCTCAGATAGAAGCACTGAAACCAGAAAACGTAAGGGCTGAAGCCCTACGCGGGTCGAGACAACGCTTAGAACAGAAGGAAGACGGTGCTTACTATGTAACAGGACGCATTTGGGTCCCACTCTATGGCGACTTACGAGAACTTGTGATGGATGAAGCGCACAAATCTCGCTACTCGGTACACCCTGGTTCGGACAAGATGTACCACGATATTAAAACTACGTATTGGTGGCCTAGCATGAAGGCCCACATAGCAACCTACGTCAGCAAGTGTTTGACTTGTGCGCGAGTCAAGACGGAATATCAGAAACCCTCAGGCCTACTCCAACAACCGGAGATACCACAATGGAAATGGGAGCAGATTTCCATGGATTTCGTTACTGGCCTACCTAGATCACAGCGCGGAAATGATACTATCTGGGTGATCGTGGATCGACTTACAAAGTCCGCACACTTCTTGGCAATTAAGGAAACAGATAAATTCTCCACTCTAGCGGAAATATATCTCAAGGAAGTTGTTTCGAGGCACGGGGTGCCCACTTCTATTATCTCGGATCGAGACGCGCGTTTTACCTCAGAGCTGTGGCAAGCAATGCACAAATCTTTTGGCTCACGTTTGGATATGAGCACAGCGTATCACCCACAGACGGACGGGCAGTCCGAGCGCACTATCCAGACATTAGAAGACATGCTTCGTGCTTGTGTAATCGACTTTGGCAACAGCTGGGAAAGGCATCTGCCACTTGTGGAATTCTCGTATAATAACAGCTACCACACCAGCATTAAAGCTGCTCCGTTCGAGGCATTGTACGGACGTAAATGCCGGTCACCTCTTTGTTGGGCAGAGGTAGGGGATAGTCAAATCACTGGTCCAGAACATGTGGTAGACACTACTGAGCGGATTGCTCAAATACGACAGCGCATGGCGGCCGCTCGAGACCGTCAGAAGGCCTACGCCGATAAGGGCAGGAAACCACTTGAGCTCCAGGTTGGGGAGCGGGTATTACTCAAGGTTTCACCCTGGAAGGGTGTGGTTCGTTTTGGTAAACGAGGCAAACTTAACCCACGATACGTTGGACCTTTCGAAATCATTGAGAAAATAGGCAAGGTGGCCTACAGACTGAACCTACCAGCAGAACTCGGTGCAGTTCACAACGTTTTCCATGTGTCGAATCTGAAGAAGTGTCTGTCAGATGAGACCCACGTAGTTCCTCTGAAGGAACTCACGATCGACGAACAGTTGAAATTCGTCGAGGAACCAGTCGAAATCACGGACCGGGATGTTAAGGTCCTCAAGAGCACTAGAATACCTCTCGTTCGAGTTCGTTGGAACTCACGTCGCGGCCCAGAGTTTACCTGGGAGCACGAAGATCGGATGAAACAAAAGTATCCCCAACTGTTTGAGAACAGTACGACCGCTACTGAGGCTGAAGCTACGGAATTTCGGGACGAAATTCCAGATCAACGGGGGGTGGATGTGACACCCCAGGATAACCGGGAAAACCATACAACTTAACTAGCTTCCTCAGTGAGTGCCATCAAATTTCGGGACGAAATTTCTTTCAACTTGGGGATGATGTGACAACTCGAAATTTAGAACCTTTCTTGTATCTTGATGTAACTTGCTTGGAACATTTCGTGACTAGTAACTTGTTAATGTGATAACATAAGTGAACATTTTATGTGACTATATGCTTGCTTGTACGTATGGTATATAAGTATGTATATTACGTGAGCCGAGAACCCGACTCGAGACCATGAGGTCTCGAGTGAACAGTATAGCCGGTTGGGCCTTTGGGCCGTAAACCCCCTTTAACCGATTCCTAAGCCCTTTAGGGTGCATTGTGAAACAAGTATATATATTATGCTTGTAACCATCCTTGCCATTTTCTTGGGCAACCAACACACACACACACTCTCCTATCTTCTCTCCTACAAAACCCTAAGCAACATAAACACACTCCAAGTAACCGGCTCACACTTGACCTTTGGATTCAAGCTTGGAAATCAACATTTGGAGTTCACCTTTCATACCTCTTAACCGGTTAGTGACTCACATTGTATTTCGGTTTGTTGTTGATGTGTAATGAGGTTGAATGATAATATGTGTTGGCTTGATGATTGTCTATCTATGATAAAGATGTTTGCTAGATAGAAAATAGTTGTTTGTTGTCAAATGAGGATATTATGAGATGATGAAATGTTATAACCGGCTTTGTATGGGTTTAAATCCGAATGACTTGATTATGCTAGAAGGTTGTGTTCATGATAGTGTTGAATAAGGAAATTGCTGAAATCGGTTTGCATGTGTGAGGATCGAAACCACTAAATGAATATGTTTGTCATAATAGGATGCACATTAGTGAGTTATAGTTCATAATTTTGCTTGAACAAGGGTTGAATATGTTATGAATATGTTTTGAATGTTTGAAGAACATGAAGAACTACTTGAATATGCTTTGAATGTGTGTTGAATATTTGAATTCTGCTTTGTTTGATCTATTTCGGTTAATGTTTAGACAAGAAAACATGTTTAAGTGGATAGTACACAAATAGGGTGCATGCAATTGGAATTCTATTGGATAGTACAATCTGTGCAGAATCAGCAACTGTTGGGGAGTCGAGACCCCTGATTGCGACTCGAAATCTCCACGTTACGACACCAGTTGCGAGTCGAGAACACCTGGTTACGACTCGCAACCATAGCATGACAAGCCGAGACCACAGGTTGCGACACAGGTTACGAGTCCCGTTGCGACTCGAGACCTTGGCATGACGAGCCGAAACCATGGTTGCGACATAGGTTGCGACTCGCAACCACCCATGACCAACATAACAGCACAACTCGAAACCACGTTTGCGAGTCCGGTTGCGACTCGAGACCCCTTAGTGGGCTTGCTTAGTTATGGGCCTAAGTTAGTGGGCCGGACTTATGGACTTCTGTGTTCTGTTGACGTGTTGTTTGGGCCTGTTATCATGAGCCCAACTGTTAGGGCCTCACACTTAGACTTTGGGTTGTGTTTGACTGTTAACTGCGAACTGTTAATGTTAGAAGCATTGCCATGATTATTACCTGTGTACAATACGTGTTGAACATACGTGCACTGCTGGCTTGAATCTGATACGAAAAATATCTGTGATAGGACCTAATTGATTACCTGCAAATTGATTGACCTTTCTGTGTTACTACCGAGCAAACCAAGGTGAGTTCACACCCTTTACAAAGCATGGGATTCCCTGGGTTGGGAACGGGGTTAAGGAACGTGGGTTCCTCGTCCTCCTTGGGTAGGACGGCTATGGTTCAGGAATGTGATTCCTCGTCCGGATGGACGGATAACACGTACTAGACTAAAACTCTATCACGAAGTCCCTCCTTTTTGTATCGACTTAATCGCCGGGCCAATGGCGAGCGGGTCATTAGTTAGATAGCGCTATTTAGGTCTGACAAACCTCACACCGTGCCGCAGAGGACGGGCGTGAACTAATGGATCTGGGGCACGTCAATGATGATAGACATTGATGTTTTCAGGGCACATAAACATGACTACAGTCAGCAGTCGATATGGTAACGAGTCTAGTGTACGCATGGGGTAGCCCCCACGGCCGAAATGCCTGATAACTAACATGGGGTAGCCCCCACGGCTGGAATGCCGGAGTAACTGGGAATGAACAAGTCACGTTTTTAAACTATGGGGTAACCCCCACGGCAGGATGCCAGTTAAAGGAAACTGTTTTCGAAACAACTAAAACGAACACCCAACTGTGAACTCACTCAACTAGTTGTTGACTCGTTACTACATGCTTTGCAGGACCATAGGTACTCAGCTGGAGCTTGCATGGAGGAGGGTCGTTGTGGGACACGGATCGCTGCGTGTCATGTTCTATCTGAAAACATTTGAACTGATGTTATAACTTTAAACTTATGCTTCCGCTTGCAACTTAAACTTGGTTTTGTGAAACACCAATCGTATTGGTTAAACTTTTATGATTATTTATATGCTTGTTCAGTATGATTGGTGGCTGGATCCTGGTCAGTCACGCCTCCAAGCGGTAGTACTCCGCAGGTGGGATTTTGGGGGTGTGACAACTGCGACGCATCGCGTCAAGGTTTGGGTTGTGTGTTGATGCAACGCCAGAAGGTTATCGCCTACGCATCACGCCAACTGAAGGTGCATGAAAAGAACTATACCACTCATGATTTGGAGCTTGGCGCAGTGGTTTTTGCCTTGAAGATCTGGAGACACTACCTTTACGGTACAAAGTGTACAATCTTTACAGATCACAAGAGCCTCCAGCATATATTCAACCAGAAGGAGTTGAATATGAGGCAAAGGCGATGGGTCGAGTTGTTGAACGATTACGACTGCGAGATCAAGTATCATCCAGGGAAGGCGAATGTGGTCGCTGATGCCCTAAGTCGTAAAGAGAGAATCAAGCCCATAAGGGTTAGGGCTATGGAGATGATAATTCAGACCGACCTTTCCTCGCGCGTTCGTGCAGCACAGAAGGAAGCTCTCAAGGAGGGAAACCTTGAGGAAGAATATCTCCGTGGGATGGAGAAGATATTGGTGCCAAACAGGGAAGGAACATTGTGTTTTGGGAAAAGGATTTGGGTTCCTCTGTTTGGTGGTTTAAGAGAGGTTATTTTTGATGAAGCTCACAAGTCACGGTACTCTATCCACCCTGGAGCGGATAAAATGTACCAGGATCTTAAGGATTATTACTGGTGGCCTAGGATGAAAGGCGATGTTGCCATTTATGTGAGCAAATGTTTAACTTGCGCCAAAGTTAAGGCAGAATACCAGAAGCCTTCAGGACTTCTGCAGCAACCAAAAATTCCCCAGTGGAAGTGGGAAGAAATCTCCATGGATTTTATTACGAAGTTGCCAAGAACGCCAAAAGGCCATGACACTATCTGGGTGATAGTGGATCGCTTAACAAAGTCAGCACACTTCTTACCTATCCGCGAGAAGGATAATACGAGCAAATTGGCTGAAATCTGCATGAGAGAGATTGTTACACGCCATGGAGTACCTCTCTCGATTATTTCTGATAGAGACGGGAGGTTCGTATCGAGGATATGGCAATCCTTCCAGGAAGCTTTTGGCTCCAAGCTGAATATGAGCACAGCTTTTCACCCGCAGACCGACGGCCAAAGTGAGCGGACGATTCAGACGTTGGAGGACATGCTGAGAGCATGTGTGATGGATTTAGGCGGTAGCTGGGATAAGCATTTACCCCTGGTTGAATTTTCAGACAACAACAGCTACCACACCAGTATTGGTGCCGCGCCATTCGAAGCTTTATATGGACGCAAGTGCAGATCACCGCTTTGTTGGGCAGACGCAGGTGATAGACAATTAGTAGGTCCCGATGTAGTTCAGGAAACTACAGATAAGATCGCGCAAATCCGAGATCGCATTAGTGCGGCTCGTGACCGTCAGAAGACCTACGCAGATCTGAAAAGGAAACCTCAGGAGTTTGAGGTTGGGGATATGGTTTTGTTGAAGGTATCACCCTGGAAGGGTGTGGCACGATTTGGGAAACGTGGGAAGTTGAATCCGCGCTACATTGGTCCTTTCAAGGTTTTGGAAAGAATTGGGACCGTAGCATACAAGTTGGATCTACCTGCCGAACTGAATAATGTTCACGATACATTTCATGTATCCAATTTGAAGAGAAGTCCAACTCAAGTTAACGTTGCCATTCCTACCGACGAAATTCATGTTGACGACACGCTCCACTTCGTTGAAGAACCTGTCGAGGTCACGGATTGGAAAGTAAACAAGACCCGCCGGAGCAGTGTCAAGCTCGTCAAAGTTCGCTGGAATGCTAGACATGGTCCTGAGTTCACCTGGGAGCGTGAAGACCGAATGAAAGAGAAATACCCCCACTTATTTCCTGCGAACCCTGCTTCTACAAGCAGAATTTAAAATTTCGGGACGAAATTTATTTAACGGGGGGAGAATGTGACAACCCTCACAAAACCAGGTATCCGTACGACTTAATTAACTATTAATTGTTGCCTAATTACTGTGCTTAACTGAGATTTCTGATAAACTGCTACTTGATTGTTGATACATGTACATGTCTGCATCATACTTTGATTTTTCCGTCACTACATTATTTATTTACTGAACATTAGTGACAAACATGATGCACAAAAGCACAGTAGCATTTGAACGGATAACCTATTTGACATGCTGATATAGCCAGCATCAGGCAGACACTGCCTCTAAAGGCCTGTATGAGCCAGAAATATTTTACTACACCCATAGTGTGTGTAGGAATACAAGGGTTGTATAATTGCGTCTCTAGGAATAAGATACAGAGATTGGATGTGCCTAAAACGTATTCTAAGCACAAAACACAGCACTTTTAGCAACATACTAGCTTCTAGCTAAGTAATAAAGCGCCAAAACATGAGGAATTATTCCTGACACCTTGCAGAATAAATTGTGTCGCTAAAAATATTAATTACGACGCTTAAAGGATTACTTAAGCACTTTAACGGATTACCATCCGACCGAACAACCGGACTATACCCGGAACATAAAAATATTGCCAGAAATATTATTAGCCTTTTTCTGAGCCAGTTAGGGTCCCTGATTACCCTAACACCCGCTTTATAACGCGTCAAACAACTAACGGGGTTAACCTCTAAAAGTAACCTACTTTATGTAACTGAGCACTAACTGAACGATCAAGACCCAACCGGATACCCCCCCCCCCTAATGGGATCGGTCACTATGATGTGACATAAGAGTACAACTTTTTGATTATTTAATTTGATTTCGTGGATATCTAGACGACATATAACCGTTGGACGAAGGAGCATGATTTTTGTCTATAAAATCACCACATAACACACAAGATTACACACACATTTAACCACCAACTCTCTCTCCCTCTTGCCCTCTCCCTCTCGGCCGAACATACCCACAACCATCCATCCATTTTTCGGTTCGTGTCTTGCCATTCCGAGCATATACTAGTGTCGGGGATCACGTATAAGGAAGCCGGAAGCAAACGGAAGTTGAAGGACCTCGCTCACTTGCTTTTATCCACGCCGTTTTCGCCAAAGATCTTCCCTAGCCCCGAGCTAGAGGTATAACATTTAAAACTTGTTCTTGAACATATCTAAAGTGGTTAAAAGGATTTTTAACGGTTAAAAGTCGGTAACCCACCTTTTGAATCTAAAAAGTCTACTAAAACATGAAAATCGTTGGATAAAAGGGTCACGTCTTGTGTAAATGTCGTAGTATTTGAATATGTTGGTTGTAGAGACCCGATCTACATTGTGGTGGCTCTTATCATCGTTTAACCCGACTTTGTTAAGATCCCGAATCTTGACATACACTTGTTTCTTTTGTACAAGGGTTAAAAGGTGAAACTCCACCATACGGGAAGCATGAACTTGTGTAAAAGTGTTTTGACATGAAAAATAGTATTTAAAACGAGCCGATCTACGTATGTACAAGTGGTACATTCGTAGAACCAAGTGTCGAGAAAATCATGTTTTTATATAAGTTGGATAACATGTTTACAAAGGTGATTTTTATAAACTACAAGTGTATGAACACTTGTGAAACGAAAGATCCGACAAAATAACAATTTTTATAAAAATTGTCGGGAAGTTGTAAAGGATGATTTGTTCTAAAAACGGGGTTTTTACAAGACTGAACTATTTTATACATAGATCCACTAAATATAACGAGATCTACACAATAGTTTTAGAAAAACTACAAGTTCATGTAATATTGTGATTTTACATACTAGTCTACGAGTTTAATGTGTTGAAACTAGTTTGAAGTATCGGAAATTGATTTGGTTGATTTGAAGAAATTGTTGAAATAATTTGGTAAAAGAAAATGATACGCTTGAAAGCGTGGCCACCTCCAGTTACAGGGGAAACTCTGGCGAAATTTTCTAAAAATATAACACTTAGAATTATTTACAAGTGTTAAACTATTTTGAGATGTTTTCAAACTATATTTCGCCATGACTTTATTTATTAAATAATCGGAGGTGGGATTTTCACAAAAATAAACGTGATAAATATTTATTCGATAAATATATTTTTCACAACACTGTTTATGATTATTTTGTGAAAATGTATAAATATTATTTTTAGAGTAAAAATAATATTTACTAACTTTGTCGAACCCAAAATAATACCAACGCCTATATGACAAACATATAAGTTACAACGGTAATTACTATTACCACCTAATCGCCAAAACGTAACTTACACTTTATACGGAAATATTCATGAATGCGGATATTGTCAACGTATTATTTTGGAAAGTGTTGTGTAAAAGAAAATATATTATTTTTGAGAAAAATAATTATATTTTGGAATGAGAAATAAAATATATTAAGTGAGACTTAATATTATAAACACACATGTATTAAATCCCCCATCCTTGGGAAGGAGATTATCTACCAAGTATATACACGAAACGGTTGTCTAACCGTTTCCCGAAAATGTAAACTATAAAGCTAAGGCACGACCATCCGTCTAATAGAATTAGCACATGTAGGTCGTTGCGCAGCAGTTGGATATTTGGATTACTTGGTATTGTGACGCACTCACTGTGAGTTCATGTCCCCCTTTTCTCTTAACTGTTTTCAGTTTTATAAACTGCGGGGGTGAAATACATGTTACTATGATTATGAATATGTTTATACACGGTATGGTTAGCGTAAGGAGGTTTGTTACTCAGATCATGTGAGTGGGTAGGCACAACTTGAGGCCATTAATCCTCGTAGTAGGACCGAGGGACAGGAGCGGTAGATCTATCTGGGTGTAGCGAGCCCAGCCCCAGGTCCAGCATAACGGACCTCGGGGTGACTTAGTGCCCGACGCATAAATCCGCTAGGTTTGAGTCATCCCTACTTGCACTTCACACATATCAATGGCCTTGCAAACCATTGGTGATCTCTTTTTCCTTATTTGCTACATACCAGGTTTTTTATAAAGATAAAGGTTTGTTTACGCACTTTCGCATGAACTCGCTCAACATTATTGTTGATTTTTCAACTTACATGTATTTCAGGAAACTAACGATCTGGCGCGGTATGGCTTGTTTTCCGCTGCATTAGGCCCGAGGTCATCCAGGGTTCGAGACTTGTGACTCTTTCCTGGACAAGTCACAGTCCTTGAACCATGTTTATTTTAAGTTTGCATTTGTAATGTTTAGACAAGTTGTGGTTGTTGGGTGCTTAACCCATTAAGACAATGTTTCACTATTTTATTTTCAATGGATGATCTTGCATATTTTTAATTCATATAGCTTGTTATGATTAAGCTATGGTATTAAGAAGTCACACCAAATTAACCACGCTTTCGCAAAGCCAGGGTGTGACACATTTACCGGTGGAGTTGGAGCATAAAGCGATGTGGGCTCTAAAAACCGCAAATCTGGACCTAAAAACCGGTGGTGAAGCCCGGTTTCTCCAGATTCATGAATTGGAAGAGTTGCGACAACGCGCTTATGAAAGCTCCGTGTTGTACAAAGAGCACACGAAGAGATTGCACGACAAATGCTTGAAGGACCACAAAGAATTCCAAGCGGGCGATCTTGTTCTTCTTTACAACTCGCAGTTGCGTTTATTTCCCGGGAAGCTTCATTCACGTTGGACAGGACTATACACAGTTAAAGAGGTATTTCCATATGGGACTGTTGCAATAGAGAACGCGGACGGCGTTATTTTCAAGGTAAATGGGCATCGTTTGAAGCTATACGTGGCCGGGCCGATAGAGTCGGCGGTGGAGGTCATCGAGCTCCAAACCCCGCACACATCATAAGTGTGGGGAGGAGAGAGTCTACGCTACTGACTCGCGGATCAAAAATGTAGCAAGAGCGTCAAAAGCGCTTTAGGGGTAGTATCGTCTTTTTATGTGTTTTTCTAGTTTTAGCGTAATTTAGGAGTATTAGGTGGTTTCCGTTAGTTTGTATAGTTTTTATACGTGCCGAGTGAAAGGTCTACGTGGGGATATTGTTAAAACAGTTGGCGTGTGAAAAAATGGCGAAAAACGGCCAAAACAGTTGCTGGAAATGGCTTCTGCAGAAAAAACTAAACTGCAGCTGAGGCACGCCCGTGCCATGCGTCGCACGACCGTGCATTTGCGGGCTGGCCGGAACGACGAGTCGCACCCCCGGTGCATCTCCAAGAACAGCGTTCGGGGTCAGCAAAATGTCGGTGACGCACGACCGTGCGCGAGGCGGGGGCAATATGGTCATTCGTCCAATATAAATACCCTCATCTGCAGCCCCACTTTCATTTTCGCGAACCCTAAACTGCTGCAGCCGTTCCAGACCATCTTTGCCTCAAATCGCATGGTTTCTTCGCACGGTTTCACACCTCTCTTCACACGGTACGTTCCTTCTTGTAGATTTTCCGTTTCTTCGCTTTCTAGGTTAGATTCATCCGATTCTTCAAGGATTCTCTAGGGTTCTCTTCATAAACAAATCAAAACCCTAGCCCTTGCTAGAATCATGTCTCGTGAACAACCGGTTGAGTTTCTGACCCCCGTTTGCACAAAACTTGTTGTATTTTGCAAAAATCAGGCTATTCAGAGCCGGGGTTAGGATCTGTAGAAAAATCATGTCGCACGGCCGTTCCCCCTGTGGCACGGTCCGTGCGGTTGCAGGTTGTTCACTGATTTTTCTGTTGACTCGGTGATGCACGGTGGTGCGATTGCTCGCACGCCGTGCAGTTCCGACATATGTTGGCCATCTTTGCTTGTTCTCGGTGACGCACGACCGTGCGCCTGGTCGCACGCCCGTGCCATTTGCCCAGATCAGCAACACAGAAGCTTCATAATTATGTGTTCTGCTGTTTTTGAGTGAAAATTTTCCTGTTCCCTCTATTCTAACGATATTCCTCATGCAGATGGATCATCCCTTCTTGCAGTTTGACCCCAATGATGAGCGAGAGGCTCTTTGTATCCCAAGACGTGACGCCTTATGGAGAAGGCGAGGGCAATTTGGCGTCCCCCGGAGGTTGGATTGGGACGTTATGAGGGAGCTAAATCAGTATGATAGACTTGAAAACATGCTCACTATCCCACTTGCGCGCTTGTTAGCTATCGACCGACCCATCTATCTCGAGCTAACGATAGAGTTCTTCTCCACATATGCCTACGAAAAGCCACTTGCTTATAGAAGGCCAAAATTCCACTACAAGAAGCGGATAACTTTTAGGTTGGGTGGACGCTGGCACAGTTGGTCAGTGGGTCGATTGGGTAGGAGACTTGGTATCTACACCACTGCAGACATGGATTCCGAATTCTTCACGGAGCAGTTTACCTTCCCGAGTGATGAAGCACGGGCCGCGTTTTGGGCTGAAAATGCAATCTGTGACCCTTACGACCCGAGAATGTCTAAAGCTTCACGACTGAAAGACCCTTTGCATCGAGTGACGCATCATATATTCAGCCACACCATCTGCGACCGAATGGACAGTTTGGGGAACTGTCCAACGCCAGATCTGATATTTCTCTATGCGCTGGTTGAGGGAGTACATATCAACCTAGCTACAAGGATGGCTGAATATTTTGTGAAGAGCTCAGGGAGGACGCCCAACAGTCAAATTCACGGCGGTCAGTATGTGACCGAAATTGCTTACAATTTGGGTTTGATGACTGATGAGGTACTTGAGAGTCTCACTATGGTGACCGAAGGGGTATATGTTGATATTCGGTCATCGAAGGCGATGGGTGTGATTGTTGAGACGGATCACGGGGATAGATTGAAAGGGTTAAACAACGAGGTCTGGGACCCGTTGCCTCCAGCTGAGGAGGAAAACGAGGATGAGGAGATGCATAATCAGGAGCATCAGGAGCAGCACCAGCCACAGACACCACCACACCAGCCACCGCATTCACCGCAGCATCATGGCTACCACCACCAGGAGTGGCCCGAGGGCATCCCCTCTTACCCTGAGTTCTACCAGCAGTTCCAACAAATGCAGGCTAGACAGGAGCAGCATGGGGTTTATATTGACCAGATTAGGGCTACCCAGGATCAGATCAGGGCAAACCAGGACAGCTTGTACCAGGGAGTGCAAGTTGGGTTCTCATACCTGTTCGGGGAGATGCATCATGCCTATCCCGACTACTTTCAGCATCCTCCACAGTTCCCACCCTGGAACCCACCTGGTTACGGAGATGTAGGCCCATCCTACACAAGAGACGATACTGGTGATGACGAGTAGGAGACGGTGGAGTTGATCGTTTGTGGTTTTATTATTTTCGTACTTTGTTTATTTCGGGTGTTCATTTTGATTGTTATGTCAAACACCCCCGGATATGTACTTTTTATTTCTAGCATTTTCGTATGTTTGCTTTATTTCGTGTTTGGATACTTAGTATTTCTATTTATGTACATTATGGTTTATTTGTGTTTATTTTGTTTCTGCTATGTTTTGCTGTACCATGTGACATACTTGCAGATTTTGGCTATCAAGTCTTCGACCGGAGCACATGACAGATACAGCTTGGAAGTCTCGTTTCATCAGAAATCATCTTGAGGGGAGTACTATTATCCTTTTTCTCTATATTTTGGGTTTCGCATTGGGGACAATGCGAAGTTCAAGTGTGGGGAGGGGGTTAACTTTGTTAACTTTGTTTGTCCTAAAAAAAATCAAAAAAAAAAAACCAAAAAAAAATCAGAAAAATCATTCAAAAATATCTGTTTTCTGTATATATATTTTAGTAACTAAACCGGTTAGTTGTGTTTTAGAAAGCTTCGGACTTAATAAAAACTCGACAAGCAAAATAAATTTTGAAAAAGAAAACCGGAAAGCGTGACAAACAAAGAAAGACTTGCATGATAGTTTTCACACTTTTACCCATTCCTTCCGTTACGTGAGCATATTTGAGCCTTGATATTGTTGTATATTTGTTCATTTCGGATATAGGAGTGAGCCGGATGTCTTGTGTAATTTAGAACTTGTCACTAGTATGCTTGTTAAGACCATGAACTTGCGGAATTGTGTAGAAGTGATAGAGGCACTTAGATTACCCCTTTGTTGTTAGCCTTGTTCTTTGTGTTGTGTTTCCCGTAAACCTTACATTACCTTTAGGATTAACCATGTCGAGCCTTCCCGTTTACCTTTGTTTACCTAACATAATCGCCCACTTAGCCAAATGTAGCCTTTTTATGTTTTAAACCTTTTAGTGTTGAAACTCGGTCAAAATAATCGTTTAACTAGCGCTTGTTATAGTTTAAATTTGCATTGTATAAATCCAATAGCTTAAAAAAAACAGAAAATAAAACACCCTAAAATAGGGTGAAGTTGACAAAAATCGAGCGATTTTGAATGTTAAATTGTTTAAATCTTGTTGATAAGCTCGATGTCACAAAAGTCGCCTTTTTAAGGCGTTAGTATGTATAGTTGTATTGTTTTACGCTAGTTAAACACTAAAACCGAGTTTTAACCGTTTCGCTACTTTAAATATCCATTTCCATACCCTTCGCCTAAGCGTAACGTTACACCCCGTAAAGACCTCTTGATTTACACTTTTTCGCATGTCAGTTGGTGGAGACGAGATCTTATGACAAGCTTATGATATTACACATTTCATTGACGAGGCATTGAGTGTTTGCACATACACATTTTATGTATGTTTCATAAATAAAACCGAGTGTGTGTGAACATTGTGAGTTGTGTGAAAATTGACATGTTAAGTTAATTGAAAGTGAGTCACGGCTTTTTGGTTATCACCATATATTTGCATATGCTTGTTTTGGTTTGATTCATTTGATGTTGTCTTTCGAAAAACCGGCAAACCGTTTGTAGTTATTTCAATAAACATTGTGTAAATTATCGTTCTTGTTTGATTCTATCTTTTATTGCATTTTAGTTTAGCTTGCTTGAGTATGGGGTGAGCAAGTTTAGGTCTGGACCGAAAATAACCGAGAACCGAACCAAAAAATACCCAACCCGACCCGAACCTAAGTACCTAGGTATTTAGATCGGTTCCAATTTTTCATATAAAATAGGGTCGTGTCGGGTCGGTTCTCGGTTCTTTTCATGGTGAAACCCGACTTTGACCTATGGACCGGAACCGACCCTATATTTAGGGTAGTGAATCGGTTCTGTATTTTATGTTTGATCGGTTCTCGGGTCGGGTCGGGTAATGGTCGGGTAGGGTCGGGTTTTTCCTTTTGCTCACCCCTATGCTTGAGGACAAGCAAGGTTCAAGTGTGGGGAGATTTGATATTCGCTAATTTACACATATTTTAGTCCCCCATTTTATCCCCATTTTATGCGTTTTCGGCCGTAAAACCGTCATTCGGATACTTAATCATGTATACTTTTGTTTACAGGCCTAAAACAGTATACCAGACAAGATGATAGTGAAAACGAGGACTTTCCGGACGAAACGACAAAGCTGCGGACATTCTGTGAAGCTTCTGACCTGGGCAAATGGCACGGTCGTGCATTGAGTGGAATGACCGTGCATATCCGACAATACAGTCCAGCCCGGTAGTGAACGAGGGTGCGACTCGGCGTTCAAGCTTATCCCGGTGATGCACGGACATGCGTCCGATTGCACCCCATGCGGATCTGATGTTCAGCCAAAGACCGGCAATGCACGAGAGGTGCAGAAGTCCGTGCTACATGATCCCGAAAACGCACGATCGTGCTTCAGGAAGAACGACCGTGCGAGACCGAAGACCAGTCAACTCTGCTGATGTCATGAACAGTAACTCCAATAATTCAAAAAGTGAACGGTCGTGCAATCGGTGCACGACCATGCGACATCGAAAATATATAAAAAACGAACAGAAACATTCTGTTCGTAACTCTGGACATTTTGCAAGCGATTCTGGCGATTTTCAGGCTCCGGAAGCTTTTGGTTTCACCCGGATTCAAGCCACATTGTGCCGATTAACTTCGTTATCTTCCAGATTCTTAATCTTATGCTTGTTTATGGTTTGGTTTTCTAATCTTTCCATGATTTTGTTAATCTTTCAAGAATTTAGATTAATATTTATGTATTATTGTAGCCTTTGGGCAAAAACACAACAATCCCTTGCTTGATTAAAGCCATTTGTATGTTAATCTTTGTTTGTAATGACATTTGGAAGTATTTTCTATGTTAATCTTTGATGACTAGTTTGCAACCTTGTTATTGATATTGATTTCTTGATTATAAGTAATTATGTTGGATGATTGGTACTTGGTTAGTTGAGATAGTTGAAAAATGAAGCTTAATTAATCATGTATTAGTAAACTTTAAACTTGGTTAACTAGTTTAGCTTGGTTAAAATGTGGGCACCATGATACTAGAAAAGGTTAGTGGTTTAATAAAATGTAATTATTGTTAATCAAGAAAGCTTGCCGTCACGTAAGGACCTTAACGGGTTAAATGGTGTTGTTATGAATTCTTGCCATGATTTGTTAGTTTAGTTAGTAGTTTAGGCCAAAATTGCTATCTTGGTGAATTTATGTGCAAGATTTGTAAAAATGAACTCAGTTGTGATTTAATCTAGTTTATGCTTGTCTCGGTGGTTGCATTGTGTTTATCGGTGTCGCTTTCCTTGTTTAAGTGAGGTTAGAAAACTCCTAACGGATCACTAACTTATTTTTAAGAGATTTTCATAGACATTTATCAATTGCACGTTAAAGAACAATTTTAGGTGGTTAAAGTGTGTTTATCGTTTTAGCTTTCCAAATGATTGTCATGTTAGGATTCCCGAAAGGGATACTAATTGTCTTAAAAATGGAAAATTGACCGAATGGTTCTAGTGCCAAAATCGACTTAGTTGACATACTTTGGTTGTGTATTAAGCAAGGCTATTTATCTATTTTAGTATTTGAAATCTACTATGTTTTATAAGTAATTGTTTTTAGTTTATTAAAAATCAAACAACTTATGTTTTTACCGGTAGTTTAGTGACAAAGGTCTAGTATTATTTCTCCGCCCATTTCCTTGGATCGATACTTGGTTCTTACCGATACTTTACTACATATATGACGGGGTACACTTGCCTCTTTCGTGTGTGTTTTGATGTAAAAGTAATAATCACTTTTATAAATTTAAAGCCAAATCGTGTGTAATTTCATTGTAAAAATATGTGTAGTCGCGCACACGTCAGCTGTCGTGTCACAGGGTAGGCTTGCCACGTGTCTAACACGTGGCCTTGAAGCTTATCCAGCGACTCAATGGGTTGTCGCGCCCCGCGTAAGCTCTACTTAACTCTTACGTGGCCCGCGACCAACTAATAAAATTTGATTTCTTGATTTTTCATAAGGATTAGGGTTTCAGGGGTCCGGGTTTCTACTTACAGATTGTTGTGGGACATTTTTGAAGGTCCTTACACGTAAGTCGCCAAAGAATGGGACCAAAACTCGTCCCATAAAGTACAGTATTCCATCTTCCTTTGGCACCAATTGTGCCTCCATTCCTCGTAATGATTCGGCTTGAATATTTTCTAGTGCGCTTCTTGCTGAGCATCGTAAATCGAGTAGTGAGGTTAGTTTGTATGGTCATCTCTAGGGCTGGCACCCTTAGAGGTTTCGCACGTTCCTTGCGGCTCAAGGCGTCCGCCACAACGTTCGTCTTGCCCGGTGATACTTTATCTCGCAGTCGTAATCGTTCAATAACTCGACCCATCGCCGTTGCTGCATATTTAAGTCTTTCTGATCAAGTATGTGTTGTAGACTCTTGTTATTCATAAAGATTGTACATCGAGTACTATATAAGTAGTGAGACCAGATTTTTAACGTGAATACCACCGCACCTAACTCGAGGTCGTGCGTGGTATAACTTTTCTCGTGCACCTTCAATTGGCATGACGCGTAAGTGATAACTTTTTCTCGTTGTATTAACACGCAACCTAAGCCTTGATGCGATGCGTCACAATAAACCATGAAATCATCGGTACCGTCAGGTAAGGATAAAATAGGCGCATCACAAAGTTTATCTTTTAGTAGTTGGAAAGCCGCCTCTTGTTTCTCGCCCCGGTTAGCGGTTGAGCAACCTTAGAAAAGTTCTCTTTAAATCGTCTATAATAACCTGCTAATCCTAAAAATTGTCGTACTTTGGTAGGGGTCTTAGGCGCTTCGAAGTTCTTGATCACCTTAATCTTAGCCGGATCGACATGAATTCCTTTCTCATTTACCACGTGTCCAAGAAATTGTACCTCGCGAATCCAAAATTCGCACTTAGAAAACTTTGCATGAAGTTTCTCCTTCTTTAGCAGCTCTAAAATAGTTCTCAAATGTTGTTCGTGTTCCTTCTCGGTTTGTGAGTATATTAGGATATCGTCGATGAAAACTATTATGAACTTATCAAGGTAAGGTTTGCATACTCGGTTCATTAAATCCATAAATACAGCAGGGGCATTTGTTAAGCCAAAAGGCATAACAAGGAACTCATAGTGACCATAGCGAGTTCTAAATGTCGTTTTAGGAATGCTTTCCTCTTGAATTCTCAACTGATGATATCCGGACCTTAGATCGATCTTGGAATAAAAACTGGAACCTTGTAATTGATCAAATAAGTCATCAATCCTCGGAAAATGGATACCGATTCTTGATAGCTTGTTTAACTCTCTATAGTCAATGCACATCCTAAAGGTTCCATCCTTTTTCTTGACAAATACAAACACTTATGTTTGTAATAACTGTAAGAACCAACACATAATTGACAAATGTCCCTCAGTTAAAAATTAGTTTAGGGGTAATTTAGACCATTTAGCCTTATTTATTTATAACTAATTAAAAATAACTATTAAAAGATCCCTAAATCCATGCAAGTTTAATTCAAATTAAAGTTTGATTTTTTAACTCTCCATGATCAAACTAACCTACAGGAACCACCACACACACACACACACAAAAAAAAAAAAACACAATCAACACTATACTATATAATTAGCATAACATCCTCAATCGTTCTCCATTATCAGCACATCGTTCTCAATCGTTCCCCATTATCAACATAAACGACATTAGAACATCATCCTTAATCGTTCTCCGTTATCATCACATCAGATGTGCTGATTATATCTACTTTTGGTTTTCAGATTTAACACAGATGTGCTGATTATATCTACTTTTCGTGTTTGTTTGTATTTTATTGCAATTAACACGTAATCAGCACACACCCGTGTACTATGTCAGCATACGACCAACCAACTCATCTATCCCACATCTATGGTAATTAACACTTTAACAGCACAAAAAAATCAACTTTAACTGATTGTTGATTATCGCTGGACATTTGCTTCGAGGCTGAACGCACAACGACTTGTTCAACTTGTTGGTATTCAACCTGTTGTTCGTCTTCGAGGCTGATCGCACAACGGGGTTTTATATGGAATTGAACTTTATCACACAAAAGAGATTATTGTGGGTGAGTTGTTTTGATATTGACCCTTATAAGAATTACATCACAAAATAAGCACATACGTACAGATTAAAATCAACAGAATACATTTTTCATACTAGCACATTCCAACTACATCACTAGCACAATTATAAAACACATTTTTGCAACTTTTTAAAAGTCTTTTTTTATAAATAAAAAAAGGTATAGCAATATGGTACTCATATTAAAGATAAAAAAATATATTTGATTTTAGGGTAAATTACATTTTCGTCCTTTATATTTGTACCGGATTGCAACGGATAGCCTTTCACTTCAATAATTAAAGTCACAATCCTTTATTTGGAAAACTCGTTACACTCTACGTCCTTTAATATTAACTGGCTTAAAATTTTCAGTTAAGTTTATTCAATTAAGGGTATTTTGGTCAATTCATATTTTTATTTAAATGTTTAATAAATAAAACCAAAAACATTGCATATACACCTCATCTTCCCCAATTTCATAACCCTAAAACCCTAACCACCAATTCTTGCCACCACAACCACATCTTGCCACCAACACCTCGTCCCTAATCAAACGGTCAAACTTGCATTCCCTTCCCTGCTGCAAACAACCAGACGCCATGCTTACCCTTCCTACGACCATCGCTTCCCTGTTTCTCCTTTCCCAAAACCAATGGCCGCTGCAACACCTGATGCCCTACACAATAATTTGTTAGTTTTCTGGTTCTGAAGTGGTGACGGAGGGAGTGGGTGAGCTGGAGCGGAGCTCCGATGACGACGATGGTGCTGGTCGGCGATGGCGGTGGAGATGATTAGCGACATTTTTAATTTTATGCATTCTACTTCATCTCATAATTTGGTTAATTGCAATCCAAAAGAACGATGACCGTGAAAAGATTTTAAAACCACATTGCAACTATATTTCATTCTGCTTCGTCATAATCTATGGTGAGTGTGAAAAAGATACTGCTTCATCTTATTCTTTTTTCTAATGAATCTGTTCTAATATTTATTATGAAATTCAAATGTTGTTTTTTGCAACCACATACTGCAAATAAAGAAAAACTATCGTATTTAATTTATATATTTTTACAACCATGATTGTTGATGGCGGCAGGATGTGGTGGTGGTGGCAGGATGAGGTGGTGGTGGTAAGATGTGGTGGTTAGGGTTTTAGGGTTATAAAATTGGGGAAGATGATGTGTATATGCAATAATTTTTTGTTTTATTTATTCAACATTTAAATAAAAATATAAATTAACCAAAATACCCTTAATTGAATAAACTTAACTGAAAATTTTAACCTGGTTAATACTAAAGGACGTAGAGTATAATAGGTTTTGCAAATAAAGGATTGTGACTGTAATTATTGAAGTTAAAGGATATCCGTTGCAATCCGCTACAAACATAAAAGACGAAAAGTGTAATTTACCCTTGATTTTATGGTATAGTTTTTTAAAAAAGATAATGAAGTATATAAAAGCTATTTTAGTTTAGAAACCTTGGTGGAATTAGTATTAGATGAAAAATGGCTAAATTACTAAAATACCCATAAATAATAAATCTTATTATTTAATAAAAATTAACAATTTTACGAAATTACCCCTAACTTGTTAGTACTAATTATTAATTATAAGGTTTTTATTTGTAATCAATACTAATCCTTAATCTATACTATATATTAAAACAAAACATGTTTAGGCCATTTGGCATTATCTTAAACCCTTATTTGCCACCTGGCACTCTATTAAGCCTTAGTGAAAGAATTTGAGCGGGATTACACCATGCCCTTCATCCGCTCCTTTATACGATCCGGACTTTCCATAATTCTGAAATCAGTTTTTTTTTCAATCTTAATTCCAATCACAAATCCTAATCCAAGACGATCGATCTTTCTGTTGTTTCTCTTTCGTCATTTCTTTAAACCCTAGAATAGATCTAGGGCTCGAATAGATGATTCCTTTTCTTCATCCGATCAAAAATAGGAGATTTTCGGTAAGTTTAAATCATCCTATTTGATTAATTTTGCTTTCGGTTGGTTGGAATTACATATGATCCATTGATCTGTATTGAACTTTTTGAATTATTTGATCGATTATACAACAATACGAGTCAACGCATCTCCATCTGTGCTGTTAATCTGCTCACATATTGTTGTACTTTTGTTGTTTTTATGATTGTTTGTGTCAAGATATGATATATGTTGGTTTAATTTGGATGGTGATACTTGTATGGTTTAAATGCCTTGATCTCTGGTATATAACATCTGGTGCTTTCCTTTGTATCTTATTTTGCAAATCAAGAACCCTAAATCTAAGTCGATCTTCCCTTTTAGCGATTAGTCTTTGATGCATTCATCAGCTAGAACGATTTCTTCTTCGATCGGTATGTTCCTCCTTCCATTGTTACATGTGTGTTATTCAAGTGTTATTTACGATTTTTACACGGTGGCCTTCTCCTTTCGTTTGTTTTAAAAATTGTCTGATCCTTCGTCCAATCTGATCTAATCGGAAAAGTTATAACAATTTCGAACTGCTACTTCCGCTTAAACAACTGATTAGGGTCATGTATTGTTTTCGATTAGATCTAATTTGAAGAAAAATATATATGATTTATGTTTATCGATTGATAGATTAGGTTTGGGTATGTTTGTCATTTGAAGAAATATATATATGATTCATAAACAACTGATTTAGGGTCATATTAGATCTAATTAGAATATATATATGATTTATGGTTATTTTTTGGTTTGATTTAGGATATGTTGTTCAAAACAGTTGTAATTGGATTAGTTATAATGATTTCCAACACTCCATATATTGGATTTTTTACTGCAATTGGTGGCGTATGCATGAATTCTGGAGCATAAGTGATGGAAAAGTCTTTTTTGCATCATAAACAAATGTATATAGAATCCGTTAGAGATTCCATCAGGATACATTATTCATGTAATAGAATCCGTTAGTTCAATCTGATCTAATCGGAAAAGTTATAACAATTTCGAACTGCTACTTCCGCTTAAACAACTGATTAGGGTCATGTATTGTTTTCGATTATATCTAATTTGAAGAAAAATATATATGATTTATGTTTATCGATTGATAGATTAGGTTTGGGTATGTTTGTCATTTGAAGAAATATATATATGATTCATAAACAACTGATTTAGGGTCATATTAGATCTAATTAGAATATATATATGATTTATGGTTATTTTTTGGTTTGATTTAGGATATGTTGTTCAAAACAGTTGTAATTGGATTAGTTATAATGATTTCCAACACTCCATATATTGGATTTTTTACTGCAATTGGTGGCGTATGCATGAATTCTGGAGCATAATTGATGGAAAAGTCTTTTTTGCATCATAAACAAATGTATATAGAATCCGTTAGAGATTCCATCAGGATACATTATTCATGTAATAGAATCCGTTAGATTATGGCAAACACTAATAGAGGAAGTTGAATACATTTTATTCATGTTAGATCATGTATATATTTTTGTTAGCTGGTATTTGTGATGAACTAACCCATATGATCCTAACAAGATTTTCTTTTTGCCATATTTGAACCTCAGATCCTAGAAGGAAGTATGAATCATTTAAGAGGTATGGTAAACACTTGACAGCCATGGCTAGGGAAGGGAAAGGGAGTTGGCTCTGTCATAGGATAAGATGATGAGATACGGAGATGCATCTAGATTTTCTCAAGTAGAACTAAGAGCAACGCTATCCTCATTTGTGAACCAGGTGTTGGAAAGCCTTCACTTCCTGACGGGTAAGCCACTAATTAAATGTTTTATGTATCCTACATGTAATCCACATTTGGTTTTTGTATACCGCTAATCAGCAGGCTCAAGACCTGAATAGATGTGGCAAACCCGCATTAAGGTGCCTATATATTTAACAAGCGTCTTTATCTTCTGCAATATTTTTAAACTATTTTTGTAGTTTAATATTTTATTCTTCTAAAAAGTGATTAAGACATGTTTATGCATAATTTCTACTTAAGAAAGTTAGGCGAAGTTTGGATTAGATAGTAACCCGACTTACATGGTTCGTTTAGGGGTGTTCAAAATGAATGGCCCCAAGCCAAGAAAACAGAAAATTCGGCCTTGTACCCTTTTTTTGCATCTTGGTTTGGTTCTTAGTGCTAGAGTTTTAAAAAAGCTTTTTTTCCGGTTGCAGATCCGTTTTAAAAGATGTCAATAGATGTATTGCGTATTTGCGTGTGTTAGGCTGCAATCTAGGAACTTTAGCGCTCGTAGCATTGGATTGTTTTACAATGAACTAATGAAAGATGTGCCTACAAAGGAAATCAAATGGGCCAAAGTATGGGTTAATTCGGGTCTCCTAACTACAAACATGTAAATAACTAGATTTAGATACTAACAAAAGCAGGTTAAACGAGTCAGAAGTTGCACAATGTCTTTTTTAATCACTAGGTGCCTTTTTTTAATTTTACACTTGCTTTTAAATGGTTATTTTACATTTAAAAGTAACTTTGATATTTATTTCAATAACAAATGATGTGTTGGGATGGTGGTCGCAAATGATGTATTATATTCTTTGACTGTTATGATATTGTTATGGAACAAATGATAATTATATTATTTTTTTCTGTAATGGGTTAGAGATTAGAATTCAAATGGTGTGAAATAAAAAATATTTATTGAATAACGAGTTTGTTGGAACATGTTAGTGGGTCGGGTTTAATCCGTATAGAATTTTAATCACGAGCCTCACCACTAGCACAAATAGAATTTTGATCTTGATTTTGATGAGAACTTAACATGGAACATGTCACTGGGTCGGGTTCAATCCGTATAAAAGGTTATTTGATTGACTTTCCATGTGGGTACCATGGATTCTTTTGATTAGTGATTCATAATTTAAATTCAAATTTCAAATTTAAATTAATAATGGGGTTAAAGATTTGGTGTAATTAGGGATTGATTAGCTGCATGATTTGATTGTAGATAAAGATGGTATGTTCTTAAAGAGGTGGGTTCAATCAACCTGGACAATCAATGCATAATTATATGTTAACGCTACTTATGTTATACTTCGTATTGATATATTTACATTTAATAATGCATGTTCTCCCTAAAGCTTATGTTATATACAATGTGGAGGGGCGATTCTCTATTTTATTAGAAACCCTGAGTAATCAATTGATAAGTTTAATCACTATGTTTGGGGTTTTATGTTTTTTCTTAAATTTTTTTATTGCAAATATATATAACTCCTCTGTTTTGATGTTTAGATGTACATGTATGAAGGCCCAAACAACGAGGAGTCGTTGTGAGAGGAACACATGCAATGATATTCTTAGTAAGGTACATCATCGATTAATATCATATTCTTCGTTATAATAAGAGGGCTCAAGTTCGAATCTAATCCAAACGGATTTTGTCGTAGTGGGCCTTCGGGCGGCCTTTTGATAGTGGGCTCCTGCTACTCATTTATATATAATTTTTATTTCAATATCATTATACGTTTATATTGAAAAATTCTTTCATTACAAAGTTCATCTCAATGCAAGTAGATATTATATGTTTGTGTTAAGCAACCCGCGAAACTCGCGGGATCTTAAACTAGTTTAAACTATTAATAACTCACATATATTCTTATGTATTTTACAATTAATACTGTTTGTATAGAATCTTAACTCGTTTAACCTGTGCATCCGTCCATTAACTCTTACTTTAAGCCATGCACATAAAAGGTATATACTTTTATTTCATTGTTTTCTCCGCCTCTCCATTTTAATATTGTAACTTTTTGATACCAAATTTGCCTCCTTCGTTTAATACAACTAACAAATAACTTTTTGTTTCCAATTATATATCAATAAAACCTTATCATCCATTTCTTTAATATTTTATATCTTCATCATGTTTGATATTTATATTAACTAGGATTGCAACCCGCCGGAATGCGGCGGGGATTCTTTAGTTATAACTAAGTCAATCTAGGACCCGCACGTTATGTTAAACCTGTCAAACGTGGAAAAAAATAGACGATGTAAAACCGTTCACCCACACACACACGTTGCGTCGTGTTAACTCGCAAAACGTAAAAACGTTAAACCAAAGACGCATGTTGCGATGTGTTAAGTCACACAATTTAGAACCAAGCATAAAGCGAAAAATTTGCAGAAAATGAAAACTATAACGGACCAAAGTTGAAAGTAACGATATTATGAGGATAGATTGCAAAAGATAAAAAGTTTTGGGTTAAAAGTAAAAAAACCAAATAATTTTGAGTTAAAAGTAATTTATGAAATACTTTTGGATGAAAAGTAAAAAAAAAATCAATTTTTTGGAAAACCCCCAAAGCCAACGTTACGACAACCATATGCATAACCATTTTTTCTTTGAAAACCCCGCAAAGCACACCCCGCCGTGCGGCAGAGCGTAAAACGGTGTCAAATAATACTAATGTCACACAACCGTTATCAACCACCAACACTGACTCGACCTAGGATATGTGTGTTGCGACGAACTTGTCAAACATGGAAAAATAGAGGTAAAAACGTTGAACCACACATGCACGTTGCGTCGTATTAACTCGAAAAATTTAGAACTATACGTAAAACGAAAATTTGCGAAAGATGAAAAGTATAAGTGACAAAAGTTGTGAAGTTAAATTGAAAATAATGAAAAGTTTTGGGTTAAAGTTAAAAAAACAAATTATGTAGGGTTAAAATTGTAAAAAGTAAAAACCTTTGGGTTAAAAAATAAAAATCAACTTTTTTTTTGGAAAACACCCAAAACACAATATACAAGTGATAATGCACAAAAAAGTTGCAAACTTGTATATGGAATAATATCTTCAACGTTTCCATATCGTAGGTGTTTGTCGTCTGATCTTGTCTCAAAGTAATAATTTATTTAAATTACTTTTCTGAGTTTTGGCCGTATATTGTTTCCCATATTTATAAACATCAAATCATCAATGATTAATAAAACTTGTTAAGTTTTTATAAAATAACTAGTTTACACTACGATGGGGCGGTTTTTTAAAAAAGAATTAAAAAAAACGCCTAAAAACGTCCGCAAACCATTACATGAGGCGTTTTTTTAAAAAAAAAAATCAAAAAAGCCCCCTTGGTGTGGTTTAAAAAACGCTGAAGGGGGAATGCTTGTCCAATCATATTTCCATTTGCATTAATTGGCCAATAAGAATTTTAAGTTCTTTTTTTAATTTTATTTTATTACAAAAAATAATGCCCAATAATGTCCCATCCCCACTACACCCATTTTAGAAAACGCCCAATAATGCTCATTTGCTGACTGGACCGTCACATGGCGTAAAATGCCCTAGGGTGGGGGCATTATCTTCCCCTTCCACTACACATGGTCTAAGAGAAAAAAAAAACAAAAAGAAGGGCACACACATGCTTTTACTTTCCTTTCAGCACCCTAGTATGCGGTATGGGGCGGGTTGGGGCGTGTGTTGGGTACAAACACCCAAGTCACCATCCCGGGTGGACTTGGGTTTCGGCGTGGCCCCTTGGCGGGGGTTTCAGCCCGGGCGTTGGGCATGTCTAGCGGTCTTCCGTGGCCGGCTATCATTGGCTGGGTTGGCTAGGTCATAGCGGCTAGGTTTAAAATTTAAAAAATAACCGTTTGGCCAAGCCAAACGGTTCACCCAAGGGCAGTGATATAAGTCACGAAGATGGGGTGGCGGTGGCCAACATCGATTTTAGAGGCAAGGAGCGGAATCCGTTTGACAAGCTCGCCCTGTTCGAAATCTACCCAACTCTTTAGGCTTTTTTTTTTTTTAATTTTGTAATCTTTTTTTTTTTGTAGGATTTTGTAATTTTTAGGAAATTTTAATAATAATTTTAGGCTTTTTTTTTTTAAATTTTGTGTGTATTTTTTAATTTTAAGCTTTTTTTCTTTTTTATAACACTGGCCAACCCAGCTTTAAACATTTCTCAATTATGCAAAATTCACTATAAATGGAAGTAAAACTAAAAAAAAAAAAAACAAGGAAAATTAACCGTGTAAACTTCACATCCAAAATTCACATAAATTCTTATTACATCACTGCAAAAAAGTTCCATTGATGATAGTTCACTAAAACATTCAAATACATAATTATAGAAACTTTCTGACTTACTGATAGGGCGGTTGCGGGTTCAGTCGAAGGGTGGTAGAGGTTTCAAGTGATGGGGTCTGGTGGTGTGGCCGACGATCTGAACAAGATGAGAAGAGGGTGTTAGCAATTTCATCAATACTTAATATACATTTTAACGTTAGTAGCAAAATTAATGATGAAGTATTTTATGATTAAGCAAACACTTGGGAATAAAAATGTAATTCTTAATCTTACTACACGAACAATCTATGTAATTAATTCTAGGAAAATTGGTTTTTAATAAACCAACCTTTACCCCATTGGTAAATAATAATCCTACCTACGTAATTGGTATACAATAATCCTACCTATCAACATGTTGGTACTCAATGAACTTCTGTTAATTTTTTTTAACTGAAGTTAGTTTTTAAGTTTTATTTATTACACAAACAGTCCCTGTAGTTGTATTTATTACACAAACAGTCCATGTAGTTGTAAAACTCGAACTAAACCCGAAAACCCGCTGAAAAACTCGAACCAAGCTGACCCGTAGACTTGTCTTGACCCGATACCCGTTGAATCTAACCCGGAACTCGAACTGGCATCTGAGATGAAACTGAAACTGAAATCTGACCCGCTTACGTGAACCCGGGTCCTGCGTCACTGTGATCGGCCAACATCTCCGACGGCCACCGCTCCTGCCGTCACTCTCCAGCACCATAATCGTTCATCATCTTCAACCTTGACAAATCCTCATCATAATCAACAACAGCAATCTCCATCAACAACTGAAAGTAAAGAACAGTGAGAGGGGTTCACCATAAACTTGTCGGATCGAACCACTGCCGCCATACGTCGTCGGGGAGCAAGAACCACCGTCGCCGACGGCGGATTTGTCGCCAGAAAACGGCATCTCTGCGCTCTCTCTCTCTCCTTCTGTCTCTCTCTCTCCCATATCTTCTCAGCTCTCTCTCTCTCTCTTTTCTGTGATATCGCCGCCGGAAATCGAGGGAGTCGAAGGGGTGTTTGGCTGTGGATGTTGTGGTTACCGGAAATAGACGGCACCGGAGTGTGGGTTACCGAGACCCGAGAAGGAGGGAAGGGGGGTGTCGTCGGCTGGACAACCGCCGCCGGCCTGTTAACCGGTGCCGGCTCCCATGCGGCTGCCGATCTGTTATCAAGAGGGGGGTGTAATTAAATTTATTTATGAACTTCAAAGTTATATAGTTTACAAATACAGGGACTGTTTGTGTAGTAAATAAAACTTAAAAACTAACTTCAGTTAAAAAAAATTAACGAAAGTTCATTGAGTACCAATATGTTGATAGGTAGGATTATTGTCACACCCCCAAAAATCCACCTGCGGAGTACCACCGCTTGGGGGCGTGACTGACCAGGATCCAGCCACCAATTATACTGAGCAATTTAATTAATAACATAAGTAATACTCACCAACCACAAGGTTAGCAAGTATCATAGTCAAAGATCAAAAGTTTTTAAGTTCAAATAGTAGTAAGTAGCGGAAGCATAGAACAAGCAGCTTTTAAACAAAATTCATAGTTCAAGTTTATTTAGAACCCAGCACAGGGGTTAGACGACCACTACACATCCCCGAGTAGCAAGCTCCTGAGTCACTGGGTACCTGCAAAGCATGCAGTAGGGTATCAACAAAAATGTTGGCGAGTCCACGAGTTGTCTAGTTTTTAATTACCAAAAACTTGTTTCACTAGTTAATTTACTCATTTATATTATGCCAAGGGGAGCTACCCCTTAAGTAAGCTACTAAACTAGTTTTCCAATACCGAATACTTATGTGACCGTACGTTTCCGTAAAGTGCCCCGTTTGCCAATGTTCTATCATCATTGACGGATTGCCATGGTCTATTAGTTCACTCCCGATCCCATACACGGGCACGATGTGAGGCTGGTAAGACCTAAATAGCGCTATCAACTAATAACCTGTTCGCCAGGCCCCGGCGACTAATCAGTATTAAGTAGTAGGGACTTGAGTGATAGAGTTGCGTTTAGTATGGCTTGTTGCATTCCATATAAATAGTAATTAACTAAAGGTCCCGTACAAAGGGAGAAAAGTAGGTTTGTGTCCCTCACAAGGGGATAGCGTTGCTTTTAGTCCGTTTCCCAACCACCGGGAACGCATGCTTTAAAGTTGTGAACTCACCTTGGGTTGCTCGGCAGACAGTTTACTTGGTCAAGTATGCTGGTCACCACGTCCTAACATGGTTACCAGTATGGGTCAGGTTTGGGTGTAAAGAAGTCACGTATATCCTATACGTATCTAACACATAGCATGCACACAGTTATCTGTTGAGTTATTGGGCCGGCTCTAATAATTGCACAGTCAAACAATAACAGTTAACACATAGTCCAATCAAACAGGCAGCCCAAACAAAACACATTGTGGCCCAATAACCAAGGCAGGCAGCCCAGTCGAGACAAGGTGGTCTCGACTCGAGAACACGCGGTCTCGAGTCACAATTAGGAGATCTCGAGTTATGAACGTCTGGTCTCGAGTGGTGCTGGCATGAGTCGCAACCTCAGGGGTCTCGAGTCCAGTCTCGAGTCGAGATCATGAAGTCTCAAGTTGAGACATTGCCGGTCTCGAGTCCTTGAAGTCTGTCTCGAGTTGTCACGTGTTGGTCTCGAGTCGCAACCGGGTGTCTCGACTCGCAACCACGGATACGTGCACATGAAGTTCTTCTAGAACCTGTCCAACTCGTACTATCCAATAGAATTGTGATTTCATGAAATTGTGTACTAACCAATAGGATTTCATAAACATGTTTTCTTGTCTAAATTCTAATTAAATCAGATCAAACCTCACATATTCAAATGTTTTCAACATTGTTCATCATATTCAACATTTGTTCATCATAAGTTCATATCATACTTAACACATATTCATAATGTTCTTCATGAGATTATTCAAGCATGAAATGTTGTGATCAAGGATCAAGTAAATCTTGCATTATCTCATCAAACACACATTTGTCCTAGAATATCTAACATGAATCGGATAGCAAAAATCATCCTAAGTTATTAATCATTTACCATTCAAAACATCTTAGCAAAACATTATCATACAATAGTTCACACACATTATTCATCATTTAACCATTACAAACTCACTAATCATACAAAGATCATGCAAAAGACCTCTAAACTAGTCATGTTTCTTATTCATTAAGCACACATAACTCTTAACACACATTAAAACACTAACCGGTTGTGTTCCGAGGTGCGAGGTTATGGAGGATCGATGAACGGGCTTCCGAATGATGATTCCAAGCTTGAGCCGAGAGTTCTAGTGTTGCCGATTGGATCCGAGAGAGGAAGAAGATGGTTTTTGTGTTGGTGCTCTAGGGTTTTAGTGATGGAAAGAGTGTGTAGGAGAGTGTGTGTGGAAATGTTGCAAATGGTGAAAAGTGGCAAGGTTGGCCACTCTTATGGGTTTTATACCCGGACCGAGTTGGTGCACCCTAGTGGGTTTCCGGGCGGCATGGCCCAATCCGGCCCAACTGTTTGCTGTTTACTCGAGACCAAGTGGTCTCGAGTCGGGTTCATGGTCTCGGCTTTCCGCATACGAAAATATATATATTTAACCATTCGTTATATGTACACATAATTACACACGAGGATCACATAGCATATCAAGATCAACACCATTTTTCATTTAATAACGTATATACACACAATGTTATTACAAGATATTCGCTCGGGAGAACCTAGAGTGTCACAATTATTGTATACCAATTACGTAGGTAGGATTATTATTTACTAATGGGGCAAAGGTTGGTTTATTAAAAACCAATTTTCCTTAATTCTAAAGATAATCATTGTAATATATAGTATAATATAATAAATATATACCTACAATAAAAATAACTAAATAGTATATATAATGTAAAATATATTATTTGAGTTAGAAATAAAAAAAGTAATTATATGCATGTAAATAAGATTGTTAGAATCTAAAATAAATCATAATTTTACACTAGTAGAGTAACTAAGTAATCACTCTATATTAATTACACATAATTACTCTACTAGAATAAATATACCATTTTTTTTTAAATTTTGCAACTAAACATGATATGCTTTTAAGTAGATGGAAAAAAAATCATCTAATTCTTATGTTTAGTATGTTAAAACTCATTTGTATTTGATATTTACCCTACATAAGCAATCAATAAATGAGATAAGTCCGAATCCAACCCAAATTTAAAAAAAAAAAACTCAAAACTAATTGTGTTCATGAGTTTGTATATCGGTTTATTCCATTCGGTTTATTTGGTTTTCACTTTCTTTTACGTCATTAGAGCATTCATATCTATTTCATCAAATTCTATGACCGTGGTCTTCATATTGTAAAGGTAGCTGTAAGTGATTGTGAGTGTATGAAAGAGAAAATATTACTGTTATCTATACATTTTACATTTGGGAGGATATTGTTCCCCTTTGATAATTTTTTTAATATATTTTAAAAGTTGTTGTGAGTAGGTGAGATAAAATGTAATAATAAAGATATAAAAAAATATTATTTAATTAAAAGGAGAAGAAAATATAGTTGTTTTTATTGTAATTATAACTTATAAGATAGATTTAAGAGTAAACTGCCAAAATGGTCCCTGAGATTTAGTCAATTTTGCTAATTTAGTCCAAAACTTAAACCTTTTTAATCTAGGTCCATGTGGTTTCAATTTTGTTGCCAATTTCATCCAAAATCAAAATTTACTCAGATTTTTTCAGTTAACATCAATTATTCTGTCTTTTCCTCCCTTTTAATAAAGAGCAAAATGGTCAGATTTTTTTTTTAATTTGTTATAATAAAACGTTAAGAGACCATTTTCCCCTTCATGAAAAGGGAGGAAAAAGACAGAAAAAACTGGATGTTGATTGAAAAATCTGACCAGATTTTGATTTTAGATGAAAATGACCATAAAATTGAAACCACGGTGATTCAGATTCAAAAGATTTGAATTTTGAACTAAAATGAAAAAAAATGATAAAACCTCATAAACCATTTTTACATTTTACTCTAGATTTAATGAAATAAAACATGAATGATTTAATCCTGTATAATATACTTTTTATTCAAAACAAATAATTATAAAATCAATGATTAACTTCCAAAGTAGCATTAGTTACCACCAATCTTGTTCGACAAAATATGAATCCTTAAAAAGTTTTGACTCCAATTTACGCCGGCACACATTTCTTGAAAGATTATCTACGTTTCATACTCCCCTCCAAAAGTAGACATCATCTGACCTCCAATAATCCATTCCCATTTTTAACTTCATCCAAATCACCATTCCCCCATTCAAATATTATTTAATTCAATATCAACTATTCAGTTTCAATCTGCAACAACACTTCAATGGAGTCTAAAGCCACTCGCCGTCTTCAAACAATTCACAACCACATTACCTCCGCCGCCGCCGCCGCCGGTCCACCGCCGTTGGTGCAACCCAACCACACTGCCGGAGAGTTCTTCAATGGTATGTTGTCTGATTTGTTTGTGTTAACTTACCCCTTTTATGAATCTCGATGACTTTATTCTGATTTCTCAGATTCCCAGAATTTTTTTGGGGATTATTTGCTTTTAAAGATACCTTAAAAAGTAGGGATTTAATCATAAATTAGGGTTCTGTATGCAAATTATTCTCCTTTTTGATTTGCATTTTATTATCAAGATTTCTGATTTTAATTGTTGTTTTATTCTTTAGCTGCATTTTGTGTTATCCTGATCACTGTACAGTAGATGTCACAAAAAAAAAAAAAAAAAAATATAAAAAAAAAAAAACTGATTGTTGGTTTGTAATATCGGATTTTGATATAGCTGTATTTTGTGTTATCCTGATCACTGTACAGTAGATGTCACAAAAAAAAAAAAAAAAAAAAAAACCCTGATTGTTGGTTTGTAATATCGGATTTTGATATTATTGCAGAGCAAGGGTACAGTGTTGTTCTTCCAGAAAAATTGAATACAGGAAAGTGGAATGTTTACAGGTATTGATTGCGAAAAATCAAAGGTTACATGGGTCGAAGTAACTTTTAACGATTTGGTTTCGTGACAGATCTATAGCTTCTCCTTTGAAGTTGATCACTACATTTCCTGATCACCCCGAAATTCGTACCTTGCATGATAATTTTGTGTAAGTTTGTTAGTTCACAAAGATTTTTGTATAATGCAATTTTTTTTGCTGATTCTGATCGGCTTTTGCTACAATTTTATTATAGGTATGCATCAGAAGCCTTTAGTGATTACAATTATTTGGGTACACGGGTTCGTCCGGATGGAACTGTTGGCGAGTAAGTTAATCAGTCGTCTTACTTGTCACGCAAGTGACGTCCGTTTTTTTTTTTAATCGTTCCGCGTCTGTTTACAGCTACAAGTGGACAACTTACGGGGAAGCAGCCACAGCTCGGGCGGCTATCGGCTCTGGATTAGTGGCCCATGGAATACCAAAGGCATGTCACGCGTATAGTACTTTTTATATTCAAGTTATATGTTATTTTTATTTAAGTGATTAATTTGCCGAATTGGTTAATATTGCATCAGGGATCATGTATTGGAATATATTTTATCAACAGACCAGAGTGGATAATTGTTGACCATGCTTGCTCTGCATATTCTTACGTATCTGTGCCCTTATACGATACCCTTGGTTTGTCGCGTGCTTTTTTTATAAATAATTTTAATCTCTTATATGTTGCGGATGTGTAAAAGTGTAGTAATGCTTAATCTTGTAGGCCCGGATGCTGTTAAGTTTATTGTGAACCATTCTTCTGCACAAGCCATATTTTGTGTGCCACAAACATTGCATAGTGTACGTTTAATAATATCTTATTAGTCAATTCGACGTTTTTTGACTAAAAAGCTATTATGACTTTAGTGAAATTTTAACCGTACGCGCCTAACATTTTGACATTTCAGTTGTTGAGCTTTTTGTCCGAGATTCCTTCTGTCCGTTTGATAGTGGTATAACCGCAAATTATTCGATTTAGTTTCTTATTATTTACAAAAAAAGTTTGTTTCATATTTACAATTTAAAAGATTTAAAATCTTCAAGAACTAATGTAGGTGGTTGGAGGTGTTGATGAGCTGATGCCATCGCTTCCATCAGCAACAGGCGTTAAGGTGGTATCATTTTCACAACTAATTACTCAGGTAATCCAATATCTTTTTTTTTCTTTCGACAAAAACTTGATTTCCGCCTTTTGCTTACTAACTTCTCTGTCGAATAAATCGGTGCTTTTTTAGGGTACTAGCAACCATTACCCCTTTTGTCCACCAAAACCGGAGGATGTTGCTACAATATGCTATACAAGTGGTACAACTGGGACACCAAAGGTTTGTCACTTATACTTTACGGTTAATACCAATACTATAAAAATTAAAAAACCAGTATGCTAACTTATTTTTTTCGAAAAATTTCCAAAACCTATTTTTGGTGTTAAGTTTACCTGAAAAAATTTACATGAAAAAAATCACTAAACTAATGTTTGTGTATTAAAGTCCCTAAACTTGTCTAAAATGCACGTCTTTGTGTATTATTTTTATAAAATAATGACTTGTTTGTTAACTCTTGAATTGGTCAAAATATGACAAAGGTATTCAATATTTCCGAATTCTTTAATATACAAAAACTAGTATTTTGATTTATTTTTATTTTCTTACATTATTAGGGGGCTGTACTTTCCCATGGAAACTTAATTGCAAATGTTGCTGGTGGAAGTCTTGGAATTAGATTCTATCCGTCGGATGTGTGAGTATTAAATATTAATCACCTCGTACGAATAGTTGTTAATAGCGACCATAGCGGTCGCTATAGCGCGCTTTATGGCGATGCGACTATGTGTCGCTATGTTGGTTATGGCGATGAATAGCGAGCTTAGCGACAGTATGGGTTTTTTTTTTGATGTTAATATCAATTAGATATAGCTATAAAATAGCTGGATTTATAGGTTTTTGTTAAATATACATATAAAAATTTTCAAAATTCTTTTTCTAGTGTAATCGCTATTTATAAAATAGCCGTCGCTATTTGTCGCTATTCGCTACGTAGCCTATAGGTGCCTTGTCGCTATTCGCCATCGACAACTATGCTCGTACACTTAAGACGCCAATTTTTCATCATAATCCGAGTTATTTCCTTATAACTTATTCTTATTCGACAGTTATATATCTTATCTTCCCTTGGCACACATTTATGAAAGAACGAACCAGATTATATTGGCGTACTATGGTGGCTCTGCTGGATTTTATCAAGGAGTAAGAAACTAATATAGTTATTTCGGTTAATTACGTAATGAGAAAATATCCCATATTTGTTAGCTTCATGTCGCGTTTTCATTCGTGTAGGACAACTTGAAGTTATTGGATGACATGGCTTTATTAAAACCGACGATTTTCTGCAGCGTTCCTCGGTTATATAACAGAGTATATGATGGGTATGATTAGATGAACAGAATGATTTATTCTGCAATCAATACAGTACAGTTTATTTAATGCTGACTCAGCCAGCCATGTGGTTTTTGCAGCATTATGAATGCAGTGAAATCATCTGGTGGTTTGAGGGAAAAGTTGTTTAATGCTGCATATAATGCAAAGAGGCAAGCATTAATTAAAGGTAACATATATATTTATAAAACTTTAAATATAAATAATATATAAAACAAGGGGTATATCATTTTGGCAAGCGCAACCAGTTAAGTTTATAAGGTTAGGGGTGCAAGCGAGCCGAGCCGAGCCCAAGCTCGAGCTCGTTTAACATATGAAAGCTCGAGCTCAAGCTCGGCTCGATTTGAGCTTTATTTCTAAAGCTCGAGCTCGGCTCGAAGGTAATTTTTCAAGCTCGAGCTCGGCTCGGACTCGACTCGTTTAGTATTTATTAATTAATTTATATTAATTATAATTATTATTCTACATATAATTTAGTTATTTTTTTATATTTATATAAATGGTAATTATTATTCTATAAATATATGTTTAGTATATTAATAGAAAAATATATAAACAGAAAGCTCGTTTAGGCTCGCGAGCCGGATCGAGCTCGATAAGCGAAGCTCAGGCTCGGGCTCGTTTACTAAATGAGCTTGTTTTTAGGCTCAGGCTCGAGCTCGAGCTCGTTTAAGCTCGGCTCGTTCGAGCTTTTTTTCGAGCCGAGCTCAAGTAGCTCGCGAGTAGCTCGGCTCATTTGCACCCCTAGTTTATATTTTAAGATTTCTGATAGTTATTTTTTATAGGCAAGAACGCATCTCCAATGTGGGACCGATTAGTGTTTGACAAAATAAAAGCGAAACTTGGCGGACGGGTTCGTTTTATGGTTTCAGGGGCGTCTCCGTTGTCTGCTGATGTCATGGATTTTCTTAAAGTGTATGTTAGTTTTCAATATTTTATTATTTATCACAAAAGGTCATATATTCATATTATTAATTATTTTAACAGAAAACTAACATGTTTTCAGGTGCTTTGGTTGTCCTGTATCTGAGGGGTATGGAATGACCGAGAGTTCTTGTGTTATAACGTTTATGAATGTCAACGATGTCACCTCAGGTCACGTGGGCGCTCCTAATGCTGCTTGTGGTCAGTTTTTTTCTTTTTCAATAAAATATATTAGAAGCTATAGTTTGCTATTCTCACTAATTTAGTAGGAGTGTTAAAACATATAAAAGTATGAAATGTCAATTATAGTCTCGATCATAAGATAACAATAATAATAAAATTAATATTCTAATTTTTTTTTAATAATTTCTTGTTTCAGAAGTAAAGCTTGTAGATGTTCCGGAAATGAACTATACATCCTATGATCAACCATATCCTCGTGGAGAGATCTGCGTGAGAGGACCGATTGTCTTTCAAGGCTACTACAAAGATGAAGTGCAAACGTATAATTAAGTCTTGATTGTGTATCTTTAAATGTGTGTATTATACCGAGTTTTGTGTTGATTGGTTAATTTACATCTATTTAATTTGATCAGGAGAGAAGTAATCGATGAAGAAGGATGGCTTCATACCGGAGACATAGGATTATGGTCACCTGGAGGCCGCTTAAAGATCATTGACCGGTAAGACATGTCGTCGGTTAACGGGTCTAATAGATTCAGGTCAAAACGGGTCAGTTTTGTATGGATCAGGTCGAATCCATACAAAAATGATTACAAAAACTATATTTATTTCAAAGATAGTTTAATTCTTTGAACATAATGATCTAGGAGGTTTTAACTTTATGCTTTGTTTGACCCATTAGAGATAACGCGCAACCCAAATCCATTTGTAAGTAAACGGGTCGAATTTGCCACCAACAGGATTATGACCTATAAGTATTTTATTAATTATATATTTTCTTATTATCAGGAAATAGAATATTTTAACGGGTCGAATTTGCCACCAATAGGACTATGACCTATAAGTATTTTATTAATTATATATTTTCTTATTATCAGGAAATAGAATATATTAACGGGTCGAATTTGCCACCAATAGGATTACGACCTTTAAGTGTTATATTAATTATATTTCATAATATCAGGAAAAAGAACATTTTCAAATTGGCACAAGGAGAGTACATAGCTCCCGAGAAAATCGAGAACGTATATGCGAAGTGCAAATTTGTGGCACAATGCTTTGTTTATGGTAAGAAATTTAAGGATTTATTAATTTGGTTATATCTTTGTTAATTGTTTCATATTTCTTAAAGTTTTATTTATTATTGGTTGAAAATAGGCGACAGCTTCAACTCTTTTTTAGTTGCTATTGTCTGTGTGGACCCTGATATGCTCAAAGCATGGGCTGCTAAGGAAGGAATAAAGGTGACAATTTATATTTATTTTTGCTTTTGATCTTAGTAGAAATTGAACGGCAGAATATATATGTTTAAACTAAAATATGATTAGGAAATAATTAAACTTCAGTTGCATTTAATATGTTTTATATATTTGACCAAGACGGCAAATTCCCGCACACTGCTTATAACCCTGTTCTTTGAATCTACACTTTGTTACAAAAGATTACAAATTTCACATTTTATATTAAAACTTATTCTATGACTTGTAGTTTGAAAGTTTGGAACAACTGTGCAATGACCCGCGGGCAAGAAAAGCTGTCCTTGCCGACATGGATGCAGTTGGAAAGGAAGCTCAGGTAACGCTTCTCTGCTAACTTGCTTTTGTTCTATCTTATCAGTCAAATGTGATTAGTAAAATCAAATTATTTCAATAATATTATTTTTTTAAAATAAAAGGTTTAAGGGGTTTTATGTATTAAATTAGGCTTTGGCCAACATTCGATTCATATGACATGTTTCCTTTTTACCAATCTTTTTTTGTAGATTTTACCTGTTTAACCCGTTAGAGATATAAGCCTGAATTGACCCATTAGTTAGGAAAATGATTGAAATTGCCACCACTAGAGAAGACCGGCCTACTACGTTTTGTAATAAACCCTCAAGTAATTCTAGTTGGCAGTGTTAAGCTTGATCATTAATCTGTGTTTGTTTCTTTTAGCAAATTAGCTATCCATTTTTACGTATTTATGAATAATTTGTCATCTTTGCTCGATGTCACAAATATTGTTATTGTATGCAGCTGAGAGGTTTCGAGTTTGCAAGATCCGTCACTTTGGTAGCCGAACCATTCACCATGGAAAATGGTCTGCTTACTCCAACATTTAAGGTAAGTATTAACATACCAAATATGACCCATGTGCTTATGAGTGAATTGATACGGGTTTACGGGTCAAAAGGGTAAAATAATAAAAAAAAATTTGAAAATAAAAATGGTACAAATAATCAAACTAGTCAAAATAGTTCAAGTTGCTCAAAACTTATTATATATGTTTCGACCCATTTACTTATTAGTGGGTTAATACGGGTTTTGTTTTATCTGAAACGGGTCAAAAAGGGATAATAACATGTCAGCTGAAAAAAAATAAAAACGAGACAAATGAATCAAATAAGTCAACTAGTTGAAAGTCGCCTAAAATGTATTTTTAGTCCTTTTTTAAGACACTAATTATTATAGAGCATTCAAATGTTTTAGCGAAAAACGACTGACCCATACAAGAAAACACTCGTTTTGATCTCTTGACCCCCCATTTTGCTACCGCTACAACATTTTTGTAAAGATGATTATGAATGTTAAAATTAAAAATTCGCAACTAATAGATGAACATTGGTGCAGGTTAAGAGGCCACAAGCAAAGGCACACTTTGCGAAAGCTATAGCTGATATGTATGAAGAGGTTGCGGCATCCGAATCCTCAGGCAAAAGAGTTCTTTGAAACCAACATGATTCTATACAAAAGCCATATTCATCTTATATTGGAATTTGTAGTATATTCTGAATTTCTGATCATATTGTGATGTTTAAAAACGTTTTTTAAACATATTTTCTCTAAAGACATCATTTTATAAATCTCTTTTCCTAATTAATTTAAAATAAAGAGGGTCTTTTTTTTTTTTTTTAAACCTAACTTATCATTAACATATTTAATCTACAATACTACAACAAAAATTGATAATGTACACAATGTCACAAATAGTACAATTTCGTGACATCCATTTTAGGAGCCACAATAGAGGTCTCACAGATATTCAAATAATGCATAAAAAATACCCTCAGCACGAGTTTGGAGGCTACTCTGATCATGTGAAAGAAGAAAATTTCTTGAATAAAACGAAATAATTTAATAAATTATCCAATATTTCCAAAAGTCAAACAAATCAATTGAGAGGAAGAGATCTTGGTTAAGTCCTGTAGACAAATAGGGGGAATAAAAAGAAATTTGCGATTAAAGTGATCCACATATCTTTGTGTTGACTTTATACCTGTAACTTTATTATTGAATTAATATTAATATTATTAATAATAAGTAATAAATGAAAATAGTTATTAAAAACATATGTCATTGACATTACAAAGAAATCAGATATTCAATAAAGATTTTATAAGATTTTTAGAACAAACTTGACTTCCACAATAACTATGTTTTTTTTTTAACGACGAATTTCTTTTAATTTATGTGGGACTTGAATCCAATACTTCTCCATACTAAGATATTTAAAGATTTTGCCTTTGCCAATGAATCACCATCCCATTAGTCCAAAATAACTATTTTCATCAAGTAAGAATATGCTATGGATATAAAATATAGATTTAATAAAAAAATATGTTACAAGAATAAATTAGGTTTTTTTTTTTAGAAAGTAAATGTTATCTTCGAGTTTCCTTTGAAATTTTTCGAGTTTCCATTCATCACTTATATTGAGGTCAAAAGAACCGCCAAAATCTGCTTCACATAGGCCATTAGCCAATAGAAATTTCATAAATTATAACACAAGCAAAAGTTGTAGTTCTGTAATTGCATAGAGAATACAATATCAGTTGTAATATTATAGTTTTAATTGTGATATATGAGAAAATTGTTTAACCGTATAATTTTCTCTCTTATATATGATCATCCCTACATAAAAATGTTTGACTGATTTTGTTACAAACGTGCTTCATGAGAATTGTGTTCATCATGTAAGAAAATATCTTTAAATAATGATTAATGACTATAAGATAGATCCTCCAAAATGTAATATGAAAATGATAAAATAGGAGGCTCCACCTCAAATCTCATTTGTTTCACTTTGTCTACGGTAGAGATACCAAGCATAAGGAATATTTGGCCTCAAATACCATAAACATGCTTCAGCAAACTCACACTACTTCTATATACGTCCAATTCAGTCCAGAGAAATAAGAGTCACATGGAAATTAATACTCCAAACTTATATTGAAGTCAAAAGAACCGCCAAAATCTGCTTCCATAGGTCATTAGCCAACAGAAATTTGATAAATTATAACACAAGTAAGTTATAGTTCTGCAATTACATAGAGGAATACTATATCAATTGTAATATTGTTGAAATATATAAATATATATGTTTTATTCAATTCAATATCTAATATATATTTCCTCCCTTTTGTTTTATGTTTTGTTTTGAGGTATTTGGACTGCTTATAAAGTTTGGGTTGCTTTGGATGGCTTAGGGCTCACGTACAAGGGAATCCTCCGACTATTTATCACTGCCTTGGGATCCTGGCTGAATACACAACAAATCTCTCACATCTCTGTTGTCTTCTTTTCTCCCTTGAACATTCATCTCTTAGGGTTTTTGTCCCTTTGTCTGTTCGAGAGATTCTTGGTCTTGTTTTGATCAATACTTTGTGCAGATCATACAGTTGATGATCTGCCCAGTTTAAGCTTTGTTTCAACGGTGGTTTGTATCGTTTTTTGTTCTTTGTTTTGCTTGAAGACTTCTGTACCTACTTGGTCATTTTATAAGAGATTTGCTGTTCTTTATATCGTGTTTATCACATGGTATCAGAGCCATAAGTGGCTCTTGGGTGATTCATCTTCCACTGCTGCTTCCATGAAGTATATCAATCGTAGATCTGTGTGCGATTCAAGGGAATCCAAGGAGTCTTGGTGGTTCCTTTGATTCTGCCGACTCCGGATTGTCTTTGTTGTGTCCGTGGTTTTCGTGAAGCTGTGTTTGGGGTTCTTCCTCAATTCCAGTTGATCATTTTTTGGTGCTCATGCATCTCAGAAGATTGAAACCCTAATCTAGGGTTTCCGCGTGTCTATTGAAAGGGTTCTTGTTGGTCTCTTTTACAGGGCAAACCAACAGAACTTTCATTGGTATTCTTAGCTTATAATCAGGCTTGTAACCCTAAGTGAAGGTTACAAGTCTGGTTACTAGAGTTACACACACCCATTGTGAGATTGTTCTATGTCTGTCCTTTTATTTTATTTTATTTTTATCCTTTTTTGCATCACTGAGTCTGTGAGTCTAGGCATATTGATACCGGGTTTAGCAAGATCGGTTTGATTATTGGGATACAGAGAGAGTCCACTCTATCATTTGTTCTGTTCAGTTTGTGTGTTAAAGCTCCCTGAATACTGTCTGCGGAGGCACCTTTGAGTGACGAACCTCTAATCGGATCGTTGTTTAGGTTTTGTTGGTCTTTGTGTTATTAGTGGTTGTTTATTGTCTTGATTGTTTCTTGACTGGTTCTATCTGCCTTACTTGTGTTTTTTTAATTGTTATTCTGTTTACTCTATTTGTGCTATTCTGATTGATCTATTTTATCTACTATGCCTGGCGATGATAATGTGATTATTACTGATACTGTGACATCCTCTAGTGCTACCCTAGTTAACAAGATTGATGCTGGTGATCCATTGTTCCTTCACCCCAGTGACTCTGCCAATTTGTCTATAGTTAGTGTGAAACTTAAAGGGTCAGAGAATTATAGGATTTGGCCCAATGCTATGTATCTTGCCTTACATGTTAAGAATGGGTTTATTGATGGTACTTGTCTTAGGTCTAAAATTGATGAGGTTTTGGGTAGACAGATGGATAGATGCAACTCTATTGTTCTTACTTGGATTCTAACTCTGTGTCTGAAGAATTGTATCTTGGTCTAGTTTATTCTAAAATTGCTTCTGATGTATGGAGAGATTTAAAGGAGACTTATGATAAGATAGATGGATCTGTTGTGTTTAATCTGTATCAAAAGATCAACTCTTTTAGTCAAAATGGCATGCCTGTCTCAGAATATTATCGTAAGTTGAATTGCATGTGGAAGCAATTAGATCAATTACTTGCTTTACCTGCCTGTTCTTGTGATGCATCTAAACAATTTAATGATTTTAATCATCTTATAAAGCTGATGCGGTTCTTAATGGGTCTCGATAGTTCATATCAGTCTGTGAGAACAAATTTGTTAACTAAAGAAAACTCTTCCTTCTGTGAAGGATGTTTTTTCAGTTATCTCTAAAGAAGAGTCTCATCTACATTCTAAACATTTTTCTGATAAAAACCCTAATAGTGCTGTTGGTTTTGCTGTTAAGGCTAATCAAACTGTTGAGTCAAAGAAAAAAGGTGTAAAAACTCCTAACCCTAATCTCAAATGTTCTCATTGCAATAAGACTGGTCTTACTATTGAGAAGTGTTTTGAACTTGTTGGCTATCCTTCTTGGATGAAATCAAAACCTGGTGGGAACAAGGGTAACATGGTTAGTAATAATGTTAATGCTGATACTACTGATATCTCTTCTGTTGTGAGTTCTCTAACAAATATTCAGATAGCCCAACTGCTTTGTCTCTTGAATGATAAACCTAGGGGTGATTCTCAGGGTAGTAATTTTGCTGGTATGTCTATTGTTTTTCAGACTTTGTTGAAAATGGAAAAAAAAGTAGGATGGATAATTGATTCTGGGGCTAACTAACATATGATAATGATTGATGATTGTCTTATTAATCAAAAGGATGTCACTGAATTTAATATTAAAGTTAAACACCCTAATGGCACTAGTGCCTAGGTAACTAAAATTGGGTGATATTAAATTAAGTGACAGGGTCATTCTTTACGATGTGTTTGTTGTGCCTAATTATTGTGTCAACTTAATCTCTGTTCATAAACTTGCTAGAGATTGTAAGCTTATTGTTTCTTTTGATGAAGATAATTGCTATATTCAGGATTCTCAAACAAAGAAAGTCCAGGTGATTGGTAATCAGTTTGATGGTCTATACTTCTGTGGTAGTTCTTCTGTTTCAAATAAGGTGTGTGATGCTAGTTGTGATGTTAACCTTTGGCATGCTATGTGACAACTCGTATTTCCAAACCCTTTCTTCCTGTACTGATCTTTTTATGTCTCGTTGTACATTATGATTTGATGATTGTAATGTGAACTAAAATGTATGTGCTAGTTGTATGTTTGAATTACTTGAATGTTATAAGTGAACTAGTGTCACATGTTCAATCGCACAAGACCTTTGAGTTGTACACCCCTACTCGACCACACACTCTCTCGTCGATATAATCCATGATTCTCGGCCCAAACAACTCATCAAGCCCAATACGTCCCAGGCCCAGAAACCCCCCTCCCCTCCTGTGCGCATATTTGTAGAAGTAAGCATAGTATTTTGGAGTTTTAGAAACATAATCAAACCCTAAGCTCTCCTCTTCTCCCTTACATACTTGACGGCTGCCATATTCCTTTCTCGAAGATTTTCGTGGCCTTCATCTTCTTTCTCTCAGTTAGTATATCGTTACCATTGCTTTATTCAATTCCCTGGTTATATGTGATTATATTGTTACATGCTATTGTGTTAAATTGTATCCTTACATGATGAGTCGTACTTAGGGTTGTATGCTCATAGAATCATCGATGAAACCACTTGAATCTAATCTAAAAGGACGATTGATGATGAATACTCACAAAACATATGGTTAGCCGTATCATGTGTTGGTCCGATTTGATTAATGATCATATATTTTAATAATCCTGATTGTATATGGTTATTATATGATTAAGGGTATGTATTTCAGTGTTATTAGTTCTGATGATGATCGACAATTAAGGTTTGTTTGAACATGAAAAATAACTGTTGTTTGATCCGATAAAACATGCCAAATTTGTTAACTGATGTTACGAGATTAATGGGGAATAAAGGAGGAAACCGGTTACAATGTTTGGGGTCTCGACAGAGATTGCGACTTGCAATCTCCGGTTTCGACTCGAGACCTTCGCGCTTTCGACTCATCATTAAACATCACAAAGCTGCAAGACTCGAGACCAGCTGGTTGCGACTCAAGACCAGCTTGGTCCTGACCCGAGACCTGACTCGAGACCAAGAGGTCTCGGAACAACGGTTTTGACTCGAGACCGCTATAGTTGCGAGTCGAGACCTTTTGTTCTCTACTGAGTTTCAATTTGCATGATTAATGGGCTACACATTCACTACATGGGTTTAGGTGAATGGGCTACACATTCTGAATGGATTGTATGTTACTGGGGCGCAATAGGGTGTACAACTGAGTCGTTATGTGCTTATGTGAACTGTGTGTGTAATGTGAGACCATGTATGCTTGATTCAATGGCTGGAATACGTGTATGTAAGTGTGACTTGATTATACGTATGACACTAATTATTATTAGGAACTACGTTAGGGTTTGGTTGACCGACTTGGAATATGTGACTTAATTTACCGAGCAAATCTAAGGTGAGTTCGCTACTCTTTGAGTATGCGTCCCAGTGGGTGGGACAATCAAATGGGTATTCCTGAGAGGAATATGTCTTTTCTGGGTTAAACTTGGATGTTGGATAATACACTCACTCCTATCACCCTAAGTCCCATCTTATACCGAATTAGTTACCTGAGAGGTAACGGGGTATTAGTTGATAGCGCTATTAGGCTTGGCAACCTCACACCGTACCTGAGAGGACGGGCATGAACTAATGACCTTAAAATCACGACTAATGTTCAACAGGACATTGGGGACGGGCAAACAAACTGACGCCATCTTGTGGTACTCGAGTTATTATCAACATTGTTTTAAACTGAACTAAACACTTGGCAACTAACGTTTTTACAAAACAGTGAACTCGCCAGCTTTGTGCTGATACACTTGTTGCATGCTCGCAGGTTGTTAGATTCTTGGATATGGAACTTGCTGTCTGGAATTGTTGGAGTGGTCATGGGTCGAGAAACTTGGAACATGTGACAAGACTATTGGTTTTCATACATCTAACTTTTGAACTTTGAACAATGATTTACATTATGCTTCCGCTGAACATGTTAACCTTTAAGTCATGTTTTGAGAATACTATAACATAATAAATGGGAACTTTTATCTAATATTTTGTTATTAGTTCAATGTGAATGGTGGCTGGATCCTAGTACGTCACACGCCTAGCAGAGTTTCCGCAGGTGGTATTTTGGGGTGTGACATGCTAGGTTAGGACATCTTACTGAACCAGTTCTGCATGTTTTAAAAAATAATTTGAATATTAAAACTAGTACTAAATTAGACACTTGTGAAACTTCTCCTAGAGCTAAATAGCATAGGGAGCCTTTTCCCTTAAGTGACCGTAAATCTAAGTTGTTGGGTGATCTTGTTCATCTTGATGTTTGGGGTCCCTATAGGGTTCAAAGTAGGGTTGGTTTTAGATACTTCCTTACTGTTGTAGATGATTTTACTAGGACTGTGTGGGTATTTCTCATGAAATCAAAAGATGAAGTCTTTTACCATATTAAAGGTTTTCATAATATGCTTAAAACTCAGTTTAGTAAAATAGTTAAAGTATTCAGGAGTGACAATGGTACTGAATTCACAAATAAACAAATGAATAATTTTTGTTATGAAAATGGTGTTATACATCAAACTTCATGTGTTCATACCCCACAGCAAAATGGGGTAGTTGAAAGAAAACATAGGCACCTGTGGAATGTGGCTAGAGCTTTACTCTTTCAAGGTGATTTTCCACTTAAGTTTTAGTCTGAATGTGTTCTTACTGCTACTTATCTAATTAACAGGACCTCTTCATCCGTTTTAAATGGGAAGTCTCCATATGACCTAGCGTATGGTTTTGCTCCTGTGTTAAGTCAACTTAGGGTTATAGGGTGCCTTTGTTTCAGCACCGTGTTAAATAATTTTGATAAGTTTAGCATACATGCTGAAAAATGTGTTTTGTTTGGATATTCAAATGAAAAAAAGGGATATAAACTTTGGAGTCTTGATCAAAAAATAATGTTTTATTCTAGGGATGTCAGGTTTTATGAAACCGTATTTCCTTTTAAAGAAAAGAAAATGTCTTTTGATCTTGATACTTCTTTTGAAGTTAATACTTTAAATTTCTTTGATTTATCTGATTTAAACAATACTCAAAGCCCTAACATTGATCCAATTCCCAATGATGACAATATTCAAACAAGTACTTCATCAGGTCATGGGTCTGAGTAGTCTGGGATGGATTTAGATGTTACTTTAGGGATGGCTGATAATCAGCAACCTAGTAATGAAGAATCAGGACCAAATAGGGCTGAGCATGATACTAAATATGAAGACCATAATAATTCTGAGGGAGGAATTGAGGATCAAACTAGCACTGCTCTTAGGAGGTCTTCTCGAAACATTAAATTTCCGTCTAAACTTGATGATTATGCGGTTGATGGGAAAGCTAACTATGGTCTAGAAAGGGTCTTAAATTTTGCTAACTTGTCCCCTGAAGGTGTGTGTTTTGCTTCTGTCCTAAATAAAAGTTGTGAACCTAAAAACTATTTTGAAGCAAAATATGATAGTAATTGGGTTAATGCTATGAACTTAGAACTAGAAGCTTTACATAAATTTAACACTTGGAAAATTGTAGACTTACCACCTAATAGGAAAGCTATTGGGTGTAAGTGGGTTTATAAGATAAAGTACAAGTCAAATGGTGAAATAGAGAGATATAAGGCTAGACTTGTTGCTAAAAGGTTTAGTCAAAAGGAAGGCATTGATTTCTTTGATACTTTTTCACCTGTTGTAAAAATGGTCACTATTAGGTGTGTTTTGTCCATGGCTGTCCACTTTATCTGGGAAATATTCCAACTTGACATTAATAATGCTTTTCTTTATGGTGAGCTTAATGAAGAGGTTTATATGTGTTTGCCTGATGGTTATCGTCAATCTGTTAGGTCTAAAGTTTGTAGATTAAAAAAGTCTCTTTATGGCTTAAAACAAGCTCCTAGGATGTGGAATGAAAAGCTTGTTTATGTACTTCTTAATCTTGGTTTTGAACAAAGTAAGTGCGATCATTCCATGTTTGTTATGACAAAAGATTCTGGGTTTATTATTCTTCTTGTCTATGTGGATGATATTATTATAACTGGTAGTTGTTCAAAACAAGTTGATGAAATCAAACTTTTACTTAAGTCAAAGTTTTCAATAAAAGACTTGGGAAAGTTGCAATATTTTTTTGGGTAGTTGTTAGAAATACAACTAGTTTATGTTTAACTCAAAGAAAATATTGTTTAGATTTACTTGCTGAATTCGGTATGACTGGTTGTAAACCAGTCAGTTGTCTATAGACGCAACTCATGTTTTAACTCATTTATGTGAAAAGGATAATCAACCATTAACCAACATAACTGTTTAACAAAAACTTGTTGGAAAGTTGATTTACCTTTCTCACACTCGACTAGATATTGCATATTCTGTGCATTATCTTAGTCAGTTTATGCATTCGCCTACTCAAGCTCATTTTAAAATTGCATTAAGGCTGTTAAGGTGCTTAAAAGGTGCTCCTGGAAAGGGGATTTTGTTTAAAAAAGAGGACTCGTTGGGCATGAAGGCCTTTTCTGATTCAGACTGGGCTAAATGTTTAGGGTCTCGAAAGTCTATTACTGGGTTTTGTGTTTTTTAGGTAATAATCTTGTGCCATGGAAAAGTAAAAAGCAATCAATCGTTTCAAGATCTTCCGTTGAAGCAGAATATTGGTCAATGCGTGCTGCGACATGTCAGGTTATTGTGACACCCGGCTCTCAGGCCGTACCGTACAATAGTAATCTGTGTAGTGAACATGTAAAATGGCTGTTTGTGACTGATTGTGATGTTAATATATGATATTTGATGTGTTGGTAAATTTAGATGTATATAAAAATTATGTTGGCAACGATAAAACTAACGCTTATCGCGTAATGATTAAAATGCGAAATGAACGTCGGTGACCACCCGATCAGTGTTAAAATCCTAAAAATAGTCTGTTATGATTAGAATAATAATTTTAATCATATCCGCGAGGAAACATAAATTAAAACGCTAAGAAACTCTATTTTTCGAGTTTGAGCGCGCACCGCGCGATACTGCACGAATTAGACAAAATATTGTCAACGCAGCCTGTCAAGGCAATTGGTAATTATTTCAGTAATAATTTTAAGTGATTATTTTTATAGAATGATAAGAATTATTTAAAACGCACTAAAACGGGATTAAAACGCAAGATAAAATACCCGGTGTTCAGTAAAATACCTGTTTTTGAGCTAATATACATATAATATATGTATGTATGTATATATTTTATGTGAGAGAAGGGGGCTTAGGTGGCGGCATATAGGCAGCCCACCTTTGCCATATTTTTTGATTTCTTGCCAGGTGTTGTCTTGGAAATACAAGTTATCATTTAAAACATTCTCTACACTCTAAACATTCCATAAACCAAGATCAAAACTTCATTCTCTCTCTCTCTTACAAGCTCACGGCCGAACGCCCCCATGAACACTACCATTTCAGTTTTAAAATTCAAATCTTGAAGATTCAAGGGCTTTAAATGGTGATTTCAAGCTCATAAGGAAGTTTGGAGGTGATTTCAAGTGGATTCAAGCAAGAACAAGCCTCATATCACCATCTTTTCTCAAAAACCCACTTAGAAACTTTGGAGGTATAAACTTATTTTTAAAAATCACATTCTTGATTTTTAGTGATGATGGAGATGTTAGATGGTTTCTCTTGAACTTGGAATGAATCACAAACTTGTATCAAATAAAGAATGAAAGTTATGAGTGTGTGTGTATTTAGTTGTGTTTTGATTTTTGTTAAATGATCTTTGATTGATTTGAGTTGAATCTTGAAAAATGGATACATGCATGTGTTAAAAAGATATCATAAAAGAAGGTTCTAAAAGGGGTCATGTGATTGATGATGAATATGATAAAAAGAGAACTTTTGGAAGATCATATATGTGTATATGTGTGCCGTATATATATGTATATATGTATGCATGTATGTAAGCTATGTCACATGTACATTAATGAAGGAATATTTGCATTTATATGAAAATGATTTGGTGATAGTGAATGGATATGTTTTGATTCATATGAACATGACATAAATATGGTCTTTTGATGCATATTAAGATCATGTTAGATGATAATGTTATGACATGGGTATACTAGATGCATATACTTAGACATGCATGATGATATGTGATCTTAAAAGGTGATTTGAGTATGATTTAGTAAAAATCAGTTATGAGCAGATTATAAGCACTAAAATAAAGATATTTTAAAGTGTTCAGTGAGTTATAACTTTGTCATAATGTTTGCTAGCTTTGCATGTTGTACTTGGTGCATTAAAAGTTGTAAAATACGTGAAATCGCATGATTTATGTGACTTACACAAAAACTGAACTAATATGATTATAACCACTATTTTAATCAGTAACTAACATGTATTGTGTTAAAATATCAAGTCGTTTCGAGTTGGGATGATTATAGTAACGTTTAATGCAAAACTATGCGTTAAAACGGTCAAAAATCGGCTTTTCGAGTGATTTTTATAAAAATGATTTAGATCAGTAAGTAAACTGATATTTTTAGTTTAAAATAAGTATTTTAACTAATTTTAAGTTTACTTGGTGATTGGTTGGCCATACGTGACTTCTGACGCCCGAAAACGTTACCGAATCGCTAAAATACGCATTTTTCAATGTACACTAGTATGGGTAAAATTTTGGGTAAACCTTATGTGTTAAAATGTGTTATGTGATTTAAACATGAGAATGTGAAAGTACGTTAAGTTTTTAACATGATTTTGAAAATTTGGATTATGCATGTATACTTGTGCTTTTTGTGCGGTGAAAATCGCGTTAAATGTGTAACTTGTTTGTCGAGCATGAAATCTGATACATATGAGGAATTTTATGTATATTTGCTTTAGAAATGACAAAATAGATAAGTTAACAAGATTTCGCGTGTTTCGATGATAAATTATGTGAACGTTTATGTATATATATTACGACGCGCAAATCGTAGATATATTGCGTATAAACGGGAGTGTTAACGGATTTACACAATAATGGTCACCAATAAAATCGTTCAAGTCGCAAAATCATAAAAGTATATATATATGGACTCATATATATATATATATATATATATATATATATATATATATATATATATATATATATTAACGTGCCAACATAATAAAAAATGATAACTTTTCCAGAAAATCTCAAAGTTGTGAGACAATTCTAAGAAAACAGAGAAACTTAGGATTTTTGTGATGAATATTGATTTAAAAATCATTCCTCTATATATATTAGGACGTGTAGAAATCAATCGCTGGGATTGCGCTATATAAAATACGCACCCAAAGGTGAGTGTCACTAAACCCCTCTTTTACTGCTTTGTATATATTTTGGGGGTAGAACACACCAATAAAAAGGGTTTAATAATGTTTTTGGAATAAAACATACCTTTTTGATATAAATTAGAAAAATATGGATTTGTGAAAATATATGTTTCGGGGATGAAACGGTTTTTGTTGAATATGTGTTTCAGGGATGAAACGGTTTTGTTGAATATATTTGTTTCGGGATGAAACGGGGATTGGTACGGTGTTTCCGAGGCAAAACAGACCGTAAAGTTGGGACGGATGCCGGCCTGGTCTCAAGGGAAGGGGATTCAGGGGATTCGTACAACTTCGTGTATTAAATTTGTCATATTAGTAGGATATATATATATATATATATATATATTGTACGTGAGGCAGACATCATATTGGTCTCGAGTGGACCATGCACCCATGATGTCGTTTAATCAGCTAAGTATTGCACGCGAGGAATTGTTGGTAGATCTATCGGGTTGACAACCCCGTCGTGACCGGTCGCCCCGTGTCAAGTCAAACGACGAATTGATATTCTGTTTATTGTCTAGCTTTGATTATCCCTGCATGGTAAATATATAGTTCGTATTGTCTAGCTAACATACGAGTCTGAAAATTGACGCTATGAATTTAATATACTAAACCTGGGTAAGAGTGTTATTGTCGGGTTGTTGAACCGTGACGGAGGACCCATGGATTTTATTAAGGAAGTAAAATGGACTTTCTAAAAATTATATGGATGTTTTCAAATAAACACATAATCAGAAAGTTTTTCCTTTGGAATGAATTGTTTGTATGAGAATATGTGAACTACCTTCCTTTGTGTTGACACTTGATTTTAAAGTGTTCTACAGGTACTTGAGTTCGGCTTCGAGAATCATGGCGTATCTTGTGTTTGATGATGCATGTTGTTTTGTTTGAATATGTTGGATAACTTTTAAACTTTCTGGTACGTTTGTAATAAGATCCGCGAGGATCAAGACAACTTAACTTATGTGGTTGTGTCATGGTTTTTAAAATGTAATGTTTAATAACTTATGTTTTAAAATATGTCGAAATGTCCAACAAATAAGTGCATCGTTCAAGAAGATATAAATGGGCACCAACTTCCGTCACCACTACGTTTAATATTCCGCTGCGACGTTTTTGGGGTGTGACAGAAGTTGGTATCAGAGCCAATGGTTGTTTGCGAACTAGATGTTTTCGAGGGAAACACCAGACTTCAACCGAAGAATTTTGAGATATGAAGTCCAAAATTATCGAAGCCAAGAATTTTAAATAAACATGGAAAATTTTTATCATGTATGAAAACCATTATGTGTTTATGTGCATACGTGATTTTCTGTTTATTTGGCCTTATGTGTTACTGTTCATTTTGATTACGCACTTACTTTTACGGTTATATGTGTGCCACAGATGTCGCACGAACACGAGGTCATCAAGATCCACGACTCAGGTTACGAGCCAGATTTCGAGACTTCACCCAGACCTATGCTGCCAGAGACACCTATCACGGCTCCTCAGATGGTTGGTACTACCGAGCTTACCTCATCTTTCCACGTCGACCCAGCTGCTTTTGCCAGCCAGGTAGACCCCCGATACGCTTTCACTAGCAATGGGTGGATAGATGATGATGTACCTCTCTCAATCCACGAGACGGGATGATCATCTGGCATTGTACCAGTTATCGGTGACGTGATCAGGAGTGTGCCTACTGTCGGAGGATCTCTTAGTATTGCACAAGTGGTGGACACCACTATTGTCACGGCTCGACCATTAGAGCCATCAGTCGTCCCACATGCTGATGTGATCGAGCTTGTTGCTGAGATCCCTCCGCTCGTTTTGTCTGAGTCTTCTTTGCCTGTCTTAGAGTCACGCACTCCTGCTACGCTGCTGTTAGTCTAGTATCGTCTTAGGAAGAGGACTAGGCCCGCTAGGGATATCGCATCTACGTCATGTGCTGAGACGATACCTGCTTCTAAGAAGCAGAAAGGAGATAGGGTAGATCGATTGTGCCACTGCGATCAACAGCTCGCCAAACTACGCAGAGACCTAGACTCAGCCAAAGGAAAGGCGAGGTACTTTGAAGGACAAATGGACGATCATGAGGAGTTGAAGGTTATAGACGATATTGCGAGAGATGAGATGCATTGGAGGGTTGTGGATTTAGAGAAACTTGTTCAGGAGATGTTAGAGTCTCTAGGTTTGAAGCGTTGATGTTCGTGGTTATTTGTTTGTTTCGTTGTTGTTTGTTTGTTGGATTGTATTATTAGACATTTTTGATGCTCATTTTGTTTAAGGCCTGTGTGCCAGTTACATTTTTGGATATTATTTGGAAATTTGTGTGAACTTGTTATGGGTGTCGATGTAGACATGCCAAGGATAGTCATTTTGTACTGAAAATGAGTTTAAATAATTTCTATAATAAATATGGATGATATGCTTTTGGTTTAAAATTTTTTCTCATTAATATGTGGATATTATACATGCGCAATGTTTGGTCCACTAACATTTAATGATTGAATTATTTTTGGTTATCATCTTATGTGGATATTATTGTTGTAATAATAGAAACGACAAAATGCCGCCAAAAGCAAGGCAGGGTACTGGATTACCTACCACACCGGAAGAGTTGGCTCAACTCATAGCCCAACACGTTAATACTGCCATGGAACAGCTCAATGCTAACCAAAATGATGGTCAGGGACGTGGACGTGGTGCACATGGGCAAGGTTTTGGTGGGGCACATAATGGAAATCCTCCAGGTAAAATGTGATCAGAATGTTTTAGTAGTTCATGTGTTATGATATCATTGGAATGTATTCCTGATTTCCATTAACATTATTGAACAGTGCACGGATGTACATATAAAACATTCCAGGGCTGTAACCCACGATCATTTACCGGTGCTGAAGGACCCTTAGATATCACCCGATGGATTGAGAAGATGGAATCTGTCATGGCAATCAGTGGTTGTGCTGCTAATCAATGGGTGACATATGCTTCTTGTTCTTTTCTTGATGAAGCACTGTCCTAATGGAACTCGCAAGTTCAAATTTTGGGTGAAGACGCTGCCTACAGTCTGACCTGGAACGAACTTAAAGAGATGCCCCTGAAAGAGTACTGCCTGCACAGTGAAATTCAGAAAATCGAGACCGACTTCTGGAACCTAACCATGGAAGGTCTGAACGTCAGAGCTTACACTTCTCGTTTTAACAACTTGACGAGGTTAGTTCCACGAATGGTTACTCCCAAATATGTAAAGGTAGAAAGGTATATCTGGGGATTGTCGCCGCGAATTCGCAGTATGGTCACATCCGCGAAACCTACCACCTACCTAGAGGCTACTACAATGGCAAAATCATTAGCCGATGACGCTGCTCGCAAAAGTGGTGTTGATAAAAAGGAGGAAACCGGGAAGTCATCGGGCAAGGCCAAAGCAGACGTGAAATCTGAACGGTTGGGGCGTTCTGAGACTAAGACAGAAGATTCAAAGAAACGCAAGTCCGAGAGCTCGAGGAAGGAGACTGATGAGAAACGCGACAGGAAACGCAGTTCGAAGAAGGCGTATACAGCAAGTTCTAGCAGTTCTAGAAAGGATAATGCCAGGGATAGCCGAGGTGGTTCTGAGAGGAAGACTCACGAGGATGAGCAGAAGAAGTGTTGCGATGCCGACGAAATGGAGATATTGCCCGCGAGTGCTATGCCAAAAGTACTCTGGAAGGAACGAAGCTTGAAGGATGCTTCCAGTGCGGGGAATAGGGACATTTCAAGAAGGATTGTCCTAAGGCGGGAGGTCAGAATGCATGGGGTAGAGCGTTCGAGCTAAACGCCAGGAAGGCACGTGACGATCCTACTGTTGTCACTGGTATGTTTTTGATCAATAACCATTCCGTGTTCGTACTTTTTGATACCGGAGCTGACTTGAGTTTTGTCTCGAAATACTTTGAACTATTTCTGTGTTCACCTACAACTCTACAAGTAAGCTAAATAAGAAGTACTCGATAGAACTAGCAAATGGTAAACTGATAGAAACTAGTGAAGTCGTTCACGACTGTAGTATTCCGTTAGACGATCATAAATTTAGTATTGATTTACTACCAGTGGAGTTGGGAAGCTTCGATGTAGTTGTGGGGATGGATTGGCTGTCCAAGAACAAAGCGGAGATTGTTTGTTCGGAGAAGAAAGTGCGGATACCTCGTCTTGGTGGTGGCAAGGCGATAGTTGTCTTTGGAGACCGATCGAGTCGCGTGTCTAGTGTTGTCAGTGTTATGAAGATATCGAAGATGTTGCGAAAAGGTTATCCTGCGTTCTTAGTCAATGTGATGGATACAAAGGCCGAATGTAGGAAGATCGAGGAGATTCCTATTGTTCGTGACTATCCAGAAGTTTTTCCTGAAGACTTACCTGGATTACCCCCTGCGAGACAGATCGAGTTCCGAATCGATCTGGTGCCTGGTGCTGCACCGATTGCAAAATCTCCTTATAGATTGGCACCGTCTGAAATGAAAGAAATGTCGAACCAGCTTCAAGAGCTACTAGACAAAGGTTTAATTCGACCGAGTTTTTTTGCCATGGGGTGCACCTGTCTTGTTCGTGAAGAAGAAGGATGGATCCTTCAGGATGTGTATAGATTACAGGGAGCTAAACAAGTTAACTATCAAGAATCGGTATCCTTTGCCGAGGATTGACGATTTGTTCGATCAGCTTCGGGGATCTAGCTACTACTCGAAGATCGATCTGCGTTTAGGATATCATCAGTTGAAGGTTGACGAAGATATTCCGAAGACGGCCTTTCGAACATGATATGGCCATTATGAGTTCCTAGTCATGCCATTTGGTCTAACTAATGCGCCAGCTGTGTTCATGGATCTCATGAACAGGGTATGCAAACCGTACTTGGACAAATTCGTGATAGTATTCATCGACGATATACTTATTTATTCGCGAACCAAAGAAGATCATGAGCATCATTTGAGGTTGATTTTGGAGTTGCTGAAGGAAGAGAAACTGTATGCCAAGTTCCCTAAATGTGAGTTCTGGATTCGAGAAGTTCATTTTCTTGGACATGTCATAAATGAGAAAGGTATACATGTAGATCCATCTAAGATTGAAGCGATTAAGAATTGGGAAGCGCCAAAGACTCCGTCAGAGGTGCGACAATTCATAGGGCTTGCTGGGTACTACCGGAGGTTCATTGAGAACTTCTCTAGAATAGCGCAGCCATTGACGCTATTAACCCAAAAGGAGAGGAAGTTTGACTGCACAGAGAAGCAGGAGGAAGCTTTTTCAGTCATTGAAGGAAAAGCTCTACAGTGCACCTATTCTTTCCCTTCCTGAAGGAAGTAATGATTTCATTGTTTACTGTGATGCTTCACGTTTGGGCCTTGGATGCGTTTTAATGCAAAGAGACAAAGTGATAGCTTATGCATCCAAACAGTTGAAAGTGCACGAGAAGAATTACACAACACATGATTTGGAGCTTGGAGCTGTTGTGTTTGCCCTGAAGATCTGGAGACACTACTTGTATGGCACGAAGTGTATGATATACACAGACCATAAGAGCCTCCAGCACATCCTCGATCAGAAGGAGCTCCATATGCGACAACGACGTTGGGTAGAGTTACTCAACGATTATGAGTGTGATATCCGTTATCACCCCGGGAAAGAAAACGTTGTTGCAGATGCGCTCAGCAGGAAGGAACGGGAAAAGCCTCTACGTGTGCGCGCTTTGGGTTTGACCATACAGACGAGTTTGACCGATCAAATTTGTGATGCACAACGAGAAGCTTTGAAGGATGAAGGTTTAAGAAGATAAGGTTTGAAGGGGTTAGAATGTAAACCGATACCGAAAGCGGATGAAGTAATGTACTTCATGAACCGAGTCTGTGTTCCGCTTAAAGGTAACCTCCGTGAATTGGTTATGAACGAAGCTTATAAATCCAAGTATTCCATTCACCCAGGTTCTACCAAGATGTATCAGGACATTAAGGAGTTTTACTGGTGGCTGAAGATGAAGAGAGACATTGCGGCCTATGTGAGTAAATGTCTGACGTGCTCTAAGGTTAAAGCTGAGCATCAGAAGCTGTCTGGGCTTCTGCAGCAACCAGAGATTCCTAAGTGGAAGTGGGAACATCTTACGATGGACTTCATCACCAAGTTACCCCGTACGTCACATGGACACAATATGATCTTGGTAATTGTGGGTCGATTGACAAAGTCTGCTCATTTCCTGGCACTTAAGGAAACAGACAATACGGAGAACATATTGCAGTTGTACCTTAACGAGATTATAGCCCATCATGGATTACCAGTGTCAATCATTTCGGATAGGGACGGACGATTTGACTCCAGGTTTTGGCGATCTCTTCAGAAATCGTTGGGTTCTCGTTTAGATATGAGTACTGCAAATCATCCTCAAACGGATGGTCAGAGCGAGAGGACCATTTAGACGTTAGAGGATATGCTGAGAGTGTGTGCGATTGATTTCGGTGGAAGTTAGGATACTCATTTGCCTTTGGCAGAGTTTTCTTACAACAATAGTTACCACGCTAGCATAAAAGTCGCTCCGTTTGAAGCCCTATATAGAAGGAAGTGTCGTTCACCGCTCTGTTGGGCTGAAGTGGGCGAGAAGCATTTGACCAGACCCGAGCTTATTCAGGAGACCACGGACAAACTCATCCAGATCAAGAATAGGTTGAAGGCTGCCGCAGATCGACAGAAGAGTTATGCCGGAACCGGAGGAAACCGCTAGAGTTTCAAGTCGATGATAGAGTCATGTTGAAGGTATCGCCATGGAAGGGCGTTGTGAGGTTTGGGAAAGGGGGAAAGTTGAGCCCGCGTTATATAGGTCCTTTCGAAATCGCATCTCGAGTTGGACCAGTCGCGTATAGGCTCAAGTTGCCACAAGAACTGAGTGGAGTTCATGACGTATTTCATGTCTCCAATCTGAAAAAGTGTCTGTCCGATGAGACACTAATTATACCCCCTAGAGAGGTTCGAGTGGACGATAAACTGAGGTTTATCGAAGAACCAGTGGAGGTTCTGGATCGGAAAACCTAGAAACTCAGGAGGAGTAGGATTGAGTTGGTCAAAGTCCACTGGAATTCTAAGTGTGGACCCGAGTTCACCTGGGAGTGACAGAACCAAATGCAACAGAAATATCCTCATCTCTTCCCACCGAGTGCGAAAACGAAACCTGTGAAATAGAATTTCGGGGACGAAATTCCCTAAACAGGGGGAGAGTGTGACACCCGGCTCTCAGGCTGTATCGTACAATAGTAATATGTGTAGTGAACATGTAAAATGGCTGTTTGTGACTGATTGTGATGTTAATATATGATATTTGATGTGTTGGTAAATTTAGATATGTAGGCAACGATAAAACTAACGCTTATCGCGTAACGATTAAAATGCGAAACGAACGTCGGTGACCACCCGATCAGTGTTAAAAACCTAAAAATAGTCTATTATGATTAGAATAATAATTTTAATCATATCCGCGAGGAAAAATAAATTAAAACGCTAAGAAACTCTATTTTTCGAGTTTGAGCACGTATCGCGCGATATTGCACGAATTAGACAAAATACTGTCAACGCAGCCTGTCAAGGCAATTCGTAATTATTTCAGTAATAATTTTAAGTGATTTTTTTTATAGAATGATAAAAATAATTTAAACGCACTAAAACGGCATTAAAACGCTAGATAAAATACCCGGTGTTCAGTAAAATACCTGTTTTTAAGCTAATATACATATAATATATGTATGCATATATTTTATGTGAGAGAAGGGGGCTAAGGTGGCGGCATATAGGTAGCCCACCTTTGCCATATTTTTTGATTTCTTGCCAAGTGTTGTCTTGGAAATATAAGTTATCATTTAAAACATTCTCTACACTCTAAACATTCCATAAACCAAGATCAAAACTTCATTCTCTCTCTCTCTTTCAAGCTCACGGCCGAACACCCCCATGAACACTACCATTTCCTTTTTAAAATTCAAATCTTGAAGATTCAAGGACTTTACATGGTGATTTCAAGCTCATAAGTAAGTTTGGAGGTGATTTCAAGTGGATTCAAGCAAGAACAAGCCTCATATCACCATCTTTTCTCAAAAACCCACTTAGAAACTTTGAAGGTATAAACTTATTTTTAAAAATCACATTCTTGATTTTTAGTGAAGATGGAGATGTTAGATGGTTTCTCTTGAACTTGGAATGAATCACAAACTTGTATCAAATAAAGAATGAGATTTTAATCAAAGTAAAAATGAGTGTGTAAATGTGTATGTGTATAGCCGAAAGTTATGAGTGTGTGTGTATTTAGTTGTGTTTTGATTTTTGTTAAATGATCTTTGATTGATTTGAGTTGAATCTTGAAAAATGGATACATGCATGTGTTAAAAAGATATCATAAAAGAAGGTTCTAAAAGGGGTCATGTGATTGATGACGCATATGATGAAACGTGAACTTTTGGAAGTTCATATATGTGTATATGTGTGCCATATATATATGTATATATGTATGCATGTAAGTTTTGTCACATGTACATTAATGAAGGAATGTTTGCATTTATATGAAAATGATCTATTGATAGTGAAATGGATATGTTTTGATTCATATGAACATGACATAAATATGGTCTTTTGATGCATATTAAGATCATGTTAGATGATAATGTTATGATATGGGTATACTAGATACATATACTTAGACATGCATGATGATATGTGATCTTAAAAGGTGATTTGAGTATGATTTAGTAAAAATTAGTTATGAGCAGATTATAAGCACTAAAATCAAGATATTTTAAAGTGTTTAGTGACTTATAACTTTGTCATAATGTTTGCTAGCTTTGCATGTTGTACTTGGTGCATTAAAAGTTGTAAAATACGTGAAATCGCATGATTTATGTGACTTACACAAAAACTTCACTAATCTGATTATAACCACTATTTTAATCAGTAAATAACATGTATTGTGTTAAAATATTAAGTCGTTTCGAGTTGGGATGATTATAGTAACGTTTAACGCAAAACTATGCGTTAAAACGGTCAAAAATCGGCTTTTCGAGTGATTTTTATAAAACTAATTTAAATCACTAAGTAAACTGATATTTTTAGTTTAAAAATAAGTATTTTAACTAATTTTAAGTTTACTTGGTGATTGGTTGGTCATACGTGACTTCCGACGCCGAAAACGTTACCGAATCGCTAAAATACGCATTTTTCAATGTACACTTGTATGGGTAAAATTTTGGGTAAACCTTATGTGTTAAAATGCGTTATGTGATTTAAACATGAGAATGTAAATGTACGTTAAGTTTTTAACATGATTTTGAAAATTTGGATTATGCATGTATACTTGTGCGTTTTGTGCGGTGAAAATCGCGTTAAATGTGTAACTTGTTTGTCGAGCATGAAATCTGATACATATGAGGAATTTTATGTATATTTGCTTTAAAAATGACAAAATAGATAAGTTAACAAGATTTCGCGTGTTTCGATGATAAATTATGTGAACGTTTATGTATATATATTACGACACGCAAATCGTAGATATATTGCGTATAAACGGGAGTGTTAACGGATTTACACAATAATGGTCACCAATAAAATCGTTCAAGTCGCAAAATCACAAAAGTATGTATATATGGACTCATATATATATATATTAACGTGCCAACATAATAAAAAATGATAACTTTTCGAGAAAATCTCAAAGTTGTGAGACAATTCTAAGAAAAGAGAGAAATTTAGGATTTTTGTGATGAATATTGATTTAAAAAATCGTTCCTATATGTATATATTAGGACGTGTAGAAATCAATAGCTGGGATTGTGCTATTTAAAATACGCACCCAAAGGTGAATGTCACTAAACCCCTCTTTTTACTGCTTTGTATATATTTTGGGGGTAGAACACGCCAATAAAAAGGGTTTAATAATGTTTTTGGAATAAAACATACCTTTTTGATATAAATTATATATTTTCGTTGAAAATATATGGATTTGTGAAAATATATGTTTCGGGGATGAAACGGTTTTTAGTGAATATGTGTTTCGGGGATGAAACAGTTTTGTTGAATATAGTTGTTTCGGTATGAAACGGGGATTGGTATGGTGTTTCTGAGGCGAAATAGACCGTAAAGTTGGGACGAATGCCGGCCTTGTCTCAAGGGAAGGGGATTCAGGGGATTCATACAACTTCATGTATTAAATTTGTCATATTAGTAGGATATATATATTGTACGTGAGGCAGACATCATATTGGTCTCGAGTGGACCATGCACCCATGATGTCGTTTAATCAGCTAAGTATTGCACGCGAGGAATTGTTGGTAGATCTATCGGGTTGACAACCCCGTCGTGACCGGTCGCCCCGTGTCAAGTCAAACGACGAATTGATATTCTGTTTATTGTCTAGCTTTGATTATCCCTGTATGGTAAATATATAGTTCGTATTGTCTAGCTAACATAAGAGTCTGAAATTGACGCTACGAATTTAATATACAAAACCTGGGTAAGAGTGTTATTGTCGGGTTGTTGAACCGCGACGGAGGACCCATGGATTTTATTAAGGAAGTAAAATGGAATTTCTAAAAATTATATGGATGTTTTCAAATAAACACATAATTAGAATGTTTTTTCCTTTGGAATGAATTATTTGTATGAGAATATGTGAACTCACCTTCCTTTGTGTTGACACTTGATTTTAACGTGTTCTACAGGTACTTGAGTTCGGCTTCGGGAATCATGGCGTATCTTGTGTTTGATGATGCATGTTGTTTTGTTTGAATATGTTGGACAACTTTTAAACTTTATGGGACGTTTGTAATAAGATCCGCGAGGATCAAGACAACTTAACTTATGTGGTTGTGTCATGGTTTTTAAAATGTAATGTTTAATAACTTATGTTTTAAAATATGTCGAAATGTCCAACAAATAAGTGCATCATTCAACAAGATATAAATGGGTACCAACTTTCGTCACCACTACGTTTAATATTCCGCTGCGACGTTTTTGGGGTGTGACAGTTATGTGGATTTCAAATTTATTAAAAGAATTAAAGGTTGATGTTAATCTGCCTGTTCAGTTGTTTTGTGATAACACGGCTGCTATCTCTATAGCAGCCAATCCTGTGTTTCACTAACGCACAAAACATTTTGAGATAGATCTTTTTTTCTTAAGAGAAAAAATCTCTAAAGGCGTTATTCAAACTATGGGTATTAAATCTGAGGATCAGGCTGTTGATATTCTTATAAAAGGATTGTCTATGGGTCCTAATGAAAAGCTTTGATCTCTTCTTAACATGTTTGATTGTTTCAAATATTGAATTGAGGGGGGGGGGTGTTGAAATATATAAATATATATGTTTTTTTCAATTAAATATCTAATATGTATTTCCTCCTTTTTTTTTGAGGTATTTGAGCTGGTTATAAAGTTTGGGTTGCTTATAAAATTTGGGTTGCTTTGGATGGCTTAGGGCTCGCGTACAAGAGAATCCTCTGCATATTTATCCTTGCCTTGGGATCCTGTCTGTCACACCCTAACCGATGGCGAAAACATCGGGATGAGACGGAAACGAGATTGTAAGAGGCTTCATAACACTATGTGATAATATAATTAGAATTCAAATTTCATAAATAGACTAATTGTCATACAAGAATTCAAAGAAAGATAACATTGTTCAACAAAACATAACATCAAATTTTAAACTAAATTTTAGGTGTATATCTAAGTCCACCTAGTCTTTATTGTTCATCGCATCATCATCAAACTATCAACCTGCAACATGTATTAAAATATATCAACAAAAATTTGGCGAGCATACAAGTTTGATTACATAGCATAATATAGACTAAGTTACTTATATCCAACATGAATCATAATATGCGAGTTACTAGTGTGCCTAGATTGTGTAACAATATGTTCAAACTCAAATTTCCAACGCGTTTAATTTTGCCTATCCCAAAGTATCGCGGGAGGTTAACATGTTTAACTTAACAATACCCCAAGTCTCGTGGGCGGTGCGTTAATCCTATAGCACTATAATTGTTAAGGTAGGCTAGCAAAGTTAATGAACATATATCAACACAAATAGTTTACATGGCATACGAGATTACCAAGCATCACACCGTTGATTTAGCTATCACCATGACTCGCCTCAGGGATGAAGCCGTACAAGGGAACCGCTCCTTGGTGCAATCAATGCAACCGTCATCATCCGAATCAAATACCCTGCTTTGCTATCCAAAACAAAGCTGTTGCAAATCCTGCTGCTGCTCAACCTCCTGCAAGGAAACCTTATGCCGGTACTGCGCCGATGTGCAACAAATGTATGCACCTCACCGAGCTTACCTGCAGTGTCGTCTGTGTGCATCATATGGACAACTCGGTCACCTGGCAAATGCTTGACGATTCAACTCCAGCCAAGGTGGTCCAAACCAACCCCAAGTCAACCCTGCTCGTATGATTGACTTAACATACGTAGTACCCAACCTCCAAATTCTGCTTCATATGTCGCCTTGGCATATCTAGCACCTCAACTTCATGAACTTTCCACCTTATGTATCGACTTAAGCACGTCTAGTGCAAGGTTTCGAAACACCTCTCGTTACACAAATTCCAAAATCCATATATGATCTTTCTATCCACATAATTAGATCCTTGTGGATGATTATCGCTCATCGGAGCCCTTAATTGAATTCTTTGTATGCTTTAATATGTATATTACGATTCAATAAGGATAACAGCCGAATTCCTCTTAAGATCTTCCTATCTTCATAGATAGATTCTTGAAGATGTTTAAAGTGCTAAATGAAATCCATAGATTGGATTCCTGGTGTGCTTTAAATATCCGTGTCCAAAGATAACAAATTAAAGGTCAAGTTAAACAATTATGTGATTATGTGCTTATGTGTTTTCTTTTATGTTTTTGTGTGATCAGAATTTTCGTTATCCATATCCTCGTAGAATCTTCCATATCTTCGTATAAGGGATTCATAGTAGGATATCCAAAGGTACTACCTCAAATCATTAATGGGCTTCTACGTAATAGTTAAGACCCTTGGATTATATAGTACCATTCCATAGTTCAAAAGAGACCCCTCGAGTGGTCTAGTAAAAAAGATTGATTCAAATCAGGCTGGGAATGTGTGACACCTGTGTCTGTAATCATTGTAAACAGTTCAGTTATCAATTAAATAATGTTATTTGACCCCAATGTTAGTTTGTTTATGTTCGACATTTTTCATGTTTTGATTTTTGTTTAATTTCAAACTCTATATCGCTTTCTGGAGAGTTATACGCAAACTGGTGCGTAAACGTAATCAGTTTAACGCGACAAATACTCCGGAACATCAACATATGCTTATCATACCTTAAATAACCTTTACATAAGTTAGAAATAAGTTTTGAAGGCTTTGGTATGGCAAAATCAAGTTTATTCGCTTACAGGGACTAATTTCGACAAACTGTGAAAGTATACCGATTCATACTGTAATGAACATTCTGGAATATGATCATAAGTTAAACATACCATAAATATCCTTTACATAGCTTAGAAATAGGCTTTGAGGGGTTCGGTGTGCTAAAATAAACTTTATGCTCATCCAGGGACTAAAAGCGTCAAAAAGTGCATAAGTTTGCATTTTCGCGCATATCTTACGTTCTGAATACATACGGACATCCAAAAATTTATGTAATCATTAAAATATTTTATTTTAGTGATTGGCATCAGAAAATTCCATTCATCGTGTAATTTGGAACGTTTTTCGCGTCCGTTCGTGTTTCGTCATAATTAACCAAATAACGCAATCGTACGACCAAACGAAACAACATCCGAGATATTTTTGAGCACATTTCATGTTCCCTATACTTAAAATTCATTATTGAGCCTTGAAAATGGGTTAACGGGGTTTAAACACATCAAAATAGGCCTTAAACATGTGTAGGGACCAAAACTGTAAATATTTGAAAATTTCTGGAACTGGTACCTGGTGGCGTCGTGCGACGGGTAAACCCCTTAGCTGTGGCGGCACACCAACACCTCATCTGGGCAGAAACTCCATTTCAGCATTTGCAGGTCTATTTTCAGCACTTATCTTGAAGTTTAGGGGCTATTTTGTAACATTTTCAATACCATTGAATGGTTTTGAGGCACCCCTAGTTTTCCAAAACCTTGTGCCCACTTGGACGGTCCAGATTAATGCTCGTTTATCGAGGAACGATCCTAATGGTCTTGGTTTTCCTATAAATAGCAACACCCACTTCACTCTCAAACTCACACCTTTGAATCTGAATTGGTTCTCTCAGTTGATGTGTTTATCACTTCATACCTGAGAATATTCGGATCAAAGCTTCCGTTCTTGGACCCGTTGTAAGTCCTCTTTCGTTCTTTTATGCGTTTTGAGCACGAAAGTCAAACTGTGTTTGACTTTCAGCTTTGACCAGTTTATGGTCAACACGAAGTTCGTTTGAACTTCACAACGTCAGCGTAATCACAATAGTTATAGTCCCTAGTGACTATACCTACTGATTACCATGTTGTTTAGGTATAGTGACGAGTCGTAGTTTCGGCCAAAATGCGTATTCTTGCGTATTTTGTAACCAAACTACTTTTGGTTATCAAGACCCTTTGTCTTGATATCAAACTTGTTTTCAAACCTCGTTAAACATGTTTTAACATGTTTAACTCGTCACTTTTAGATTTGTGTGTTGGACCGTTCTTTGACCGAAAAGTCAGTCAGAGTAGTTCATCTTCATGTATGAAGGCGGAATCAACATATATGAAGTTACAACAGCTTATCCTTTCAATCCTGATCTTTTTATTGCTTTCTGATGAAATTTTGACAGAGTTTCGGCTCCTAAGCACACACATACATCCTTTTTCACTAATGAACCGCTCAGCCTATTTATAGAGTTTTTGGTCCGCTCATAAGACATGCCAAATGAGCGGTCCAGAACACTTGACATAAAAGCGATCCACAAAATGACATATGAGCGGTCCAGACTAATGACAAATAAGCGGTCCAAGATGATACATTGACTAATAAGCGATCCTAACTCTATTTATCACAATATTTACATTTTGACCCCCTGTTGACCAATCTTGACTTCAGACTTTTTGTAGACGCAGTCAACAGACATTCCGTGCATCAACAGACTCCCCCTTGGATGTTGACGTAGTCTTTTAGCATCTTCAGATCCGTAGTCTTTAGTCTTTGTCTTTTCACCAACTCTGTCTATCCTCTCAAGCATTCTTCATAGGTTTCAGCATTAACACCTGTTTCTAGCATTAACTTCCCAATAGCTGTCGATCCAGACTCCCCCTTTTACAGACTCCCCCTCACATTATGCTGGGATCTTGAAATATCTGGTTCAAGCTTTGACAATTTGCCTCTGTTGGGAAATAAAGTCCAAACCTGTTTCTCAACCAATAACATTACAATCTATCTTTTTCAAGCAATAAACACTAATTCAAACAGCTTTAGAAATCCACTCAAGTTTTCAAGTTCAAGTTAATGACCCTGAATACTTGATTAATCTACCAAGTTCAATTTAATGACCCTGGTTGATCTTTTGACGAATCAAACTGATTTAGTAAAACTATTTTTCAATTTTTTCAAAAATTTTTAAAATAACAAGTATCAATTTAATGAACTTGTTTTGACTTTGAAAACACAACACATTTGCAACAATGTAAGCTCTCCTCGATCTTCAGCTCAGAATCTCCTGTATCTGCTTCATCTTTCTAGAATCCGACAATCAACTTTCTACTCTGGTATGTCTAAAATAAAGCAGAAATAAAATCTTTTTGGATTTTAAAATGATCTAAACTAAGAAATGAAATAACAGAAAACTTAAATTGCGGAAAGTAAACTATTTACAAGTTTTATTTTTGGTGAGCGTGTCAGGGAATCATATCAGCTTTTCAGACAGATTACAAGTACCGTTAAGCTACATTACATACTCAGACTTAAACAATTCACCTCGATTGTCGATATACTGATCCATCTTAAATTCTCACACAAACTTCAATCTATTCAGGATACCGTTTAAGTGTTTTAAGAACTTAGATCAATTCATGTGCCCCACCTCTTGAATATACTCCCGTATCCAGAATCTCAATATTCAGTCTTACAGGCAAGAATACTACAATGATGTCTGTACATAAATTAGGGGTTAAATGCGAGAACTGAGGGATCTCAGGTCAGAACTTCCGTTCAGCAGAGAGATATCAGCTTCGACTTAGCAGTGTGTCCCCTTTAGAGGATCTTTTCAGCTACAACAACTGATTATCAATTTTATTGTCTAATCAGCTGAGGGCTTCATGCTATATTTCAAGCATTTTGGATAAAGTATTAGCCAAGGACTAGGTCAGAACTACCGTTCAGCAGAAGTCCCGGAATAATACCCAAGACATCATAGAGTATAACCACCTAGTATATCAGAATACGAGACCTTTCAAACGAGATTTCAGGGGTTACCTATATATCCAAGTAGTGTTCCCCACGAATTTCACCAGTTTGAAATTTTAGATTTATATCCCGAATAAATTTACTAAATGTACGAAAACCTATCGACACATCGTTAGTGAAACTGTTTAACTCATTTTGACTTTCCAAATCTTTAGCATACTGTAATTGTCTAGCTGATGTACTATCATTTTCCCTATATACACAAGCTCTTTTTCAATTTTATCATGTTTTTGTATTTTTGAATTTTTTACTGTTTTTGTATTTTTCTGAAAATAAACTATGTACAACTATCTATCTCCCCCTAAATACCAAAACACGTAAAAAACCGACAAACCATCGCAGATTGTTTCTCATCTTCATCCGCAACAGTACTCTCATCAACGCTCACAACCCCATCTGACACCGAAAGCAATTTCATACCATTGAGTTTTAACAAATAAAGAAACCGATTTTTATCAAAAGCTTTCGTATGTAAATCAGCTTTTTGTTCGTCAGTGTGGATTTTCTCAATTCGTATCAACTTTTTCTCGAAGCAATCGCGAATAAAGTGATGACGAATCTCAATATGTTTAGTTTTAGCGTGATGTACTGGATTTTTAGTTATATTAATTGCGGCCTCATTATCAACAAACAAAGGTGTGTTAAGAAACTGCAAACCGTAGTCGCGCATCTGTTGCTGTATCCACAGGATCTGAGAGCAGCAACTGCTAGCAGAAACATACTCCGCTTCACATGTAGATAGCGCCACAGATGTTTGTTTCTTACACTGCCAAGTAACCAATCTCGGACCAAAGAACTGGCATCCTGCAGTTGTTGATTTCGCGTTGACTTTGCAGCATCCAAAATCTGAATCGGAATACCCTTCGAGTGTAAAATCGCCTTTTCTAGGATACCATAACCCCAATGACGGAGTACCTTTCAGGTAGCGTAATATCCTCTTGACAATAATCATGTGCGATTCTCTTGGGTTAGACTGATATCTTGCTCCGAGGCACGTTGGATACATGATGTCAGGACGTGAAGCAGTTAGGTACATCAAAGAACCTATCATGGAATGGTAAAATGTTTCATCAGCCCTATCTCCGGTGAGATCTGGGTGAATCCCATGATTAGTCGCAAGTGGGGTAGCAGCTGGAGTAGAACTTGACATTCCAAATTTCTCTAGAATATCATGCACGTACTTCGTTTGATGAATGAAAATTCCTTCAGGAAGTTGTTCAACTTGTAATCCCAGAAAGAATTTCATCTCCCCCATTGAAGACATTTCAAATTTCTGCTTCATCACCTGTTCGAAATCTTTGCATAATTTCTCATTTATTGACCCAAAAATTATATCGTCCACATAAATTTGTACTATCAGAAGATGACCATCAACGACTTTAGTGAAGAGAGTGGCATCCACTTTTCCACGTATAAACTGGTTAGCAAGTAGGTGTTGAGACAAAGTCTCATACCAGGCTCTCGGCGCCTGATGTAGACCATACAACGCTTTGTCCAGCAGATAAACTTTGTTCTTGTGGATTGGGTCAGTAAAGCCCGGCGGCTGACCAACATAAACCTCCTCTTTGACCTTCCCATAAAGAAACGCTGATTTAACATCTAACTGAAATACTTTGAAATTCTTCCAAGACGCAAATGCTAGGAAAATTCTGATAGCCTCTAGTCGTGCGACAGGAGCATAAACTTCGGTAAAATCAATCCCCTCCTGTTGACTAAAGCCCTGAACAACGAGTCGAGCTTTGTTCCTTACAACCACTCCTCTATCGTCCCGCTTACATTTGAAAACCCATTTTGTATTGATTTTCCTTTGACCATCCGGCAAATCAACTAACTTCCACACTCCCAACTTTTCAAACTGACTTAACTCTTCTTGCATCGCTATGACCCAAGAGTCTTCAGTAAGCGCCTCTTTGTAAGTTCTTGGTTCGACCTGCGAGATAAAACAACTTAATGAAAATTCAGTTTATAAAGGTACCACTGTAGAATAAAAACATGTTAAGCCCTGGTCGATTTGACGTCTCGTCCGAACGCCCGTTTGCAATTCTCCTATAATCAACTCCTCTGGATGATAAGAAAGAGTTCGCGGCATCACTTCGCCTGGAACTTCTACATTTCCCTCCAGATTAGTAACATTCTGCTCTGCATCTTGATCACCAACTTGGTTTGTTTGACTTGACAGCTGGATCTGCTCCCCCTCAAGATCTGAATCACCATGGTAAAAAACTGGCATATTTTCAGCTTCTTGATCATCATTCACCTCCGACTGATTACCAGGAGCAACTTCATCATCATGTTCACCAGCATTACTAGGACCTGCTTCATCGTCATTTGAAGTTTCCCGAGGTCTTCTAGAATACTCTGCTGGAAACCTGAGCTGTGACTCATACTCTCGCAAAATATCCAGCTCATCAAAGAAATCTTCTTCTTCCTCTGATTCTTCTTTTATGTCAAACGAATCCCAAAGTTTGTCATAATGATAACGCCTTGAATCACCAGGATTCTGTGGCGGCATAGTGTAACCTTGACATTCAACATTTGCTGCCTCAATAATCTGCTTGTCGCTTGGAATGAAAACGCGTCGCAAAGGACTTGAATAACCCACAAAGATTCCCTCAACGCTCTTCAGACCAAACTTTCCTTTAGGCTCTATCACCGTACAGGGTGACCCAAACGGTTCTAGATACTTCAAATTCGGCTTGCGTTTATTGAGTAGCTCAAAACACGTCTTGTTGAATTTCTTTACAGTAAGAACTCTGTTGAGAGTATAATATGCAGCAGAAACAGCTTCAGCCCAGAAATTAATTGGTAACTTAGAGTCTGCAAGCATCGTTCTGGCTGTCTCGATTAGCGTTCGGTTCTTGCGTTCTGCAACTCCATTTTGCTGAGGAGTGTACGGAGCACTAAACTCATGCAGTATACCTCTTTCATCACAGTATTCCTCCATCTTACTGTTTTTGAACTCAGTACCATTGTCACTCCGAATTCTACAAATCGGTCTCTGGTACAGATTCTCAATTTTCTTAAACAATACCATCAAACTATCAAAGGTTTCATCTTTCGATTTCAAAAACATAACCCACGAAAATCTGGAATAATCATCAGTCACGACCAAACAGTACGAATCTCCTGTTATACTCTTGACATTCACCGGACCAAACAAATCCATGTGAAGTCTTTCCAAAGGTCTTGAAACTGAATTGACTTGCTTTGTAGGGTGTGACTTTTTCTTCTGTTTGCCTTTGACACAACTTATGCACACCCCTTCCAGATGAAAACCTTTAATATTCACTCTAGTGACCAAGTCGTTATGCACTAAGTGATTCATTTTCCTTAGGTGAATATGCCCCATCTTTCGGTGCCATAACCTTGACTCTTTTTCCGTTGCTCTGGACACAAAACAATGAGCCTGACCCGTGGTTGTAGTAGCAACGCTCATGTCCAACACGTACAGATCGTTGACTCTTGGTGCCCTTATGATGATCCACTCTTCAGGTATCACAAATCCCGGTTTCAAGATCAAACATTCTTTGTCGGTGAAATGAGTAGTATACATCCTGTCACAGATCTGGGAGATACTTAGCAGGTTGTTCTCCAGCTCAGTGATGTAGTTAACTCTTTCAAACGTTATAATGCCATTTGACAATGGTCCTTCACCTATGATCCTTCCTCCTTGATTACCCGCAAAACCCACATAACCACCGTTAATGCTATTCACATCATACAGCAATGCGGTCTTCCCTGTCATATGCCTTGATGCTCCACTATCCATTATCCACCTGGATACAAGTTTTGGAAGATCCTGCACATAACAAATCATCACTTAAACAACTTCAAGAAAAATGTCGATTCATGCTTCGCGATCCAGGAAGCTCCGGCAATTCAAACTGTTTAGTCAAACATTGAGTCCACCCAGGCCTCATCAGCCTTAGGTGCAACCTTGACTCTCGCAATTTGAATTTTGAAATTTTCAGCCTTGAGTGGCGGAAAATTTGCATCATAATCAACAATAATTGGCTCTTCAGCCTTTTTCTCTTCAGAATTTGAAACTTTCTTCTCAACCTTTGATTCAATTTTTGGTTTCCACACCTGTTGAGGTTCTGCAACCCTTTTATAAAATTTATCATTTTGAGTTACCAATTTCTTTACGGGTTCAGTTTTTGCTTTTACTTTGTTGATTTTAACGTTTTTCTTCTCAACCACTTTCTTCTCAACATACATTGGTGCTTTACCCTTCACATCAACCTTCTTTTGTTGAACCTTCACAGCTTCAGTCCTAGGCTTCACATATGTACACTTTCGTGCAATATGACCAACTTGTTCACATCTAAAACAAGTACGAGTATCAGCTACCCGACTCGTGCCTTCAGACTGAGCCTGCGAAGCTCTCTTCTCAAAAAATTCTTTGTTTGATTTTAAAAAAATTTCTTTTTCTTCATCAGCAAGTGAACTTGAACTGTTCACAAGTTTTTTCTTTTCGACAAACCTCTTGTGTGAAACATTCCTTTTCTGAAACAGTTTACCTCCCTGATAACCACCCGACCAATTGTTTCTATTGTTATTGTAAAAACTCGGTGGATAACCAGTTTTCTTGTTGTAAACCCTGTCTTTCTTTCGACTCAGAGTATTCACTGCTGACAATTCGACTTCAACAAGTTTGAAAACATTTATCAATTTGTTCAAGTTAACATTCTCGACCGGAAACTCTGAATCCGAAAACAACTTATCCGAACCCATCATCTTGTACATGACAAGGTTTGATTCTTCATCTAAGTTGTTCTTGGACTTTTGTTTCGGAATGTATCTGTCTAGAAAACACCCATCCTCCTCAGAAGTGTCACAATCCGGTTTAAGCACTTTGTCTACCACACTTTTCACCACATCACTTTGGACACCCTCGTCATTGGAAGACGTGAACGTGACATCAATGTTTTCAGGAAGTGTAACATCACTTTCTTCCTCAAGTTCAACCAACCCAGATTCCTTTTTAGTGTAATTGTGCAAAATCGGCGGTGGAACTTTGTGAAACCCTACACCGGTACCATCTGAAAAAACATCCTCGCCAGCTTTGTTTTTTCCTATAGGTTTAGGAACAATATGCTGCAACACAAAGCTTGCAGAGTTATAACTGTTAAGTTTCAACTGAATTCGCTCATTCTCTATTTCAGCTTCTTGAACTTTAAGTTTCAATTTAGCAATCTCATCCCGTTGTTTATTAATTGATTCTTCTTTTATTCTCACCACAACTCGCAGATGTTCATTTTCTTTAAACGTTTTACCATTTCGTTCATCACTTTCTTTAACTGTGGTTTAGAGCTTTTCAAATTTTTCAGAAATTTTACGGTTTTCAAGAATTAACTTTTCATTTTCAGTTTTAACCTTTTCATGATCAATTTTATTTTTTTCCATTTGAGAAGTTAACTCTTTGATCCGTTCAGTTGAAGCTCTCACAGTTTTGTCACGACCGAGAATTTGATCCTCAACACTGCTGACCTTGGCTGTGAGGTTTTTAATTTTCTCATTGTTGAGGTACGTGACAGTACTACAGAAATTGCATTCTTTTGTGCAATTTTTGCAGTCAATGTTTCCATCAATCTTCTTACCTGACGCATTAGCTGACACATTTTGACTGACCTGATCCTTAGACTCAGAAATAGAATTAGGATCTACCTCAAGTGCTTTTGCAGCTAGCACTTTGTCAACCATCTTTCCCAGATTTTCAGCTGTCAACTCCTGCGTAACATCGATCAAACCTGTATCAATCTTTTTCACTTCATTTATCTCTTCTTCTTTCTTTTCTTTCTCCTCTTTTTCTTTCTCTTTCTCTTCTTCAATCATCTTTGATGTTGGTGTTCCCCACCACTTGTGCTGCCAATATTCATCTTCTTCTTTATACTCCTTGATAATGGCCTCGATATCAAGCGTTTTGTCATCAATTGCAATGTTGCCATACTTATCAAGGTAGCACTCTCTGTCTGGATCCCATCTATTCGCTCTTTTTGCCTCTAGATATACACCAGACAATCTGATAATCTTGTTTTCAGCAACCATCTTTCGGTATTTATACTTCTGTTCCTCTGTTCGATTATCTTTCCATGGAATAGGCTCATTCTTTGCCATGAAAGCATAACCAACAGCATCTTCTTCCGGTAAAACCTCTTTGCTCCAATCGTAACCCTCATCATCATAAATCACAGCTAGAGCCCTCGATTTGTCTCTGTTCTCTTCCTGTTGCTTCAATCTGGGCGGCTCGGATTTATTCTGATGGTAGATTGCCTTCTTGTAATAGTCGTCTCGAAATGGATTCTCTGATTCATCTGCATACGCATTTCTGCACTCCCTCTTGAAATGACCCTTCTGTTTACACTTAAAACATGTCACCTTTGACTTATCGAACCCCAGCTTTGTAGACGGACCTCCGATTGTCTTCCTCCCGGTAATTTCCATGAAACGCTGAGCACGTCGAACAACACTTGCCATCGCCCAACGAATATCTATCAGTTCCATTTCCTCCGGGTCTATCTGATCGTAGTCTTCTTTTGTCAAATTTGTGTTCCCGATCTTTCCGGCCACCAAACCTTCATAGGACTCCAACACAGACGCCAGGAAAACCATTTGTTGCTTGGCCGACTCCTCATCAAAGTTCTGTGCGTTCTTCAGATCTATTGCGATGTTGCACGAAAACTTCGCATCAGAACGATTTGTAGAAGACGTAGATCCACTGTGATAACCACTGTGGCTTCCACTGCTTGAACTGCTTTGACTTTCTTTGTTTGCTGAAGAAACATTCTCAGCAGAAAATGCAGTTTTCGGAGAAGTAGCTTTCTGCATCAAGCTTTTCGGATAATAAAGATCCAAGTTTTGCTGATAGGATGAGTGATTGACTTTGTAAGTTTTCTTCAATTCAAGCTCATGACTTTCAAGTCTCTCAATCACCAAATCCAGATTCAAATTTTCAGGAGAAATAGTGTTCTTCAACATTAATGCGTAATATCTCCAATCCACTTCATCTGGTAAGGAATCGAACAATTTGTCAACAAGTTCTTCCGGAGAATACGTGATCTTATGTCGTGCAAGTTCCAGCTTCAGATGACCGAACCTTTCAATCATTTTACAAACCGATTCATTTTTAAGACAACCAAACATATCAAATTCTTTTCTAAGCAGTTTCGTCTTATTTTTTACAATCTCATTACTCCCTAGACACTTTTTCTTGAGTTTTTCCCACAAGTCTTTAGCATTGGAGTAGTCTGTCAACGAAATGATGTCTTCCCGCACCGACTGAAACAATAAAGCCACACACTTTTGTTCTGCCACAAAAGATTCAATTTCGTCAGCTGATGATAAAGTTTCTCCACTTTTGTCTCCATGATCATATCCATTTTTCAAACTCTTCCAACTTGCAAACACAAAAGCCATCAACCAATCTTCAAATTTTCTCGACCAACGACTATATTCATCTATTGCCATAAGCTTCGGAGGATTGTTGAATGTACCGAATGCACTCTCAGACTCCTAAACTTCCTTCTTTTTCTCCTTTGATTGATTCTCGTTCGTATTGTTCGACGTCGTATCGTTGTTTCCTGAACTTCCCGTGAATGCATACATATCGCTGAAAGGATTCATGAAAATATCATCCATTTTGATCATACCTGCAAAATCAACCAACACTTAGAAAAATTTTCGAGATTTTTGAAAAACCGAACCACAAAAGTGGATCTATCTGTAAGATTGACAAATAAACAGAACTGTTTGATCCAAATAGGCGAACCAAACAATGTTCTCTCGAGCAGACCAGACCAATAAAATGTACTAAAAAGCGAATCCAACTATGTCCGAATACGCGGACCAAATAAGCGAGTCAACAGTTCGAGCGGTCCAGGCTATGATTGTTCGAGCGGTCCAGGCTATAATCGTTCGAGGGGTCCAGGCTATAATCGTTCGAGCGGTTCAACCCAATTATGTCTGTTCGAGCGGTTCAAACAAATTCTTTCGAGCAGTCCTGAATGTTCGAAAACGCGATCCTTAGTTTTTAGCCTGTTTTACCCATTTTTATTCCGAATTTCACTCTAAAACTTTCTAGGGTTTGTTATTAGTGTGTTTTACACGTTATACTCAAATTTCAGACAATTTTGACCGTTGGAACCACTAGAAACTGAAAAAGTATGAGAGAAAGTGAGTAGAAAAGAGAGATTTCTGCAGATCTATGCTGTAGTAGTATGAACTCCTCGTCCTGAGCTCTGATACCACTTGTTGGACCGTTCTTTGACCCGAAAAGTCAGTCAGAGTAGTTCATCTTCATGTATGAAGGCGGAATCAACATATATGAAGTTACAACAGCTTATCCTTTCAATCCTGATCTTTTTATTGCTTTCTGATGAAATTTTGACAGAGTTTCGGCTCCTAAGCACACACATACATCCTTTTTCACTAATGAACCGCTCAGCCTATTTATAGAGTTTCTGGTCCGCTCATAAGACATGCCAAATGAGCGGTCCAGAACACTTGACACAAAAGCGATCCACAAAATGACATATGAGCGGTCCAGACTAATGACAAATAAGCGGTCCAAGATGATACATTGACTAATAAGCGATCCTAACTCTATTTATCACAATATTTACATTTTGACCCCCTGTTGACCAATCTTGACTTCAGACTTTTTGTAGACGCAGTCAACAGACATTCCGTGCATCAACATTGTGCTTATATAGGGTCGTAAGGTAAGCGATCTAAACAATCGCTTATACTTTCGAACCCGACCCGTTTAGTCGATCATTAGGATCCGACCAAACACATTAGGTGACCAGAGTTGTATAGGGAATAACCTTCCGAGGTTATACCTTATGGTCACTTCGTTTAAGTAGTTGTATGATAGGTAGTATATATGCCTTAGGTAAATGACCAAAATACCCTTTTTGCGCCAAAATTCATTTTAATCATATGTAATATAATTTTTGACATCTAAACTGATTAGACAACAATATTAGTGTAGGATCGATTGCTGACCCGAATGAGTCGTTCAGAGGTTGTCTCTTGCGTTTCAGATGCGGAATAATAAGAAATGCAAGTAGATATAGCCTGTTCTTCCTCCTAACTGCTTGTTTTATTGATTTGAAACGTTTTACAGCTCAATCTTCACACCGGCAGAGCTTCGGCGTGGAATTCGTCTAAATCTTCTGAGGATCGCTCAAACAGCCCTATTTATAGGCAGTTGGATCCGCTCATTTGTCACATGTCCATAAGAGCGGACCACAACTGTACACATAAGCGAACCAGCATGTCACATGAGCGATCCTGGAACCTCATGTCCCTATGAGCGAACCTAGCATATAAAACCTATACAGACTCCTGTTTTCTCGTATTTCGCGCCCTATGCTATGCAATACGATATAAGACCTGATCCTAGACACCTAGACGCAATCAACAGATGTAGTGCACTAATAGACTCCCCCTCAGATGTTGATGGAGTCGCCAACACACCTTGACTGCAAAACTGTGTCTTCACATCTTCAGTCTAGATCAGTCTCTGGGCTTTATCTTCTTTCAATCTTCAGACTCCCCCTCTCGATTTACTGGCATTCTCTTGTTCTTCAGTAACATCTTCAGAATTGTTGTCTGGCTTTAAACACTCTAATTCTCTTGATCAGATCTCTTGATTCCTTAAGTTCATCAGCATCAACGATAGACGTGATTTTCAGGATCAGAATCCGACTCTACTCATTTTTCAGAATTGATTTCCAGGATTGAAACTTGGCTCTCTTCCATCATAGATCTTCAGGAATTGAAACCTAGCTACCTGCACAATCTCAACCCCGAAATACATTTTCTTTCACAAACATTTCAAACCACTTTGCACCAACACATGATTACTCTCATATGACTATGATGAACCATTTGAAGAAGATTAGATTAACAAAAACAGTTAGATTTACACAAACACTCCCCCTCAAATGCTGCTCATCATGTTTAGCACTCGGAATTTTGAAAATTAGTTTTCCAACGTCAGCTGTCGAAAATCTTTTTGACGTTTTCAAAATTTATGCTAAAACACACTAAAATCTTTTTGGATTTTCAATATGATGAAGTAAAATGCAAAGAATGAAATATTTACAAACAATATTTTTGCGAGTTTGTGCAAGAGGATCATATCAGTTTATGAGACCTATCACCAACACCGTTAAGCTTGATTTCATTTTAAGTTTTAAACAATTTACCTAGATTGTCAGTATGTTTGTCCACTTAAATTCTCACACAGATTTCAATCGATTCGAGATACGGTATTAATGTTTTAGAGACTTGAACTTAATTGTGTATCACTCCACTTGAATATACTCCAGTATCCAGATCCCAAATATTCAGTCTTACAGGTGAGTATACCACAGATGATATCTGTAAAGGGGTTATGTGCGAGGGCCGTGAGAGCTCAGGTCAATACTTCCGTATACGCAGAGAGATGACGGCTTCGACTTTTGGTGGGTCCCCTTTAGAGGATCTTTTGATTACAACAGCAGCGACTATCAATTTTATTGTTTCATCAGCTTGCTGAGGGCGATGCTATATTTCAAGCATTTTGCGAAAAGTATTATCCGGGGACTAGGTCAGTACTTCCATACAGCAGAAGTCCCGGGATAATACCCCAGATATCACTAAGTATAAAGACCTAGTATCTCAGAATATGGGACCTTTCAAACAAGATTTCGGGGGTTACCCATATATTCAAGAATAGTTACCCACGAATCAAACAAGTTTGAATTTAGGTTTATATCTCGTTTCAATTTACTAAAAGTGCGAAAATCTACTGACACATCCGCAGTAAGATTGTTTATCACATTTTTAGCTTTACATTTCTTTAGCGTGCCGTGATAGTCCACTGATGTACTATCATTTCCTCTTTTTCGCAACAAAACTCATTTTTGAATTTTATCATGTTTTTGGCTTTTCAAATTTTCAAATGTTTTTGGATTTTCCGAAATTTCCCTACTCCCCCTAAAATGCAAACACATTTCAAAGAAAATTTGAAAACTTCTAGACTCTTGACCTTCTAGAAACATGAAAAGTAAAACAAAACTGTACAGAAACTTGACAACTGACATCGAATCACATCAAATCGCCATTCACTAGGCATAAACAATCTGAACTCCCCCTTTCAACAAACCATTTTCTCATTTAGATCTCAAAACACTCAAGTTTGTTTTAATCGAAATGATTTTTCCGGAAAATGATTTTGTGTTGATAATAACCATTTGTAGGTCTATCATTTTTTTAAAAAACGGGGATGTGGTTCATCATCTTGTCTATCTTTTGTCATGAATAGTAAATCAAGTACAATTTAATGTCCCTGATTTACCATTTAGATTTTAGAACCTTCTGTATCACTTGTAAAAATACACACATCTCAAAATATAATCACAAATACTACTTGCAAGATCAAGGTTACCACTTGTAGGAATGTTACATCTACATCACCATTTTACCAATCAGGATGCCGATTCCTGCTTCGCACTTGCCAACCTGGAAGCTCCGGCGTAGTTCTCTCACCTGCAAAACATTAACAACATTATTCAAAATCTTTCAAACAATCTCTTCAAACACTAGAAAGATGCCGATTCCTGATCCACGATATATCGGCTTTTAGCTCCATTCTGATCCACTGATATATGTTATCTAAGAGATAGTCCTTTGACTGATATATGTTATCTAAGAGATAGTCCTTTGACTATCATGGGAAGCAGACTTCCATCCAAGTCTTTTCAGACTTGATGGCTTTTAGCTCTTGAGCCGTAGGGTTATATGTTGCCTTTTTGGTCGCGTAAAAATCTTTTACCCCTTTAGCTCTCCCACTCAACATTTTCCCAAATATCTTTTTAACATTCCCGTTGAATGTTTTCTCGACATCAAATTCATTCTTTTCTTTGTAAAACTGATTAGAAATTTCAGTTTTTCCGATTTTTTTCTTCACTTCCTCAAACTTTAATGATGGAAACTCTTCATCATTCACTGAGATTTTCTTCTCAACCTGTGGATCTTCTGGCTTTGTGGAACCAGATTCATCGCCGACATTCACTTCACCTTTCTTTGCAACCCACACCTGGTTGTCTTTTCCTTTCTTTTTGTAGAAATTCTTTTCCGAACACTCACCAACCTCAAATTTTGAATTCTCAAAAATTTTAGGTCTATTGGTTGGTGTGTCAACATCAACAACTTTCTCTTTCAACTTCTGAGAAACTTCCTGTTTTGATTTCTCACTATTCGAACAATTCCATGCAATGTGACCAGCTTCATTGCATCTATAACAGGTTCTAGTCTCTCTTAGATAACATATATCAGCTCCATTCTTCTTTCTCTTTGCAAGAAACTCTTTATTAGACTATCTCCAGAACGGTTTCTGCTGTTCCTCCTCAGCACTTCCACCTGACACAAATTCAGATTTTGTTTTAGAATTTTTCATATTTTTATCATTTTCTTGTGGAACAAAACCAAGACCTTTCTTTTTGTAGCTACGATTCTGGTTAGGTTTCTTTTGAAAACTAGGACCAGAATTGTTGCCCTTTTTCTTATTTAAACGTTGCTGAACTCTAGAAGTATATTTTTTAGATTTTTCAAAACTTTTCAAAACTTTTAATTCTGGAATATTAATCTCTATTAGTTTGAAAGTTTTGTTTATTAGTTCCGTTTTAATGCTCATTATTGGGAACTCTTTATTGTAGTATAATTTGTCCGAACCATTCAAAGTATACACAACTTCGAATGTTTCATCATTCAAATCTGCCTTTGACAATAAAAATTCTTTACTATAAGACCGTTTATCCGACGAATTCGGACTGTTGACTGACGACTTTGAATTTCCAGACCCAGATTTCGACTCAGACTCCTCATCAGTATCCAACACCTGATCGACCACCTTTTTGATTAATTCAGACTCATGATCAGTATCGGACGAGGTATACGTGACATCAATATTATCTGGTAAAACGTCAGTTGTATCGGTTTTAAGCTTTATATTGACTGCTTTTTCCAATTGCTCCTCATTTGGTCTCCTAGGTGAATAACCATCCCAAATCGAAGGCGGACATTTGTTGTAACTAACAGTCGATTTCTTACCACAGACTTTCTTGTCTTTTAGCTTTTCATATTTGAAAGCTTCCATACCTGCAACAGTTGGGTAAATACGATCAATGAGATAATCAGAACTAGAATAACTTTGCGATAAGCGTCTAATTCTCTCATTCTCTATCTTTTCTGTCTCTAACTCTTGCTTCCACTTAGCACTCTCTTCGATGTAGAAGTTTATTGCTTTTTGTTTTGTCATTAATACAGCATTCAACATCGTCAGTGCTTGTTCTCTTTCTTAGATAGTCTTTTGGAGACCATTTACTGTTTTATTCAAAACATCATATGATTCTTTCACATAGTTGAGGTTAAACAATAACTGCTCCTTTTTCTTCTCGTACTCAGCTATGATGTCGTCTTTGGCTGCACAATTTTTGCAAGCTTCCAAGCACTTTTCACACGGCTTGACAACTTCAACAATCTTTTCAACTTCGATTGTTTTAACAATTTCAACCACCTTTTCTTCTTCTTTCACAACCTCGGTAATCTTCTCAGCAACATTCTCAGCATTTTGAGTATCACCTTCAGATTCGGATTGTTGTTCTTTAGCAGCTCGTCTCTCCTTCAGTTTCTCCATTCTTTCTGCAAAATAAAAATGAAAACTTTCAGGAGAAAGATGAGTTTTTGCAATATTTATATGTTTTTCTTCCTCATCATCACTGCTGCTATGATCAGGTGATTGATCAAACAGTACAGACTTATCAGAATCACCATCTGATACAACCGAATCAGACGGTGTTTTATCAAAAACAACTTCCTTTTCATGAACATTTTCATTCTGTACACTTTTATCAGAACTTTGTAATTCTTCATCTGAACCCTGTAAACCTTCATCTGAACTTTCTGACACTTCCCCAGAAATTTCTGAAAGTTTATCAATACTGTCTAAACTTTCATCAGATGACACAGACTTTTCATCTTCACTTTTCACAGGCTCTCCAATTGATCTTATCCAAGTAGCAAACAAATCTGGCTCTCGGACGATCTTGGCAATGAAAGCTTTAAACTCTCCCTTCTTATCCACAAACATATTCCAACTGAAACCTTCTGGTAGTTTCTCATCATCTTGATCACAAATGCGTGCTGCTGTGGCTTCAGATGATATGTAATTACTCCAGCTGAAATCTACCAAACATGCTCTTTTGGGATCTTCAATCTTTCTCCCGTGAGCTGTCTGTGATTCTTGGGATTGACCAACTTGCTGATAGATAGCTTTGCGGTAGTAGTCATCTCTCCCGAATGGATTCTGTGCTCCGCTAGCTTCTCTTCCTTTGCACTCCCGCTTGAAATGGCCTTTCTCCCTGCATCGAAAACAAGTAACTTTAGATTTATCAAAACCTAAAGTAGAAACATGTGCATCAAGAAAGTCATTTCTCCCGGTAATGGTTTTGAATTTTTCAGCTCGTCGAAGAACACTTGCAAGACACCATTTAATATCCATGAGTTCCATTTCTTCGGCGTCTATCTGATCGTAATCCTCTTTGGTAAGCATAAGATTTCCGATCCGACCAGCAACAAGACCCTCATAAGATAACAGAACTGAACCCAGAAGTGCCATGTGATCTTTAGCAGTGTCTTCAGAGAAACTTTGACCTTCTGGAAGATTAAGAGCTATGTTGCATTGAATTATGTATCCATTTCCGGTTTTTGTACTCTGAGACTGAAAACTCGTGTTGGTCTCTTTCGGATTCACACTTGGAAATGATGAAAACCCGCTGCTACTCTTGTTCGAAACCTGATCAGCTTTCTTAGATGAATCACCAGCACTGAATGCAGTTTGTATCTTTGGACTTCTTTCAGACTCAGTGACTGGAACACTACCCTGGTAGTACATCTTAACATCCTGTTGACCACTTGGACTGTTCATCCTTGCGATCTTTTGCTGTTCAAGATCCTGACTTTCTATTTTCTCAATGAACTGTGAAATAGTCAGCCCGTCATACACACCAGTATTTTTCAAGATCATCAAATATGTTCCCCACTCTTTCTGAGGTAACGCGTCAGCCAATTTATCCACCCATTCTTCACGAACTTTTTCAACTCCCAACATCGATAGCGATCATACCAAGTGACAGTATCTCTCAATCAGCTTTTTAGTATCCTCTCCTGGTAAACTGCTAAACAAATCAAACTCCTTTTTAAGCAACGCTTTCTTGCTTTTGATCATATTCTCGCTTCCCTCAAACTTGACTTTAAGAGCATCCCATATAGACTTAGCAGTTTTGTCGTGCTGTAACAAGATGAAGATATCTTCTTTTATTGCCTGCTGCAACAAACTGATCATCATTTTCTCGGCTTTATACATTGCTCTTTCTTGTTCAGTAAATTCTGATATCTCTTTGATGACTTGTAAATCTGTTCGAGGAAACGTGTACTTATTTAATATACATTCCCACGATCTGAGATGATTTGCCTGAACCTAGTTTTCAAACCTATCTTTCCATCCATAATACTCCTCAATGCTCATCAATCTAGGGGGCTTTTGAGTCGTTCCCGTCTCGTTTTCTAAATTCATTGCTTGAGCAATTGCGGCTGGAGTAGTCGATGTAGCAAAAGCGTTGTAGAACTCAGAATCCATACTGACTTATAATCGAACTAAACAGATGATCGAAAAGCGAATCAACTTTGCGCAAATAAACGAACCAGATGTTCACTCGAGCGAACAGTACTTTGGAGCGAACCGTATAACAACCAAATGAGCGAACCGAGTCACAACCAAATGAGCGATCCTGATATGTACTCTTGAGCGATCCAGAAATTGTTTTGGAGCTGTCCACAAATAATGTCCGTTCGAGCGGACCAGAGTCTGTTCGTTCGAGCGGACCAAGATAATGTTCGAATGAGCGATCCAATCTATGATTTTGAAGCGAACCAGGACCAATTTTGAGCGAACCAACTGAGGTGTTGTATGAATGAGCGAACCAGGAAGTGACCTAAGAGCGGTTCACGATGACGTCAGTACGAGCGATCCACATATCGAACATGATTTGACCTGTAAAAACTTTGAAATTTGACACAAAACTTTCCAGGGTTTATCTCGATACAATTTCGCATAATCTGTGAAAATTTGAACAAATTCCGACCGGGAAATCTTCCCGAATCAGTAAAAGAAGGTGTAGAAGTGAGAAGAAATGATAAAATCCGGCTATAAACTGCAGAAAACCTCCTCCTAGGCTCTGATACCACTTGTAGGATCGATTGCTGACCCGAACGAGTCGTTCAGAGGTTGTCTCTTGCGTTTCAGATGCGGAATAATAAGAAATGCAAGTAGATATAGCCTGTTCTTCCTCCTAACTGCTTGTTTTATTGATTTGAAACGTTTTACAGCTCAATCTTCACACCGGCAGAGCCTCGGCGTGGAATTCGTCTAAATCTTCTGAGGATCGCTCAAACAGCCCTATTTATAGGCAGTTGGATCCGCTCATTTGTCACATGTCCATAAGAGCGGACCACAACTGTACACATAAGCGAACCAGCATGTCACATGAGCGATCCTGGAACCTCATGTCCCTATTAGCGAACCTAGCATATAAAACCTATACAGACTCCTGTTTTCTCGTATTTCGCGCCCTATGCTATGCAATACGATATAAGACCTGATCCTAGACACCTAGACGCAATCAACAGATGTAGTGCACTAACAATTAGACATGTTAAGGCATATCTTACTTGTCATAGGACTAGTTAAGCGGTCCAAACGCGTTGTACGTGAACGACGCGTTAAAGTAGCGTAAGCTACCTAAACGGGTCGTAATGGGTCGAAAGCACTTAGGTTAGGTTTCATTTTAGAATGTAGGCTTTGTTAAACCATATTACATGAGTTCCTATACTCAATTGGTTTACGAACCCTCATTCTATCCAATCCACCGATTTAGGTCCGGTTTATTAACGTAGTTACCTATATTATGTGCCGTGTGATTCCACGATCTTTATTGCTTTGCTTGGTGGTTATCTAAAGACTATTGAGCAATCTCAAGTGAGTACATAGACCCCTCTTTTATTGTTTTTCAAACATTTTGGGGTGAAACACATGTGCCTACTTGTTACTTTCGTGCTTTTAATGTTTTTATATCCTATACTTGCTATGTTCATTAGTACAATTATAGTACATGAATTCATTGTGTTTTTGCTATGTATGTCCTTTGTTGCATAATTAGTACATTTGATTTACATTATATTTCATGCTATGTATGCCCATTTAGTGCATACCTAGTGCATTGTTTTACATTAACTTTTCATGCTATGCATGTTCATCATACTTAATACATTTGTTTTACATCACATGCTATGTATGTTCATCATACTTAGTACATTTGTTTTGCATCACATGCTACATATCTTCATCATATTTAGTACATTTATTTTCATCACATGCTTACATTTTGGTATGACATTTGGTTTGTTTAAATGGGACCAAAATACATTCATTATCATTGATCACGTCGTTCGTTAGTAGGTAGTGGTACCATAGGAATTGACAACTCCCATTCCTGACATCCTAGGTATGTTTGGATGAAAGGAATGACCGAATTCGATATACATAACTCATATAAATCTTTAATTTGTTTAAGGATTTATCGCCACAGTCACAAGGCATGAATGTATGCATTTTCACAATACCGCGTAGATGTTTGTATCAGCATAGCATGCATTTCCACAAAACATAACTTTGATTTAAACTAAGTTTTACTTCAATACCTTGTTTTTGGGCATTTTACCTATGGTTTAGTTGATGTATTTCACATGCCATACATGATATTTTGGATACACATTACATGATTTACATTTGACACATGAACATTTTGACATTGGTTATACATAACATGATTTACATTTTGACATACACAATTTGATATGGTTCACACAATAACATTTGACAATTGGTTTAAACATAAACATTTTACATTAAACATTTTACATTGGTGGTTTGGTTTGGGTAAGTGATTTAAGTAACGAGGCGTGTGTAATATGATACAAGCATGATGGATACGCCGCTGGTACTTCCTATATATAAGAACCACTAAACTTGAGTGGTTTAGCCGAATTGAAACTCTTGAAATTGCATGGAGCATTCTGGTTATTGTTGGCTTGGTTCACTTGAGCAATAATGTCTGGGAGTACAGCAGCCATATGCTGCGTCATGATATCTCCCATTTCGGCGTTAGATAGCGGATTTTCGCGTCGAGGAGGCATTCTAAAAGAGGAAAACATGAGAGGAAACGAGTGAGATGATTAGATGAAAAGAATGAGATGAAACAAAATTGACAAAAGCAAAGATGGTGGTCATTCGTCCGTATCACAAAGCAAACAAACGACGCACAGTGACTAATCAAAGTAAATGGCTGCTGGTACTTATATATAGGAAGTACCAGCGGCGTATCCATCATGCTTGTATCATATTACACACGCCTCGTTACACAAATGACATATTTTTCACAAGACATTGTTTTACAAACAGTTTATTTCATACAATTCATTTTACTTGGTTATTTAATTAACCTTACGTCATTATTTTATATAATCTGATTTTCTTAACAAGTTTTCATATGATTTATAAAAGAAAACACCTAACAAGGTTCATGACAAACTTTCATTAAACATTTCTTTAAACCTGAGTCATAAATCCTGTTTTTATAAAACCTATGTATCTCACAGGCATTTTTATGCTGACATACCTATTTTCACATGTGTTTCAGGAGCTAATGCATAGGTTTGTTCAAGATACACTAGGGTGGACTCGGGCCTTAGTGACATAAAAGAAGCAAGATTAGTTTAAATAATGTTATGTACTCTTGTTTTCCTTGTTGAGACAATGTAATTACTCTTTGTTTGATAAATAAAACATAACTTTAAATGCCATGGTTGTGAAACAATAATTCTGTTACAACACTCCCCGACGTTTCCGCCATGATTTGATGTTTTACGTGGTCGGGGTGTGACAGAAGAGTTGGTATCAGAGCCAATGGTTATAGGGAATTAGGTTATTAGTAATGCTTTGACCTAGACTATAACCTTTCTAGGACCCTAACACAAGTTATCTTGTGTTTAGATTTTAAAACATGCACTTCACCTATCCTTAGGTGATTGCCAAAACAAGAACCCAATTTTCCGAAACGATTTTTGAAAATCAATCTTCTGTTTTCAATTGATTTGTTATAAGGTTTTGAACCCTTCCAGTTTGATTTTGGCCTTGTGCCTTCCAAGTTTTCAAAATGTCGTCAAAGTTATGAGTTCTAAATAGTGTGAACACGTGCAAACTGGAATAGTGAATGCCTGTACCCTGGGTTTTCTGTCTAAGGCTAGAGTGTTCGTACAAATCCACATAATCGGACCAGTCACTCTTACCTGGGAACTCTTGGGGTGAGTGTTCACTTATAGGCGAGCATGTCTTCGCGATACATTATTTTTGACCCATTTACTTTGATTAGTCACTGTGCGTCGTTTGTTTGCTTTGTGATACGGACGAATGACCACCATCTTTGCTTTTGTCAATTTTGTTTCATCTCATTCTTTTCATCTAATCATCTCACTCGTTTCCTCTCATGTTTTCCTCTTTTAGAATGCCTCCTCGACGCGAAAATCCGCTATCTAACGCCGAAATGGGAGATATCATGACGCAGCATATGGCTGCTGTACTCCCAGACATTATTGCTCAAGTGAACCAAGCCAACAATAACCAGAATGCTCCATGCAATTTCAAGAGTTTCAATTCGGCTAAACCACTCAAGTTTAGTGGTTCTGAAGGGGCAAAATGGGCTCCTACAGTGGTTCGAGAGCATTGAGAGTACGTTCCGTCACGTTCAGTGTCCTGAAAATCGAAAAGTCGAGTTTGCTTCCAGTGTGTTTCAGAAGAGGGCTCTTACATGGTGGAACGGGGTTATGAGAGACCGTGGTGCTGAGGTTGCGTTAGCACAAACATGGGCTGAGCTTAGGGCTCTTATGATGAGGGAGTTTTGTCCTCGTCATGAATTAAGGGCCTTAGAAAGGGAGTTTGATGATTTAAAACAGGATAGTGGTGAGCACCGGGCATACACTGACAGGTATGAGGAGTTGAGTTTACTTTGCCCTACCATGGTTACCCCACTCGAGAAAGCTATCGAGAGGTACATTGATGCCTTACCTGACTCTGTTCAAGACATCATTACTGGTAGTAACCCTACCACGGTTCGCCAGGCAATTGAGTTAGCTGCGACATTGACTGAGTCGTAAGTTCGAAAGGGTAAGTTACATAGGAAGGGCGACAAGGGTAAGAAACAATCATCTTACAAGGGAGAAAGCAAAAAAGGTAAAAACAAGAAGGGTAAGGAATCTGGTTCCTCGAAGGGGTCAAGGAAGCGTAAGGCTTCCCAAAATTTTGCTGTCACTGCCCAAGTAAATCAGGCAGCTCCCGATCAACCTGCACAGCCACCAGCAAAGAAGCGGTATGCGGGGAATGCACCTTTGTGCAATAGATGCAATAGTCACCATCAACCGCCACTTCCGTGCCGTTTCTGTACTAACTGTGGGAAGTCAGGTCATCTTGCTGATGTTTGTCGTTTTGCTCAGAATCAGGCAGCACGTAACCCAGCTCAGCAGGCTGCCCAACTGCCTGCTCAACAGCAAGCACAAGCTGCACGACCTCATTTTCCTCCTGGTTCGTGCTATAATTGTGGAGACCTGACCCACTATCGAAACCGGTGTCCAAGGCTGGTTAATGCAAATCAGAATCAAGCTCAGGCTCGTGGGCGAGTCTTTAATATAAGTGCTGTTGAGGCACAAGCAGACAACGAGGTGGTGAACGGTACGTTCTTTGTTAACAATCAGTCTGCTTCTGTTCTTTTTGATTCAGGTGCCGATAAGAGTTTTGTGTCATTGTCTTTTGAGCCATTGCTTCGCGTGTCTAGAATGAAACTAGGTAAGCCTTTGATAGTAGAAGTTGCTAGTGGTGATCCCATTGTTCTCGATTCTGTTCTTCGTAACTGCCAGTTGAACCTTAAGAACCATCTTTTTCCCATTGACCTCACGCCAATGCAACTTGGGAGTTTCGACATTATAGTGGGTATGGATTGGTTAGCCAAGCATCATGCAGAGGTAGTTTGTTTCGAGAAGATTGTTCGTATTCCGCTCTCGACAGGTGAGATCCTACAGGTTCGTGGAGAGAAACCTGCTAGTAGCCTCAAACTCATGTCTTGTTTTCAAGCTCAGAAGTATCTGCGAAAGAATTATGTGGCCTTCTTGGCACATGTCGTAGCAGATAAAGGCAAAGGTAAGACTATTCAAGATATCCCTGTTGTTCGGGATTATCCTGAGTTGTTTCCTGAAGAGTTACCTGGTTTACTCACGGCACGCCAAGTCGAGTTCCGTATTGATCTTGTACCTGGTGCAAATCCTATTGCCAGATCTCCATATCGTCTTGCACCGTCTGTGATGCAAGAGTTGTCTAAGCAGCTTCAGGAGCTTTCTGACAAAGGTTTTATTCGTCCTAGCTTTTCACCTTGGGGTGCTCCCATTCTCTTTGTTAAGAAGAAGGATGGATCTTTCAGAATGTGCATCAATTACCGTGAGCTTAACAAGCTTACCATCAAGAATCGATATCCCCTACCTCGCATTGATGATCTCTTTGATCAGTTACAGGGTGCTACTTGTTTTTTGAAGATTGATCTTCGTTCTGGGTATCATCAACTTCGTGTGCATGAAGAAGATATTCCCAAGACTGCTTTCCGCACTTGATATGGGCATTATGAGTTCACAGTTATACCATTTGGTTTGACTAATGCTCCTACTGTTTTCATGGACATGATGAATAGGGTCTGCAAGCCTTATTTAGATAAGTTCATCATCGTTTTATTGATAACATCTTGATATATTCTAAGACGTAAGCTGATCATGAACAACATCTACGTCTTACTCTGGAACTCCTGAAGAAAGAGCAACTTTTCGCCAAATTCTCTAAATGTGAATTTTGGCTTAAGGAAGTTCAATTTTTGGGACATATCGTCAACGAACAAGGTATCCATGTAGATCCCTCCAAGATCAGTGTGATTAAGGATTGGGATACACCTACTACTCCTACTACTCCTACTGAGGTTTGTTCTTTTCTTGGTCTCGCGGGTTATTACCGCCGCTTCATCGAAAACTTCTCGAAGATTGCAGTTCCCCTAACTGCTCTAACTCAGAAGAACAAACCCTTTGAATGGGGAACCAAACAAGAAGAAGCATTTTAGACCTTGAAGTAGAAGCTTTGTGATGCGCCTATTTTATCTTTGCCTGAGGGCAATGATGCTTTTGTCGTATATTGTGATGCATCAAACTTGGGTCTTAGCTGTGTTCTCATGCAAAGGAACAAAGTCATAGCATATGCATCAAGACAATTGAAGGTACATGAGAAGAACTACACCACTCATGACCTCGAGTTAGGTGCAGTTATATTCGCTCTCAAAATCTGGAGACACTATTTGTATGGAACAAAATGTGTGGTTTTCACCGACCACAAAAGTCTTCAGCACATCTTCAATCAGAAAGAACTCAACATGAGGCAACGACATTGGGTTGAACTTCTAAACGACTATGATTGTGAAATTCGCTACCATCCTGGTAAGGCAAATGTCGTGGCTGACGCTTTGAGTCGTAAAGAACGTGTCAAGCTTCATTGTGTTCATGTTCAATCTGATATTCAAGCTCGATCTGATATCCAAACCCGCATTTCTCAAGCTCCACATACTTGTGTTTCACAAGGTTTGATGGGTAAGGAATTACCCTATCACATTAAGCCTGATCTTGAACTGAAGGACAATGGATCATATTATTTCATGGACCGTTTATGGGTCCCAAGCCAAGATGATCTTCTCACATTGCTTATGGATGAAGCCCATAAGTCTCGTTATTCTATTCATTCTGGCTCAGATAAAATGTATAAGGATCTTCGTACTCAGTATTGGTGGCCTGGTATGAAGAAAGACATTGCCTTGTACGTTTCAAAATGCCTTACTTGTCTCAAAGTTAAGGCTGAGCATCAAGATCCTTCTGGTTTATTGGAGCAACCAGAGATTCCAGTTTAGAAATGGGAAAACATCGCTATGGATCTTATTACCAAACTTCCGCGCACTAAGAAAGGTCATGATGCCATCTGGGTAGTTGTTGATCGTCTTACAAAGTCAGCGCATTTCTTGCCAATCCGTGAGGATTTATCTGCTGACAAGCTTGCTAAAATCTATGTGGATGAAATTGTATCTAGACATGGTGTTCCTTTGAACATTATTTCTGACAGAGATGCTCGATTCTCGTCTCGCTTTTGGAGAACCATGCAATCTGCTATGGGGACCCAACTTAATTTGAGCACAACTTATCATCCACAATCAGATGGCCAAACTGAAAGAACAATCAGACTTTGGAGGATATGCTTAGAGCTTGTGTGATCGATTTTGGTGGTAGTTGGGATTCGTATCTTCCATTGATTGAATTCTCCTACAATAACAGTTATCACTCCAGCATCAAAATGTCTACTTTCGAGGCTCTCTATGGTCGAAAATGTCGTTCACCAGTCTACTGGAATGAGATCGGTGAGGCTCAGCTTGCTGGACCTGACCTCGTTCTAGAGACAACAGATAAGGTTAAGAAAGTTGGCGATAACCTTCAGACAGCGCGAAGCCGTCAAAAGAGTTACGCGGACTGACAACGCAAGCCCTTGGAATTTCAAGTCGGTGATCGTGTATTACTTAAGGTCTCACCTTGGAAAGGTGTGATCAGATTTGGAAAGACAGGAAAACTTGCACCTAGATACGTTGGACCATTCAAGATCGTCGAAAGAATCGGTAAGGTAGCCTACAGACTTGAATTCCCTCCTAAACTTGGAAATGTCCATCCAACCTTTCACGTGTCCAATCTCAAGAAGTGTTTGGCTGATGAGAACCTCCACATACCACTCGACGAAATTCATGTTGATAACACAATGCATTTTGTTGAGAAACCTGTGGAAATCATGGACCGTGAAGTCAAGTGGCTAAAGCGCAAGCGCATTCCTTTGGTTAACGTTTGATGGGAGTCTAAACGTGGACCAGAATTTACTTGAGAACGTGAAGATCAAATGAAGACGAAATATCCGCATCTATTCTCACGAGTCTCCTCTAAACAAATTTCGGGATGAAATTTCCACAAGTAGGGGAGACTGTGACACCTGTGTCTGTAATCATTGTAAACAGTTCAGTTATTAATAAAATAATGTTATTTGACCCCAATGTTAGTTTGTTTATGTTTGACATTTTTCATGTTTTGATTTTTGTTCAATTTCAAACTCTATATGGCTTTCTGGAGAGTTATACGCAAACTGGTGCGTAAATGTAATCAGTTTAACGCGACAAATACTCCGGAACATCAACATATGCTTAACATACCTTAAATAACCTTTACATAACTTAGAAATAAGTTTTGAAGGCTTTGGTATTGCAAAATCAAGTTTATTCGCTTACAGGGACTAATTTCCACAAACTACGAAAGTATGCCGATTCGTACTGTAACGAACATTCCGAAATATGATCATAAGTTAAACATACCATATATATCCTTTACATAGCTTAGAAATAGGCTTTGAGGGGTTCGGTGTGCTAAAATAAACTTTATGCTCATTCAGGGACTAAAAGCGTCAAAAAGTGCATAAGTTTAAATTTTAGCGCATATCTTACGTTCTGAATACATCCGGACATCCAAAAATTTATGTAATCATTAAAATATTTTATTTTAGTGATTGGAATGAGAAAATTCCATTCGTCGCGTAATTTGGATCGTTTTTAGCGTCCGTTCGTGTTTCGTCGTAATTAACCAAATAACGCAATCGTACGACCAAACGAACTGACATCCGAGATATTTTTGAGCACATTTCATGTTCCCTATACTTAAACTTCATTATTGAGGCTTGAAAATGGGTTAACGGGGTTTAAACGCATCAAAATAGGCCTTAAACATGTGTAGGGACCAAAACTGTAAATATTTGAAAATTTCTGGAACTGGCACCTAACGGCGTCGCGCGACGGTTAAACCCCTTAGCTGTGGCGGCATGCCAGCACCTCATCTGCGCAGAAACTCCATTTCAGCATTTGCAGGTCCATTTTCAGCACTTATCTTGAAGTTTAGGGGCTATTTTGTAACAATTTCAATACCATTTGATGGTTTTGAGGCACCCCTAGTTTTCCAAAACCTTATGCCCACTTGGACGGTCCTGATTAATACTCGTTTATCGAGGAACGATTCTAACGTTCTTGGTTTTCCTATAAATAACAACACCCACTTCACTCTCAAACTCACACCTTTGAATCTGAATTGGTTCTCTAAGTTGATGTGTTTATCACTTCATACCTGAGAATATTCGGATCAAAGCTTCCGTTCTTGGACCCGTTGTAAGTCCTCTTTCGTTCTTTTATGCGTTTTGAGCACGAAAGTCAAACTGTGTTTGACTTTCAGCTTTGACCAGTTTATGGTCAACACGAAGTTCGTTTGAACTTCACAACGTGAGCGTAATCACGATGGTTATTGTCCCTAGTGACTATACGTACTGATTACCATGTTGTTTAAGTATAGTGACGAGTCGTAGTTTCGGCCAAAATGCGTATTCTTGCGTATTTTGTAACCAAACTACTTTTGGTTATCAAGACCCTTTGTCTTGATATCAAACTTGTTTTCAAACCTCGTTAAACATGTTTTAACATGTTTAACTCGTCACTTTTAGATTTGTGCTTATATAGGGTTGTAAGGTAAGCGATCTAAACAATCGCTTATACTTTCGAACCCGACCCGTTTAGTCGATCATTAGGATCCGACCAAACACATTAGGTGACCATAGTTGTATAGGAAATAACATTCCGAGGTTATACCTTATGGTCACTTCGTTTAAATAGTTGTATGATAGTTAGTATATATGCCTTAGGTAAATGACCAAAATACCCTTTTTGCGCCAAAATTCATTTTAATCATATGTAACATAATTATTGACATCTAAACTGATTAGGCAACAATATTAGACATGCTAAGGCATATCTTACTTGTCATAGGAGTAGTTAGGCGGTCCGAACGCGTTGTACGCGAACGACGCGTTAAAGTAGCGTAAGCTACCTAAACGGGTCGTAATGGGTCGAAAGCACTTAGGTTAGGTTTCATTTCAGAATATAGGATTTGTTAAACCATATTACTTGAGTTCCTATACTCAATTGGTTTACGAACCCTCATTCTATCCAATCCTCCGATTTATGTCCGGTTTATTAACGTAGTTACCTATATTAGGTGCCGTGTGATTCCACGATCTTTATTGCTTTGCTTGGTGGTTATCTAAAGACTATTGAGCAATCTCAAGTGAGTACATAGACCCCTCTTTTACTGTTTTTCAAACATTTTGGGGTGAAACACAAGTGCCTACTTGTTACTTTCGTGCTTTTAATGTTTTTATATCCTATACTTGCTATGTTCATTAGTACAATTATAGTACATGATTTCATTGTGTTTTTGCTATGTATGTCCTTTGTTGCATACTTAGTACATTTGATTTACATTACATTTCTCGCTATGTATGCCCATTTAGTGCATACCTAGTGCATTATATTACATTACCTTTTCATGCTATGTATGTTCATCATACTTAGTACATTTGTTTTACATCACATGCTATGTATGTTCATCATACTTAGTACATTTATGTTGCATCACATGCTACATATGTTCATCATATTTAGTACATTTATTTTCATCACATGCTTACATTTTGGTATGACATTTGGTTTGTTTAAATGGGACCAAAATACATTCATTAACATTGATCACGCCGTTCGTTAGTAGGTAGTGGTACCATAGGAATTGACAACTCCCGTTCCTGACATCCGAGGTATGTTTGGATGAAAGGAATGACCGAATTCGATGTACATAACTCAGATAAATCTTTAATTTGTTTAAGGATTTATCGCCACAGTCACAAGGCTTGAATGTATGCATTTTCACAATACCGCATAGATGTTTGTATCAGTATAGCATGCATTTCCACAAAACATAACTTTGATTTAAACTAAGTTTCACTTCAATACCTTATTTTTGGGCATTTTACCTATGGTTTAGTTGATGTATTTCACATGCCATACATGATATTTTTGGATACACATTACATGATTTACATTTGACACATGAACATTTTGACATTGGTTATACATTACATGATTTACATTTTGACATAAACAATTTGTTATGGTTCACACAATAACATTTGACAATTGATTTAAACATAAACATTTTACATTGGTGGTTTGGTTTGGGTAAGTGATTTAAGTAACGCGGCGTGTGTAACATGATACAAGCATGGTGGATACGCCGCTGATACTTCCTATATATAAGTGCTTGTATGATATTACATATTGTAATGTTATTTAAATCATTTCAATTTAGACATATAACATATTACACAAATGACATATTCTTCACAAGACATTGTTTTACCAACAGTTTATTTTATACAATTCATTTTACTTGGTTATTTAATTAACCTTACATCATTCTTTTATATTGATTTTCTTACCAAGTTTTCATTTGATTTATAAAAGAAAACACCTAACAAGGTTCATGACAAACTTTCATTAAACATTTCTTTAAACCTAAGTCATGAATCCCATTTTTATAAAACCTATGTATCTCACAGGCATTTTTATGCTGACGTACCTATTTTCACATGTGTTTTAGGAGCTAATGCATAGGTTTGTTCAAGATACACTAGGGTGGACTCGGGCCTTAGTGACATAAAAGAAGCAAGATTAGTTTAAATAATGTTATGTACTCTTGTTTTCCTTGTTGAGACAATGTAATCACTCTTTGTTTGATAAATAAAACATAACTTTAAATGCCATGGTTGTGAAATAATAATTCTGTTACAACACTCCCCGACGTTTCCGCCACGATTTGATGTTTTACGTGGTCGGGGTGTGACAGAAGAGTTGGTATCAGAGCCAATGGTTATTGGGAATTAGGTTATTAGTAATGCTTTGACCTAGACTATAACCTTTCTAGGACCCTAACACAAGTTATCTTGTGCTTAGATCTTAAAACATGCACTTCACCTATCCTTAGGTGATTGCCAAAACAAGAACCCAATTTTCCGAAACGATTTTTGAAAATCAATCTTCTGTTTTTAAATGATTTGTTATAAGGTTTTGAACCCTTCCAGTTTGATTTTGGCGTTGTGCCTTCCAAGTTTTCAAAATCTTGTCAAAGTTTTGAGTTTTAAATAGTGTAAACACGTGCAAACTGGAAGAGTGAATGCCTGTACCCTAGGTTTTCTGTCTAAGGCTAGAGTGTTCGTACATTTCTGATGAAGCATCCGTTGAGGAAAAATGAACTATCTACTCATTTTTCACTTCTGAAAGAGTATCCGTTGAGGGAAATGAATATCTTTTTGATTATTCCTTCATTTCCATTTCTGAAGAATACCCATTGAGGAAAATGACTTAATCTGTTCATTTTCGTTTCTGAAGAATATCCGTTGAGGGAAATGAATATCCTTTTGATTATTCCTTGATTTCCATTTCTGAAGAATAAACGTTGAGGAAAATGACTCAATCTGTTCATTTTCGTTTCTGAAGAATATCCGTTGAGGGAAATGAATATCTTTTTGATTATTCCTTCTTTTCCATTTCTAAAGAATACCCTTTGAGGAAAATGACTTAATTCGTTCATTTTCGTTTCTTAAGAATTTCTGAAGAATACCCGTTGAGGAAAATGACTCAATCTGTTCATTTTCGTTTCTGAAGAACATCCGTTGAGGGAAATGAATATCCTTTTGATTATTCCTTCATTTCCATTTCTGAAGAATACCCGTTGAGGAAAACGACTTAATCCGTTCATTTTCGTTTCTGAAGAATATCCATTGAGGGAAATGAATATCCTTTTGATTATTCCTTCATTTTCATTTCTGATGAATACCCGTTGAGGAAAATGACTCAATCTGTTCATTTTCATTTCTGAAGAATATCCGTTGAGGGAAATGAATATCCGTTTGATTATTCCTTCATTTCCATTTCTGAAGAATACCCGTTGAGGAAAATGACTTAATCCGTTCATTTTCGTTTCTAAAGAATATCCATTGAGGAAATGAATATCCTTTAGATTATTCCTTCATTTCCATTTCTGAAGAATACCCGTTGAGGAAAATAACTTAATCCGTTCATTTTCGTTTCTGACGAATATCCGTTGAGGGAAATGAATATCCTTTTGATTATTCCTTCATTTCCATTTCTGAAGAAGAACCCGTTGAGGAAAATGAATCATCCATTCATATTCGCTTCTGAAGAATATCCGTCAAGGTAAATGAATATCCTTTCGACACCTGACAAAGAACCCATTGGAGAAAGTGAATCGACCATTCATTTTCACTTCGAAGTATATCCACTGGGGAATGACAGGGTTATGCCTTGCATAAAAAAAATCTTTGATGGGTTACTCTACACAAATAGATGACACCCTAGATTCCATGCAAGACAATTATTTAACACAACGTCACAGACATACTCCTACGAATAAATTTCGGGATGAAATTTCCTAAAGTAGGGGAGACTTTGACATCCGTGTCTCTTCGACCATCAAATAAATGCCAAATCAATGAAATATTGTGTTTCATACTTGGGATTTGTATAAATATGTGTATCATTCGCACATATCAATTCTTGTTCGATTTCGAGCTCTAAATCGCCTTCTTGAGAGTTATACGCGAACCGATGTGTAAACGTAATCAGTTTAATGCGACAAACACTCTGGAACAGTGACATGGGCTTAACATACCTTAAATAACCTTTACATAACTTAGAAATAAGTTTTGGAGGGTTTGGTGTTTTGAAATCAAGTTTATTCGATCGCAGGGACTATTTGCGTCAAACTTCAAAAGTCTACCGATTCGTATGGTATCGAACCCGGAACTTGATCATAAGTTAAATATGCCCTAAATATCCTTTACATAGCTTCGAAATAGGCTTTGAGGTGTTTGGTGTGCAAGAAATAAACTTTTTGATCAATAGGGACTAAAAGCGTCAAAAAGTGCATAAGTTTGCATTTTCGCGCATATCTTACATTCTGAATCTATCCGGGCATCCAAAAATTTATGTAATCATTAAAATATTTTATTTTAGTGATTGGCATGATAAAATCCCATTCGTCACGTAATTTGGATCGTTTTTCGCGTCCGTTCGTGTTTCGTCGTAACCAAACAACGCAACCGTATGACCAAACGAACCGACATCCCAGATATTTTTGAGCATATTTTAAGTTCCTTATACTTTAACTTCATTTTAGAGCCTTGAAATGAGGTTAACGGGGCTTAAATGTGTTAAAAATGCATCGAAAACCATGTTTTGGACATGCAGGGACCTGAAATGACAATCTGCCAAACCTGGCTCAGGCGGGGCACGTAAGAAGAGTCTAACTCCTACGCGGGGCGCGAGAGCTGCCCAGTTCTGCAAAAACCAGTTTCTACAATCAGCAGCTGGTTTCTGGCTTTGGTTCTTGGTTTTTCAACACCATGAGCTTGCTTTGGGGCACCCATAGTATTAAAATTCAGTGGGCACACATGGATGGTTGAGATTGAAGCTCGTGAATTGAGGAACGATCCTGACGGTTGTCCAATTTCTATAAATACCCATCATGTTCCATTTGCAATCCTCACACCTTGATTCATTTCTGCTCTAAGTTGGGGTGGGTTTCCACACCTCATACCTGAGCAAATTGAATCAAATCTCCTTTGCTTGGACCTTTTGTAAGTTTCTTTCATGCTTTTATGCGTTTTAAGCATAAAAGTCAAACAATGTTTGACTTTCTACTTTGACCGGTCAATGGTCAACACGAAGTTCGTTTGAACTTCGCAACATGAGCGTAATCACGATGGTCATAGTCCTTTATGACTATACCTACTGATTACCACGTTATTTAGGCATAGTGACGAGTCATAGTTTCGGTCAAAATACGTGTTTATGTGTATTTTGCAACCAAACTATTCTTGGGTATCAAAACCCTTTGTTTTGATATCAAACTTGTTTTCTAACTTCGTTAAACATGTTTTAGCATGTTTAACTCGTCACTTTTAGTTTAGTGCTTATATAGGGTCGTAAGATAAGCGGTCTAAACAACCGCTTAGACTTTCGAACCCGACCCGTTTGGTCGATCATTAGGATCCGACCAAACATATTTTGTGACCATAATTGTATAGGGAATAACCTTCCGAGGTTATACTTTATGGTAACTTCGTTTAGTTAGTTGTATGATAGGTAATTTATATGCCTTAGGAAAATGACCAAAATGCCCTTTTTTACGCATAAATTCATTTTAAGCATATGTAACCTATATTTTCATATCTAAACTGATTAGGTAACATTATTAGACATGTTAAGGCATATAATACTTATCATAGGACTAGTTAGGCGGTCCGAACGCGTTTTACGTGAACGACGCGTTAAAGTAGCGTAAGCTACCTAAACGAGTCGTAAGGGTTCGTAAGCACTTAGGTTAGGTTTCGTTTTAGTATGTAGGCTTTATTAAACCATATCAAATGAGTTCCATTACTCATTTGGTTTACGAAACCTCATACTATCCGATCTTCCGATTTAGGTCCAGTTATTTACATAGTTACCTATATTAGGTGTCGTTTGATTTACGTGATCCCTCTAGCTTTGCTTGGTTCTTACTCAAGACTTCTAAGCATTCTCAGGTGAGTACATAGTCCCCTCTTTTTCTGTTTTCAAACATTTCGGGGTGAAACACATGTGCCTACTTGTTACTTTCGTGCTTTTCATGCTTTTATATCATATACTTGCTATGTTCATTAGTACGCATATAGTACATGATTTCATTATGTTTTGCTATGTATGTTCACTTAGCATACTAGCACATTGATTTTCATATATTACATTTTGTTGCATATGTTCATCCAGCATATGGACACATTGTTTTACATTTTGAACTGTTTGAACCGTTTGAAGTTGTTTGATCTATGTGAATTATTTGAACTGTTTGAACCATTTGGAACTGTTTGATCTATGTGAATTATTTGAACTGTTGAACCATTTGGAACTGTTTGATCTATGTTTGAACCATTGGGTTAGGGAAGTGATTAGGTAACGGGGCGGGTGTAATGTGATAAAAGCATGGTGGATACGCCGCTGGTACTTCCTATATATAAGTGCTTTTAGCACATTATATTTCCTTGAGTTATCTAGATCACTTGGGCAAGCGTTTTCAAAACAAAGTTACATTACAAGGTTTTTCTAACAATATAAAACATTCGAGTTTTATTACAAAAACGATTTACAATCTGGGTTTACATAAACAAATGTTTTGAGTTAAGATTCATGGCATCAAGGTTTTATAAAATATAACAAATCTGTTTTGACTTGGTTATTTCAGTTTACATTGCAAACGTTTTACAAAACTAGGTTTTCTAATATTAATTAACGAAGTTGTTCAAGTTATTTCAAAACGTAAACGAGCCATAAATCTGACACTCACACAAAACCTATGTACTCGCATAGGAATGGATGAGGCCTTAATTGATGATGCGTTTTTATGATGACGTATTTTCACATATGTTTCAGCTACCATAATTGATGATGTTTGATGATGATATTGGTGCATGCTCACATAGGAATGGATGAGGCCTTAGTGACTTAATAACAATGAAAGTCTATTTGTTCATGTTTTGTTTCTAATTTCAATGCAATGTAATACATTTAATTCAATAAAACAGAACTTCGATCCATGTGTTTTGAAACAATGATTCTGTTACGACACTCCCCGACGTTTCCGTCGCGGTTTGTTGTTTTAACGCGATTGGGGTGTGACATCATGGAACAAGGTTCCATTAGAATCGTGACAAGTTGTCAAGGCATAAGATGATACAATCTACTAGCTTGACGAATGTCCATTAGTTCATCACCAAGAGTTCGATTATTTGGTTGTTACATAAGTATTACATAATGTATACAATATCATATATGTCAAGCATGAGGTAGAAGATTAAAGTCTTCATTTAGGAACCTCTAAGTATCATAGAATTCATACATGAGGTAGGAAGAACAAAGCTTCCATTTAGGTACCTCCATTGTTCACCACTACACTTGTTGTTATAAAGAACAAGGAGGGTCATGAACTTACAAGAAATAATGAAATATGAGCACCTAATCTATGGAAAACATCAAGAAGTGAGTGGATTTTTATGAAAGATAGCCGAAGCTAGTCTAACAATCACACATATATCAAGCTTCAAGCTTGAACACTTCTTGTGGGTATAATCCTTCGTAAAACAGAATGTTTGTAAGGTTTTAACCTCTCATTAATCATTTCTCAGCCTTGTTTTTAAGCTGAACTAACCATTCAATTGATTATGAGCATTAGGACATAGGTTTGAGATGAATTAGACTCAAGTTCAACTAAGATTAACAAGTTTAGATGAAAACATAAACAAACAGTCCACTTTGGAGCCTTTTTGGTGACATTCTAGGGCTTTATTTTCTATGGAAAACCTCTGGAATTGTTCCTAAGGTTGTTCCAAGCAAGTGGGAAAAAGAATGGATGAAAAACGTTAAGATTTGAGTGAGTTAAGCTCCCTTGAAGAACTTGCTACACTTCTGTCCGAATTCTTATTTCCACAGCTTTGTGATTGATTTGAGAGTGTTTGTAAGGTGAAAATGGCTTGGAGGCACTTGGGTTTATATAGGGAAGAGTTAGGTTAGGTTTTAGTTGGGTATTAAATGCTAAAATTCGTTTGAAACTCAAATAAACACAAGACCCGCCCAAATCAACGAGCTGAAGGTTCTGGTGGCGCAGATGGCACCGTCGCGGGGCGCGACGTCGATAGGGGTGTGTTGTCGCGTGTTAGGATCTGAGTTTGGATTGATTGTGATTTGTGTTTGATATAAGATGAACAATGAAAGAGTAGTGCAGCAGAAACTAAATGAAACAAACTTTTCACAATCAAACAGGAGAAATGCTTTCAAACATACATTTTCAACAAAGAATCAAATGCTTAAATTTATTTCAAACTTTGATTACACTTGCATGTATGCTTACAAACTGCCCCTTAGCCCGAGCTCAGTAATTTGTTCGTATAGGAAGAAGATGGTGAAGAGCTAATAGAATAGTACAGAGCACTGTTCTATTTATAGGCACGAGCAAACCACTGAAGCATCTAAGCTGACGTCACCATGAAAGTGACATCTAACCTCCTAACAAACTCTAACATCTGACCTATACAGACACTGCTATGCTAACAACTGTTATTACAATATAATTCATAAAGTGAACTAAACGACTGCTGCATCCTTCCACTGATGTGAACCCAATAGTGCTTTATATATTCAGCAGAGCTTGACTTATAGCAGTAGATTGAATAGCAGAGTTTTAGTCTATCATCAGCCTTTGTCTTGGGCAGCAGTTGTAGATCAGCGGTTTAGTAGAGATCAGTAGTTTGGAGGTCAGCAGATGTTGAAACCACTTTCAAGGGGAGAGATTTGAAGCATAATATCTGCTTATTCTGGATCCACTGCCCTGATCTAGTTTTGGCTTTAATTATCTGTTCCTCTGATAGGGTTCAATCCCAACAATCTCCCCTGGAACAGATAATGCCAAAACTCTTCATTATAGAAAGATCTTTATTGCCTCATCAACAGTTCCCTTATTTGCCCTTTGAGTTGAAGTTCAAAGGCTAAGGCATCTGTGTCATCATCATCCCTGCTAAATGGAAGATCAAGGAGATCCTGCAAATCTTCAAGACTCAGGCCAAGAGCTTGTTCCCTTGATATTTTCTTCATTTCTCCACTAGACTTGATCCTTGTCAGTACGTGGGTCTGTTTGTCAGTTTTCCACTTTAGTACTTTTGAGTCTGGTGGGTTTCTTGGGAGATTTTTATTGGAAGAGGTGTTTGGTGATGCAGGCCTAATCATGACTGTCTGAGCAGTACTTGCAGATTGTTCCAATCCAAGATCTTCTTTAATCATTATCTTAATGCCCTCTTTTACACGGTCATCACCAGCCATTAATTCTTGGATTGTTTCAGCACCCAACTGGTTTTGATTCCTTCTTTTGTAGATGGCAGCACCAGCTGGAGCAGTGGTTCTTTTGACTTGCAGCTTTGGTGGTCTTGTTGAGACCTCTGCTTTGGAATAGTCAGGTTTCTGTGGAACTTTTGGATCCTTCTTTCTAAGTTCCACCAACCTTTTGTAGGTGGCCCTGACCCTGTCTTCTCCCCATTTTGACACAGAATTCTTTGACCCATAGTCAGCTGCTATGAGCTCCTCTTTCATTCTCTTCAACTCTAAAGCCTTGTCAGATACAAACTTTTTGAATTTTTCAGAAGGAGTATGTTTGACCTTATTTTTGATCATTTCTTGAATCCTGGCTGCTTCACTTTCAAGCTCAGGAATGGTCCAGTCCTTATACATGTACTTCTCTCCTTTGTATTTTTTGTAAGCCATGATGTTATCAATGCAGTCTTTTCTCAAGGTCTCATCTGCCATTTCTAAAATTTGTTGACATACATTTTTAGCAAATCGCTCCAAAGCACTGACTTGTGTAAGTAGAAACTGATAGTTCTGCTTAATTTCTCTATCAGATTTCCCTTGTGTATTTCTTTTTGAGATATCCTCTGCTTGTTTAGCCTTGACTTTCAAATATTCTTCAATATTGTTAGGCATGGGATATCCTTCAACTGATGGCAAACTCCTTTTAGCAGGGTCATCCTCATAATAGAAAGATTTGATTTCTTCTCTAACTGCTATTAATGGCAAACTCCAGAGGAAATTGAACACCTGAAGGAGGTAATGGCTTCTGAATTTGAGCTGAAGAGAGAGGAATGGGATTTGGAATTGTGACAAGTGATAGATATTTTGAAGATGTTGGTGGTGGTGAAATGTCATCATCTTTCAAAATTAGCCTTCTCCTTTTTGGTTGAGGAGAGACTGATGATGTTTTCAGTGGAGCAGTGGTAGTGATTTTGGTAGCAGTGGTTTGTGATTGACAAACAGTTGTTGAAACAACTGGTGTCTCAACCACTGTTGTCATTACAGCAGATGTTGTAATGTCACACCCCTTTCTGCGGCGGAAGCACGAGGTGTGATCATGAAAGGTTCTCATTGCATACGAAAGGTAAACATACTATATGCTCGAAAATAACTTCAAACATTACATTGCCAAAAACATAAGTCACGTGTTTACAACACAAGATAGCATATTGTCTTAAAGGTTACAACTTTATTTAAAACAAAACATAGACGACATCCATAAGCATGCGTAGGACCGCGCGCACATCCACCTTTAGTTACCTGAAATACATGTGAGTTTTGGAAAAACATTAACATAATGTTGGTGTGAATTCATGCAGTGATTGTTTTTGAATGTTTAATATCCTTGAATGAAAACATAGTATAAAACTTGTAGAATGAATGAATGTTTGAATGTAACTCGTAAACGTATATGTAACTGGGTACTATGACTGTTTGAATGTGTGAGATTGCTAGTGGTTTGCAAGGCCACTAACATATGTCACGACATAGGAAGCCACCAAACCTAGGCATTTTTGTCGACTTGACTGAGACACAGAAGCACTCTTTGGTAGAAGTAGGCCAAGAGTGGGGTTGCCTGAAACCCATTAGATCTAACCTTTTGTTCCGCGGTCTGAATGTATACGCTGATTAATGGTGCTTATGGTACCCTATTCGGGACATGGTCTAGAATGTTTCACTTGAATGTTTTTGTACCCATCATAACACATGTAAACATTGTAAAATTTGTAACATGTATTTCACCCCCGAAGTGTAAAACAAAAACAGTTTAAAGAAAAGGGGGAGCATGAACTCACAACTTTGCGTTCCTTGTGTCGTAAACTTCACCGGATTTGCTTAATTAACGTCGTGACCTATACGTGTTTTCTTAACGTTAGTTACTAGACTTGTATCGTACAAGTACAAGTCATTGTCCTTTATGTATATGTTTTCTTGTGTTAAAAATAATTCGTATTTTTAACTAAGTGTCTTACTTATATTACTTTCTAGAAAATAAATATAAGTTTCTTGTATTTTGCACTTTGCACCCGAGTTAGGTATCTTGTATGTTGTATATGTGTTTTTGTTACAAAAATTATGGCGAGGTTTATATTCGAAAAGCATAGTTTAGAACACACTAGCAACATTTTTCTAGAAAATATTTACTAAGTATGAGGGTTTTTAGAAAATGTCGCCATAGTCTCCTTTGTGAATGGAGGTGTCTATGCTAAGTAGCACATCATTTTCTTTAGCATATAACACTTTAGATCGTTCTCAGTTAATCAACCCGACATTCTGACATGCAAGATACTACTTTTGTCGTTTCAGTTTTAATATATAAAACTGGACTGTTTTCAGACATTTTAATAAAATGGCTATCTTATTCCAATAATTCGTAAATTTTTACAGAATGTCTTATCCGAACTAAATATTATTGTGTAAAAATATCGGGGTCCAGTTCATCATCAATATTTTATAGAAAATCATTTACCGAACTGCGATCAGATTTGTTATTTTCTGACTGCAGCCTACGGAATAATTCGTTTAAAATTCATCGTAAGTCCGTTTTACGAAATTCCAGTTGGAGGGTCATTCTGACATCAGTGATCATCTACGATATAAATTTTAGGGGCTGGTTCTACTCAGGTTTCAAGTTATGACGGAAAACAGAACGCTTATTTTCAGCAGTAAAAATGCAGCTCTAGCTGCTGTTACAAAACGACACTTTAAAAATAGTAAACGAAGTCCAAAAATTATGATTCCAGTGCCATTAGAACCGTATTTCATAATACATAAATTTAGACTTCAGAAAATACATTTTTCGCTTAATTAGGGCCCGGTTACAGCCCTTCGAAGTTGGCTGAAAATGCAATTCAGCACGTTTATTCATAGTTTAGACGCTACTAAATCGTATCAACTAATGTCCGAACAACGGGTTTATCAAGAAACCAACGATCAAATATCATGTATGATTTAACCCAACCCTCATCTAACAAGGTTTCATCTTCATATAATCTTTTATATTCAAATTTCAAGTAAAGTTTCATATTCACCATCTTAGTGTTCTTGTTCTTGTGATTTAGACAAAATCATCATACTACAACTTGTAACTACAAAAACAAGATGATCAAGGGTGTACAAGTAACTTACTACTAGCACAAGGCTAGGGTAGAATCTAATGATGAAGATGATGAGAAAAAGATGAAGAACAAGCAAGAAAAAGGCCCTCTTGAAGCTCCACAAGTTGCAAGCTCCTACAACCCTTCTTCTACACTTGAAAGATGTTCAAAGATGGATGAATATGGTGGTTATGTGGTGGTGATGGTGGCAGTTTGGGGAGAGCCGAAAGTGGGAGAGAGAGTGAAGTTGGGAGGGTGATTTTGGGAAATGATGAATATCTAGGCAACCATACATATATAGATCATTCATATATTATGGCAAGATCTTCAAGCAACAATCTACTAAATAATTGGAATAAAATCTAAGATAAGATTGTGAGTATGGTAGGGTGATCTATGAGCCATGATTATATAAGATATGCTCATATATTATGTGTTAGTGCACTACATCTGTTGATTGCGTCTAGGTGTCTAGGATCAGGTCTTATGTCGTAATGTATAGCATAGGGCACGTAATACGAGAAAACAGGAGTCTGTATAGATTTTATATGCTAGGTTCGCTTATATGGTCTTTACATTCTAGGTTCGCTCGTATGGCATGTTGGTCCGCTTATGTGGACTTGACTGGTCCGCTCTTATGGTCATATGACAAATAAGCGGACCCAACTGCCTATATATAGGAGTCGTTTGAGTGGACCTCATAACGTTGTTGTTGGATTCCACGCCGAAGCTCTGCCGGTGTGACGATTGAGCTGTAAAACGTTTCAAATCAATAAAACAAGCTGTTAGGAGGAAGAACAAGCTATATCTACTTGCATTTCTTATTATTCCGCATCTGAAACGCAAGAGACAACCTCTGAACGACTCGTTCGGGTCAGCAAACGATCCTACAAGTGGTATCAGAGCTTGGGAGGAGGTTTTCTGCAGATTGTAGCAGTTTCTCATCATTTCTTCTTACTTCTACACCTTCTTTTCTTATTTCGGAGAGATTTCACGGTTGAATTTCGGTCAAAAACTCACTGATTGTGCATTACCATACAAAGACAAACCCTTGGAAGTTTCAGGTCAAAACACAGCTTTAAAATGGGTCAAATCGTGTTCGTCATGTGGTTCGCTCGAACGAACAGTCTATAGGTTCGCTTATCAAGTCACTTTCTGGTTCGCTCATTCATACATTTTTAGGTTTGGTTCGCTCGAATTTGCATCTTGGTTCGTTCCAGAGATCAATTCTGGTCCGCTTATTTGTCAAGACTGGTTCGCTTTTCAGACATTGTTTCAGCAGGTTCGCTCCAAAGTGGTCCGCTCCAAAAAACATATTCTGGTTCGCTTATTTGGTTCATTTCTGGTTCGCTCGTGTGATCATTTCTGGTTCGCTTGTGTGTACCTTTCTGGTTCGCTTATTTGATCAGAGTTGGTTCGCTTTTCTGTCATCTGTTTAGTTCACTATGGATTCCGAGTTTTACAACGCTTTTGCTACATCGACTACTCCAGCCGCAATTGCTCAAGCAATGAATTTAGAAAACGAGACGGGAACGACTCAAAAGCCCCCTAGATTGATGAGTATTGAGGAGTATTATGGATGGAAGGATCGGTTTGAAAACTGGGTTCAGGCAAATCATCTCAGATCGTGGGAATGTATATTAAAGAAGTACACATTGCCTCGAACAGATTTGCAAGTCATCAAAGAAATATCTGAATTCACTGATCAAGAACGAGCGATGTATAGAGCTGAGAAGATGATGATTAGTTTGTTGCAGCAGGCGATAAAAGAAGATATATTCATCTTGTTACAGCACGACAAAACTGCTAAGTCTATATGGGATGCTCTTAGAGTCAAGTTCGAGGGAAGTGAAAACATGATCAAAAGCAAGAAGGCATTGTTAAAGAAAGAGTTCGATTTGTTTAGCAGTTTGCCAGGAGAGGATACTAAAAAGCTAATCGAGAGATATTGTCACTTGGTGCGATCATTATCGATGTTGGGAGTTGAGAAAGGTCGTGAGGAATGGGTGGATAAATTGGCTGATGCGTTACCTCAGAAAGAGTGGGGAACGTATTTGATGATTTTAAAGAATACTGGTGTGTATGGCGGGCTGACTATTTCACAGTTCATTGAGAAAATTGAGAGTCAGGATCTTAAGCAGCAGAAGATCGCTAGGATGAATAGTCCGAGTGGTCAACAGGATGTAAAGATGTACTACCGGGGTAGTGTTCCAGCCACTGAATCTGAGAGAAGTCCAAAGATTCAAACTGCGTTCAGTGCTGGTGATTCATCTGAAAAAGCTGATCAGGGTTTGAATAAGATTAGCAGCGGGTTTTCATCATTTCCGAGTGTCAATCCAAAAGAGACAAATACAAGCTTTCAGTCTCAGAGCACTAAAACTGGAAATGGATATGTAATTCAGTGCAACGTAGCTCTTAACCTTCCAGAAGGTCAAAGTTTCTCTGAAGACACTGCGAAAGACCACATGGCACTTCTTGGTTCCGTACTGTTATCTTATGAGGGTCTTGTTGCTGGTCGGATCGGCAATCCTATGCTTACCAAAGAGGATTACGATCAGATAGACGCCGAAGAGATGGAACTCATGGATATCAAATGGTGTCTCGCAAGTGTTCTTCGACGAGCTGAAAAATTCAAAACCATTACCGGGAGAAATGACTTTCTAGATGCTCATGTTTCAACTTTAGGTTTTGATAAATCTAAAGTTACTTGTTTTCGATGCAGGGAGAAAGGACATTTCAAGCGGGAGTGCAAGGGAAGAGAAGCTAGCGGAGCACAGAATCCATTCGAGAAAGATGATTACTATCGCAAAGCTATCTATCAGCAAGTTGGTCAATCCCAAGAACCGCAGACAGCTCACGGAAGAAAGATTGAAGATCCAAAGAGAGCATGTTTGGTAGATTTCAGTTGGAGTAATTACATATCATCTGAAGCCACAACAGCACATATTATTGATCAAGATGATGAGAAACTACCAGAAGGTTTCAGTTGGGATATGTTTGTGGATGAGAAGGGAGAGTTTAAAGCTTTCATTGCCAAGATCGTCCGAGAGCCAGATTTGTTTGCTACTTGGATGAAATCTATTGGAGAGACTGTGAAAAGTGAAGATGAAAAGTCTGTGTCATCTGATGAAAGTTCAGACAGTACTGATAAACTTTCAGAAAGGTCTGGGGAAGTGTTAGAAAGTTCAGATGAAGGTTTACAGGGTTCAGATGAAGATTTACAGAGTTCTGATAAAAGTGTACAAAATGAAAATGTTCAAGAAAAAGAAGTTGTTTTTGATAAAACACCGTCTGATTCTGATGTATCAGATGGTGATTCTGATAAATCTGTACAGTTTGATCAATCACCTGATCACAGCAGCAGTGATGATGAGGAAGAAAAACATATAAATATTGCAAAAACTCATCTATCTCCTGAAAGTTTTCATTTCTATTTTGCAGAAAGAATGGAGAAACTGAAGGAGAAACGAGCTGCAAAAGAACAACAAGCTGAATCTGAAGGTGATGTTCAAAACACTGAAAATGTTGCTGAGAAGATTATTGTAATTGAAAAAGAAGAAGAAAAGGTGATCGAAGAAGAAAAAGTGGTTGAAGTTGTTAAAACAATCGAAGTTGAGAAGATTGTTGAAGTCGTCAAGCCGTGTGAGAAGTGCTTGGAAGCTTGCAAGAATTGTGCAGCTAAAGACGACATCATAGCTGAGTACGAGAAGAAAAAGGAGCAGTTACTGTTCAATCTCAACTATGTGAAAGAATCCTACGATGTCTTGAACAAAATAGTAACTGGTCTCCAAAAGACAAACTCAGAGAGAGAGCAAGCACTGACAATGATGAATGCTGTCATGATGACAAAGCAGAAGGCAATAAATTTCTACATCGAAGAGAGTGCTAAGTGGAAGCAAGAGTTGGAGACGGAAAAAATAGAGAATGAGAGAATTAGACGTTTGTTACAAAGCTATTCTAGTTCTGATTATCTCATTGACCGTACTTACCCAACTGTTGCAGGTATGGAAGCTTTCAAAGATGAGAAGCTAAAAGACAAGAAAGACTGTGGTAAGAAATCGACCGTTAGTTATAACAAATGTCCGCCTCCGATTTGGGATGGTTATTCACCTAGAAGACCAAATGAGGAGCAATTGGAAAAAGCAGTCAATATAAAGCTTAAAACCGACACAACTGACGTTTTACCAGATAATATTGATGTCATGTATACCTCATTCGATACTGATCATGAGTCTGAATTAATCAAAAAGGTGGTCGATCAGGTGTTGGATACTGATGAGGAGCCAGAGTCGAAATCTGGGTCTGGAAAGTCATAGTCGTCAGTCAACAGTCAAAATTCGTCGGATATACGGTCTTATAGTAAAGAATTTTTATTGTCAAAGGCAGATTTGAATGATGAAACATTCGAAGTTGTGTATACTTTGAATGATTCGGACAAATTATATTACAATAAGGAGTTTCCAATAATGAGTATTAAAACGGAACTAATAAACAAAATGTTCAAACTAATAGAGATTAATATTCCAGAATTAAAAGTATTGAAAAGTTTTGAAAAATCTAAAAAATACACTTCTAGAGTTCAGCAACGTTTAAATAAGAAAAAAGGGCAACAATTCTGGTTCTGGTTTTCAAAAGAAATCTAACCAGAATAGTAGCTACAAAAAGAAAGGTCTTGGTTTTGTTCCATCAGAAAATGATAAAAATATGAAAAATTCTAAAACAAAATCGGAATTTGTGTCAGGTGGAAGTGCTGAGGAGGAGCAGCAGAAACCGTTCTGGAGACAGTCTAATAAAGAGTTTCTTGCTGAGAGAAAGAAGAATGGAGCTGATATATGTTATCAAAGAGAGACTAGAACCTGTTATAGATGCAATGAAGCTGGTCACATTGCATGGAACTGTTCTGCAAATGCAAAAACAAAACAGGGAGTTTCTCAGAAACTAAAAGAAAAAGTTATTGATGTTGAACCACCAACCGATAGACTTAAATGTTTTGAAAATTCTAAATATGAGGTTGGTGAGTGTTCGGAAAAGAATTTTTACAAAAAGAAAGGAAAAGACAACCAGGTGTGGGTTGCTAAGAAAGGTGAAGTGAATGTCGACGATGAATCTGGTTCAACAAAGCCAGAAGAGCCACAGGTTGAGAAGAAGATTTCAGTGAATGATGAGGAGTTTCCATCATTGAAGTTTGAGGAAGTAAAAAAGAAAGTTGGAAAAACTGAGATTTCTAATCAGTTTTATAAAGAAAAAGATGAATTTGATGTCGAGAAAACATTCAACGGGAATGTTAAGAAGATATTTGGAAAAATGTTGAGTGGGAGAGCTAAGGGGGTAAAAGATTTTTACGCAACTAAAAAGGCAACATACAACCCTACAGCTCAAGAGTTGAAAGCCATCAAGTCTGAAAAGACTTGGATGGAAGTCTGCTTCCCATGATAGTCGAAGGACTACGCCGGAGATCCCAAGTTTATATCGTGGATCATGAATCGGCATCTTTCTAGTGTTTGAAAAGTTTGTTTGTAAGATTTTGAAATGTGTTTAATGTTTGCAGGATGAAGGACTACGCCGGAGCTTCCAGGTTGGTAAGTGCGAAGCAGGAATCGGCATCCTGATTGGTAAAATGGTGATGTAGACGTAACATTCCTACAAGTGGTATTGTGTGTTTTTACAAGTGGTTATTTTCTTTACAATTGGTTTAGAGATTGCTTGACTGCAAATAATAAATCAGGGACATTAAGCTGTACTTGATTTATTGTTCATATGAAATTGATAAACAAGATGATGAACCACATCCCCATTCTTAAAATGATAGACCTACAAGTGGTTTTTATCAACACAAATTCATTTTCCGGAAAAATCATTTTGATTAAAACAAACTTAAGTGTTTTGAAATCTAAAATGAGAAAATGGTTTGTGAAAGGGGGAGTTCTGATTGTTTATGCTGAGTGAATGGCGATTTGATGTGATTCAGTGTCAGTTGTCAAGTTTCTATACAGTTTATATTGTTTTCTATGTTTTTCAAGTGGGTCAAGAGTCTTAGTTTTCAAATTTTCTTTGAAATGTGTTTGCATTTTAGGGGGAGTAGAAATTTCAGAAAATCCAAAAACATTTGAAAATTTGAAAAAGCCAAAAACATGATAAAATTCAAAAATGAGTTTCGTTGTGAAAAGAGGAAATGATAGTACATCAGTGGACTATCACGGCACGCTAAAGAAATGTAAAGTTAAAATGTGATGAACAATCTTACTGCGGATGTGTCAGTAGATTTTCGCACACTTAGTAAGTTGAAACGAGATATAAACCTAAATTCAAACTTGCTTGATTCGTGGGTAACTATTCTTGGATATATGGGTAACCCCCGAAATCTTGTTTGAAAGGTCCCATATTCTGAGATACTAGGTCCTTATACTCAGTGATATCTAGGGTATTATCCCGGGACTTCTGCTGAATGGAAGTTCTGACCTAGTCCCCGGATAATACTTTCTGCATATGCTTGAAAAAGCGCAGCCCTCAGCATGCTGATGAAACAATAAAATTGATAGTCGCTGCTGTTGAAATTCAAAAGATCCTCTAAAGGGGACCCACCAAAAGTCGAGCCGTCATCTCTCTGCTGAACGGAAGTTCTGACCTGAGCTCTCACGGTTTCGCACCTAACACCTTTACAGATATCATCTGTGGTATACTCACCTGTAAGACTGAATATTTGGGATCTGGATACAGGAGTATATTCAAGTGGAGTGATACACAATTAAGTTTAAGTCTCTAAAACATTAATATCGTATCTCGAATCAAGTTTAACGGTGTTGGTGATTTGTCTCAAAAACTGATATGATCCTCTTGCACGAACTCACAAAAATATGTTTGTAAATATTTCATTCTTTGCATTTTATTTCTTTACATTGAAAAATCCAAAAAGATTTTAGTGTGTTTTAGCTAAATGTTGAAAAAGTCAAAAAGATTTTCGACAACTGATGTTGGAAAACTGATTTTCAAAATTTCGAGTGCTAAACATGATGAGCAGCATTTGAGGGGGAGTGTTTGTGTAAATCTAACTGTTTTCGTTAAATCTAACCTTCTTCAAGTGGTTCATCATAGATATTTGAGAGAGAGCCTGAGTTGTTGCGATTATATGTTTGTTTAGTGAATATGAGAGTCAAATGTTGGTGCATAGTTATTTGAAATATTTGTGAAAGAAATTTATTTCGGGGTTGAGATTGTGCAGGAGCCAGGTTTCAGTAGTATCTGAAGATCTCTGATGGAAGAGAGTCAAGTTTCTATTCTGGAAATCAATCCTGAAAGAATGAGTAGAGTCAGGTTCTGATCCTAAAGATCACGTTTATCGTTGATGCTGATGAACTTAAGGAATCAAGAGATCTGATCAAGAGAATTAGAGTGTTTTAAAGCCAGACAACGATCCTGAAGATGTTACTGAAAAACAAAAGAATGCCAGTAAATCGAAAGGGGGAGTCTGAAGATTGAAAAAAAGGAGAAAGCCCAGAGACTGATCTAGACTGAAGATATGAAAACATAGTTTCGCTGTCAAGGTGTATTGGCGACTCCATCAACATCTGAGGGGGAGTCTGTTAGTGCACTACATCTGTTGATTGCGTCTAGGTGTCTAGGATCAGGTCTTATGTCGTAATGTATAGCATAGGGCACGTAATACGAGAAAACAGGAGTCTGTATAGATTTTATATGCTAGGTTCGCTTATATGGTCTTTACATTCTAGGTTCGCTCGTATGGCATGTTGGTCCGCTTATGTGGACTTGACTGGTCCGCTCTTATGGTCATATGACAAATAAGCGGACCCAACTGCCTATATATAGGAGTCGTTTGAGCGGACCTCATAACGTTGTTGTTGGATTCCATGCCGAAGCTCTGCCGGTGTGACGATTGAGCTGTAAAACGTTTCAAATCAATAAAACAAGTTGTTAGGAGGAAGAATAAGCTATATCTACTTGCATTTCTTATTATTCCGCATCTGAAACGCAAGAGACAACCTCTGAACGACTCGTTCGGGTCAGCAAACGATCCTACATTATGTGTACATGATCAAGCAATAATCCAATAAACAATTGGAAGATAATCTAGACAAGATATGAGAGTATGGTGTAAATCTTGGGGTGGGTCCATTTGGGACCGATTTTGGTTAGTATGTAGGGAGGGGTCTAAGTGTAACTTTTGGTTATAAAATCATCTTGTAATCCAAATCTAAGATTATGATCTTTAGGAGATCTTAGTAGATCATATGGAATCCAAGAAGATCATGTAGGAGATTTGGGAAGATTTATAAAAATCTTATGGTGGGGCCATGCTTGGTCCAAAAATCAGCAAGGGGGGGGGGGGTGGGTTTAGTGTAATTTTTGAACCATGTAGTTACCTTGAAATCATATACCAAGTATCTAGTTAGTGTAGTTAGTTACTAGATATTTTAGTGTGTGTTAGGGTGTTCGGGGACCATGACTACCTCAGAAATAATTAAACAATGCTTTTAATAATATTTTGATGTTCCGGGTTATGTCCGGTTGTTCGGTTAGATTCCGGTTCGTTAAGGCGCTAAATTGCACTGTTTAGTGTCCTTTATGTTTCCTTTTGTAACCCTTTCAATTTCCAACACTTAGGGAAATATTCTGGACGATATGACATAATTCCTGCATGATATTTATTTGTTTAAAAGCTGATTATAGCTGAATTTAATAAAATTCTGCACTTAAAGTGCGTTTCGGGTGCTTTTTAGTGCGTATTAGCTTCCGGAATGTCTATATGTTAACCCTTGTATGTACTCTTGGGTTTTAATGTATTCTTGTCGTTGAACCTACACCTAGGCCCTAGTTCCAACGTCTGACTACTTTCTGCAGTTTTGCTGACACAGTGTGTCTTACCGCTGAGTTTACTAGTGTTTCTGACGCAACGCCCTCGATTATGCATAAAGCAATATTTTATATCATACAACGTGCATGAATTCACTTGTTTAGCATCAAATCAGTCAATGTTGACATTTAAGCACATAATTGTAATCATTAAATAGTAATTAAGGTGTACGGAGGTTACCGGTTTTGTGCCAGTTGTCACAGTCTCCCCCCGTTAAAAGAATTTCGTCCCGAAATTCAAGCTGAACTAACTCTCGCTGGAGTCTTCTTGAATAGGTGGGGGTACTTCTCTTTGAACTGGTCTTCACGTTCCCATGTGTACTCGGGTCCGTGTTTAGAGTTCCAACGTACTTTGACAAGTTTCACACTGCTCCTTCTGGTGTTGTTGACTTTCCAGTCGGTAACCTCAACGGGTTGTTCTGTAAATCGGAGGGCGTCATCAATATGCACTTCATCCGCAGGGATGATCACGTCTCCTTGTGTTGGACTCTTCTTGAGATTGGATACATGGAACGTATCATGTACCTCATTAAGTTCCTCTGGTAATTCCAACTTGTACGCTACGGTACCTATTCTCTCTAAGATCTTGAATGGTCCGATGTATCGTGGGTTCAGCTTTCCACGCTTTCCAAATCTGACTACGCCCTTCCAAGGTGAGACTTTCAACAAAACTTTGTCTCCCACCTCGAATTCTAATGGTTTACGTCTTTGATCAGCGTAGCTCTTTTGTCGATCTCGAGCCGCCTAAATGCGCTCTCGGATCTGTGTAATCTTGTCGGTCGTCTCTTGAACCAATTCAGGACCAACCATGCGTTTATCTCCGGCGTCTGCCCAACATAAGGGTGATCGGCACTTGCGGCCATACAGAGCTTCGAATGGTGCGGCTTTGATGCTTGTATGATAACTGTTATTATAGGAAAACCCAACTAAAGGTAGGTGAGTATCCCAGCTGCCGCCTAGGTCCATGACACATGCGCGAAGCATATCTTCTAATGTTTGTATGGTTCGTTCACTCTGGCCGTCTGTTTGTGGGTGGAATGCCGTGCTCAGATCTAATTGAGATCCAAAGGCTTCCTGAAAGGATCGCCAGATTCTTGAGACAAAGCGTCCATCTCTGTCTGAAATAATTGAGATAGGCACTCCATGACGTGTTACAATCTCTTTCAGGTATATCTCAGCAAGCTTTCCAGTACTATCCTTCTCTCGTATTGGTAGGAAATGCGCAGACTTCGTTAGACGATCGACTATTACCCATATCATATCGTGCCCTCTAGGGGTCCTGGGTAATTTTGTTATGAAGTCCATCGAGATTTGCTCCCACTTCCACATGGGAATCTCTGGTTGTTGTAATAGGCCGGACGGTTTCTGATATTCAGCCTTAACCTTAGCACAGGTTAGGCATTTTCCTACGTAGACAGCAACGTCACTCTTGAGTCTCGGCCACCAATAGTATTCCTTTAAGTCTTGATACATCTTGTCCGACCCTGGATGGATCGAGTATCTTGACTTGTGCGCTTCATCAAGGATAACTTCTCGCAGGCCACCATAGAGTGGAACCCAAATACGCTTTTTAAAGTATAAGGCTCCCTCTTCATTTGGCGCCATGTACTTCAATGCACCTCGGAGGTATTCAGCTTTGCGGTTTTCCATCTTCAGGGCTTCTTGTTGTGCGTCATGAATGCGTGCAGTGAGGTTCGTTCGGATAGTCATTTCCAGAGCTCGAACCCTTAGGGTCTTACCCCTTTCTTTCCGACTTAAAGCATCCGCTACGACGTTTGCCTTTCCAGGATGGTACTTAATCTCACAGTCGTAGTCATTTAACAGCTCGACCCATCGCCGCTGGCGCATGTTCAGTTCCTTCTAATCAAGTATGTGTTGCAGGCTTTTGTGATCTGTGAAGATTGTACACTGAGTACCATATAGATAGTGTCGCCAGATCTTTGTTGGTGCAGTTGTCTGTCGACTACATCTTAGTTCGAGTCTTAGGCTAGGGCTAATTGTATAGTGATCGGAAAATGAGAAATCATGTATTATATAGGTCCGCTTATTGGTCATATCATAGAGGTTCGCTTATGTGACAATATAGGGAGGTTCGCTCATACTGCGCTATATAGGTTCGCTTATTTGTCAAGCCATATAAGCGAACCCAGATATCTATATATAGTGGAGTCATATGAGCGGATCAGTTAGTGAGTGTGTGTATTTTGAAGGTGTAACGGTGAAGCCCTGCCTGTTTGTCTCCGGATCGTGTATATTTGTCAGATTATCAATAAAAGAGACGTTAAGTAGTGAAATCAAGCTTTACGAAGACCGAATCAATGAATTCCGCCTCTGATTCTGTCTAAGCGCTCTTCTGATCGACTCTTCAGGTCGTCAAACGTTCCTACAAGTGGTATCAGAGCTCAGGAGGAAGAGTTCTTACCGTTTAGCTCGATTTTAGCTCAAAATTCTAATTTCTACACCATCTTTTATCAATTCAGAGAATTTTACCGGATAAAATTAGACCAAAATTTCACAGAATGTGTATTATTGAACATTGATAAACCCTGGAAAGTTTTGGACCAAATTATGGACTAAAAATGGGTCAAAACAGCTTCGAACATAGGTTCGCTTTTTGGACGGTTAAGTAGATCCGCTTTTGTAAACAAATCAAGTTCGCTTATTTGTACATTTTTAGTAGATCCGCTCCAAATTGCACCTAGGTTCGTTTAAAAGATCCGCTTTTAGGTACATACTTGTTGAAGGTTCATTCAAGTGGTTCGCTTCAAGGTTCAGGTTTTTGGTCCGCTCATAGGGGTTGATCTGGTTCGACAGGGTTGTGTTTCTGGTTCGCTCTTAAGGTAGTGACAGGTTCGCTCTTTGGGTTGTTGAACTGGTTCGCCTTTTGGGAGTTTATTTCTGGTTCGCTTTTAGGGGTTGTTGGTTCGCTCTTACGAACACATCTGGTCTGCTTGAACTGCAACTCTGGTTCGCTTTTGTGACAAACCAGGTCCGCTTGAGTGAACAATTCAGTTCGCTTTTGTGAACGTTTCAGGCGGTTTTGCTTTTGTGGTCTTTATTTGTTTCACTTTTGTGAACAACAAAGATCTGTCGGGATTATTTTGAAAAATGACGATGGTATTTGATGAACAAGAAAATTATTATTTTGAGAGATTTAATGATTGGCATCGAGGACTTATAGATGAGGGTTATAGAACAGTGAGCAAGGATGGATGGGCAAAAAGGTTTAAATATTTTGTATGTTTGAAAGATGAAACTTTGGAAGAGTTAGAAAACCGATATGGAGTCTTACTTGAATACTTGAAAAAACATGAGATATTTTTATCAGATGGTGAAAAGATAGAAAAGTTTGCAGATGCATTACCTGTTGAATGGAGTGAATGTTTGGAAAATTTAAGGAAGGATTCCAATTTTTCAAAATTACATCTAAACAAATTCATCAGCAAACTTAAAACTCATGAAGTTGAAAGTAGAAAGAAAAGAGAAGATATGATTAAAGTGTTTGAAAATCATGTGTTGGGTTTGGGTTTAGATGTGATTGAGGAGATGATCAAAAGGATTGGTAAATGTATCAGGGCAAAACATGTGATGAAATACGATTTTAAGAGAGGTTGTTATATTGATAATAATGGAAATCATCTTGATTTCGTTAAAATGTTCTGTGCAGGTACATTCAAGGCAAAGGAAGAAGGAGCTTTAAAAGCTGAAGAATTTGTGAAGAGTGAAACAGTGTGCTCTAAGTGTGACAGCTTCAAGACTAATTATGACAAACTGTTGAAGAATGCGGAAAGTTTGACATCAGAAGTCAAGAAGTTGAAAGATGAAAAGCAAACTGATGAAAAACAGATTCTTATGGTTTAGGGTATTTGTGAGAAACTAAAAGCTGAAAACAACAAACTGTTAAGTAAGTTTTACAGTTTGTCATTAAAAAATCAGAAGTTTGAAGAAAAGATTAAAAATTGTGAAATTGAAAAAACAAAAATTGAGAAAGATTTTCAAAATCAAATGAAAATTCTTGAAGATGGGAGAGATGTGTTTAGCAAAAACAACATTGAAAAACAGAAAATGATAAATTCCCATCTTCAGAAAATTATAAAATTGGAGAAAGAAGGTGAATGTGCTAAAAAGAAAATCAAAGAATTGGAAAAAGAGCTTGAAAGCAAACAGAAATCTTCAGAAGATTTGGATTTCTGGATAAAGCTTGAGAATAAGAATCTGAAAGCAAATGAATCAAAATTTCAGGAACAGATAAAAGTTTTGGAAAATGAAAAGTCTGTTCTTAAAAATTTGAAGAATGAGAATGAAGAAACAATCAAGACTCATTTTGGGAGAATATCTCGGCTTGAATGTGAAGCTGAGAATTCGAGGAACAAAATTGAGGAACATGAAAAGAAATTGATAGGTTTTGTGACTGCATCAGACAGTGTGAATTTTCCCTGTCCAAAACCAATCAATTCTGTTCCAATAAGTGACGATGTCACAAACTTTGACAATGTCAAAGTTGAAGATTGCGATGAGAAATCTGATGATGTAAATGAAAAATTAGAAAAACAAAAATTGTTTTTAAAATTAAAAGAAAAATTTCAGAAAACTGTTCTACAATCGACTGAAAAAGGTGAATGTTCTAAACAAAGACCTTTGAAGAAGAAAGTGGAACAGAAACAAAAAGATAATAAAAGTTCATCAGATCGATCATCCAATCGCAATGAAAAATTACAAAAAGTAAAAAATGAAAACTCAAAAATTGTTGGTAATAAGTGGTGCAGGTTGGACCACAGTGCTGAAAAGTCAAAACCAGCAAACTTGAGAAAGGAATACCACCAAGGCAAACAATGTTATGATCTGAGTATTTGGTGTAAAAAAGGTGGTCCATGGTATGATAACAGAGTGTGTTACCGATGCGGCTATCAAGGACACATTGCTGTTAACTGCCGGAATTGGAATTATGAGACCAGAAGATTCTACAATTGTCAGATCAAAGGTCACATTGCCAGAGATTGCCCAAGGAGATCGAATGAAAGATTGAGGGTTAATTCTCAGAAATCGGCAAAGATTCCAGTCAAAGTCAAGCCCCATGAACAGAAGGTTCTAAAACCTAAAGTTCAAGATCAGACAATTCAAGAAAAGAAAGTTAAACTTTCACAGGGGCAGAAAGACAGACTGAGGAAAAAGAGGAAGAAGGCGAGAGAATATCTCGAGAAGATTTTGTCCTCGGGTTCATCCGTTGGAAAGAATAAGAGTTCTGATGAATCAGCTTCCTCGGCTGCAAAGTCAAGCAAGATGAGTACATCAGATACAAATCTGAGGACAAAAGAGGAAAAGAGGAAGAAGAAAATGGTCGACGATGAATCTGACAGGTCAAAGTCAGACAAGCCACCTGCGGGCAATGATTCTGGTTCGTCAAAACCAGAGGAGCCATTGGTTGAGGTAAAAAAGGAGAATTCTGGTTTAACAATGGATGACGCAAATTTTCCACCATTGTTGAACAAGAATTCAAAATCACCCAAGGACAGTCAGGCATGGGTGAAACTGTTCAAATAGAAAAACCTGACTTGCCGGAGCTCCCAGGTTGGTAAGAGTGGAGCATGAATCGGCATCTTTCTTAAAACTTTATTCGGTAACGTCATTCATTCAAAAGGTAAAAGGTTTTGTTTGTGATTGATTCAAGTGGTTCAGATTTTGAATCAGATCAATCCTACAAGTGGTTAATCAAGGTCATTAAATGGAACTTGAGTTAACTACATGATTTGATCCCCAGTACTTACAAATGTTTGGTAAACAAACTAATTTTTCCGGAAAAACCATTTTGATTAAAATAAACTTAAGTGTTTTGAGATCATAATGGGAAAATAGTTTGTTGAGAGGGGGAGTTCTGATTGTTTAAGTCATGTGGATGGAGAATTGATGCGATTCTCATCAAATTGTTAAATTTGTACAGTTTGTTTCAAATTTTCCCAGAAAATCAAAATTGAAACATATTTTGATTTTAGGGGGAGAAAAATTTTTAAAAAAATTAGAAAATTTGAAAAAGTAAAAAACATGATAAAACTGAAAAATGAGTTTTGCTGCATAAAAGAGGAAATGATAGTACATCAGTGGACTATCATAGCACGCTAAAGAATTGTAATGCTAAAAGAGATAAACAATTTTACTGCGGATGTGTCAGTAGATTTTTGCACATTTAGTAAATTGAAAGGAGATATAAACCTAAATTCGAACTCGCTTAATTCGTGGGTAACTATTCTTGGATATATGGGTAACCCCCGAAATCTTGTTTGAAAGGTCCCGTATTCTGAGATACTAGGTCTTTATGCTCAGTGATATCTGGGGTATTATTCCGGGACTTCTGCTGTATGGAAATACTGACCTAGTCCCCGAATAATACTTTCTGCTAAAAGCTTTGAAACATAAGCTCGCCCTCAGCAATCTGATTAAACAATAAAATTGATAATCTTTGTTGTTGTAATAAAAGATCCTCTAAAGGGGACCCACCAAAAGTCGAGCCGTCATCTCTCTGCTGAATGGAAGTTCTGACCTGAGCTCTCACGGTTTCGCATCTACCCCTTTACAGATATCATATGTGGTATACTCAACTGTAAGACTGAATATTTGGGATCTGGATACGGGAGTATATTCAAGTGGAGTGATACACAATTAAGTTTTAGTTTCTAAAACATTAATATCGTATCTCGAATCAGTTGAAATTTGTGTGAAAATTTAAGTGGACAAACATACTGACAATCTAGGTAAATTGTTTAGAACTTAAAATGCAATCAAGCTTATCGATGTTAGTGACATGTTTCATAACTGATATGATCCTCTTGCACAAACTCACAAAAATATTGTCTGTAAATAGTTGTTTTCTGCTTTTCTACTTTCATTCAAAAAATCCAAAAAGATTTTCGACAACTGATGTTGGAGAGCTGAAATTCAAAATCTCAAAGATCAAACAAGATGAATAGTTGGTTTGGTTAAAGTGATTTGAAATGGTTAATAAGATTTTGGAAAGTTTAATAAATTGTTAATGTGAAAAACTCTTGAATATTCTTAAATGAGTAGTTGATTCATTAAGTTGAATCGCAATTGTGTTTGTTTGTGATAGATTGTTTGAGTTGTGCAGGTTTCTGATCCTGTTGCAACGGAAAGCCAGGAGATACATCAGAACCTGAGAAAAAGTTTGATGAGATAAAGCCAGGAGTTGATTTCAATGGTGATAACGATTTCCAGACGGCGATCCCAGCATGATGATAGGGGGAGTCTGATGAAAGTTAGAGCCAGAGAATGATCCAGGTATATGATCCCAGGCAGAGTTCCTAAAGAAGACTGATCGAAATCGATAATGTCATGTTGAAGACTCTCACTGAAGATTCCGTCAACATTCAAGGGGGAGTCTGTTGGTGCAGTTGTCTGTCGACTACATCTTAGTTCGAGTCTTAGGCTAGGACTAATTGTATAGTGATCGGAAAATGAGAAATCACGTATTATATAGGTCCGCTTATTGGTCATATCATAGAGGTTCGCTTATGTGACAATATAGGGAGGTTCGCTCATACTGCGCTATATAGGTTCGCTTATTTGTCAAGCCATATAAGCGAACCCAGATATCTATATATAGTGGAGTCATATGAGCGGATCAGTTAGTGAGTGTGTGTATTTTGAAGGTGTAACGGTGAAGCCCTGCCTGTTTGTCTCCGGATCGTGTATATTTGTGAGATTAACAATAAAAGAGACGTTAAGTAGTGAAATCAAGCTTTACGAAGACCGAATCAATGAATTCCGCCTCTGATTCTGTCTAAGCGCTCTTCTGATCGACTCGTCAGGTCGTCAAACGTTCCTACAATCTTCAAGGCAAATACCACTGCGCCCAGCTCCAGGTCGTGAGTGGTATAGTTTCTTTCATGTACCTTCAATTGTCTTGAAGCGTACGCGATGACCTTTTGGCGTTGCATGAGCACGCAACCCAAACTTTGTCGTGAAGCGTCGCAGTATACCACGAAGTCTTCTATGCCTTCGGGTAGTGACAGTATTGGTGCATCGCATAGCTTGTTTTTGAGTAGCTGAAAAGCTTCTTCTTGTTTAACACCCCATTCATACTTTTTGTCTTTCTGCGTAAGGGCTGTTAGCGGCTGAGCTATCTTTGAGAAATTCTCAATAAATCGTCGATAATAGCCCGCTAAGCCCAAAAATTGACGAACTTCAGTCGGGGTTTTGGGAGCTTCCCAATTCTTTATGGCTTCGATCTTGGACGGGTCTACATGAATGCCTTTCTCATTCACCACGTGACCAAGAAATTGTACTTCGCGAATCCAGAATTCGCACTTCGAGAACTTCGCATACAGTTTCTCTTTCTTCAGTAGCTCTAGAACGGTTCTGAGGTGTTGCTCGTGCTCTTCTTTCGTCCGTGAGTAGATCAAGATATCGTCGATAAATACAATCACAAATTTATCGAGATATGGTTTGCATACACGGTTCATCAGATCCATAAAGACCGCTGGAGCGTTCGTCAACCCGAATGGCATCACAAGAAACTCGTAATGCCCATAGCGTGTTCGGAATGCAGTCTTTGGGACGCTTTCTTCTTGTATCCTTAACTGATGGTATCCAGATCGAAGATCGATCTTGGAATAGTAGCTTGATCCTTGCAACTGATCAAATAAGTCATCAATCCTCGGTAGTGGGTACCGATTCTTGATAGTGAGCTTGTTCAGTTCTCTGTAATCGATGCACATTCGCAGAGTTCCATCCTTTTTCTTCACGAACAATACTGGAGCTCCCCAGGGCGAGAAGCTTGGCCTTATGAATCCTTTATCCAACAACTCCTGGAGTTGTGTAGATAACTCTTGCATTTCAGATGGTGCAAGCCGATAGGGTGCCTTGGCTACAGGAGCGGCTCCTGGGACCAAGTCTATACGGAATTCGACTTGACGCTGCGAAGGGAGTCCTGGCAGATCTTCGGGAAAAACATCAGGAAATTTCTTCACCATAGTTATGTCTTCGAGTTTCGGCTCCTCAGCCTTCTTATCTACAACGTGTGCTAGGAAGGCAACACATCCTTTCCTTAAGCACTTCTGTGCCTTCATGCAACTGATGATTCGGAGAGGCGCGTCTCGTTTTTCTCCATGTACGATGAGAGTTTCATCATTTGCCAAAGGGATGCGAATGATTTTCTCATGACAAATAACTTCAGCTTTGTTCTTGGACAACCAGTCCATTCCGACTACCACATCGAAGCTACCTAATTGTTCTTGGTAAGAGGTCGATGCTAAATCTCCGTTCACCAAGTTCTAGTGTGCATCCTCTAACAACATCGCTCGACTCAACAAGTTTACCATTGGCTAATTCTATGGAGTATGGAATATCCAATCTACTAGGCTCTATCCCAAGCGTACGTTTAAATTCCACAGACATGAAACTATAATCGGCACCAGTGTCAAATAATATGGATGCAAAGTGATTGTTAACGAGAAACGTACCGGTGACCACGTTAGGGTCCTCGTGTGCGTCCTTTGCTCCAATCACAAATGCTCGAGCCTGAGCATTGTCTTTCTTTGGGCAGTCTCTCATGAAATGTTCATTGCTTCCACATCTGAAGCATCCTTGGTTTCGCCCAGCTTCATTTCCAATTCGGTTATTGTTGCCATTTCCATTTCCGCCATCGTTCCCATTACCAGCACCGTTACGGTTTCCATTCCCGTTCCTATTACCATTGCCATTGCGGCCTCCAATACCTTTACCCCAACAATCTTCGGTACGATGGCCTGACTTTCCGCAGTTCTCGCACTTCCCAACACGACAATTTCCCACATGATGAAAACCACAGCGGTTACACTTGGGCAGAGTGCCCTGATACTTCTTAGCCCTAGACTCGTTTGCAACTGCGAAGGTTTTTGTCTCCCTAGGTGGGTTAGTGGCACGCTTCTTGTTGTTTGAACCCTTGTTGTTGCGAGTTGCTTGATTCAGATTCGAATGCTTCCTCTTCTTGTCACCGGACGGCTCAGCATGTGTCTCGGTCTTCTCTGTCGGGTTCAGTGATAGTTTCTCCATGCGAACACAGTCTTCAGTAAGGCTGACAGCCAGAGTTACAGCCTCAGTGATTGTTTGGGGTTTGGCTGAAGTCACCATGCTGCGAAATTCAGGGGCCAGTCCCCAAATGTAGCGTTCAACGCGCTTAAATTCCGGAGTCACCATGTAGGGAATCACTCTGGACAAATCATGGAACCTTCGAGTATACCCAGTGATGTCAGCACCCACCATAGTCAAGTGCCAGAACTCTGTCTCCAACCTTTGGAGTTCGGCACGAGAGCAATACTTCTCTCGCATTTTCTCCTTCAGTTCATCCCAAGTCATGCCATACGCGGCATCATCGCCTAGGGTTTGGACTTGTAGGTTCCACCAAGTCAAAGCTTCATCGACAAATAACCCAGTAGCAAAGGTGACTTGTTGATCCGCGGTGCACTTGCTCATGCGGATAGTGGCCTCAGTCTTCTCCGTCCAACGCACAAATGCTACCGCTCCTCCAGTGCCATCGTAGTTCATTGGTTTGCAGTCGAGGAACTGCTTGAAGGTGCAGCCTATAATTAACCCAACCAATTCACATATGAGCATTCGAAGAAATAATGAAGCAAGGACCGTTCATAAATTTCTCCATGCTTAGCAAATTGTCTTAAGGTTACCTTGGGCTGCGTTTCCTCCCGACGAATCCCCATGTCCGTTACGCCTAGCGTTGCTTGGCCCTCCACTGTCTTGGGTACGGTTCGCCTCGTACTGGGCAATAGCAGCAGAGATTCTTTCTTCCAGTAGAGCGTTCAACTCTTCAGCAGTTCTTGGCAGTGGGGGAGGAGGAGGTTGATCACCATTTCGAGCATTCACAACTCTCCTGGGTGCCATGTTCTGACCGAACATAACACAAGAGGGTTAAATACTTGTTTGATGTCGTCGTACTAAACAGTAGTAGCATATATATATTCACAGGTATATAGCACATAATTAACATCAAACAATTATTACTTTAGCAGAGTACTTAGTAGGTTTGCACTGAGTGAATCTACACGTGACAAGACTTGCTGTGGTTTCTGTGCACTGAATTCCATAATTATGTATGCATCTATAATTACGTAACTCCTTGCACAGTCTGCACGGTTCGTTTCATCCCCGTGTTTCCTCCTTCAGTTATGTCATTGTTTTCAGGCAAAGTCATGTATACTAGTGGTATTCTACATCTAGTACATGTATATGCTAATTATCACACATAATTGCAAGTAATCCTTAATCATAGACAAGTGCTACCCCAGTGCACCCTAAGTCACGTAGCGTCTTTTCTAGACTCATGTAAACAGTTTCAGGCAGTGGATGCCGTGTGACGTTTTATGCAATGAAAACCTTTTGAAAATTTGTTTTCGTGATAGGATCCTAGAGATTGTAGACTAGACTCGAGAAGGAATCCTGGTTCACTACAATCGCAGCTCTGATACCAATCTGTCACACCCCTTTCTGCGGCGGAAGCATGAGGTGTGATCACGAAAGCTTCTCATTGCATACGAAAGGTAAACGTACTATATGCTCGAAAATAACTTCAAACATTACATTGCCAAAAACATAAGTCAAGTGTTTACAACACAAGATAGCATATTGTCTTAAAGGTTACAACTTTATTTAAAACAAAACATAGACGACATCCAAAAGCATGCGTAGGAGCGCGCGCACATCCACCTTTAGTTACCTGAAATACATGTGAGTTTTGGAAAAACATCAACATAATGTTGGTGTGAATTCATGCAGTGATTGTTTTTGAATGTTTAATATCCTTGAATGAAAACATAGTATAAAACTTGTAGAATGAATGAATGTTTGAATCTAACTCGTAAACGTATATGTAACTGGGTACTATGACTGTTTGAATGTGTGAGATTGCTAGTGGTTTGCAAGGCCACTAACATATGTCACGACATAGGAAGCCACCTGTGACACCCCAGGAAAACCAGTGAGCGATATAACTTACCTAGCTTCCTCAGTGAGTGCGTACCAAATTTCGGGACGAAATTTCTCTTTAGTTGGGGATAATGTGACAACTCGTAATTCCGAACCTATCTTTGTGTAATATCTTTGAGCATGACACGACTTTATGAATTTGATTGATTAATTGAATGTGATGATTGTATGCTTTGTGTATTAACTGTTTGTGTTAATTGAACCCAAACCGCACAACTCACTCGATCGCACAATGCACACAAGCCCACTAGGGGCCGTATCATTTGTTGTTCGGATTAGGGGCAGCCCAAGTAAGGGCCGGCCCACTCCTCTTATACGTACAACACACAATGAGGGGGGTTGCTCCTCATTTGTTTTACTAAACACCTACACACACAAGAACCCTAGTTTTCTCTCTCTCTCTCTCTCCCTCACGAACTACTCGCGGCAGCCGGATCACTCATCTCGAAGATTTTCTTGTTCGTTGTTCGGATCACTCTCTCCTTGTTTGATTCTAATCGGTTAGTATATCTTTACCATTGCTGATTCGAGTTCCTTTGATACATGAAACTGGATGAATACGTGTTACTTTGTTTGGACATGTGAATATAATCGAAATAAATATGAGTTATTTGCATGAACAGAATGATTGCCTGATTTCAAATATGTGAGTGTTAATCGGTTACATGATTATGAAATTGGAATTGTATGATGATGTTAACCCACTGTTTTGTTTCTAAGATTCGGATTGTTAGCTTGATGATGTGCTAGTAAATCGGGTTATGTTGATCGGCTACATGTTCATATAAATCGGATAGTATGAATGTTTTAAGTTGTTCATGATTTGGTTATGATTAGGGTTCTTATGAACGGTTAATAAATTCCCCTGTTGGATCGACGATATGCTAGATGGATGATTGGAAACTTGTTAATTGATTGACATGATAAGTTTAGAAACTGATATATGTTTGTAACCGAATGACATGATTTCCGGAAATTAAAACCATTCGCACAAGATGGTCCACTCGCACAAGAAGCCTGATCGCACAAGGCTTCCTAAGTTGCACAAAGAAACCGCACAAGCTAGGTACAATAGGTCTTAGCACAATGTACAACATATACCTTGCATGATCGCACAAGGTATCGTGGATCGCACAAGACAGTGCCAATCGCACAATACCTTGGGCCACACACAGATGAATAACTAGTTAATGTTACCGGGCCGGACGGCCCAAGACTTTACTCGCACAAGGCTTATCAGTCGCACAATGTTATCCGGATCGTACAAGGGTTACTGGATCGCACAAGTATTGATGTTTGTTTAACTGTTGGGCTTCAAAGTCCAAACCCAGTCGCACAACCCAAGCAGATCGCACAAGTCTGCTTGGATCGCACAATGTCACTTATATGATTATCTGTTGGGCAGAGAATGTGCTGTTGATCCGTTTTGATATTTGGGCCATTATTATTTGGGCTTCTTGATGTATTACTTGACTGTTAAGTGTTGCCATGATCTATACGTGTTTGTAACGTAATAACTCTGTGTAACCATACGTGCTTTACTTGAACCAAACCTGACTTGTATGGTAACTCTGTTAGGACGTGGTTGACCACCCTTAGTTCAAGAACCTTTTGTGTATCTTACCGAGTGTAGGATCGGAATCTGACCCGAACGAGTCAATCAGAGGAATTCGATCAGATACAGGTGCGGAAAACAAGTACCTGATGTAGAAACAGCTAGAAATCTCTTTAATATGCTTTTCTGATTGATTTGACACTAATTACACGTGAATCTCACACCGGCAGCACCTCGGTATGGAATTTCTCTAGTTACATTTGGGGACCTCTCATAGGGTATTTATAGGATTTCTGGTCCTCTCATATGGCACGTCCGTAAAAGCGGTCCAGGCTGGTCCTCTCATATGGCATGTCCATAAAAGGGGTCCAGGATGTCCGTAAAAGAGGTCCAGGATTTTGTGATGTGGACCACTTATTCGGCATGTCCGAATAAGCGGTCCAGAACTATAAAACCCCTAAACTCTCTAATTTTCTCGTAAAACACGCCCTAATCTATACAATACAATGTAAGACCTGATCCTAGACATCTAGACGTAATCAACAGATGTAGTGCACCAACAGACTCCCCCTCAGATGTTGATGGAGTCGCTAACACACCTTGACTTCAAAGTTATATCTTCACATCTTTAAGCTAGATCAGTCTCTGGGCTTTCTCTTTTTCTCTATCTTCAGACTCCCCCTCTCGATTTACTGGCATTCTTTTGTTCTTCAGTAACATCTTCAGGATCTTTGTCTGCTCTTCACAGGTTTTCAGAATTGATTTCCAGGATCGAAACTTGGCTTTCTTCTATCAGTATCGAAACCCGGTTACCTGCAAAATCTTAACCCAGAAATAAATTCTCTAATTTTATTACATATCACACATCTCTGCACTAACATATTACTCCCCCTCAAAACAAACTATGATAAACCACTTGAAGAAGGCTAGATTTAACGAAAACAGTTAGATTTACACAAACACTCCCCCTCAAATTCTGTTCATCATGTTTAGCACACGGAATTTTGAAAATCAGTTTTCCAATATCAGTTGTCGAAAATCTTTTTGAATTTTTCAAAATTTATGCTAAAACACACACAAAATCTTTTTGGATTTTTTAAAATGAGAAAATAAGATGCAGAAATAAACTATTTACACACAATATTTTTGTGAGTTCGTGCAAGAGGATCATATCAGTTTGTGAGACAAATCACCAACACCGTTAAGCTAGATTTCATTTTAGCTTTAAACAATTTACCTAGATTGTCAGTATGTTTGTCCTCTTAAATTCTCAACACAAATTTCAATTGATTCGAGATACGATATTAATGTTTTAGAGACTTAAACTTAATTGTGTATCACTCCACTTGAATATACTCCCGTATCCAGATCCCAAATATTCAGTCTTACAGGTGAGTATACCACAGATGATATCTGTAAAGGGTAAATGCGAAACCGTGAGAGCTCAGGTCAGAACTTCCGTTCAGCAGAGAGATGACGGCTCGACTTTAGGTGGGTCCCCTTTAGAGGATCTTTTTGCATCTCAACAGCAGCGACTATCAATTTTATTGTTTCATCAGCATGCTGAGGGCGAAGCTTATGTTTCAAAGCTTTAGCAGAAAGTATTATCCGGGGACTAGGTCAGTACTTCCATACAGCAGAAGTCCCGGGATAATACCCCAGATATCACTGAGTATAAAGACCTAGTATCTCAGAATACGGGACCTTTCAAACAAGATTTCGGGGGTTACCCATATATCCAAGAATAGTTACCCACGAATTAAGCAAGTTTGATTTAGGTTTATATCTCGTTTCAATTTACTAAATGTGCGAAAATCTACTGACACATCCGCAGTAAGATTGTTTAACACTTTTTAACTTTTCATTTCTTTAGCGTGCCGTGATAGTCCACTGATGTACTATCATTTCCTCTTTTTCGCAACAAAACTCATTTTTGAATTTTATCATGTTTCTGGCTTTTTCAAATTTTCAAATGTTTTTGGATTTTCTGAAATTTCCCTACTCCCCCTAAAATGCAAACACATTTTAAAGAAAATTTGAAAACTTCTAAATTTTTACCTACTAGAAACATAAAAAGTAAAACAAACTATACAGAAACTTGACAACTGACACTGAATCACATCAAATCGCCATTCACTAGGCATAAACAATCTGAACTCCCCCTATCACAAATCATTTTCTCATTTAGATTTCAAAACACTTAAGTTTGTTTTAATCAAAATGATTTTTCCGGAAAATGAATTTGTGTTGATAACAACCACTTGTAGGTTTATCAATCTTAAAAACGGGGATGTGGTTCATCATCTTGTCTATCTTTTGTCATGAATAGTAAATCAAGTACAAATTAATGTCCCTGATTTACCATTTGCATTCAATAGATTCCTGTACCACTTGTAAATGTAATCACTTCACAGTATCCAAGCATCTCAAAATTTAACCACAATTACCACTTGTGGGATCAAGATTACCACTTGTAGATACAATGGTTACCACTTGTAGGAATGTGACCTCTATATTACCATTTTTCAACCAAAATGCCGATTCCTGCTTCGCACTAACCATCTTGGAAGCTCCGGCATAGTCCTTCAACCTGTAAACAAAACATTCAAACATTAAACACACATATTCAAACTTCTCAAATACAAGAAAGATGCCGATTCATGATCCACGATATAAACTTGGGATCTCCGGCGTAGTCCTTTAGACTATCATGGAAAACAAACATCCATCCAAGTCTTCTCAGACTTGATAGATTTCAACTCCTGAGCAGTCGGGTTGTATGTAGCCTTTTTCGTAGCGTAAAAATCTTTGACCCCCTTTGCTCTCCCACTCAACATTTTCCCAAATATCTTTTTAACATTCCCGTTGAATGTTTTTTCGACATCAAAATCATTCTTTTCTTTGTAGAACTGATTTGAAATCTCAGTTTTTCCCACTTTCTTCTTTACTTCGTCAAACTTCAATGATGGAAACTCCTCATCATTTACCAAAATCTTCTTTTCAACCTGTGGCTCCTCTGGCTTTGTGGAACCAGATTCATCGCCAATGATCACATCATCTTTCTTCGCAACCCACACCTGGTTGTCTTTTCCTTTTTTCTCATACTTGTTCTTTTGTGAACATTCACCAACCTCGAATTTTGAATTCTCAAACATTCTAAGTTTTTCAGTCGGTGGTTCAACATCAACAACTTTCTCTTTCAACTTCTGAGACACTCCCTGTTTTGCTTTAGCATTCCGTGTACAGTTCCATGCAATGTGACCGATTTCATTTCATCTGTAACAGGTACGAGTCTCTCTTTGATAAAACACTTCAGTTCCATTTATCTTTCTTTCAGCAAGAAACTCCTGGTTTGACTGTTTCCAGAACGGTTTCTTCTGTTCTTCATCCGAACTTCCACCTGACACAAATTCAGTTTTTGTTTTAGAATTTTTATCATTTTTATGGTTTTCTGGTGGAATAAAACCAAGACCTTTCTTTTTGTAGCTACGATTTTGGTTAGGTTTCTTTTGAAAACCAGAACCAGAATTGTTGCCCTTTTTCTTATTTAAACGCTGCTGAACTCTAGAAGTATATTTTTTAGGTCTTTCAAAACTTTTCAAACCTTTTAATTCTGAAATATTGATTTCTGTTAGTTTGAAAGTTTTGTTTATTAGTTCCGTTTTAATACTCATTATAGGGATCTCTTTATTGTAATATAATTTGTCCGAACCTTTCAAAGTATAAACAACTTCGAATGATTCATCATTCAAATTTGACTTTGAAAGCAAAAATTCTAAACTATAAGACCGTTTAACCGACGAATTTTGACTGTTGACTGACGACTTTGACCCTCCAGACTCAGACTTTGACTCTGTCTCCTCATCAGTGTCCAACACCTGATCGACCACCTTTTTGATTAATTCAGACTCATGATCAGTATCGGACGAGGTAAACGTCACATCAATGTTTTCTGGTAAAACGTCAGTTGTGTCGGTTTTAAGCTGTATATTGACCGCTTTTGCAAGTTGTTCCTCATTTGGTTTCCTAGGTGAATACCCATCCCAAATTGGAGGTGGACACTTGTTATAGCTAACAGTCGTTTTCTTACCACAGTCATTCTTCTTCTTTTGCTTCTCATCTCGAAAAGCTTCTAAACCTGCAACAGTTGGATAAACACGATCAATGAGATAATCAGAAGTAGTGTAGCTTAACAATAACCTCCTAATTCTCTCATTCTCTATCTTTTCCGTTTCCAACTCCTGCTTCCATTTGGCACTCTCTTCAATGTAGAAGTTTATCGCTTTTTTGCTTCGACATTAAAGTTGCATTCATCATTGTCAGCGCCTGTTCTCTCTCAGTGTTTGTTGTTTGTAGACCAGTTACTGTTTTGTTTAATATGTCGTACGATTCCTTCACGTAGTTGAGATTGAACAATAACTGCTCTTTCTTTTTCTCATACTCAGCTATGATGTCGTCTTTTGCTGCACACTCTTTGCATACTTCCAAACACTTCTCACACGGCTTCACAACTTCAACAATCTTCTCAACTTCGATTGTTTTAACAACTTCAATCACATTTTCCACTTCAACCACCTTCTCTACTTCAATAACAACCTCAGTAATCTTCTCAGCAACATTTTCAACATTCTGAAATTCATCTTCAGATTCAGATTGTTTATCTTTTTCAGCTCGTTCCTCCTTCAGTTTCTCCATTTTTTCTGCAAAATAGAAATGAAAACTATTAGGAGACAATTGAGATTTTTCAATTTTTATATGTTTCTTTTCCTCATCATCACTGCTGCTTGTATCAGGTGAACGATCAAAATGTACAGACTTATCAGAATCACCATCTGATCCATCAGAATCCGATGGTGTTTTATCAAATACAACTGGTTTTTCTGAAACAATTTCATTCTGTACACTCTCATCAGAACTCGATAAACTCTCATCTGAACCATCTGAAATTTCTCCAGATCTTTCTGAAATTTTATCATCAACACCATCTGAACTTTCATCAGATGACACAGATTTTTCATCTCCACTTGATACATTCTCTCCAATAAATCTCATCCAAGTAGCAAACAAATTTGGCTCTCGGACGATCTTTGCAATGAAAGCTTTATAATCTCCATTCTCATCAACAAACATATCCCAACTAAAACCTTCTGGTAGTTTCTCATCATCTTGATCAACAATGCGTGCGGCTGTGGCTTCAGATGATATGAAATCACTCCAGCTGAAATCTACAACACATGCTCTTTTGGAATCTTCAATTTTTCTTCCGTGAGCTGTCTGAGGTTCCTGGGATTGACCAACTTGCTGATAGATAGCTTTGCGGTAGTAGTCATCTTTCCCAAATGGATTTTGTGCTCCGCTAGCCTCTCTTCCTTTGCATTCCCGCTTGAAATGGCCTTTCTCCCTGCAACGAAAACACGTAACTTTAGATTTATCAAAACCTAAAGTAGACACATGTGCATCAAGAAAGTCATTTCTCCCAGTAATGGTTTTGAATTTCTCAGCCCGACGAAGAACACTCGCTAGACACCATTTGATATCCATAAGTTCCATTTCCTCGGCGTCTATTTGGTCGTAATCCTATTTAGTGAGCATAGGATTTCCGATCCGACCAGCAACTAGACCTTCATAAGATAACAGAACTGAACCCAGCAGTGCCATGTGGTCTTTAGCAGTGTCTTCAGAGAAGCTTTGACCTTCTGGAAGGTTGAGAGCTATGTTGCACCGAATTATGTATCCATTTCCGGTTTTCGTACTCTGAGACTGAAAGCTTGTGTTAGTCTCTTTCGGATTCACACTCGGAAACGATGAAAACCCGCTGCTAATCTTGTTTGAACTCTGATCAGCCTTTTCTGATGAATCTCCAGCACTGAAGGCGGTTTAAATCTTTGGACTTCTTTCAGCTTCAGAAACTGGAACACTTCCTTTATAGTACATTTTAACATCCTGTTGACCACTAGGACTGTTCATTCTAGCGATCTTTTGCTGTTCAAGATTCTGAGCCTCTAATTTTTCAATAAATTGCCCAATTGTCAGTCCGTCATAAACACTCGTGTTTTTCAATATCATCAAATACGTTCCCCACTCTTTCTGAGGTAACGCGTCAGCCAATTTATCCACATACTCTTCACGTTGTTTATCAACACCAATCATTGTTAATGATCTCACTAAGTGACAATATCGTTCAATTAGCGCCTTAGTATCCTCTCCTGGTAAACTGCTAAAAAGATCGAACTCTTTCTTGAGTAATGCCTTTTTGCTTTTAACCATGCTCTCACTTCCCTCGAATTTGACTTTAAGAGCATCCCATATCGACTTAGCAGTTTTGTCGTGTTCTAGCAAGATGAAAATATCTTCTTTGATTGCTTGCTGTAATAAACTTATCATCATTTTCTCAGCTCTGTACATAGCACGCTCTTGATCTGAGAATTCGGATATTTGTTTGACAACGTTCATCTCTGTTCTCGGTAACGTGTACTTCTTTAGAATACATTCCCACGATCTGAGGTGATTTGCCTGCACCCAGTTTTCAAAACGATCTTTCCACCCGTAGTATTCTTCAATACTCATAAGTTTCGGGGGTTTCTGGGTGGTTCCCGTTTCGTTTTCCAGATTCATGGCTTGAGCAATCGCGGCTGGTGATGATGATGTAGCAAAAGCGTTGTAAAAACCGGTATCCATGATTCAACCTTGTATCACTTGACGATCTCGAAATATCTGATGTTCCTGGATTACCTGATGTAGAAAAACAGACAAAACACGATCAGTTTAAAAAATATCAAACTCTCAAACTGAATCGAATTGCGATTGTGTGTGAGAGATAAGCGAAACTGTGATATCCGGGAAAAATCGGTCTGTACGTAAATCCGAAATCAAAAATCGGATCAGATAACTCAAACCGAGCAAACCCTGACGATTAATCGAAAGAACTAAAATTGGACTTAATAGCAATCCAATGGAATTGGCAAAAATGGACCAACAAGTAAATTCGAGCGGGCCAGCTATTTCAATCGAGCGGACCAGAATAAACTATTCGAGCGGACCAAACAGTTTATTTCGAGCGGACCAGACTGTTCGGACGAGCGGTCCTAAATCAGTCGTTCGAGCGAGTCCAGTTGAGCGGTCCAGAAGAGCGATTCGTATGTGTCAGTCGAGCGATCCACAAATGTCACTCGAGCGGTCCAAAGATGTCACTCGAGCGGTCCGTTAGTGTCACATGAGCGATCCAGAACATTATTTTCGAGCGATCCAACCAGTTTTTCGAGCGATCCAGCCAGTTTTTCGAGCGATCCAGCCAATTTTTCGAGCGATCCAACTTATGAGCGATCCAAGAAGGTCCAATAAGCGGTCCAGAGGTAATTTGGAGCGATCCAGGCCTGATAACTTCGCGATTTCGAACCGAAAAACCTCGATATCTCCCAAACGGCTTGGAATTTCAAGCTGAAACTTGATAGGGTTTTTAATCAACACATTTCGCACAACATACTCAAAAATCAGCCAAAACGGACCGTGAAGTCTTGGTCTGACGTGAGAAAGAAGGTGTAGAAGAAGAATACGTGACAAAATCCAGCAAATTTCACAAGAACTCCTCCTCCTGAAGCTCTGATACCACTTGTAGGATCAGAATCTGACCCGAACGAGTCAATCAGAGGAATTCGATCAGATACAGGTGCGGAAAACAAGTATCTGATGTAGAAACAGCTAGAAATCTCTTTAATATGCTTTTCTGATTGATTTGACACTAATTACACGTGAATCTCACACCGGCAGCACCTCGGTATGGAATTTCTCTAGTTACATTTGGGGACCTCTCATAGGGTATTTATAGGATTTCTGGTCCTCTCATATGGCACGTCCGTAAAAGCGGTCCAGGCTGGTCCTCTCATATGGCATGTCCATAAAAGGGGTCCAGGATGTCCGTAAAAGAGGTCCAGGATTTTGTGATGTGGACCACTTATTCGGCATGTCCGAATAAGCGGTCCAGAACTATAAAACCCCTAAACTCTCTAATTTTCTCGTAAAACACGCCCTAATCTATACAATACAATGTAAGACCTGATCCTAGACATCTAGACGTAATCAACAGATGTAGTGCACCAACACCGAGCAAACCAAGGTGAGTTCACTGCATTTCTCAAGCATGCGTCCCGGTGGTTTGGGACAACTAGTAAACATTTGGAAGGGAATCTTGGGTAAACAGTTAAATTGGGTTTTGGTTATTGAACATGGAATCAATCATTATCGGATTGCCTGTAGGGCAATGGGGTAATTAGTTGATAGCGCTATTAGGTTTGACACCTCACACCGGGCTGTAAGGACGGGCGTGAACTAATTATCTGGGCATCATTACCAATGCTTGGTTAGGGGCATTGGGGTCTGGACACTTCCAGGTTATTAAGGGGCACACTCCCCGGATACATATGGGCACACTCCTTAGGGTATCTAGCATGTTATAAGCAACATCATATCATGACGTTGAATCGGCTTAATAGACATTTGGTAACATCACATGTAAACAAAACTTTGAACTCACCAGCATCGTCTGACACACTTGTCTGCATGCTTGCAGGTCGTTAGAATTCGTGACATGGACTTGCTATCTGGAGTGCTGGAGTGGTCATGGATCGAGGCTCTTGGATTAACTTATATTTGATACATTGGCTTTGAGTATTTTATGAAACAGTTGTTAAACGATTTACAACATGCTTCCGCTATACAACTCTTGGGAATTAATATTATGTTTGACATTTTCTATTGGTAATTAACGACATGTTTTATTTAAATATTTATCGTTGGTTCAGTGTGATTGGTGGCTCAGACTCTGATGCGTAACACGCCTCGTGGAGTTCCCGCAGGTGGTATTTTGGGGGTGTTACAGTTTGGTATCAGAGCCACTGGTTATAGTGAACTAGGTTTTAAAACGTTTTTGTAAAACCAGACTATAACTGAACACCTTCGAAAATCGATCATGACACTCAGCTCCAGATTGCAAGGTTCGTCTTTCGTATACTCATTGTACTATGTAACTAGTGGACACTTACATATTATATTGCATGCTGGTGCACGTTAAACACGATAGTATGAACTTACGTATCCCTTGCACGTGTTATATGACTGATAGGGTGGTAATTCCCTAAACATTCGTGACTTATGTTATGTGATGCTCTTTGTTTGCTATTCGAGTTGGGGGAACCATTCGACATGAGTTAGGAGGAGCTGAGATGAGCATGCAAATCACAATATTATTGTGGGTGCACACATAATAATAATGTGGGGTGCATGCGAGTCCCAGTGAGGCTTAACAAGTGAAGAAGGGGTTCCGCTCTGTTAATTGATCAGTGTGAAACGTAACAAACTAATAGGAGTCATAGCAGTGATCGTCTCCTACTCGAATGTGACTTTCTCACCTCTCTCTGAATCCTTTTGAATCTCAATGCTATAGAGTATTACTTGAAAGTCCCTTTGAACGCCTAGCGAACTATGTAGAATGCTAGGTGCTTGTACGAACATCCCTGAGTGGATGTTGCAGCGTCCATGATTGGTTTATAACCCTTTTCTTTCACCCTCACTCCTCTTTGTTGTTGGAACTCAATATACTCACGTCTCAGACCCTGAAGGGCGGTCACACCTGCAACACTCTGGAAACATACCGTGTTTTACCCGGTCAACTTGTAAGAACGATGGGCATAAGGGTAAATTTAGTACTCTACCGACTTCAGCATTTGAACGACTCCAATTATTGACAATGAACATCAACGATTTGACTCCAGACGAATCCTTAATTCTAGTCAGCAACTTATGGGAGCCGACTTTTATGAATCAATCGAAACATAAACGATGACAATCGACCAAGATGTGGACTGTGTAACTTCCAACACAACGAGTAGCACCTTGGAACTTAGCACGAAATATGAAGAGATGGACATCGTTGGTGAAGGATCGTAGGGTCCTGTTTCAAGCAACAACATTAGAAGCAACAACTATCGTGACATCAAGGTACTTGTAATAGTAGCTTACAGTATGGAAATGAAGGTGCCTACGGCATGTAATGGCAGTTGACAATCCAAGACGACAACAACCAAGGGAGCGATGACAGTATGGTAGAAATCCGTGTGATTGTAACAATAACACCGGCAGTGGTGCTCGCGAAAGGGTATTTAGGATTGACGTGGGCGACGACAGGACAATAACAACATGGTAGTTTGGATGGATAGCAAATCGCTTCGGCTCGATTCCGTTTAACCCTGATGCTTCTTGAAACCAAACCTGTTATGGGAACAGCTGATGGCAAGTCAACTGAAACCGCATATGTTATTTGGGATGCAACCTCGACCTTGCGGGGGACAGGAATCTAACACCGGTCTTACTTCTACTATCCTTGGTAGTTACGACGCAGTAGTCAGTGTTGGTTGGTTATCTGGATATATCGCCCAGGAATCTAACACCGGTCTTACTTCTACTATCCTTGGTAGTTACGACGAAGTGGGGATGCACGTGAATCTCGCTAAGACCCGTTTTGGTTGGACACTGATCGATACTAAAGAGTCCTTCGAGGATACAACGATTACTTGGTTCCGCTTGATATTATCGCAGATTAATCACAGAAATTTTGAAGGTCGCGTAGCTTCAATCTCTTTAGTACAACCGGGTGCTGTGTTCGTGAAAGACAGAACAGGAGGATGCCTTTTCAACTTTCGAGCTCCAACTCTGTGATGCACTGGGGCATCGTTTTTACACGAAGGTGCAGGTGATTCAGTGGTATATCATCATGGTTTGAATCAGAGTCCCAGTTACACGCCGACGCAACACGAGAGAGTAACGACGTCGTAACGGAATTACAAAGAAGAACTGCATGACACACAACCGGTGGTGGAAACCGTGGTCATTGGAGATTACTTGGAGGCATTACTTGGACGGTACTAAATGCGTTACTTAGACCGATCACAAGGGCCTTTCGTGTACCCTGGTTTCGAAAGAGCTAAATCAGTAAATGGCATCGTTGGATGGAACATCGGAGAGGATTACGACTGTGGAACTTGAACGTGCAGGTCACTATCGACTCTAACTCACCTGACCCAACTCGTTCTGGGCAAACTAGAGAACTAACGGTAGAGAATTTTCAAGTTGAGCCCATGCGAGGCATGGAGGAGCAACTTTGGCAAAACAGACGATATTCACTAACCCATGGAACGACTGTGAATCTCATTTCACGGCAACGGTAGGGAAGTTGTGCTTGGCAAGCACACCGGCTTCGAAATTCTAGTCAACTGGGTTTTGAAGAAAAAAAAAGTTGGATCTGTAAATCTTGTACTAATGATTGGGCATGAAAACCCGCCTAACAATGTATGGGCATGACTTTTGGCTTGGGGGAAAAGTCAAGGCGAAGTATAAGAAACCGGTAACACCGATATGGAAGTGGGAACAGATCGCCATGGATTTCGTGACAGGGTTACCTCGAACTCAGGCTGGGAACGATACCATTTGGGTGATTGTTGACCGTCTCACGAAATCAGCGCATTTCCTGGCAATCAAAGAAACAGACAAGTCTTCGCAACTGGCAGCGATCTACCTTAAGGAAGTAGTCTCTAGGCACGGGGTGCCAACTTCCATCATCTCAGATCGAGATCCGCGTTTCACTTCTGATCTATGGCAATCAATGCATAAGTCGTTCGGTTCACGACTCGACATGAGTATCGCTTATCACCCGCAGACGGATGGTCAAAACGAGCGCACCATCCAGACACTTGAAGATATGCTCCGGGCATGCGTAATCGATTTTGGGAAAGGGTGGGAGAAACACTTGCCATTGATAGAATCCTCCTACAACAACAGCTACCACACTAGTATACAGGCAGCTCCGTTCGAAGCACTGTACGGAAAGAAATGCCGTTCACCCCTCTGTTGGCTTGAGGTGAATGATAATCAGATCACAGGTCCTGAGCTTGTGCTTGAAACATCGGAAAATATTGTTCAGATACGGAACCGTATGGCCGCAGCTCACGACCGCCAGAAAAGCTACGCTGACAGGCGTAGTAAACCGTTGGAATTCGAAGTTAATGATCGAGTCATGTTAAAGGTCTCACCCTGGAAGGGTGTGGTGCGTTTTGGGAAACGCGGCAAACTAAACCCTCGTTATGTGGGGCCATTCAAAATTCTGGAACGAATTAGAAAGGTGGCCTACAGGTTGGAATTACCTGCTGAGTTGGGTAATGTCCATGATGTGTTTCACGTATCGCAGTTAAAGAAGTGTTTGGCTGATGAAACACTAGTTGTACCATTCCAAGAGCTGAAGATAGACGACAAATTGCAGTTTGTCGAAGAACCAATTGAGATTATGAATCGGGAAGTTAAAGTTCGTAAACACAGCCGTATACCGATTGTGAGAGTTCATTGGAACTCAAGATCGTAAACACAGCCGTATAGCGAATCTAATGTTAATGCAACTAGTGAATTTCGGGACGAAATTCCCATTCAAGTTGGGGATGATGTGACACCCCAGGAAAACCAGTGAGCGATATAACTTACCTAGCTTCCTCAGTGAGTGCGTACCAAATTTCGGGACGGAATTTCTCTTTAGTTGGGGATGATGTGACACCCCATGAAAACCAGTGAGTGATATAACTTACCTAGCTTCCTCAGTGAGTGCGTACCAAATTTCGGGACGAAATTTCTCTTTAGTTGGGGATAATGTGACAACTCGTAATTCCGAACCTATCTTTGTGTAATATCTTTGAGCATGACACGACTTTATGAATTTGATTGACTAATTGAATGTGATGATTGTATGCTTTGTGTATTAACTGTTTGTGTTAATTGAACCCAAACCGCACAACTCACTCGATCGCACAATGCACACAAGCCCACTAGGGGCCGTATCATTTGTTGTTCGGATTAGGGGCAGCCCAAGTAAGGGCCGGCCCACTCCTCTTATACGTACAACACACAATGAGGGGGGTTGCTCCTCATTTGTTTTTCTAAACACCTACACACACAAGAACCCTAGTTTTCTCTCTCTCTCTCTCCCTCACGAACTACTCGCTGCAGCCGGATCACTCATCTCGAAGATTGTCTTGTTCGTTGTTCGGATCACTCTCTCCTTGTTTGATTCTAATCGGTTAGTATATCATTACCATTGTTGATTCGAGTTCCTTTGATACATGAAACTTGATGAATACGTGTTACTTTGTTTGGACATGTGAATGTAATCGAAATAAATATGAGTTATTTGCATGAACCGAATGATTGCCTGATTTCAAATATGTGAGTGTTAATCGGTTACATGATTATGAAATTGGAATTGTATGATGATGTTAACCCACTGTTTTGTTTATAAGATTCAGATTGTTAGCTTGATGATGTGCTAGTAAATCGGGTTATGTTGATCGGCTACATGTTCATATAAATCGGATAGTATGAATGTTTTAAGTTGTTCATGATTTGGTTATGATTAGGGTTCTAATGAATCGGTTAATAATTTCCCCTGTTGGATCGACGATATGCTAGATGGATGATTGGAAACTTGTTAATTGATTGACATGATAAGTTTAGAAACTGATATATGTTTGTAACCGAATGACATGATTTCCGGAAATTAAAACCATTCGCACAAGATGGTCCACTCGCACAAGAAGCCTGATCGCACAAGGCTTCCTAAGTTGCACAAAGAAACCGCACAAGCTAGGTACAATAGGTCTTAGCACAATGTACAACATATACCTTGCATGATCGCACAAGGTATCGTGGATCGCACAAGACAGTGCCAATCGCACAATACCTTGGGCCACACACAGATGAATAACTAGTTAATGTTACCGGGCCGGACGGCCCAAGACTTTACTTGCACAAGGCTTATCAGTCGCACAATGTTATCCAGATCGTACAAGGGTTACTGGTTCGCACAAGCATTGATGTTTGTTTAACTGTTGGGCTTCAAAGTCCAAACCCAGTCGCACAACCCAAGCAGATCGCACAAGTCTGCTTGGATCGCACAATGTCACTTATATGATTATCTGTTGGGCCGAGAATGTGCTGTTTATCCGTTTTGATATTTGGGCCATTATTATTTGGGCTTCTTGATGTATTACTTGACTGTTAAGTGTTGCCATGATCTATACGTGTTTGTAATGTAATAACTCTGTGTAACCATACGTGCTTTACTTGAACCAAACCTGACTTGTATGGTAACTCTGTTAGGACGTGGTTGACCACCCTTAGTTCAAGAACCTTTTGTGTATCTTACCGAGCAAACCAAGGTGAGTTCACTGCATTTCTCAAGCATGCGTCCCGGTGGTTTGGGACAACTAGTAAACATTTGGAAGGGAATCTTGGGTAAACAGTTAAATTGGGTTTTGGTTATTGAACATGGAATCAATCATTATCGGATTGCCTGTAGGGCAATGCGGTAATTAGTTGATAGCGCTATTAGGTTTGACACCTCACACCGGGCTGTAAGGACGGGCGTGAACTAATTATCTGGGCATCATTACCAATGCTTGGTTAGGGGCATTGGGGTCTGGACACTTCCAGGTTATTAAGGGGCACACTCCCCGGATACATATGGGCACACTCCCTAGGGTATCTAGCATGTTATAAGCAACATCGTATCATGACGTTGAATCGGCTTAATAGACATTTGGTAACATCACACGTAAACAAAACTTTGAACTCACCAGCGTCGTCTGACACACTTGTCTGCATGCTTGAAGATTGTTAGAATTCGTGACATGGACTTGCTATCTGGAGTGCTGGAGTGGTCATGGATCGAGGCTCTTGGATTAACTTATATTTGATACATTGGCTTTGAGTATTTTATGAAACAGTTGTTAAACGATTTACAACATGCTTCCGCTATACAACTCTTGGGAATTAATATTATGTTTGACATTTTCTATTGGTAATTAACGACATGTTTTATTTAAATATTTATCGTTGGTTCAGTGTGATTGGTGGCTCAGACTCTGATGCGTGACACGCCTCGCGGAGTTCCCGCATGTGGTATTTTGGGGGTGTTACAGTTTGGTATCAGAGCCACTGGTTATAGTGAACTAGGTTTTAAAACGTTTTTGTAAAACCAGACTATAACCGAACACCTTCGAAAATCGATCATGACACTCAGCTCCAGATTGCAAGGTTCGTCTTTCGTATACTCATTGTACTATGTAACTAGTGGACACTTACATATGATATTGCATGCTGGTGCACGTTAAACACGATAGTATGAACTTACGTATCCCTTGCACGTGTTATATGACTGATAGGGTGGTAATTCCCTAAACATTCGTGACTTATGTTATGTGATGCTCTTTGTTTGCTATTCGAGTTGGGGGAACCATTCGACATGAGTTAGGAGGAGCTGAGATGAGCATGCAAATCACAATATTATTGTGGGTGCACACATAATAATAATGTGGGGTGCATGCGAGTCCCAGTGAGGCTTAACAAGTGAAGAAGGGGTTCCGCTCTGTTAATTGATCAGTGTGAAACGTAACAAACTAATAGGAGTCATAGCAGTGATCGTCTCCTACTCGAATGTGACTTTCTCACCTCTCTCTGAATCCTTTTGAATCTCAATGCTATCGAGTATTACTTGAACGTCCCTTTGAACGCCTAGCGAACTATGTAGAATGCTAGGTGCTTGTACGAACATCCCTGAGTGGATGTTGCAGCGTCCATGATTGGTTTATACCCCTTTTCTTTCCCCCTCACTCCTCTTTGTTGTTGGAACTCAATATACTCACGTCTCAGACCCTGAAGGGCGGTCACACCTGCAACACTCTAGAAACATACCGTGTTTTACCCGGTCAACTTGTAAGAACGATGGGCATAAGGGTAAATTTAGTACTCTACCGACTTCAGCATTTGAACGACTCCAATTATTGACAATGAACATCAACGATTTGACTCCAAACGAATCCTTAATTCTTGTCAGCATCTTATCGGAGCCGACTTTTATGAATCAATCGAAACATAAACGATGACAATCGACCAGGATGTGGACTGTGTAACTTCCAACACAACGAGTAGCACCTTGGAACTTAGCACGAAATATGAAGAGATGGACATCGTTGGTGAAGGATCGTAGGGTCCTGTTTCAAGCAACAACATTAGAAGCAACAACTATCGTGACATCAAGGTACTTGTAATAGTAGCTTACAGTATGGAAATGAAGGTGCCTACGGCATGTAATGGCAGTTGATAATTCAAGACGACAACAACCAAGGGAGCGATGACAGTATGGTAGAAATCCGTGTGATTGTAACAATAACACCGGCAGTGGTGCTCGCGAAAGGGTATTTAGGATTGACGTGGGCGACGACAGGACAATAACAACATGGTAGTTTGGATGGATAGCAAATCGCTTCGGCTCGATTCCGTTTAACCCTGATGCTTCTTGAAACCAAACCTGTTATGGGAACGGCTGATGGCAAGTCAACTGAAACCGCATATGTTAGTTGGGATGCAACCTCGACCTTGCGAGGGACAGGCATCTAACACCTGTCTTACTTCTACTATCCTTGGTAGTTACGACGCAGTAGTCAGTGTTGGTTGGTTATCTGGATATATCGCCCAGACGTACCCTGTGAGAAGAAATTTAGCGTCACTGTATGCTCTAAAGTACCAGATTGGTGAAATGATTAGCATCATGTCAGTAATGGAAGCCTCGAAAGCGTCTATGGAAGGATGACCCCGCTGTAGTAGCAACTATTTCTAATGATCAGACCTAGTAAGATGGGATCTGGGATCCACCAATTGTTGTGACTCATCTCAACGTCCAATTCGAGGAACTTTCAGGTCTACTACCGCAACTATTAGTCAGAAACTTAGTGATCTCACGATTAGAGGGAGCTCCGAATACTCATACTCTTACCGTCTTACACCAGGAGGGTTGCAAGAACTGTAAAATCTACTGCGAGAACTGTTGAACAGGAGTTTTGTCGGACCTAATTCTCACTTTAGGAAGCCCCAGTTATATCCGTGAAAATAAGCCTTTTTGTGTGTACGTACCAATTATCGAGCACTCATCAAGACGACAGTTGAGAACTGTTTGCCGCGGCCATGTATCGAAAACCGGTCGACTAGTTACAAGAGACGAGCTTTCATTCGAGGATTAATTTCGAGCGAACCTTCATCAGACGGCAGTCCAAGAGGAGAATGTTCTTAAAGAAGCCTACCAGACACAAAACGACCATACGACTCTGCATTCCATGACTTTTAGAATGATCATCACACCAGCAGCTTCATGGATCATGCGAACCAACCATACTACTGGGTGTCATTATGAACCCTTTCTAAGAGGAAAGAATAGCACGGACAACTTTTATCCTATTTGAGAGGTCCTGAGGGAGAAGCCACATCACGCGAAATCTTGATGAATGTAACTTCTGGATTCAAGAGGTACCTGTTGGGTAATGTAATCAACGAAGTGGGGATGCACGTGAATCTCGCTAAGACCCGTTTTGGTTGGACACTGATCGACACTAAAGAGTCCTTCGAGGATACAACGATTACTTGGTTCCGCTTGATATTATCGCAGATTAATCACAGAAATTTTGAAGGTCGCATAGCTTCAATCTCTTTTTGGTACAACCGGGTGCTGTGTTCGTGAAAGACAGAACAGGAGGACGCCTTTTCAACTTTCGAGCTTCAACTCTGTGATGCACTGGGGCATCGTTTTTACACGAAGGTGCAAGTGATTCAGTGGTATATCATCATGGTTTGAATCAGAGTCCCAGTTACACGCCGACGCAACACGAGAGAGTAACGACGACGTAATGGAATTACAAAGAAGAACTGCATGACACACAACCGGTGGTGGAAACCGTGGTCATTGGAGATTACTTGGAGGCATTACTTGGACGGTACTAAATGCGTTACTTAGACCGATCATAAGGGCCTTTCATGTACCCTGGTTTCGAAAGAGCTAAATCAGTAAATGGCATCGTTGGATGGAACATCGGAGAGGATTACGACTGTGGAACTTGAACGTGCAGGTCACTATCGACTCTAACTCACCTAACCCAACTCGTTCTGGGCAAACTAGAGAACTAACGAGAGAGAATTTTCAAGTTGAGCCCATGCGAGGCATGGAGGAGCAACTTTGGCAAAACGGACGATATTCACTAACCCATGGAACGACTGTGAATCTCATTTCACGGCAACGGTAGGGAAGTTGTGCTTGGCAAGCACACCGGCTTCGAAATTCTAGTCAACTGGGTTTTGAAGAAAAAAAAAGTTGGATCTGTAAATCTTGTACTAATGATTGGGCATGAAAACCCGCCTAACAATGTATGGGCATGACTTTTGACTTGGGGGAAAAGTCAAGGCGAAGTATAAGAAACCGGTAACACCGATATGGAAGTGGGAACAGATCGCCATGGATTTCCTGACAGGGTTACCTTGAACTCAGGCTGGGAACGATACCATTTGGGTGATTTTGACCGTCTCACGAAATCAGCGCATTTCCTGGCAATCAAAGAAACAGACAAGTCTTCGCAACTGGTAGCGATCTACCTTAAGGAAGTAGTCTCGAGGCACGGGGTGCCAACTTCCATCATCTCAGATCGAGATCCGCGTTTCACTTCTGATCTATGGCAATCAATGCATAAGTCGTTCGGTTCACGACTCGACATGAGTACCGCTTATCACCCGCAGACGGATGGTCAAAACGAGCGCACCATCCAGACACTTGAAGATATGCTTCGGGCATGCGTAATCGATTTTGGGAAAGGGTGGGAGAAACACTTGTCGTTGATAGAATCCTCCTACAACAACAGCTACCACACTAGTATACAGGCAGCTCCGTTCGAAGCACTGTACGGACAGAAATGCCGTTCACCCCTCTGTTGGCTTGAGGTGAGTGATAATCAGATCACAGGTCCTGAGCCTGTGCTTGAAACATCGGAAAATACTGTTCAGATACGGAACCGTATGGCCGCAGCTCGCGACCGCCAGAAAAGCTACGCTGACAAGCGTAGTAAACCGTTGGAATTCGAAGTTAATGATCGAGTCATGTTAAACGTCTCACCCTGGAAGGGTGTGGTGCGTTTTGCGAAACGCGGCAAACTAAACCCTCGTTATGTGGGGCCATTCAAAATTCTGGAACGAATTAGAAAGGTGGCCTACAGGTTGGAATTACCTGCTGAGTTGGGTAATGTCCATGATGTGTTTCACGTATCGCAGTTAAAGAAGTGTTTGGCTGATGAAACACTAGTTGTACCATTCCAAGAGCTGAAGATAGACGACAAATTGCAGTTTGTCGAAGAACCAATTGAGATTATGAATCGGGAAGTTAAAGTTCGTAAACACAGCCGTATACCGATTGTGAGAGTTCGTTGGAACTCAAGATCGTAAACACAGCCGTATAGCGAATCTAATGTTAATGCAACTAGTGAATTTCGGGACGAAATTCCCATTCAAGTTGGGGATGATGTGACACCCTAGGAAAACCAGTGAGCGATATAACTTACCTAGTTTCCTCAGTGAGTGCGTACCAAATTTCAGGACGAAATTTCTCTTTAGTTGGGGATGATGTGACACCCCAGGAAAACCAGTGAGCGATATAACTTACCTAGCTTCCTCAGTGAGTGCGTACCAAATTTCGGGACGAAATTTCTCTTTAGTTGGGGATAATGTGACAACTCGTAATTCCGAACCTATCTTTGTGTAATATCTTTGAGCATGACACGACTTTATGAATTTGATTGATTAATTGAATGTGATGATTGTATGCTTTGTGTATTAACTGTTTGTCTTAATTGAACCCAAACCGCACAACTCACTCGATCGCACAATGCACACAAGCCCACTAGGGGCCGTATCATTTGTTGTTCGGATTAGGGGCAGCCCAAGTAAGGGCCGGCCCACTCCTCTTATACGTACAACATACAATGAGGGGGGTTGCTCCTCATTTGTTTTGCTAAACACCTACACACACAAGAACCCTAGTTTTCTCTCTCTCTCTCTCTCTCTCTCTCTCCCTCACGAACTACTCGCTGCAGTCGGATCACTCATCTCGAAGATTTTCTTGTTCGTTGTTCGGATCACTCTCTCCTTGTTTGATTCTAATCGGTTAGTATATCATTACCATTGTTGATTCGAGTTCCTTTGATACATGAAACTGGATGAATACGTGTTACTTTGTTTGGACATGTGAATATAATCGAAATAAATATGAGTTATTTGCATGAACCGAATGATTGCCTGATTTCAAATATGTGAGTGTTAATCGGTTACATGATTATGAAATTGGAATTGTATGATGATGTTAACCCACTGTTTTGTTTCTAAGATTCGGATTGTTAGCTTGATGATGTGCTAGTAAATCGGGTTATGTTGATCGGCTACATGTTCATATAAATCGGATAGTATGAATGTTTTAAGTTGTTCATGATTTGGTTATGATTAGGGTTCTTATGAATCGGTTAATAATTTCCCCTGTTGGATCGACGATATGCTAGATGGATGATTGGAAACTTGTTAATTGATTGAGATGATAAATTTAGAAACTGATATATGTTTGTAACCGAATGACATGATTTCCGGAAATTAAAACCATTCGCACAAGATGGTCCACTCGCACAAGAAGCCTGATCGCACAAGGCTTCCTAAGTTGCACAAAGAAACCGCACAAGCTAGGTACAATAGGTCTTAGCACAATGTACAACATATACCTTGCATGATCGCACAAGGTATCGTGGATCGCACAAGACAGTGCCAATCGCACAATACCTTGGGCCACACACAGATGAATAACTAGTTAATGTTACCGGGCCGGACGGCCCAAGACTTTACTCGCACAAGGCTTATCAGTCGCACAATGTTATCCGGATCGTACAAGGGTTACTGGATCGCACAAGCATTGATGTTTGTTTAACTGTTGGGCTTCAAAGTCCAAACCCAGTCGCACAACCCAAGCAGATCGCACAAGTCTGCTTGGATCGCACAATGTCACTTATATGATTATCTGTTGGGCCGAGAATGTGCTGTTGATCCGTTTTGATATTTGGGCCATTATTATTTGGGCTTCTTGATGTATTACTTAACTGTTAAGTGTTGCCATGATCTATACGTGTTTGTAACGTAATAACTCTGTGTAACCATACGTGCTTTACTTGAACCAAACCTGACTTGTATGGTAACTCTGTTAGGACGTGGTTGACCACCCTTAGTTCAAGAACCTTTTGTGTATCTTACCAAGCAAACCAAGGTGAGTTCACTGCATTTCTCAAGCATGCGTCCCGGTGGTTTGGGACAACTAGTAAACATTTGGAAGGGAATCTTGGGTAAACAGTTAAATTGGGTCTTGGTTATTGAACATGGAATCAATCATTATCGGATTGCCTGTAGGGCAATGGGGTAATTAGTTGATAGCGCTATTAGGTTTGACACCTCACACCGGGCTGTAAGGACGGGCGTGAACTAATTATCTGGGCATCATTACCAATGCTTGGTTAGGGGCATTGGGGTCTGGACACTTCCAGGTTATTAAGGGGCACACTCCCCGGATACATATGGGCACACTCCCTAGGGTATCTAGCATGTTATAAGCAACATCGTATCATGACGTTGAATCGGCTTAATAGACATTTGGTAACATCACACGTAAACAAAACTTTGAACTCACCAGCGTCGTCTGACACACTTGTCTGCATGCTTGCAGGTCGTTAGAATTCGTGTCATGGACTTGCTATCTGGAGTGCTGGAGTGGTCATGGATCGAGGCTCTTGGATTAACTTATATTTGATACATTGGCTTTGAGTATTTTATGAAACAGTTGTTAAACGATTTACAACATGCTTCCGCTATACAACTCTTGGGAATTAATATTATGTTTGACATTTTCTATTGGTAATTAACGACATGTTTTATTTAAATATTTATCGTTGGTTCAATGTGATTGGTGGCTCAGACTCTGATGCGTAACACGCCTCACGGAGTTCCCGCAGGTGGTATTTTGGGGGTGTTACACCACCAAACCTAGGCATTTTTGTTGACTTGACTGAGACACAGAAGCACTCTTTGGTAGAAGTAGGCCAAGAGTGGGGTTGCATGAAACCCATTAGATCTAACCTTTTGTTCCGCGGTCTGAATGTATACGCTGATTAATGGTGCTTATGGTACCCTATTCGGGACATGGTCTAGAATGTTTCACTTGAATGTTTTTGTACCCATCATAACACATGTAAACATTGTAAAATTTGTAACATGTATTTCACCCCCGAAGTGTAAAACAAAAACAGTTTAAAGAAAAGGAGGAGCATGAACTCACAACTTTGCGTTCCTTGCGTCGTAAACTTCACCGGATTTGCTTAATTAACGTCGTGACCTATACGTGTTTTCTTAACGTTAGTTACTAGACTTGTATCGTACAAGTACAAGTCACTGTCCTTTATGTATATGTTTTCTTGTGTTAAAAATAATTTGTATTTTTAACTAAGTGTCTTACTTATATTACTTTCTAGAAAATAAATTTAAGTTTCTTGTATTTTGCACTTTGCACCCGAGTTAGGTATCTTGTATGTTGTATATGTGTTTTTGTTACAAAAATTATGGCGAGGTTTATATTCGAAAAGCATAGTTTAGAACACACTAGTAACATTTTTCTAGAAAATATTTACTAAGTAAGAGGGTTTTTAGAAAATGTCGCCATAGTCTCCTTTGTGAATGGAGGTGTCTATGCTAAGTAGCACATCATTTTCTTTAGCATATAACACTTTAGATCGTTCTCAATTAATCAACCCGACATTCTGACATGCAAGATACTACTTTTGTCGTTTCAGTTTTAATATATAAAACTGGACTGTTTTCAGACATTTTAATAAAATGGCTATCTTATTCCAATAATTCGTAAATTTTTACAGAATGTCTTATCGGAACCAAATATTATTGTGTAAAAATATCGGGGTCCAGTTCATCATCAATATTTTATAGAAAATCATTAACCGAACTGCGATCAGATTTGTTATTTTCTGACCGCAGCCTACGGAATAATTCGTTTAAAATTCATCGTAAGTCCGTTTTACGAAATTCCAGTTGGAGGGTCATTCTGACATCAGTGATCATCTACGATATAAATTTTAGGGGCTGGTTCTACTCAGGTTTCAAGTTATGACGGAAAACAGAACGCTTATTTTCAGCAGTAAAAATGCAGCTCTAGCTGCTGTTACAAAACGACACTTTAAAAATAGTAAACGAAGTCCAAAAATTATGATTCCAGTGCCATTAGAACCGTATTTCATAATACATAAAATTAGACTTCAGAAAATACATTTTTCGCTTAATTAGGGCCCGGTTACAGCCCTTCGAAGTTGGCTGAAAATGCAATTCAGCACGTTTATTCATAGTTTAGACGCTACTAAATCGTATCAACTAATGTCCGAACAACGGGTTTATCAAGAAACCAACGATCAAATATCATGTATTATTTAACCCAACCCTCATCTAACAAGGTTTCATCTTCATATAATCTTTTATGTTCAAATTTCAAGTAAAGTTTCATATTCACCATCTTAGTGTTCTTGTTCTTGTGATTTAGACAAAATCATCATACTACAACTTGTAACTACAAAAACAAGATGATCAAGGGTGTACAAGTAACTTACTACTAGCACAAGGCTATGGTAGAATCTAATGATGAAGATGATGAGAAAAAGATGAAGAACAAGCAAGAAAAAGGCCCTCTTGAAGCTCCACAAGTTGCAAGCTCCTACAACCCTTCTTCTACACTTGAAAGATGTTCAAAGATGGATGAATATGGTGGTTATGTGGTGGTGATGGTGGCGGTTTGGGGAGAGCCGAAAGTGGGAGAGAGAGTGAAGTTGGGAGGGTGATTTTGGGAAATGATGAATATCTAGGCAACCATACATATATAGATCATTCATATATTATGGCAAGATCTTCAAGCAACAATCTACTAAATAATTGGAATAAAATCTAAGATAAGATTGTGAGTATGGTAGGGTGATCTATGAGCCATGATTATATAAGATATGCTCATATATTATGTGTACATGATCAAGCAATAATCCAATAAACAATTGGAAGATAATCTAGACAAGATATGAGAGTATGGTGTAAATCTTGGGGTGGGTCCATTTGGGACCGATTTTGGTTAAGATGTAGGGAGGGGTCTAAGTTTAACTTTTGGTTATAAAATCATCTTGTAATCCAAATATAAGATTATGATCTTTAGGAGATCTTAGTAGATCATATGGAATCCAAGAAGATCATGTAGGAGATTTGGGAAGATTTATAAAAATCTTATGGTGGGGCCATGCTTGGTCCGAAAATCAGCAAAGGGGGGGGGTTAGTGTAATTTTTGAACCATGTAGTTACCTTGAAATCATATACCAAGTATCTAGTTAGTGTAGTTAGTTACTAGATATTTTAGTGTGTGTTAGGGTGTTCGGGGACCATGACTACCTCAGAAATAATTAAACAATGCTTTTAATAATATTTTGATGTTTCGGGTTATGTCCGGTTGTTCGGTTAGATACCGGTTCGTTAAGGCGCTAAATTGCACTGTTTAGTGTCCTTTATGTTTCCTTTTGTAACCCTTTCAATTTCCAACACTTAGGGAAATATTCTGGACGATATGACATAATTCCTGCATGATATTTATTTGTTTAAAAGCTGATTATAGCTGAATTTAATAAAATTCTGCACTTAAAGTGCGTTTCGGGTGCTTTTTAGTGCGTATTAGCTTCCGGAATGTCTATATGTTAACCCTTGTATGTACTCTTGGGTTTTAATGTATTCTTGTCGTTGAACCTACACCTAGGCCCTAGTTCCAACGTCTGACTACTTTCTGCAGTTTTGCTGACACAGTGTGTCTTACCGCTGAGTTTACTAGTGTTTCTGACGCAACGCCCTCGATTATGCATAAAGCAATATTTTATATCATACAACGTGCATGAATTCACTTGTTTAGCATCAAATCAGTCAATGTTGACATTTAAGCACATAATTGTAATCATTAAATAGTAATTAAGGTGTACGGAGGTTATCGGTTTTGTGCCAGTTGTCACATGTAACATCTTGTGTCTTCTGCCTTTTGGCAGGAGGTGATGAGAGATTGGCTGTTTTTGGTGGTAAGATGGTGGTAGTGGTGTGTGTTGTAGTGGTGTGTGTTGAAGTGATGGCATGTGTTTCTTTGACAGTTGTTGAAACCACTGAAGTATCAGCAATTGTTGACACAGCAGGTGTTACAACAACTGTTTAGATGGAAGTTTGATGTTGGGGGCTTTTGGATGGTGGTTTTGGAGTATGCTTTGTGAGTCTGGATGGTATGGACTTGGGTTCCCTCACTTTTCTAGTGGGATTTCTTTTTAACACAGGATTTTGAGCATCCTCTGATTCAGAACAACCCTGTGCATTCAGCTCCACGAAAGCTCTTTTCTCCTCATTCCACCTTGACATATCCTTTGTCGCTCTGTCCCTTTTTACACTTGCTACAGCTTCATCAAGTGCATTTTGGGTAACATCAACCTTTTTACTACCATCTGGCAAGGGAATGTTTCTGGTCATAGCATCCTTTTCTGGTTCTACATACAAACCATCATATATACCCTTTTTTTTCCACTCCTGAATTTTCTCCCCCTTTTTTTGCATTATCTGGGGGCAGTTGATCGATGAAGAGAACTGTGGGAGGAGCAGTGCCAGTGGTTTCCAATATATGGGCCTTGATAGCCTTGATATCAGCTTGAGTGTTTCTAAACCAGGACTCCAGCATGTTTCTCAGCTCTTGTACATGTATGGCATGTTGCTGATCAGCCATTTGTTGTTGTTGTTGGAGAAAAGGTTGAAATAAGTTCTATATCTCATTTGCAGCAGATCTTGTGGTGGAGCAGGTGCTTGAAGAGGAACAGCAGGAGATTGCAGCTTTGGTTCTTTCAACAACTGATGCAGCATTTCATTGATTTCTGCAACAGAAGTATCTAGTTTTTTGTTACGCCCAAAATTTCACCTTCCTAAATGTGATATTATCATACTATAATTTAACAAAAATCGGGCATGACCCGTTCGTATTATGAACAATTCCCTGTAAGACTAACTTGTAATAACTTAAAAATAGAACACAGCGGAAAAATATGAACCCAAAATTTCGTTCTTTAATAGACATAGTACTTACAGGAAAGTTCGAATACCAAATGTCATACACTCATTAAAAAGTATTTACCACGTTCCATTATATTAATACTTCGGACCTACATTTGTTAAACTATGTGACCGATCCTTCCCGTACAATCCTTGCTCTTGACTCGATCTTCGTCCGCTCATCTTCGTTAGTAGAAGAAGAAATCCGTGTTGTACCTGTGAACATCACATACAACTTAATCATTAGTCATTGACAACCTCATACAACACTATTCTCCCACAATTAACTTTCGTATAATATTCGACAATATAGCTTCGATTCATTCGACTATTCTCTCTAAGTCTCTTGTTCCGAGTTCGGCTTCAACTTCATAAGAATCCGACATTCTTATTCCTGCATTACATCCCAAACTCAAAGGCATTGTTAGTAACGTTAATTCTCAAATGCATCCAAATCATGCATTCACACATACTTGCACACATACATACTTACAATCATACACATCTACATACCTATATACATTCAATCATACCTACAATCATGTATTCATACCTACGTGTTTCGTACGCATTCTTGTATACCATTTACATGTAATACATGTCCAACTTCATTACGTACATCTATCATACTCTTATATAAATTACATGAGGCTTAGACTTGGGTTTACAACTTATAATCGTCAAGGGAACACTCGAAATCATGTTTGGGAGGCCCACCGTAGTCCACGGATAATATACCGAAGCCTACGATGCATAAATCACATAAATAATATTTTTCACAGAACCTTCACCCGGCCGTGTCAGCTCACCACCCGACCGTGTCAGCTCTGCACTTTTCCTAGCCATTAATTCTTACCGAAACGGACATAACTCTCTCATTTTTCATCCGTTTTGCGTCACGTTTCTACCTACATGATTGTAAATTAACATTCTATCATGTGAACTTGAAATCCAACATCCGGGTTAAGGAAATTCTTAACTTATACGTCTTCGGCTTATTATTCATCTACGAATTATTCGACCCGCTCATGGTTTTTATCAAACAACACATTCGATTTAGCCTAAAACTTACAAGAACATTATAGCCATAAAACTTTTACATTATCCATACTTACACTTACCCATTAACGTGCTTATGCGCAATCCTACCCGTTACCCGGTTATCATACCGTAGACATTTCTTATTCATCATTCCATTATAACATCAAGACCTCATTTTTGACCCGTTACATCTACTTAGCGAAAATCATTGGTTTCATACAACCCATCCATTATTTGTCTCAATTATTATGCTTAATTAACTAGCACATAACTCTATGTAAACAACTAAGAAGTGATTGCGGAAATCACTTACCTTAAGCGTTCGTGTTCAAGCTTGCTCCCTCGCCTCCTCTTGACCCGTTAGCATTCCGTTTTTGAGTCCATGCTAATGTGATCCCTATCCTTTCATGTCATTACAATCACATTATGGTTAGCACAAATGCTCATTCATACTAACATTCATTTCCTTCCATTCATATATTACTTGCATTTTTATTAACCATATTGTCACACCCCGACCACGTAAAACAACAAAACGTGGCAGAAACGTCGGGGAGTGTTGTAACAGAATCATTCTTTCACAACCATCGAATAAATAATTTTGTTTTATTGAATAAATGAACTCATTGTTTAAATAAAATCAAATAAGTACAATTATTATCTTTCAAGTGTTAAAGTCGCTAAGGCACGAGTCCATCCTATGTGTAGCATATATCATCAATCATCACAGAGCAGTACCTGAAACATGTGTAAAAATAGGTACGTCAGCATAAAAATGCCGGCGAGTACATAGGTTTTATTGATTTATGATTCATGACTTATGAGTTTAAAGATAAAGGTTTTAAGAAAAGTAGTCATGATCCTTGAAAAAGGTTTTTCTTTTATAAATCATTTATAAGAAATCAGATGATATAAAATAATAATACATAGGAAATTAAATAAGTAAGTAGAATAAGTTTGTATAAAAATATATTGTTTGAAAAACAATATTTTGCTAAAAAGGTTTATAGTATATATAAAAACATACTTTGATTTAAGAAAGTCGAATAAATAATATATTAGAATATATTTTAGTTCCAAAACCGTTAACCCAAGTGTACTAAATAACGCCACGGTATGTAATGCGATGAAAACACTTATATATAAGAAGTACCAACGGCGTATCTACCATGTTTTCATCACATTACACCCGTCCCGTTATCTAAACACTAACCAAAAACCAGTCATTAAGTAAATAGTATAGTAACCATACTTTAGTTGGTAAAATAATTAAGTTTTCAGTAGTATATCAAAAGTATACTTTGGATTTACAAATAACATAATAAACTATGTTTTGGTTTGAAAATAACATATTAAAACTATGCTTTGGATTATGAGAATAACATTTCAAAATATGCTTTGGGTTGTATAAATAACATATTAAACTATGTATGAAAAGGGCATTTTGGTAATTTACCTAAGGCATATAAACTACTTATCATACAACTACTTAAACTAGGTGACCATAAGGTATAACCTCGGAAGGTTATTCCCTATGCAACGATGGTCACTAAACATGTTTGGTCGGATCCTAATGATCGGCCAAATGGGTCGTGTTCGAAAGTCTAAGCGGATGTTTAGTCCGCTTGGCTTACGACTCTACACAAGCACAAACTAAAAGTGACGAGCTAAACATGTCGAAACATGTTTAACAAAGTTAGAAAACAGGTTTAGTATACAAAAAACGGTTTTGATACCTAAAGGTAGCTTGGTTACAAAATACGCGAGAACACGTATTCTGGCCGAAGCTACGACTCGTCACTGAGCCTAGATAACGTGGTAATCAGTAGGTATAGTCACTAGGGACTATAACCATCGTGATTACGCTCACGTTATGAAGTTCAAACGAACTTCGCGTTGACCATAAACTGGTCAAAGCAGAAAGTCAAACGCAGTTTGACTTTAACAATAAAAACGAATGAAAAGAATGAAAGAATACTTACAAAAGGTCCCCGCAAGCTTTGATTTCCCAAGTATTCTCAGGTATGAAGTGGCTAGCACTTCAACTTAGAGAAATCTCAAAAAATCAAGTGTGGGTTTTGCAAGTGAAGGGTGGGGGGTATTTATAGGATTTCTAGAACCGTTAGGATCGTTTCTTGAAACCCGAGCTTTGATCCAAGCCCTACACATCATACCCACTGATTTGTGAAACCATGGGCATCCAAAACAAGCACATAGAATCAAAGAAACTAGGTGCTAAGGTGTGGAACAGCTGGATCAAGCTGGAAAACAATTTCTGGTCACTGGCACCTGCTTACGGTCCGTAAGAGGTTGTGCATACGGTCCGTAAGGCCCCTGCAGGTCAGCAAAGTTTGAAAATTGGCAGAACAGGCCCCTGCACCTCCAAACTTGGTTTTTGATGCTTTTTGGCACGTTTAAGCCCCGTTAACCCCACTTTAAAGCTCTAAAATGAAGTTAAAGTATAGGGAACTTAAAATGTGCTCAAAAATATCTCGGATGTCGGCTTGTTTGGTCATACGGTTGCGTTGTTCGGTTAATTACGACGGAAGTCGTAACGGATGCAAAAACGATCCAAATTTAGCGACGAATGGATTTTTATCATGACAATCACTAAAACATAATATTTTAATGATTACATAAATTTTTGGATGTCCAGATGTATTCAGAACGAAAGATATGCGCGACAATGCAAACTTGTGCACTTTTTGACGCTTTTAGCCCCTGAATGACCAAAAGTTTATTTTTGCGCACCAAACACCTCAAAGCCTATTTCTAAGCTATGTAAAGGATATTTAGGGCATATTAAACTTATGATCAAGTTCCGGAAAGTTTGTTACTATACAAATCGGTATAGTTTCGTAGTTTGACACAATTAGTCCCTGTGATCGAACAAACTTGATTTCAACACACCAAACTATCCAAAACTTATTTCTAAGTTATATGGAGGTTATTTAAGGTATGTTAAGACTATTTCACTATTCCGGAGTGTTTGTTGCGTTAAACTGGTTATATTTATGCATCAGTGCGCGTATAACCTTCCAGAAAGCGATTTAGAGCTTGAAATCGGACAAGAATTGATATGTGCAAACGAAACACATATTTTTACAAATCCCAAGTATGAAATACAATATTTCATTGGTTTGGCATTTGTTTGATGGTTGAAGTGACACAGGTGTCACACATATACCACATACATAAGGCATAGACTAAAAGTCACCTTGTTCCACATTCACGCAACTCAATTATCATCGTACACGACATGTAGATCATCTAGTACATAACACATTACTTCTCTACTATTATAAGTGTGTCCGAAAGGCTAACCATGTTATAAATTCTCGGTTGACTTTCTGAAAGTCAACCTTCTAGCATATAACTTCTAACTTTTGAACACGCATTCATGTTGATATAGTAGACCATATTAATGATATGATATTCATTTCATACATAATGTTGTATGACACATACAACTACATGATCGCCTAGTCACATACACAATATACACATAATCAATTTACACATACTTATGCTTTCATGAGTCTACATTTGTCAACCATATCGGTAAGTTAGCCAACTTAACGTAATTCAAAGCACCATCCTTTACTAGTATGGTCATATGTTATACATTAGTATCCATTCAATTCTTAATTGCAATTAAGTGCTTAATAAAAACATATGGCGAGCATCGCCCGTTCAAGCACAATGTGCAAGCTTCTAATGCGTAATTTTGACCAACACATACATTCAACCCGAATTCTTATACTATTTCCATCTAAAGCACATTCATTAAGTTAGTATACTACTAATTACATCATTACCATACGCCATTCATATATGTCAAGCCACTTCCTAAATCTCACATCCTAACTTCACTTAGATATTTCATCAAACACTTGGTGGGCATACTACCTTCTAAGCACAATGTACAACTAATTCATGCATAGTCTTCTAGGTTCTCACTTTCAATTATCAACATAACAAAACATCAAACTAACTCCATACCATATTCAAACTAACTAGCAAGGATTAATCACATACAACATGATATATCAAGAATTTCAACAAAGATTGGACATGGGTGACATACCCATGTCGCCACTTTTACTAACCCAAATGGGTTTCATCTTCAAACATCAATTTAACATCTAATCTTGTATAATTCACCTTCCATATGATAATTCTAACATATATTCATGCTCAATTTCACTAAATTTCGTGGATTGATCATAAGCCACTTCATACAAAATCATCAAATTCAAAATTACAACTTACCATATGTTTGTTAGGACTAAATGGTGAGAGATCTTCATTCATGCAATGCTTTCCATTCAATTTTGGCTTTGATTGGGCTGAATTTGCATTGTTGTTCTTGAAAGCTAGGGTTTACACCGCTCGATCCCACCACGCACACACTTTTTTTGTGTGAGATTTTTTTTATTTTTTTATTTCTTTTATAAACTTAAAACCCATTCTCTCAATTGAGTCCCTCAAGTTTGCTATACTTCCCTTTTTGTCACAACTAAATTCCTACTACATAACTTATACTTTATCTATTTTAAATAGATTACTTAATAAAGGTTTGTTTAACCACCTTATACCATTCAACATAGAAACATACTAGTAAATTAGACATTTCGGTTTTAGGGGCGTTACAAGTCTACCCCCCTTAAAGGAGGTTTCGTCCCCGAAACCTTTCTCATTCAAACTAGACCAATTCTACTCTTACCTTTTTAAGTTGTTCATCCACAATACTTACTACAACATAAACGCATTCAGGATCTTGGCAAACGTTTTATTCATGTATAAACATAATTATACACATCGTCCCTATGCTCTTAAATTAAGTAAATTACTTTCATAATTATATTTATGTTAGGATCTGCTCCAGAGCTCTTATTAGTGTCGTTTACTTTATATTACTAGCTCTTAGCACATACCATCACTAGCGTTTCATTCATCGAATTTATTCCAATTGTATACAATTATTAATCATACAAACATAAGTCTGCGGCAAGTTTCTAACTTCCTATTTAAGCATATTACATTCATATATTTACTAATAGAAATAAATCGATTTATTTCATACTACTCATACATCATATGCTATCTTTCATTTTGTTCACTATGAGCCATCCTAAACATTCCATTACTATCATTACTTCCGATTACCTTTACGCTCATAGGAGGGGTCGATATATTACCATACGCATACTATAATCATTCAAGGACTTATTATTACAACTAAATTCACCCTTCTTAACTTAATTATCCGTACTTAAATCACGAAGACTAAGCATTATTTCCATGGTTACTATTGTTATTTATGCCATGCGTATCTTTTCTACAATGTCTTGTTCAAATGAACATGGCCAACAAGCCGAGCATCAAAGTTAGCATTTCTTAACGATACTTGTCGTTTTTTTATATATTCTATCAGAATTTCCACAATTATGAGCATTTAAGTTCAATACCACCCGACGATCATTACAAACATTTTGAAATTCACTCCACATTTTGCATTACAGTTTGTATATATATGCATTCTATTCTAACACATCCATCTCTGGTTGAGTCATAACCTCCTATTAAAGTTACACCCCTTTTTATACATACCTGACGGAAGTAAATTCCATTGATTCGTTATCCTTATCTTACGATGATCATTCCTTCCCGATTGGTGACATTGCGTGTCTATTCATCAAGCTCACCTATGAGTACAAAACTTAACATATCAAAACATTTACTACCGAGTTCAAATGGCGGTCGCCATCCGACCCGTATGACCCATTTATCCTTTCGACCATTCTTGCATGCAACGCATTTGCTTAAATATATTCATATATGAAAGTTTAAACATAATTTGATTCGTATCACCTAAAGAATATTTACTTGTTTGGTCCGTAATTACTTACACATTCGGATATTTTCATTCCTATCATTCTTTTGTTCATTTGCTTTACATTTACTTATATGACTTGTTTGACGCATACATGGTCAAGCTATCGACTTCTTCTTATATAGACTAGTCCGTCTTTTATATCTTAAATCTGCTTCACGGATTCAAACACATTATTCATACCTTTCGTACCTTCTATGTTTTGAATCCGTCTCGCGGGTTCAAACATTGCATTCACATCTTTCATTCTTTGAATCCGTCTGGCGGATTCAAACATTGCATTCATGCCTTTCTTTCCTTGAATCCGTCTCGCGGATTCAAGTATTGCATTCATATCTTTCATTCTTTGAATCCGTCTCGCGGATTCAAACATTGTATTCATGCCTTTCTTTCCTTGAATCCGTCTCGCGAATTCAAGTATTGCATTCATATCTTTCATTCTTTGATCGTATCATTTACCATTTTATTTCTTATGATATGTTTTAGCATCAATCTTCTACATTAAACTTCAGGTGTTGCATCCCAATACCTCATTCCATATTCTATTTCATGCATCGCGTCTGGACACGACATTCTACATTCTATTTCTAGTGGTGTTCCCACCCTTCTTTCTTATGTCTAAATCACATTCCATCATATTCTTAAACTTTTCATTTTTATCTTTCTTTCTTACATTTGATCCAATCCTTTAAGAATCATTGGACCCTATTTTCACTAGTTTGACCAGGCGTAAGTGGGATAATTCTCATGTTTTCTCGAGCTTCCTATGCTTCTTGCGCACTGGCCAGGTGCGTAATCCACATACTAGTCTCGAGTCATCATGGGAATCATCTTCTTATATCTGGGAAAACCATCTTCAATTCGTGAATCATTTATTTAAATCCTTCTAAGGCTTTATTCGAATCCTTAAAATATACTACTTATCGGTACATACAAATTTTCTCAAACTTCGTGTACCTGAGATTCAATGCTTGCTTTATTACTTGCCTTCACTTCCTTGCTAGTCCGCGACTGTGTAACATCCTCATTGTCCATGCATGTTCACCTTAAAATATCCATCATTATTAGTATCATTACATATATACTTACTTGTATCAAGTTTTACCTTTCGGTCTTGATGGAGTCTTGGATTGTACGGTCACTATTCACAGAGCACACAGGTTTGAGTTCAAGTACTTACCTCCTCGTACTTGATTTCCCTCAAACCATGGCTCTGATACCAACTTGTTACGCCCAAAATTTCACCTTCCTAAAGTGATATTATCATACTATAATTTAACAAAAATCGGGCATGACCCGTTCATATTATGAACAATTCCCTGTAAGACTAACTTGTAATAACTTAAAAATACAACACAGCGGAAAAATATGAACCCAAAATTTCGTTCTTTAATAGACATAGTACTTACAGGAAAGTTTTAATACCAAATGTCATACACTCATTAAAAAGTATTTACCACGTTCCATTATATTAATACTTCGGACCTACATTTGTTAAACTATGTGACCGATCCTTCCCGTACAATCCTTGCTCTTGACTCGATCTTCGTCCGCTCATCTTCGTTAGTAGAAGAAGAAATCCGTGTTGTACCTGTGAACATCACATACAACTTAATCATTAGTCATTGACAACCTCATACAACACTATTCTCACACAATTAACTTTCGTATAATATTCGACAATATAGCTTCGATTAATTCGACTATTCTCTTTAAGTCTCTTGTTCCGAGTTCGGCTTCAACTTCATAAGAATCCGACATTCTTATTCCTGCATTACATCCCAAACTCAAGGGCATTGTTAGTAATGTTAATTCTCAAATGCATCCAAATCATGCATTCGCACATACTTGCACACATACATACTTACAATCATACACATCTACATACCTATATATATATATATATTCAATCATACCTACAATCATGTATTCATACCTACGTGTTCCGTACGCATTCTTGTATACCATTTACATGTAATACATGTCCAACTTCATTACATACATCTATCATACTCTTATATAAATTACATGAGGCTTAGACTTGGGTTTACAACTTATAATCGTCAAGGGAACACTCGAAATCATGTTTGGGAGGCCCACCGTAGTCCACAGATAATATACCGAAGCCTACGATGCATAAATCACATAAATAATATTTTTCACAGAACCTTCACCCGGCGTGTCAGCTCACCACCCGGCCGTGTCAGCTCTGCACTTTTCCTAGCCATTAATTCTTACCGAAACAGACATAACTCTCTCATTTTTCATCTGTTTTGCGTCACGTTTCTTCCTACATGATTGTAAATTACCATTCTATCATGTGAACTTGAAATCCAACATCCGGGTTAAGGAAATTCTTAACTTATACGTCTTCGGCTTATTATTCATCTACGAATTATTCGACCCGCTCATGGTTTTTATCAAACAAAACATTCGATTAAGCCCAAAACTTACAAGAACATTATAGCCATAAAACTTTTACATTATCCGTACTTCCACTTACCCATTAACGTGCTTATACGCAATCCTACCCGTTACCCGGTTATCATACCGTAGACATTTCTTATTCTTCATTCCATTATAACATCAAGACCTCATTTTTGACCTGTTGCATCTACTTAGCGAAAATCATTGGTTTCATACAACCCATCCATTATTTGTCTCAATTATTATGCTTAATTAACTAGCACATAACTCTATGTAAGCAACTAAGAAGTGATTGCGGAAATCACTTACCTTAAGCGTTCGTGTTCAAGCTTGCTCCCTCGCCTCCTCTTGACCCGTTAGCATTCCATTTTTGAGTCCATGATAATGTGATCCCTATCCTTTCATGTCATTACAATCACATTATGGTTAGCACAAATGCTCATTCATACTAACATTCATTTCCTTCCATTCATATATTACTTGCATTTTTATTAACCATATACCACATACATAAGGCATAGACTAAAAGTCACCTTGTTCCACATTCACGCAACTCAATTATCATCGTACACAACATGTAGACCATCTAGTACATAACACTTTACTTCTCTACTATTATAATTGTGTCCGAAAGCCTAACCATGTTATAACTTCTCGGTTGACTTTCAGAAAGTCAACCTTCTAGCATATAACTTCTAACTTTTGAACACGCATTCATGTTGATATAGTAGACCATATTAATGACATGATATTCATTTCATACATAATGTTGTATACACATACAACTACATGATCGCCTAGTCACATACACAATATACACATAATCAATTTACACATACTTATCCTTTCATTATTCTACATTTGTCAACCATATCGCTAAGTTAGCCAACTTAACGTAATTCATAACACCATCCTTTACTAGTATGGTCATATGTTATACATTAGTATCCATTCAATTCTTAATCGCAATTAAGTGCTTAATAAAAACATACGGCGAGCATCGCCTGTTCAAGCACAATGTGCAAGCTTCTAATGCGTAATTTTGACCAACACATACATTCAACCCGAATTCTTGTACTAGTTCCATCTAAAGCACATTCATTAAGTTAGTATACTACTAGTTACATCATTACCATACGTCATTCATATATGTCAAGCCACTTCCTAAATCTCACATCCTAACTTCACTTAGACATTTCATCAAACACTTGGTGGGCATACTTGTCACACCCCCAAAATCCCACCTGCGGAGTACTACCGCTTGGAGGCGTGACTGACCAGGATCCAGCCACCAATCATACTGAACAAGCATATAAGTAATTATAAAAGTTTAACCATCATGATTGGTGTTTCAAAACAACAAGTTTAAGTTGCAAGTAGTCAATTACGTCCTAACACGGATATCACTTATAATCAGATTCGAACCAAGTAGTGCACAAATGTTCAATACGTATGGCAATCTCGTATAATCAGTAACAGTTCACAGTTAACATTCAAACACAATCCACAGTCTAAGTGTAAGGCCCAAATAGTTGGGCTCGTGGTAACAGGCCCAAATAACACGTCAACATTAGCACAGAAGTTCATAAGTCCGGCCCACTAACTTAGGCCCAAAGTGTGGTCTCGAGTCGCAGCCGGACTCGCAAGCATGGTCTCGAGTCATGCTGTGTGTGTGCTGATCTCAGGTGGTTGCGAGTCGCAACCGGTGTCGCAACCGTGGTCTCGGTTCATCATGCTAAGGTCTCGAGTCGCAACGGGACTCGTAACCTGTGGTCTCGGCTTGTCCTGTTATGGTTGCGAGTCGCAACCGCGTGGTCTCGAGTCATCACGCTGTGGTTGCGAGTCGCAACCGGGTGATTGCGAGTCGGTAGCAGTCGTTTTCATGTTCACGTGTTGATGCAGATGTAGTCAGCCAAATGGTACAATGTAATCAGGCCCTAAATCAGGAAATAACCAATAGAATTCCACTAACATTTTTCCTAATCAGGCTATTAGTCAAAGGTGGATCAAAATCACAAGGGTTTTCAATCTTCAACTATTATTCAAAGTGTTCTTCATACATTCAAACCCATATTCATCATGTTCATAGCATTTTTAACACCTACTCAACCAACACTATGAACAAACATCAAAATACTTAGCATAACACATAACTCGGTTTTTATATAAGTCCGATTTCATGCCAAGTGCAACCCGATTTCATGTATCATCAAATTTTAGTAGTTTAAACTCTATTTAACCCAAGATATCATAACCCATGCATATAGTTTCATCTTTTGACAACAAATGGTTATTTCATCAAACAAGCTTCTTGATAAACAATCATCTCATATAAAAGAACAACTTAACCATCAAACTCAAACACTAAGCATAACATGAATCATCAACATTCCTACATCACAAATCACAACAAAAATCAACCATAAACATTAAAAACACTAACCGGTTAATGGGTTTCGAGGGTGTGTGTAAAGCTTCCAACCGGGTGTGTGTGTGAGCCGATCCAAGTCCAAATCCGAGAATGATGAAGTGTTTGTGTTCTAGAGTTTAAGTGAGAGAGAGAAGTAGGAGAGTGTGTGGGTGTAATGTTTCAACAAATGGTAACAAATAACTAAGGGTGGTTTATATATAGGCTAGTTCCAAGTGTGTGCACCCTTAGTGGGTTTCGAGTGGGGGGTTTTCGGCCCAATGGCCCAACCGGCCAAAAGGTTATCGGCCCAAAGGCCCATTCGGTCACTATTCACTCGAGACCTCATGGTCTCGAGTCGGGTTCTTTGTTGTTTCGTGTTGGGTTCTCGGTTCGCATATAACGCATACATAAATATACCAACGCACACATAATAAAGCACATATCACATAAAGGTTCACGTTACCATTAAGTTTAATCATTCAACTAATCACATAACGTACAAGCAAGTTACAACGAAAGGTTCTAAATTTCGAGTTGTCACATCATCCCCAAGTTGAAAGAAATTTCGTCCCGAAATTTGACGGCACTCACTGAGGAAGCTAGTTAGGTTGCAAGGTTTTCCCGGTTATCCTGGGGTGTCACATCCACCCCCCGTTGATCTGGAATTTCGTCCCGAAATTCCGTAGCTTCAGCCTCAGTAGCGTTTGTACTGTTCTCAAACAGTTGGGGATACTTTTGTTTCATCCGATCTTCGCGCTCCCAGGTAAACTCTGGGCCGCGACGTGAGTTCCAACGAACTCGAACAAGAGGTATTCTAGTGCTCTTGAGGACCTTGACATCCCGGTCCGTGATCTCGACAGGTTCTTCGACGAATTTCAACTGTTCGTCGATCGTGAGTTCCTTCAGAGGAACTACGTGCGTCTCATCTGACAGACACTTCTTCAGATTCGACACATGGAAAACGTTGTGAACTGCACCGAGTTCCGCTGGTAATTTCAGTCTGTAGGCCACCTTGCCTATTTTCTCAAGGATTTCGAAAGGTCCAACGTACCGTGGGTTGAGTTTGCCGCGTTTACCAAAACGAACCACACCCTTCCAGGGTGAAACTTTGAGTAATACCCGCTCCCCAACCTGGAGCTCAAGTGGTTTCCTGCCCTTATCGGCGTAGGCCTTCTGACGGTCACGAGCGGCCGCCATGCGTTGTCGTATTTGAGCGATCCGCTCAGTAGTGTCTACCACATGTTCTGGACCAGTGATCTGACTATCCCCCACCTCTGCCCAACAGAGGGGTGACCGGCATTTACGTCCGTATAATGCCTCAAACGGAGCAGCTTTAATGCTGGTGTGGTAGCTGTTATTGTACGAGAATTCCACGAGTGGCAGATGTCTTTCCCAGCTGTTGCCAAAGTCGATTACACATGCACGGAGCATGTCTTCTAAGGTTTGAATAGTGCGTTCGGACTGCCCGTCCGTCTGTGGGTGATATGCTGTGCTCATATCTAGACGTGAGCCAAAAGACTTGTGCATTGCCTGCCACAGTTCCGAAGTAAAACGTGCATCTCGATCAGAGATGATAGAAGTGGGCACCCCGTGCCTCGAAACAACTTCCTTGAGGTATATCTCCGCCAGAGTGGAGAATTTGTCTGTTTCCTTGATTGCCAAGAAGTGTGCGGATTTCGTGAGTCGATCCACGATCACCCAGATAGTATCGTTTCCGCGCTGTGATCTAGGTAGGCCAGTAACAAAATCCATGGAAATTTGCTCCCATTTCCATTGTGGTATCTCTGGTTGTTGGAGTAGGCCTGAGGGTTTCTGATATTCCGTCTTGACTCGCGCACAAGTTAAACACTTGCTGACATAAGTTGCTATGTGGGCCTTCATGCTAGGCCACCAGTACGTAGTTTTAATATCGTGGTACATCTTATCCGAACCAGGGTGTACCGAGTAGCGAGATTTGTGTGCTTCATCCATCACAAGTTCCCGTAAATCGCCATAGAGTGGGACCCAAATGCGTCCTGTTACATAATAAGCACCGTCTTCCTTCTGTTCTAAGCGTTGCCTTGACCCGCGTAGAGCTTCAGCTCTAACGTTTTCTGGTTTCAGTGCTTCTATCTGAGCAGCTCGTATTTGCGAAGGTAGACTAGAATGGATCGTGAGTTGTAGAGCTCTTACGCGCTTAGGCGTAGTGTCCTTCCGACTGAGGGCGTCTGCCACAACATTGGCCTTGCCTGGGTGATACCTGATAGAGCACTCGTAGTCATTCAGCAGCTCGACCCATCGTCGCTGCCTCATATTCAGTTCCTTCTGCTTGAATATATGTTCTAAACTTCTGTGGTCGGTGTAGATGGCGCACTTGGTTCCGTACAGGTAATGCCGCCATAGTTTAAGTGCGAAGACAACAGCTCCCAGCTCTAAATCATGCGTCGTGTAGTTCTTCTCGTGAACTTTGAGTTGTCGTGAGGCGTAGGCTATGACTTTATCTCGTTGCATCAATACACAACCAAGACCTTGAATTGATGCATCACAGTAAACCACAAAATCATCTGTGCCCTCTGGCAGTGAAAGAATAGGTGCACTACAAAGTCTATCCTTTAGATGCTGAAAAGCTAACTCTTGTGCATTTCCCCAATGATAGACAACGCCTTTCTGTGTTAACAACGTGAGAGGCTGCGCGATCTTAGAAAAATCCTTAATGAATCTCCTGTAGTAACCTGCCAATCCCAAAAATTGGCGAATCTCCTTTGGTGTGCGAGGCGCAGGCCAGTTCTTAATAGATTCCACTTTGGATGGATCAACGTGAATCCCATCCTTGTTCACCACATGCCCTAGGAAATGGACCTCTCGAAGCCAGAAGTCGCATTTCGAGAATTTCGCGTAAAGCTGTTCCTTCCGAAGGAGTTCCAAAATAAGTTGTAGATGTTGTTCGTGCTCTTCCTTGCTCTTAGAATAGATCAGGATGTCGTCGATAAAGACTATAACAAACTTATCCAGGTACGGCTTGCACACTCGATTCATCAAATCCATAAAAACTGCCGGTGCGTTCGTCAGCCCAAACGGCATGACCAGAAACTCATAGTGCCCATAACGAGTTCTAAAGGCCGTCTTAGAGACATCCTCTTCTCGAACTCTCAACTGGTGATATCCCGACCTCAGATCGATCTTTGAGTAGTAGCTCGACCCCTGCAACTGGTCGAACAAGTCGTCAATGCGCGGTAGAGGATAACGATTCTTCACAGTCACCTTGTTGAGTTCGCGATAGTCGATACACATTCTGAAGGTACCATCCTTCTTCTTCACAAAAAGTACTGGAGCTCCCCAAGGCGATGAGCTAGGACGAATAAAACCCTTATCCAAGAGTTCTTGCAGTTGCGTGGAGAGTTCTTCCAACTCTGATGGCGCTAAACGATAAGGTGCACGGGCTACAGGCGCGGCTCCAGGAGCTAGATCAATCTGAAACTCGACTTGGCGATGGGGCGGAAGACCAGGTAATTCCTCAGGGAATACCTCAGGATAGTCGCGTACAACCGGAAAATCTTCTAACTTCTTCTCTTTTTCTGTGGTATCAGTAACTAGAGCCAAAATCGCAGTGTGGCCCTTTCGTAAGTATTTCTGAGCCTTAAGAAGAGAGATGATGTTCTCAACAGCACTTCTCTTGTCGCCACGAATCATGAGAGGTTCACTACCTAAACCAGGAATACGAACGATCTTCTCGTTGCAAAGAATCTCTGCTCGATGTTGGGATAACCAATCCATCCCAATGACAACGTCGAAACTACCCAAGACAATAGGAATAAGATCGATAGCGAAGGTCTGGTTAGCGAGAATAAGCTGGCAACCCTTGACTACGTGTGAGGCTTCCAAACTCTTACCATTAGCTAGCTCTACGGTGTGTTTGTCGCTCAGGGGTGTAGGAATACGCTTAAGCATCTTACTAACTTCTAGTGACACATAGCTAGTATCGGCACCCGAATCAAATAAGACTGTAACGTAAAAGTCGTCGAGAAGGAACTTACCCGTCACCACGTTGGGATCATTCCTTGCTTCACCTTGACCAATCACGAACACTCGTCCCCTAGCACCATTGTTGTTGTTGTTCCCATTGTTACCATTCCCCTGATTGTTGTTGTTGTTGTTCTGGTTCAGTTGGGGACAATCTTTCTTGAAGTGGCCTTCAGCTCCACACTGAAAGCACCCTTTGTTGTTACCCTGCTGCTGTCGCTGGTTCTGCTGAGGTTGCTGACGATTCTGATTGACGGGATATGCGCTTCTGCAATCCTTTGCAACATGACCCGGCTTGTTACATCGATGACAGTTACCCCTGGTGCATGGCCCACTGTGGTGTAGGTTGCAACGATTGCATTTGGGGTGATTTCCTTTGTATCCACCATGACTTTGACCACCGGACGATTGCTGACTGGGGCTCTTGTGATCGTCCGTCTTTCTCTGCTGAGACTGAGTTTGCACCGAAGTTGAACCCCTGCTTGAAGTTCCATCCCATTTCCGTTTATCCCCACTAGAAGTACCAGAAGTAGTTGCGGCACCTATACGCTTCGGTAATTTGTTCTGCTCCACCGCTTGGTCAGTGAGACGGTGAGCCAACTGTACAACCTGCTGGATAGTAGTCAAGTTTGCTGAAGTCACATGACTTTGGATCTCTGGCACCAAGCCTTTGAGATAGAGTTCAATTCGTTTATACGGAGGATCCACCATAGTAGGACACAACAAGGCAAGCTCATGCGATCTCTTAGTGTATGCTTCAATCTCTGACCCCGACATCTTAAGATTGTAGAACTCATCTTCCAGTTTGTGAATGTCGTCACGACTGCAGTATTCCTCCCTGATCATTTCCTTGAAAGTTTCCCATGGGGTGGCGTTGGCAGCAACCAACCCTAACATCTGCACTTGAGCTTTCCACCACGTGAGGGCCAAACCCTCGAGAGTACCAGTAGCATACTTCACCCTGCGCGCTTCAGGGCATTCGCACATTTCGAACACAGATTCCAGTTTCTCAAACCAGTGTAGGAGACCTACTGCTCCTTCAGTGCCGCTAAAAGTAGTGGGTCGACAGTCCATAAAGGTCTTAAAAGTGCACACCGGTGCCTGAGCATACTGACCTAAGGTAGGTGAAAGAAAAGACAGAGTTTAACACAAAGGTTGGTTCACGAGAGTAGGATCCAAATGATCCTAGAACAATTTTGGACTGCAGGATATACCTCCTGCGTGTGCAGCTGCGAGCGCTGCGGCAACTCGTTCGTTGATCAAAGCCGTCAACTGGGCTTGTGTCATGTTAACGCGTCCAGACATGTTTCTTCATAAAAAAAGCTATACGTGTGAGAGAGGTTCGCGAAAGCACGATAGTAGGACAGAGTAAGCTCGCACGTGTTCAAACAACAGTAGTCCTACTAATCAAGCATACCATGAGCAATGTACTACGCAACTAACAAGTAGGCAATATACATACATCATATTACCTAGAACGTCGAGCCTTGCATGAGGAGCGAAGTGTCGTTGTGGACCGTTGAGCACTAAACCGGTTATAGTCTGGTTTTAACAAAAACGTTTCTCCTTTATTAAAACCTAGTTCACTATAACCAATGGCTCTGATACCAATCTGTCACACCCCCAAAATCCCACCTGCGGAGTACTACCGCTTGGAGGCGTGACTGACCAGGATCCAGCCACCAATCATACTGAACAAGCATATAAGTAATTATAAAAGTTTAACCATCATGATTGGTGTTTCAAAACAACAAGTTTAAGTTGCAAGTAGTCAATTACGTCCTAACACGGATATCACTTATAATCAGATTCGAACCAAGTAGTGCACAAATGTTCAATACGTATGGCAATCTCGTATAATCAGTAACAGTTCACAGTTAACATTCAAACACAATCCACAGTCTAAGTGTAAGGCCCAAATAGTTGGGCTCGTGGTAACAGGCCCAAATAACACGTCAACATTAGCACAGAAGTTCATAAGTCCGGCCCACTAACTTAGGCCCAAAGTGTGGTCTCGAGTCGCAGCCGGACTCGCAAGCATGGTCTCGAGTCATGCTGTGTGTGTGCTGATCTCAGGTGGTTGCGAGTCGCAACCGGTGTCGCAACCGTGGTCTCGGTTCATCATGCTAAGGTCTCGAGTCGCAACGGGACTCGTAACCTGTGGTCTCGGCTTGTCCTGTTATGGTTGCGAGTCGCAACCGCGTGGTCTCGAGTCATCACGCTGTGGTTGCGAGTCGCAACCGGGTGATTGCGAGTCGGTAGCAGTCGTTTTCATGTTCACGTGTTGATGCAGATGTAGTCAGCCAAATGGTACAATGTAATCAGGCCCTAAATCAGGAAATAACCAATAGAATTCCACTAACATTTTTCCTAATCAGGCTATTAGTCAAAGGTGGATCAAAATCACAAGGGTTTTCAATCTTCAACTATTATTCAAAGTGTTCTTCATACATTCAAACCCATATTCATCATGTTCATAGCATTTTTAACACCTACTCAACCAACACTATGAACAAACATCAAAATACTTAGCATAACACATAACTCGGTTTTTATATAAGTCCGATTTCATGCCAAGTGCAACCCGATTTCATGTATCATCAAATTTTAGTAGTTTAAACTCTATTTAACCCAAGATATCATAACCCATGCATATAGTTTCATCTTTTGACAACAAATGGTTATTTCATCAAACAAGCTTCTTGATAAACAATCATCTCATATAAAAGAACAACTTAACCATCAAACTCAAACACTAAGCATAACATGAATCATCAACATTCCTACATCACAAATCACAACAAAAATCAACCATAAACATTAAAAACACTAACCGGTTAATGGGTTTCGAGGGTGTGTGTAAAGCTTCCAACCGGGTGTGTGTGTGAGCCGATCCAAGTCCAAATCCGAGAATGATGAAGTGTTTGTGTTCTAGAGTTTAAGTGAGAGAGAGAAGTAGGAGAGTGTGTGGGTGTAATGTTTCAACAAATGGTAACAAATAACTAAGGGTGGTTTATATATAGGCTAGTTCCAAGTGTGTGCACCCTTAGTGGGTTTCGAGTGGGGGGTTTTCGGCCCAATGGCCCAACCGGCCAAAAGGTTATCGGCCCAAAGGCCCATTCGGTCACTATTCACTCGAGACCTCATGGTCTCGAGTCGGGTTCTTTGTTGTTTCGTGTTGGGTTCTCGGTTCGCATATAACGCATACATAAATATACCAACGCACACATAATAAAGCACATATCACATAAAGGTTCACGTTACCATTAAGTTTAATCATTCAACTAATCACATAACGTACAAGCAAGTTACAACGAAAGGTTCTAAATTTCGAGTTGTCACAATACTACCTTCTAAGCACAATGTACAACTAATTCATGCATAGTCTTCTAGGTTCTCACTTTCAATTATCAACATAACAAAACATCAAACTAACTCCATACCATATTCAACCTAACTAGCAAGGATTAATCATATACAACATGATATATCAAGAATTTAAACAAATATTGGACATGGGTGACATACCCATGTCGCCACTTTTACTAACCCAAATGGGTTTCATCTTCAAACATCAATTTAACATCTAATCTTGTATAATTCACCTTCCATATGATAATTCTAACATATACTCATGCTCAATTTCACTAAATTTCGTGGATTGATCATAAGCCACTTCATACAAAATCATCAAATTCAAAATTACAACTTACCATATGTTTGTTAGGACTAAATGGTGAGAGATCTTCGTTCATGCAATGCTTTCCATTCGATTTTGGCTTTGATTGGGCTGAATTTGCATTGTTGTTCTTGAAAGCTAGGGTTTACACCCCTCTGTTCTTTCTCCTGCTCGATCCCACCACGCACACACTTTTTTTCGTGTGAGATTTTTTTTTATTTTTTTTATTTCTTTTATAAACTTAAAACCCATTCTCTCAATTTAGTCCCTCAAGTTTGCTATATTTCCCTTTTTGTCACAACTAAATTCCTACTACATAACTTATATTTTATCTATTTTAAATAGATTACTTAATAAAGGTTAGTTAAACCACCTTATACCATTCAACATAGAAACATACTAGTAAATTGGACATTTCGGTTTTAGGGGCGTTACATTTTTCAACTCTGGCCGTCAATTCCTGGTACTTTAAACCATCACCCAACTGAATGGGATCATCTGATTTCCCACTAATAGTGGTTGTATCAGTGGTTGATACAGGGAGTGTACTCCAAGCATTATCCACTGATGCCCCTTTTTCTTGGTACTGGGGACTTCTTCCTTCAGCACTTGATAACCTTTTGATAGTACCAGTGGTTAAAACAAACTCACTAGTTCTGCAAAAACCAGTTTCTGCAATCAGCAGCTGGTTTCTGGCATTGGTTCTTGGTTTTTCAACACCATGAGCTTGTTTTGGGGCACCCATAGTATTAAAATTCAGTGGTCACACATGGATGGTTGAGATTGAAGCTCGTGAATCGAGGAACGATCCTGACAGTTGTCCAATTTCTATAAATACCCATCATGTTCCATTTGCAATCCTCACACCTTGATTCGTTTTGCTCTAAGTTGGGGTTTCCAAACCTCATACCTGAGCAAATTGAATCAAATCTCCATTGCTTGGACCTTTTGTAAGTTTCTTTCATGCTTTTATGCGTTTTTAAGCGTAAAAGTCAGACAATGTTTGACTTTCTACTTTGACCGGTCAATGGTCAACACAACTTCGCAACGTGAGCGTAATCACGATGGTCATAGTCCTTTATGACTATACCTACTGATTACCACGTTATTTAGGCATAGTGACGAGTCATAGTTTCGGTCAAAATACGTGTTTATGCGTATTTTGCAACCAAACTATTCTTGGGTATCAAAACCCTTTGTTTTGATATCAAACTTGTTTTCTAACTTCGTTAAACATGTTTTAGCATGTTTAACTCGTCATGTGCTTATATAGGGTCGTAAGATAAGCGGTCTAAACAACCGCTTAGACTTTCGAACCCGACCCGTTTGGTCGATCATTAGGATCTGACCAAACATATATTTGTGACCATAATTGTATAGGGAATAACCTTCCGAGGTTATACCTTATGGTAACTTCGTTTAGTTAGTTGTATGATAGGTAATTTATATACCTTAGGAAAATGACCAAAATGCCATTTTTTACGCATAAATTCATTTTAAGCATATGTAACCTAAATTATTATATCTAAAGTGATTAGGTAACATTATTAGTCATGTTAAGGCATATAATACTTATCATAGGACTAGTTAGGCGGTCCGAACGCATTTTACGCGAACGACACGTTAAAGTAGCGTAAGCTATTTAAACGAGTCGTAATGGGTCGTAAGCACTTAGGTTACGTTTCGTTTTAGTATGTAGGCTTTATTAAACCATATCATATGATTTCCAATACTCATTTGGTTTACGAAACCTCATACTATCCGATCTTCCGATTTAGGTCCGATTATTTACATAGTTACCTATATTAGGTGCCGTTTGATTTCCGTGATCCCGCTAGCTTTGCTTGGTTGTTACTCAAGACTTCTAAGCATTCTCAGTTGAGTACATTGATGTGCACAAAATGCAACATATAAATTACATCAATTGTGGCATAAAACTAACCCTTTTTTAGTACTAATGTTGGAAAAAGTGTGCTTTTGTCTTCCTTTTGTATTTTCAGGATTAAATGAGCTCAAATGAACAAAAGAAGCAAAAATACAGCTAAATCTAACATAAATACAAGAAAAGGAACAAACGTGACATGCCTGACCTCCCGACAGCATCTTCCCAAAGCAAAACAAGAAGACAGAAGGCTGAACACGCCTCGTGCTCAGTGAGAACGGGGGCGTGCCCAAGTGTCAGCAGAAAAGACAAAGTGATAGAAGCTTCTACTGCCCACCACGGGGTCGTGCTCAGCGGACACGGGGGCGTGGTCAACTGTTGCAGACGCATTTAATGAAATTGCGAATTGCAATTAATGAAGAGAGAGACTCAGATGGACACGGGGTCGTGCCCAGTGGACACGGGGCCATGCCCTGGCTTCTGTTCAGCCTATAAATAGGAGTGCTTGGAGCTCTTGCAACTCATCCCTTGGCACACCACCTCTCTCACACTTCACCCACCACCCACCACCATCACAACACCATCATCCACCACCATCATCCATTATCCATCATAGAGTGTGTGAGTCGTCTCGGGATCCAAGATTGATCGTAAGAGTTCTTGACAATCAAAGGCCATTGTTGCCTAAGTCTCTTACATCACTTGGTGAAGACAAGTGTTTAGTGTAATACTTTTTATTTTTAATCTTTTGTACTTTTTAATTGGTTTTGTATTAATGAATTTAATTACTAGTTTCTTATGTTGAAGGTGATTCTTCCTTATCGTTTGTCCGTGGTGTCTTGGCATTATTTTACTGTCTATATAAAATAAAAGATTTTCACCATTCATATCTCCACGGTCTATATGGAGGTATGTTGGCTACCTGGTCGGGGGTTAAGGGAACGGTTTGGTAAGAGTCTTGCAATTGTTCAGTGTATAGATCCTGCAAAGGACCTGGGTCAAATTTAGTAGGACCTCCTTCAATACCCAACGGTATTGGATGGCGGGGGTCCAAACTCTTTGACCCCCTCATAAGTTAAACTACTATTAAAACTTTAACCCGGCTACTTAGGATTGTATCCTTGCTGACTCAAACTACTTAGCCGAGGGTAACATCGCCTTCAAAAGATGGGCCTACCACATTATTCATTAATAACTTAATTAATTATCTTTCAATAATCCGACCCTTTAGGATTGTATCCTTGCTGACTCAAACTACTGGGTTGAGGGTAACGTCGCCTTCAAAAGATGGGCCTACTACAATAACTAAGATAATCTCTTAAACAAGTGCAAAAGTGCGAAAATAATCAAAGGTTACATTACACACGAGTCGGATCCAAGTGATTTATCTTGTCTATCTGTTTTTACTTTTATTTTCTTTTTCAGCATTTTAGTTAGTTTTATTTTTCTAGTTTAAAAATCTTTTTCTAACATTTTGATTTGATTAGACGTTGAGGATAAACCGGTATTAAAAGCTCTTGTGTCCTTGGACGACGTCGGTATCTTACCAACACTATACTACGTCCACGATGGGTGCACTTGCCCATATGTGTGTTTAGTGTTAGTGAATATCGTGTTTATAAATTTAAAACTTGGCTAAAAAGTGTAAAAAGGGCTTAAAATATACACCTAAATTATATACACACTGACACGCATCAAGTTTTTGGCACCGCTGTCGGGGACACTGTCACACCCCGGCCACGTAAAACAACAAAACGTGGCGGAAACGTTGGGGAGTGTTGTAACAGAATCATTGTTTCACAACCATGGAAATAAATAATTTTGTTTTATTGAGTAAATGAACTCATTGTTTTAATACAATCAGATAAGTACAACTATTATGTTTCAAGGTTTTTAAGTCACTAAGGCACGAGTCCATCCTAAGTGTAGCATATATCAATAATCATCACAAAGCAGCACCTGAAACATGTGTAAAAATAGGTACGTCAGCATAAGAATGCCTGTGAGATACATAGGTTTTATTGATTTTAGAATTCATGACTTATAAGTTTAAAGAAAATGTTTTAAGAAAAGTAGTCATGATCCTTGAAAAAGGTTTTCTTTTATAAATCTTTTGTAAGAAATCAGAAGATATAAAATAATAATACATAGGAAATTGAATAAGTAAATAGAATAAGTTTGTATAAAAATATATTGTTTGAAAAACAATATTTTGATAAAAGGATTCATAGTATATATAAAAATATACTTTGGTTTTAAGAAAAATTGAATAAGTAATATATTAAAATATATTTCAGTTCCAAAATCGTTAACCCAAGTGTACTAAATAACGCCACGGTATGTAATGCGATGAAAACACTTATATATAAGAAGTACCAGTGGCGTATCTACCATGTTTTCATCACATTACACCCGTCCCGTTATCTAAACACTAACCAAAAAACCAGTCATTAAGTAAATAGTATATTAACCATACTTTAGTTGATAAAATAAATAAGTTTTCAGTAGTATATGAAAAGTATACTTTGGATTTATAAATAACATATTAAACTACGCTTTGGTTATGAAAATAACATATTAAACTATGCTTTTGATTTTGAGAATAACATATCAAACTATGTTTTAATGATTAACAAAATATATGTTGGTTTTTGTACAATATCCCATATGAGAGCATATCAAACTATACTTTTGGGAGTATAACTCAATATACAAAAATAATGTGATTTATGAATTCATTCAGACCTACTGCATCAAAATACACCTTTGAGACTATAGAAATACCACAAAGACAATCCCTATTTGGATGGAGCAACAAATTGGTTTCAGACATTCCATGACAACAGGAATGGGGTGTCAAATCCTATAACGCTATATCATACTACCAACCGGTCTGGTGAACAAAAATGAGTACTATTCCAACAATTTATTTTATAATCTTTGAAAAATCAGTGTTTATGTCAAAAATAATCATTTAGTTTGTCAAAAGATAAATACTAACATGTATAATCAATTATACTTTGAAATCAAGAAAATAACAGATAGGTACACATGCTTCACCCCAAAACATTTGAAAACAGTAAAAGAGGGGACTATGTACTCACTTGAGAGTGCTTAGAAGTCTTGAACAACTACCAAGCAAGCTAGAGGGAGCACGGAATCAAACAGCACCTAATATTGATAACTACATAAATAAATCGGACCTAAATCGGGTGATCGGATAGTATGAGGTCTCGTGAACCAAATGAGCGTGGGAACTCATATGATATGGTCTAACAAGGCCTACATACTAAACTGAAACCTATCCTAAGTGCTTTCGACCCATTATGATCCATTAAGGTAGCTTACGCTACTTTCACGCGTCGCGCGCGCAATGCGCGTTTGAGACGTCTAACTAGCCCTATGACAAGTATTATATGCCAAAGCATGTTTAAATATGTTACATAATCAGTTATGTGACAAAAATTTAGGTTACATATGCTTAATTACCAGTTATGTATGAAAAGGGCATTTTGGTAATTTACCTAAGGCATATAGACTACTTATCATGTGACCAGTCATACCTGAGTGACCATAAGGTATAACCTCGAAAGGCTATTCCCTACGCTACTATGGTCACTAAACATGTTTGATCGGATCCTATTGATCGACCAAACGGGTCGTGTTCGAAAGTCTAAGCGGGTGTTTAGTCCGCTTGACTTACGACTCTACACAAGCACTAAACTAAAAAGTGACGAGCTAAACATGCTAGAACATGTTCAGTTAAGTTAGAAAACAGGTTTTGATATCAAAACAAACGGTTTTGACATCCTAGAGTAGTTTGGTTATAAAATACGCGAGAAAACGCATTTTGGCCGAAACTACGACTCGTCACTGAGCCTAGATAACGTGGTAATCAGTAGGTATAGTCACTAGGGACTATAACCATCGTGATTACGCTCACGTTATGAAGTTCAAACGAACTTCCCATTGACCATAAACTGGTCAATGCAGAAAGTCAAACGTAGTTTGACTTTAACGCTAAAACGAAAGAAAAGCATGAAAGAATATTTATAGAAGGTCCCCGCAAGATTTGAACCCGATTCTCTCTCAGGTAGGAAGCATATACTTCCACTTAGAGAGCTTGAATCAGATTCAAATGTGAGGAATGAATGAAAACATGGTGGGTATTTATAGGAAATCTAGAACCGTTAGGATCGTTTATCGGGAAACGAGCTTCGATCTAGACCCTCCACTTGGGCCCATGGTATTTGAATACAATGGGCATTGAAAAACTATCAAAATTGGCCCATAGAATGATCAAAAGCATGTCCAAATTCATTGAATACCAGCTGCTGTTTCAGAAAATAGTTTTCTGATACTGGGTGTCTCACACGGCCCGCGTAAGCATGCACAATAACTTACACGGCCTGCTTGGGCTAACTATGCAGAAATTGCAGTTTAGTCCCTAAACTTGTGAAACATGCATTTCGGCCCATTTTTGACACGTTTAAGCCCCGTTAACCCCATTTCAAGGCTCTAAAATGAAGTTAAAGTATAAGGAACTCCAAACATGCTCAAAAATATCTCGGATGTCGGTTCGTTTGGTCGTACGGTTGCGTTATTCGCTTAATTACGACGGAAGTCGTAACGAACGCAAAAACGATCCAAATTAAGCGACGAATGGAATTTTATCATGCCAAACACTAAAATAAAAATATTTTAATGCTTACATAAATTTTTGGATGTCCGGATATATTCAGAACGTAAGATATGCGCGAAAATGCAAACTTGTGCACTTTTGGACGCTTTTAGTCTCTATTAATCAATAAAGTTTATTTTAGCATATTGAACCCCTCAAAGCCTATTTCTAAGCTATGTAAAGGTTATTGAGGGTATGTTTAACTTATGATCAAGTTCCAGAGTGTTCGTTACTACACAAATCGGTATAGTTTCGCAGTTTGACACAAATAGTCCCTGCGATCGAACAAACTTGATTTCAACATACCAAATCCTCCAAAACTTGTTTCTAAGTTACGTATGTTAATGCATTATCTGTCTATCGCCTCCGTCAATCTAGTCCGTAGCAGAAACTGAAGAAAACAAGATTTATATTGTTATATTAGTGATACTTGGTCAAAAAGGCAAGGTGGTATGATTGTAATTAATGAGAAACCTCATTAAACCCCCTTGGCCTATAAATAGGAGGCTTATGCCTTTGTTTTAGAACTTTTGCCACATTAGAGTTTAGAGAGCTAGGTGCTTAGAGAGAGAAACTAGATAGAGAAAGTGGCAAAACGTGATTCACGGAGCTTGTATTCGTCACATCATAAATAGAATCACCGATTAGTGTACGTTATTGTGTGTTCGGTCACGCACGTTCACGGATTCCGCACGTCGAACGTTCGTTACGCAATCGTAAGGTGTCGAAACCGATCCAACAAGTGGTATCAGAGCAGGAGCTCGATTGCACTGATCTATCACACGATTTCGCACAGGATTACATCAGATTCAGATCTGAATTTCATCTTCTTCTTCATCTTTTTCATATTTTTCACGGTTTTTACTGATTTTCGTCAAATCGAACAGGTTTTTACGGTCCGTTTCAGCTGAATTTTGGATATGTTGTGTGTAAACATCTGATCTACAACCCTACCAAGTTTCAGATCGAAACTCCTAGCCGTTTAGGAGAAATTGAAGTTTTTTTGTTCGAATTCGCGTCATACAAACAGGTCCGCTCAAACGAACCTGGATGGTTCGCTCATAGAGATTCGCTTATTGTGGTTGATTGAGGTTCGCTCAAAAGGTCTAAGATTAGTAGGTTCGCTTATATTTGTAACATTTCAAGTTCGCTCATTGGTCACAATTTTAGATCCGCTTATAAGTCATTGGTTGGTCCGCTTATTTGAACACGTTGGTCCGCTTATTGGATAACAGTTGAGGTCCACTCTTATGGTTCATTAAAGATTCGCTCATAACAGTCATCGACCCACTAAAAGTTATCGGCCCATGCAAGTGTTGTCGGCCACTTTAAAAATTCGGTCCAATGAACATTGAACATTAAAAAAGTATTGCAGCCATCTTAATTGATGATATTAGTTTCTCACATGATCATTAATTGAGTAACATAGATTGTTGTCAGCACATCTATTAAAATAGTGCACCGACCCATTAGCCCAATCTTCATGTGAGTATAATTGGCCCAATCACAAGTTGAAATGAAATATTGTTGTCGGCCATAACATTCAATGAATTGAATTGTAAAATGAAAGTTACCGACCTATTTTTAAAAGATCCAATCATCTAAATATCACATCGGCCCAATGATAGTGTAGTATTGTTTTTTGTTGTCAGCTATTTTACTTTGAAAGACATAAGTCATTAGCGGCCCAATGAGATTTTATAAATGCTATAAGCTTGTCGCCATTTAATAAAAGGTCCAATGGTTGATTAATTGTTGTCAGCTAGTGGGTTATTTGGTCAAATAAAATTAGGTGTTTGAATATTTGTTGTCATTCAATAAGAATTGAGTTGATAATAATTGTCGTTGATTCCATGTATCATCTCAGCATACCACTCAAATAAATTTGTCTAGACACATTATTTTTACATTTTAAATGATCCATGTGTTTTAATTGAACTGTGAACGTTAATTGTTTGATATTATAATTGATTGTTTGGTTCAAGGATTACATGTGAACAAGTGTCCATTCATTCAGCCCTATTAGAAATTGTTGTCGGCCCATGTGTTGTTAAGTTCAAAAGAGGTGGTCCAGTTCTTTTGAACTTTGTCAGGTCATTGGAAAAGGTCATAGCACTTCGTACGGTTTGAAAATTTGAATCTCAGTTCGCATCAAGTTCAGTCCGCACAGTTTGTCAACTTTCAGTCTGCACGGAAAATTCACCAGTTAGAGTATTATTTGGATTCAGTTGTTTGATAAGTGTTTGTTTGTTTGTTGATTCAGGTTATTCAAGAATTTCACATTATGGCTTGTGATCATGATAAATGGTGACGAAGAGACAGTGCGAGATGGGAGATTAGCAAGTTGAATGAACCATTTCAAGAAGCACAAAGAGCCAAGAGATGGAATGAAGAGTTGGAGTGTTACATGGATCCACAGGGTAATCCAGTAGTTGATCCGTCAAAAGTGGATTTTGATGCTGTAACCAATTTGTTTCCAAGTGAGAGAACTTTCAACACAAGAAGGCTTTCTGATAAAGGTTATCTACCAGATTTGATGAACAAGTTGAAGGAGGTTTTTGAAGCAAGTCTACCGAAGGTGGTAGAAATGAAGAAGAGAAAAGAAGAAGAATTGAAAAAGATGATTGAAGAAGTGAAGAATGTCACAAAGCTTGCTGTTGAAAAGGATCAAAAAGCTGAGGAAGAACAGAATAAGAAAGAAGAACTGCTGGTGAAAGAGATTGAAGAAAAGATTGAGAAGGTGAAGATTGTCAGTGATGATGGTGCTGATAACGAGAAGATACAAGAGATGAAATAGACAGAGGCAGCTGAGCACGCCGAGGTGTCAATCACTGAGGTAAATTCTGATTCTAAAATCTTAAAATCAATTGAACAATGCAAGAAATGCATGGAAACATGTAGAGCTTGTATTGATAAAGATGAACTGATAAAAACAAAAGATAATGAAATGAACAAACTTGAAAATGTTTTAAAAATGAAATGTAAAGAAAGAATTGAAACAGAAGAAAGTTTAAAATTAAAAGTTGAGAAGTTAACACAGAAATGTCATGATTTTGAAGAAGAAAATAAGATTTTGAAAGAAAAATGTGCCGCAAAATGTGTTGATTGTGTTGAGAAAGAATCTAAGTTTCTTGAGTTACAAAAACAATATGATTCTTTAAAATGGTCGAGTCAGAGAGTACAAGAAGCTTATGATACTTTGAAGAGCCAAGTCAAAAGTTTTGATCAAAGACTGTCTGAAACTTTAACAACCAAAGAAATGTATGAAAGAAAGTTTAAAGAAAAGCAAATTGAATTGAACAAGTGTGTTGTTGAAATTGCTAATCTTAAACAAGTCTTGGCTGAAAAAGAAAAGATTGTTACAAAACTTCAAAGTTATCATAACTCTTCGTACATTCTCGAACGCATTTTCAATATCACACCGGATGACAAAGATACTGATAATTGCAAAAAGGGTATTGGTTCAGAATTTCATCAGGTACCACCACCATTGAGAGACAATTATACTTTTTATGATGAGGAAAAGGTGGCAAAGGGTTTGAACATAGCTGACCAATTACCTGAAAGTATCGATGTGATTTACACCAAATCTGATGATGCTAATGATTCAGAGGTGGTGAGTAAGGTGGTTGATAGTGTTTTGAAAGATGAGTCTACAAAAGGTAAGTCTGAATCACAGGATGAAGATGAAGGAAATCTTTATGATGGATATCTGAAAGATACAAAATCCGAGAAGAATTTGAATGATGATTCAAAAGGATTGGTTTATACCATGATTGGATCGGACAAATTATTCTTAGATGTTGTTTTCCCAATTCAGAATGTGATTTCAGAGAAAATTGACAAAGTTTTCAAGATGGTTGAAATTGAGAAATCTGAAATGTCGAAGTTTGCTGGTAAAGGCTACAAAGGTTCTTATAACAAATCTGGTTCTAAGAAGAAAAACATGAAGGCTGGTTTGGGTTATAAGAAGAAACAAAATCGAAACAAAACTGAAATGCCAAATTTTCAGACAAAAATGAGTTTTGTTCAAGGAAAAAGCTTCACGGAAGAAGAAAAACTCAAAATTGGACAACAGTCTAATGTAGAGTTTGAGGCTATGAAAAAGAAACAACATCAGGCCAAGGATGTTTCAAAGAAAGTGTGTTTTAAATGTGATCAAATTGGACATGTTGCACGAAATTGTCCAAATCCAAAGCTTGTTGATGTTAAAGAACAAAAATCTGAGAGTGGGAAACCAAGGTCAACCAGATTTGATTCGAGACAAACTTGGAGGTATACTACAAACAAGTTTGCCTCAAATCAAAATTGGAAATCAAACCCGAACAGGTTCAATTCTAGACAGACCTAGAATTCTCACACACCCAGATTGAGAACAACATAGAGTTGGAGAACATCTGTCGATATGACAAAACCTCAAGAGTTTTGGAAACCACGTGTTGCTCAAAAACAGAAGATTGAAAAATAGACAAATTTTTACAAACGTGGAACACCAACAAGTCAAACATGGTCTGTTAAAAAACATGTCAATCCGGTAAAAGACGATAAAGTTGAGGTTAAAATTGATGATGTTTTTGAGAAAAATGAACGGAATTATCCAATTTTACCTGGTAGAATTCATGTTCAATTACCTGAGTCTAAACAGGCTTGGGTTGCTTTGATCAAATGATCAAATTGTTGATTGTGCAGGTGCTAAATGATGCTGAAGATTGTGAGATAGTTAGTTGGAGCAGCCTGGCACAGGAAGAGGTTGAAGAACCCTGGTTTTGTGTCAAACAGGGAGTTTATTTGTTGATTTGTGTACTGTGTGTATTGTTTGTTGTTAAGTTTGTTTGAATATGTGTTGATGGACTACGCCGAAACCCTCACGGCTGAACAAGCATGATTACTGTCACAGATTGAGAAACGGTTTTCTAACTGTTAAAATCAATGGGTTGTAAATCATGGGGGTACTTGATAATAGATTTTCTGCAAATCAGAGCACTTTAAGCAGAAAATGGATGGCGAGACAAAGCTATCAGTATCGGGTTGTCAAATTTTTAATGATTTTGCATTTTAGGGGGAGAAAAATTGTTAGAAAATACAAAAACATTAGAAAATTTGAAAAAAACCAAAAACATGATAAAATTCAAAAATTTGAGTTTTGCATAAAAAGAGGAAATGATAGTACATCAGTAGACAGTTACAGTATGCTAAAGAAATATAATGATTAAATAGCGTTAAACAGTCTCACTGATGATATGCCGATAGGTTTTTATACAATTAGTAAACTTTTTCGGGATATAAACCTAAAATTCAAACTTGCTTATTTCGTGGGGAACACTACTTGGATATATAGGTAACCCCTAAAATCTCGTTTGAAAGGTCCCTTATTCTGAGATACTAGGTCTTTATACTCAGTGATATCTGGGGTATTATTCCGGGACTTCTGGTGTATGGAAGTACTGACCTAGTCCCCGAATAATACTTTCTGCAAATGCTTGAAACACAGCATCGCCCTTAGCAAGCTGATGAAACAATAAAATTGATAGCCGCTGCTGTTGTAACTAAAAGATCCTCTAAAGGGGACACACCAAAAGTCGAGCCGTCATCTCTCTGCTGAACGGAAGTTCTGACCTGAGCTCTCACGGTTTCGCATCTAACCCCTTACAGATATCATCTGTGGTATACTCACCTGTAAGACTGAATATCTGGGATTCTGGATACGGGAGTATATTCAAAAGGTGGGACACATGAATGAGTTTAAGTTCTTAAAACATCTAATTCGTATCCTGAATCAGTTGAAATTTGTATGAAAATTTAAGTGGATCAGTATATCGACAATCTAAGTGAATTGTTTAATTCTTAATGTGTATCTAAGCTCAACGGTACTTGTGACTTGTCAAAAACTGATATGATCCTCTGACGCATACTCAAACAAAAATATTATCTGTAAATATGTTTGTACATATTGTAGGATCGTTCTCGGCCCTGTTTGAGTCGTTCAGAGAAGTTCGTGTCCGAATTAAGAGGCGGAAACTAATAATCCGGTATTCAAGCTGTATTCACTTTAAACTTGCTGTATTATTGATATTGAACGCGATTACAAGATTTGACAGCACTTCGGCAGCATACCGGAACAAACACCTTCAACTATGTGTTTTTGGATCGCTCCTACGGACCTATATATAGACAGGCTGGTTCGCTTATACGTACATGTACGTATAAGCGATCCTACATCGTGACAGAAAAGCGATCCTAACCTAAACATGACGCAAAAGCGGACCTAACCTTGTGACATATAAGCGAACCTATTACAAACTCCTATTTCTAGGTTTCCGTGCCATGTTTGATCTGTTCAATTTCAAGACTCGATGGAAGACGTAGTCAGCAGACGTAAGTGCACCAACAGACTCCCCCTCGGATGTTGACGGAGTTTTCATAGAGTCTTTGCACATGTCAATCTACAATCTTCATCAGTCGACAATCTTCCTCTGAAATATCTGTCGATTCAAGAATCCTCGTTCTCTATCTTCATCATCAACAAACTCTTCTCTCTTGAATGTTGACTCGGTGTCTTCAGACTCCCCCTCTCACACAGCTGGGATCATAGTCTGGAATTCAAACTTTCACTGGTTCTAAGATCGTTAACAGGCTCCCATCAGGTTCCCGATTGATACCTGGCTCCATTCTCTCTCAGGATCAATATCTGGCTCAAGTCCTTCACAATCTCTATCCAACTATAAGTTTCTACAAAGATTAAAACTTTTCAACAATTTAGAAACTATGTCGAACCAAAACAATAATGATTTTGCATTCAAGAATTTATTACTGGTTCTAATCAAAATAACTTTACCATCTACACACAAACACTCCCCAAACCAGTTCTTCAAGTTTAGCACTTTGAATTTTGAAAATCAGCATCTCAACACCAGTTGTCGAAAATCTTTTTGATTTTTCAAAATTTATGCTAAAACACACCAAAAATCTTTTTGGATTTTCTGAAAGAAAGTAAATGCAGAAATGAAATATTTACAGACAATATATTTGTGAGTTTGTGCAAGAGGATCATATCAGTTATAAAACATATCACTAACACCGTTAAGCTTGATTACATTTTAAATTCTAAACAATTTACCTAGATTGTCAGTATGTTTGTCCACTTAAATTTTCACACAGATTTCAAATGATTCGAGATACGATATTAATGTTTTAGAGACTAAAACTTAGTTGTGTATCACTCCACTTGAATATACTCCCGTATCCAGATCCCAAATATTCAGTCTTACAGGTGAGTATACCACAGATGATATCTGTAAAGGGGTAGATGCGAAACCGTGAGAGCTCAGGTCAGAACTTCCGTTCAGCAGAGAGATGACGGCTCGACTTTTGGTGGGTCCCCTTTAGAGGATCTTTTATTACAACAGCAAAGATTATCAATTTTATTGTTTAATCAGATTGCTGAGGGCGAGCTTGTGTTTCAAAGCTTTTAGCAGAAAGTATTATTCGGGGACTAGGTCAGTATTTCCATACAGCAGAAGTCCCGGAATAATACCCTAGATATCACTGAGCATAAAGACCTAGTATCTCAGAATACGGGACCTTTCAAACAAGATTTCGGGGGTTACCCATATATTCAAGAATAGTTACCCACGAATTAAGTAAGTTTGATTTAGGTTTATATCTCGTTTCAATTTACTAAATGTGCGAAAATCTACTGACACATCCGCAGTAAGATTGTTTATCACATTTTGGCTTTACAATTCTTTAGCGTGCTGTGATAGTCCACCGATGTACTATCATTTCCTCTTTTATGCAACAAAAACTCATTTTTCAGTTTTATCATGTTTTTGGCTTTTCAAATTTTCTGATGTTTTTGGATTTTCTAAAAATTCTTACTCCCCCTAAAATTCAAATACATCTAAAGAAAATTGAAAACAAACTGTACAGAACATGACAACTGATATCGAAATACTTCAATTCTCCATCCGTTTGGCTTAAACAATCAGAACACCCCCTCACAACAAACTATTTTCCCATAATGATTTCAAAACACTCAAGTTTGTTTTAATCAGAATGGTTTTTCCAGAAAATAAGTTTAGTTGCTTTTACCTTTTTGTAAAATTGGGGTTCAAATCATCATGTTGTTTTACCAATCTTATGAATGATAGTTAACTCAAGTTCAATTTAATGACCTTGGTTTAACCACTTGTACGATCAACTACAATCCCAAACATACAACCACTTGTAGGTTATGCAATAAAACATTTCAAACCTGTTTTTCAACCAATTACTATCTTTTGGTTGAATTCTCAAAGTGCCGATTCCTACTCCTCGCTTACAAACCTGGGAGTTCCGGCAAGTCCTGCAAAAACCTCACAAACAGATTTAGAAAGATGCCGATTCATGATCCACGATACCATCTTGGGATCTCCGGCAAGTCAGATTTTTATTCTTGAAAAAATATATCCACCCAAGCCTGACCTTCCTTGGGTGTAACCTCATTGTTTTCATTGTTCCTTTCAACCGACTTGTAAACCCACCCTTTGGAAGCATAAAAATCCTTAATGCTTTGGGCCTTACCACTGACCATTTTTCCAAAGATGCGTTTTACATTTCCGTTGAAAGTTTTTTCAACATCAATTTTCTTCTTGTCAGAATAAAATTGATTTGAAATTTCAACTTTTCCGATTTTAGATTTGTAATTTTTAGCATTCAGTGGCGGAAAATTCACATCATCCACTTTCGGAATTTTTCTTACAATCTCTTTCTCAACATGTGGCTCCTCTGATTTTATGGAATCAGAATCATTACCAGACTTTTTACCTGAACCTTTTACAACCCATTTCTGATTTGTAGCATTGTCTATTCTTTTGGAAGCACTCTTTGAACATTCTCCTTTTTCATAAGTTGAGTTCTCAAAACCTGTGAACTTCTGGGTTGACAGTTCAGTTTTCTCAACATTTTTTTCTTTCATTTTTCTTGAGACTTCTTGCTTTGGTCGAAATGTCTTTGGACAATCTTTCGCAACATGACCCACAGCTTTACACTGAAAACAAGATCTCTTTTCAACCTTCTTTGGATCTTCCTTCTTCTTCACGTCCTCTTGCTTCTTAGCAAGGAATTCTTGATTCGTCTGATTTCTGAATGATTTTTCTTTTTCAGCTTCTGTTGTTTTTCCTGCAACAAACATTGTTTTTGGTTTATAAACTTTTTCATTTTTATAGTTTTTCTGTGGAACAAAACCAAGACCTTTCTTTTTGTAATTACAATTATGGTTTGGTTTCTGTTGGAAACTGTAACCACAATTGTAATCCATTTTCTTGTTGATTCTCTGTTGATCTCTTGAAGTGTACTGTTTGGGTTTTCCATTAAGATTTAAATCTTTTATTTCAGAAATATTAATTTCTGTTATTTTGAAAACCTTTTGAATCATTTCAAGTCTGACACTTCTTATTGGAAAACTTTCGTCAGAATATAATTTGTCAGAACCTTTCAAAGTATATGCCACTTTGACTGATTCATCATTCAAATTAGATTTCGAAAGTAAAAATTCTTTATCATAAACCCGTTTGTCCTTTTTATTTGTAGGCTTTGACGTATTTGACCCAGACTTTGACTCGGGTTTGGACTCCGGTTTTGACTCACCATTGTCATCGCCGTCTAACACCTGATCGACCACACTTTTTATCAACTTTGACTCATGATCAGTGTCTGATGACGTATATGTGACATCAATACTTTCTGGTAAGTTATCCGACGACCCAGACTCCCATTTCAAATTGATCGCTTTATTGACTCTTTCTGAATTTGGTTTTCGAGGTGAATATCCATTTTCGACCGGGGGCGGACATCTATTGTAGGATACACTCGGTTTCTTACCAGAAGCTTTCAACTTTTCTTCAATATTTGTCACACACTTTTCTTCATCCGATGTCTCCTCTTCTTTGAACGTCTTTAAATCTTTCACCACCGGATAAATCCTGTCAACCACAAAAGTAGAACATGAGTAACTATCTAATAATTTCTTGACTTTCTCAGTTTCTATCTTTTGTGTTGCCAGTTCCAGCTCGAGATCTGCACATTTCTTTATGTTATAGTTCGCCGTATCAAGTTGTCGCAGATAAGCTATCTTCAAAGTATTCATAGCTTCAGCTTGTTCACCATCAGAATCTGTATATTTGTTGATTTCTCTGTTCATAGTATCATACGATTCTTTCAACTTATGAATATTATGCAACAACTCATTGTTTTGTTTGATTAACGAATCACAGTTTAAGCACTTTTCAGAAACTTCAACTCGTTCTGCATCAATCTTTACTTCATATTCTGGAACTTCTTTGACACTTCTGCTCGGTTGTAAAAACTCAGCTCTTCTTCTTTTCTCAGCTTTCACTTCTTCCTTCAATCTCTCTTCCTCTTCTGCTTCTTCTCTGTTCCTTCTTCGTTTTTCTTCAGCAGCTTCCATGACTTTTCTGCATCTTTCTGCACATTTCAAATCATAAGCATTAGCAAAGAAAGCATGAGAAGTGTTTTTGGATATCTCTTTAGCCATGAGATCTTTATCTGGACAAAAAATCATCCCAGGTAAAACCTTCAGCCAACTTCTCATCATCTTGTTAAGCTAAACACACTTTGCTGTCTTTCGTAAGATACTTTTCCCAGGTAAAATTATCATATTTTCCCTGACTAACAATACATGCTCTTTTCGAATTATCCATCACATCTCTCCCATGAGCTGTTTGTGCCTGCTGCTGTGCTGGTGGTGTGATTTGATGATAAATGGCCTTCTTGTGATAGTCATTGTTTCCAAAAGGATTCTGGGCACCAGTAGCTTCACGGTTTTTGCACTCCCTCTTGAAATGCCCCTTCTCTCTACAACGAAAACACGTGACTTTAGATTTATCAAAACCTAAAGCTGAAACATTTGCATCACGAAAATCATCACGGCCTGTAATTTGTTTAAACTTTTCAGCACGTCTCATCACACTCGCCATACACCATTTAATGTCCATCAATTCCATTTCCTCAGCATCAATTTGATCGTAATCCTCTTTCGTGAGCATTGGATTTCCGATCTTTCCTGCAACAAAACAACTATAAGACTCTAAAATCATCCCTAACAAAGACATTTGATTTTTAGCAATCTCTTCAGTGTAGTCTTGATCATTTTCAAGGCTTAACACAATGTTAAACTGAAGTTTTCTACCATTCTTTGTTACAGAGATGTTAGGATCGAAAGATGAGAATCTTGTGCTGTTGCTTGATCCTTGAGATGCCTTCTTCTCAGGAGAATCTTTAACACTATAAGCAGTTTCGATCTTAGAAGAGAACTTTGTTGAATCAGTAACACCATGCTTGTAATACAGACTGATATCCTGTTCTCCATCGTAGTTCTTCATCCTAGCGATCTTTCTCTGCTCCATCTCTTGAGCTTCCAGATGCTTTATGAAGTCTCCTAGTGTCATCTTTTTATATTCTGCTTTGTTAGACCTCAGCATCATCAAAAATGTTCCCCATGTTTCATATGGAAGCGCATCTGCAAGTTTTTCAATTAATTCATCAGTATCTTTCTTAACACCAAGTTTCATCATATTTCTAACCAAGTTACAATATCTATCAATAATTTGCTTGGTGTTTTCATTTTTCAATCCCCGAAACAAATCAAATTCTTTCTTCATGAGAGACATTTTGTTCTTTAACATATCATCACTTCCTGTAAACTTTGCTTCCAACTCTGTCCACATTGAATATGCAGTTCCGTCATGTTGAAGCAGTATCAAAATATCTTCTTTTATAGCTTGCTGAAGCAGACTCACCATAAGCTTTTCATCGCGATATTTCTTTTTATCAGCTGTACTCATATCTCTAAGTGTTAATGGAGTACCATTCACAACATCATTCTTTGTGGGTTTGACATATGGCTCTTCAGTGTGTTCCCACGCATCTAGATGATAAGCTTCAACCCAATTTCTGAACCGTTCCGACCACACGTTATAATCATCAATATCCATGAGTTTAGGTGGTCTTTGAGACGTTCCAGTTTCATTGTCGATCAAAGCACTTTGAGTAATCGAGGTTGGAGTAGCAAAAGCGTTATAAAATTCAGTATCCATCGTTTACAAATTGTTCACAAATTCACAACAATTTCCTAACTTTGATAAACTGTTCAAATAAGCGAACTGTTCCAAAAGCGAACCCAATCAGTGTCTTAAACGCGAACCACGATGTTAACCTTTGGAGCGAACCAGTAAATCTGATCAATAAGCGGACCAGTCAGCTTGGCCAGATAAGCGAACCAACTAGACAAACCGTTCGAGCGAACCATCAAACAAGCGGACCTGATGAGCTGACAAATGAGCGGACCAATGAGTTTGCCGAATAAGCGGACCAATCAATGTCCTTCGAGCGGACCAGAAGCTGTTCGTATGAGCGGGCCAGGATGAATTTTCGAGCGAACCTAACTTAAAAATGTTCCTTGGAGCGAACCAGACAGTTATTTTGGAGCGGACCTGATTGATGACGTCACTTATTGTGCGAGTACGTTCAAGCGAACCTCCTAAAAATTCACTTTCTAGGTCGATTTTAGTTCTGAAAACTTCAAGGGTTTGTTAACTCATGATTCCGAGCATACTGTGCAATTTTGAGCTTGTTTTACCGTGAAAATTTTTGAAGAAGTGAAGAAAATGTAGAAAATCAGAAGAAATGCAGCTAAAATGGCAAGAACTCCTCCTCCTGAGCTCTGATACCAATTGTAGGATCCTTCTCGGCCCTGTTTGAGTCGTTCAGAGAAGTTCGTGTCCGAATTAAGAGGCGGAAACTAATAATCCGGTGCTATTCAAGCTGTATTCACTTTAAACTTGCTGTATTATTGATATTGAACGCGATTACAAGATTTGACAGCACTTCGGCAGCATACCGGAACAAACACCTTCAACTATGTGTTTTTGGATCGCTCCTACGGACCTATATATAGACAGGCTGGTTCGCTTATACGTACATGTACGTATAAGCGATCCTACATCGTGACAGAAAAGCGATCCTAACCTAAACATGACGCAAAAGCGGACCTAACCTAGTGACATATAAGCGAACCTATTACAAACTCCTATTTCTAGGTTTCCGTGCCATGTTTGATCTGTTCAATTTCAAGACTCGATGGAAGACGTAGTCAGCAGACGTAAGTGCACCAACACATATTTCTTTACTGCTTTATATTTTTAGAAAATACAAAAAGATTTTGATTTCTGCTTTATTTTCGATAAACCAATGTCTGAGTTGCTGAGTTTCAAAATCTAAGAAAGCTGATTGTGTTTCTGAAAATAAAACAAGTTCATTAATTTGATACTTGAATTAAAATCAAAAATTTCAAAAACAGTTTGTGATATCTCCAAGGTCATTAGTTTGGACTTGGATGATTAACTGTGAGGGAGTTGGATTCTTTAACACTGCCAAATCTGTAAAGTTTGTTGATAGGGGGAGTGGACTAGAGAATTTGATTGATAATTTCAAAATGTTTGTACTTGTAAATGTCTGAGAATTGCAGATGTTATACCAGACTACGATCCCGAAAGCCGAGTCTAAGGGGGAGTCTGAAGACGAGCTCAACGCAAACGGAAGCGTGCAAAGAGCCAAGTATCGTTCCTGGAAGAGTTTGTAACCGGAAAGCCAGGTGTCGATCCCAAAAGCACGGAAGCTTGACGAAAGGGGGAGCCTGAAGAGTTTACCGAAAGGGGGAGCTGAAGCTAAAAACAGATCCACGGGGATTCTGTTCAAACAAAAGAGAGTCTACGTTGATGAAGACGTGTTAAAGCTTCAAGAAGACTCAAGAGAGAGAGAAAGAAAAGGCGCTACGAGCTTGACTACGGATTGACTACGGCAATATCCAAGGGGGAGTCTGTTAGTGCATTATCTGTCTATCGCCTCCGTCAATCTAGTCCGTAGCAGAAACTGAAGAAAACAAGATTTATATTGTTATATTAGTGATACTTGGTCAAAAAGGCAAGGTGGTATGATTGTAATTAATGAGAAACCTCATTAAACCCCTTGGCCTATAAATAGGAGGCTTATGCCTTTATTTTAGAACTTTTGCCACATTAGAGTTTGGAGAGCTAGGTGCTTAGAGAGAGAAACTAGATAGAGAAAGTGGCAAAACGTGATTCACGGAGCTTGTATTTGTCACATCATAAATAGAATCACCGATTAGTGTACGTTATTGTGTGTTCGGTCACGCACGTTCACGGATTCCGCACGTCGAACGTTCGTTATGCTATCGTAAGTTGTCGAAACCGATCCAACAATGTAAAGGTTATTTAAGGTATGTTAAGCCTATTTTACTATTCCGGAGTGTTTGTTGCATTAAACTGGTTATATCTACGCATCAGAGCGCGTATAACCCTCCAGAAAGAGATTTAAAGCTTGAAATCGAATAAGAGTTGATATGTGCAAACGATACACATATTTTTACAAATCCAAAGTATGAAATACAAAATTTCATTGGTTTGGCATTTGTTTGATGGTTGAAGTGACACAGGTGTCACAGACACAAGGATTTTAAGAAAGCTTAAAATCGACGGCCTAATAAGTTTTTCAAAACTTTTTCAAAACGCGCGCACATTTTCTGCATTTTAGTTTACTTTGCATTTACAGTAGCCTGAACACGGGGCCGTGTTCACTGAACACGGGGCCGTGCTGCATATTTTTCATAAAACACCTAGATACAGAGTCTGAACACGGGGTCGTGCTCACTGAACACACCCCCGTGCTCAACAAGACCAGTAACCTTTAATAAAACACCCAGATACAGACCCTGAACACGGGGCCGTGTCCACTGAACACGGGGCCGTGTCCACTGAACACGGGGCCGTGTCCAGCCTCTGTTTCCGTCTTTATTTTTGTTTTCTGGTCCCGAGACTCTGTTGTGGTCTGTTGAGTGATTCTTATGGATCAATACTCAGGAGGCTACAACTACACCTATGAGGAGGATGATTATAGGAGAGACTATTGCACTAGTTGTGGTAACCCGCACTCGGTTCAATATTACAGCTCATCTCAACCATCCACTTCATACAATTATTATGAGGAGCCCAGGTACGAGCCATCGACTTCATACACATCCTATGAAGACCAAAGGTATGAACCTTCTCCCTCATACTCATATTTTGATGAACCAAGGTATGAGCCTTCATACTCATACTTTGAGGAATCAAGATATGAGCCACCACCTTCATACTCTTATTAGTAGGAGCCATGGCATGAACAACCCACCTCATATGAGTACTATGAAGAACAAAATTACGACCCTTATCCATCATATACTTACAATGAAGAACAATGGTAAGAACCATCTACTTCATATGAGTACTATGAGGAACCAAGGATCGAACAACCGGATTCAAGCTTTGAGGATCCCGGTCCTTTCTCTATCACCGAAGTGGCCGATAGGATAATAGAAAAACTTAAAACTATCAAGCGATACATAAAAGAATCTCACGCAAGGGAAGAGGAGTCCCGGGCAAGAGAAGAATTAAATAAAAAACGATAGTTGAAGAGTTAAAAATGGAAGAACAAATAAATGAAAAACCGACACATGAGTTAAACAACGAAAAAGGTGAGGACAATAGCGTTAAAATCCAAGAAGAGTCTAATTTTAAAGAAATTAATCTCTTGTCACCTTCTTTTGAAAACCATTGTTTAGTACCCACTCATGCTAAGTTTTTAAAAGAGTTAAACACTAACACTAAAATTGAAGAAATGGTAAGTGTTAAGTTAACTAATGATCAAACTTCGCTAATAAAAGAAGACCCTTTTGAAATTAACATTACACCGGCTCCATGTTTCTTTCAAAATTCCTTTATTAGTAATACCACCATTGATAAAGATCTTTGTGTTAACATAATGCCTAACTACATTTTCGAAAAATTAAGTATTGGTGATTTTTCTCCACTTCAAATACCCATTTTTCTATCCGATCGGAAAGTAATAAAATAAATCGGTGTAGTTGAGGGTGTTTTGGTTCAACCAAATCAAATGGTAATCCCAACCGACGTTGTCATCCTCGATGACGCTCCTCTAGTGTTAGGACGACCTTTTGTAAAAACTCATGAAGCTTTGAAAAACCGGAAGTTCAACAATCTACCTCTTCAATTAGGGGCATTCAAAAGGAGCATAGATCTTGAGCACTTAATGAAATATCCTTTTGGCAACAATGACCCCCTAATTGAAGATGAAGATGAGTCGCCCGATACAAGTGAAAAGATTGCCACTTTGTTGAAGAAGAGGTCGCCATAGAACAAACTTTTAAAGTTTTTGATCAAAATGAGCAACAAAATAAGGAGTCTCCTAAAGACCCACCCCTTGAGCTCAAAGAACTTCCAAAAGGTTTGGAATATGCTTTTCTAGACAAAGATGGTAAATCACCTGTAATTATTTCATCTAAATTAAGTATCTTAGAAAAAGAAAAATTAATTAAACTTTTGAAAAAACATAAAAGTGCGATCGCTTGGAAGCTTGTAGATATTAAAGGAATAAGTCCTTCCATGTGCACGCACAAAATTTTAATGAATGATGACTACAAATCAGTAATACAACCATAACGTAGAGTAAATCCAAATGTGCAAGAAGTGGTTAAAAACGAAGTCATATAATTACTTGACGCTGGACTTATCTACCCTATCTCAGATAGTCCCTGGGTAAGTCCCATCCATGTAGTTCCAAAGAAAGAAGGTATGACGGTAATAACTAATGAAAAGAATGAATTAATACCAATGAGAACCGTCACAAGATGGAGAGTATGTATAGACTATAGACGATTAAATGAAGCAACAATAAAAGATCACTTTCCTTTGCCCTTCATTGATCAAATGTTAGAGAGATTATCCGGTCATAAATTTTACTGTTTCTTGGCTGGTTTTTCAGGTTCATTCAAATCCCGATAGCACATGAAGACCAAGAAAAGACAACTTTCACATGTCCCTATGGAACTTTTGCTTATCGACGCATGCCATTTGGTTTATGTAATGCCCCCGCAACATTCCAACGTTGCATGGTGGCCATCTTCCATGACATGATAGAAAAGACAATGGAAGTTTTCATGGACGACTTTTCTATCTTTGGAGATTCATAAGACCAATGCCTCGACAACCTTGAAAGAATGCTATCCCGATGTGAGGAAACTAACCTCGCCCTTAACTGGGAAAAATGCCATTTCATGGTAACAGAGGGAATAGTACTCGGTCACAAGATCTTTAGCGAAGGAATGGAAGTTGATCGAGCAAAAATAGACACTATTTCTCGATTACCTCCACCATCCTCCGTTGGAGCAATCAGAAGTTTTTTAGGACATGCCGGATTTTATAGGCGGATTATCAAGGACTTTTCTAAAATTTCAAGATCTCTAACAAAATTACTTGAAAAAGATGCGCCTCTCATCTTTGACAAGGATTGCAATCAAGCATTTCTAACCCTCAAGGAAATGCTAGTCAATGCACCTATCATGATAGCGCCTGATTGGAAATTTCCTTTCGAAATCATGTGTGATGCAAGTGACTTTGCAGTTAGAGCAGTCTTGGGACAAAGAAAAGAGAAGCATTTTCACCCAATCTATTATGCTAGTAAAACACTTAACGATGCACAAGAAAATTATACAACAACTGAAAAAGAATTACTAGCTGTGGTATTTGCTTTTGATAAATTCCGTTCTTATCTTGTTCTTTCTAAAACAATAGTCTATACAGATCATGCAGCCATTCGATACCTTTTCAAGAAAAAAGACGCAAAACCTCGTTTGATTAGGTGGATTTTACTCCTCCAAGAATTTGATATTGACATCAAAGACAAAAGAGGAGCAGAAAACACCGCTGCAGATCATCTTTCGCGCTTAGAAGACTCAGCTTTGGAGGCAACTAGGGACGAGCAAATCAACAAAAAATTTCCAACGGAGTCCCTAGAAATGGTGGAATACAAGGAAGAACCATGGTATGCCGACTATGCTAACTACTTAGCTAGCGGTATAGTCGCCAAAGGATGGCTACATCACCAAAGAAAAAAATTCTTTGCTCATGTGAAGCATTACTTTTGGGAAGATCCTTATCTTTTCAAAATGTGTGCCGACCAACTCATCCGAAGGTGCGCACATGGTAGTGAAGCAAGAAGAATTCTCCGCCATTGTCATGAAGGTCCATACGGAGGACATCATGGTGCCGCTAGTACCGCACGAAAGGTATTTGATTCAGGATTTTATTGGCCGACCATTTACAAAGACGCGCAAAGTCTAGTTAAGACATGTGATGCTTGCCAAAGATCAGGTAATATTTCTTCCAAAAACAAAATGCCACAAAATAGCATTCTCGTTTGTGAAATTTTTGATGTGTGGGGACTCGACTTTATGGGACCTTTCCCGCCGTCAAAAGGAAACAAATATATACTTGTGGCGGTAGATTGCCTGTCTAAATGGGCCGAGGCCGAGGCACTTCCAACAAATGATGGAAGAGTCGTGGTAAGATTTCTGAAAAAATTATTCTCCCATTTTGGAACACCTAAAGCATTAATAAGTGATAGAGGTACCCATTTTTGTAATCATCAACTCAAAAAAATCTTAACAAGATATGGGGTCTATCACCGGGTCTCAACAGCATATCACCCTCTAACAAACGGACAAGCCGAAGTGACTATAGAGGTTTAAAACGAATACTTGAAAAAACCGTAGGATTAAATAAAAAGGAATGGGCTGATAAATTAGATGATGCTTTATGGGCTTTTCGAACTGCCTATAAAACAACCATAGGCACAACACCATATAAGCTCGTCTATAGAAAAAGTTGTCATTTGCCAGTAGAAATAGCTCACAAGGCCTACTGGGCAATAAAAAATGTAAACTTGGATTTAGAATTTGCAGGCAAAAATCGATTTTGTCAAATAAATGAATTAGGCGAATTAAGGAATTATGCATACTCTAACTCTGAAATTTATAAGGAAAGAATGAAAAATTTACATGACAAACACATTAAACCTAATGAATTTCGAGTAGGAGATTAAGTTCTATTGTTTAATTCAAGACTTCGATTATTTCCGGGTAAACTAAAATCTAGGTGGTCAGGACCTTTTTCCATCACCCATATTTTTCCTCACGGTGCAGTAGAAATTAAATCTCGGAATGGAATTCCATTCAAAGTCAATGGCCAACGGCTAAAACTCTATCAAGGATTCATTGAGGATGAGGAGGAAGAAATCTCGCTTCAAACGGTCGACGAGTAAAGGCATCAACGTCATACCTGGTAGGTTACGAACAAGCGGATGGACATCGAAACTAGTAAGTCTCTTAACCAAGTTTTTTGGGAAAACAGGGCACTCACACGAGCGTGTTAAAAAAAAATTTCAAAAACTTTGCTCGGCACGGGGCCGTGCGCAACTGTCGGGATAAAACCCCTTTTTCATAACAGTTACACCATTCCACACGCCCTGTTTCCCCGAAAAACGCTCTGGTCCAGCCGATTTTCTGCAGATTTTCGACGTCTCCTCTCGTTCTAACAACATCAAGGTATGATTCTATCGTCATTAGTAGTTAGATTAGTTACTTGCATGTAGTTAAAACATCAAAAATTTGGGGAAAAATCTAGGGTTCTTGAAGTTCATCCGGATCAAACCTCAAATTTTTGCATAAATCTGTTAGCATTACTTTAGATTAGTGTTATGGAAAGTAAACCCACTTGTATTGTTGATAGATTTGCCCGATTTCTCACAAAAACCCCAAACCCTTGTTTTTAAACCGAAAAAGATAAAAGCGGAAGGGTAAACGGTTTATTTGCTCGATTTCTCACAAAAACCCCAAACCCTTGTTCATCCCGCATTCATAGGCTCCTCGCTTACTCTCTTAGTCAAAGGCATGACAGCAACGGTGTTGTTGGGTCGAGAGATCTGATAGTCCTTCACTGCATTCACAACCGAAGATACCTCGATGTTCAATTTCTCCTAATTCGAAACATGCACCTGAACCAGCTAGCTCATGCACCAACCCCTATTTTCTTCGGGGGATGGGTGTACCGCCTCTTCAAGCACTTCGTGAACATACCTAGGTCTTTCGAAAGAAGCCCATGGTCAGGACGGGTCGATGTACACATCTGTCGCTCCATGAACTTAATCTATGAGGCGGAAGACAGGTCGGTCAGCTTTCAGAGGATGCAAGGCCATGCATGGAACCCACAAGAGGCGCTAGTCCTTCACGCTCCACCTCCCCACTACCAGTACCAACCTCACGGTGAACCGGGCCCATCCTCCTCACAAGGAGGTGGTTTTCCTAACTTTCAGAGTTTGCATGATCTTGTGTAGGAAAACCTTATGTGCACCAGGAACACCTACAACCTCGCCAACAACACGTACAACGGGGTCGGAGCCATTGAAAGAAACATCTCTGATATCCAAGATGACATCGGAAGCATCCGGGAGTACATGGCGGGGCATGGAGGAGGAGGTGATGACGAGGACAGTGATGAAGACATGGACTAGGCAGGTGGAGTAGAAGCAGGAGCAGGTAGTTGGTGATCCCACAGGTTAAATCCCCTTTTCTATCGAACAATTTCCGGCCTGCGTGCCGAGTGTTGAACAATTTACTTTCCCTAACTTCTTTTTATTTTTTGCTTTTGTTTTTAACTAGATGGTTTGGATGGATGTTGAACTTGGTAATCTAGGATGTTTGGTATTGTTTGGTGTGGTATTTATTGATAAAACAGATACATACGAGGCTTAGAGTACTAGACACTAGTACTACTAAAGCCGGAACAAGAAAACCGGAGCTAGAAACCTGTTTTTCAACCTTGCAGACTGTCAACACGGGGTCGTGTCCGGCCAACACGCCCCCGTGGCCACCTCCTAGACCTGCTGTTTGTTTACTTTCTGCAGATTTTTGCCAGACACGGGGTCGTGTCGAGCCAACACGCCACCCCCCCCCCCCCCCCCCCGTGTCCACCTTCTGTAAGTTTTCATTACTGGCACCTGAACACGGGGTCGTGCCCATCCGACACGGGGCCGTGCCCAGGATGCCAGTAACATAAAATTTTGCTTTTAACACTCTTTTACACATTCAATCAACCTAAAAACTTATTTTTGGGACACATTAAGGACAAGGTGTAATTTAAGTGTGTGTGTGTGGGGGGGGGGTGCTAAAACTTTGAATCTTGCAAGTCCTAATTAACAAGCCTTACACAAAACTCTATTGGAACCGCTAATCACCCCAATTTTTTTTTTTTCAAAAAATTTTCATTTTTTACGTGTCTAAGTTTAAGTTGTGAATTTCAAGTTCTAACAAGGTTATATTTTTACAAGTTTACAACCGATAGCTTCGTGATAAAAAGAACCAACATAAGAAAATTATGAAACGGCATGACAAGCTTAGTTAAAATTTGATTATATATACTTGATCACATAAAAACCCATTCCCACAAAAGTGAGTTTTGAGCCTTTTTTGAGCATACAAATACATATCTTTACACTAAATGCTCATTTTTCGTTTCTTTGTGTGAATAGCCGCTTGGTTCGTACGACTCTAGAACTTGCCACGACAATGCATTCCCAGTCCTTACCAACTTAAACCCGAGTAAGTAAATGATGGAGGCATTAGGATTAACCTTTTTTTTTTCTTTCTACACCATTATTTTTCATTTTTTTACCACCTACCCAAAAATCCCCCTAGTTAACCCCTTTGAGCCTAAACCTTTTCATTTCTTAACCCAAAACAATCACCCTTTTTACCCACCTAAACCTTTTTATTTTTTAACCCTTTCTTTTAGTAACAAAGCTCGGTTTTTCTTATGACTTTTCAAAAAAAAAAAAAAATAGTTGATGAAACCAAATAAACAAACAAGTTCATCAAAATTAACCTTGTTTGAAAGAAATGGTACATCAAAATAAAAAAATAATAAAATTGTGAAAAATAAAAAGTCTTTAAAAAACCTATGCTTTTTACGCTTTTCGCCCTTTTACTAACCACTAACCCAACCACCCACCTTTAGCCCAAGCCTAACCCTTCACCCAAAAAGTCTTCTTGATATTTACAAAGGTATATAGTTAAAAAGGAGGAGGATTGATTGCTTGGCAAGCCTATGGTAGGAGTAAGTTCCATGTCGCTCTCGAGTGATTCACTAAAAATACACCTTCGGCCGAGTGTTGAGTGATCCCCCGTGAGGTATGTGAACTTGTATATAGATGGAATTTTAAAAAGGCATGTTATGCCCTAATAAGTAATTTATCTTATGAAACGTTTTTAATAAATCATGACGAATAGGATTGTAAATAAATAAAAATAAAACTTAACCGACACTCTATGACAAGTCCAAAAACCTTCTCTTCTACCCATTCCATTTGGGAGTGAAAAAGCCACGTTATAAAGAGTTTTGCTTGAGGACAAGCAAAGATTCAAGTGTGGGGGCATTTGATGTGCACAAAATGCAACATATAAATTACATCAATTGTGGCATAAAACTAACGCTTTTTTAGTACTAACGTTGGAAAAAGTGTGCTTTTGTCTTCCTTTTGTATTTTCAGGATTAAATGAGCTCAAATGAACAAAAGAAGCAAAAATACAGCTAAATCTAACATAAATACAAGAAAAGGAACAAACGTGACATGCCCGACCTCCCGACAGCATCTTCCCAAAGCAAAACAAGAAGACAGAAGGCTGAACACGCCCCGTGCTCAGTGAGAACGGGGGCGTGCCCAAGTGTCAGCAGAAAAGACAAAGTGATAGAAGCTTCTACTGCCCACCACGGGGTCGTGCTCAGCGGACACGGGGGCGTGGTCAACTGTTGCAGACACATTTATTGAAATTGCGAATTGAAATTAATGAAGAGAGAGACTCGGATGGACACGGGGCCGTGCCCAGTGGACACGGGGCCTTGCCCAGGCTTCTGTTCAGCCTATAAATAGGAGTGCTTGGAGCTCTTGCAACTCATCCCTTGGCACACCACCTCTCTCACACTTCACCCACCACCCACCACCCACCACCATCACAACACCATCATCCACCACCATCATCCATTTTCCATCATAGAGTGTGTGAGTCGTCTCGGGATCCAAGAATGATCGTAAGAGTTCTTGACAATCAAAGGCCATGATTGCCTAAGTCTCTTACATCACTTGGTGAAGACAAGTGTTTAGTGTAATACTTTTTATTTTTAATCTTTTGTACTTTTTAATTGGTTTTGTATTAATGAATTTAATTACTAGTTTCTTATGTTGAAGGTGATTCTTCCTTATCGTTTGCTCGTGGTGTCTTGGCATTATTTTACTGTCTATATAAAATAAAAGATTTTCACCATTCATATCTCCACGGTCTACATGGAGGTATGTTGGCTACCTGGTCGGGGGTTAAGGGAACGGTTTGGTAAGAGTCTTGCCATTGTTCAGTGTATAGATCCTGCAAAGGACCTGGGACAAATTTAGTAGGACCTCCTACAATACCCAACGGTATTGGATGGCGGGGGTCCAAACTCTTTGACCCCCTCATAAGTTAAACTACTATTAAAACTTTAACCCGGCTACTTAGGACTGTATCCTTGCTGACTCAGACTACTTAGCCGAGGGTAACATGGCCTTCAACAGAGGGGCCTACCACATTATGCATTAATAACTTAATTAATTATCTTTCAATAATCCGACCCTTTAGGATTGTATCCTTGCTGACTCAAACTTCTGGGTTGAGGGTAACGTCGCCTTCAAAAGAGGGGCCTACTACAATAACTAAGATAATCTCTTAAACAAGTGCAAAAGTGCGAAAATAATCAAAGGTTACATTACACACGAGTCGGATCCAAGTGATTCATCTTGTCTATCTGTTTTTTACTTTTATTTTCTTTTTCAGCATTTTAGTTAGTTTTATTTTTCTAGTTTAAAAATCTTTTCTAACATTTTGATTTGATTAGACGTTGAGGATAAACCAGTACTAAAAGCTCTTGTGTCCTTGGACGACCTCAGTATCTTACCAACACTATACTACGTCCACGATGGGTGCACTTGCCCATATGTGTGTTTAGTGTTAGTGAATATCGTGTTTATAAATTTAAAACTTGGCTAAAAAGTGTAAAAAAGGGCTTAAAATATACACCTAAATTATATACACACTGATACGCATCATACATAGTCCCCTCTTTTTCTGTTTTCAAACATTTTGGGGTGAAACAAATGTGCCTACTTGTTACTTTCGTGCTTTTCATGCTTTTATATCATACACTTGCTATGTTCATTAGTACGCATATAGTACATGATTTCATTATGTTTTGCTATGTATGTTCACTTAGCATACTAGCACATTGATTTTCATATATTATATTTGTTGCATATGTTCATCCAGCATATGGACACATTGTTTTACATTTTGAACTGTTTGAACCATTTGGAGCTGTTTGATCTATATGAATTATTTGAACTGTTTGAACAGTTTGGAACTGTTTGATCTATGTGAATTATTTGAACTGTTGAACCATTTGGAACTGTTTGATCTATGTTTGAACCATTGGGTTAGGGAAGTGATTAGGTAACGGGGCGGGTGTAATGTGATAAAAGCATGGTGGATACGCTGCTGGTACTTCCTATATATAAGTGCTTTTAACACATTATATTTCGTTGCGTTATCTAGATCACTTGGGCAAGTGTTTTCAAAACAAAGTTACATTACAAGGTTTTTCTAACAATATAAACCATTCGAGTTTTATTACAAAAATGATTTACAATCTGGGTTTACATAAACAAATGTTTTGAGTTAAGATTCATGGCATTGAGGTTTTATAAAATATAACTAATCTGTTTTGACTTGGTTATTTCAATTTACATTACAAACGTTTTACAAAACTAGGTTTTCTAATATTAATTAACGAAGTTGTTCAAGTTATTTCAAAATGTAAACGAGCCATGAATCTGACACTCACACAAAACCTATGTACTCGTCGGCATTTTTATGCTAACGTATTTTCACATATGTTTCAGGTACCATAATTGATGATGTTTGATGATGATATTGGTGAATGCTCACATAGGAATGGATGAGGCCTTTGTGACTTAATAACAATGAAAGTTTATTTGTTCATGTTTTGTTCTAATTTCAATGCAATGTAATACATTTAATTCAATAAAACAGAACTTCGATCCATGTGTTATGAAACAATGATTCTGTTACGACACTCTCCGATGTTTCTGCTGCAGTTTGTTGTTTTAACGCGGTCGGGGTGTGACAGAAAAGTTGGTATCAGAGCTCATGGTTATAGGGAATTAGATTATTAGTAATGCTTTGACCTAGTCTATAACCTTCCTAGGACCCTGACACAAGATTCTTGTGTTTAGATCTTAAAACAATACCGTCACTTATCCTTAGGTGACAACCACAACAAGAACACAAATTTCTAATCTGCTTTAAAAACCAATAATTTGTTCTAGGATGATTTATTATAAGGTTTTGAACCTTTAAAGTTTTCAAAATCTCGTTAGAGTTGGGTCTTATAATGTGAACACGTGCAATCTGGAAGGGTGGATGCATGTACTCTGAGTTTTCTGTCTTAGGCTAGAGTGTTTGTACAAATCCACATAATCGGACCAGTCACTCTTACCTGGGAACTCTTGGGGTGAGTGTTCACTTATAGGCTAAAACATGTCTTCGCGATACATTAATGTGACCCACTTACTTTGATTAGTCACCATCTCATTTGTTTGCCTTAGGTAACAAACAAATGATCACAATTTTTTATGCTTTGTCATCCTGTTTTGATTATCCGATAACATCTCGCTTACTTCCTCCTATGCCTTCCATTATCTTCAAGATGCCTCTTCATCGCAACAACACTCAAATGTCCAAACTAGGTGCTACAATTGCCCAACAAATAGATGTCGTACTCTAGATGACCGTTGAGTTAGCTATCACCATGACTCGCCTCAGGGATGAAGCCGTACAAGGGAACCACTCCTTGGTGCAATCAATGCAACCGTCATCATCCGAATCAAACACCCTGTTTCAAATGTACCCACTGTGAATGATGGGGACATTTGGTTAACATGTGCCGCTTTGCTATCCAAAACAAAGCTGTTGCAAATCCTACTACTACTCAACCTCCTGCAAGGAAACCTTATACCGGTACTGCGCCGATGTGCAACAAATGTAATGCACCTCACCGAGCTTACCTGCAATGTCGTCTGTGTGCATCATATGGACGACTCGGTCACCTGGCAAATGCTTGACGATTCAACCCAAGCCAAGGTGGTCCATACCAACCGCAAGTCAACCCTGCTCGTATGATTGACTTAACATACGTAGTACCCAACCTCCAAATTCTGCTTTATATGTCGCCTTGGCATATCTAGCACCTCAACTTCATGAACTTTCTACCTTGTGTATCGACTTAAGCACGTCTAGTGCAAGGTTTCGAAACACCTCTCGTTACACAAATTCCAAAATCCATATAGGATCTTTCTATCCACATAATTAGATCCTTGTGGATGATTATCGCTCATCGGAGCCCTTAATTGAATTCTTTGTATGCTTTAATACGTACATTATGATTCAATAAGGACAAAAGCCGAATTCCTATTAAGATCTTCCTATCTTCATAGATAGATTCTTGAAGATGTTTAAAGTGCCAAATGAAATCCATAGATTGGATTCCTGGTGTGCTTTAAATACCCGTGTCCAAAGATAACAAATTAATGGTCAAGTTAAACAATTATGTGATTATGTGCTTATGTGTTTTCTTTTATGTTTTTGTGTGATCCTAATTTTCGTTATCCAAATCCTCGGAGAATCTTCCATATCTTCGTATAAGGGATTCATAGTAGGATATCCAAAGGTACTGTCTCAAATCCTTAATGGGCTTCTACGTAATAGTTAAGACCCTTGGATTATATAGTATCATTCCATAGTTCAAAAGAGACCCCTCGAGTGGTCTAGTAAAAAAGATTGGTTCAAATCTGGCTGGGAATGTCATGTGATGATATAGCTGAAAAGACTCCTTGGTGGTCTATTTAAAAAGATCATTTGTTGATTTAATTAAAAGGACCCTATGGTGGTCTAGTCACACTCATCACATGTTTGTTCATTTGATTTTTCTTCCCCTACACATTATGAAATGCACTGTGTGGACTGTGCAAGGAATTACATAATTATGGATGCATACATGATTATGGAAATTAGTGCACAGAAACCACAACAAATTTTGTCATGTATCAGGAGTTAACTCTATTCATTTCCATTTCTGATGAAACACCCGTTGAGAAAAAATGAACTAGCTATTCATTTTTCACTTCTGAAAGAATATCCGTTGAGGGAAATGAATATCCTTTTGATTATTACTTCACTTCCATTTCGGAAGAATACCCGTTGAGGAAAATGACTTAATCTGTTCATTTTCGTTTCTGAAGAATATCCGTTGAGGGAAATGAATATCCTTTTGATTATTCCTTCATTTCCATTTCTGAAGAATACCCGATGAGGAAAATGACTCAGTCTGTTCATTTTCGTTTCTGAAGAATATCTGTTGAGGGAAATGAATATCTTTTTGATTATTCCTTCATTTCCATTTCTGAAGAATACCCGTTGAGGAAAATGACTCAATCTGTTCATTTTTGTTTCTGAAGAATATCCGTTGAGGGAAATGAATATCCTTTTGATTATTCCTTCATTTCCATTTCTGAAGAATACCCGTTAAGGAAAATGACTCAATCTGTTCATTTTCGTTTCTGAAGAATATCCGTTGAGGGAAATGAATATCCTTTTGATTATTCCTTCATTTCCATTTCTGAAGAATACTGACGGGTGGTCCATAGGACAACCCTTAATGGTGTTAAATGACAAGTTAATCCCTCATTTAATCAAGTAATTGTCTTGAATTAGATGACTACAGTTGCTTATGTTTCAGGTACATTCGGAGCTTAAAAGTGTGGAAATGAAGCTTCGGAATAGGCACGGTTGGATTAGAGATGGAAAGATGGAGCATACATGAATAAAATAACTTATTAGAACTGAAGAACTAAGAAAATAGCATGATAGAGGATGGAATTACGAGAACGGAGGCGAAAACAGTGAAGAAAACGGAGTTGAAACGAAAAAGTTATGCTGAAAACAAAATTTCATGCTGAAGCCTACCATAACTTACGGTGGTACCGTAATTTACGGTAGACCCCAGCATTTTTCGTCCACCGTAAGGCAGTAGAAACCCACCGTAACACTTTTTGGTCCACCATAACTTACGGTGGTACCGTAATTTACGGTGGAGATAACGAGGAAAAGTGTAACTGCCTCATGTAATCAGTTTTATGGTGTCTTTTCATCTATTCTCATCATTGGACGTTTTTGGTAGACATTGGGGGCGATTTTGCTTGTTTTGGCTTGGTTCTAAACAATTCCTCACATTCGGTTTGTGTATTCGATTCGTATGAACATTAATCGTTGTGTGATGATGATGTACCAAGTCATGCGTGGCTAAACTTTTGGTGATCATCCTAGATGTAAGGTTTGCTTTTGAAACACTATGTTTGTGCTTGAATTTCTAGAATAATAACTTTGAATGTTTGTTTGAGTTATTATGGTGTTTGGATATTTGTTTGTAAATTGTTGATTATTGTTTGATGTTAATCTAAACCATACGTTCTTGGTGCCGTTGGCAATCGAGATATCATGGGAGGGGTTAGGGTTGGATAATTGTCAATTGATCATCGAGTAACAACCTCGCATTTTATAATCCGAGTACTTAGTTCTCTTTCATCACAAACAGATAATCAAACACGAGCCATGTCTATGTGGTTCTTTCTAGTTAAGCATAAACATTAGTGTGGATTAAAACCTGAAATCTAGGATGGTCGCTTGTTCCTAATCTGTTTACAAAAACACTCTTTGAGTTGCAATTTAATTAGTTAATATTAGTTCTTAAAATCAAAACAATCAACTCTTGAATTTTAATTTCTGCAATTTTAGTTTAATATTAGTTTTAGTGCAAAGCTACATAATCGACACACTTTCCACAAACTCCCTGTGTTCGATACCCTTTTACCACTATCTATAGTTGTTTTTGGGATTAAATTTGCGTGTAACCACGACAGGCACGTCAAATTTTGGCGCCGTTGCCGGGGAGTAGTGCGCAACGTGTGTTAGTTTGTTAGTTTTGCTCTGTTATTTTCGGGTTTACACTGGTGTGTTTAGTGTGCAGGTTCTACAGGTGCATGCATACTAGAGGCTCTCACAAAGCGTCACCATTGTCATTTGATCCGGAAATCGAAAGAACATTACGGCAAAACAACGTTTTATTGCGAGAAAACAGAATTATTGGTTCACCCACTTCACCAATTACACCAAGAAACATCATGGCTGATTCACAAATTCCACCTACAACGGGTCAAACGACCTCATCATTTATACCTACTTCCACACAACCATCACCAAACACAACTATACCAAATTCCACTACAATTCCTACTCCACCTCATGACACTACACCAACCAACACCACACAACCCATTACTACCCAAGAAGAACCAACCATTACCTTTAACCCATCCACTACTATACCACCATTGTCCCATTTCTTCCCGGGTGCGGGTCCGTCATATTCAAGCCATACCATAGCACCAATTTCGACCATTGTCCATGCTACTTCAACATTTAGACCATCGAACCAAGCGGGTTTTCAATATTCAACCCTTCCATTTGGGCAATCGTCGGGAATTCAAGGAGATGGGTATGATGAAGGATTTGAGGAGTTTGAGGGTTATGATGAGGATGGGTATGCTTACAGGGGTTATGGTGATCAAGGAGAATTTGGATATGTGCAAAGTCAATCTCAAGGGATGGCAAGTGTCGGTGGAATGCCACAACAACAACAACTCGTACCACAACACATTCGGCCAAGACCACAAGGGCCACCAATACAACATCCTATCCCATTGCAACAAGTCCGGCCACAAAATGTACAACCACAATTTCAAAGACCACCTCAACGGCCACCGATGCGACAACAACAGTTTCAACAACCAATCGCACCACAAGGGCAAGTACCAAGGCCAATGGGTCCTATTCCTCCAAGAGGTAGGTTTGGTGTACCAAGGAGACACCTTAGAGAAAATGTGAGGGGCATCGAAGCACATTTTAGGCCGGTAATCACTCAAAACCCTTCACCGGTAGTTATTCCTCACAATGATCAAGGGAGGACATTTGAAGTGAGGACCAACTCTTTGCAAAGTTTACCAAAGTATAAAGGATTAGCAACGGAGGAGCCTTAGTTTCATTTGGAGGCTTATGACTCGATTTGTAACACTCTTGGGAGTCAAGGGTTCTCGGCCGATGATATTAAATTGGTATTATTCCAATTTTCTTTGGAAGATAAGGCGAAAAAATGGTTCTACACTTTGCCTTCGGCATCCATATATACATGGGGGGAAATGCAACAAACCTTTTTCGATGAATTTTACACCGCTCAAAAGACGAATGCTGCTAGAAAAGGGTTGAGGAGCTTTCAACAACAACATGGTGAAATGTTTCATGAGGCTTTTGAGCGTTTCAATATGATGATCAAAAATTGCCCTCACCATGGAATTGAATTGTGGGAATTAATGAATGCTTTTCACGAGGGGTTAAGTGCCGAAGATGCTCGTGATTTAATGTCTATCACCGGTGGGACTTTTGGTACAAATTACGAGAATGATGATTGGGAGGTTTTGGAGAGCATGGCAACTACATCAAAAAGAAAAGCTCAAGCATCGAGGAGAGCACGACTGGCCATTGCCCGACCTCAAGTGCACGCAATAGAAGACGGTAATGTTCAAACCAATAACCAAATTTATGATGTTTGTGCATTGTGTAATGAAATAGGTCATGCGGCTGAAAATTGCCAAAGAATGGTGGAAGGGCAATATGAAGAAGTTCATGCCGTTCAAGGTCAAGGAGGGGGTGGTAGAAATTATAACAACATGAATTCTAATACTTACCACCCTGGTTTAAGAAATCACCCAAACTTTCGGTATGGGAACCCTTCAAATCAAGTTAACCCGAATTTCCAAGGAAACCAAGGATTTCAAAGGCAATATCAAACGGGTCAAAGCTCTTCGGGAGGAAACGAAGTAATGGAGATGTTGAAGGCGATGCAAGTCGAAATGCAACGAATGAATCAACGTGATGAAGTTTGGATGCAAAAGGACGAGGCCCGTGATAAAGCTATTCAAACTTTGACTACTCAAATGGGTCAACTTGCGAGTGAAGTGGCGATTTTGAAGAAAGCAAAAGGCCAGCTACCAAGTGACACGGTGATAAATCCCAAAAACATTAAAAGTGTTAACATCAATGTGGTAAGCACCGTTCCTAGTACAAAATTTAATGAAAAATGTCTAACCTCTTCGAGTCAAATAAATACAGGTATAGGGAAGGACACCGATGGTGAGAATGATAAAGAACGTGGAGCACCAATCGTGCCTATCCGTCTGGGAAAATTAAAAATCCCTCACGCATTATTGGACTACGGGGCGAGCATGAGTGTATTACCAGGTGATCTATATGACATGTATGATTTTGGTCCACTCGAAGATATAGACACCATGGTGAGTTTAGCGGATGAGAGTTGGAGGCGTCCGCGAGGAGTGGTTAGGAATGTCATGATTCGGTTGGGAGAATTCAACTATCCGGTGGATTTTCTGGTATTAGATTATGCCTCTACCAAATTGGCATCACAACAAAGGGTAATTTTAGGTCGACCATTTCTTTATATAGCAAATGCTCAAATCAACTGTAGAGACGGGGTTATTACTATGACCGAAAAGAACCGTAAGTTGTACTTTGATGTTCATACTAGGGAGATTAGTTATGAATCTATTGAAGAGAAGGGTAGAGAGTCTAGTGACCATATGAAAAGTGTGCATCAAAGAATAAAAACAAACAAACCACCGGGGTTTGAAAAGAAGTATAAGGGTTCGAGCAAGTATGTAGTTGACTATCCACCGAATGGACATTTGATGGATGCACTTCAACCAATGACAAGCTACAGTAGGGGAGGTGATAGCAACCGATTCTTTGAGCCACCATAAATGGGGGTGGCACGGTCTTGCTGAAGACTCGAAACTTAGCGCTGCTCAGGAGGCAACCCGGGGTTTTATATTGATCTTGCTGTTTTTATCTTTCTATGTTTCAGGGCCATGGCGACATTCAAGTGTGGGAAGATGTACAGATATTTGGGTAAAAGTGGTGATAGGAAGTCGGATTATCTACAACATCTGTTGTGGCAAACTTCACCAGGTCAATGTACTCTTTCCTTAGTCTTGTTGTGTTCTTTAGCTTTGAAATATTGGTAGTTAGTTTGTTTGATTTTGCTTAAAAAAATATATACAAAACGAAATTTGGGGTTTGAGTTTATAAGCTTTTAGTTGGTTTTAAGAATTTATGCGATCAAAGTCTCTCAAAACCATACATTGGGGTCAATGTATCCCAAGTGTGGGGATGGGGAGAAATTTTGAGATTTTTGAAATTTTTTTTAAATCAAGCAAAACATGAAAATTTTTGAACACCTTAGTCTAACCCCAGATGATGCACCGGCAGCCCTTGATACCCTTTCATTCTTGGTGAGAGTTGAAGCCACACTTGTACATAAAAAAAATTATCTTTGATGAGAGTGGCAACGGGCGGGGGTGCATTAGAACTTGTGCTTGAATGCGGTTTGAGTCCTTAGTTGGAGTGAATGTGAAAAGGATAGGGGCATTTAGGTAGCCTCGTCTTTAGAATGCGAGTGTGGGATTTGGGGGGTTGGACCTCATTAATTATATATATGAGCTTGGTAGTGAGAGGGGCGGGGGTTTGGACATTTAGTTGCCCAATTTTGTGCCTAAAGCCTATCATTTGTTACCCCATAGCTAGTTTCCTAAAATTTTACCCAACTTGACCCGATCTTATAGTGTTAGTAGTGTTTTAGTAGTGTGTAGATATGTTATGATGTTATGTTGACTGTTTGCTTATTGATTAAAAAAAATAAAAAGAAAAAAAAAGAGATATGAAAAGAAAGAAAAAGAAAAAAAGGCGAAAAAGCAATGAAAAAGAAAAAAATTGATGTTGAGTTGTCTTGTATATAGAAGTTTAAGTTTGGTGTTTATTTGTTTCATTGTGTAATAAAAGACCGGGTAAAGTCATTCGCTACTACAAATATATTCCATTTCCTACCCGTACACCTAGCCACGTTACAACCTTAAAGCCCATTTGATTTGCATTCATGTTTTGATAATTGTTAGGTGAAGGACCGATTCAGGTACAAGCATATAGTTGTGCAATTACCCGTTTGCCTTTTTGTGTGTCTAGCTTATCTTTGCTAGTGCTTACTTGTTGCCGAGAGAAGAGATATAGCGAGGGGTGTGTTGTTTGGGTGTTAGGAAAAGGGCTAATGTGACACTCGAGGTTTTTCCGAACGAACACCTTGTAATATTTTGTGTATGTAATTATTATTAAATGAAAACGTGATCTTTATTTGCTTATTGTGTGTTGAATGTACGTATTATATATAAATGTATGCGAGTCGAGACCATGACTCGCAACCGGGCGGTTGCGAGTGGGCCTTTGGGCCGTAACCGGCTTGGGCCGAAACCCCAAGCCCAAACCGAAACATCCCTTGGTATATATACCCCACCTTCCCCACTTTCCTTCACTTTACACAAACACACAAACACACACTCCTCCTATTTTTCTCTCAACTAGAAACCTTCAACAACAACACCACTCTTTTCGGTTCAAGCAAGGATCCCGGACAAGAAACTCGGTCAAGACTATCACTCGGACACTTCATCTTCTCTCATTTCCTTCCTTTCTTTCGGCTCATCCTCCTTCTTCACAACCGGTTAGTGTTGTTACTATGTGCATGAGATTTATGTTTGTTGTATGAACTAGAAATGCTTGGTTAGAATGATTATGCATGACTCTTAGGTTGATTTGTAAAGTTTGACGATATTTGGTAACATGTTTAAGAAAATGGTAGTTTAAGAATGATAATGCCTAACCATACTATGCTTCATTGTTTCCTTGTAAAATAATGATGTTAAACTTAAGATTTCGGATATAATGTATGTCTTGCATGTTGATCTTGCTAAAACATGTGATTTTGGTTCATAAATATATGATTATGTTGATATGAAAACCCTAGAAAATGATGAACATAAGATGAACTTGTTTGAATATGACTTGAAGATGTAAAAATGGCAAAGTTTGATCTATCTTTACTAAGTAATCAGATTAGGAAAAAGTGTTAGTGAAACCTTATTGGTTGTTTCCTAATCTGGGTCTGAGTACATGGTACAATTTCGGACTGTTGCATCTGCATCATCACGTGTACGTGAAAGGGACAGCTTACGACTCGCAACCGCACCGTTGCGACTCGCAACCAAGGCAAGACAACTCGAGACCACGTAGTTGCGACTCGCAACCACTGCATGACTACTCGAAACCACAAGATTGCGACTCGAGACTACGTCAGTTGCGACTCGCAACCACAGCATGATGACTCGAGACCACGGTTACGACTCGCAACCATAACGTGACAAGCCGAAACCACCTGGTTGCGACTCGAGACCAGCTGGTTGCGAGTGGGCTGTTCATTTTGGTTATTGGGCCCATATGTGTATAACTTGGGCTATCTGTTGACTGGATTATGTGTTGCTGTGACTGCTTAATTGTTTAGGCCGGCCCAATAACCCAACGACTGTTTATTTATATGTGTGTTACGTGCCAAGTATGTGTTTTACGTGAATGCTTGTATACCGAACCTGACCTATACCAGTAACCATGTTAGGACGTGGTGACCAACGTGATTGACAAGTAACCTAAACCTACCGAGCAACCCAAGGTGAGTTCACAACTTAAAAGCATGCGTCCCGGTGGTTTGGGACACGAGACTAACAACCCTATCCCCTGGTAAAAGGGGATACCATTTACATACTTTCCCTGGTTATTGGGAACAAAACTTACTTTTCCTTCCCTGGTATTGGGAAACCTTTTGGACAATCCTATCCCCTGGTAAAAGGGGATACCATTTACATACCTTCCCTAGTTATTGGGAACGAAACTTACTTTTCCTTCCCGGGTATTGGGAAACCTTTTGGTTAATTACTGTTTATACGGATTGCAACTAACGGCACTAAACGAAACTCTATCACTCAAGTCCCTACTACAAATACCGATTAGTCGCCGGGTTAGGCGAACGGGTTATTAGTTGATAGCGCTATTTAGGTGTTTACCAGCCTCACACCGTGCCCTGGTTTGGGACGGGCGTGAACTAATAGACTCAGAAATCCGTCAATGATGATAGAACATTGACATCGGGGCATCCTGCGGATACGCAACGGTTACCTAGTGTTCGGTATTGGAAAAACAGTTTAGTCGCTAACTTTTGGGGTAGCTCCCCAGGGCATGTATAAACGGGTAAATTAACCGGTGAAACAAGTTTTTGGTAATTAAAACTGGACAACTAGTGAACTCACTCAGCATTATTGTTGACCCCTTACTGCATGCTTTGCAGGTAACCAATGATTCAGGAGCTGCTGCTTGGGGATGTGTAGTGTTCGTCAAACCCGTGTGTTGGGACAACTGTTTTGATCAATGAACTGTCTTTAAAACTGTTTTGGTTTATGCTTCCGCTGTTTTGTTAAACCAATTACCGAGTCTAAACTCTAATGTTGTTAATTACTTCGGATATTAAATATTTCTACTATTAATTTACTGCTCAGTATAATTGGTGGCTGGATCCTGGTCAGTCACGCCCCCGAAGCGGGCGTTATCCGCAGGTGGATTTTGGGGGTGTGACAGATTGGTATCAGAGCCATTGGTTATAGTGAACTTGGTTTTAAAAAGGGGAAAATCTTTTTGGAGAAAACCAGACTATAACCCGTGACTCGTGACGACACTACACTCCAAGTACAAGGCTCAACACTTTTGACCTCATAGCTCGGACCAGTGTTTACTTGTTTGCTTACTTTATGTTTCCTGTTTCGCTATACGTACTAGTATGCCTAACTAGTGAACGCCCACATACGATAGTGCATGTGATTGCACGTTAGCACACCAAAATGAATTCATGTACACATTCTCGTATCATGTGATTAATAGGGTGGTAATTCCCTAAACCTCCATGACTTACACTACTTGATACTCTTTGAAATCTACTCGAGTGTGGGGAACCATTTGACATGAGTTAAGAGGAGCTGAGATGAACATGCAAATCACAATATTATTGTGGGTGCACACATAATAATATAGTGGGGTGGATGTGAGTCCCAGTGAGGCTTAACAAGTGAAAAAGGGGTTCCATTTCGTTATTTGTATGATGAGAAACACAACAGTCCATAGGAGCCGTAGCAGTGATTGTCTCCTACTCGAACACGATCTTTTCACTTCTCACTGCACCCCTTTCGACCCTCGATGCTATCGAGTATTACCTGAACACCCATATGAACGCCTAGCGAACTGTGTAGAACATTAGGTGCTTGTACGAACATCCCCGGGATGGATGTTGAAACAACAATGATTGGTCTATATCCTTCTCACCTCTCTTCGCTTGCTGGAACTTAACGTGTTGACGTCTTAAATCCCGAAGTGCGATCACTCCTGCAACACTATCTCAACATACCGTGTATTAATCAATCAAGAGGATAGACGTAGTACCTTACTGGCTTCAGCATTTGAACGACCCTAGTCACCGACAACGAGCATCAGCGAATTGACTCCAATCGAACCCTTAACCCTAGTCAGCGGCTCATAGGAGCCAGCTCTTACGAATCAGTCGGGCCATAAGCGATGACAATTGACAATGGTGCGGAAACGCGTAACGGCCAGCTCAATAAGTACACCTTGGGACGCGGCACGGAAACGTGACAAGATGGACTTGTCAGTGAAGGATCGTAGCGCACCATTTCAAGCAACATTAGAAACAACAGTCGCGACAACATCAAGGTCAACAACATTGGAAATGATGCTCATGGAAGGGCATTTAGGGTTGACGCAGGCGACGCCAGGCATAGTAGCAACATGGTAGCTTGTATGGGTAGTTGTTTGCTTCATCTCTATTCTGCTTGACCCTGATACTTCTTAAAACCGAACCAGATGCGGAATCGACTGATGGCAAGTCAAGTAGAATCTCAAAAGTTCGTTAGGATGTAAACACGACCTTGTGGGACGAGTGTCCAATGTCGACCTTCCTTCTACCACACTCGGTGGTTACAACGCAGTAGTTAGTGTGAATTGGTTACCCAGGAATCACGCGAATATACCCAGTGAGGAGAAAACTTTGTGTGGAGGATCGGCATTTATTCTAGAGCATCAGAGTAGTTCAATAGTTAGCGCCATTCCAGCTGTGAAGGCCAGAAGTGTCTACAGAGGGATTACTCCGCTGTGTTAGCAACCGCTACGGATGTTAAGGCTAAGGAAAAGTGGAACGAGGATCCACCAGTTGTTCGTTGTTTCTCTCGGCGTGCTATCCGAGGAACATTCAGTTTTTCTTCCGAAAATTTGTTAGGCGGAATCTCAGTTTGATCTCACGCCTGAGGCAGCCCTGATTACTTGTACTTTTACCATTTTGCGCCAGGAAGGTCGCAAGATCTATCAAAGCAACTATAGGAACCGTTGGACAGGAGTTTTGTAGGGTCTAGTTCTTCGCTTTGGGGGAGCCCCACTTATCCTAGGGAAGATGAGCCTTTTCGTGTGTATACTGACTATTAAGAGCTCATCAAGGTGACAGCCCAAAACCGTTTGACTCGATCCTGTATTGACAACCTGTTGGCCAGTTACATGGGTCATGCTCCTATGTGAAGAATGAGTAGCGAACGAACTAACATCAGATGGAAGTCCAAAGGGAGGATGTTCCTAAAACGGCATAGTGAACGCAATAAGGCCATTTCCAGGAGACACCGGATGAATTATTCCATGACCTTTTGGGGTGAACAACCCACCGGCTGCTTATGGATCACACTGCAACTGTGTTTATCTAGTACGTTTTGAATCACTTCTAGGAGAAAGGGGCACCTTGAGCAACCCTTGTATTCCATTGTAGAGCTTCTAGGGGAGGAGCGTCTACGTGCGAAGTCTACCTAAGTATGACTTCAGGATTCGGGAAGTACACATTTTCTTTTTATCAAACAACGAAGTGGGAATACACATGGATCTCGCTAAGATCCATTTGGTTAGGAACTGATCAACATCAAAGATCCCTTCGAGGATACGGGAGTTTCTTGGTCCCACTAGATACTATCGCAGCTTAATCACAAGATTTTCGAAGGTCGCACAGCTTAAGTCTCGTTGGCACAGCAGGGTGTTGTGTTCGTGAAAGACCAAAACAGGAGGACGTCTTTTCAGCTTTCGAATCCCAACTTTGTAATGCACTGAGCATCATCTTCACCCTAGGGTACGGGTGATCTAGCGGTATACCATGATGCTTCGAATCAGGGTCCCAGTACACACGGATGCAACACGAGAAGGTTATTGCTTACGCCTCTCGACAACTTAGGACGCACGAAAGGAACTACACAACGCTTGATTTGGAACGGGGAGCAGTGATCTTCGCACTTAAGTTATGACGGCATTACCTATACGGAACCAAGTGCGCCATCTACACCGACCACAGAAGTTTAGAACACATATTCAAGCAGAAGGAACCGAATATGCGACAGCGACGATGGGTCGGACTGCTGAATGATTACGAGTGCTCTATCAGGTATCACCCGGGCAAGGCCAATGTAGTGGCAGACGTCCTCAGTCGGAAGGACACTACGCCTAAGCGCGTAAGAGCTTTACAACTCACGATCCATTCTAGTCTACCTTCGCAAATACGAGCTGCTCAGATAGAAGCACTGAAACCAGAGAACGTTAGAGCTGAAGCCCTACGCGGGTCAAGGCAACGCTTAGAACAGAAGGAAGACGGTGCTTATTATGTAACAGGACGCATTTAGGTCCCACTCTATGGCGACTTACGAGAACTTGCGATGGATGACGCGCACAAATCTCGCTACTCAGTACACCCTGGTTCGGAAAAGATGTACCACGATATTAAGACTACGTATTGGTGGCCTAGCATGAAGGCCCACATAGCAACTTACGTCAGCAAGTGTTTGACTTGTACGCGAGTCAAGACGGAATATCAGAAACCCTCAGGCCTACTCCAACAACCAGAGATATCACAATGGAAATGGGAGCAAATTTCCATGGATTTCGTTACTGGCCTACTTAGATCACAGCGCGGAAACGATACTATCTGGGTGATCGTGGAGCGACTCACGAAATCCGCACACTTCTTGGCAATCAAAGACAACAGATAAAATTCTCCACTCTGGCGAAGATACACCTCAAGGAAGTTGTTTTGAGGCACGGGGTGCCCACCTCTATCATCTCTGATCGAGATGCACGTTTTACTTCGGAACTGTGGCAAGCAATGCACAAGTCTTTTGGCTCACGTTTAGATATGAGCACAGCGTATCACCCACAGACGGACGGGCAGTCCGAACGCACTATGCAAACATTAAAAGACATGCTTCGCGCTTGTGTAAACGACTTTGGCAACAGCTGAGAAAGGCATCTGCCACTCGTGGAATTCTCGTATAATAACAGCTACCACACCAGCATTAAAACTGCTCCGTTTGAGGCATTGTACGGACGTAAATGCCGGTCACCTCTTTGTTGGGCAGAGGTGGGGGATGGTCAAATCACTGGTCCAGAACATGTGGTAGACACTACTGAGCGGATTGCTCAAATACGACAACGCATGGCGGCCGCTCGTGACCGTCAGAAGGCCTACGCCGATAAGGGCAGGAAACCACTTGAGCTCCAGGTTGGGGAGCGGGTATCACTCAAAGTTTCACCCTGGAAGGGTGTGGTTCGTTTTGGTAAACGAGGCAAACTCAACCCACGGTACGTTGGACCTTTCGAAATCCTTGAGAAAATAGGCAAGGTGGCCTACAGACTGAACTTACCAGCAGAACTCGGTGCAGTTCGCAACGTTTTCCATGTGTCGAATCTGAAGAAGTGTCTGTCAGATGAGACGCACGTAGTTCCTCTGAAGGAACTCACGATCGACGAACAGTTGAAATTCGTCGAAGAACCTGTCGAAATCACGGACCGGGATGTTAAGGTCCTCAAGAGCACTAGAATACCTTTTGTTCGAGTTCGTTGGAACTCACGTCGCGGCCCAGAGTTTACCTGGGAGCGGGAGGACCAGATGAAGTCCAAGTATCCCCAGTTATTCCCAAACGGAAACCCCAGCACTGAAGCTACAACCGAATTTCGGGACGAAATTCCAAACTAACGGGGAGATGATGTGACACCCCGTTAAAACACGCTAGCTAAGCAGTGGCTGCTTCAACTTTCGGGACGAAAGTTCTTAAAACTTGGGGATAATGTGACACTCGAGGTTTTTCCGAACGAACACCTTGTAATATTTTGTGTATGTAATTATTATTAAATGAAAACGTGATCTTTATTTGCTTATTGTGTGTTGAATGTACGTATTATATATAAATGTATGCGAGTCGAGACCATGACTCGCAACCGGGCGGTTGCGAGTGGGCCTTTGGGCCGTAACCGGCTTGGGCCGAAACCCCAAGCCCAAACCGAAACATCCCTTGGTATATATACCCCACCTTCCCCACTTTCCTTCACTTTACACAAACACACAAACACACACTCCTCCTATTTTTCTCTCAACTAGAAACCTTCAACAACAACACCACTCTTTTCGGTTCAAGCAAGGATCCCGGACAAGAAACTCGGTCAAGACTATCACTCGGACACTTCATCTTCTCTCATTTCCTTCCTTTCTTTCGGCTCATCCTCCTTCTTCACAACCGGTTAGTGTTGTTACTATGTGCATGAGATTTATGTTTGTTGTATGAACTAGAAATGCTTGGTTAGAATGATTATGCATGACTCTTAGGTTGATTTGTAAAGTTTGACGATATTTGGTAACATGTTTAAGAAAATGGTAGTTTAAGAATGATAATGCCTAACCATACTATGCTTCATTGTTTCCTTGTAAAATAATGATGTTAAACTTAAGATTTCGGATATAATGTATGTCTTGCATGTTGATCTTGCTAAAACATGTGATTTTGGTTCATAAATATATGATTATGTTGATATGAAAACCCTAGAAAATGATGAACATAAGATGAACTTGTTTGAATATGACTTGAAGATGTAAAAATGGCAAAGTTTGATCTATCTTTACTAAGTAATCAGATTAGGAAAAAGTGTTAGTGAAACCTTATTGGTTGTTTCCTAATCTGGGTCTGAGTACATGGTACAATTTCGGACTGTTGCATCTGCATCATCACGTGTACGTGAAAGGGACAGCTTACGACTCGCAACCGCACCGTTGCGACTCGCAACCAAGGCAAGACAACTCGAGACCACGTAGTTGCGACTCGCAACCACTGCATGACTACTCGAAACCACAAGATTGCGACTCGAGACTACGTCAGTTGCGACTCGCAACCACAGCATGATGACTCGAGACCACGGTTACGACTCGCAACCATAACGTGACAAGCCGAAACCACCTGGTTGCGACTCGAGACCAGCTGGTTGCGAGTGGGCTGTTCATTTTGGTTATTGGGCCCATATGTGTATAACTTGGGCTATCTGTTGACTGGATTATGTGTTGCTGTGACTGCTTAATTGTTTAGGCCGGCCCAATAACCCAACGACTGTTTATTTATATGTGTGTTACGTGCCAAGTATGTGTTTTACGTGAATGCTTGTATACCGAACCTGACCTATACCAGTAACCATGTTAGGACGTGGTGACCAACGTGATTGACAAGTAACCTAAACCTACCGAGCAACCCAAGGTGAGTTCACAACTTAAAAGCATGCGTCCCGGTGGTTTGGGACACGAGACTAACAACCCTATCCCCTGGTAAAAGGGGATACCATTTACATACTTTCCCTGGTTATTGGGAACAAAACTTACTTTTCCTTCCCTGGTATTGGGAAACCTTTTGGACAATCCTATCCCCTGGTAAAAGGGGATACCATTTACATACCTTCCCTAGTTATTGGGAACGAAACTTACTTTTCCTTCCCGGGTATTGGGAAACCTTTTGGTTAATTACTGTTTATACGGATTGCAACTAACGGCACTAAACGAAACTCTATCACTCAAGTCCCTACTACAAATACCGATTAGTCGCCGGGTTAGGCGAACGGGTTATTAGTTGATAGCGCTATTTAGGTGTTTACCAGCCTCACACCGTGCCCTGGTTTGGGACGGGCGTGAACTAATAGACTCAGAAATCCGTCAATGATGATAGAACATTGACATCGGGGCATCCTGCGGATACGCAACGGTTACCTAGTGTTCGGTATTGGAAAAACAGTTTAGTCGCTAACTTTTGGGGTAGCTCCCCAGGGCATGTATAAACGGGTAAATTAACCGGTGAAACAAGTTTTTGGTAATTAAAACTGGACAACTAGTGAACTCACTCAGCATTATTGTTGACCCCTTACTGCATGCTTTGCAGGTAACCAATGATTCAGGAGCTGCTGCTTGGGGATGTGTAGTGTTCGTCAAACCCGTGTGTTGGGACAACTGTTTTGATCAATGAACTGTCTTTAAAACTGTTTTGGTTTATGCTTCCGCTGTTTTGTTAAACCAATTACCGAGTCTAAACTCTAATGTTGTTAATTACTTCGGATATTAAATATTTCTACTATTAATTTACTGCTCAGTATAATTGGTGGCTGGATCCTGGTCAGTCACGCCCCCGAAGCGGGCGTTATCCGCAGGTGGATTTTGGGGGTGTGACAGCTAGTAAAAGGATGATATGTTTATGCTTGATTTAAGTTGATCGCTTGTGCATTTGAAAATGGTTTTTGATGGGTTGCTTGGGACAAGCAACGGTTAAGTGTGGGGATGTGACGGGTGGTCCATAGGACAACCCTTAATGGTGTTAAATGACAAGTTAATCCCTCATTTAATCATGTAATTGTCTTGAATTAGATGACTACAGTTGCTTATGTTTCAGGTACATTCGGAGCTTAAAAGTGTGGAAATGAAGCTTCGGAATAGGCGCGGTTGGATTAGAGATGGAAAGATGGAGCATACATGAAGAAAATAATTTATTAGAACTGAAGAACTAAGAAGATAGCATGATAGAGGACGGAATTACGAGAACAGAGGCGAAAACGGTGAAGAAAACGGAGTTGAAACGAAAAAGTTATGCTGAAAACAAAATTTCATGCTGAAGCCTACCGTAACTTACGGTGGTACCGTAATTTACGGTAGACCCCAGCATTTTTCGTCCACCATAAGGCAGTAGAGACCCACCGTAACACTTTTTGGTCCACCGTAACTTACGGTGGTACCGTAATTTACGGTGGAGATAACGAGGAAAAGTGTAACTGCCTCATTTAATCAGTTTTATGGTGTCTTTTCATCTATTCTCATCATTGGACGTTTTTGGTAGACATTGGGGGCGATTTTGCTTGTTTTGGCTTTGTTCTAAACAATTCCTAACATTCGGTTTGTGTATTCGATTCGTATGAACGTTAATCGTTGTGTGATGATGATGTACCAAGTCATGCGTGGCTAAACTTTTGGTGATCATCCTAGATGTAAGGTTTGCTTTTGAAACACTATGTTTGTGCTTGAATTTCTAGAATAATAACTTTGAATGTTTGTTTGAGTTATTATGGTGTTTGGATATTTGTTTGTAAATTGTTGATTATTGTTTGATGTTAATCTAAACCATACGTTCTTGGTGTCGTTGGCAATCGAGATATCATGGGAGGGGTTAGGGTTGGATAATTGTCAATTGTGATGGGATTTTAACATGTTTATCAAAGCAATTTCATCCATATGAAATAAAAACGCAGCGGAAATAATGTTTAAAACATGTTACTTTTATAAGATATAAAACCATTTTAATGCAAAATCCCAAAACCCGGATCCATATATGAAGATGCATACTATCAAACATAACCATAGGGTGTTTAGAAAAACTACCTTCTTGGAGTAATAGGATGATGAAAGGGATGATGATTCTTGAAATGGTTGTCCTCAAGAGTAGAAGACCTCAAGCTTGTATACCCCAAGCTTCCAACAAACACCACAAGATTAGCTAGGATTTAACACACTTGATCAAAACCGAAAACCTTGAGAACCCCTTCTAATGGCCGATTTTGAGAGCCAAAATAACACAAGTCTTACACCAATTTTGTGAACTAAAAATGGTTATAAAGGCATGAGAGATGATCACCTCCAATCCACCCAATCACATGCCTTCTTACACATGCAAATGCATGAAAGGTAATTGGACCAAAATGGTCTTGGAAAGACCATCCAATAAGAACCCATCTAACTTGTAAGAAGTGCATGTAAAATGATTGGCCCTTTTTGTCTTGGGAAGGGGGGGGGGCGGCCTAGCTTATTTTATAAAAAAAAATTCAATTCTTTTTATAAAATTTAAGTCTTGTTTATGCCTTTTATAAAATATTACACCATTTGTTTGCAAGACTTTATGTAATCTTTTATAATGTTATTTAACCCATTAAATAACAAAATAAAATATTCTCTCAAAATAAATTATCCATATAATTTATTAGTTTCTCAAGTGTAATTATTTAGAAAACCAATTTCTAAATATTGTAAGTGTTAATATTTATTTGTTTGATCATATCACAAATAAATAATATAAGTGTTTGTCTAGCTTGTTATTGGGTATGACTCGACTTGGATCATAACGCATTAGCCACATCAATTTAATATGTGTCTTGGGCATACAGAGTCCAACAATCTCCCACTTGCACAAGATACATAGAAGATTGATGCAAGCAGTAAATGACGCCTAACTACGGTTTACTACCCCCAATACGTATGACTATATTTGCCATTCAATAACATCATCCCTTTCAAGTCCCTTACTTGAACATGATTTAGGTGAATCTATCATTTATCCTTTCGTTACAGATGTCATGTTAAATCCAGAGACATAGAGTGATCACTCTCTGTTGATTTAACTTTATCAGGCCTTAGACATCTTACTCTCAACGAATAAGAGGAACAAATCCCTTCTTGACTACATACGTCTCTCACAACCACCTTGTACCACACCCGAGCTCAGCCTTATGTACTGTCATATTACTGACAGCGAAGAAATAAGTCAAGGCATAATATTTGGTGAATATCAAGACCCAATATGTATCTCAGGTCAGAGGATACTATGATATTCGCCTTAACTCAAATTTACTTATGATCAATCACAAATGATTCCATGCAGTAATATTTGAGAGCGAGTCAGTCCAATATTTGTATCCCACAAATATCTATGAACTTTGGCAGCAACACTTTGCTCTATATTCATTCTAAATGAATATCCACCAATCCAAGTTCATAATAGTCATACATTCATATTTGTTCCCACAATTATTATTGACTACGGACATTTAGAATAATTAAGTTATTCACGGATTTAAACATGCTAATATGAAACGTAACTCAAAATACCATAAATGAGTTAAAATAACAATTGTTTCAATATCCAAATACAAAATTTGATCAAATCCAATCACTAGAATATCGAAGTCCTAAGGAACATGTGTGACCCTCATGTTTTCCTCTGTCAAGGAGCTTCGTGAGTGGATCCGCAATGTTTTGATCGGTGTGAACTTGGCGGATACATATCTTTCCTTTTTCAACTTCATCCCTTATGTAGTTGAATCTCCGCTCGATATGTCTAGTCTTTTGGTGCGCACGAGGTTCCTTGATTTGAGCAATCGCACCCTCGTTGTCACAAAAGATCTCTAGGGGATCTTGAATGGTAGGGACCACCCCTAGGTCGGCTATAAATTTCTTCAGCCATGCAGCTTCCTGGGCTGCCAATGAAGCGGCGATGTATTCTGATTCTGTAGTGGACAATGCTACCACGTCTTGTTTTGAGCTCTTCCAGGAGACTGCTCCTCCATTTAAAATGAAGACATACCCCGATTGCGATCGAGAATCACTTCGATCGGTTTGGAAACTCGCGTCCGTGTAACCCTTTACAACGAGTTCCTCCTCACCAGATCCATATATTAAGAACATATCCTTAGTCCTCCTAAGATATTTCAATATGCTTTTAACAGCCATCCAATGACTGTTACCTGGATTTTGTTGGTATCTACTCGTCATGCTCAAGTCGCATGAGACGTCCGGCCTAGTGCATATCATTGCATACATGATGGATCCTATAGCTGACGCATATGGGATTCTTTTCATTTTCTCTTGCTCATCCTTTGAGCTTGGACATTGAGATGTATTTAAAATTGTCCCCTTTTGAATAGGTACAAAACCTCTCTTAGAGTTCTCCATTTGGAACCTATTCAAGACTTTGTCAATGTATGCACTTTGGTTTAAACCTATCAAGCGCCTTGATCTATCCCTATAGACCTTTATTCCCAGAATGTAGGCTACTTCACCAAGATCCTTAATGGAAAAACAACTTCCAAGCCAAGCTTTTACACCTTCCATGGTTGGAATGTCATTCCCAAATAGTAGAATGTCATCGACATACAGTACTAAGAAAGTGATGATGCTCCCACTAGCCTTCTTATACACACAAGCTTCATCGCCGTTCTTGATGAATCCAAAATTCTTAATTTCTTCATCAAAACGGTGATTCCAACTTCTAGATGCTTGTTTCAATCCATAGATTGATTTCTTTAACTTGCATACTTTGTCAGGATGTTTTGGATCGACAAAACCTTCAGGCTGAACCATATAGACATCTTCATCAAGATATCCATTGAGAAATGCCGTTTTGACATCCAATTGCCAGATCTCGTAGTCATAATATGCGGCTATGGCAAATAATATCCTGATTGACTTTAGCATCGCCACAGGCGAGAAGGTCTCATCATAATCAATCCCTTGAGTTTGAGTGAAACCTTTTGCTACAAGTCTTGCTTTGTAAGTATCCAAGTTACCATGCATATCAGTTTTCTTCTTGAAAACCCACTTACTTCCAACTACTTTAGAGTTAAGTGGTGGCACAACCAATTCCCAAACTTGGTTGTCATACATGGATTGCATCTCTATGTTTATGGCTTCAAGCCATTTGTCGCAATCGGATTTTGACATTGCATCATGGTATGTGGTTGGTTCATCTGAATCTACCACGTAGCATCCATCCATGAAAAATCCATATCTTTCAGGTGGATTGCTAATTCTACCAGATCTGCGAACATTTTGTGTATTTCGATCAACCTCTTGATCGATTTCAACAACCTCTTGTTGAGTGCTAGTATCAACCAAACATGTATCGTCTTGTGGTTCTTGATCCTCCTCAAGTTCCACTGTTCTATCACTAGTTCCTTCCATAAGGAACTTAGCTTCTAAGAACTTACCCTTTCGAGCAACAAATACCTTTTGCTCAGTTGGGTCGTAGAAATAGTATCCTATATCATCTTTAGGATAACCTACAAAGATACACTTAGTAGATCGGACTTCCAATTTATTTGGAGTGTATTGCTTAACATAAGCTTCACAACCCCAAACCCTTAAGAATGATAATGATGGAGGGTTTCCGTGTCATATTTCAAAAGGTGTCTTTTCCACTTTCTTGGTTGGGGCCATATTTAATATACGGACTGCGGAGAGCAAAGCGTAACCCCAAAATGATAGAGGCAATGTGCTTCTAGCCATCATAGATCGAACCATATCTAATAGAGTTCGATTTCTCCTTTCGGACACACCATTGTGTTGTGGTGTTCCAGTTGGAGTAAGTTGTGAGATAATCCCACAACTCCTAAGATGATCTTGAAAGGCACCACTAAGGTATTCACCTCCTCTATCGGTGCGAAGGACTTTGATTGTTTTCTTGAGTTGATTTTCTACTTCACTTTTGAAGTCTTTGAACATTTCAAATGCTTCATCCTTGTGTTTTAGTAAATACACATAACCATAACGACTATAGTCGTCGGTAAAGGTAATGAAGTATCTTTCACCATTCCTAGTCATCGGCTTAAAAGGACCACATACATCTGAATGTATGATACCTAATAAGTCCTTAGCCCTTTCAAATGTTCCACTAAAGGGCGTCTTGGTCATTTTGCCTTGTAAACAAGATTCGCATACATCAAATGAATTATCTTCATTTGTATTTAAAAGACCATTTTTCTGAAGTGTATGCATGCGATTCTTGCTTATATGTCCAAGGCGACAATGCCAAAGGTAGGAATCACTCAAATCTATTTTGAGTTTCTTGTTGGTTACTTGGTACATTGAGCTATCATATGATGCGTTATCATGATCTAATTCATAAATACCATTTAAAGACATAGATTTAAAATAAAACACATCATTCATAGAAACATAAATGTCTTGGTTAACAAATTCGAAATTAAAACCAGATTGTTTTAAAAGGGAAACTGAAATTATGTTCCTAGTCAGACTAGGAGCATACAAAACATTCTTCAAAATGACTTCCAAACCACTTGGAAGTTCTAAAACGTAGTCTCCTTGAGCTTCGACTTCAACTTTTGCTCCGTTGCCCATAAAGAGACTAGCGTCCCCTTTCTTGTAATGTTTATTTCTTTTGAACCCCTGCAACGAATTGCAAATATGAGTTCCACATCCGGTATCTAGTACCCATGTGTTAGAAGAAATAACATTAAGCTCAACATGTATCATAAAGATAGTACCTGAGGTCTGCCCTGCATCCCTCTTGTTTTTCAACTCTTTGAGATAGGTTGGACAATTTCTCTTCCAATGTCCTATCTCACCACATTCAAAACATGGGTCATTCGTAGCAACCTTTTGCTTCTTTTCTTTTGGTTTGGCGGGTTCTGCTTTAGCTTTTCCTTTTCCCTTTCCCTTGACGTGTCCCTTTCTTTTAGCATTGGTTGCTTTAGAGTCGGGGTGGGGCCTTTTCTTATATCCTCCTTCATTGATCGCTAGGACGGGTAAAGCCTTTTTGCCCATACTTGCTTCGGCCGTTTTGAGCATTGCATGAAGCTCACCAATGCTCTTGTCCCATCCATTCATGTTGTAATTCATAACAAAGCTCTCAAATTTCTTTGTTAAAGAGTTGAGGATCAAATCCGTAGCCAACTCTTTGGAGACGGGACAATTTAGCCGTTCGAGGCGATCAATGTGGCTTTTCATCTTGAGAACATAAGATGATACCGATTGGGTTTCCTCCATTCGACATGCATGAAGCGCCCGAACAGTTTCGAAGCGTTCTACCCTTGCTTGTTGTAGGAACATTTCCTTTAACTGGGTAATCATGTCGTATGCCCCGTGGTGTTCAAAATCCTTTTGAATTTCGGGAATCATAGTTCCCAACATGAGGCATGAGGCTTGCATGGAGTCCTCGGTATACTTAACCCAATCGTTGTAGGCTTCCACATCTTCCACGTTAGGTTCATCGGGAATAGGATCATCCAACACATAGGATATCTTCTCTTGCTTGAGAACGATTCTCAAGTTTCGAAACCAATCCATGAAGTTGTTATGGTTGAGACGATCCTTTTCAAGGATGGTTCTTAGTGATAGGTTTCGGACGGTTTGGGTAATCGGGTTTGCATTGTTAGCGGCCATCTACAAAATTTAACAAGTTCAATTTTAGTATTTTCGATATTATTATATTTTAATCATTAATACCCTTTTGTGTCTTAAAGACAATTAATAATTAAAATCTAGAATCCAACGTTACATTTAAATATTGGTTAGGTGACCTTTATCCCTCTATTTAAATTAACAAGGTAGTCAACGTTCGACAATTGCAACTCTTTGCAATTTCTAGCCATATGGGATCGGTTAAACATCTATATGTTTAGTTGGCATGTTTAATTCCATCAACACCTTTGTTCCCCATGCTTTGGTGACCCTAAGTTCATGGTTTCCAAATCAAGTCGTCCAACTTACACACACGTGTGAGTTTATACACATAAGTGGTTAGGTGACCTTTATCCCACAAACATGGTAAACCCACCTCGAACATACAAGTTCCCTCAAATGTGGTTAGGTGACCTTTATCCCACAATAAGAGTTCCCAAGTATTTCGAGTGTTGTATAAAAGGATGGTGTTTGACTTGTTTTATAAAAGGGTTTTCAATATTTCAAAATTCTAGTTAGAAAATATTATGTACCATACATTTGCACGCATTCAAATTAATGGTACTTTAGTGAAAACTAATTTTCAAGGTTCTTTTTAATAAAACCCATTTTATTATAAAAATCATTAATTTTTAATAAAACCTTTTATTAACCATTTTAATGATTTTGTTAAGAACCAATTTTACGCTTGTTGTTGATTATTAGTTTGTTAAGTCATGCATATCGACATATCATCTAAACAACAAAATAAGCAACCAAACAAGCACATCATTCATAATAATAGGTGCATAGCCATAGCCAACTATTTTGACAACACTTGTTAGCCGAAACAAGTGTGCCAAAAGGTCCTTCCTAAGGGGTGAAAAATGACACAAGTTATGTGTCGTTGAACTCCCACTTGATCCCGCATCCAAATGCTTCAAGTCTCCTTCTTGTGTTGTGATTTCTCCACCTTCTTTGGGCTTCCAAAAGTCTTTTATATTCAGCTCCAAACTCCTTTGGACTCCAAAAATGAGTTTTGGTTATCGGGTTAAAATCCCGTTGAGAACGATGAAGTTCTTTGGACCGAATATTATGGTCCAAACCAAAAGCTCATTCTTGTGTGCATCTTCTTTTACAAAATATATCCTAATACATTTTTCTAGTAAAATAAAATACACCTAATCTATTTATTTTACATACCAAATGAAAATAAATAAATTACATATCTTCTAATGGAAGAACAAAATAATAATTATTACAACCCATTGAAATAATAAATAACAACACAATCATTCAACACAAGGTCATGGCTAGGTCATATGCACCAAAATATATATCCAAATGTATATATATTAATTTCAAGAAGCATAAAAAAAATGGTTCCCTTTTATAAACATTTTCGGCTATGTTCAAAAAACCGAAAAGGTAAGTTTTGTCCAAACAAACAAATCATCCATATCAAATAAATTTTTCAAGATTCTCTTATGCATGTAAGAAAATAATCTTGAAAAACAAAGGGTTAACCATGTTAAAATTTTCGGCCATAGGGTTTTATTCAAACCCGAAACCCGAAATTTTTAATCTATTGAAGTATGCACTCACATAAGCGGCTCTAGATGCCATTGATGGGATTTTAACATGTTTATCAAAGCAATTTCATCCATATGAAATAAAAACGCAGCGGAAATAATGTTTAAAACATGTTACTTTTATAAGATATAAAACCATTTTAATGCAAAATCCCAAAACCCGGATCCATATATGAAGATGCATACTATCAAACATAACCATAGGGTGTTTAGAAAAACTACCTTCTTGGAGTAATAGGATGATGAAAGGGATGATGATTCTTGAAATGGTTGTCCTCAAGAGTAGAAGACCTCAAGCTTGTATACCCCAAGCTTCCAACAAACACCACAATATTAGCTAGGATTTAACACACTTGATCAAAACCGAAAACCTTGAGAACCCCTTCTAATGGCCGATTTTGAGAGCCAAAATAACACAAGTCTTACACCAATTTTGTGAACTAAAAATGGTTATAAAGGCATGAGAGATGATCACCTCCAATCCACCCAATCACATGCCTTCTTACACATGCAAATGCATGAAAGGTAATTGGACCAAAATGGTCTTGGAAAGACCATCCAATAAGAACCCATCTAACTTGTAAGAAGTGCATGTAAAATGATTGGCCCTTTTTGTCTTGGGAAGGGGGGGGGGCGGCCTAGCTTATTTTATAAAAAAAATTCAATTCTTTTTATAAAATTTAAGTCTTGTTTATTTTGTACCTTTTATAAAATATTACACCATATGTTTGCAAGACTTTATGTAATCTTTTATAATGTTATTTAACCCATTAAATAACAAAATAAAATATTCTCTCAAAATAAATTATCCATATAATTTATTAGTTTCTCAAGTGTAATTATTTAGAAAACCAATTTCTAAATATTGTAAGTGTTAATATTTATTTGTTTGATCATATCACAAATAAATAATATAAGTGTTTATCTAGCTTGTTATTGGGTATGACTCGACTTGGATCATAACGCATTAGCCACATCAATTTAATATGTGTCTTGGGCATACAGAGTCCAACAAATTGATCGTTGAGTAACAACCTCGCATTTTATAATCCGACTACTTAGTTCTCTTTCATCACAAACAGATAATCAAACACGAGCCATGTTGAAGAAACACTAGATAAATGGTCGAGACCAAAGTATCTAGGGGGTTTGAATCCGCATAAAAGGGTTAGTTCTCTCTCGATTGATTCAGTTGCTACCGAGCTTCTTCTCCGGTGATTCTGCAAAACAGAGCACTGTTAGCCTCGTCAAGGGGAGAAGGGGGTTCTCTCCTTGACCCGACTCCGGTGTGAGAATAAGTATTGGTTATGGAGAAGATAAAGTATTTGAGAAGTGAATGTGATCTGAGTTTATACCTGAATAGTTCTCGTATTTATAACCGGGAGTTTGGGAGGGAAAACCTGTTATTGAAAAGATAACGGAAGATGCTAACGCCGTAGCGGTTACGTTTCCTTCCATCACGTTCTTCTAAATCCACGTTAAGTTTCCTTGATCCGATGTGAATACACACGGATCGTGACTTGATCTACGGCTGGGGAATTGCCACGTGGAAAGTGATCAAGTGGAGATCTTTCTCCAATTACATGCTATTGTTGTGATTTCAGGAATGTTTATGGTAATGACACGTGTCCAGACGGTTATAATCGTCTGGGTGGTGCACGATCATATTCTTTCTAGAAGATTACTGCTGTAATCTGGTGTGACACCTTACTGTGTGTACACAGCTGAATAAATCCCAAGTCTGGGTAAAATGATATCCATGTTTGGATATTTGGGCGGAAGTATTGATCTCAGGGTTTTAACCCTTTGCTAAATGGAAGGTGGCGCAAGGATTTTATGCTTTCCTTTGGGCGCGCGACTACCACTTGTTGATTTTTTCCTCCCTTCTGTAAGACCAATGCGCAGTCGCGCAAGGTTAAAAGGTTGAAAGGCCAGTTGGTGGTATGGTCTCAAATCCTTTTTATGAGGTTTTTGGGACCTTACCCCTTCACATGTCTATGTGGTTCTTTCTAGTTAAGCATAAACATTAGTGTGGATTAAAACCTGAAATCTAGGATGGTCGCTTGTTCCTAATCTGTTTACAAAAACACTCTTTGAGTTGCAATTTAATTAGTTAATATTAGTTCTTAAAATCAAAACAATCAACTCTTGAATTTTAATTTCTGCAATTTTAGTTTAATATTAGTTTTAGTGCAAAGCTACATAATCGACACACTTTCCACATGTGACAACCGGTAATTAACGGCCTCTAATTTCGAGATTAACAAACGTTTAGTCAATAACAAGTAGTTTTTAAGGCACGAATTAACTTAATTAGGCCTTTGGAGTGCCTAGGAACGTCCATTCGGCTTTACAGTGCACGAACGGTGGTTTACGGGAAAACCTGTTAAATATTAAATGATAACAAACTGAAACCGTGCGAACTACTGACAATGCCGACAAATACACGTTTTATACGCGTATTTTATACTTATAAATTTAGTTTTTGCGAATTTATCGTGCTTCCGTACGTTACAAAGCGCAAACGTGAACGAAAAACGTGACTTTAGGAATGCATCGGCAACGAAACGGAAGCAATAGAGACGCGTGTTACCTCCAAAACTTAAATTTTACGCTATATTTTGCTCCGTAATAAAATTTTGGGAACCATAGTCGAAGTCGGATCGGAAAACGGATTAAAACAGTCAACTCGGGTCTCGTTTCGGGTTCAGGTCAACCTAGTCAACACAGCGGGTTGACTGGTCAAAGGTGGTCAATGATGGTCAACATCAGATTCGAGTTCAGGTTCGGTCAAACATGGTCAACATCAGATTCGGTTCGGGTTCGGTCAAACATGGTCAACATTAGATTCGGTTCGGGTCAATTTCTATACGATCCGTAATCATGATTACATTTTGATTATATGTGTTAGACTTAATTTTGTACGACTGTCGTTGCACGTCTAGCAAAACTCCATACATTCACAAGGTTACATTACACACACTAGGTGATTTTTTTTTAGTAATTATTGGTACATGTTTAAACGATTTGACGAACACAAGCATTAGTGACACATAAATTAAAATGCTAGGAAAGCATTTTTCAAGTTATTCTTATGCATGATATATTATTATATGCATTTAAAAGTGAGCTTATTTAATCTTTATATTTTAATGTGTGTTCACATATTATAAAGACTGTTAGCTCCCGAACACAAATGTATATGTATTTTATATATACACAAAACATGTACATATGTAGTTTTAAAATTCTTGTGTTTTAATTTATAAAACGTAGCCTCTACAAATCTCATAAACAAAGTTAATAAAAATCCAGGACTTCAAACCATGACTTTTCCCTGGTGATATATATGCATCTACTCCAACTTCATGTGTATATATCTCATATTTATCAAGGCTTAATGTGATCTAAAATGCTCAAATCATCGTGTTACTAAGTTTGAAACACTAGTCATTTGTTTATTCAAACAATTAGTTCAACCCTTCATTTTAAAAAAATAAGAGAGAAGTCAAATCTTGTCAACCTTATCCAAGACCACACTCAACATGAAGCCGAACACTCACTTGCATTATTTCTGACTCCATGCTTTTGTATTCCCCATGCATATGTTAGTACAAACACAATCATGGAGCCTAATGAAACTCACTGAATCTAGTTTTGATACAACCAATATCACTGACTTCTTGGTTCCAAGCCTTCAAAGTTCTAGTTAAATTCCAAGTCTAGTTAACATTCTTAAAACCTCATATCAACCTCCCTCTCGGCTCTTTACTCCCTCTCCTTTTCGGTTCCTTAACCAACTCCTAAAGCTCACAACTACAAGGCAACAAGACACCCAGGTTCAGGTGGTTTGCAAGTTCTAGCTCAAGCTTCAAATTCTTACATTTATATTGTAGGATCGGACTTCGACCTAAACGAGTCGTTCGGAAGAGCTCAAATCCGTTTCAGCGGCGGAAACAAAGAAACGGACGTATACACAGCTTGTATCACACTTTAATCCTCTTGTATATTGATATAACAGCGATTACAGTAAGAGGAAATACCGGCAGCACCTCGGTATCAGTTCTAAACTCCGTTACAAATGAAATGTATGACAAGCCTATATATACTAGTTGTGAACCGCTCGAAAGACATGTACATAAAAGCGGTTCAGCAACGTTCATAAAAGCGATTCACCTTGTGACGTAAAAGCGATTCAGCTCATGACATAAAAACGGTTCCCATGTTGACATAAAGGCGGACTGACAAGCTGATCATATAAGCGATGCACCATGTTGACTTTTGACAACACATGAAACTCTTTTCATTGGTCCTTAAATTTGCATCTCCCCATTGGACCTCATGTTGGTCCAATCAACATCAACTAGGCATTTAAGCTTTTGCAACTTTAGTTGTGTTTTGTCGTTTGCTGTTGATGATGATCATAGGATTTTTGATGATGTCACATGATGTCATCATTAAGCATGATGACATCATGCTTGACCATATCCACATCGCAACCCGAACTCGACATTAGACGTAGTCGACAGATGACTGCACCAACAGACTCCCCCTCAGATGTTGACGAGTCTTAAGTGTCGAGTCTTCAACGACTTCAGTCTTTAACACAGTCTTTGGACTTCTCTCTCTATCTTCAGAATCTTCAGGCTCCCCCTTTCGTCAAGCTTCCGTGCTTTTGGGATCGACACCTGGCTTTGCGTATCAACAGATTGAATGTTGACAGAATCTTCAGTGAGAGTCTTCAACATGACATTCTCGGATATAGTTTGGTCTTCTTCAAGAATTCTGCCTGGATCTAACTTTCTTTGGCTATAACCTTCATCAAACTCCCCCTATCACTCTGCTAGGATAGTTGTCTGGGATTTTGTTACCACCATCGAAATTATCTCCTGGCTTCTCTCTGTTCAGTTCATCATCTCTGGTTCTGATATATCTCCTGGCTATCTGTAGCAACAGGATCAGAAACCTGCAAAACTCAACCACTCTATCACAAAACAGAATAATTGTGATTCAATTTAATGAATCAACTTAATCATGTGATACCGTTTTTCAATTAACCACTGCTTCACAAATTTGAAACATTTCAATTACTGATTCAACCTACTGAATCATTTTAAACATTTCAAATGTCTTAACCAACCTGTATGTTCATCAAGTTTAGCCTTTGAGATTTCGAAAATCAGCTCTTCACCATCAGTTGTCGAAAATCTTTTTGGATTTTTGAAAATATGAAACATAAATGCAAAAACAGAAATTTAAATGCAAAACAAACATATTTTTGTGAGTTTGTGCAAGAGGATCATATCAGTTTTTGAGACATAACACAAGCACCGTTAAGCTTTTAATCGTTTTAGGTTCTAAACGATTCACGTTGATTGACGATATAGTTGTCCTCTTAAATTTTCATACAATTTTCAATCTATTCAGGATACTATTTAGGTATTTTATGAACTTAGTTCAATTCATGTGTCCCACCTCTTGAATATACTCCCGTATCCAGAATCCCAATATTCAGTCTTACAGGTATGAACACTACAATGATGTCTGTACATAAATTAGGGGAAAGATGCGAGAACTGAGGGATCTCAGGTCAGAACTTCCGTTCAGCAGAGAGATATCAGCTTCGACTTAGCAGTGTGTCCCCTTTAGAGGATCTTTTCAGCTACAACAGATGATTATCAATTTTATTGTCTAATCAACTGAGGGCTTTATGCTATATTTCAAGCATTTTGTGGAAAGTATTAGCCAAGGACTAGGTCAGAACTACCGTTCAGCAGAAGTCCCGGAATAATACCCCAGACATCATAGAGTATAAACACCTAGTATATCAGAATACGAGACCTTTCAAACGAGATTTCAGGGGTTACCTATATATCCAAGTAGTGTTCCCCACGAATTTCATAAGTTTGAAATTTTAGGTTTATATCCCGAATAAATCTACTAAATGTACAAAAACCTATCGTCACATCATCAGTGAGACCGTTTATCACATTTTACATTACATTTCTTTAGCATGCTGTGATAGTCCACTGATTTACTATCATTTCCTCTTTTTCACAACAAAACTCATTTTTAATTTTTAATGTTTTTGACATTTTCAAATTTTCTAATTTTTTTAAAATTTTTCTCCCCCTAAAATCAAAATATGTTTCAATTTTGATTTTCTGGGAAAATTTGAAACAAACTGTACAAACTTGACAACCTGATGAGAATCACTTCAATTCTCTATCCACCTGGCATAAACAATCAGAACTCCCCCTCACAACAAACTATTTTCCCATTGTGATTTCAAAACACTTAAGTTTGTTTTAATCAAAATGGCTTTTCCGGAAAACTTAGTTTGTTTACCAAACAGTTTAGGTACGGGGTTACTTCATCATCTTGTTTTCTACACAAAAGTAGGAAAATCCAAGTACAAGTTAATGTCCTTGATTTACCATATGCAGTCCAGAATCCTCTGTACCACTTGTAAAACATTCATAAACACAACCAAACCTCTTTACCGTTTGCATGATTGACGTTACCGAATAAAATTTTAGACAGATGCCGATTCATGATCCACGATACCATCTTGGGATCTCCGGCAATTCCTGCAAAATCTTCCAACACAGATTTAAAAAGATGCCGATTCATGCTCCACTCTTACAAACCTGGGAGCTCCGGCAAGTCAGGTTTTTCTATTTGAAAAGTTTCACCCAAGCCTGACCAGCCTTGGGTGATTTTGAATTCTTATTCAACAATGGTGGAAAATTTTTCTCATCCATTGTTAAACTAGAATTCTCGATCTTTACCTCAACACATGGCTCTTCTGGTTTTACCATACCAGAATCATTGCCTGAATGTGGCTTGTCTGACTTTAATGAGTCAGATTCATCGCCGACATGTGGCTCCTTTGTTTTCGAAGAAACACATTCATCGCCAGGAAGTGAAAACTTCACTTTCTTCTTCTTCTTATCCTCTTTAGTCCTCAGATTTGTATCTGATGAATTCGACTTGCTTGACTTTGCAGTTGAGGGAGTTGATTCATCAGCACTCTTCTTTGATCTGTCGGATGAACTCGAGGACAAAATCTTTTCGAGATATTCTCTCGCTTTCTTTCTCTTTTTCCTCAGTCGATCTTTCTGCCCCTGAGAAAGCTTCACTTTTGTTTCTTGAACTTTAGGTTCTTTGACCTTCTGTTCTCTGACGTTTTGGCCCGAAACTTTCAATTCTTTGGGCTTGACAACGACTGGTATCTTCTTTGCCATTTTCTGAGAATTAGCCCTCAATCTGTCATGCGATCTCTTTGGGCAATCTCTGGCAATATGACCTTTGATATTGCAATTGTAGCACCTCCTGGTCTCATAACTCCAGTATTGGCAGTTAACAGCAATATGCCCCTGATATCCGCAACTGTAGCACACCCTGTTATCATACCAGTTTCCACCTTTTTCACACCAAATGCTCAGATCATAGCATTGTCTGGCTTGGTGATATTCCTTCCTCAAATGTGCTGGTTTTGACGCTTTTGCACTGTGGTTTGTTCTGCACACAACAAATTTTGAATTTTCATTTTCAATTTTTTGTAATTTTTTCTTTTGATTGGATGATCGTACTGATGAGTTTTTTCTTTCATTTTTAAAGTTTTGATTCTGTTTTACAATCTTCTTCACAGGTTTTTGCTTAGAGCATTCACCTTTTTCAGTTGATTGCAGAACAGTTTTCTGAAATTTTTCTTTCAACTTTAAAAACAATTTTTGTTTTTCTTTCTTAACATTTTCATCATCAGACTCTGTCACAGACTCATCTGCTGAATAAAATTTCTCATTTTCCTCATCAGTTTTATCATCACAATCTTTGACTTTGACTTTGACTTTGTCAACGTTTGTAGCCTTTTCACTCATCGGAACTGAATTGATCGGTTTTGGACAAGGAATATTCAACTTGTCAGATTTAGTCGCAAAACTGATCAATTTCTTCTCAAGTTTATCTATCTTGGTCCTGGAATTCTTAGCTTCTTCCTCAAGCTGAGATATTCTCTCAAGATGAGACTTGATGGAATTGTCATTCTCAACCTTCAAACTTTCAAGAACAGACTTTTCATTTATCAAAATTTTGATCTGTTCCTGAAATTTTGATTCATTGGCTTTTAGATTCTTGTTTTCAAGCTTTATCCAGAAATCCTCATCTTCTGACGATTTCTTTTTGCTTTCAAGCTCTTTCACTAACTCTTTGATTCTCTTTTGAGCGCTTTCACCTTCTTTTTCAAGTTCGACAATCTTCTGAAGATGGGAATTTATCATCTTTTGTTTTTCAATGTTGTTTTTACTAAACACATTTTTCCCATCTTCAAGAATTTTCACTTGCCCCTCAAATTCTTGATATTTCAAAGTCAAACTGTTAAAATCAATCAACAGTTTGTCATTTTCTGCTTTCAACTTCTCACAATCTTTTTCCAGAGAAAGAATCTGGTTTTCAGCAACGTGCTTCTCGTCTTTCAACTTTTTGACTTCAAATGCCAAACATTCTATGTCTCTCACAAGTTTGTCATTGTCAGTCTTAAAGTTATCGCATGTTGAGCACATTGTTTCATTCTTCACCGATTCTTCAGCTTTTGAAGTTTCTTCTTCCTTTGCTATCAATGTACCTGCACAAAACAATTTAACGAAATCAAAAGGATTTCCATTATTATCCATATAACAACCTCGTTTGAAATCGTATTTCAGCACATGTTTTGCCCTGATACATTTAGTAACCCTTTGGTGCATCTCTTCAATCACATCTGAACTTAGATCTAGCATATTATATTCCAAAACCTTGATCAAATCTTTCTTTTTCTTTCTGGTTTCAAGTTCATGAGTTTGAAGTTTGCTGATGAATTGATTTAGAGGTAGTTTTGAAAAATTTGAGTTCTCCCTTAAATTCTTCAAACATTTACTCCATTCAATCGGTAATGCATCTGCAAATTTTTCCAATTTTTCAACATTTGACGGATATATCTCATGATCTTTCAGATAATTCAGTAAAACACTATATCGGTCTCTAAGATCATCCAATGTTTCATCTTTCAAACACACAAAATATTTGAACCTTTTTGCCCATCCATCTTTGCTCACTTTTCTATAACCCTCATCTAGAAATCCGTGATGCCAATCATTAAATCTTTCGAAATAATAGTTCTCCTGTTCATCAAACACCATTGCCATTTTTCAACCTTATGTTTGTTGAAGATTCGTGAACCCGTTCCAATGAATGTAGATTGTTAACTCAAATGCCCCCAAATTTTGATAGACAAATAATGGTTCTTTTTATTTTTGTTTTGTTTGTTTTGTTTACAGTGCACTTACAAACTAAACATGGGCTCTTATGTGTAAGTGGGGTGGACGGCAACCTTTTTAATTTTTTATATATCCGATGGTTCACATGCAAATAGGTGATGCTAGATGTTGAATGATGGATGATGTTTATGGGCGGTGCAAGGGGCCAATATGTTTTATGGACTGTAATGGGAAATGGGCGGCAGGAATAAGTGGATTGGGCCAATAAAAAGGTGATGTTTTAAAGTGGGCGGCTATGATTTTTTAATTGGATGATGTTTAGTGACAAACAATTGTGGAACGGTGCATTTAATGATGGAGCAGTATATATGTGGATGTCATAAAAGCGAGTCACGTGAAGTAATCCTATGAGCGATCCAGGTAAGGTCAAATGAGCGGTTCACACTTTATACTTTTGAGCGGTTCAAGAACGAATTTTCGAGCGGTTCCAGATATATGGCACCCGCCTATTTGGAAGTAGGTTGAACCGCTTATACGGCACCCGCTTTTAAGGCATGTATTACGAGCGGTTCCAGACACTATTTTCGAGCGGTTCCCGAAGTGATGTCAGCAAACATGGACCGCTTTTAGAGCGAAAATTCAATTTTAATCAGTTTTAAGCCGAATTAAAGTCTGAAACTTTCCAGGCTTTGTTAAAACATGATTTCGCACACAATATGTAAATTTGAAGCAATTTTGACCGTAAAAAGTTACGTTTTTCGAAAAAGAAAGGTGTAGAAGCAGAAAATTGATGAGAAACGAGCTGTATATGCGAGATCTCCTCCTCCTTGGCTCTGATACCAATTGTAGGATCAGACTTCGACCTAAACGAGTCGTTCGGAAGAGCTCAAATCCGTTTCAGCGGCGGAAACAAAGAAACGGACGTATACACAGCTTGTATCACACTTTAATCCTCTTGTATATTGATATAACAGCGATTACAGTAAGAGGAAATACCGGCAGCACCTCGGTATCAGTTCTAAACTCCGTTACAAATGAAATGTATGACAAGCCTATATATACTAGTTGTGAACCGCTCGAAAGACATGTACATAAAAGCGGTTCAGCAACGTTCATAAAAGCGATTCACCTTGTGACGTAAAAGCGATTCAGCTCAAGACATAAAAACGGTTCCCATGTTGACATAAAGGCGGACTGACAAGCTGATCATATAAGCGATGCACCATGTTGACTTTTGACAACACATGAAACTCTTTTCATTGGTCCTTAAATTTGCATCTCCCCATTGGACCTCATGTTGGTCCAATCAACATCAACTAGGCATTTAAGCTTTTGCAACTTTAGTTGTGTTTTGTCGTTTGCTGTTGATGATGATCATAGGATTTTTGATGATGTCACATGATGTCATCATTAAGCATGATGACATCATGCTTGACCATATCCGCATCGCAACCCGAACTCGACATTAGACGTAGTCGACAGATGACTGCACCAACATATATGCCACTCCATTTTGGCTCAATTTAAGCCCCTTCTCGGCCTCCCCTGAACCAAATTCAAATTCATCTACGAGCAAGAATTTCAAGGCAAGAAAAATTTCATCAAGTACCCAAGCTCTTTTGTCCTAAACTCGACCTTCTCATTTCGCGGTTGTTCGTAAGTTTCATACTCACGCCCATTCTTTTGTTCTCATATTTCTTATTCATGAATCAAGAACACCCAAGTAGTTAGCTTGACAAAAGAAAAAAAAATTAAATTCATCAATTTCAAAAGGGTACATTATACAGAACTTAGTTTTCTATAAAAATATATGAAGTAACAACTGGGTTCTTACATGAAAATACATGATTTATAAACTGGTCTTTTTTTTTACAAGTATTATGGAGGTTTAAACATGAGGAATGACATAATACACATACATAATAACAAATGATATATCTGAGACTTGGTTCAAGGAATAATTTCGGATTTTCATGATATAAATTTCAAAAAAAAAAAAAAAAAACCTTGATAGAAACCAGATGGTTATCCAAGGTATTCTTTACAATCCAAGAATGTATTTATGTGTATATGTATATAAATAGATTACATATATGGACTCTTGTAAAGACTTGGATTAATTATTTTGGAATAAACTACTTCATACATGCCTTTCACGTTGAATGTAAACTTTTTACAAGACATTTATATATACATTTATGTGTTCACAAATAATAATGGTTTCATAACTCAAGGACTGGTTATAATAATTTCTACCATCTATGTTTGTATACTCTATATAAATATATATTTTTGAAAAATCAAAGACATATTACCAATGGTTTGTCGAGTTTAAACAATACAAAAATGAGTAGTATTTCAATCAAGACTAGCTAGTTGGGTGGACTATTTATATAGCCGACTTTTAGGCTACAATTAGCTCATAGACCTTAAGGTGTCCTGTGTGTTTTAGGGCACGAGTAGGCCGTCTTGCATTTATTTCGGGCTTTTCTAAGCTAGCTTTGCACAGGAACATCCAGGTGAGTTCATAACCCCCACGTTTTACTGTTTTACATTTTTTTATAAATGTTTTCGGGGGTGGAAAGACATGCAAGTTTTTGCAAAAGAAAACACTATTTCGATGAACGGGAACACATATTTATAAACCATGTTGCAAATGAATTTCAACAAACTCGAAAGGTTTACGAAAGGTTTATACTAAACGTACCGGTTTTACAAAATAAACGCGTATTTTCGCAAACGTGCATGATTTTCATGACTAGTGACGAGAATGTCCTAGTTACAACTACGGGACTGGGTTGGCCTGCGTACGAAAAATGAGACAACTCAGTGAGATCACGTCCCCCTTTTCTTTCAACGTTTCGGTTTACAACTTTCGGGGGAAAATACATGTCAAACTTAGGTATGATTAAGTTATGGAATGAACTCTTAGATCATGTGAGCATAGGCTGTAACTGAGGTGCCATTAATCCTTTTGAGGACCAAGGAACAAAGGTTAGATCTAATGGGTACGGGCGAGCCCCACTCACGGTCCAAGGGTGACCACTAGAGTGCTGTTGTGTCCATCGTCGAGAGTTCGACACTTAAATTGCCTACGCGGGTTGAGTACCTCCTATGTCGTCGCATATATTAATGTCCTCGCGAAACATTAATGATCAACATGTTCATAGACGCTTTACATACCAACTTACAACACTATAACTTTCAAATGTTTTTAATATTCATTTGACGCAAACTCATAATACATGTATTTACAAACTTTGATAATGTTTTCAACTTATGTACAAGTAAGAGGACGTGTTGGTCCTGCTTACAAATACTCTTTTGGGCTCGGCCCATTCTCTCTCGTGCAATGCACGAATACTCTTGTGGGCTAGACCCACAGTTTTCATATAGCATGCCAAGAAACTGATTTTACTAAATTTTTCCCCACAGCTTTTAAACCGGTACACAAAAAGATTTCTTTTAAATCTTTTCAAAACAAACTATGAACTCGCTTAACTTTATGTTGACTTTTTCGCATGTTCTTTCTCAGGTTACACTTTCAAAACTATGGAACGGTTGGAATAGGAGAACCCATGGGAATTCGAGTACTTAGCAGTCGTTCATTGTTTAGAAGTCTTAGCTTTTTGCTTCCGCTGTGCAATGAAGATACCGGTCCAGTCACGCCAGCTCTGATATTTCGGGGTGTGACAGATTGGTATCAGAGCTATTGGTTTCAGCGAATTAGGTTTCTGTAGAGATACCTAGGCTTTAACCTTACTTTCCTCTGGGAACTTAGATTATTAAGACTTGGACACATACAGAACGCCTAGGTCTGAATATGGGTTTCCAACCGTTGCCGAAAACAATGAGTCAACTGTTTTGATTTTAAACATATACAAATGTTGTGTCGATACAGAGTACACAAAACAATTACACACATAAAGCAAGACTTTGAGAGTTTTCATAACGCGCATTTAGGACCTTTGGAAAACTAATGGCGAAACTCATTAAGGGTCCTCACTTAGAAACCGTGACTAACAACTCGGGCATACGCCATTATCTATATTGTCTGTGCTATTTTAATTATCCGAGCAGATAATCTACGTGGAACGAAACGCTAGTGCGCGAATACACGTGAAACTTAAACTATACGTTAGCGGACGTTGAAATACATCACACACGACTTTCGAGGCAAGGCCTTTGGAAAACATGATTGAGCATGACAACAACGATGCTAACCCCGTCAGTGGGAGAACTACTGATCGAAAGCGGCAAATTGGCAAGTGATCCTGCAAACGACACGAATCACACTAAGGTACGCTTAAACAAGATTTCATAACGATCGATGCTTAGTCTAAAGAGACTCACAATTGTTGGCGCTGCAAAAGAAGTCACACATCTTCGCATTTCCCCTACTTCGTTATGGCGATTACGCTATGTTCGACATTCCATGGTAATGTCATGTAACAACCGGTCATCACACGAAATTCCAGGTAAGTTCCTTAAATTTCTTTTATTGAAATTCCGACTTTTGCATCTAGTGAGTAGATTTTTGCATTTCTACTCCCCCTAATGGCCATTGCATCACGAAGACTTTATTTCATGATAATGAACACTTAATTGCTTCATTCTTGGCACATTCTTACGCTACACATGCATTGTTTGCTACGCATGTGGTTTCACTTCGAATGGTTGTTTTGTCAACATCTCATATATTATTTCGCTATACTAAATCTTCGCGTTGTATTCTAGACGACCCGTATTATTGCAAAATGTTGACTCTTTGGTATCGAGTCAACGGATTTCTTGGAAAACTCATTTTCTTTCGAGTGGTATACATGGTTTTTGTTGTAACCATGTCGAAACTTTTCTTATCGAGATACGAATTCATTGTTTGATTTTATTTCAGCCAAGTTCAATTGATTGAACTTGCTCGTAATATATATTCGATTCAAAATTCCATATGATGGATTGAGGCCATCATATTCGAAATAATCCCAACAAGCGCTTCATTTGCTTTGAACCATAACATGCTTGTTTGGTCTTCGACTTCATTGAATCGTTTTCTTTGATCACGATCACCTTGTGGTGGCGTTTTCACAAGTTTGAAGCTTGCGCTAATCTCTTTGCTTAACTCATGTACGGATTTAATTATTTATTTAGTTGTTTATTGATATTAAATCCGCTTTGTTAATTATCATGTTAAAACAGTCTTAATACAATCGTGTGTTAAGATAATGGTACACAAGTTCATGTCATATTTCGGTGTGCCTCTTAACGGATCTTTCATCATCGAACGAACATTTTGGTGATATTCATTGCTTTTCATCTTTACTCGAAAACATTATTTATTTGTTTCATTATCAATTGAAAATCTCATGATGTTTGTTTGGAACAAACATTCACATTTATTTCGTTGAGCCCTTCATCTGATTTCCTACACGGTGATACTTGTTCGGTCATCGCTATTATTGAATTGTTTCATGCAATACGACACCTTGTGGTGTCGGTATAAACTTGTAGTTTGGGCTAATCATGATCGAGCGTTTCATGCAAAACACGGTGATACTTGTTCGGTCACCGCTATTATCGAATTATTTCATTCACTACGACACCTTGTGGTGTCGGTATAAACTTGTAGCTTGTGCTAATCACGATCAGCCGTTTCATTGGAAATTATTTATGTTTTTCGTTTGACACATCGTTTGAATAGTCTTAATGCAATTATGTATTAAGACGATGATACACCAGGTTTGGTTGTATTTCGTTTCGGTGTATCCTTGCAACTTGGTAATGTCAACACTTTAATTTTATTCATTTAATGGTTCGATTGTTGATAAATCATTTTTATGACTCTATTTATTTGAACTTGTTGATTCAAGTTTCAATCATACAACAACCAACGCAAGTTTCCGTTGGTAGAAAATTCGATTGTTTCTAAAAAAAAATTGATTTGCATATTGTGAACACTCATTTGGAATTATATTGGTCGAAATTCCTCTTTTGTTGAACCCCGTAAACTTGGTCACATTGGTGATAGTATCACAACATCTCGTTCACTTGACCTCGATTTCTCGAACAAACTCAGTTGAACCGTTGGGTTCTTATTGATGCAGAATGTCTTTTTACCCACGTAATTTGAATAAGTTTTAATTCGATTACGCGGTCATTCACTTTGGTATTATTCGGACTTACCTAGGAACGACACAACTTCGAGGATATAACATCGACTAAATTTCGAGGACGAAATTTCTGCAACAGGGGGAGAATGTGACAACCGGTAATTAACGGCCTCTAATTTCGAGATTAACAAACGTTTAGTCAATAACAAGTAGTTTTTAAGGCACGAATTAACTTAATTAGGCCTTTGGAGTGCCTAGGAACGTCCATTCGGCTTTACAGTGCACGAACGGTGGTTTACGGGAAAACCTGTTAAATATTAAATGATAACAAACTGAAACCTTGCGAACTACTGACAATGCCGACAAATACACGTTTTATACGCGTATTTTATACTTATAAATTTAGTTTTTGCGAATTTATCGTGCTTCCGTACGTTACAAAGCGCAAACGTGAACGAAAAACGTGACTTTAGGAATGCATCGGCAACGAAACGGAAGCAATAGAGACGCGTGTTACCTCCAAAACTTAAATTTTACGCTATATTTTGCTCCGTAATAAAATTTTGGGAACCATAGTCGAAGTCGGATCGGAAAACGGATTAAAACAGTCAACTCGGGTCTCGTTTCGGGTTCAGGTCAACCCAGTCAACACAGCGGGTTGACTGGTCAAAGGTGGTCAATGATGGTCAACATCAGATTCGAGTTCAGGTTCGGTCAAACATGGTCAACATCAGATTCGGTTCGGGTTCGGTCAAACATGGTCAACATTAGATTCGGTTCGGGTCAATTTCTATACGATCCGTAATCATGATTACATTTTGATTATATGTGTTAGACTTAATTTTGTACGACTGTCGTTGCACGTCTAGCAAAACTCCATACATTCACAAGGTTACATTACACACACTAGGTGATTTTTTTTTAGTAATTATTGGTACATGTTTAAACGATTTGACGAACACAAGCATTAGTGACACATAAATTAAAATGCTAGGAAAGCATTTTTCAAGTTATTCTTATGCATGATATATTATTATATGCATTTAAAAGTGAGCTTATTTAATCTTTATATTTTAATGTGTGTTCACATATTATAAAGACTGTTAGCTCCCGAACACAAATGTATATGTATTTTATATATACACAAAACATGTACATATGTAGTTTTAAAATTCTTGTGTTTTAATTTATAAAACGTAGCCTCTACAAATCTCATAAACAAAGTTAATAAAAATCCAGGACTTCAAACCATGACTTTTCCCTGGTGATATATATGCATCTACTCCAACTTCATGTGTATATATCTCATATTTATCAAGGCTTAATGTGATCTAAAATGCTCAAATCATCGTGTTACTAAGTTTGAAACACTAGTCATTTGTTTATTCAAACAATTATTTCAACCCTTCATTTTAAAAAAATAAGAGAGAAGTCAAATCTTGTCAACCTTATCCAAGACCACACTCAACATGAAGCCGAACACTCACTTGCATTATTTCTGACTCCATGCTTTTGTATTCCCCATGCATATGTTAGTACAAACACAATCATGGAGCCTAATGAAACTCACTGAATCTAGTTTTGATACAACCAATATCACTGACTTCTTGGTTCCAAGCCTTCAAAGTTCTAGTTAAATTCCAAGTCTAGTTAACATTCTTAAAACCTCATATCAACCTCCCTCTCGGCTCTTTACTCCCTCTCCTTTTCGGTTCCTTAACCAACTCCTAAAGCTCACAACTACAAGGCAACAAGACACCCAGGTTCAGGTGGTTTGCAAGTTCTAGCTCAAGCTTCAAATTCTTACATTTATATGCCACTCCATTTTGGCTCAATTTAAGCCCCTTCTCGGCCTCCCCTGAACCAAATTCAAATTCAAATTCATCTACGAGCAAGAATTTCAAGGCAAGAAAAATTTCATCAAGTACCCAAGCTCTTTTGTCCTAAACTCGACCTTCTCATTTCGCGGTTGTTCGTAAGTTTCATACTCACGCCCATTCTTTTGTTCTCATATTTCTTATTCATGAATCAAGAACACCCAAGTAGTTAGCTTGACAAAAGAAAAAAAAATTAAATTCATCAATTTCAAAAGGGTACATTATACAGAACTTAGTTTTCTATAAAAATATATGAAGTAACAACTGGGTTCTTACATGAAAAAACATGATTTATAAACTGGTCTTTTTTTTACAAGTATTATGGAGGTTTAAACATGAGGAATGACATAATACACATACATAATAACAAATGATATATCTGAGACTTGGTTCAAGGAATAATTTCGGATTTTCATGATATAAATTTCAAAAAAAAAAAAAAAAAAACCTTGATAGAAACCAGATGGTTATCCAAGGTATTCTTTACAATCCAAGAATGTATTTATGTGTATATGTATATAAATAGATTACATATATGGACTCTTGTAAAGACTTGGATTAATTATTTTGGAATAAACTACTTCATACATGCCTTTCACGTTGAATGTAAACTTTTTACAAGACATTTATATATACATTTATGTGTTCACAAATAATAATGGTTTCATAACTCAAGGACTGGTTATAATAATTTCTACCATCTATGTTTGTATACTCTATATAAATATATATTTTTGAAAAATCAAAGACATATTACCAATGGTTTGTCGAGTTTAAACAATACAAAAATGAGTAGTATTTCAATCAAGACTAGCTAGTTGGGTGGACTATTTATATAGCCGACTTTTAGGCTACAATTAGCTCATAGACCTTAAGGTGTCCTGTGTGTTTTAGGGCACGAGTAGGCCGTCTTGCATTTATTTCGGGCTTTTCTAAGCTAGCTTTGCACAGGAACATCCAGGTGAGTTCATAACCCCCACGTTTTACTGTTTTACATTTTTTTATAAATGTTTTCGGGGGTGGTGTCACACCCCCAAAATCCACCCGCGGAGTACCACCGCTTGGAAGCGTGACTGACCAGGATCAAGCCATCAATCATATCAAACATAGCATTTAATAATCAAAGTAATTAACGTAATTCATCATGACATGATTGATGTTCCAAAACCAAACATTGTTTAAGTAGCGGAAGCATAGTAATGTAAACTCAAAATAGTTATAAGTTCAGATATCGTTCATGATCCAAATCCCACAACGACCTGCTCCTCCCTGTGCAAGCTCCATAATGTACCTAAGGTCCTGCAAGGCATGCAGCAAATAATCAACAAACTAGTTGAGCGAGTTCACAGAAAGTAAGTTCATAACATAGTGCGTAAGTTTAACTAGTGGGGGCTTCCCATACTAGTGCGTACTAAAGGTGGGGGCTTCCCAAACCTTGTGTTTATATTACCGGTGGGGGGGGGGGGGGCTTCCCACGTTTATCCTTACTAATGAGGGCTTCTCATTAGTGGTACTTACTAGACTAACTTCCAACCATGTGTTCTTCTTCACCGAGAACAGGAATACGTACTGGGTCACGTAGGCTTTACGTGACGTGCCCTTCCCCGAGGACAGTGGTACGCGTTGGGGGCTACGTAGGCTTTACGCAGCGTCCTTCCGACCCGGAAGACAGTAGAAGGTATTGGGTTACGTAGGCTTTACGTAACGTGTCCTCCCAACCCGGGAGACATATGGCAATTACTGGGTTACGTAGGCTTTACGTAACGTGTCCTGACTATCCTGAGGACGATGGTCTATAGTCTAGTGAATGCGTAAGTACGAGTAATCATTCCATATCCAACATATCCAACCCAATTCCCAACCCGGGAATCCCATGCCTTGGCTGTGTGAACTCACCTTGGTTTGCTCGGCAGATACACAAAGGAAAGAGGGTTCTTGAACTAACAGTGGTCAACCACGTCCTAATAGGGTTACCACACAAGTCAGGTTCGGTTCAAGTAATCATAGTAGCATGTAATGCACGTAAACAGTCAACATGTCGTAAACATCACTTGTGATTTGAATGTCTAATCCCAGACTACACCCGGCCCAGAATTATATAAGTCCCACATAAAGGTCTCGGCCCAAATAATATAAGCAGTCCAATGGCAATCTGTCCAACAACATAACATAACAGTCATAGGATTGGGCTCGTGACAGTGGAGGCCCAAACAGTGTGCGTGTAATTGATGGTCTCGAGTCGCAACGGAGGTCTCGAGTCGCAACCGGAGATTACGGGTCGCAACAGCTGGTTGCGAGTCGCAATGGTGATCTCGGTTCGTCATGGTCTGGTTACGAGTCGCAACGGGACTCGCAACCGTGGTTACGGTTCATGCTGTTGTGGTCTCGAGTCGGGATCATGGGGTTTCGACTCGCAATCTGAGTCGCAACCGTGTGTGTAACTGATTTTCCTGGTTTCCTTAATTACCAACAACATTTACTCCGTGATTTCAGCAAACATATTCAGCAGTTTCGGAACAGATCAAACACAGAAAATTAATCAGTTTTCATATCACATTCAACCTGTTCATATTCATCATCAAGAACAACAATCGGACCAACCTAACACCCTAGACCAAATCAGTTATTATCATGTAACATGCCATGGAATTTCGAGATTATAATATCTCAGCCGGTTTAATCAACAACATCAGAACTAATCATCATATAGCCAAACCTATATGCAGCCGATTTCATGTCAAGTAACCATGTAGCCTAATCATACATGTTAATCAAGTATCTAATATCGTCAACATGATTATTATAAGCACACACAACAAAACATCAACAACCAATAATCAAACACTAACCGATCGGATTGAACAAAAGGGAAAGTGAGCCGAGATCCTTGATCCGAGTGAGGGTTGTTCGCCGTCGGGTTCCAAGCAAGCCGAGAAAGGGAGAGAGCAAATAGAGTTGTGTGTGTGTTTGTGATTTTCAAAAGTGGTAAGACAAACCCCTAGTCCTGGTTTTGTGTTGCGAGTGGGGAGTGGGCCGAGCCCAACTCGGGTATCAAATGGAGTCCGATTTCAAGTGTGGCCCAAAGGGCTTGTGTGACCGGTTTGTGTAGTTTGGGCTCCTGCAACGCATAACATACATACACACATAACACACGTAAACAAATATTCATTTAAAATCATATAATTCAGTTCTCTTAATCACGTAACGTTACATCAAAGCAAGTCGAAAGTTCGAGTTGTCACAGGTGGAAACACATGCAAGTTTTTGCAAAAGAAAACACTATTTCGATGAACGGGAACACATATTTATAAACCATGTTGCAAATGAATTTCAACAAACTCGAAAGGTTTACGAAAGGTTTATACTAAACGTACTTGTTTTACAAAATAAACGCGTATTTTCGCAAACGTGCATGATTTTCATGACTAGTGACGAGAATGTCCTAGTTACAACTACGGGACTGGGTTGGCCTGCGTACGAAAAACGAGACAACTCAGTGAGATCACGACCCCCTTTTCTTTCAACGTTTCGGTTTACAACTTTCGGGGGAAAATACATGTCAAACTTAGGTATGATTAAGTTATGGAATGAACTCTTAGATCATGTGAGCATAGGCTGTAACTGAGGTGCCATTAATCCTTTTGAGGACCAAGGAACAAAGGTTAGATCTAATGGGTACGGGCGAGCCCCACTCACGGTCCAAGGGTGACCACTAGAGTGCTGTTGTGTCCATCGTCGAGAGTTCGACACTTAAATTGCCTACGCGGGTTGAGTACCTCCTATGTCGTCGCATATATTAATGTCCTCGCGAAACATTAATGATCAACATGTTCATAGACGCTTTACATACCAACTTACAACACTATAACTTTCAAATGTTTTTAATATTCATTTGACGCAAACTCATAATACATGTATTTACAAACTTTGATAATGTTTTCAACTTATGTACAAGTAAGAGGACGTGTTGGTCCTGCTTACAAATACTCTTTTGGGCTCGGCCCATTCTCTCTCGTGCAATGCACGAATACTCTTGTGGGCTAGACCCACAGTTTTCATATAGCATGCCAAGAAACTGATTTTACTAAATTTTTCCCCACAGCTTTTAAACCGGTACACAAAAAGATTTCTTTTAAATCTTTTCAAAACAAACTATGAACTCGCTCAACTTTATGTTGACTTTTTCGCATGTTCTTTCTCAGGTTACACTTTCAAAACTATGGAACGGTTGGAATAGGAGAACCCATGGGAATTCGAGTACTTAGCAGTCGTTCATTGTTTAGAAGTCTTAGCTTTTTGCTTCCGCTGTGCAATGAAGATACCGGTCCAGTCACGCCAGCTCTGATATTTCAGGGTGTGACACCACAAACTCCCTATGTCGATACCCTTTTACCACTATCTATAGTTGTTTTTAGGATTAAATTTGCGTGTAACCACGACAAGGACGTCAAATACCCGTTGAGGAAAATGACTTAATCCGTTCATTTTCGTTTCTGAAGAATATCCGTTGAGGGAAATGAATATCCTTTTGATTATTCCTTCATTTCCATTTCTGAAGAATACCCGTTAATCCATTCATTTTCGTTTCTGAAGAATATCCGTTGAGGGAAATGAATATCCTTTTGATTATTCGTTCATTTCCATTTCTGAAGAATACCCGTTGAGTAAAATGACTTAATCCGTTCATTTTCGTTTCTGAAGAATATCCGTTGAGGGAAATGAATATCCTTTTGATTATTCCTTCATTTCCATTTCTGAGGAAGAACCCGTTGAGCAAAATGAATCGTCCATTCATTTTCGCTTCTGAAGAATATCAGTCAAGGGAAATGAATATCCTTTCGACACCTGACAAAGAACCCATTGGAGAAAGTGAATCAACCATTCATTTTCACTTTGAAGTATATCCACTGGGGAATGACAGGGTTATGCCTTGCATAAAAAAATCTTTGATGGGTTACTCTACATAAATAGATGACACCCTAGATTCCTTGCAAGACAATTATTTAACACAGCATCATTGACAGACTCCTACGAATAAATTTCGGGACGGAATTTCCTAAGTAGGGGAGACTGTGACATCTGTGTCTCTTCGACCATCAAACAAATTCCAAATCAATGAAATATTGTGTTTCATACTTGGGATTTGTATAAATATGTGTATCATTCGCACATATCAATTCTTGTTCGATTTCGAGCTCTAAATCGCCTTCTTGAGAGTTATATGCGAACCGATGCGTAAACGTAATCAGCTTAATGCGAAAAACACTCTGGAATAGTGACATGGGCTTAACATACCTTAAATAACCTTTACATAACTTAGAAATAAGTTTTGGAGGGTTTGGTGTGTCGAAATCAAGTTTATTCGATTGAAGGGACTATTTGTGTCAAACTGCAAAAGTCTACCGATTCGTATGGTATCGAATATTCCGGAACTTGTTCATAAGTTAAATATGCCCTAAATATCCTTTACATAGCTTCGAAATAGGCTTTGAGTTGTTTGGTGTGCAAGAAATAAACTTTTTGATCAATAGGGACTAAAAGCGTCAAAAAGTGCACAAGTTTGCATTTTCGCGCATATCTTACTTTCTGAATCTATCCGGGCATCCAAAAATTTATGTAATCATTAAAATATTTTATTTTAGTGATTGGCATGATAAAATCCCATTCGTCACGTAATTTGGATCTTTTTTCGCGTCCGTTCGTGTTTCGTCGTAATTAACCGAACAACGCAACCGTACGACCAAACGAACCGACATCCGAGATATTTTTGAGCATATTTTAAGTTCCTTATACTTTAACTTCATTTTAGAGCCTTGAAATGAGATTAACGGGGCTCAAATGTGTTAAAAATGCATCAAAAACTATGTTTTGGACATGCAGGTACCTGAAATGACAATCTGCCAAACCTGGCTCAGGCGGGGCACGTAAGAAGAGTCTAACTATTACGCGGGGCGCGAGAGCTGCCCAGTTCTGCAAAAACCAGTTTCTGCAATCTGCGGCTGGTTTCTGGCTTTGGTTCTTGGTTTTTCAACACCATGAGCTTGTTTTGGGGCACCCATAGTATTAAAATTCAGTGGGCACACATGGATGGTTGAGATTGAAGCTCAGGAATCGAGGAACGATCCTAACGGTTGTCCAATTTCTATAAATACCCATCATATTCCATTTCCAATCCTTACACCTTGATTCATTTTCTACTCTAAGTTGGGGTTTCCTGTGACACCTGTGTCACTGTGACCGTCAAACAAACACCAAACCAATGAAATTTTGTGCTCCATACTTGGGATTTGTGAAAATATGTGTATCATTTGCACATATCAATTCTTGTTCGATTTCGGGCTTTAAATCGCTTTCTGGAAGGTTATACGCGATTCGATGCGTAAATATAACCAGTTTAATGCAACAAACCCTCCGGAATAGTTAAATAGTTTTAACATACCTTAAATAACCTTTACATGACTTAGAAATAAGTTTTGGATGGTTTGGTATGCCGAAATCAAGTTTATTCGCTCACAGGGACTATTTGCGTCAACTTGCAAAAGTATGCCGTTTCGTAAGACAATGTACAGTCCGGGACTTGATCATAAGTTAAACATACCATATATAACCTAAACATGGCTTAGAAATAAGCGTTGATAGGTTCGGTGAGCAAAAACATGCTTATATGATCTTACAGGGACTAAAAGTGTCAAAAACGGCGTAAGTTTGCATTTTTGCGCATATCTTACGTTCTGGACACATCTGGACATCCAAAATTTTTGTACACACTAAAATATTTTTATTTTAGTGATCGGCATGCAAAAATACCATTCGTCGCTTAATTTGGTTCGTTTTCGCGTCCGTTTGAGTTTCGTCACAATTTAGCGAACAATGCGACCGTACGACCAAACGAGCCGACATCCGAGAGTGTTCCAAGCATATTTTGAGTCCTCTAAACTTTATTGACCTTGTAGAGCCTTGAAAATGGCTTAACGGGGGTCAAAAGGGGCTGAAATGGGCTTAAAACACATGCAGGGACCTGAACTGTCAATATTCAAACTTTGGCTGATCTGGGAGGGTCAGGCGGGCCGCGTAAGCCCTCTGCCTATTCTTATGCGGGCCGCCTCAGATGCCCAGTGACCAAAAAGTTGTTTTTTGGCAATCTGTTGCTAATTCAGGGGCTGTTTATGCAAATTCTTTGTGTGGTAACCAAGTTACCACCTCTCCAAGGCTTTGCACCTGCTCCTAACACTTGTATGGATGAGATTTATTGCTTAATGGCTAAACAAACCACTTATAATGATCCTTGTGCATCACCACAAGTATAAATAGCCCATCCATTTCATTCATTCCTTGCTCATTCTTCTCTCTACATCTGCTTTGGGAGCATTCTCAAGCATTTGGGACTTTGTCTTATTTGTAGAAAAGATAGCAAGGACCTTAAGTGAGCCTTCTTTCATTCTTTTATTTGCTTTTTCCTTATGTAGTGCAGAAAGTCAAACGTTTGGCCAACAGTTTGACTTTCGGTTTTGACCATCAATTGGTCACGTCAAAGTTCAATTGAACTTTGACACGTGATTGTAATCACGATAGTTATAATCCTTCGTGATTATAACCGCTGATTACCACGTTAACTAGGTGTAGTGTCGAGTCAAAGTTTCGGTCAAAATGCGTTTTAGCACACATTTTGCAACAGAACTACTTTAGGGTATCAAAACACTTTGTTTTGATACCAAATCAGTAGGTTAAACATGTTTTGACATGTTTAACTCGACACTATTAGTTTAGTGCTTGTTTAGGGTCGTAACGTAAGCGGTCTAAACAACCGCTTAGACTTTCGAACCCGACCCGTTTGGTCGATCTTTAGGATCCGACCAAGCTTAGTTAGTGATCATAGTTGCATAGGGAATAACCACTGAGGTTATACCTTATGATCACATAGAATTGGTTAGTCATTTGCTAGTTAGCTTGTATGCCTATAAGACATGACCAAAATGCCCTTTTGAAGCTAAAATCCGTATTTTGCCTATGTGAACTTATTTTTGACATATAATCTGATTTAGTAACATGTTTAGGGATAATTGGGCATGTAAGACTTGGCATAGCACATAGTTAACCATCCGAACATAGTTTTACGCTAACGACGCCTTATAGTAGCTTATGTTACCATAATGTGTCGAAACGGGTCAAAAGCACTTAGGTAGAGTTTCCAATCAGAATGTAAGGTCTATTAAATCATACCATACGAGTTTAATTACTCGTTTGATTTATAGAACCTCATTCAATCCTATCTCCCGATTTAGGTCCGGTTATTTACATAGTTACCTATATAGGCTGCCGTTTGATTCCCTGATCACTCTAGCTTTGCTTCGTTGTTGTTCAAGACTTCTAAGCACCCTCAGGTGAGTACATAGTCCCCTCTTTTACTGTTTTCAAACTGTTTTGGGGTGGAACACATGTGCCTACTTGATACTTTCATGTTTCCCATGCTTTTATATCATATACTTACTATGTTCAATAGTACAGTATTAGTACATGATTTCATTATGTTTTGCTATGTATGTTCACTTAACATGCTAGCATATTGATTTCCGTATATTACATTTTGTCGCATATGCTCAGCCAGCATATGGACACATTGTTTTACATTTTGAACCGTAGTAACCGTATGATCCTGTGAACCGTTGTAACCATTTGATCCTATGAACCGTTTGTGATTACATGACTATGTGAACCGTTTGTAACCGTTTGATTATGTGAACCATTTGTGACTACATGACTATTTGAACCGTTTGTAACCATTGATTGACATGGACCGTCTGAAATCTGTTTGAACCGTTGGGTTAGGGAAGTGATTAGGTAACGGGGCGGGTGTAATGTGTTAAAAGCATGGTGGATACGCCGATGTGAGGAAACTAACCTCGCCCTTAACTGGGAAAAATGCCATTTCATGGTAACAGAGGGAATAGTACTCGGTCACAAGATCTTTAGCGAAGGAATGGAAGTTGATCGAGCAAAAATAGACACTATTTCTCGATTACCTCCACCATCCTCCGTTAAAGCAATCAGAAGTTTCTTAGGACATGCCGGATTTTATAGGCGGATTATCAAGGACTTTTCTAAAATTTCAAGATCTCTAACAAAATTACTTGAAAAAGATGCGCCTCTCATCTTTGACAAGGATTGCAATCAAGCATTTCTAACCCTCAAGGAAATGCTAGTCAATGCACCTATCATGATAGCGCCTGATTGGAAATTTCCTTTCGAAATCATGTGTGATGCAAGTGACTTTGCAGTTAGAGCAGTCTTGGGACAAAGTAAAGAGAAGCATTTTCACCCAATCTATTATGCTAGTAAAACACTTAAAGATGCACAAGAAGATTATACAACAACTGAAAAAGAATTACTAGCTGTGGTATTTGCTTTTGATAAATTTCGTTCTTATCTTGTTCTTTCTAAAACAATAGTCTATACAGATCATGCAGCCATTCGATACCTTTTCAAGAAACAAGACGCAAAACCCCGTTTGATTAGGTGGATTTTACTCCTCCAAGAATTTGATATTAACATCAAAGACAAAAGAGGAGCAGAAAACACCGCTGTAGATCATCTTTCGCGCTTAGAAGACTCAGCTTTGGAGGCAACTAGGGACGAGCAAATCAACGAAAAATTTCCAACGGAGTCCCTAGAAATGGTGGAATACAAGGAAGAACCATGGTATGCCGACTATGCTAACTACTTAGCTAGCGGTATAGTCGCCAAAGGATGGCCACATCACCAAAGAAAAAAATTCTTTGCTAATGTGAAGCATTACTTTTGGGAAGATCCTTATCTTTTCAAAATGTGTGCCGACCAACTCATCCGAAGGTGCGCACATGGTAGTGAAGCAAGAAGAATTCTCCGCCATTGTCATGAAGGTCCATGTCACACCCCCAAAATCCACGTGCGGAGTATCACCGCTTGGGAGCGTGACATGACCAGGATCAAGCCACCAATCATATTGAACACGTAATAAATAGTAATAGTTATCCATGAATACGAAAGGTGTTTATCAAACCAACATAATTAAGTGTAGCGGAAGCATTAAAGTAAAACCCAAACATAAGTGTTAATGTATGAAATATCATAAGTGTGCAAATAGCATTCACGATCCCTTGCCACAACGACCTGCTCCTCCTTGTGTAAGCTCCTTAAGTACCTAAGGTCCTGCAAGGCATGCAGCAAATAATCAACAGCTAGTTGAGCGAGTTCACAGAAAGTAAGTTCATAACAGTATTGTGTAAGTTCATCTAGTGGGGGCTTCCCATGCAAGTATATACTACTGGTGAGGGATTCTCACATTTATCCTTTATAATGGGGGCTTCCCATTATGGTACTTACTAGACTATTTGCAACCATGTGTTCTTCTTAAACCGAGAACAGGAATACGTACAAGGTCACGCAGGATTTACGTGAGTGCCCTTCCCCGAGGACAGTGGTACGTGTGGGGTTTACGCAGGATTTACGTAAGTGTCCTTCCGACCCGGAAGACAGTAGTGGGTATTAGGTTACGCAGGATTTACGTAAGTGTCCTCCCGACCCGGGAGACAATGGCAGATACTAGTTTACGCAGGTTTTACGTAAGTGTCCTGACTATCCTGAGGACGATGGTCTATAGTCTAGTGATTGCGTAAGTACGAGTAATTATTCCATATCAAACATTCCAACCCAATTCCCAACCCGGGAATCCCATGCCTTGGCTGTGTGAACTCACCTTGGGTTGCTCGGCAGATACACAAAAGAAGAGGGTTCTTGAACTAAGGGTGGTCAACCTCGTCCTAACAGGGTTACCATACAAGTCAGGTTTTGACTCAAGTAATGCACATATAAACCATAGCAAACACGTATATATCTTAGCAACCACGTATATACATATATCATAGCAACACATAATCAATCAAAGCATAACGTAGTCATGCTTGTGCGTTTCGGAGGGTTGGGCCGTTTAACTTGTGCGAGCCCAACCACCTTGTGCGATACAAAAATCTAAGCCCAAACACTACCCGGCCCAACATATAGGTTAACAGCTCAAACAATCCGGCCTAAACACATAACAATCAACAACACATTCTCGGCCCAATCCGATAACACATAAAAGCCTTGTGCGATCCGGCTAAGCTTGTACGATTTGAGTAGTCCAGCCCAACAAGAATACCCGGCCCAAACAACAAATGGGCAAGGCAATCTTGCGCGATCCAGTCCAAGTTGTGTGATTGGAGGGCTTGTGTGATCCGATCAGCTTGTGCGAATGGACATGTCTTGTGCGATGTGACCTGGGCTTGTATGACCCAATAACACAACTAGCCCATACACGACCCGACCTTGTGCGACTCACTGGTCCTTGTGCGAGTGACTTGTACATTTGGATCAGATCTTGAATGATCTGATCTTGTGTGATCGGTTTCATCATTCCGAAAATCATGATCATTCAGTTACACATTTAACACATTCCCAAAATTACCATATCCACTAACAGTTTCTTGTTTTACAAATTTTCGATCAAACAAGGCAAATCTATTACTAATTCACATGAACCCTAGTAGCATCATAGCATGAACAACATCTTAACAATACATAAACATAATAACATGGATCTCGATCACCAACCTACATCCGATTATGACAACACAGTGATTCATCCAACTCTTAATACATCACAGCCGATTTCATATTTTCCATCCCAATCATGATGCAAATAAGCCAATAACATAATCAATCATAATAACCATACAAATCACTTAAAATCATTCGGTATACAACATTAAGAACAAGCCGATGGACATGAGCAAATTTCACATATGAATCATATCGTTAATCATGAATACAAACATAAACACACTAACCGATTAAGAGAATGACAAGGATTGATCCAATTCAGGAGATATCTTCGATAGTAAGGGTGTTGTTGCCGTCGGATTCGAAGAAGAGGAGAGGGAGCTAGGGTTTCTTGTGTGTGTTGTGATTTTGTAAAAAGTGGGGAATGGTTACAACTCTCCTATGTGTTAATCGGTTTAAGGGAGGATGGGCCGAACCCACCACTTGGGCTGCCCTATAGTCTGAGTACAAAACAGTGCGGCCCAACATGGGCTTGTGCGACCGGGTGCCTTCTTGTGCGATCGGGTTATGGTGTGTGGTTCGGGTTCATTCAAACATGTATAATGCACATCACATATAGCATAATCACATAATCATTTAATTAATAAAGTTCTCATAAACACCTATCGTTACACAAAGTAGGTCTAAAGTTCGAGTTGTCACATTATCCCCAACTAAAAAGAAATTTCGTCCCGAAATTTGGTAAGCACTCACTGAGGAAGCTAGGTAGGTTATATCGTTCACTGGTTTTCCTGGGGTATCACATCCTCCCCCCGTTGATCTGGAATTTCGTCCCGAAATTCCGAAGTAGTAGCTTCAGCCTCAGTAGTGGTTGCATTGGTTCCGAATAACTGGGGGTACTTTTCTGTCATCTGGTCTTCGCGTTCCCAGGTGTACTCTGGGCCACGTCGGGAGTTCTAACGAACTCGAACAAGAGGGATTCTCTTGTGTTTGAGGACCTTCACATCCCGGTCCGTGATCTCTACAGGCTCCTCGACGAACTGCAACCGCTCGTCGATAGTGAGTTCCTTAAAAGGAATGATGAGGGTCTCATCTGACAAGCACTTCTTCAGATTAGACACGTGGAAAACATTATGAACTGCCCCGAGTTCAGCTGGTAGGTTCAATCTGTAGGCTACTGGGCCTATTCTTTCTATAATCTCGAATGGTCTGACGTATCGCGGATTGAGTTTGCCCCGTTTGCCAAAACGTACCACACCCTTCCGGGGTGAGACTTTAAGTAAAACCCGGTCCCCGACCTGAAATTCCAATGGCTTTCTACGCTTGTCCGCGTAGGCTTTCTGACGGTCGCGTGCTGCCGCCATGCGTTGTCGTATCTGTGCAATCTTTTCTGTGGCGTCCACTACGATCTCTGGACCCGTGATCTGACTATCCCCCACCTCTGCCCAACAGAGAGGTGACCGGCATTTTCGTCCGTACAATGCCTCGAATGGAGCGGCTTGTATGCTGGTGTGATAACTGTTATTGTACGAGAACTCCACCAAAGGGAGATGCTTTTCCCAGTCGTTGCCGAAATCAATAACGCATGCCCGAAGCATGTCTTCTAGTGTTTGAATAGTTCGCTCAGACTGCCCATCCATCTGAGGATGATATGCTGTGCTCATGTCTAATCGTGAGCCGAAAGATTTGTGCATTGCTTGCCATAGTTCTGACGTGAATCGTGCATCCCGATCCGAAATGATGGAGGTGGGCACCCCGTGCCTCGAAACAACTTCTTTGAGGTAGATGTCTGCGAGAGTGGAGAACTTATCCGTTTCCTTTATAGCTAGGAAGTGTGCAGACTTGGTGAGTCGATCCACGATCACCCATATGGTATCATTCCCCCGTTGGGATCTAGGTAGGCCTGTAACGAAATCCATGGAAATTTCTTCCCATTTCCATTGCGGTATTGTGGGTTGCTGAAGTAGACCCGCTGGTTTCTGGTATTCGACCTTGACTCTCGCACAGGTCAAGCATTTGCCGACATAAGTGGCAATGTGGGCCTTCATGCTAGGCCACCAATAAGTAGTTCTGATGTCGTGGTACATTTTGTCCGACCCTGGATGTACCGAGTAGCGAGACTTGTGAGCTTCATCCATTACCAGCTCGCGTAGACCGCCATAAAGTGGGACCCAAATACGACCCGTTACATAGTAGGCGCCGTCTGCCTTCTGTTCTAATCGCTGTCGTGAGCCGCGTAGGGCTTCAGCCCTGACGTTTTCTGGTTTCAATGCTTCTGCCTGAGCATCTCGTATCTGTGTAGGAAGGCTAGACTGAATAGTGAGCTGCAAAGCTCGTACGCGCCTAGGTAGAGTGTCTTTCCGACTGAGAGCGTCAGCCACAACATTGGCCTTGCCTGGATGGTACTTGATGGCGCATTCGTAGTCGTTAAGTAGTTCAACCCATCTTCGTTGACGCATGTTCAAATCCTTTTGCTTAAGGATATGCTCGAGACTCCTGTGATCGGTGTAAATCGTGCACCTGGTACCGTACAGGTAGTGTCGCCATATCTTAAGCGCGAAAACAACAGCTCCCAGCTCTAAATCGTGCGTCGTGTAGTTCCGTTCGTGAATCTTAAGTTGGCGCGAGGCGTAAGCAATGACCTTGTCGCGCTGCATTAACACACATCCAAGACCCTGGATGGATGCATCACAGTAGACCACAAAGTCGTCCGTGCCCTCTGGCAATGAGAGGATGGGTGCACTGCAAAGTCTATCCTTTAAGTGCTGAAAAGCAGTTTCTTGCGTGTTGCCCCAACGGTAGGTGACACCCTTCTGTGTCAGTAGTGTAAGCGGCTGAGCAATCTTCGAGAAATCCTTGATAAACCGTCTATAGTACCCCGCCAAACCCAAAAATTGGCGTATTTCCGTTGGTGTACGTGGTGCAGGCCAGTTTCTGATCGAGTCTACCTTGGATGGATCAACATGGATCCCATCCTTGTTCACTATGTGGCCTAGAAAGTGGACTTCACGAAGCCAGAAGTCGCATTTCGAGAACTTAGCGTACAGCTGTTCCTTCCGTAGGAGTTCCAAAATAAGGCGTAGGTGCTGCTCGTGTTCCTCCTGACTCTTGGAGTAGATCAGAATCTCGTCGATGAAGACAATGACAAACTTGTCAAGATAGGGTTTGCACACCCTGTTCATAAGGTCCATAAATACGGCAGGCGCGTTCGTTAACCCGAACGGCATGACAAGAAACTCGTAGTGGCCGTAGCGAGTTCTGAATGCGGTTTTGGAGACGTCCTCCTCCCGGACTCTCAGCTGATGATAACCAGACCTCAAGTCTATCTTGGAATAGTAACACGACCCTTGCAACTGGTCGAATAAGTCGTCTATGCGTGGAAGAGGATAACGGTTCTTCACCGTCACCTTGTTGAGTTCACGGTAGTCGATGCACATTCTGAACGTACCGTCTTTCTTTTTCACGAAAAGTACTGGAGCTCCCCAAGGCGAAGAGCTTGGACGAATGAAGCCCTTTTCCAAGAGCTCTTGTAGCTGCTTTGACAATTCTTCCAATTCTGATGGAGCTAGATGATATGGTGCGCGAGCTATGGGTGCTGCTCCTGGAGCGAGCTCGATTTGAAATTCGACCTGACGGTGAGGCGGTAATCCAGGTAAATCTTCAGGAAACACCTGAGGGTAGTCGCGTACAACTGGAATGTCTTCCAATTTCTTTTCCTTCACTGATGCATCCGAAACGAGTGCCAAGATTGCGGTGTGACCCTTCCGCAGACACTTCTGAGCCTTCAAGAAAGAGATGATGCCTACCACTGCACCACTCCTGTCACCTTGAACTTCGAGGGGTTCTTGACCAGAACGTGGAATACGAATGATCTTCTCACTGCATAAGATCTCTGCCTGATGTTGGGATAACCAATCCATCCCAATAACGATATCAAAACTTCCCAAGACTATGGGAATAAGGTCGATGGAGAAAACTTGACCGGCTAAGACAATACTACAACCCTTGACTATTTGCGTGGCTTCTAAACTCTTACCATTTGCTAACTCTACGACATGTTTGGTGCTTAGGGGTGTTGATGTACGTTTTAACAATTTACTGGCTTTCACAGAAATATAACTTGTATCCGCACCCGAATCAAATAAAACAGTAACATAAATATCGTCAAGGAGAAACTTACCCATAACCACATTGGGATCGTTCATTGCATCTCCTCGTCCTAACACGAAAGCTCGACCCCTTGCCTCGTTGCCATTGTTGTTGTTGTTTCCCCCGTTGTTGTTGTTCCCGTTGCCCTGGTTATTGTTGTTGCGATTCTGGTTCTGGTTCAGTTGAGGACAGTCGCGTTTGAAATGTCCTTCAGCCCCACACTGGAAACATCCCCGGTTTCCACGCTGTGGCTGCTGCTGCTGTGGGTTCTGTGGAGCTGGTTGTTGCGGTTGCTGGTTCTGATTTGCAGGCTGTGGGCTCCTATAGTCTTTGGCCTCGTGACCCATCTTGAGACATCTTTGACAACGACCCTTGTTGCACTGGCCGCTGTGATGTCTGTTGCAGTTGTGACACTTGGGTGAAACCCTTGATACCTTCTCTGTCTATGACCACCAGAGGATTGCTGACTAGGACTCTTGTAGTGGTCAGTCTTTTGCTGCTGAGCTTGAGATTGAACTGTTGCTGAACCTTTGCTAGAATCCCCATCCCACTTTCTTTTGTTGTCACTGGGTGTAGTGGGAGTAGCGGCTGAAGTGGTAGCACTGATGCGTTTGGGCAACTTGTTTTGTTCCACCGCCTGATCCGTGAGGCGATGAGCAAGACGCTGGATGTCTTGGATATTGTCGAGGTTAGCCGATGTAACATGGCTCTGAATTTCTGAGGCTAGACCCTTGAGGTACAACTCGATGCGTTTGATGGGAGGGTCTACCATGGTAGGACACAAAATAGCCAGTTCGTTCGATCGCTTCGTGTAAGCTTCTATCTCTGACCCCGTCATCTTCAAGTGATAAAACTCATTCTCCAACTTGTGGATATCATCCCTTGTGCAGTACTCACGCTTGATAAGTTCCTTGAATTCGTTCCAGGGTGTGGCGTTAGCAGCTGCCAACCCTAAGATCTGAACTTGGGCGTTCCACCAAGTTAGTGCTATTCCTTCTAGCGTGCCAGTGGCGTATTTCACCCTGCGAGCCTCAGGGCATTCACACATCTCGAACACTGACTCCAGCTTCTCAAACCAGTGGAGGAGTCCCACTGCCCCCTCTGTGCCGCTGAAAGTACTTGGACGACAGTCCATGAAGTTCTTAAAGGTGCAAACTTGCTGCTGCGCTGGTTGACCTATTGTGTACGAATAGGGCAAAGTTTAAATACAAGGGCTAGTTTAGGAGTGTAGGATCTAAAGATCCTAGTGTAAGTTATGACTACAGGATATACTAACTGCTTGAGCAGCTGCAAGTGCCGCAGCAACTTGAGCTTGAACGAGAGCCTCTAGCTGGGCTTGAGTCATGTTAATTCGTCCAGACATGATCTTCATAGTAAAAGTAACGTAAGTGAGAATGGTTCGCGAGTAGGGCGATGACAGAAAAGCGTAAGCACGTAGGTATTCTCATGTAATAAAGTCATGTGTATCTAAGTGTAATGCGAGCAAAGTTCTATATAGTTCTAGCATGCAGGTAATAAACATAAACCATATTACCTAGGATGTCGAGTCTTGCACGTGGAGCGAAGCGTCGTTGTGGATCGTTGAGAGCACTGTTCTGGTTATAGTCTGGTTTTAATAAAAACGTTTTCCCATATTAAAACCTAGTTCTCTATAACCAATGGCTCTGATACCAATCTGTCACACCCCCAAAATCCACGTGCGGAGTATCACCGCTTGGGAGCGTGACATGACCAGGATCAAGCCACCAATCATATTGAACACGTAATAAATAGTAATAGTTATCCATGAATACGAAAGGTGTTTATCAAACCAACATAATTAAGTGTAGCGGAAGCATTAAAGTAAAACCCAAACATAAGTGTTAATGTATGAAATATCATAAGTTTGCAAATAGCATTCACGATCCCTTGCCACAACGACCTGCTCCTCCTTGTGCAAGCTCCTTAAGTACCTAAGGTCCTGCAAGGCATGCAGCAAATAATCAACAGCTAGTTGAGCGAGTTCACAGAAAGTAAGTTCATAACAGTATTGTGTAAGTTCATCTAGTGGGGGCTTCCCATGCAAGTATATACTACTGGTGAGGGATTCTCACATTTATCCTTTATAATGGGGGCTTCCCATTATGGTACTTACTAGACTATTTGCAACCATGTGTTCTTCTTAAACCGAGAACAGGAATACGTACAAGGTCACGCAGGATTTACGTGAGTGCCCTTCCCCGAGGACAGTGGTACGTGTGGGGTTTACGCAGGATTTACGTAAGTGTCCTTCCGACCCGGAAGACAGTAGTGGGTATTAGGTTACGCAGGATTTACGTAAGTGTCCTCCCGACCCGGGAGACAATGGCAGATACTAGTTTACGCAGGTTTTACGTAAGTGTCCTGACTATCCTGAGGACGATGGTCTATAGTCTAGTGATTGCGTAAGTACGAGTAATTATTCCATATCAAACATTCCAACCCAATTCCCAACCCGGGAATCCCATGCCTTGGCTGTGTGAACTCACCTTGGGTTGCTCGGCAGATACACAAAAGAAGAGGGTTCTTGAACTAAGGGTGGTCAACCTCATCCTAACAGGGTTACCATACAAGTCAGGTTTTGACTCAACTAATGCACATATAAACCATAGCAAACACGTATATATCTTAGCAACCACGTATATACATATATCATAGCAACACATAATCAATCAAAGCATAACGTAGTCATGCTTGTGCGTTTCGGAGGGTTGGGCCGTTTAACTTGTGCGAGCCCAACCACCTTGTGCGATACAAAAATCTAAGCCCAAACACTACCCGGCCCAACATATAGGTTAACAGCTCAAACAATCCGGCCCAAACACATAACAATCAACAACACATTCTCGGCCCAATCCGATAACACATAAAAGCCTTGTGCGATCCGGCTAAGCTTGTACGATTTGAGTAGTCCAGCCCAACAAGAATACCCGACCCAAACAACAAATGGGCAAGGCAATCTTGTGCGAACCAGTCCAAGTTGTGCGATTGGAGGGCTTGTGTGATCCGATCAGCTTGTGCGAATGGACATGTCTTGTGCGATGTGACCTGGGCTTGTATGGCCCAATAACACAACTAGCCCATACACGACCCGACCTTGTGCGACTCACTGGTCCTTGTGCGAGTGACTTGTACATTTGGATCAGCTCTTGAATGATCTGATCTTGTGCGATCGGTTTAATCATTCCGAAAATCATGATCATTCAGTTACACATTTAACACATTCCCAAAATTACCATATCCACTAACAGTTTCTTGTTTTACAAATTTTCGATCAAACAAGGCAAATCTATTACTAATTCACATGAACCCTAGTAGCATCATAGCATGAACAACATCTTAACAATACATAAACATAATAACATGGATCTCGATCACCAACCTACATCCGATTATGACAACACAGTGATTCATCCAACTCTTAATACATCACAGCCGATTTCATATTTTCCATCCCAATCATGATGCAAATAATCCAATAACATAATCAATCATAATAACCATACAAATCACTTAAAATCATTCGGTATACAACATTAAGAACAAGCCGATGGACATGAGCAAATTTCACATATGAATCATATCGTTAATCATGAATACAAACATAAACACACTAACCGATTAAGAGAATGACAAGGATTGATCCAATTCAGGAGATATCTTCGATAGTAAGGGTGTTGTTGCTGTCGGGTTCGAAGAAGAGGAGAGGGAGCTAGGTTTCTTGTGTGTGTTGTGATTTTGTAAAAAGTGGGGAATGGTTACAACTCTCCTATGTGTTAATCGGTTTAAGGGAGGATGGGCCGAACCCACCACTTGGGCTGCCCTATAGTCTGAGTACAAAACAGTGCGGCCCAACATGGGCTTGTGCGACCGGGTGCCTTCTTGTGCGATCGGGTTATGGTGTGTGGTTCGGGTTCATTCAAACATGTATAATGCACATCACATATAGCATAATCACATAATCATTTAATTAATAAAGTTCTCATAAACACGTATCGTTACACAAAGTAGGTCTAAAGTTCGAGTTGTCACAGTCCATACGGAGGACATCATGGTGCCGCTAGTACTGCACGAAAGGTATTTGATTCAGGATTTTATTGGCCGACCATTTACAAAGACGCGCAAAGTCTAGTTAAGACATGTGATGCTTGCCAAAGATCAGGTAATATTTCTTCCAAAAACAAAATGCCACAAAATAGCATTCTCGTTTGTGAAATTTTTTATGTGTGGGGACTCGACTTTATGGGACCTTTCCCGCCGTCAAAAGGAAACAAATATATACTTGTGGCAGTAGATTGCCTGTCTAAATGGGCCGAGGCCGAGGCACTTCCAACAAATGATGGAAGAGTCGTGGTAAGATTTCTGAAAAAATTATTCTCCCATTTTGGAACACCTAAAGCATTAATAAGTGATAGAGGTACCCATTTTTGTAATCATCAACTCGAAAAAATCTTAACAAGATATGGGGTCTATCACCGGGTCTCAACAGCATATCACCCTCAAACAAACGGACAAGCCGAAGTTACTAATAGAGGTTTAAAACGAATACTTGAAAAAACCGTAGGATTAAATAAAAAGGAATGGGCTGATAAATTAGATGATGCTTTATGGGCTTTTCGAACTGCCTATAAAACAACCATAGGCACAACACCATATAAGCTCGTCTATAGAAAAAGTTGTCATTTGCCAGTAGAAATAGCTCACAAGGCCTACTGGGCAATAAAAAATGTAAACTTGGATTTAGTATTTGCAGGCAAAAATCGATTTTGCAGGTAAATGAATTAGACGAATTAAGGAATTATGCATACTCTAACTCTGAAATTTATAAGGAAAGAATGAAAAATTTACAGGACAAACACATTAAACCTAATGAATTTCGAGTAGGAGATTAAGTTCTATTGTTTAATTCAAGACTTCGATTATTTCCGGGTAAACTAAAATCTAGGTGGTCAGGACCTTTTTCCATCACCCATATTTTTCCTCACGGTGCAGTAGAAATTAAATCTCGTAATGGAATTCCATTCAAAGTCAATGGCCAACGGCTAAAACTCTATCAAGGATTCATTGAGGATGAGGAGGAAGAAATCTCGCTTCAAACGGTCGACGAGTAAAGGCATCAACGTCATACCTGGTAGGTTACGAACAAGCGGATGGACATCGAAACTAGTAAGTCTCTTAACCAAGTTTTTTGGGAAAACAGGGCACTCACACGAGCGTGTTAAAAAAAAAATTCAAAAACTTTGCTCGGCACGGGGCCGTGTTCGCTGGACACGGGGCCGTGTCCGCGCAACTGTCGGGATAAAACCCCTTTTTCATAACAGTTACACCATTCCACACGCCCCGTTTCCCCGAAAAACGCTCTGGTCCAGCCGATTTTCTGCAGATTTTCGACGTCTCCTCTCGTTCTAACAACATCAAGGTATGATTCTATCATCATTAGTAGTTAGATTAGTTACTTGCATGTAGTTAAAACATCAAAAATTTGGGGAAAATCTAGGGTTCTTGAAGTTCATCCGGATCAAACCTCAAATTTTTGCATAAATCTGTTAGCATTACTTTAGATTAGTGTTATGGAAAGTAAACCCACTTGTATTGTTGATAGATTTGCCTGATTTCTCACAAAAACCCCAAACCCTTGTTTTTAAACTGAAAAAGATAAAAGCGGAAGGGTAAACGGTTTATTTGCTCGATTTCTCACAAAAACCCCAAACCCTTGTTCATCCCGCATTCATAGGCTCCTCGCTTACTCTTTTAGTCAAAGGCATGACAGCAACGGTGTTGTTGGGTCGAGAGATCTGATAGTCCTTCACTGCATTCACAACCGAAGATACCTCGATGTTCCATTTCTCCTAATCCGAAACATGCACCTGAACCAGCTAGCTCATGCACCAACCCCTATTTTCTTCGGGGGATGGGTGTACCGCCTCTTCAAGCACTTCGTGAACATACCTAGGTCTTTCGAAAGAAGCCCATGGTCGGGACGGGTCGATGTACACATCTGTCGCTCCATGAACTAAATCTATGAGGCGGAAGACGGGTCGGTCAGCTTTCAGAGGATGCAAGGCCATGCATGGAACCCACAAGAGGCGCTAGTCCTTCACGCTCCACCTCCCCACTACCAGTACCAACCTCACGGTGAACCGGGCCCATCCTCCTCACAAGGAGGTGGTTTTCCTAACTTTCAGAGTTTGCATGATCTTGTGTAGGAAAACCTTATGTGCACCAGGAACACCTACAACCTCGCCAACAACACGTACAACGGGGTCGGAGCCATTGAAAGAAACATCTCCGATATCCAAGATGACATCGGAAGCATCCAGGAGTACATGGCGGGGCATGGAGGAGGAGGTGATGACGAGGACAGTGATGAAGACATGGACTAGGCAGGTGGAGTAGAAGCAGGAGCAGGTAGTTGGTGATCCCACAGGTTAAATCCCCTTTTCTATCGAACAATTTCCGGCCTGCGTGCCGAGTGTTGAACAATTTACTTTCCCTAACTTCTTTTTATTTTTTGCTTTTGTTTTTAACTAGATGGTTTGGATGGATGTTGAACTTGGTAATCTAGGATGTTTGGTATTGTTTGGTGTGGTATTTATTGATAAAACAGATACATACGAGGCTTAGAGTACTAGACACTAGTACTACTAAAGCCGGAACAAGAAAACCGGAGCTAGAAACCTGTTTTTCAACCTTGCAGACTGTCAACACGGGGTCGTGTCCGGCCAACACGCCCCCGTGGCCACCTCCTAGACCTGCTGTTTGTTTACTTTCTGCAGATTTTTGCCAGACACGGGGTCGTGTCCAGCCAACACACCCCCCGTGTCCACCTTCTGTAAGTTTTCATTACTGGCACCTGAACACGGGGTCGTGCCCATCCGACACGGGGCCGTGCCCAGGATGCCAGTAACATAAAATTTTGCTTTTAACACTCTTTTACACATTCAATCAACCTAAAAACTTATTTTTGGGACACATTGAGGACAAGGTGTAATTTAAGTGTGTGTGTGTGGGGGGGGGGGTGCTAAAACTTTGAATCTTGCAAGTCCTAATTAACAAGCCTTACACAAAACTCTATTGGAACCGCTAATCACCCCAATTTTTTTTTTTCAAAAAATTTTCATTTTTTACTTGTCTAAGTTTAAGTTGTGAATTTCAAGTTCTAACAAGGTTATATTTTTACAAGTTTACAACCGATAGCGTCATGATAAAAAGAACCAACATAAGAAAATTATGAAACGGCATGACAAGCTTAGTTAAAATTTGATTATATATACTTGATCACATAAAAACCCATTCCCACAAAAGTGAGTTTTGAGCCTTTATTGAGCATACAAATACATATCTTTACACTAAATGCTCATTTTTCGTTTCTTTGTGTGAATAGCCGCTTGGTTCGTACGACTCTAGAACTTGCCACGACAATGCATTCCCAGTCCTTACCAACTTAAACCCGAGTAAGTAAATGATGGAGGCATTAGGATTAACCTTTTTTTTTCTTTCTACACCATTATTTTTCATTTTTTTACCACCTACCCAAAAATCCCCCTAGTTAACCCCTTTTGAGCCTAAACCTTTTCATTTCTTAACCCAAAACAATCACCCTTTTTACCCACCTAAACCTTTTTATTTTTTAACCCTTTCTTTTAGTAACAAAGCTCGGTTTTTCTTATGACTTTTCAAAAAAAAAAAAAAAGAAAATAGTTGATGAAACCAAATAAACAAACAAGTTCATCAAAATTAACCTTGTTTGAAAGAAATGGTTCATCAAAATAAAAAAAAATAATAAAATTGTGAAAAATAAAAAGTCTTTAAAAAACCTATGCTTTTTACGCTTTTCGCCCTTTTACTAACCACTAACCCAACCACCCACCTTTAGCCCAAGCCTAACCCTTCACCCAAAAAGTCTTCTTGATACTTACAAAGGTATATAGTTAAAAAGGAGGAGGATTGATTGCTTGGCAAGCCTATGGTAGGAGTAAGTTCCATGCCGCTCTCGAGTGATTCACTAAAAATACACCTTCGGCCGAGTGTTGAGTGATCCCCCGTGAGGTATGTGAACTTGTATATAGATGGAATTTTAAAAAGGCATGTTATGCCCTAATAAGTAATTTATCTTATGAAACGTTTTTAATAAATCATGACGAATAGGATTGTAAATAAATAACAATAAAACTTAAATAAAGAATCTTGGAAATCCCGACACTCTATGACAAGTCCAAAAACCTTCTCTTCTACCCATTCCATTTGGGAGTGAAAAAGCCACGTTATAAAGAGTTTTGCTTGAGGACAAGCAAAGATTCAAGTGTGGGGGCATTTGATGTGCACAAAATGCAACATATAAATTACATCAATTGTGGCATAAAACTAACGCTTTTTTAGTACTAACGTTGGAAAAAGTGTGCTTTTGTCTTCCTTTTGTATTTTCAGGATTAAATGAGCTCAAATGAACAAAAGAAGCAAAAATACAGCTAAATCTAACATAAATACAAGAAAAGGAACAAACGTGACATGCCCGACCTCCCGACAGCATCTTCCCAAAGCAAAACAAGAAGACAGAAGGCTGAACACGCCCCGTGCTCAGTGAGAACCGGGGCGTGCCCAAGTGTCAGCAGAAAAGACAAAGTGATAAAGGCTTCTACTGCCCACCACGGGGCCGTGCTCAGCGGACACGGGGGCGTGGTCAACTGTTGCAGACGCATTTATTGAAAATTGCGAATTGCAATTAATGAAAAGAGAGACTCGGATGGACACGGGGCCGTGCCCAGTGGACACGGGGCCTTGCCCAGGCTTCTGTTCAGCCTATAAATAGGAGTGCTTGGAGCTCTTGCAACTCATCCCTTGGCACACCACCTCTCTCACACTTCACCCACCACCCACCACCATCACAACACCATCATCCATTTTCCATCATAGAGTGTGTGAGTCGTCTCGGGATCCAAGAATGATCGTAAGAGTTCTTGACAATCAAAGGCCATGTTTGCCTAAGTCTCTTACATCACTTGGTGAAGACAAGTATTTATTTTTAATCTTTTGTACTTTTTAATTGGTTTTGTATTAATGAATTTAATTACTAGTTTCTTATGTTGAAGGTGATTCTTCCTTATCGTTTGCTCGTGGTGTCTTGGCATTATTTTAATGTCTATATAAAATAAAAGATTTTCACCATTCATATCTCCACGGTCTACATGGAGGTATGTTGGCTACCTGGTCGGGGGTTAAGGGAACGGTTTGGTAAGAGTCTTGCCATTGTTCAGTGTATAGATCCTACAAAGGACCTGGGTCAAATTTAGTAGGACCCCCTTCAATACCCAACGGCATTGGATGGCGGGGGTCCAAACTCTTTGACCCCCTCATAAGTTAAACTACTATTAAAACTTTAACTCGGCTACTTAGGACTGTATCCTTGCTGACTCAGACTACTTAGCCGAGGGTAACATGGCCTTCAACAGAGGGGCCTACCACATTATGCATTAATAACTTAATTAATTATCTTTCAATAATCCAACCCTTTAGGATTGTATCCTTGCTGACTCAAACTACTGGGTTGAGGGTAACATCGCCTTCAAAAGAGGGGCCTACTACAATAACTAAGATAATCTCTTAAACAAGTGCAAAAGTGAGAAAATAATCAAAGGTTACATTACACACGAGTCGGATCCAAGTGATTCATCTTGTCTATTTGTTTTTTACTTTTATTTTCTTTTTCAGCATTTTAGTTAGTTTTATTTTTCTAGTTTAAAAATCTTTTCTAACATTTTTATTTGATTAGACGTTGAGGATAAACCGGTACTAAAAGCTCTTGTGTCCTTGGACGACCACAGTATCTTACCAACACTATACTACGTCCACGATGGGTGCACTTGCCCATATGTGTGTTTAGTGTTAGTGAATATCGTGTTTATAAATTTAAAACTTGGCTAAAAAGTGTAAAAAAGGGCTTAAAATATACACCTAAATTATATACACACTGACACGCATCATACATGGTCCCCTCTTTTTCTGTTTTCAAACATTTTGGGGTGAAACAAATGTGCCTACTTGTTACTTTCGTGCTTTTCATGCTTTTATATCATACACTTGCTATGTTCATTAGTACGCATATAGTACATGATTTCATTATGTTTTGCTATGTATGTTCACTTAGCATACTAGCACATTGATTTTCATATATTATATTTTGTTGCATATGTTCATCCAGCATATGGACACATTGTTTTACATTTTGAACTGTTTGAACCATTTGGAGTTGTTTGATCTATGTGAATTATTTGAACTGTTTAAACAGTTTGGAACTGTTTGATCTATGTGAATTATTTGAACTGTTGAACCATTTGGAACTGTTTGATCTATGTTTGAACCATTGGGTTAGGGAAGTGATTAGGTAACGGGGCGGGTGTAATGTGATAAAAGCATGGTGGATACGCTGCTGGTACTTCCTATATATAAGTGCTTTTAACACATTATATTTTGTTGCGTTATCTAGATCATTTGGGCAAGTGTTTTCAAAACAAAGTTACATTACAAGGTTTTTCTAACAATATAAACCATTCGAGTTTTATTACAAAAACGATTTACAATCTGGGTTTACATAAACAAATGTTTTGAGTTAAGATTCATGGCATTGAGGTTTTATAAAATATAACTAATCTGTTTTGACTTGGTTATTTCAATTTACATTACAAACGTTTTACAAAACTAGGTTTTCCAATATTAATTAACGAAGTTGTTCAAGTTATTTCAAAATGTAAACGAGCCATGAATCTGACACTCACACAAAACCTATGTACTCGTCGGCATTTTTATGCTAACGTATTTTCACATATGTTTCAGGTACCATAATTGATGATGTTTGATGATGATATTGGTGAATGCTCACATAGGAATGGATGAGGCCTTTGTGACTTAATAACAATGAAAGTCTATTTGTTCATGTTTTGTTCTAATTTCAATGCAATGTAATACATTTAATTCAATAAAACAGAACTTCGATCCATGTGTTATGAAACAATGATTCTGTTACGACACTCCCCGACGTTTCTGCTGCAGTTTGTTGTTTTAACGCGGTCGGGGTGTGACAGAAAAGTTGGTATCAGAGCTCATGGTTATAGGGAATTAGATTATTAGTAACGCTTTGACCTAGTCTATAACCTTCCTAGGACCCTAACACAAGATTCTTGTGTTTAGATCTTAAAACAATACCGTCACTTATCCTTAGGTGGCAACCACAACAAGAACACAAATTTCTAATCTGCTTTAAAAACCAATAATTTGTTCTAGGATGATTTATTATAAGGTTTTGAACCTTTAAAGTTTTCAAAATCTCGTTAGAGTTGGGTCTTATAATGTGAACACGTGCAATCTGGAAGGGTGGATGCATGTACTCTGAGTTTTCTGTCTTAGGCTAGAGTGTTTGTACAAATCCACATAATCGGACCAGTCACTCTTACCTGGGAACTCTTGGGGTGAGTGTTCACTTATAGGCTAAAACATGTCTTCGCGATACATTAATGTGACCCACTTACTTTGATTAGTCACCATCTCATTTGTTTGCCTTAGGTAACAAACAAATGATCACAATTTTTTATGCTTTGTCATCCTGTTTTGATTATCCGATAACATCTCGCTTACTTCCTCCTATGCCTTCCATTATCTTCAAGATGCCTCTTCATCGCAACAACACTCAAATGTCCAAACTAGGTGCTACAATTGCCCAACAAATAGGTGTCGTACTCTAGAGGACCGTTGAGTTAGCTATCACCATGACTCGCCTCAGGGATGAAGCCGTACAAGGGAACCACTCCTTGGTGCAATCAATGCAACCGTCATCATCCGAATCAAACACCCTGTTTCAAATGTACCCACTGTGAATGATGGGGACATTTGGTTAACATGTGCCGCTTTGCTATCCAAAACAAAGCTGTTGCAAATCCTACTACAACTCAACCTCCTGCAAGGAAACTTTATACCGGTACTGCGCCGATGTGCAACAAATGTAATGCACCTCACCGAGCTTACCTGCAATGTCGTCTGTGTGCATCATATGGACGACTCGGTCACCTGGCAAATGCTTGACGATTCAACCCAAGCCAAGGTGGTCCATACCAACCCCAAGTCAACCCTGCTCGTATGATTGACTTAACATACGTAGTACCCAACCTCCAAATTCTGCTTTATATGTCGCCTTGGCATATCTAGCACCTCAACTTCATGAACTTTCTACCTTGTGTATCGACTTAAGCACGTCTAGTGCAAGGTTTCGAAACACCTCTCGTTACACAAATTCCAAAATCCATATAGGATCTTTCTATCCACATAATTAGATCCTTGTGGATGATTATCGCTCATCGGAGCCCTTAATTGAATTCTTTGTATGCTTTAATACGTACATTACGATTCAATAAGGACAAAAGCCGAATTCCTATTAAGATCTTCCTATCCTCATAGATAGATTCTTGAAGATGTTTAAAGTGCCAAATGAAATCCATAGATTGGATTCCTGGTGTGCTTTAAATACCCGTGTCCAAAGATAACAAATTAAAGGTCAAGTTAAACAATTATGTGATTATGTGCTTATGTGTTTTCTTTTATGTTTTTGTGTGATCCTAATTTTCGTTATCCAAATCCTCGGAGAATCTTCCATATCTTCGTATAAGGGATTCATAGTAGGATATCCAAAGGTACTGCCTCAAATCCTTAATGGGCTTCTACGTAATAGTTAAGACCCTTGGATTATATAGTATCATTCCATAGTTCAAAAGAGACCCCTCGAGTGGTCTAGTAAAAAAGATTGGTTCAAATCTGGCTGGGAATGTCATGTGATGATATAGCTGAAAAGACTCCTTGGTGGTCTATTTAAAAAGATCATTTGTTGATTTAATTAAAAGGACCCTATGGTGGTCTAGTCACACTCATCACATGTTTGTTCATTTGATTTTCCTTCCCCTACACATTATGAAATGCACTGTGTGGACTGTGCAAGGAATTACATAATTATGGATGCATACATGATTATGGAAATTAGTGCATAGAAACCACAACAATTTTTGTCATGTATCAGGAGTTAACTCTATTCATTTCCATTTATGATGAAACACCCGTTGAGAAAAAATGAACTAGCTATTCATTTTTCACTTCTGAAAGAATATCCGTTGAGGGAAATGAATATCCTTTTGATTATTACTTCATTTCCATTTCGGAAGAATACCCGTTGAGGAAAATGACTTAATCTGTTCATTTTCGTTTCTGAAGAATATCCGTTGAGGGAAATGAATATCCTTTTGATTATTCCTTCATTTCCATTTCTGAAGAATACCCGATGAGGAAAATGACTCAGTCTGTTCATTTTCGTTTCTGAAGAATATCCGTTGAGGGAAATGAATATCTTTTTGATTATTCCTTCATTTCCATTTCTGAAGAATACCCGTTGAGGAAAATGACTCAATTTGTTCATTTTTGTTTCTGAAGAATATCCGTTGAGGGAAATGAATATCCTTTTGATTATTCCTTCATTTCCATTTCTGAAGAATACCCGTTAAGGAAAATGACTCAATCTGTTCATTTTCGTTTCTGAAGAATATCCGTTGAGGGAAATGAATATCCTTTTGATTATTCCTTCATTTCCATTTCTGAAGAATACTGACGGGTGGTCCATAGGACAACCCTTAATGGTGTTAAATGACAAGTTAATCCCTCATTTAATCAAGTAGTTGTCTTGAATTAGATAACTACAGTTGCTTATGTTTCAGGTACATTCGGAGCTTAAAAGTGTGGAAATGAAGCTTCGGAATAGGCACGGTTGGATTAGAGATGGAAAGATGGAGCATACATGAATAAAATAATTTACTAGAACTGAAGAACTAAGAATATAGCATGATAGAGGACGGAATTACAAGAACGGAGGCGAAAACGGTGAAGAAAACGGAGTTGAAACGAAAAAGTTATGCTGAAAACAAAATTTCATGCTGAAGCCTACCGTAACTTACGGTGGTACCGTAATTTACGGTAGATCCCAGCATTTTTCGTCCACCGTAAGGCAGTAGAAACCCACCGTAACACTTTTTGGTCCACCATAACTTACGGTGGTACCGTAATTTACGGTGGAGATAACGAGGAAAAGTGTAACTGCCTCATTTAATCAGTTTTATGGTGTCTTTTCATCTATTCTCATCATTGGACGTTTTTGGTAGACATTGGGGGCGATTTTGCTTGTTTTGGCTTGGTTCTAAACAATTCCTCACATTCGGTTTGTGTATTCGATTCGTATGAACATTAATCGTTGTGTGATGATGATGTACCAAGTCATGCGTGGCTAAACTTTTGGTGATCATCCTAGATGTAAGGTTTGCTTTTGAAACACTATGTTTGTGCTTGAATTTCTAGAATAATAACTTTGAATGTTTGTTTGAGTTATTATGGTGTTTGGATATTTGTTTGTAAATTGTTGATTATTGTTTGATGTTAATCTAAACCATACGTTCTTGGTGCCGTTGGCAATCGAGATATCATGGGACGGGTTAGGGTTGGATAATTGTCAATTGATCATCGAGTAACAACCTCGCATTTTATAATCCGAGTACTTAGTTCTCTTTCATCACAAACAGATAATCAAACACGAGCCATGTCTATGTGGTTCTTTCTAGTTAAGCATAAACATTAGTGTGGATTAAAACCTGAAATCTAGGATGGTCGCTTGTTCCTAATCTGTTTACAAAAACACTCTTTGAGTTGCAATTTAATTAGTTAATATTAGTTCTTAAAATCAAAACAATCAACTCTTGAATTTTAATTTCTGCAATTTTAGTTTAATATTAGTTTTAGTGCAAAGCTACATAATCGACACACTTTCCACAAACTCCCTGTGTTCGATACCCTTTTACCACTATCTATAGTTGTTTTTGGGATTAAATTTGCGTGTAACCACGACAAGCACGTCAAATTTTGGCGCCGTTGCCGGGGAGTAGTGCGCAACGTGTGTTAGTTTGTTAGTTTTGCTTTGTTATTTTCGGGTTTACACTGGTGTGTTTAGTGTGCAGGTTCTACAGGTGCATGCATACTAGAGGGTCTCACAAAGCGTCACCATTGTCATTTGATCCGGAAATCGAAAGAACATTACGGCAAAACAGGGTTTTATTGCGAGAAAACAGAATTATTGGTTCACCCACTTCACCAATTACACCAAGAAACATCATGGCTGATTCACAAATTCCACCTACAACGGGTCAAACGACCTCATCATTTATACCTACTTCCACACAACCATCACCAAACGCAACTATACCAAATTCCACTACAATTCCTACTCCACCTCATGACACTACACCAACCAACACCACACAACCCATTACTACCCAAGAAGAACCAACCATTACCTTTAACCCATCCACTACTATACCACCATTGTCCCATTTCTTCCGGGTGCGGGTCCGTCATATTCAAACTATACCATAGCACCAATTTCGACCATTGTCCATGCTACTTCAACATTTAGACCATCGAACCAAGCGGGTTTTCAATATTCAACCCTTCCATTTGGGCAATCGTCGGGAATTCAAGGAGATGGGTATGATGAAGGATTTGAGGAGTTTGAGGGTTATGATGAGGATGGGTATGCTTACGGGGGTTATGGTGATCAAGGAGAATTTGGATATGTGCAAAGTCAATCTCAAGGGATGGTAAGTGTCGGTGGAATGCCACAACAACAACAACTCGTACCACAACACATTCGGCCAAGACCACAAGGGCCACCAATACAACATCCTATCCCATTGCAACAAGTCCGGCCACAAAATGTACAACCACAATTTCAAAGACCACCTCAACGGCCACCGATGCGACAACAACAGTTTCAACAACCAATCGCACCACAAGGGCAAGTACCAAGGCCAATGGGTCCTATTCCTCCAAGAGGTAGGTTTGGTGTACCAAGGAGACACCTTAGAGAAAATGTGAGGGGCATCGAAGCACATTTTAGGCCGGTAATCACTCAAAACCCTTCACCGGTAGTTATTCCTCACAATGATCAAGGGAGGACATTTGAAGTGAGGACCAACTCTTTGCAAAGTTTACCAAAGTATAAAGGATTAGCAACGGAGGAGCCTTAGTTTCATTTGGAGGCTTATGACTCGATTTGTAACACTCTTGGGAGTCAAGGGTTCTCGGCCGATGATATTAAATTGGTATTATTCCAATTTTCTTTGGAAGATAAGGCGAAAAAATGGTTCTACACTTTGCCTTCGGCATCCATATATACATGGGGGGAAATGCAACAAACCTTTTTCGATGAATTTTACACCGCTCAAAAGACGAATGCTGCTAGAAAAGGGTTGAGGAGCTTTCAACAACAACATGGTGAAATGTTTCATGAGGCTTTTGAGCGTTTCAATATGATGATCAAAAATTGCCCTCACCATGGAATTGAATTGTGGGAATTAATGAATGCTTTTCACGAGGGGTTAAGTGCCGAAGATGCTCGTGATTTAATGTCTATCACCGGTGGGACTTTTGGTACAAATTACGAGAATGATGATTGGGAGGTTTTGGAGAGCATGGCAACTACATCAAAAAGAAAAGCTCAAGCATCGAGGAGAGCACGACTGGCCATTGCCCGACCTCAAGTGCACGCAATAGATGACGGTAATGTTCAAACCACTAACCAAATTTATGATGTTTGTGCATTGTGTAATGAAATAGGTCATGCGGCTGAAAATTGCCAAGGAATGGTGGAAGGGCAATATGAAGAAGTTCATGCCGTTTGTAACATTCCCAAAATTTTATTTATATAAATATATAAATACTTATGTTATTAAAAGAATGCATCATGGGTAAATTGACCAAGGGAAATATGAGGTATTTTGGGCAAGTGTAGGAACCATTTAATAATTATAAAAATACATTATATTTGAACCTACTCTGTTTTTAATAAAACTTGGTTCAAAATGTAGATACAAATAGTCTTGTTCTAATGACATAATTATTGTTTTATAAAAAGTCATATTTTAGAAGTTATACGCGATAAATAAGTAATGTAGTTAAATTAATTATAATATATAAATAATAATAATAATACTCAAAACTTAAAAATACGTATGGAATAATAACAACTAATTATATGAAGCCAAATGGCCAAAAGAATCTAGAATTGTGAAGTAATAAGGTGTACGTGTATTTTGACATAAATGAAAGGTACAGGTGTTCACTTACCTTAGCCTCTAAGATTCGTAGGAATCCAATATAAATAGATGGCATTGCAGACTTTGGAAATTGCTCAATCCCTTTTCATCTTTGTCGCTCCCTCTTTCATATATATTATTTTTATTCACCTCAATAGTAATAATAATAATAAAGTTGTTTAAGTATTTTAACCCTTGATCACTGATACCCTGTCCAAGTGACGTAGGGCCCCGTAACGTATGTCAAAGCTCTGCCTAAATTCGTTGGGGTTCTGTCTCGTGACGTAGGGATAAAGTAGAAGTGGGTCACTATACTTAATGTGAGTGCACTATATATTTTATTAAATAATCCAGGAGTTGTACCCAAAATATAGCAACCCTCCTGAATATTTTTCTGACACCCTACACTTCCTAAAATACACGCCGTATGTGAAAACCAAGCCCGAAATACAATATATAAATTAAAAACAAGAAATAGTAAGTTGAGGCGGGCCGCGTAGACCCACCCCAACCATTCACGTGGGCCGTATGAGGGTTATACCGGATTCCTTTGATTTCTTAAGTTCAAGCGGGCCGCGTAAATATCCCCGTTAGTTAACACGGGCCGCGAGAGGATCAAAAGGTGGCGCAGCCCGGTGCGGCCACATGGCCCAACACCTGGCGGGCCTACCTGATGACCCAGCTAAGCTACAACGACGACTGGAGTCAACGCGGGCCGCGTAGCCCCTGGCTACACCTTACGCGGGCCGCGAGAGAACCAGAATCAGCCCCTATAAATAGAAGCGATCGGCTGTTCATTCAGTTCGTTCAGAATTTATTTCTTTCTCTCAATTCTAAAGTGTAGGCATTATACACGGGTATAATACCCCCCTAATTAGCGAAGCTCTGCCTCGTTGTAAGTATCATAACCCCTGGATACGTATTAGATACTCTGCCCGATTGATCTAGGGTTCCGTAACGGCTGTCGTGGTTCTGCCCGACGTAGTCGTTGGAATGCCGTCTCGGGGAGGGTATTACTAATGTTAAAATGGGTTATTATACTAACGCGTGTGCATTGTTTATTTAATTAGACTATAACCAGGGAATCACAGAGGAAAGCCTTATAATAGCAATGTGAGTAATCCTCTTTTTGTTAAATGCTTTTACAAAACCTTAAATACTTTTCCCTGCGAACGACAGTTATTGAGTATTTGTAAGAATACAATTATCGTGGGTATGTTGGGGTTTTGTATACAAAATTTGTTACAACCTGGTTATGGAGTAACATTACCACAAGTCGGGTGTCGATAGTACCACGGGTGATAATTGATATAACTTGGAAACAAATGTAATTGCGGATGCGCCCTCAATACTGTTCACTGTGACTTTTTATTTAAACTTGATTAAACTGGGATTCACTCACCAGTATTTCCTGCTGATAAAATGTTTTAAACACGTGTTTCAGGTAACTTAGTGTGAAGCCAATAAAAGCCAGCTGGAGAGCACTGAAGGCTTGGAAAAGTGGCTATAAAGTTACCTAAAATAAAATAGATGTTTTTATTAATAAAAATAGGATTTATTCCTATGAAAGTGTGTATACTGAAAACTTGGGTTTTACCCATGTGTTTAATATTATGAAAATATGGTGGTTTTACTCTGATAAAAATATTTCCTAACTACGGTCCTGATGAAAAATTCCGCTGCCAAATTAGACCATACACGATACCACCGAAACTGGCTCACGGCCGCCCGTTCCCGAGGGATCGGGGGTTGTGACAGAAGGTGGTATCAGAGCTATGCCACTGGTTCAAGCCAAAGAAGTGTTCTGCTGACACTTAAGTTTTAAATTCTGTGTTAGGAAATTAATATAACAATTTATGTGTTATTCTGAGTAGATAAATCTTAATATTTATATATTATGATTTTTATGTTTTGAGTTCAGAATATGAGTAACCAATATGACTAGACGTACCCATAGGCTACCTCGGCAGATGTATTATACTACACTCTTATACAATTAGTAACTTAAGGTATCACCTTGAGTGAGATCTCTTCTTAAATAAATGAATATACCGTAATATATATATATATATGTATATATATGTGTATGTACTACTATGTGTATATCAACCTCACTAGGAAATATTAATACACGTTCATTTTGTAAAAATATTCATAGAGCATGGGTATAAATTTTAGATATTAAATCTAAAATCGTAATTTATGGTAAACTTACGTAAGAAATAACATTATGTATCCAACTTAAATAAATAAAAGTATGTTATTTTAATTGATTCATAAACTTCATGATCTATACCATGATCTATCCTTATGAATGGTGGTATAGATTATGGTAAATTCCTGAATTGACCTTAAATCCAGAAATCGTGTTAATATACAATATTAATTGTATGTAAAATAATATACACGTTGTAGTATAGTATACTTCTAATAAACATACGTTATAATACACCATTAAAAAAAAAGTCAAGAGAAAATAAAGAAGTCACAACCAAATGAAGTAATAATTAATAAGGAAACAAATGCACAAACTCAGGAAACAGGCAATAACCTACCATGGGAAGATAAACAATGGGTAAATCTCCATATGTTAGCCACTACAGAAGTAAATATTAACTTATATTAAATAGTTGAACCACAAAACCAGTACCGGCACCCATGCCACCTATGAGCTAGAAATTTTAAAAGAAATTTTGCCTATTCAATAAACAACCTAAAAGAAAAAGATAGAATAAAACCATACATAAAAGTATGTTGAGCATAATACTCCTATAACCTAGATAGACTAAAATAAGTTATGAATGCATAATTCCTAGTATATTTTGAACCCCACTTGTAATTGCAATAAATATACACATATATATAAGTCGCAATGTTCGCCGTTTTTAATCAATCTATTTTTATGATGGTACCCAAATAGTTATACTAGAAATTTGTCTATGATAATTAATACCACCTACTTAAATAACATTATAATATACATCAAACTAAGTTAGTTGTTAACAAGGCAATCATGTTCATGACTTTCTTTTGGAATCAATCATTTACTTTGGTTTAAAATACATATTGAAATATATGGTATAAAGTTTTAAAACTTTGTGGTTTTAATAATATTGTTTCAAAATAAATTATATTTAAATAAATAAAACCGAAGCTATTAAATTTAACCGAAATGATTTTTAAGAATTAGAAAAAAAAAATAAATAAAATTAAAAACAATTGCTTTAGTGGATTGAGCCAAAGCAAGTTGTTGAAACCCAGGTGTACCAATTTTCCACTTTATTTTATTCCTTCTGGTTTGTAACCAGTTGGCCATAAGACTTTATACTTTCATAATTTTATGTTGGGGTTATTTGTAAAGGTTTCTATTAAAATACTTAGCAATAAAATAAATGGTTAAATGAATATGAGGGATATTCATGATTAAATAAAAACATTTAAATTTTTTGAGATTTGGGTTGGTTGGACTACGTAGAAAGGCCTAACTAAACATTAAAAGCATTTCTACAAATCTCCAATATTAAGGTATGTCCAGAATAGGTCTTATGCGTGGAAATAATTGATATAAGATTAACTCGTCATATTAGTTATATGATTGTGTATCCTAAATTATAAAGAAAAATATTCAAGTCAGCCGGTTGATATATAATAGTTAACTAGTAAATGAGTTGAATTGATAAATTGGATGTTAAACTTACCTTAAGTAATCTCGAAGTTCTCATACTTTAAAAGATTATAATAAAGATAAAAGAGATGAGATTGAATTGTGATTGGTTAAATAATGGAGATGGAAATTCTCATAAAATAACTATAGTAATAAAATATCAGTGACGTACCCGTGACACAAATAAATTTTTAAAGTCGGTTACATGAATCTATAAAAGATCTATTTAATTAAATACTTGAAAAAAATATATATATATAAGATCTCGAATATATACATACTTTGATAGTATGGGATGAAGTACGCTACACAAGGTTTAAAAAAAAATGTTATATGTTTTAAGTTTATACTATATATTAATATTTAATATATTTCTGTTACATTGCTATAACTAAAGTTTTTAATTACAGAAAGTAATTTACATATAGTATATATATCTCTGGGTAACCCATAAATACCATGTCATGAGTCATATATGCACATAAGTCTTCTAAATAATGCTTTTCAATCTTAAAAGTATATTATGATTAATACAAAAGGAAAAAGGTAGGAATGTGATAATTGGAATAGATATATAGATAGTTACTTGAGGAGAAATTATTGAGGTAAAATAAATAATGGTCCTGGTATAGTTTAACCCATTAGCTAAAAATGAAATTGTTCTTATGAGTCCAGAAAATTTATATTTTGAGTAATTTATTTCCCTAAACTTTTAATTCCAAAACATTATATTTGATAAGGATAAAATAAAGTCATGGAAATAAGCTTGATGATTGGTACCATCGGATGTGTAGTTATTACTTTATATATGTGCGTATATCTATATTACATAAGTTTAAATATTAAACTAGAAATTTGAAAGTTTCGTTTGTTTCTAAATAATAAATATACACATGTGTATACATGATAGAATTTCTTAATAGTATACCCAACATAATATCTTTTGTAAGATAAATATAAGAGAAAATATCATTGGTGATTTTTATGAAAACACGAAGCCATTATAAGAATAAATCCTGAAACATATTATGTTTTAAAATACTATCTGTCTCAATAAAATATTCCGTGCATCGGAATCTCATAATATATAAGCATGAATGAAGTTGGCTGTAAGTATATTTATTACATTGAACCTAGCTATAGTATCAATGGAAACAATGATATATTTGAAACTCCATTCTCCAACCAAAAGAAAACCACAACCATAATAATATCTATGCTTAAATGAAAGAGTTACGATATTGATATTCACTGGTAACAACCAGGACAATATTTAGACTTGAATCTAAGAAAAATGCCTTAGTATTAAGCTTTGAGATAAGCCAATTACTTGCATAGATAAAGTGTGATGGTTATTGGTATCCCGTGAGGATAATGACTAGAACAGTGCAAGTACGATAAATAAGCAATAACAACTGGCCACTGTTATTTCTTGTTTATTGATACTACTCGGTTCTAGAATATTATCCAACATGAGAATACTGATTTCCTTATTCCTTGATACAAGCCATAATAAATAATATACTTCTAAAATCATTATTTGAGAAAATTCTATTTATGGGAAATACAATGATAACTACCTCTCCGGCAAGTCTGGGTATGATGTGGTATACACTCCAGCTTGTCCGGGTGAGATGGGGGTACCTCTCCGGCGAGACCGGGTGAGATGGGGTATATGTTATATTAATGGAATTCCCTAAATAGTACCATGATTTGATGTCTAACCTGTTTTTGGAAATATAAATCTGTTAAATACACTGACCTGATGAATGGTGTGTATATTACAGTATGTGAAATATATGATTATATAGATATGTATATCTATGAGGATTAGAAAATCCAAAGACCATGTTGATTGACAATTAGGGATAAAGCACGAACCGGTGTGTCAATGATAATTCTAGATTTAATTATCAGGAATCTCTCTCGTATACGTCTATAATTCCGATATCAAACACTATTTCGTTTGATCATCAGTCTCGAAACTCGTGCGACAAGATGAACGACGGGAACCCTATAAGTTGGGATGCCATGGAAAGTATAAGATTTCCCTTTGCGATTATTAATGCATTAGGAAGCCTGTAACCAAAAGTTGTGCTAAGACACAAAACATCTAAAAACTTATAGAGAGTCGTTTTACCTTTATTAAGAGCTCTTGAGAAAATAAGAGTAACCACGACTAGCTATATTTAGAAGAACTCTTTTCCCCTATAATTCTACTAAGATTTACCATTCGGAACCCTTAAATTTGAAATGACATGAATACATACCTAACTGATAAATCTTTAGTTGTACCTCTTAAAAGGTTATAGAAGTAAATGAAGAATTTAAAACCATTAAAAGATCACACAAATTAAAGGTAAGAATCTCAAAGCATAGAAAATAGTCCAGTCAAAGTAAAGTGAAATTCAAAATAAAGACCAGAATTATACCTACAAACTAGACTAACCAAAAGCATTCATATTTTAGAAAATCTCGAGGACGAGATTTAAAACAAGGTGAGAAGGATGTAACATTCCCAAAATTTTATTTATATAAATATATAAATACTTATGTTATTAAAAGAATGCATCATGGGTAAATTGACCAAGGGAAATATGAGGTATTTTGGGCAAGTGTAGGAACCATTTAATAATTATAAAAATACATTATATTTGAACCTACTCTGTTTTTAATAAAACTTGGTTCAAAATGTAGATACAAATAGTCTTGTTCTAATGACATAATTATTGTTTTATAAAAAGTCATATTTTAGAAGTTATACACGATAAATAAGTAATGTAGTTAAATTAATTATAATATATAAATAATAATAATAATACTCAAAACTTAAAAATACGTATGGAATAATAACAACTAATTATATGAAGCCAAATGGCCAAAAGAATCTAGAATTGTGAAGTAATAAGGTGTACGTGTATTTTGACATAAATGAAAGGTACAGGTGTTCACTTACCTTAGCCTCTAAGATTCGTAGGAATCCAATATAAATAGATGGCATTGTAGACTTTGGAAATTGCTCAATCCCTTTTCATCTTTGTCGCTCCCTCTTTCATATATATTTTTTTTATTCACCTCAATAGTAATAATAATAATAAAGTTGTTTAAGTATTTTAACCCTTGATCACTGATACCCTGTCCAAGTGACGTAGGGCCCCGTAACGTATGTCAAAGCTCTGCCTAAATTCGTTGGGGTTCTGTCTCGTGACGTAGGGATAAAGTAGAAGTGGGTCACTATACTTAATGTGAGTGCACTATATATTTTATTAAATAATCCAGGAGTTGTACCCAAAATATAGCAACCCTCCTGAATATTTTTCTGACACCCTACACTTCCTAAAATACACCCCGTATGTGAAAACCAAGCCCGAAATACAATATATAAATTAAAAACAAGAAATAGTAAGTTGAGGCGGGCCGCGTAGACCCACCCCAACCATTCACGTGGGCCGTATGAGGGTTATACCGGATTCCTTTGATTTCTTAAGTTCAAGCGGGCCGCGTAAATATCCCCGTTAGTTAACGCGGGTCGCGAGAGGATCAAAAGGTGGCGCAGCCCGGTGCGGCCACATGGCCCAACACCTGGCGGGCCTACCTGATGACCCAGCTAAGCTACAACGACGACTGGAGTCAACGCGGGCCGCGTAGCCCCTGGCTACACCTTACGCGGGCCGCGAGAGAACCAGAATCAGCCCCTATAAATAGAAGCGATCGGCTGTTCATTCAGTTCGTTCAGAATTTATTTCTTTCTCTCAATTCTAAAGTGTAGGCATTATACACGGGTATAATACCCCCCTAATTAGCGAAGCTCTGCCTCGTTGTAAGTATCATAACCCCTGGATACGTATTAGATACTCTGCCCGATTGATCTAGGGTTCCGTAACGGCTGTCGTGGTTCTGCCCGACGTAGTCGTTGGAATGCCGTCTCGGGGAGGGTATTACTAATGTTAAAATGGGTTATTATACTAACGCGTGTGCATTGTTTATTTAATTAGACTATAACCAGGGAATCACAGAGGAAAGCCTTATAATAGCAATGTGAGTAATCCTCTTTTTGTTAAATGCTTTTACAAAACCTTAAATACTTTTCCCTGCGAACGACAGTTATTGAGTATTTGTAAGAATACAATTATCGTGGGTATGTTGGGGTTTTGTATACAAAGTTTGTTACAACCTGGTTATGGAGTAACATTACCACAAGTCGGGTGTCGATAGTACCACGGGTGATAATTGATATAACTTGGAAACAAATGTAATTGCGGATGCGCCCTCAATACTGTTCACTGTGACTTTTTATTTAAACTTGATTAAACTGGGATTCACTCACCAGTATTTCCTGCTGATAAAATGTTTTAAACACGTGTTTCAGGTAACTTAGTGTGAAGCCAATAAAAGCCAGCTGGAGAGCACTAAAGGCTTGGAAAAGTGGCTATAAAGTTACCTAAAATAAAATAGATGTTTTTATTAATAAAAATAGGATTTATTCCTATGAAAGTGTGTATACTGAAAACTTGGGTTTTACCCATGTGTTTAATATTATGAAAATATGGTGGTTTTACTCTGATAAAAATATTTCCTAACTACGGTCCTGATGAAAAATTCCGCTGCCAAATTAGACCATACACGATACCACCGAAACTGGCTCACGGCCGCCCGTTCCCGAGGGATCGGGGGTTGTGACACCGTTCAAGGTCAAGGAGGGGGTGGTAGAAATTATAACAACATGAATTCTAATACTTACCACCCCGGTTTAAGAAATCACCCAAACTTTCGGTATGGGAACCCTTCAAATCAAGTTAACCCGAATTTCCAAGGAAAACAAGGATTTCAAAGGCAATATCAAACGGGTCAAAGCTCTTCGGGAGGAAACAAAGTAATGGAGATGTTGAAGGCGATGCAAGTCGAAATGCAACGAATGAATCAACGTGATGAAGTTTGGATGCAAAAGGACGAGGCCCGTGATAAAGCTATTCAAACTTTGACTACTCAAATGGGTCAACTTGCGAGTGAAGTGGCGATTTTGAAGAAAGCAAAAGGCCAACTACCAAGTGACACGGTGATAAATCCCAAAAACATTAAAAGTGTTAACATCTATGTGGTAAGCACCGTTCCTAGTACAAAATTTAATGAAAAATGTCTAACCTCTTCGAGTCAAATAAATACAGGTATAGGGAAGGACACCGATGGTGAGAATGATAATGAACGTGGAGCACCAATCGTGCCTATCCGTGTGGGAAAATTAAAAATCCCTTACGCATTATTGGACTACGGGGCGAGCATGAGTGTATTACCAGGTGATCTATATGACATGTATGATTTTGGTCCACTCGAAGATATAGACACCATGGTGAGTTTGGCGGATGAGAGTTGGAGGCGTCCGCGAGGAGTGGTTAGGAATGTCATGATTCGGTTGGGAGAATTCAACTATCCGGTGGATTTTCTGGTATTAGATTATGCCTCTACCAAATTGGCATCACAACAAAGGGTAATTTTAGGTCGACCATTTCTTTATATAGCAAATGCTCAAATCAACTTTAGAGACGGGGTTATTACTATGACCGAAAAGAACCGTAAGTTGTACTTTGATGTTCATACTAGGGAGATTAGTTATGAATCTATTGAAGAGAAGGGTAGAGAGTCTAGTGACCATATGAAAAGTGTGCATCAAAGAATAAAAACAAACAAACCACCGGGGTTTAAAAAGAAGTATAAGGGTTCGAGCAAGTATGTAGTTGACTATCCACCGAATGGACATTTGATGGATGCACTTCAACCAATGACAAGCTACAGTGGGGGAGGTGATAGCAACCGATTCTTTGAGCCACCATAAATGGGGGTGGCACGGTCTCGCTGAAGACTCGAAACCTAGCGCTGCTCAGGAGGCAACCCGGGGTTTTATATTGATCTTTCTGTTTTTATCTTTCTATGTTCCAGGGCCATGGCGACATTCAAGTGTGGGAAGATGTACAGATATTTGGGTAAAAGTGGTGATAGGAAGTCGGATTATCTACAACATCTGTTGTGGCAAACTTCACCAGGTCAATGTACTCTTTCCTTAGTCTTGTTGTGTTCTTTAGCTTTGAAATATTGGTAGTTAGTTTGTTTGATTTTGTTTAAAAAAATATATACAAAACGAAATTTGGGGTTTGAGTTTATAAGCTTTTAGTTGGTTTTAAGAATTTATGCGATCAAAGTCTCTCAAAACCATACATCGGAGTCAATGTATCCCAAGTGTGGGGATGGGGAGAAATTTTGAGATTTTTGAATTTTTTTTTTAAATCAAGCAAAACATGAAAATTTTGAACACCTTAGTCTAACCCCAGATGATGCACCGGCAGCCCTTGATACCCTTTCATTCTTGGTGAGAGTTGAAGCCACACTTGTACATAAAAAAATTTATCTTTGATGAGAGTGGCAACGGGCGGGGGTGCATTAGAACTTGTGCTTGAATGCGGTTTGAGTCCTTAGTTGGAGTGAATGTGAAAAGGATAAGGGCATTTAGGTAGCCTCGTCTTTAGAATGCGAGTGTGGGATTTGGGGGGTTGGACCTCATTAATTATATATATGAGCTTGGTAGTGAGAGGGGCGGGGGTTTGGACATTTAGTTGCCCAATTTTGTGCCTAAAGCCTATCATTTGTTACCCCATAGCTAGTTTCCTAAAATTTTACCCAACTTGACCCGGTCATATAGTGTTAGTAGTGTTTTAGTAGTGTGTAGATATGTTATGATGTTATGTTGACTGTTTGCTTATTGATTAAAAAAAAAGAAAAAGAAAAAAAAGAGATATGAAAAGAAAGAAAAAGAAAAAAAAGCGAAAAAGCAATGAAAAAGAAAAAAATTGATGTTGAGTTGTCTTGTATATAGAAGTTTAAGTTTGGTGTTTATTTGTTTCATTGTGTAATAAAAGACCGGGTAAAGTCATTCGTTACTAAAAATATATTCCATTTCCTACTCGTACACCTAGCCACGTTACAACCTTAAAGCCCATTTGATTTGCATTCATGTTTTTGATAATTGTTAGGTGAAGGACCGATTCAGGTACAAGCATATAGTTGTGCAATTACCCGTTTGCCTTTTGTGTGTCTAGCTTATCTTTGCTAGTGCTTACTTGTTGCCGAGAGAAGAGATATAGCGAGGGGCGTGTTGTTTGGGTGTTAGGAAAAGGGCTAGTAAAAGGATGATATGTTTATGCTTGATTTAAGTTGATCGCTTGTGCATTTGAAAATGGTTTTTGATGGGTTGCTTGGGACAAGCAACGGTTAAGTGTGGGGATGTGACGGGTGGTCCATAGGACAACCCTTAATGGTGTTAAATGACAAGTTAATCCCTCATTTAATCATGTAATTGTCTTGAACTAGATGACTACAGTTGCTTATGTTTCAGGTACATTCGGAGCTTAAAAGTGTGGTACCGTAATTTACGGTAGACCCCGGCATTTTTCGTCCACCATAAGGCAGTAGAGACCCACCGTAACACTTTTTGGTCCACCGTAACTTACGGTGGTACCGTAATTTACGGTGGAGATAACGAGGAAAAGTGTAACTGCCTCATTTAATCAGTTTTATGGTGTCTTTTCATCTATTCTCATCATTGGACGTTTTTGGTAGACATTGGGGGCGATTTTGCTTGTTTGGCTTGGTTCTAAACAATTCCTAACATTCGGTTTGTGTATTCGATTCGTATGAACATTAATCGTTGTGTGATGATGATGTACCAAGTCATGCGTGGCTAAACTTTTGGTGATCATCCTAGATGTAAGGTTTGCTTTTGAAACACTATGTTTGTGCTTGAATTTCTAGAATAATAACTTTGAATGTTTGTTTGAGTTATTATGGTGTTTGGATATTTGTTTGTAAATTGTTGATTATTGTTTTATGTTAATCTAAACCATACGTTCTTGGTGCCGTTGGCAATCGAGATATCATGGGAGGGGTTAGGGTTGGATAATTGTCAATTGATCATCGAGTAACAACCTCGCATTTTATAATCCGAGTACTTAGTTCTCTTTCATCACAAACAGATAATCAAACACGAGCCATGTTGAAGAAACACTAGATAAATGGTCGGGACCAAAGTATCTAGGGGGTTTGAATCCTCATAAAAGGGTTAGTTCTCTCCCGATTGATTCAGTTGCTACCGAGCTTCTTCTCCGGTGATTCTGCAAAACAGAGCACCGTTAGCCTCGTCAAGGGGAGAAGGGGGTTCTCTCCTTGACCCGACTCCGGTGTGAGAATGAGTATTGGTTATGGAGAAGATAAAGTATTTGAGAAGTGAATGTGATCTGAGTTTATACCTGAATAGTTCTCGTATTTATAACCGGGAGTTTGGGAGGGAAAACCTGTTATTGAAAAGATAACGGAAGATGCTAACGCCGTAGCGGTTACGTTTCCTTCCGTCACGTTCTTCTAAATCCACGTTAAGTTGCCTTGATCCGATGTGAATACACACGGATCGTGACTTGATCTATGGCTGGGGAATTGCCACGTGGAAAGTGATCAAGTGGAGATCTTTCTCCAATTACATGCTATTGTTGTGATTTCAGGAATGTTTATGGTAATGACACGTGTCCAGACGGTTATAACCGTTTGGGTGGTGCACGATCATATTCTTTCTAGAAGATTACTGCTGTAATCTGGTGTGACACCTTAATGTGTATACACAGCTGAATAAATCCCAAGTCTGGGTAAAATGATATCCAAGTTTGGATATTTGGGCGGAAGTATTGATCTCAGGGTTTTAACCCTTTGCTAAATGGAAGGTGGCGCAAGGATTTTATGCTTTCCTTTGGGCGCGCGACTACCGCTTGTTGATTTTTTCCTCCCTTCTGTAAGACCAATGCGCGGTCGCGCAAGGTTAAAAGGTTGAAAGGCCAGTTGGTGGTATGGTCTCAAATCCTTTTTATGAGGTTTTTGGGACCTTACCCCTTCACATGTCTATGTGGTTCTTTCTAGTTAAGCATAAACATTAGTGTGGATTAAAACCTGAAATCTAGGATGGTCGCTTGTTCCTAATCTGTTTACAAAAACACTCTTTGAGTTGCAATTTAATTAGTTAATATTAGTTCTTAAAATCAAAACAATCAACTCTTGAATTTTAATATTAGTTTTAGTGCAAAGCTACATAATCGACACACTTTCCACAAACTCCCTGTGTCGATACCCTTTTACCACTATCTATAGTTGTTTTTGGGATTAAATTTGCGTGTAACCACGACAAGGACGTCAAATACCCATTGAGGAAAATGACTTAATCCGTTCATTTTCGTTTCTGAAGAATATCCGTTGAGGGAAATGAATATCCTTTTGATTATTCCTTCATTTCCATTTCTGAAGAATACCCGTTAATCCATTCATTTTCGTTTCTGAAGAATATCCGTTGAGGGAAATGAATATCCTTTTGATTATTCCTTCATTTCCATTTCTGAAGAATACCCGTTGAGTAAAATGACTTAATCCGTTCATTTTCGTTTCTGAAGGATATCCATTGAGGGAAATGAATATCCTTTTGATTATTCCTTCATTTCCATTTCTGACGAAGAACCCGTTGAGCAAAATGAATCGTCCATTCATTTTCGCTTCTGAAGAATATCAGTCAAGGGAAATGAATATCCTTTCGACACCTGACAAAGAACCCATTGGAGAAAGTGAATCAACCATTCATTTTCACTTTGAAGTATATCCACTGGGGAATGACAGGGTTATGCCTTGCATAAAAAAAATCTTTGATGGGTTACTCTACGTAAATAGATGACACCCTAGATTCCATGCAAGACAATTATTTAACACAGCATCATTGACAGACTCCTACGAATAAATTTCGGGACGAAATTTCCTAAGTAGGGGAGACTGTGACATCTGTGTCTCTTCGACCATCAAACAAATGCCAAATCAATGAAATATTGTGTTTCATACTTGGGATTTGTATAAATATGTGTATCATTCGCACATATCAATTCTTGTTCGATTTCGAGCTCTAAATCGCCTTCTTGAGAGTTATATGCGAACCGATGCGTAAACGTAATCAGCTTAATGCAAAAAACACTCTGGAACAGTGACATGGGCTTAACATACCTTAAATAACCTTTACGTAACTTAGAAATAATTTTTGGAGGGTTTGGTGTGTCGAAATCAAGTTTATTCGATTGAAGGGACTATTTGCGTCAAACTGCAAAAGTCTACCGATTCGTATGGTATCGAATATTCCGGAACTTGTTCATAAGATAAATATGCCCTAAATATCCTTTACATAGCTTCGAAATAGGCTTTGAGTTGTTTGGTGTGCAAGAAATAAACTTTTTGATCAATAGGGACTAAAAGCGTCAAAAAGTGCACAAGTTTGCATTTTCGCGCATATCTTACTTTCTGAATCTATCCGGGTATCCAAAAATTTATGTAATCAATAAAATATTTTATTTTAGTGATTGGCATGATAAAATCCCATTCGTCACGTAATTTGGATCGTTTTTCGCGTCCGTTCGTGTTTCGTCGTAATTAACCGAACAACGCAATCGTACGACCAAACGAACCGACATCCGAGATATTTTTGAGCATATTTTAAGTTCCTTATACTTTAACTTCATTTTAGAGCCTTGAAATGAGATTAACGGGGCTCAAATGTGGTAAAAATGCATCAAAAACTATGTTTTGGACATGCAGGTACCTGAAATGACAATCTGCCAAACCTGGCTCAGGCGGGGCACGTAAGAAGAGTCTAACTATTACGCGGGGCGCGAGAGCTGCCCAGTTCTGCAAAAACCAGTTTCTGCAATCAGCGGCTGGTTTCTGGCTTTGGTTCTTGGTTTTTTAACACCATGAGCTTGTTTTGGGGCACCCATAGTATTAAAATTCAGTGGGCACACATGGATGGTTGAGATTGAAGCTCATGAATCGAGGAACGATCCTAACGGTTGTCCAATTTCTATAAATACCCATCATATTCCATTTGCAATCCTCACACCTTGATTCATTTCTACTCTAAGTTGGGGTTTCCTGTGACACCTGTGTCACTATGACCGTCAAACAAACACCAAACCAATGAAATTTTGTGCTCCATACTTGGGATTTGTGAAAATATGTGTATCATTTGCACATATCAATTCTTGTTCGATTTCGGGCTTTAAATCGCTTTCTAGAAGGTTATACGCGATCCGATGCGTAAATATAATCAGTTTAATGCGACAAACCCTCCGGAATAGTGAAATAGTCTTAACATACCTTAAATAACCTTTACATGACTTAGAAATAAGTTTTGGATGGTTTGGTATGCCGAAATCAAGTTTATTCGCTCACAGGGACTATTTGCATAAACTTGCAAAAGTCTGCCGTTTCGTAAGACAATGTATAGTCCGGGACTTGATCATAAGTTAAACATACCATATATAACCTAAACATGGCTTAGAAATAAGCGTTGATAGGTTCGGTGTGCAAAAACATGCTTATATGATCTTACAGGGACTAAAAGTGTCAAAAACGGCGTAAGTTTGCATTTTTGCGCATATCTTACGTTCTGGACACATCTGGACATCCAAAATTTTTGTACACACTAAAATATTTTTATTTTAGTGATCGGCATGCAAAAATACCATTCGTCGCTTAATTTGGTTCGTTTTCGCGTCCGTTTGAGTTTCGTCGCAATTTAGCGAACAATGCGACCGTCCGACCAAACGAGCCGACATCCGAGAGTGTTCCAAGCATATTTTGAGTCCTCTAAACTTTATTGACCTTGTAGAGCCTTGAAAATGGCTTAACGGGGGTCAAAAGGGGCTGAAATGGGCTTAAAACACATGCAGGGACCTGAACTGTCAATATTCAAACTTTGGCTGATCTGGGAGGGTCAGGCGGGCCGCGTAAGCCCTCTGCCTATCCTTATGCGGGCCGCCTCAGATGCCCAGTGACCAGAAAGTTGTTTTTTGGCAATCTGTTGCTAATTCAGGGACTGTTTATGCAAATTCTTTGTGTGGTAACCAGGTTACCACCTCTCCAAGGCTTTGCACCTGCTCCTAACACTTGTATGGATGAGATTTATTGCTTAATGGCTAAACAAACCACTTGTAATGATGCTAGTGCATCACCACAAGTATAAATAGCCCATCCATTTCATTCATTCCTTGCTCATTCTTCTCTCTACATCTGCTTTGGGAGCATTCTCAAGCATTTGGGACTTTGTCTTCTTTATAGAAAAGATAGCAAGGACCTTAAGTGAGCCTTCTTTCATTCTTTTATTTGCTTTTTCCTTATGTAGTGCAGAAAGTCAAACGTTTGGCCAACAGTTTGACTTTCGGTTTTGACCATCAATTGGTCAAGTCAAAGTTCAATTGAACTTTGACACGTGATTGTAATCACGATAGTTATAATCCTTCGTGATTATAACCGCTGATTACCACGTTAACTAGGTGTAGTGTCGAGTCAAAGTTTCGGTCAAAATGCGTTTTAGCACGCATTTTGCAACGGAACTACTTTAGGGTATCAAAACACTTTGTTTTGATACCAAATCAGTAGGTTAAACATGTTTTGACATGTTTAACTCGACACTATTAGTTTAGTGCTTGTTTAGGGTCGTAACGTAAGCGGTCTAAACAACCGCTTAGACTTTCGAACCCGACCCGTTTGGTCGATCTTTAGGATCCGACCAAGCTTAGTTAGTGATCATAGTTGCATAGGGAATAACCACTGAGGTTATACCTTATGATCACATATAATTGGTTAGTCATTTGCTAGTTAGCTTGTATGCCCATAGGAAATGACCAAAATGCCCTTTTGAAGCTAAAATCCGTATTTTGCCTATGTGAACTTATTTTTGACATATAATCTGATTTAGTAACATGTTTAGGGATAATTGGGCATGTAAGACTTGGCATAGCACATAGTTAACCATCCGAACATAGTTTTACGCTAACGACGCCTTATAGTAGCTTATGTTACCATAATGTGTCGAAACGGGTCAAAAGCACTTAGGTAGAGTTTCCAATCAGAATGTAAGGTCTATTAAATCATACCATACGAGTTTAATTACTCGTTTGATTTATAGAACCTCATTCTATCCTATCTCCCGATTTAGGTCCGGTTATTTACATAGTTACCTATATAGGGTGCCGTTTGATTCCCTGATCACTCTAGCTTTGCTTCGTTGTTGTTCAAGACTTCTAAGCACCCTCAGGTGAGTACATAGTCCCCTCTTTTACTGTTTTCAAACTGTTTTGGGGTGGAACACATGTGCCTACTTGATACTTTCATGTTTCCCATGCTTTTATATCATATACTTACTATGTTCAATAGTACAGTATTAGTACATGATTTCATTATGTTTTGCTATGTATGTTCACTTAACATGCTAGCATATTGATTTCCGTATATTACATTTTGTCGCATATGCTCAGCCAGCATATGGACACATTGTTTTACATTTTGAACCGTAGTAACCGTATGATCCTGTGAACCGTTGTAACCATTTGATCCTATGAACCGTTTGTGATTAATGACTATGTGAACTGTTTGTAACCGTTTGGTTATGTGAACCATGTGTGACTACATGACTATGTGAACCGTTTGTAACCATTGATTGACATGGACCGTCTGAAATCTGTTTGAACCGTTGGGTTAGGGAAGTGATTAGGTAACGGGGCGGGTGTAATGTGTTAAAAGCATGGTGGATACGCCGATGTGAGGAAACTAACCTCGCCCTTAACTGGGAAAAATGCCATTTCATGGTAACAGAGGGAATAGTACTCGGTCACAAGATCTTTAGCGAAGGAATGGAAGTTGATCGAGCAAAAATAGACACTATTTCTCGATTACCTCCACCATCCTCCGTTAGAGCAATCAGAAGTTTCTTAGGACATGCCGGATTTTATAGGCGGATTATCAAGGACTTTTCTAAAATTTCAAGATCTCTAACAAAATTACTTGAAAAAGATGCGCCTCTCATCTTTGACAAGGATTGCAATCAAGCATTTCTAACCCTCAAGGAAATGCTAGTCAATGCACCTATCATGATAGCGCCTGATTGGAAATTTCCTTTCGAAATCATGTGTGATGCAAGTGACTTTGCAGTTAGAGCAGTCTTGGGACAAAGAAAAGAGAAGCATTTTCACCCAATCTATTATGCTAGTAAAACACTTAACGATGCACAAGAAAATTATACAACAACTGAAAAAGAATTACTAGCTGTGGTATTTGCTTTTGATAAATTTCGTTCTTATCTTGTTCTTTCTAAAACAATAGTCTATACAGATCATGCAGCCATTCGATACCTTTTCAAGAAACAAGACGCAAAACCCCGTTTGATTAGGTGGATTTTACTCCTCCAAGAATTTGATATTGACATCAAAGACAAAAGAGGAGCAGAAAACACCGCTGTAGATCATCTTTCGCGCTTAGAAGACTCAGCTTTGGAGGCAACTAGGGACGAGCAAATCAACGAAAAATTTCCAACGGAGTCCCTAGAAATGGTGGAATACAAGGAAGAACCATGGTATGCCGACTATGCTAACTACTTAGCTAGCGGTATAGTCGCCAAAGGATGGCCACATCACCAAAGAAAAAAATTCTTTGCTAATGTGAAGCATTACTTTTGGGAAGATCCTTATCTTTTCAAAATGTGTGCCGACCAACTCATCCGAAGGTGCGCACATGGTAGTGAAGCAAGAAGAATTCTCCGCCATTGTCATGAAGGTCCATACGGAGGACATCATGGTGCCGCTAGTACCGCACGAAAGGTATTTGATTCAGGATTTTATTGGCCGACCATTTACAAAGACGCGCAAAGTCTAGTTAAGACATGTGATGCTTGCCAAAGATCAGGTAATATTTCTTCCAAAAACAAAATGCCACAAAATAGCATTCTCGTTTGTGAAATTTTTGATGTGTGGGGACTCGACTTTATGGGACCTTTCCCGCCATCAAAAGGAAACAAATATATACTTGTGGCAGTAGATTGCCTGTCTAAATGGGCCGAGGCCGAGGCACTTCCAACAAATGATGGAAGAGTCGTGGTAAGATTTCTGAAAAAATTATTCTCCCATTTTGGAACACCTAAAGCATTAATAAGTGATAGAGGTACCCATTCTTGTAATCATCAACTCGAAAAAATCTTAACAAGATATGGGGTCTATCACCGGCTCTCAACAGCATATCACCTTCAAACAAACGGACAAGCCGAAGTGACTAATAGAGGTTTAAAACGAATACTTGAAAAAACCGTAGGATTAAATAAAAAGGAATGGGCTGATAAATTAGATAATGCTTTATGGGCTTTTCGAACTGCCTATAAAACAACCATAGGCACAACACCATATAAGCTCGTCTATAGAAAAAGTTGTCATTTGCCAGTAGAAATAGCTCACAAGGCCTACTGGGCAATAAAAAATGTAAACTTGGATTTAGTATTTGCAGGCAAAAATCGATTTTGTCAAATAAATGAATTAGACGAATTAAGGAATTATGCATACTCTAACTCTGAAATTTATAAGGAAAGAATGAAAAATTTACAGGACAAACACATTAAACCTAATGAATTTCGAGTAGGAGATTAAGTTTTATTGTTTAATTCAAGACTTCGATTATTTCCGGGTAAACTAAAATCTAGGTGGTCAGGACCTTTTTCCATCACCCATATTTTTCCTCACGGTGCAGTAGAAATTAAATCTCGGAATGGAATTCCATTCAAAGTCAATGGCCAACGGCTAAAACTCTATCAAGGATTCAATGAGGATGAGGAAGAAATCTCGCTTCAAACGGTCGACGAGTAAAGGCATCAACGTCATACCTGGTAGGTTACGAACAAGCGGATGGACATCGAAACTAGTAAGTCTCTTAACCAAGTTTTTTGGGAAAACAGGGCACTCACACGAGCGTGTTAAAAAAAATTTCAAAAACTTTGCTCGGCACGGGGCCGTGTTCGCTGGACACGGGGCCGTGTCCGCGCAACTGTCGGGATAAAACCCCTTTTTCATAACAGTTACACCATTCCACACGCCCCGTTTCCCCGAAAAACGCTCTGGTCCAGCCGATTTTCTGCAGATTTTCGACGTCTCCTCTCGTTCTAACAACATCAAGGTATGATTCTATCATCATTAGTAGTTAGATTAGTTACTTGCATGTAGTTAAAACATCAAAAATTTGGGGAAAAATCTAGGGTTCTTGAAGTTCATCCGGATCAAACCTCAAATTTTTGCATAAATCTGTTAGCATTACTTTAGATTAGTGTTATGGAAAGTAAACCCACTTGTATTGTTGATAGATTTGCCCGATTTCTCACAAAAACCCCAAACCCTTGTTTTTAAACCGAAAAAGATAAAAGCGGAAGGGTAAACGGTTTATTTGCTCAATTTCTCACAAAAACCCCAAACCCTTGTTCATCCCGCATTCATAGGCTCCTCGCTTACTCTCTTAGTCAAAGGCATGACAGCAACGGTGTTGTTGGGTCGAGAGATCTGATAGTCCTTCACTGCATTCACAACCGAAGATACCTCGATGTTCCATTTCTCCTAATCCGAAACATGCACCTGAACCAGCTAGCTCATGCACCAACCCCTATTTTCTTCGGGGGATGGGTGTACCGCCTCTTCAAGCACTTCGTGAACATACCTAGGTCTTTCGAAAGAAGCCCATGGTCGGGACCAGGTGCCTTCTTGTGCGATCGGGTTATGGTGTGTGGTTCGGGTTCATTCAAACATGTATAATGCACATCACATATAGCATAATCACATAATCATTTAATTAATAAAGTTCTCATAAACACGTATCGTTACACAAAGTAGGTCTAAAGTTCGAGTTGTCACAGTCCATACGGAGGACATCATGGTGCCGCTAGTACTGCACGAAAGGTATTTGATTCAGGATTTTATTGGCCGACCATTTACAAAGACGCGCAAAGTCTAGTTAAGACATGTGATGCTTGCCAAAGATCAGGTAATATTTCTTCCAAAAACAAAATGCCACAAAATAGCATTCTCGTTTGTGAAATTTTTTATGTGTGGGGACTCGACTTTATGGGACCTTTCCCGCCGTCAAAAGGAAACAAATATATACTTGTGGCAGTAGATTGCCTGTCTAAATGGGCCGAGGCCGAGGCACTTCCAACAAATGATGGAAGAGTCGTGGTAAGATTTCTGAAAAAATTATTCTCCCATTTTGGAACACCTAAAGCATTAATAAGTGATAGAGGTACCCATTTTTGTAATCATCAACTCGAAAAAATCTTAACAAGATATGGGGTCTATCACCGGGTCTCAACAGCATATCACCCTCAAACAAACGGACAAGCCGAAGTTACTAATAGAGGTTTAAAACGAATACTTGAAAAAACCGTAGGATTAAATAAAAAGGAATGGGCTGATAAATTAGATGATGCTTTATGGGCTTTTCGAACTGCCTATAAAACAACCATAGGCACAACACCATATAAGCTCGTCTATAGAAAAAGTTGTCATTTGCCAGTAGAAATAGCTCACAAGGCCTACTGGGCAATAAAAAATGTAAACTTGGATTTAGTATTTGCAGGCAAAAATCGATTTTGCAGGTAAATGAATTAGACGAATTAAGGAATTATGCATACTCTAACTCTGAAATTTATAAGGAAAGAATGAAAAATTTACAGGACAAACACATTAAACCTAATGAATTTCGAGTAGGAGATTAAGTTCTATTGTTTAATTCAAGACTTCGATTATTTCCGGGTAAACTAAAATCTAGGTGGTCAGGACCTTTTTCCATCACCCATATTTTTCCTCACGGTGCAGTAGAAATTAAATCTCGGAATGGAATTCCATTCAAAGTCAATGGCCAACGGCTAAAACTCTATCAAGGATTCATTGAGGATGAGGAGGAAGAAATCTCGCTTCAAACGGTCGACGAGTAAAGGCATCAACGTCATACCTGGTAGGTTACGAACAAGCGGATGGACATCGAAACTAGTAAGTCTCTTAACCAAGTTTTTTGGGAAAACAGGGCACTCACACGAGCGTGTTAAAAAAAATTTCAAAAACTTTGCTCGGCACGGGGCCGTGTTCGCTGGACACGGGGCCGTGTCCGCGCAACTGTCGGGATAAAACCCCTTTTTCATAACAGTTACACCATTCCACACGCCCCGTTTCCCCGAAAAACGCTCTGGTCCAGCCGATTTTTTGCAGATTTTCGACGTCTCCTCTCGTTCTAACAACATCAAGGTATGATTCTATCATCATTAGTAGTTAGATTAGTTACTTGCATGTAGTTAAAACTTCAAAAATTTGGGGAAAAATCTAGGGTTCTTGAAGTTCATCCGGATCAAACCTCAAATTTTTGAATAAATCTGTTAGCATTACTTTAGATTAGTGTTATGGAAAGTAAACCCACTTGTATTGTTGATAGATTTGCCCGATTTCTCACAAAAACCCCAAACCCTTGTTTTTAAACCGAAAAAGATAAAAGCGGAAGGGTAAACGGTTTATTTGCTCAATTTCTCACAAAAACCCCAAACCCTTGTTCATCCCGCATTCATAGGCTCCTCGCTTACTCTCTTAGTCAAAGGCATGACAGCAACGGTGTTGTTGGGTCGAGAGATCTGATAGTCCTTCACTGCATTCACAACCGAAGATACCTCGATGTTCCATTTCTCCTAATCCGAAACATGCACCTGAACCAGCTATCTCATGCACCAACCCCTATTTTCTTCGGGGGATGGGTGTACCGCCTCTTCAAGCACTTCGTGAACATACCTAGGTCTTTCGAAAGAAGCCCATGGTCGGGACGGGTCGATGTACACATCTGTCGCTCCATGAACTAAATCTATGAGGCGGAAGACGGGTCGGTCAGCTTTCAGAGGATGCAAGGCCATGCATGGAACCCACAAGAGGCGCTAGTCCTTCACGCTCCACCTCCCCACTACCAGTACCAACCTCACGTTGAACCGGGCCCATCCTCCTCACAAGGAGGTGGTTTTCCTAACTTTCAGAGTTTGCATGATCTTGTGTAGGAAAACCTTATGTGCACCAGGAACACCTACAACCTCGCCAACAACACGTACAACGGGGTCGGAGCCATTGAAAGAAACATCTCCGATATCCAAGATGACATCGGAAGCATCCAGGAGTACATGGCGGGGCATGGAGGAGGAGGTGATGACGAGGACAGTGATGAAGACATGGACTAGGCAGGTGGAGTAGAAGCAGGAGCAGGTAGTTGGTGATCCCACAGGTTAAATCCCCTTTTCTATCAAACAATTTCCGGCCTGCGTGCCGAGTGTTGAACAATTTACTTTCCCTAACTTCTTTTTATTTTTTGCTTTTGTTTTTAACTAGATGGTTTGGATGGATGTTGAACTTGGTAATCTAGGATGTTTGGTATTGTTTGGTGTGGTATTTATTGATAAAACAGATACATACGAGGCTTAGAGTACTAGACACTAGTACTACTAAAGCCGGAACAAGAAAACCGGAGCTAGAAACCTGTTTTTCAACCTTGCAGACTGTCAACACGGGGTCGTGTCCGGCCAACACGCCCCCGTGGCCACCTCCTAGACCTGTTGTTTGTTTACTTTCTGCAGATTTTTGCCAGACACGGGGTCGTGTCCAGCCAACATGCCCCCCGTGTCCACCTTCTGTAAGTTTTCATTACTGGCACCTGAACACGGGGTCGTGCCCATCCGACACGGGGCCGTGCCCAGGATGCCAGTAACATAAAATTTTGCTTTTAACACTCTTTTACACATTCAATCAACCTAAAAACTTATTTTTGGGACACATTGAGGACAAAGTGTAATTTAAGTGTGTGTGGGGGGGGGGTGCTAAAACTTTGAATCTTACAAGTCCCAATTAACAAGCCTTACACAAAACTCTATTGGAACCGCTAATCACCCCAATTTTTTTTTTCAAAAAATTTTCATTTTTTACTTGTCTAAGTTTAAGTTGTGAATTTCAACTTCTAACAAGGTTATATTTTTACAAGTTTACAATCGATAGCGTCGTGATAAAAAGAACCAACATAAGAAAATTATGAAACGGCATGACAAGCTTAGTTAAAATTTGATTATATATACTTGATCACATAAAAACTCATTCCCACAAAAGTGAGTTTTGAGCCTTTATTGAGCATACAAATACATATCTTTACACTAAATGCTCATTTTTCGTTTCTTTGTGTGAATAGCCGCTTGGTTCGTACGACTCTAGAACTTGCCACGACAATGCATTCCCAGTCCTTACTAACTTAAACCCGAGTAAGTAAATGATGGAGGCATTAGGATTAAATTTTTTTTTCTTTCTACACCATTATTTTTTATTTTTTTACCACCTACCCAAAAATCCCCCTAGTTAACCCCTTTGAGCCTAAACCTTTTCATTTCTTAACCCAAAACAATCACCCTTTTTACCCACCTAAACCTTTTTACTTTTTAACCCTTTATTTTAGTAACAAAGCTCGGTTTTTCTTATGACTTTTCAAAAAAAAAAAAATAGTTGATGAAACCAAATAAACAAACAAGTTCATCAAAATTAACCTTGTTTGAAAGAAATGGTTCATCAAAATAAAAAAAATAATAAAATTGTGAAAAATAAAAAGTCTTTAAAAAAACCTATGCTTTTTACGCTTTTCGCCCTTTTACTAACCACTAACCCAACCACCCACCTTTAGCTCAAGCCTAACCCTTCACCCAAAAAGTCTTCTTGATATTTACAAAGGTATATAGTTAAAAAGGAGGAGGATTGATTGCTTGGCAAGCCTATGGTAGGAGTAAGTTCCATGCCGCTCTCGAGTGATTCACTAAAAATACACCTTCGGCCGAGTGTTGAGTGATCCCCCGTGAGGTATGTGAACTTGTATATAGATAGAATTTTAAAAAGGCATGTTATGCCCTAATAAGTAATTTATCTTATGAAACGTTTTTAATAAATCATGACGAATAGGATTGTAAATAAATAACAATAAAACTTAAATAAAGAATCTTGGAAATCCCGACACTCTATGACAAGTCCAAAAACCTTCTCTTCTACCCATTCCATTTGGGAGTGAAAAAGCCACGTTATAAAGAGTTTTGCTTGAGGACAAGCAAAGATTCAAGTGTGGGGGCATTTGATGTGCACAAAATGCAACATATAAATTACATCAATTGTGGCATAAAACTAACGCTTTTTTAGTACTAACGTTGGAAAAAGTGTGCTTTTGTCTTCCTTTTGTATTTTCAGGATTAAATGAGCTCAAATGAACAAAAGAATCAAAAATACAGCTAAATCTAACATAAATACAAGAAAAGGAACAAACGTGACATGCCCGACCTCCCGACAGCATCTTCCCAAAGCAAAACAAGAAGACAGAAGGCTGAACACGCCCCGTGCTCAGTGAGAACGGGGGTGTGCCCAAGTGTCAGCAGAAAAGACAAAGTGATAGAAGCTTCTACTGCCCACCACGGGGCCGTGCTCAGCGGACACGGGGGCGTGGTCAACTGTTGCAGACGCATTTATTGAAATTGCGAATTGCAATTAATGAAGAGAGAGACTCAGATGGACACGGGGCCGTGCCCAGTGGACACGGGGCCTTGCCTAGGCTTCTGTTCAGCCTATAAATAGGAGTGCTTGGAGCTCTTGCAACTCATCCCTTGGCACACCACCTCTCTCACACTTCACCCACCACCCACCACCCACCACCATCACAACACCATCATCCATTTTCCATCATAGAGTGTGTGAGTCGTCTCGGGATCCAAGAATGATCGTAAGAGTTCTTGACAATCAAAGGCCATGTTTGCCTAAGTCTCTTACATCACTTGGTGAAGACAAGTGTTTAGTGTAATACTTTTTATTTTTAATCTTTTGTACTTTTTAATTGGTTTTGTATTAATGAATTTAATTACTAGTTTCTTATGTTGAAGGTGATTCTTCCTTATCGTTTGCTCGTGGTGTCTTGGCATTATTTTACTGTCTATATAAAATAAAAGATTTTCACCATTCATATCTCCACGGTCTACATGGAGATATGTTGGCTACCTGGTCGGGGGTTAAGGGAACGGTTTGGTAAGAGTCTTGCCATTGTTCAGTGTATAGATCCTGCAAAGGACCTGGGTCAAATTTAGTAGGACCTCCTTCAATACCCAACGGTATTGGATGGCGGGGGTCCAAACTCTTTGACCCCCTCATAAGTTAAACTACTATTAAAACTTTAACCCGGCTACTTAGGACTGTATCCTTGCTGACTCAGACTACTTAGCCGAGGGTAACATGGCCTTCAACAGAGGGGCCTACCACATTATGCATTAATAACTTAATTAATTATCTTTCAATAATCCGACCCTTTAGGATTGTATCCTTGCTGACTCAAACTACTGGGTTGAGGGTAACGTCGCCTTCAAAAGAGGGGCCTACTACAATAACTAAGATAATCTCTTAAACAAGTGCAAAAGTGCGAAAATAATCAAAGGTTACATTACACACGAGTCGGATCCAAGTGATTCATCTTGTCTATCTGTTTTTTACTTTTATTTTCTTTTTCAGCATTTTAGTTAGTTTTATTTTTCTAGTTTAAAATCTTTTCTAACATTTTGATTTGATTAGACGTTGAGGATAAACCGGTACTAAAAGCTCTTGTGTCCTTGGACGACCTCAGTATCTTACCAACACTATACTACGTCCACGATGGGTGCACTTGCCCATATGTGTGTTTAGTGTTAGTGAATATCGTGTTTATAAATTTAAAACTTGGCTAAAAAGTGTAAAAAAGGGCTTAAGATATTCACCTAAATTATATACACACTGACACGCATCATACATAGTCCCCTCTTTTTCTGTTTTCAAACATTTTGGGGTGAAACAAATGTGCCTACTTGTTACTTTCGTGCTTTTCATGCTTTTATATCATACACTTGCTATGTTCATTAGTACGCATATAGTACATGATTTCATTATGTTTTGCTATGTATGTTCACTTAGCATACTAGCACATTGATTTTCATATATTATATTTTGTTGCATATGTTCATCCAGCATATGGACACATTGTTTTACATTTTGAACTGTTTGAACCATTTGGAGCTGTTTGATCTATGTGAATTATTTGAACTGTTTAAACAGTTTGGAACTGTTTGATCTATGTGAATTATTTGAACTGTTGAACCATTTGGAACTGTTTGATCTATGTTTGAACCATTGGGTTAGGGAAGTGATTAGGTAACGGGGCGGGTGTAATGTGATAAAAGCATGGTGGATACGCTGCTGGTACTTCCTATATATAAGTGCTTTTAACACATTATATTTTGTTGCGTTATCTAGATCACTTGGGCAAGTGTTTTCAAAACAAAGTTACATTACAAGGTTTTTCTAACAATATAAACCATTCGAGTTTTATTACAAAAACGATCTACAATCTGGGTTTACATAAACAAATGTTTTGAGTTAAGATTCATGGCAGTGAGGTTTTATAAAATATAACTAATCTGTTTTGACTTGGTTATTTCAATTTACATTACAAACGTTTTACAAAACTAGGTTTTCCAATATTAATTAACAAAGTTGTTCAAGTTATTTCAAAATGTAAACGAGCCATGAATCTGACACTCACACAAAACCTATGTACTCGTCGGCATTTTTATGCTAACGTATTTTCACATATATTTCAGGTACCATAATTGATGATGTTTGATGATGATATTGGTGAATGCTCACATAGGAATGGATGAGGCCTTTGTGACTTAATAACAATGAAAGTCTATTTGTTCATGTTTTGTTCTAATTTCAATGCAATGTAATACATTTAATTCAATAAAACAGAACTTCGATCCATGTGTTATGAAACAATGATTCTGTTACGACACTCCCCGACGTTTCTGCTGCAGTTTGTTGTTTTAACGCGGTCGGGGTGTGACAGAAAAGTTGGTATCAGAGCTCATGGTTATAGGGAATTAGATTATTAGTAACGCTTTGACCTAGTCTATAACCTTCCTAGGACCCTAACACAAGATTCTTATGTTTAGATCTTAAAACAATACCGTCACTTATCCTTAGGTGGCAACCACAACAAGAACACAAATTTCTAATCTGCTTTAAAAACCAATAATTTGTTCTAGGATGATTTATTATAAGGTTTTGAACCTTTAAAGTTTTCAAAATCTCGTTAGAGTTGGGTCTTATAATGTGAACACGTGCAATCTGGAAGGGTGGATGCATGTACTCTGAGTTTTCTGTCTTAGGCTAGAGTGTTTGTACAAATCCACATAATCGGACCAGTCACTCTTACCTGGGAACTCTTGGGGTGAGTGTTCACTTATAGGCTAAAACATGTCTTCGCGATACATTAATGTGACCCACTTACTTTGATTAGTCACCATCTCATTTGTTTGCCTTAGGTAACAAACAAATGATCACAATTTTTTATGCTTTGTCATCCTGTTTTGATTATCCGATAACATCTCGCTTACTTCCTCCTATGCCTTCCATTATCTTCAAGATGCCTCTTCATCGCAACAACACTCAAATGTCCAAACTAGGTGCTACAATTGCCCAACAAATAGGTGTCGTACTCTAGAGGACCGTTGAGTTAGCTATCACCATGACTCGCCTCAGGGATGAAGCCGTACAAGGGAACCACTCCTTGGTGCAATCAATGCAACCGTCATCATCCGAATCAAACACCCTGTTTCAAATGTACCCACTGTGAATGATGGGGACATTTGGTTAACATGTGCCGCTTTGCTATCCAAAACAAAGCTGTTTCAAATCCTACTACTACTCAACCTCCTGCAAGGAAACCTTATACCGGTACTGCGCCGATGTGCAACAAATGTAATGCACCTCACCGAGCTTACCTGCAATGTCGTCTGTGTGCATCATATGGACGACTCGGTCACCTGGCAAATGCTTGACGATTCAACCCAAGCCAAGGTGGTCCATACCAACCCCAAGTTAACCCTGCTCGTATGATTGACTTAACATACGTAGTACCCAACCTCCAAATTCTGCTTTATATGTCGCCTTGGCATATCTAGCACCTCAACTTCATGAACTTTCTACCTTGTGTATCGACTTAAGCACGTCTAGTGCAAGGTTTCGAAACACCTCTCGTTACACAAATTCCAAAATCCATATAGGATCTTTCTATCCACATAATTAGATCCTTGTGGATGATTATCGCTCATCGGAGCCCTTAATTGAATTCTTTGTATGCTTTAATACGTACATTACGATTCAATAAGGACAAAAGCCGAATTCCTATTAAGATCTTCCTATCTTCATAGATAGATTCTTGAAGATGTTTAAAGTGCCAAATGAAATCCATAGATTGGATTCCTGGTGTGCTTTAAATACCCGTGTCCAAAGATAACAAATTAAAGGTCAAGTTAAACAATTATGTGATTATGTGCTTATGTGTTTTCTTTTATGTTTTTGTGTGATCCTAATTTTCGTTATCCAAATCCTCGGAGAATCTTCCATATCTTCGTATAAGGGATTCATAGTAGGATATCCAAAGGTACTGCCTCAAATCCTTAATGGGCTTCTACGTAATGGTTAAGACCCTTGGATTATATAGTATCATTCCATAGTTCAAAAGAGACCCCTCGAGTGGTCTAGTAAAAAAGATTGGTTCAAATCTGGCTGGGAATGTCATGTGATGATATAGCTGAAAAGACTCCTTGGTGGTCTATTTAAAAAGATCATTTGTTGATTTAATTAAAAGGACCCTATGGTGGTCTAGTCACACTCATCACATGTTTGTTCATTTGATTTTTCTTCCCCTACACATTATGAAATGCACTGTGTGGACTGTGCAAGGAATTACATGATTATGGATGCATACATGATTATGGAAATTAGTGCACAGAAACCACAACAATTTTTGTCATGTATCAGGAGTTAACTCTATTCATTTCCATTTATGATGAAACACCCGTTGAGAAAAAATGAACTAGCTATTCATTTTTCACTTCTGAAAGAATATCCGTTGAGGGAAATGAATATCCTTTTGATTATTACTTCATTTCCATTTCGGAAAAATACCCGTTGAGGAAAATGACTTAATCTGTTCATTTTCGTTTCTGAAGAATATCCGTTGAGGGAAATGAATATCCTTTTGATTATTCCTTCATTTCCATTTCTGAAGAATACCCGATGAGGAAAATGACTCAGTCTGTTCATTTTCGTTTCTGAAGAATATCTGTTGAGGGAAATGAATATCTTTTTGATTATTCCTTCATTTCCATTTCTGAAGAATACCCGTTGAGGAAAATGACTCAATCTGTTCATTTTTGTTTCTGAAGAATATCCGTTGAGGGAAATGAATATCCTTTTGATTATTCCTTCATTTCCATTTCTGAAGAATACCCGTTAAGGAAAATGACTCAATCTGTTCATTTTCGTTTCTGAAGAATATCCGTTGAGGAAAATGAATATCCTTTTGATTATTCCTTCATTTCCATTTCTGAAGAATACTGACGGGTGGTCCATAGGACAACCCTTAATGGTGTTAAATGACAAGTTAATCCCTCATTTAATCAAGTAATTGTCTTGAATTAGATGACTACAGTTGCTTATGTTTCAGGTACATTCGGAGCTTAAAAGTGTGGAAATGAAGCTTCGGAATAGGCACGGTTGGATTAGAGATGGAAAGATGGAGTATACATGAATAAAATAACTTATTAGAACTGAAGAACTAAGAAGATAGCATGATAGAGGACGGAATTACGAGAACGGAGGCGAAAACGGTGAAGAAAACGGAGTTGAAACGAAAAAGTTATGCTGAAAACAAAATTTCATGCTGAAGCCTACCGTAACTTACGGTGGTACCGTAATTTACGGTAGATCCCAGCATTTTTCGTCCACCGTAAGGCAGTAGAAACCCACCGTAACACTTTTTGGTCCACCATAACTTACGGTGGTACCGTAATTTACGGTGGAGATAACGACGAAAAGTGTAACTGCCTCATTTAATCAGTTTTATGGTGTCTATTCATCTATTCTCATCATTGGACGTTTTTGGTAGACATTGGGGGCGATTTTGCTTGTTTTGGCTTGGTTCTAAACAATTCCTCACATTCGGTTTGTGTATTCGATTCGTATGAACATTAATCGTTGTGTGATGATGATGTACCAAGTCATGCGTGGCTAAACTTTTGGTGATCATCCTAGATGTAAGGTTTGCTTTTGAAACACTATGTTTGTGCTTGAATTTCTAGAATAATAACTTTGAATGTTTGTTTGAGTTATTATGGTGTTTGGATATTTGTTTTGTAAATTGTTGATTATTGTTTGATGTTAATCTAAACCATACGTTCTTGGTGCCGTTGGCAATCGAGATATCATGGGAGTGGTTAGGGTTGGATAATTGTCAATTGATCATCGAGTAACAACCTCGCATTTTATAATCCGAGTACTTAGTTCTCTTTCATCACAAACAGATAATCAAACACGAGCCATGTCTATGTGGTTCTTTCTAGTTAAGCATAAACATTAGTTTGGATTAAAACCTGAAATCTAGGATGGTCGCTTGTTCCTAATCTGTTTACAAAAACACTCTTTGAGTTGCAATTTAATTAGTTAATATTAGTTCTTAAAATCAAAACAATCAACTCTTGAATTTTAATTTCTGCAATTTTAGTTTAATATTAGTTTTAGTGCAAAGCTACATAATCGACACACTTTCCACAAACTCCCTGTGTTCGATACCCTTTTACCACTATCTATAGTTGTTTTTGGGATTAAATTTGCGTGTAACCACGACAAGCACGTCAAATTTTGGCGCCGTTGCCGGGGAGTAGTGCGCAACGTGTGTTAGTTTGTTAGTTTTGCTTTGTTATTTTCGGGTTTACACTGGTGTGTTTAGTGTGCAGGTTCTACAGGTGCATGCATATTAGAGGCTCTCACAAAGCGTCACCATTGTCATTTGATCCGGAAATCGAAAGAACATTACGGCAAAACAGGGTTTTATTGCGAGAAAACAGAATTATTGGTTCACCCACTTCACCAATTACACCAAGAAACATCATGGCTGATTCACAAATTCCACCTACAACGGGTCAAACGACCTCATCATTTATACCTACTTCCACACAACCATCACCAAACACAACTATACCAAATTCCACTACAATTCCTACTCCACCTCATGACACTACACAAACCAACACCACACAACCCATTACTACCCAAGAAGAACCAACCATTACCTTTAACCCATCCACTACTATACCACCATTGTCCCATTTCTTCCCGGGTGCGGGTCCGTCATATTCAAGCCATACCATAGCACCAATTTCGACCATTGTCCATGCTACTTCAACATTTAGACCATCGAACCAAGCGGGTTTTCAATATTCAACCCTTCCATTTGGGCAATCGTCGGGAATTCAAGGAGATGGGTATGATGAAGGATTTGAGGAGTTTGAGGGTTATGATGAGGATGGGTATGCTTACGGGGGTTATGGTGATCAAGGAGAATTTGGATATGTGCAAAGTCAATCTCAAGGGATGGCAAGTGTCGGTGGAATGCCACAACAACAACAACTCGTACCACAACACATTCGGCCAAGACCACAAGGGCCACCAATACAACATCCTATCCCATTGCAACAAGTCCGGCCACAAAATGTACAACCACAATTTCAAAGACCACCTCAACGGCCACCGATGCGACAACAACAGTTTCAACAACCAATCGCACCACAAGGGCAAGTACCAAGGCCAATGGGTTCTATTCCTCCAAGAGGTAGGTTTGGTGTACCAAGGAGACACCTTAGAGAAAATGTGAGGGGCATCGAAGCACATTTTAGGCCGGTAATCACTCAAAACCCTTCACCGGTAGTTATTCCTCACAATGATCAAGGGAGGACATTTGAAGTGAGGACCAACTCTTTGCAAAGTTTACCAAAGTATAAAGGATTAGCAACGGAGGAGCCTTAGTTTCATTTGGAGGCTTATGACTCGATTTGTAACACTCTTGGGAGTCAAGGGTTCTCGGCCGATGATATTAAATTGGTATTATTCCAATTTTCTTTGGAAGATAAGGCGAAAAAATGGTTCTACACTTTGCCTTCGGCATCCATATATACATGGGGGGAATGCAACAAACCTTTTTCGATGAATTCTACACCGCTCAAAAGACGAATGTTGCTAGAAAAGGGTTGAGGAGCTTTCAACAACAACATGGTGAAATGTTTCATGAGGCTTTTGAGCGTTTCAATATGATGATCAAAAATTGCCCTCACCATGGAATTGAATTGTGGGAATTAATGAATGCTTTTCACGAGGGGTTAAGTGCCGAAGATGCTCGTGATTTAATGTCTATCACCGGTGGGACTTTTGGTACAAATTACGAGAATGATGATTGGGAGGTTTTGGAGAGCATGGCAACTACATCAAAAAGAAAAGCTCAAGCATCGAGGAGAGCACGACTGGCCATTGCCCGACCTCAAGTGCACGCAATAGATGACGGTAATGTTCAAACCACTAACCAAATTTATGATGTTTGTGCATTGTGTAATGAAATAGGTCATGCGGCTGAAAATTGCCAAGGAATGGTGGAAGGGCAATATGAAGAAATTCATGCCGTTCAAGGTCAAGGAGGGGGTGGTAGAAATTATAACAACATGAATTCTAATACTTACCACCCCGGTTTAAGAAATCACCCAAACTTTCGGTATGGGAACCCTTCAAATCAAGTTAACCCGAATTTCCAAGGAAACCAAGGATTTCAAAGGCAATATCAAACGGGTCAAAGCTCTTCGGGAGGAAACGAAGTAATGGAGATGTTGAAGGCGATGCAAGTCGAAATGCAACGAATGAATCAACGTGATGAAGTTTGGATGCAAAAGGACGAGGCCCATGATAAAGCTATTCAAACTTTGACTACTCAAATGGGTCAACTTGCGAGTGAAGTGGCGATTTTGAAGAAAGCAAAAGGCCAGCTACCAAGTGACACGGTGATAAATCCCAAAAACATTAAAAGTGTTAACATCAATGTGGTAAGCACCGTTCCTAGTACAAAATTTAATGAAAAATGTCTAACCTCTTCGAGTCAAATAAATACAGGTATAGGGAAGGACACCGATGGTGAGAATGATAAAGAACGTGGAGCACCAATCGTGCCTATCCGTTTGGGAAAATTAAAAATCCCTCACGCATTATTGGACTACGGGGCGAGCATGAGTGTATTACCAGGTGATCTATATGACATGTATGATTTTGGTCCACTCGAAGATATAGACACCATGGTGAGTTTGGCGGATGAGAGTTGGAGGCGTCCGCGAGGAGTGGTTAGGAATGTCATGATTCGGTTGGGAGAATTCAACTATCCGGTGGATTTTCTGGTATTAGATTATGCCTCTACCAAATTGGCATCACAACAAAGGGTAATTTTAGGTCGACCATTTCTTTATATAGCAAATGCTCAAATCAACTGTAGAGACGGGGTTATTACTATGACCGAAAAGAACCGTAAGTTGTACTTTGATGTTCATACTAGGGAGATTAGTTATGAATCTATTGAAGAGAAGGGTAGAGAGTCTAGTGACCATATGAAAAGTGTGCATCAAAGAATAAAAACAAACAAACCACCAGGGTTTGAAAAGAAGTATAAGGGTTCGAGCAAGTATGTAGTTTACTATCCACCGAATGGACATTTGATGGATGCACTTCAACCAATGACAAGCTACAGTGGGGGAGGTGATAGCAACCGATTCTTTGAGCCACCATAAATGGGGGTGGCACGGTCTCGCTGAAGACTCGAAACTTAGCGCTGCTCAGGAGGCAACCCGGGGTTTTATATTGATCTTGCTGTTTTTATCTTTCTATGTTTCAGGGCCATGGCGACATTCAAGTGTGGGAAGATGTACAGATATTTGGGTAAAAGTGGTGATAGGAAGTCGGATTATCTACAACATCTGTTGTGGCAAACTTCACCAGGTCAATGTACTCTTTCCTTAGTCTTGTTGTGTTCTTTAGCTTTGAAATATTGGTAGTTAGTTTGTTTGATTTTGTTTAAAAAAAATATATACAAAACGAAATTTGGGGTTTGAGTTTATAAGCTTTTAGTTGGTTTTAAGAATTTATGCGATCAAAGTCTCTCAAAACCATACATTGGGGTCAATGTATCCCAAGTGTGGGGATGGGGAGAAATTTTGAGATTTTTGAAATTTTTTTAAATCAAGCAAAACATGAAAATTTTGAACACCTTAGTCTAACCCCAGATGATGCACCGGCAGCCCTTGATACCCTTTCATTCTTGGTGAGAGTTGAAGCCACACTTGTACATAAAAAAAATTATCTTTGATGAGAGTGGCAACGGGCGGGGGTGCATTAGAACTTGTGCTTGAATGCGGTTTGAGTCCTTAGTTGGAGTGAATGTGAAAAGGATAAGGGCATTTAGGTAGCCTCGTCTTTAGAATGCGAGTGTGGGATTTGGGGGGTTGGACCTCATTAATTATATATATCCTCATTAATTATATATATGAGCTTGGTAGTGAGAGGGGCGGGGGTTTGGACATTTAGTTGCCCAATTTTGTGCCTAAAGCCTATTATTTGTTACCCCATAGCTAGTTTCCTAAAATTTTACCCAACTTGACCCGGTCTTATAGTGTTAGTAATGTTTTAGTAGTGTGTAGATATGTTATGATGTTATGTTGACTGTTTGCTTATTGATTAAAAAAAAGAAAAAGAAAAAAAAAAGAGATATGAAAAGAAAGAAAAAGAAAAAAAAGCGAAAAAGCAATGAAAAAGAAAAAAATTGATGTTGAGTTGTCTTGTATATAGAAGTTTAAGTTTGGTGTTTATTTGTTTCATTGTGTAATAAAAGACCGGGTAAAGTCATTCGTTACTACAAATATATTCCATTTCCTACCCGTACACCTAGCCACGTTACAACCTTAAAGCCCATTTGATTTGCATTCATGTTTTTGATAATTGTTAGGTGAAGGACCGATTCAGGTACAAGCATATAGTTGTGCAATTACCCGTTTGCCTTTTGTGTGTCTAGCTTATCTTTGCTAGTGCTTACTTGTTGCCGAGAGAAGAGATATAGCGAGGGGTGTGTTGTTTGGGTGTTAGGAAAAGGGCTAGTAAAAGGATGATATGTTTATGCTTGATTTAAGTTGATCGCTTGTGCATTTGAAAATGGTTTTTGATGGGTTGCTTGGGACAAGCAACGGTTAAGTGTGGGGATGTGACGCGTGGTCCATAGGACAACCCTTAATGGTGTTAAATGACAAGTTAATCCCTCATTTAATCATGTAATTGTCTTGAATTAGATGACTACAGTTGCTTATGTTTCAGGTACATTCGGAGCTTAAAAGTGTGGAAATGAAGCTTCGGAATAGGCGCGGTTGGATTAGAGATGGAAAGATGGAGCATACATGAAGAAAATAATTTATTAGAACTGAAGAACTAAGAAGATAGCATGATAGAGGACGGAATTACGAGAACAGAGGGGAAAACGGTGAAGAAAACGGAGTTGAAACGAAAAAGTTATGCTGAAAACAAAATTTCATGCTGAAGCCTACCGTAACTTACGGTGGTACCGTAATTTACGGTAGACCCCAGCATTTTTCGTCCACCATAAGGCAGTAGAGACCCACCGTAACACTTTTTGGTCCACCGTAACTTACGGTGGTACCGTAATTTATGGTGGAGATAACGAGGAAAAGTGTAACTGCCTCATTTAATCAGTTTTATGGTGTCTTTTCATCTATTCTCATCATTGGACGTTTTTGGTAGACATTGGGGGCGATTTTGCTTGTTTTGGCTTGGTTCTAAACAATTCCTAACATTCGGTTTGTGTATTCGATTCGTATGAACATTAATCGTTGTGTGATGATGATGTACCAAGTCATGCGTGGCTAAACTTTTGGTGATCATCCTAGATGTAAGGTTTGCTTTTGAAACACTATGTTTGTGCTTGAATTTCTAGAATAATAACTTTGAATGTTTGTTTGAGTTATTATGGTGTTTGGATATTTGTTTGTAAATTGTTGATTATTGTTTGATGTTAATCTAAACCATACGTTCTTGGTGCCGTTGGCAATCGAGATATCATGGGAGGGGTTAGGGTTGGATAATTGTCAATTGATCATCGAGTAACAACCTCGCATTTTATAATCCGAGTACTTAGTTCTCTTTCATCCCAAACAGATAATCAAACACGAGCCATGTTGAAGAAACACTAGATAAATGGTCGGGACCAAAGTATCTAGGGGGTTTGAATCCTCATAAAAGGGTTAGTTCTCTCCCGATTGATTCAGTTGCTACCGAGCTTCTTCTCCGGTGATTCTGCAAAACAGAGCACCGTTAGCCTCGTCAAGGGGAGAAGGGGGTTCTCTCCTTGACCCGACTTCGGTGTGAGAATAAGTATTGGTTATGGAGAAGATAAAGTATTTGAGAAGTGAATGTGATCTGAGTTTATACCTGAATAGTTCTCGTATTTATAACCGGGAGTTTGGGAGGGAAAACCTGTTATTGAAAAGATAACGGAATATGCTAACGCCGTAGCGGTTACGTTTCCTTCCGTCACGTTCTTCTAAATCCACGTTAAGTTGCCTTGATCCGATGTGAATACACACGGATCGTGACTTGATCTATGGCTGGGGAATTGCCACGTGGAAAATGATCAAGTGGAGATCTTTCTCCAATTACATGCTATTGTCGTGATTTCAGGAATGTTTATGGTAATGACACGTGTCCAGACGGTTATAACCGTCTGGGTGGTGCACGATCATATTCTTTCTAGAAGATTACTGCTGTAATCTGGTGTGACACCTTACTATGTATACACAGCTGAATAAATCCCAAGTCTGGGTAAAATGATATCCAAGTTTGGATATTTGGGCGGAAGTATTGATCTCAGGGTTTTAACCCTTTGCTAAATGGAAGGTGGCGCAAGGATTTTATGCTTTCCTTTGGGCGCGCGACTACCGCTTGTTGATTTTTTCCTCCCTTCTGTAAGACCAATGCGCGGTCGCGCAAGGTTAAAAGGTTGAAAGGCCAGTTGGTGGTATGGTCTCAAATCCTTTTTATGAGGTTTTTGGGACCTTACCCCTTCACATGTCTATGTGGTTCTTTCTAGTTAAGCATAAACATTAGTGTGGATTAAAACCTGAAATCTAGGATGGTCGCTTGTTCCTAATCTGTTTACAAAAACACTCTTTGAGTTGCAATTTAATTAGTTAATATTAGTTCTTAAAATCAAAACAATCAACTCTTGAATTTTAATATTAGTTTTAGTGCAAAGCTACATAATCGACACACTTTCCACAAACTCCCTGTGTCGATACCCTTTTACCACTATCTATAGTTGTTTTCGGGATTAAATTTGCGTGTAACCACGACAAGGACGTCAAATACCCGTTGAGGAAAATGACTTAATCCGTTCATTTTCGTTTCTGAAGAATATCCGTTGAGGGAAATGAATATCCTTTTGATTATTCCTTCATTTCCATTTCTGAAGAATACCCGTTAATCCATTCATTTTCGTTTCTGAAGAATATCCGTTGAGGGAAATGAATATCCTTTTGATTATTCCTTCATTTCCATTTCTGAAGAATACCCGTTGAGTAAAATGACTTAATCCGTTCATTTTCGTTTCTGAAGGATATCCATTGAGGGAAATGAATATCCTTTTGATTATTCCTTCATTTCCATTTCTGACGAAGAACCCGTTGAGCAAAATGAATCGTCCATTCATTTTCGCTTCTGAAGAATATCAGTCAAGGGAAATGAATATCCTTTCGACACCTGACAAAGAACCCATTGGAGAAAGTGAATCAACCATTCATTTTCACTTTGAAGTATATCCACTGGGGAATGACAGGGTTATGCCTTGCATAAAAAAAATCCTTGATGGGTTACTCTACGTAAATAGATGACACCCTAGATTCCATGCAAGACTATTATTTAACACAACATCATTGACAGACTCCTACGAATAAATTTCGGGACGAAATTTCCTAAGTAGGGGAGACTGTGACATCTGTGTCTCTTCGACCATCAAACAAATGCCAAATCAATGAAATATTGTGTTTCATACTTGGGATTTGTATAAATATGTGTATCATTCGCACATATCAATTCTTGTTCGATTTCGAGCTCTAAATCGCCTTCTTGAGAGTTATATGCGAACCGATGCGTAAACTTAATCAGCTTAATGCGAAAAACACTCTGGAACAGTGACATGGGCTTAACATACCTTAAATAACCTTTACATAACTTAGAAATAATTTTTGGAGGGTTTGGTGTGTCGAAATCAAGTTTATTCGATTGAAGGGACTATTTGCGTCAAACTGCAAAAGTCTACCGATTCGTATGGTATCGAATATTCCGGAACTTGTTCATAAGTTAAATATGCCCTAAATATCCTTTACATAGCTTCGAAATAGGCTTTGAGTTGTTTGGTGTGCAAGAAATAAACTTTTTGATCAATAGGGACTAAAAGCGTCAAAAAGTGCACAAGTTTGCATTTTCGCGCATATCTTACTTTCTGAATCTATCCGGGCATCCAAAAATTTATGTAATCAATAAAATATTTTATTTTAGTGATTGGCATGATAAAATCCCATTCGTCACGTAATTTGGATCGTTTTTCGCGTCCGTTCGTGTTTCGTCGTAATTAACCGAACAACGCAACCGTACGACCAAACGAACCGACATCCGAGATATTTTTGAGCATATTTTAAGTTCCTTATACTTTAACTTCATTTTAGAGCCTTGAAATGAGATTAACGGGGCTCAAATGTGTTAAAAATGCATCAAAAACTATGTTTTGGACATGCAGGTACCTGAAATGACAATCTGCCAAACCTGGCTCAGGCGGGGCACGTAAGAAGAGTCTAACTATTACGCGGGGCGCGAGAGCTGCCCAGTTCTGCAAAAACCAGTTTCTGCAATCAGCGGCTGGTTTCTGGCTTTGGTTCTTAGTTTTTCAACACCATGAACTTGTTTTGGGGCACCCATAGTATTAAAATTTAGTGGGCACACATGGATGGTTGAGATTGAAGCTCATGAATCGAGGAAAGATCCTAACGGTTGTCCAATTTCTATAAATACCCATCATATTCCATTTGCAATCCTCACACCTTGATTCATTTCTACTCTAAGTTGGGGTTTCCTGTGACACCTGTGTCACTGTGACCGTCAAACAAACACCAAACCAATGAAATTTTGTGCTCCATACTTGGGATTTGTGAAAATATGTGTATCATTTGCACATATCAATTCTTGTTCGATTTCGGGCTTTAAATCGCTTTCTGGAAGGTTATACGCGATCCGATGCGTAAATATAACCAGTTTAATGCAACAAACCCTCCGGAATAGTTAAATAGTCTTAACATACCTTAAATAACCTTTACATGAGTTAGAAATAAGTTTTGGATGGTTTGGTATGCCGAAATCAAGTTTATTCGCTCACAGGGACTATTTGCGTCAACTTGCAAAAGTCTGCCGTTTCGTAAGACAATGTACAGTCCAGGACTTGATCATAAGTTAAACATACCATATATAACCTAAACATGGCTTAGAAATAAGCGTTGATAGGTTCGGTGTGCAAAAACATGCTTATATGATCTTACAGGGACTAAAAGTGTCAAAAACGGCGTAAGTTTGCATTTTTGCGCATATCTTACGTTCTGGACACATCTGGACATCCAAAATTTTTGTACACACTAAAATATATTTATTTTAGTGATCGGCATGCAAAAATACCATTCGTCGCTTAATTTGGTTCGTTTTCGCGTCCGTTTGAGTTTCGTCGCAATTTAGCGAACAATGCGACCGTACGACCAAACGAGCCGACATCCGAGAGTGTTCCAAGCATATTTTGAGTCCTCTAAACTTTATTGACCCTGTAGAGCCTTGAAAATGGCTTAACGGGGGTCAAAAGGGGCTGAAATGGGCTTAAAACACATGCAGGGACCTGAACTGTCAATATTCAAACTTTGGCTGATCTGGGAGGGTCAGGCGGGCCGCGTAAGCCCTCTACCTATCCTTATGCGGGCCGCCTCAGATGCCCAGTGACCAGAAAGTTGTTTTTTGGCAATCTGTTGCTAATTCAGGGGCTGTTTATGCAAATTCTTTGTGTGGTAACCAAGTTACCACCTCTCCAAGGCTTTGCACCTGCTCCTAACACTTGTATGGATGAGATTTATTGCTTAATGGCTAAGCAAACCACTTGTAATGATCCTAGTGCATCACCACAAGTATAAATAGCCCATCCATTTCATTCATTCCTTGCTCATTCTTCTCTCTACATCTGCTCTGGGAGCATTCTCAAGCATTTGGGACTTTGTCTTCTTTGTAGAAAAGATAGCAAGGACCTTAAGTGAGCCTTCTTTCATTCTTTTATTTGCTTTTTCCTTATGTAGTGCAGAAAGTCAAACGTTTGGCCAACAGTTTGACTTTCGGTTTTGACCATCAATTGGTCAAGTCAAAGTTCAATTGAACTTTGACACGTGATTGTAATCACGATAGTTATAATCCTTCGTGATTATAACCGCTGATTACCACGTTAACTAGGTGTAGTGTCGAGTCAAAGTTTCGGTCAAAATGCGTTTTAGCACGCATTTTGCAACGGAACTACTTTAGGGTATCAAAACACTTTGTTTTGATACCAAATCAGTAGGTTAAACATGTTTTGACATGTTTAACTCGACACTATTAGTTTAGTGATTGTTTAGGGTCGTAACGTAAGTGGTCTAAACAACCACTTAGACTTTCGAACCCGACCCGTTTGGTCGATCTTTAGGATCCGACCAAGCTTAGTTAGTGATCATAGTTGCATAGGGAATAACCACTGAGGTTATACCTTATGATCACATAGAATTGGTTAGTCATTTGCTAGTTAGCTTGTATGCCCATAGGAAATGACCAAAATGCCCTTTTGAAGCTAAAATCCGTATTTTGCCTATGTGAACTTATTTTTGACATATAATCTGATTTAGTAACATGTTTAGGGATGATTGGGCATGTAAGACTTGGCATAGCACATAGTTAACCATCCGAACATAGTTTTACGCTAACGACACCTTATAGTAGCTTATGTTACCATAATGTGTCGAAACGGGTCAAAAGCACTTAGGTAGAGTTTCCAGTCAGAATGTAAGGTCTATTAAATCATACCATACGAGTTTAATTACTCGTTTGATTTATAGAACCTCATTCTATCCTATCTCCCGATTTAGGTCCGGTTATTTACATAGTTACCTATATAGGGTGCCGTTTGATTCCCTGATCACTCTAGCTTTGCTTCGTTGTTGTTCAAGACTTCTAAGCACCCTCAGGTGAGTACATAGTCCCCTCTTTTACTGTTTTCAAACTGTTTTGGGGTGGAACACATGTGCCTACTTGATACTTTCATGTTTCCCATGCTTTTATATCATATACTTACTATGTTCAATAGTACAGTATTAGTACATGATTTCATTATGTTTTGCTATGTATGTTCACTTAACATGCTAGCATATTGATTTCCGTATATTACATTTTGTCGCATATGCTCAGCCAGCATATGGACACATTGTTTTACATTTTGAACCGTAGTAACCGTATGATCCTGTGAACCGTTGTAACCATTTGATCCTATGAACCGTTTGTGATTACATGACTATGTGAACCGTTTGTAACCGTTTGATTATGTGAACCATTTGTGACTACATGACTATGTGAACCGTTTGTAACCATTGATTGACATGGACCGTCTGAAATCTGTTTGAACCGTTGGGTTAGGGAAGTGATTAGGTAACGGGGCGGGTGTAATGTGTTAAAAGCATGGTGGATACGCCGCTGGTACTTCCTATATATAAGTGCTTTTAACACATTATATATCGTTGCGTTATCTAGATCACTTGGGCAATGGTTAACAAAACAAAGTTATATTACAAGGTATTTTTCCCATGATATATATATACTTTTCGAGTTTTTATTTCAAAAAAAAAAAAACGATTTACAATCTGGATTTAATTAAACAAATGTTTTGGAGTTAAGAATCATGGCTACGGGATTTTATAAACTGTAACCAATTTGATTTGAGTTGGTTAATTATGTCACAATACTATACTTTTCAAAACAAGATTTTTTTTTTAAATAAGTATTGCAACATGTAAAACGAGCCATGAATCTGGAAGTCATACAAAACCTATGTACTCGCCGGCATTTTTATGCTGACGTACCTATTTTCACGTGTGTTTCAGGTACAATAGTTGACGATGCTTGATGATGATATTGGTGTACTCTCACATAGGAATAGACAAGGCCTTAGCGACTTTAAAACTTAGAGGATAATAGTTGTATTTATCTATTTGTATCAAAACATTTAGCTCAAATAATTCAATAAAACGAAACTATTTATTCCATGGTTGTGAAACAATGATTCTGTTACAACACTCCCCGACGTTTCCGCCACGTTTTTGTTGTTTTACGTGGTCGGGGTGTGACAGAAAAGTTGGTATCAGAGCCAATGGTTATAGGGAATTAGGTTATTAGTAATGCTTTGACCTAGACTATAACCTTCCTAGGACCCTAACGCGAGTTTACTTGCGTTTAGTCATAAAACAATACCGTCACCTATCCTTAGGTGATAATCACAACGAGAACATAATAACAAATCCGCTTCGAAAATTAATCATCTGTTCTTGGATGATTGATTACTAGGTTTTGAACCTTCTGTTATAAGGTTTTGAACCCTCTGTTATATGGTTTTGAACCCTTCCGGTTTGATTCATCTTTGGCTTTGTGCCTTTTGAGTTTTCAAAATCTCGTCAAAGTTTGGGTCTAAAATATGTGAACACGTGCGAACTGGAAGAGTGAATGCCTGTACCCTGAGTTTTCTGTCTAAAGCTAGAGTGTTCGTACAAATCCGCAGTATCGGACCAGTCACTCTTACCTGGGAACTCTTGGGGTGAGTGTTCACTTATAGGCGAGTATGTCTTCAGTGATACATTATATTGACCTATTTACTTTGATTTGTCTCAGTGTCGTTTGTTTGTTTTAAGTAACGAACAAATGATCACAATCATATGCCTTGTCGATATTCTTAACATCCAGTTTTGAATATCCAATGACATCTCACAAATTTTCCCTCATGTTTCTTTACCCTTTTTAGAATATGCCTCCTCGGCGTGATCGAGCTCAGGATGCCGCCTTCGTAGCCTTAATCACTCAGCAAATCGCTGCTGTACTCCCGAACCTTATCACCCAGCTAAATTTGGCAAACAATAACAATAACAATGTTCAGTGCACCTTTAAGACATTCAACTCAGCTAAGCCAGCAACGTTTTCTGGGACTCAAGGAGCGACTGCACTTTTGCAATGGTTCGAGAGTTTAGAGAGCACCTTCAGACATGTTCAATGTCCAAACGAGCGAAAGGTAGATTTCGCATCTAGTGTCTTTGAGAAACGAGCTTTGACATGGTGGAACGGTGTGGTGAGAGATAGGGGTGCCGACGTGGTACTGGCTCAAACGTGGGAAGAGCTTCGAGCTCTGATGATGAAGGAATTCTGTCCTCGTCATGAGATCAGGGTCTTGGAAAGGGAATTTGACGACCTTAAGCAAGAAAGCGGTGAACATCGAGCCTACACGGACCGTTATAAGGAATTAAGTCTGTTATGCCCAAACATGGTCACGCCTTTGGATAAGGCAATCGAAAAGTACATTGATGGCCTCCCTGACTCAGTACAGGACATTGTGACTGGTAGTAATCCCACTACAGTTAGACAGGCCATTGAGCTATCCGCTACCTTGACTGAATCTCAGATCAGGAAAGGTAAACTTTTCCGAAAAAGTGACAAGAAACCGGTTGAGGAATCGAAACCAAGGGATGAAAAGACTGAATCCTCCAAGAAGTCAAAGAAGCGAAAGGCTTCTCAGAACTTCACCGTGGTTGCTCACAATGATCAAGCCATTCCCAACCAACCAGCTCAACCCCCTGCTAGGAAGCCCTACAACGGAACTGCACCTTTGTGCAACCAATGTAGCCTACATCATCATGCTGGTGTGAAGTGCCGCACATGCCAAGTTTGTGGACTCATAGGCCATACAGCAAGAGTTTGCCCAGCTGCAGCTGCACCAAATCAAGCCGGCAACAATCCTGCTCAGGGTCGTTTTCCACCAGGTTCTTGCTTCAACTGTGGCGAGATGGGCCATTTCCGAAGAAATTGCCCAAGACTTGCTAATGCAAATCAAGCGCAGGGATGAGCATCTGACCGACGGAAAGACAACACTGTTTGGAAATAATCAAGCTTTTTGTATTATTTTCTTTTGTTGTCAAGGTCTAAGAAACAGTTGTTGTTGTTTATAAATAAAGCTTTTTATTTTACATCGCAATATATTGTTATGGTTGCATGTATAAACAACATATCCCCTACAACACCGACAATCAAGGAGTCGCATTCCTTGAAGAACAGACCTACCCCCAAATTTCTTCCATTTCATGATCTTTTGCGTCTTCCACGAAAATCCTAAGTACCGGTTTCCTTCTAGGAAACGAAGTACAAGGCGCAAGTTACAACTCTGGACGAATATCCAATCCTTGATAGGATACCTAAGGGTATTTCCGTAAGTCCTCAATTGTTGTATACCTTAATTCAAATGTGGTGATTCCTAGTAATCAAAAGTCGATTTTTGGAGGATCATTCTATCTTTTTAGATAGATGCTTCAGGACGTTGAGGTCCATCGACTAGGTTCCTGGTATACCTTAAATACCCAGGTTCAAATCGACGTCAAGTTAATAGTAACCAATAACAAGATAATAACAATCCAAGAGAAACATTTATGTGTCTATGTGTTTATATGTTAACCCAATCAATGATGTCTCAAGTTTGTTCAAATTCAATCCCTTTCACATCACAAAACAAACTGTGCGGACTGTGCAAGGAATTACGTAATTATGGAGGCCTACATAATTATGGAATTTAGTGCACAGAAACCACATCGAGTTTTGTCATGTGCCTTGAATGAACCCTGTTCATTTCCAATTCTGATGAAGCACCCGTTGAAGAAAAATGAACTAGCTATTCATTTTTCACTTCTGAAAGAATATCTGTTGATGGAAATGAATATCCGTTGTTTAATCCTTCATTTCCGTTCTGATGAAGAATCCGTTGAGGAAAATGGATCATCCATTCATTTTCGCTTCTGAAGAATATCCGTTGATGGAAATGAATATCCGTTTGTTTAATCCTTCATTTCCGTTCTGATGAAGAATCCAATGAGGAAAATGGATCATCCATTCATTTTCGCTTCTGAAGAATATCCGTTGATGGAAGTGAATATCCGTTTGATTATCCTTTTCATTTCCGATTCTGAGGAAGCATCTGTTGAAAATGACTCTGTTTGTTCATTTTCGTTTCTGAAGAATATCCGTTGAAGGAAATGAATATCCGTTTGATTATCCTTTTCATTTCCGATTCTGAGGAAGCATCTGTTGAAAATGACTCCTTTTGTTCATTTTCGTTTCTGAAGAATATCCGTTGAAGGAAATGAATATCCGTTTGATTATCCTTTTCATTTCTGTTTCTGATGAAGCATCTGCTGAAAATGACTCCGTCCGTTCATTTTCATTTCTAAAGAACGTCTGTTAAGGAAAAGACATGATTATGCCTTGCATATCTCTGGTGGTTATTTGACACAAAGTCACATACAGACTCCTACGAATAAATTTCGGGACGAAATTTCCTAAAGTAGGGGAGACTGTGACACCTGTGTCACTGTGACCGTCAAACAAACACCAAACCAATGAAATTTTGTGTTCCATACTTGGGATTTGTGAAAATATGTGTATCATTTGCACATATCAATTCTTGTTCGATTTCGGGCTTTAAATCGCTTTCTAGAAGGTTATACGCGATCCGATGCGTAAATATAACCAGTTTAATGCAACAAACCCTCTGGAATAGTGAAATAGTCTTAACATACCTTAAATAACCTTTACATGACTTAGAAATAAGTTTTGGATGGTTTGGTATGCCGAAATCAAGTTTATTCGCTCACAGGGACTATTTGCGTCAACTTGCAAAAGTCTGCCATTTCGTAAGACAATGTACAGTCTGGGACTTGATCATAAGTTAAACATACCATATATAACCTAAACATGGCTTAGAAATAAGCGTTGATAGGTTCGGTGTGCAAAAACATGCTTATATGATCTTACAGGGACTAAAAGTGTCAAAAACGGCGTAAGTTTGCATTTTTGCGCATCTCTTACGTTCTGGACACATCTGGACATCCAAAATTTTTGTACACACTAAAATATTTTTATTTTAGTGATCGGCATGCAAAAATACCATTCGTCGCTTAATTTGGTTCGTTTTCACGTCCGTTTGAGTTTCGTCGTAATTTAGCGAACAATGCGACCGTACGACCAAACGAGCCGACCTCCGAGAGTGTTCCAAGCATATTTTGAGTCCTCTAAACTTTATTGACCTTGTAGAGCCTTGAACATGGCTTCACAGGGGTCAAAAGGGGCTGAAATGGGCTTAAAACACAAGCAGGGACCTGAACTATCAATATTCAAACTTTGGCTGATCTGGGAGGGTCAGGCGGGCCGCGTAAGCCCCCTGCCTATCCTTATGCGGGCCGCCTCAGATGCCCAGTGACCAGAAAGTTGTTTTTTGGCAATCTGTTGCTAATTCAGGGGCTGTTTATGCAAATTCTTTGTGTGGTAACCAAGTTACCACCTCTCCAAGGCTTTGCACATGCTCCTAACACTTGTATGGATGAGATTTATTGCTTAATGGCTAAACAAACCACTTGTAATGATCCTAGTGCATCACCACAAGTATAAATATCCCATCCATTTCATTCATTCCTTGCTCATTCTTCTCTCTACATCTGCTTTGGGAGCATTGTCAAGCATTTGGGACTTTGTCTTCTTTGTAGAAAAGATTGCAAGGACCTTAAGTGAGCCTTCTTTCATTCTTTTATTTGCTTTTTCCTTATGTAGTGCAGAAAGTCAAACGTTTGGCCAACAGTTTAACTTTCGGTTTTGACCATCAATTGGTCAAGTCAAAGTTCAATTGAACTTTGACACGTGATTGTAATCACGATAGTTATAATCCTTCGTGATTATAACCGCTGATTACCACGTTAACTAGGTGTAGTGTCGAGTCAAAGTTTCGGTCAAAATGCGTTTTAGCACGCATTTTGCAACGGAACTACTTTAGGGTATCAAAACACTTTGTTTTGATACCAAATCCGTAGGTTAAACATGTTTTGACATGTTTAACTCGACACTATTAGTTTAGTGCTTGTTTAGGGTCGTAAGGTAAGCGGTCTAAACAACCGCTTAGACGTTTAGACTTTCGAACCCGACCCGTTTGGTCGATCTTTAGGATCCGACCAAGCTTAGTTAGTGATCATAGTTGCATAGGGAATAACCACTGAGGTTATACCTTATGATCACATAGAATTGGTTAGTCATTTGCTAGTTAGCTTGTATGCCCATAGGAAATGACCAAAATGCCCTTTTGAAGCTAAAATCCGTATTTTGCCTATGTGAACTTATTTTTGACATATAATCTGATTTAGTAACATGTTTAGGGATAATTGGGCATGTAAGACTTGGAATAGCACATAGTTAACCATCCGAACATAGTTTTACGCTAACGACGCCTTATAGTAGCTTATGTTACCATAATGTGTCGAAACGGGTCAAAAGCACTTAGGTAGACTTTCCAATCAGAATGTAAGGTCTATTAAATCATACCATACGAGTTTAATTACTCGTTTGATTTATAGAACCTCATTCTATCCTATCTCCCGATTTAGGTCCGGTTATTTACATAGTTACCTATATAGGGTGCCGTTTGATTCCCTGATCACTCTAGCTTTGCTTGGTTGTTGTTCAAGACTTCTAAGCACCCTCAGGTGAGTACATAGTCCCCTCTTTTACTGTTTTCAAACTATTTTGGGGTGGAACACATGTGCCTACTTGATACTTTCATGTTTCCCATGCTTTTATATCATATACTTACTATGTTCAATAGTACAGTATTAGTACATGATTTCATTATGTTTTGCTATGTATGTTCACTTAACATGCTAGCATATTGATTTCCGTATATTACATTTTGTCCCATATGCTCAGCCAGCATATGGACACATTGTTTTACATTTTGAACCGTAGTAACCGTATGATCCTGTGAACCGTTGTAACCATTTGATCCTATGAACCGTTTGTGATTACATGACTATGTGAACCGTTTGTAACCGTTTGATTATGTGAACCATTTGTGACTACATGACTATGTGAACCGTTTGTAACCATTGGTTGACATGGACCGTTTGAAATTTGTTTGAACCGTTGGGTTAGGGAAGTGATTAGGTAACGGGGCGGGTGTAATGTGTTAAAAGCATGGTGGATACGCCGCTGGTACTTCCTATATATAAGTGCTTTTAACACATTATATATCGTTGCGTTATCTAGATCACTTGGGCAATGGTTAACAAAACAAAGTTATATTACAAGGTATTTTTCCCACGATATATAAATACTTTTCGAGTTTTTATTTAAAAAAAAAAACGATTTACAATCTGGATTTAATTAAACAAATGTTTTGGAGTTAAGAATCATGGCTACGGGATTTTATAAACTGTAACCAATTTGATTTGAGTTGGTTAATTATGTCGCAATACTATACTTTTCAAAACAAGGATATTGCAACATGTAAAACGAGCCATGAATCTGGAACTCATACAAAACCTATGTACTCGCCGGCATTTTTATGCTGACGTACCTATTTTCACATGTGTTTCAGGTACAATAGTTGATGATGCTTGATGATGATATTGGTGTATTCTCACATAGGAATGGACAAGGCCTTAGCGACTTTAAAACTTGGAGGATAATAGTTGTATTTATCTATTTGTATCAAAACATTTAGTTCAAATAATTCAATAAAACGAAACTATTTATTCCATGGTTGTGAAACAATGATTCTGTTACAACACTCCCCGACGTTTCCGCCACGTTTTTGTTGTTTTACGTGGTCGGGGTGTGACATTTCCACACCTCATACCTGAGCAAATTGAATCAAATCTCCATTGCTTGGACCTTTTGTAAGTTTCTTTCATGCTTTTATGCGTTTTTAAGCGTAAAAGTCAAACAATGTTTGACTTTCTACTTTGACCGGTCAATGGTCAACACGAAGTTCGTTTGAACTTCGCAACGTGAGCGTAATCACGATGGTCATAGTCCTTTATGACTATACCTACTGATTACCACGTTATTTAGGCATAGTGACGAGTCATAGTTTCGGTCAAAATACGTGTTTATGCGTATTTTGCAACCAAACTATTCGTGGGTATCAAAACCCTTTGTTTTGATATCAAACTTGTTTTCTAACCTCTTTAAACATGTTTTAGCATGTTTAACTCGTCACTTTTAGTTTAGTGCTTATATAGGGTCGTAAGATAAGCGGTCTAAACAACCACTTAGACTTTCGAACCCGACCCGTTTGGTCGATCATTAGGATCCGACCAAACATATTTTTTGACCATAATTGTATAGGGAATAACCTTCCGAGGTTATACCTTATGGTAACTTCGTTTAGTTAGTTGTATGATAGGTAATTTATATGCCTCAGGAAAATGACCAAAATGCCCTTTTTTACGCATAAATTCATTTTAAGCATATGTAACCTAAATTTTTATATCTAAATAGATTAGGTAACATTATTAGACATGTTAAGGCATATAATACTTATCATAGGACTAGTTAGGCGGTCCAAACGCGTTTTACGAGAACGACGCGTTAAAGTAGCGTAAGCTACCTAAACGAGTCGTAATGGGTCGTAAGCACTTAGGTTAGGTTTCGTTTTAGTATTTAGGCTTTATTAAACCATATCATATGAGTTCCAATACTCATTTGGTTTATGAAACCTCATACTATCCGATCTTCTGATTTAGGTCCGGTTATTTACATAGTTACCTATATTAGGTGTCGTTTGATTTACGTGATCCCTCTAGCTTTGCTTGGTTGTTACTCAAGACTTCTAAGCATTCTCAGGTGAGTACATAGTCCCTCTTTTTCTGTTTTCAAACATTTCTGGGTGAAACACATGTGCCTACTTGTTACTTTCGTGCTTTTCATGCTTTTATATCATATACTTGTTATGTTCATTAGTACGCATATAGTACATGATTTCATTATGTTTTGCTATGTATGTTCACTTAGCATACTGGCACACTGATTTTCATATATTACATTTTGTTGCATATGTTCATCCAGCATATGGACACATTGTTTTACATTTTGAACTGTTTGAACCGTTTGAAGCTGTTTAATCTATGTGAATTATTTGAACTGTTTGAACCATTTGGAACTGTTTGATCTATGTGAATTATTTGAACTGTTGAACAATTTGGAACTGTTTGATCTATGTTTGAACCATTGGGTTAGGGAAGTGATTAGGTAATGGGGCGGGTGTAATGTGATAAAAGCATGGTGGATACGCCGCTGGTACTTCCTATATATAAGTGCTTTTAGCACATTATATTTCGTTGAGTTATCTAGATCACTTGGGCAAGCGTTTTCAAAACAAAGTTACATTACAAGGTTTTTCTAACAATATAAACCATTCGAGTTTTATTACAAAAACGATTTACAATCTGGGTTTACATAAACAAATGTTTTGAGTTAAGATTCATGGCATCAAGGTTTTATAAAATATAACTAATCTGTTTTGACTTGGTTATTTCAGTTTACATTACAAACGTTTTACAAACTAGGTTTTCTAATATTAATTAATGAAGTTGTTCAAGTTATTTCAAAACGTAAACGAGCCATGAATCTGACACTCACACAAAACCTATGTACTCGCCAGCATTTTTATGCTGACGTACTTTCACATATGTTTAAGCTACCATTATTTATGATGTTTGATGATGATGTTGGTGCATGCTCACATAGGAATGGATGAGGCCTTAGTGACTTAATAAAAATGAAAGTCTATTTGTTCATGTTTTGTTTCTAATTTCAATGCAATGTAATACATTTAATTCAATAAAACAGAACTTCGATCCATGTGTTTTGAAACAATGATTCTGTTACGACACTCCCCGACGTTTCCGTCGCGGTTTGTTGTTTTAACGCGGTTGGGGTGTGACATCATGGAACAAGGTTCCATTAGAATCGTGACAAGTTGTCAAGGCATAAGATGATACAATCTACTAGCTTGACGAATGTCCATTAGTTCATCAACAAAAGTTCGATTATTTGGCTGTTACATAAGTATTACATAATGTATACAATATCATATATGTCAAGCATGAGGTAGAAGATTAAAGTCTTCATTTAGGCACCTCTAAGTGTCATAGAATTCATACATGAGGTAGGAAGAACAAAGCTTCCATTTAGGTACCTCCATTGTTCACCACTACACTTGTTGTTATAAAGAACAAGGAGGGTCATGAACTTACAAGAAATAATGAAATATCAACACCTAATCTATGGAAAACATCAAGAAGTGAGTGGATTTTTATGAAAGATAGCCCAAGCTAGTCTAACAATCACACATACATCAAGCTTCAAGCTTGAACACTTCTTGTGGGTATAATCCTTCGTAAAATAGAATGTTTGTGAGGTTTTAACCTCTCATTAATCATTTCTCAGCCTTGTTTTTAAGCTGAACTAACCATTCAATTGATTATGAGCATTAGGACATAGGTTTGAGATGAATTAGACTCAAGTTCAACTAAGATTAACAAGTTTAGATGAAAACATAAACAAACAGTCCACTTTGGAGCCTTTTTGGTGACATTCTAGGGCTTGGTTTTATATGGAAAACCTCTGGAATTGTTCCTATGGTTGTTCCAAGCAAGTGGGAAAAAGAATGGATGAAAAACGTTAAGATTTGAGTGAGTTAAGCTCCCTTGAAGAACTTGCTACACTTCTGTCCGAATTCTTATTTCCACAGCTTTGTGATTGATTTGAGAGTGTTATGAGAGTGTTTGTAAGGTGAAAATGGCTTGGAGGCACTTGGGTTTATATAGGGAAGAGTTAGGTTAGGTTTTAGTTGGGTATTAAATGCTAAAATTCGTTTGAAACTCAAATAAACACAAGACCCGCCCAAAATCAACGAGCTGAAGGTTCTGGTGGCGCAGATGGCACCGTCGCGGGGCGTGACGTCGACAGGGGTGTGTTGTCGCGTGTTAGGATCTGAGTTTGGATTGATTGTGATTTGTGTTTGATATAAGATGAACAATGAAAGAGTATTGCAGCGGAAATTAAATGAAACAAACTTTTCACAATCAAACAGGAGAAATGCTTTCAAACATACATTTTCAACAGAGAATCAAATGCTTAAATTTATTTCAAACTTTGATTACACTTGCATGTATGCTTACAAACTCCCCCTCAGCCCGAGCTCAGTAATTTGTTCGTGCAGGAAGAAGATGGTGAAGAGCTAATAGAATAGTACAGAGCACTGTTCTATTTATAGGCACGAGCAAACCACTAAAGCATCTAAGCTGACGTCACCATGAAAGTGACATCTAACCTCCTAACAAACTCTAACATCTGACTTATACAGACACTGCTATGCTAACAACTGTTATTACAATATAATTAATAAAGTGAACTAAACGACTGTTGCATCCTTCCACTGATGTGAACCCAGCAGTGCTTTATATATTCAGCAGAGCTTGACTTATAGCAGTAGATTGAACAGCAGAGTTTTAGTCTATCATCAGCCTTTGTCTTGGGCAGCAGTTGTAGATCAGCGGTTTAGTAGAGATCAGTAGTTTGGAGGTCAGCAGATGTTGAAACCACTTTCAAGGGGAGAGATTTGAAGCATAATATCTCCTTATTCTGGATCCACTGCCCTAATCTAGTTTTGGCTTTAATTATTTGTTCCTCTGATAGGGTTCAATCCCAACAATCTCCCCCTGGAACAGATAATGCCAAAACTCTTCATTATTGAAAGATCTTTATTGCCTCATCAACAGTTCCCTTATTTGCCCTTTGAGTTGAAGTTCAAAGGCTAAGGCATCCGTGTCATCATCATCCCCGCTAAATGGAAGATCAAGGAGATCCTGCAAATCTTCAAGATTCAGGCCAAGAGCTTGTTCCCTTGATATTTTCTTCACTTCTCCACTAGACTTGATCACTGTCAGTACGTGGGTCTGTTTGTCAGTTTTCCACTTTAGTACTTTTGAGTCTGGTGGGTTTCTTGGGAGATTTTTATTGGAAGAGGTGTTTGGTGATGCAGGCCTATTCATGACTGTCTGAGCAGTACTTGCAGATTGTTCCAATCCAAGATCTTCTTTAATCATTATCTTAATGCCCTCTTTTACAAGGTCATCACCAGCCATTAATTCTTGGATTGTTTCAGCACCCAACTGGTTTTGATTCCTTCTTTTGTAGATGGCAGCACCAGCTGGAGCAGTGGTTCTTTTGACTTGCAGCTTTGGTGGTCTTGTTGAGACCTCTGCTTTGGAATAGTCAGGTTTCTGCGGAACTTTTGGATCCTTCTTTCTAAGTTCCTCCAACCTTTTGTAGGTGGCCCTGACCCTGTCTTCTCCCCATTTTGACACAGAATTCTTTGACCCTTAGTCAGCTGCTATAAGCTCCTCTTTCATTCTCTTCAACTCTAAAGCCTTGTCAGATACAAACTTTTTGAAATTTTCAGAATGAGTATGTTTGACCTTATTTTTGATCATTTCTTGAATCTTGGCTGCTTCACTTTCAAGCTCAGGAATGGTCCAGTCCTTATACATGTACTTCTCTCCTTTGTATTTTTTGTAAGCCATGATGTTATCAATGTAGTCTTTTCTCAAGGTCTCATTTGCCCTTTCTAAAATTTGTTGACATACATTTTTAGCAAATCGCTCCAAAGCACTGACTTGTGTAAGTAGAAACTGATAGTTCTGCTGAATTTCTCTATCAGATTTCCCTTTTGTATTTCTTTTTGAGATATCCTCTGCTTGTTTAGCCTTGACTTTCAAATATTCTTCAATATTGTTAGGCATGGGATATCCTTCAACTGATGGCAAACTCCTTTTAGCAGGGTCATCCTCATAATAGAAAGATTTGATTTCTTCTCTAACTGCTATTAGTTCCAGAGGAAATTGAACACCTGCAGGAGGTAATGGCTTCTGAATTTGAGCTGAAGAGAGAGAAATGGGATTTGGAATTGTGACAAGTGATAGAGATTTTGAAGATGTTAGTGGTGGTGAAATGTCATCATCTTTCAAAATTATCCTTCTCCTTTTTGGTTGAGGAGAGACTGATGATGTTTTGAGTGGAGCAGTGGTAGTGATTTTGGTAGCAGTGGTTTGTGATTGACAAACAGTTGTTGAAACAACTGGTGTCTCAACCACTGTTGTCATTACAGCAGATGTTGTAACATCTGGTGTCTTCTGCCTTTTGGCAGGAGGTGATGAGAGATTGGCTGTTTTTGGTGGTAAGATGGTGGTAGTGGTGTGTGTTGTAGTGGTGTGTGTTGAAGTGATGGCATGTGTTTGTTTGACAGTTGTTGAAACCACTGAAGTATCAACAATTGTTGACACAGCAGGTGTTACAACAACTGTTTGGATGGAAGTTTGATGTTGGGGGCTTTTGGATGGTGGTTTTGGAGTATGCTGTGTGAGTCTGGATGGTATGGACTTGGGTTCCCTCACTTTTCTAATGGGATTTCTTTTTAACACAGGATTTTGAGCATCCTCTGATTCAGAACAACCCTGCGCATTCAGCTCCATGAAAGCTCTTTTCTCCTCTTTCCACCTTGACATATCCTTTGCCGCTCTGTCCGTTTTTACACTTGCTACAGCTTCATCAAGTGCATTTTGGGTAACATCAACCTTTTTACTACCATCTGGCAAGGGAATGTTTCTGGTCATAGCATCCTTTTCAGGTTCAACATACAAACCATTATCTATACCCTTCTTTTTCCACTCCTGAATTTTCTCCCCCTTTTTGGCATTATCTGGGGGCAGTTGATCGATGAAGAGAACTGTGGGAGGAGCAGTGCCAGTGGTTTCCAATATATGGGCCTTGATAGCCTTGATATCAGCTTGAGTGTTTCTAAACCTGGACTCCAGCATGTTTCTCAGATCTTGTATATGTATGGCATGTTGCTGATCAGCCATTTGTTGTTGTTGTTGGAGAAAAGGTTGAAATAAGTTCCATATCTCATTTGCAGCAGATGCTTGTGGTGGAGCAGGTGCTTGAGGTGGAACAGCAGGAGATTGCAGCTTTGGTTCTTTCAACAACTGATGCAACATTTCTTTGATTTCTGCAACAGAAGTATCTAGTTTTTCAACTCTGGCCTTCAATTCCTGGTACTTTAAACCATCACCCAACTGAATGGGATCATCTGATTTCCCACTAACAGTGGTTGTATCAGTGGTTGATACAGGGAGTGTACTCCAAGCATTATCCACTGATGCCCCTTTTTCTTGGTACTGGGGACTTCTTCCTTCAGCACTTGATAACCTTTTGATAGTACCAGTGGTTAAAACAAACTCACCAGTGGTTATCAGAGGTGTTATAGATGGAATTGCCTCCAAGGAAGTCTTATTGATGTAACCACTGTCCAAGTGTAAACTAGTGGGTTCAACACTTGTAGTGGCTGCTTCACTTGGATTACCACCAAGAGTTACTTGTAACTCAAGGGGTGTAACCTCCTTAGGTTGTGTTGGTGGGTTAGCAAGGATTGATACATCAGGCCCACTCATTTGTTGAAGCATATTCTCATGGACAGGTGATTGAGAAGGACTGGTTTGTGCCTGGTTCAAATCAATTGCATCCAACAGAATCTTTGTATTTGGTGGAATTGTGGATGTAAGGGTAGGTGTAGAAAGAGAATTTGCCCCGGGCATTGGGCTGTGGATGATGGAAACAAGTAATTCCAGAGCATCATATTGTGGTGTCCCTATTTGTACAACCTGTTCTTTTTGAGAAGAAGCAGGAAGAGTTTCAGCCATGGGTTGAGATATTTCTACCAACTGCTGTGAGGAAGTAGCAGCAGTGGTTTCTTGTGACTTTTGTGCTGTCACTAGCAGTTGCTCTGGTATCTCATCCTCCAGAGTTGCCTTTTTGGTAGGTTTGGGGGGTTTTTGAATTTTCTTTTGTTTTGGTTTTTTGGGAATTGTAGGTGTGGGTTTCAAAGCAGTTGGTCTGCTGCTTTGATCACCTTGAGCAGTGGGCTCAGTAGCAGATACCTAAGGAGCAGTGTTTGCTGCTAAATTCTGCTCAGGCACCTCTGCTTGTGTTTTGCAAGGTGTTGACATTCTTGTAAAAGTTTTAGCAGTTAAGCTGTGCATTTGAAAAGATTCACCTTGGTTTATTGAAGAAATATCATCCTTACTAAATTTCTTTTCAAAATAATAACTTAGAAATCTTGGAAACAGTAAGAATAACTTATTTTCAACATTTTTAACTAAATCATTAAAAATTTCCTGAGAATAATTGAAATCTTCATCTTGAAGAATAACATATCCAAGATTTTGAATTTTTAATGGTATTTCATTAAAAGAAGTTTTTTATTTGAAACACACATTAGCAGGGTATGGAATAAAAATCTTGTTGTAGGAGGGAAGTAACCTTTGTTTGTAAGGTATCCCTCTTCATCATTGTATCTGCATACCCTCTTTCAATGAAGGCAATTTTTAACTCATTTTTGGGAAAAGAATTTTTACCTTCCTGATCATTGAGTTCAAAGACTTCCGAGATGGATTGTGGTGTGATTTTGACAGCTTTACCCTTTAGAGAAGAGTTAATGGTAGTGACAGTCTCACCTTGTTTTTCAAGGGTTGCATTTTTCCAAAACTCTCTTTGGGTCGTCAAATAAATTGGTGCATCTACTGTTAACAAAGTTTTGTACTTTGAAGCAGTGATCATATCGAGGATGGAATCGAAAGCATCCGTGGTGCCGGGTTTTGTGAGAAGACCCAAAAGATTGTGAGAAGGTTTGTGTGGAATTTCTGTGGGTGTAGCCTTTTGAGAGGCTTCTTTTGAAGATGATTTTGTGGTGGATTTTGCGGCAGACTTCGATTTAGTCATTTTTGGAGAAGACGATCGAATAGATTTGTGAAGGAATTTGACGAAATGTGAAGAAAACTGCTTTGAGAAGAGAATTTTTAAGAATTCAATTCGACAGTGAAACCCTATTTGGGGTTTTGAAAGGGGGTTTTATGGAGAAAAAGTGAATGCTGACATGGCAGCGGTTACAAAAGGTCTAACCACTATGTACTGTCCACGTGCCATCCCCTGATGAAGTGAAGGACAATACTTTTATGAAAACTAGTGGTTGCAACGGTTATGAAGACAGTGGATGATTTTTACTATCAGTGGATAGCACATCTGTAACACCCCGAAAATGGGTTTGGTGATCAAACCACATTAGCACTAAAAGACGGGTAAAGTACCGTTAGTGGTAAAATTTACTCGGTAAATATTAGGATTTAAATAATTAATCCTAATATTAAATAAAAAGTGAATAGAAGCTTTTAAGGAATAAAATGGATAAAAGGCCCGAGTTAATGGGACCTAAAATAAACCTACTCATGAATATTCCCGAACCCGCTAAGTTAACTAGGAATATTAAACCTAGTTAATAAGTGGGAATATTATTGAAAATAATTAGGTTGTGACCTAATTAATAACTAACCAAACATGAGGGACCAAAGCCGGGTAACTTGAAAATGGAATTATAAACTTACAAATAAAAGACAACACACACACAAGAGGAGTGTGTGTGTGCGTGCGTGAGAATGGCCAGGAGAAGCTCCTAGAGAGCTCAAACCCTAGAATCAACAAATTCACCAAATTGGGGCTCGAATCAAGATCCAAATCAATGCATGAACGCGTAGAAACGATCACCAAGTCAAGGGGATCGTGAGGTATGTTGAATTTCTAACGTTCGTGAAGTTGTAAAAATTTGATAATCATCCTAATCGCGAATTAGGCATGAATTAGAGAAGCTATGGCTAGATTAGTGATGAATACTTGCTTAGGAACGAAACCCTAAGTGAAAATCATGCATATGATGCTATGACTTGAATTATTTGGTGATTACCTACATGTGTGTTAAATGGGTTTAAAGACAATATGAAGAACACTTGGATTAGAGTGTTAATTTGATGAATATTGATTGTTATGAAATAAGTTCTTGATGTAGTCCATGAACACTAGACATAGAGGTTTGATTTTGATGTAAATCTTGGTGAAAATAATTAGTTATAAACTAGTTAGTAAATATGTGAAATTATGCACATTAGGTGTTTGTTAAAATGCCTAAATGAGAACTAAAGTTTCGAATTTTAGAGTGAAAACGCATATTTGAATGATATGGCAATTACGCGTGATATGAAGTGATGAGAGTTCTAAATACTATATTGATTTAGAACTTAATGTAGTAAACATGTGATTGAAAGTAGTTAACTTTAGATAAGTCAAGTTAACTAATCATGAAGCCGAATAGTAGCTTCGGCATAGAAAATAAGTGAGGTGGAATAGTTGTGATTGTTAATGACTAATTTAACCGCCTTGTAAATGTTTGACAATAGTTTGACGTGTAACAAGCTAGGTGAAAGCTTGGGAGAGGGAACGGGTCAAACGGAGCAAGTACGGAAAGAAAAGCGTGGCGTGGATGCGAGGTAAGTGTAATTTATACACTTATGCAGAATACTCGTTTATTCGATACGTTGTAAACGCGATAATGATAATATTGGAAATATGGAAATTTGTCAAAGGTCGACTAATGTAAGTCAAGGATAAAAGGATACCCATGGTGTCAGCCGAAATGGGTTGAAATTGTAAGAAAAGAGTGTAAAAGAAAAAGGGTATGGTTATAAAATCCGGGATGGGATGGATGTATGAATTGGAAATCAAAAACGATCTTTTTGATTAAATAAATAATGTTGGGCATATAGCCCAAACGGGTTGAATGGTGGTGATAACACCATTTGACAATATCGACTAATGTGGTTGTCAAGTCTTATGTTAACAGTACCGATTAGCAGATCGGATAATTGCGTCACCATTGATGGTGTGATAATGAAAACAAGGTATAAATCGGGTCTACTTGTTGATCCGGGCCAGGTACGTGTAATTATGTTGTAGTTAAAAGTGCTATTTTGGTCGAATAATTTAAGAGAGTCCTTAGTCATAAAAGGACTAAAATCGACCAAAACGCCCTTGTAGGCTAAATGGAACAAATGATCCTTAAGGGTTGTTTGGAAACGAGCTTTACAATTAGATAATTACTTAGGAGTAGTATAGAAGTTAAAGGATGTAACACGTTAGTCAAATGGCTCTATTCGAGTCTTTGCCGTAAAATAACGATTTGAAGGGGTAAATTTTGGTATATATAAATCACCACATTGAATCCACCACAAATATAGTTGTGGTAGAAGATCCTTTGATAAGAAATGTGGACATATGTATTTAGAAGTGAATGAAAGTAATTGGTGCTTATAATATGCTTAAATACCTCAAATGGGTCAAAATAAGCATATGGGTGAAAATGGGTTAAAGAAGGTATATAATTCTATAATCGGAACCTAATATATTAGACATCATTGAATTTAATAGGTTTGTGAGAAATAAGGGTCAAACAAACTTGTATGTTTGATAAAATCACAAACGGGTCAAATTTTGGTAAAAGAGTAATAAGCCGAAGACTTAAAAGTCTTAAATTTTATCAAGCCGGATGTCGGATTTTAACTCCATATGATGGAGAATCAAATTTCAAACATGTAGGAAGAAACGGTAGGTCAAACGGATAAGCGGTTCGAAAGATACGAAAGATTTCGTGTCAGATTACGACAAAATGGAAAAGATGGATGCAGGGTCCACCGTAAATTACGGTGCCACCGTAATTTACGGTGGAGCTGATATGGCTACGGTGATAACCTACTGTTGTACGGTAGAAGAATATGAACACAGGGGCCACCGTAACTTACGGTGCCACCGTAAGTTACGGTGGAGATCATTTTTCAAGTTCTTGTTTTCTTTTGAAAATCAATTGTTTTCCGGACTCGTTTGGACATGATTTAAATCCCGTAAGACTAAAGCATTTCATGTTCATGAAATGTAGGTACACTTTGGGATGCCGGAAGACGATCAAGCTCAACGAAGAACCGAACACGATATAGATACACGCTTCCGCACTTTGCCACGTTGTAAATTTTAAACAACGAATTCAACCACGTGATGTAGAATAACTTATGATTTGTAAAAGTTTTAATAAACCCGTATTTTTATTGTTTGTGTAGTCCTTGCCACACATCAGATTGAGGTATTTTACATGTAAAATCGTTAAATCGAAAATAGGGTGTTACAAGTTGGTATCAGAGCCCTGGTTTAAGAGATTCAAGTATGGTGGGGAAAACCATGCTTGGACTTAAACCTTATGCTCTTACAAAGATTGGTGTTCGGTTCGAGGCTTGATCGCAAATCCGGTAAGTACACGTATGTTAATGGTTTAACATGATTAAATTGTTGTGAACAACACATAGGGCTATCGTGTGATACACGTTACCCCAATTGAAATGATTGATATAGTTGACGAAAATACGCACGTTGATGCGTATAGTTGAAAAGCCTTGTATTATAATACGGGCGATTTTTAGAGGTTGATGTTACTAACTTTTGTGAATGTTTTAATTGAAGGACACTCGTGTTTGAAGATGACGAGAGTCGAACGAATTGTGGATATGATGATGGAACGGTCCGAGATATGACAAGAAGGGCATGCTCATCAAGGACCCAAATAGCGTGATGGTCGCGAACAAGGCTAATGGAAAGGAAAGCCCGTTAGGGCAAGCATTTACCAGGGGCACGTTTAAATTATTGCATGAATATAAACATGTAATCAATAAGTAGAAACTGATAGTTTCAGATGTAGATTAAAAACTTGGGCAAACCTGAATAGAATACCTATCCAGGATATTGTTTCCAAGATAAATAAACAGAGGTATTACTTACATAGGGCGTGAAGTGAAAACTATAAAAAGGTCATGCGTGTCATGTGTTAATCGCTTACTCTGGCCAAGTAAGTAGTGGCATGTGATACCACAAACTTCTTATAGCGGACACATTCACACCCGATGTAGTAAGGACGGGGTGAGTGGGACAAATTAAAAAGTACCCAAATGAATCAGATAAGCAAAATATTTGATCATAATGTAAACGCACAGCCGAGTGACGGAAGCGTATTACATTAAGATAATGAGCCCGAGTGAAGGGACAAAGAAACACGTAAGATAATCAGAATACGTATCGGGAGGGGGTGTCTTACACTCGAACCCGGAAAATGCAAACATGTAAAATGATGTAGACATGTATTGGGAGGGGGTGTACTTACACTCGAACCCGGAAAATGCAAACATGTAAAATGATGTAGACATGTATTGGGAGGGGGTGTACTTACACTCGAACCCGGAAAATGCAAACGTGTAAAGTGATGTAGACATGTATTGGGAGGGGGTGTACTTACACTCGAACCCGAAGAATATAAACATGTAAAATGATCAAGATATGCGTTGGGAGGTAGTGTACTTACACTCGAACCTGAAGAATGCAAATACGACTCTTAACTGGCCGATTTTGTAAAACACCAAATTTGAGAACAAAGTAGGAATATAAAAGCGAAACGAAGTCATAATGCATACCGTAAGGGTTGCAATAATAACGACTTTGGTAAAACACCCGGTTGGTAGGTAAGGATTTAAACACATGCGTAGACTGAGAAACAGGAACGCGAAATAGAAAGTCAAAAGACTCGGAATATGAGTCATGACTAAAAGATGACAAAAATTTTCGCAAACATAAATTTTGGTAATTACGTTCAACCATTTCAAAGTTGGACGGGTCAAACAAAGAATGAAGTAGTGACATTCAGAGGTGATGAAAATTCACCCAAAATGAGTCAAACGAGTTAATTAAGGAAAATGGAGGGGCCAAGATGACCCACGGGTCATGAACTGAAGCAAAGGGATCATAAGGGCCTCGTCTTAAAGAGATGAAAGCTTAAGAAAATAGCCTACGAGGTTAGGTGAAAGAACCTACGGGTCAATAGTGTAAGGTGAGGGAACTTGTTACGATTCCTCGCGTAGAACGAGAACGGAAAACAATAAATCAGGGGTTGTCAATTCCCTTGATATGAGTAATTGACATAGTTAAAGAGAAAAACGTTAGACTAAAATTCAGTTTTAGTAAGAAATAACATTTTTATAAATATAAATTCTGATAGGAAATTGAATAGTAAGCATAAAGGATTCAAGTCTTGACGCTGATAGGCGCAAGACGATATATTCGAAAAGTGATCTTTTTGAAAATGAAAGGTAGATATAAATTAAACATGCGTGACATGATCACGGTCAAGAAATGCAATGTGAAGTGGAATCACATTATAACCAAGCGAGCGGTAAAAAGTAACTGGACTAATAAGTCTAGTTAGTGAGACCGGTTTGTAAGCGGTAGATTCGGTATAACTGAACTGAATAAATGAATTTTGAAAACAGAAGAAATTGTTGCTAAAAGTGAAAGATTTCACTAAAGACCTTTAAACGGGTCAAGGTAACGGATTCACCAAGAGTTCGATAATATATAAAAGCGATGGACATCGCTAAGTTAACTAAACTAGTAAAAATAACGGAATTACGTTATTTCAAGTTACATTATGTCGTATTGTAACACCCCAAATTTCGTAAGATATACTACAATGCTTTAATCGCAATATTTGGCGAAAAGAAATGATAAATATAGAATTCTACCATTAGTAAAGTTTTATAAACTATGGAAAGTATAAAACACATGTGCACATGAAGTTAACCAAGTTAGTATGTAAAATGAAATAAATGCCATGTTTTAAAAGATAAGGGGGTTAAAATGAAAAATGTTATAAATAAAACACTTGACCAAAAGTTAGTCAGTGTTTGGTGATGGTGTGTGATCGAGAGAAAGGGGAGGGGAAGAACAAAAACCCTAATCAGCCTAAATTCTTCAAATTGAGGGAGGAATTTGGCTCAAAACTAATGCATGAACCAAGATTCTTGACCACCCAAGTGTTCTTCACACCAAGTAAGTCGAATTTTATGCTTTGTTGATGTTTGACAAAATGGGTTATGATGAACTCATGAGTTTCGGTTGAAATTAGCATGATTATTTGTTAATCCTATCATGTTAAGGTTTAAATTTTAGTTAGTTGAATGATTTAGAATGAAACCCATTGCATGAGAGTGAACATGATGATCACGATGATCTTGTAGATGATAAATTGTGATTTTGTGTTGTATGAAGTGTTGTACAATAGATTGTGATAGGTAAGCTTGACGTGGAATTGATGATTGTGAGACTTTGCTTGAATAAGATGATTCATGAGGTGAATGTAGGAAGAATATGCTTAGGACACTTGTACATTATGCTTAGAAAGTGGTACGCACGCCAAGTGTTTGATAAAATGACTAGGTGAAGCTAGAAAGTGAAATTGTATGCAAGTCGTGAGTTTACATGTATAGAAAGCGATTGTGATAAAAGTAGTAGTTTACTAACTGGAAATATATGCTTTAGATGGAACTCGTATACGAATTCGGTTTGAAAGTATATGTTGGTCAAATTTATGCATTAGGAGCTTGTACCTTGTGCTTGAATGGTGTAATGCTCACCTTGTATTAGATGTGCTTGAATCAAGGTAATTAAGAGCGAAGGTGTATGATATGTGAAAGTATATGTAAGCATATGTGTATGCGAGTATGATTATGTGATCATGTGGTTGTAAGTACTCTAGCATCATAGGTACGAAATGTACATAGTGTCGTATGGTAGGTGCTAAATTAATATGTGTTTTATGCGTTAACATGATGGATTGCATGAGTCTAAAAGATGTGGTTTTGGATGTATGCTTTATGTTTATTAGACTTGACCATGAAAGTCAAATGTGAGTTACGCTTTTGATATGATCATTATATGTGAAATCGTGTACACTTACAAGGATGTGATTGCGGTAACATGAAAGCATTAGGGATCATGTGGACGTGGACTCAAGCACGAAAGACTAACGGGTCAAGAGAGGACAAGGAAGCCAATGCGAAAATGGACGCTCAAGGTAAGTGATTCCGTAATCACTTCTTAGTTATTTATGTAAAGTTATATGCAACTTAACTAGGTATGATAATTGAAGTCGAATAGGAACAAATGGTATGATATCGATGAAGTATTAAACGGATCTCAGCTTTGATCCGAGCAAGGTATGCGTGATTAAGAATCGTAACTAGGTAGTAGGATTGGTTACTTATGCAAGGTAGTGCTTTGTTGTTAATAATGGGGCAAAGTTGTCAAGAACGCCCTTGGTGGGGATTTCGGATAAACGACCTTAAAAGTCATTTAGAAGTGAGTTATTCGATTAGAGTAATGTCTTGGTTTAGTATGAAAGCGAAGTATAGGGTTTTGTATGTTATAGACCTTTTAATGTATAAATACCCATAACGGGTCGAATAATTCATAAGTGAATAATAGGCCAAGAGCGTGTAAGTCAAGAATTTCCTTAACTCGGATGTTGGGTTTTAGGTCCATATGATAAATGGTGAATTTACAAGCATGTAGAAAGAAACGGGGGGTTAAACGGGTAAACGGTTCAAAAGTTATGCGCGTTTTAGTGCGTACGGACGACGAAACGGAACTGCAAAAAACTGCAGTTTCTAGAGGGCGTCGCCGACGGGTATGGGGGCGTCGCCGACGGGCTCCAGAAAGTGAACTTTTGTGCTGACGGGTTAATTTCCTGTCTACGGGTTTTTGGGCTACGGGTAAATGCAAGGCCCGTCGCCGACGGCCCTAGGGGCGTCGGCGACGGCCTCCCCAAGTTCCAAAAGCTGAAATCTTGTTATTTAAGTTAATTTATGTATCGTAGGCTTCGGTTTGTCATCCGTGGTCTACAGCGGACCTTCCAAACATGTTTTTGATGGTACCTTAGATGTTTATGAGCTATAAAGCTAAGTCTAAGACCCATGTAAATAATGTATGATTAGGTAAGAGGTACGCGTGATCTAGCACGTGTACATAAAGGTATGCATGTATGTAATGATGTAGGAAGGGTTTGTACGTATATAGATGTGCATGTATGTATGTATAAAGATATGTACGAGCGTATGCATGTATGTAAAGATGTAGGAAAGGTACGTACGTATGTAGAAGTATATGTATGTATGTAATAAGTCATGTATGAGAGTATACACGTATGTAAAATTGAAGAGAAGATATGTACGAATGTAGATGTGTATGTATGTATGTATGTAATTACGCATGTATGCATGATTTTGTCACGTTGAGGGTTAACGTTATTAATGGTGCACCTTGAGATTGAAAAGTAATGCAGGTACATTATTGAAGCATCACCAGAAAATGGATACGCATGTGAAATGCTTAAAGTTTGAAAGATGACGAAATGTGAAGTGTACGCGAATGAATCTTGTTTATATAATGTGTACTAATGTTATGAATGTATGTGGTGAGTGCAGGTTATACGGATAACAGGCGAATTATCACAAGAATTAGAGATCGAAGACCGAGTCGCGAGATAGATTGTACGGGAATAATTAAGTATATACTATTAGTAACATGACTTATATTTTATCTTTGTAAAAGATACATTTTAAAACGAACTTTCAAGTAAGTCAAGACGTTTGTAATGAAAGAAATTTTATGGCACGAATTTCCGCTGCGACTTTTGATAAATACGAATTAGGGCGTAACACGTATGAGGTACGTAGAGGTTCTGTAACCAAAAAGACATTACCATAATTTTTCTGGTAATACTAACAATTGGTTAAAGTATGAGTAATGCTTGATTACTCAAGTCAAACGCATTGAGTATAGAACTCAATGAACTATGTAAGCAAGGTTTTGAGGACGAAACCTCTTTAAGGGGGGTAGACTTGTAACACTCCGAAAATGGGTTTGGTGATCAAACCACATTAGCACTAAAAGACGGGTAAAGTACCGTTAGTGGTAAAATTTACCCGGTAAATATTAGGATTTAAATAATTAATCCTAATATTAAATAAAAAGTGAATAGAAGCTTTTAAGGAATAAAATGGATAAAAGGCCCGAGTTAACGGGACCTAAAATAAACTTAGTCATGAATATTCCTGAACCCGCTAAGTTAACTAGGAATATTAAACCTAGTTAATAAGTGGGAATATTATTGAAAATAATTAGGTTGTGACCTAATTAATAACTAACCAAACACGAGGGACCAAAGCCGGGTAACTTGAAAATGGAATTATAAACTTACAAATAAAACACAACACACACACAAGAGTGTGTGTGTGCGTGCGTGAGAATGGCCAGGAGAAGCTCCTAGAGAGCTCAAACCCTAGAATCAACAAATTCACCAAATTGGGGCTCGAATCAAGATCCAAATCAATGCATGAACGCGTAGAAACGATCACCAAGTCAAGGGGATCGTGAGGTATGTTGAATTTCTAACATTCATGAAGTTGTAAAAATTTGATAATCATCCTAATCGCGAATTAGGCATGAATTAGAGAAGCTATGGCTAGATTAGTGATGAATACTTGCTTAGGAACGAAACCCTAAGTGAAAATCATGCATATGATGCTATGACTTGAATGATTTGGTGATTACCTACATGTGTGTTAAATGGGTTTATTGACAATTTGAAGAACACTTGGATTAGAGTGTTAATTTGATGAATATTGATTGTTATGAAATAAGTTCTTGATGTAGTCCATGAACACTAGACATAGAGGTTTGATTTTGATGTAAATCTTGGTGAAAATAATTAGTTATGAACTAGTTAGTAAATATGTGAAATTATGCACATTAGGTGTTTGTTAAAATGCCTAAATGAGAACTAAAGTTTCGAATTTTAGAGTGAAAACGCATATTTGAATGATATGGCAATTACGCGTGATATGAAGTGATGAGAGTTCTAAATACAATGTTGATTTAGAACTTAATGTAGTAAACATGTGATTGAAAGTAGTTAACTTTAGATAAGTCAAGTTAACTAATCATGAAGCCGAATAGTAGCTTCGGCATAGAAAATAAGTGAGGTGGAATAGTTGTGATTGTTAATGACTAATTTAACCGCCTTGTAAATGTTTGACAATAGTTTGACGCGTAACAAGCTAGGTGAAAGCTTAGGAGAGGGAACGGGTCAAACGGAGCAAGTACGAAAAGAAAAGCGTGGCGTGGATGCGAGGTAAGTGTAATTTATACACTTATGTAGAATACTCGTTTATTCGATACGTTGTAAACGTGATAATGATAATATTGGAAATATGGAAATTTGTCAAAGGTCGACTAATGTAAGTCAAGGATAAAAGGATACCCATGGTGTCAGCCGAAATGGGTTGAAATTGTAAGAAAAGAGTGTAAAAGAAAAAGGGTATGGTTATAAAATCCGGGATGGGATGGATGTATCAATTGGAAATCAAAAACGATGTTTTTGATTAAATAAATAATGTTGGGCATATAGCCCAAATGGGTTGAATGGTGGTGATAACACCATTTGACAATATCGACTAATGTGGTTGTCAAGTCTTATGTTAATAGGACCGATTAGCAGATTGGATAATTGCGTCACCATTGATGGTGTGATAATGAAAACAAGGTATAAATCGGGTCTACTTGTTGATCCGGGCCAGGTACGTGTAATTATGTTGTAGTTAAAAGTGCTATTTTGGTCGAATAATTTGAGAGAGTCCTTAGTCATAAAAGGACTAAAATCGACCAAAACGCCCTTGTAGGCCAAATGGAACAAATGATCCTTAAGGGTTGTTTGGAAACAAGTTTTACAATTAGATAATTACTTAGGAGTAGTATAGAAGTTAAAGGATGTAACACGTTAGTCAAATGGCTCTATTCGAGTCTTTGCCATAAAATAACGATTTGAAGGGGTAAATTTTGGTATATATAAATCACCACATTGAATCCACCACAAATATAGTTGTGGTAGAAGATCCTTTGATAAGAAATGTGGACATATGTATTTAGAAATGAATGAAAGTAATTGGTGCTTATAATATGCTTAAATACCTCAAATGGGTCAAAATAAGCATATGGGTGAAAATGGGTTAAAGAAGGTATATAATTCTATAATCGGAACCTAATATGTTAGACATCATTGAATTTAATAGGTTTGTGAGAAATAAGGGTCAAACAAACTTGTATGTTTGATAAAATCACAAACGGGTCAAATTTTGGTAAAAGAGTAATAAGCCGAAGACTTAAAAGTCTTAAATTTTATCAAGCCGGATGTCGGATTTTAACTCCATATGATGGAGAATCAAATTTCAAACATGTAGGAAGAAACGGTAGGTCAAACGGATAAGCAGTTCGAAAGATACGAAAGGTTTCGTCTCAGATTACGACAAAATGGGAAAGCTGGATGCAGGGTCCACCGTAAATTACGGTGCCACCGTAATTTACGGTGGAGCTGATATGGCTACGGTGATAACCTACTGTTGTACGGTAGAAGAATATGAACACAGGGGCCACCGTAACTTACGGTGCCACCGTAAGTTACGGTGGAGATCATTTTTCAGGTTCTTGTTTTCTTTTGAAAATGAATTGTTTCCCGGACTCGTTTGGACATGATTTAAACCCCGTAAGACTAAAGCATTTCATGTTTATGAAATGTAGGTACACTTTGGGATGCCGGAAGACGATCAAGCTCAACGAAGAACCGAACACGATATAGATACACGCTTCCGCACTTTGCCACGTTGTAAATTTTAAACAACGAATTCAACCACGTGATGTAGAATAACTTATGATTTGTAAAAGTTTTAATAAACCCGTATTTTTATTGTTTGTGTAGTCCTTGCCACACATCAGATTGAGGTATTTTACATGTAAAATCGTTAAATCGAAAATAGGGTGTTACAACATCAGTGGATACAACACTGATTTTGAACAACAGTGCTTATCAAAGGAATAAGAGAATAGGGGATGCCTTTCAGCAGTGGACAGACTTTTGAAGTAGAGCAGACTTTTGAACTCATCAGTGGTTATGGCAGACTTTTAAGGATTTAATGAAAAATTCATTTTTAGCTATTTTTAAGGATGGATTTTTGATTTTCTGAAAACATTTTAATGCTTTTATTCATAGAAAAACAGGATTTTGCCTATTATTCCATGTTTAGCATGCCAATCCTAGAGACCAAGCTTTTAAAGGTGGATGTGTCTAATGCTTTGGTCAGCACATTTGCCAGCTGATCCTTAGTTGGAACATGATGCAGAGAAATCAAACCTTTTTCATAGCAATCCCTCACAAAGTGATGTCTGATGTCAATGTGTTTGGTAGTTGAATGAGAAACTGGATTTTTGATGATATTTTCTGTTGCCTGGCTGTCCAACATTAGTGGTGTCTTCAAGGCAGTGATACTAAAATCCAGCAACTGATTTTGAAGCCAGAGCAGTTGGGCTGTACAGCTTGCAGCAACTATACATTCTGCCTCAGCAGTGGATGTGGAAACAGCTGCTTGCTTTTTGCTTTGCCAAGACACTAAGCAATTTTCTAGGAATTGGCACCCTCCTGGAGTGGACTTCCTTGTTTTGTCACATCCAGCAAAGTCACTATCTGAGAAACCTGAAAGCTCAATTTTACCATCAGCTAGATACCAGATACCAAGTGTGGGATCACCTTTGAGGTATCTGAATATCCTTTTTACAGCAATAAGGTTTGACTTTCTAGGGGCTGATTGGGATCTTGCACAGACACATGTTGCAAACATGATGTCTGGTCTAGATGCAGTTAGGTACAATAAGGACCCAATCATGCTTCTATATAAGGTCTGATCAACCAAATCATCCTTCTCATCAGGCATGACTAGTTTATTGGTTGCAATGGGTGTACTGCATGGCTTACAATCATCCATATCAAATTTCTTTAAAAGTTCTTTGGCATATTTGCCTTGATGGATAAAAGTGCCATTTTGCAGTTGTTTTACTTGGAGACTAAGAAAACACTGGAGTTCACCTATTGCACTCATTTCAAACTCAGCTGTCATGAGTTGCCTAAACTCCTCACACATTTTGTTACATGTGCTTCCAAAGATGATGTCATCCACATAAATTTGGACAATCATCAAATCCTTCCCTCTCCATTTTAAAAACAATGTTTTATCAATTCTTCCTCTAGTGAAACCAATGGAGAGTAGGAAGGTGGAGAGAGTTTCATACCAGGCTCTTGGTGCTTGTTTCAAGCCATACAAAGCTTTATTCAGCTTGTAGACATGATCTAGATTAAATGGATCCTCAAAGCCTGGAGGTTGACAAACATAAACCTCTTCTTGAATCTTACCGTAGAGGAATGCACATTTAATATCCATTTGATACACCTTGTTGTTGTGGTTGACAGCAAAGGCCAGAAATAATCTGATAGCTTCAAGTCTTGCTACAGGGGCGAATGTTTCATCATAGTCAATGCCCTCTTCTTGTCTGTAACCTTGAACCACAAGCCTGGCCTAATTCTTGACAACAATGCCCCTTTCATCAGTTTTGTTTTTGAAGACCCACTTTGTGCCAATAGGACTTACATTCTCTGGAAGTGGTACAAGCTCCCATACTTGTTGTCTTTTAAGCTATTGGAGCTCCTCTTGCATGGCTTCTACCTAGCTATTGTGTTTCAGTGCCTCTTGGTACTTGACTGGCTGATGGAGAGATAGAAAACCAGCAAAAAGACAAATGCTTTGGGATTGACTTCTTGTGAGCACCCCTTCATTGATGTTGCCAATAATTTGATCTGGTGGATGAGATTTCAAGAAGATTAACTCTCCTTGGTATGGAACAATGGCATTAAGTGGTGAGGGCTGCAGATGTGAATCATTTGAGCTAGCCACTGCTGGTGACTTTGATGATCTAGCAATGGCTTCAAAAGGTGGTGGAATAGGAGGTAAAGGTGTGGACACATGCTGACTTTGATCCACTGTTTGAGGACTTTTATCAAAAGTGTTTGATGATGTGGAAGCAGGGGTTAAGGGGCTACTTTAATCAACAACTGTTGAGGTAGCAGTGGTTGAGCTTTGACAACTGTTTTGAACACCTGCTGCTCTTCCCATGGTGACAGACTTTTGTTGAGGAATGATGATCTCATACCCATAGTCTGGTGATGAATTCTCAGATGGACCTGCATTGTTAGTCTTGACAGCAGTATTTTCAAAAGTGAATTTATCAAGATCAAACAAATCTGTAGGATTTGCTGGGATTTTCAGTGGTGAAAGTTCATTGAACTTTACATTCAAAGTCTCTTCCACTGTTTTGGTCCTTGTGTTAAACACTTTGTAGGCCTTAGCAGTGGTTGAGTATCCCAGGTGATAACCACAATCAATTTTGGCTGCAAACTTTGAGATAGAATCTTTTAAGTTTAAAATGAAGCATGGGCAGCCAAAAACTTTGAAGTATGAGATTAATGGCTTTATTTTATACAGCAGTTCATAGGCAGTCTTTTGATGCCTGGGGTTGATCAAAACTCTGTTTTGGTCATAGCAAGCAGTGTTTACTGCCTCTGCCCAAAAGTTAATGGCAAACCTGAATCTGCAAGCATGGTTCTGGCAGCCTCTATCAAAGTTTTGTTCTTTCTTTCTACAACCCCATTTTGTTCTGGTGTCCTTGGAATGCTGTATTGCCTCACAATTCCTTTTGACACACAGAAATCATCCAACTCCTTGTTCTTGAACTCTGTGCCATTGTCACTTCTGAAGATTTTTACTAAAATGTCAAACTGTTTTTCAACCTGTTTCACAAAGTCTTGCAGAATGCCTGCAGTCTCATCTTTTGAGTGTAAAAAGTAAGTCCATGTAAACCAAGAAAACTCATCAACAATAACCAGACAATATCTCTTTTTCTTAAGAGTCATGACTTTAACTAGGCCAAACAAATCCATATGAAGCATTTACAAGCATTTGGTTGTTTTGGACTCATCAATGGATTTGTAGGAGCTTTTTCGTTGTTTTCCTTTTAGACAGGAAACATAATGCTCAGGACAAGTGAACAGTTTTTGAGGTAAACCTCTTACTAACCCCTGTTTTGAAATGGCAGTGATTGTCTTAAGATTTGTGTGCCCCAATCTTCTATGCCATAGTTCTGTCTCTGTGTTTTACATTTTTCATGTTTTGACTTTTATTCAATTCCAAACTCTACATCACTTTCTGGAGAATTATACGCAAACTGGTGCATAAACGTACTCAGTTTAATGCGACAAATACTCCGGAACATCAACATATACTCAACATACCTTAAATAACCTTTACATAACTTAGAAATAAGTTTTGAAGGCTTTGGTGTGGCAAAAACAAGTTAATTCGCTTACAGGGACTAAACTTGACAAACTGCGAAAGTATGCCAATTTGAACTATAACAAACATTCCGGAACATGTCCATAAGTTAAACATACCATAAATATCCTTTACATAGCTTAGAAATAGGCTTTGAGGGGTTTGGTATGCTAAAACAAACTTTTGGATCATTCAGGGGCTAAAAGTGTCAAAAAGTGCACAAGTTTGCACTTTCGCGCATAACTTACGTTCTGAATACATCCGAACATCCAAAAATTTATGTAAGCATCCTTATATTATGCCTTAGTGTCTGGCATGAGAAAAATCCATTCGTCGCGTCATTTGGATCGTTTTTTGCGCTTATGCGCATTCCGTCGTAATTAACCGAACATCGCGATCGTATGGCCAAACGAACCAACATCTGACATATTTTTGAGCATGTTTCATATCCACAATGTTTAGGCATCATTTTAGGGCCTTAAAGTTGGCTTTATGGGCCTTAGAAGTGTCGAAAATGGCTTAAACATGCAACAGGGACCAAAACTGCCATTTCTGAAAGTATGTGCAGATCAGACATGCCCAGGCGGCCCGCCTGAGTTTTGTCTGATCCTGATGCGAGCCGCATGGCCCCTTTAGTTGTAGAAACTTTGTTTTCTTGCAAAAATTGGCCTTTCAAACACTCCAAAGGGCAATGCCCTTTCACAATCTGTAGAGATAGGGTCATTTTGAGCTACCACAACAACTTGACAAGTGTACGCATAAGATCGTGGCACGATATTCAAGAAACGATCCTAACGGCTTTACTTTTCCTGTAAATACCCCCCCCCCTTTTGGTTAAAACCCACAAAAAATCTGATCTAAAGCTCTAAGTTGGAACCTGTGTTTCATACCTGAGCCATTTTGATCTAGATTAGCATTCGTGGACCCTTCGTAAGTGTTCTTTCGTTCTTTTATTCGCTTTTCGAGTCCGAAAGTCAAAGTTTTGTTTGACTTTCTGTGTGACCAGCCTATGGTCAACACGAAGTTCATGGAACTTCATAATGTGAGCGTGATCACGATGGTTATAGTCCGTAGTGACTATACCTACTGATTACCACGTTATCTAGGCTCAGTGACGAGTCGTAGTTTCGGCCAAAATGCGCATTCTTGCATATTTTGTAACCAAACTACTCGTGAGCATCAAAGCCGTTTGTTTTGATGCCAAACCTGTTTTCTAAACTTAGTTAAGCATGTTCTAACATGCTTAGCTCGTCACTTTTAGTATAGTGCTTATATAGGGTTGTAAGGTAAGCGATCTAAACCATCGCTTATACTTTCGAACCCGACCCATTTGGTCGATCATTAGGATCCGACCAAACACATTAGGTGACCATAGCTATAACCTTCCGAGGTTATACCTTGTGGTCACGATGTTAGGCGTTCCAAACACGTTCTACGCGAACGACGCGTTAAGATAGCATAAGCTACCTAAACGGGTCGTAATGGGTCGTAAGCACTTAGGTTAGGTTTCATTATAGTATGTAGGCTTTGTTAAACCATATTACACGAGTTTCCATACTCGTTGGTTTACGAACCCGCATACTATCCGATCCTTCCGATTTTGGTCCAATATATTAATATAGCTACCTATTAGGTGCCGTTTGATATCCCGTGATCTCTAGCATTGCGTGATTATTAGACAAGGAATTCAAAGCAATCTCAGGTGAGTACATTGAACCCCTCTTTTACTGTTTTCCAAATTGTTTCGAGGTGAAACACATGTGCCTACTTGTTACTTTCATGCTTTCCATGTTTTCACATCATAAACCTGCTATGTTCGTTAGTACATTATAGTACATTGTTTTACATTACATTTCATGCTATGTATGCCCGTTGTGTGCGTACTTAGTACATTGCTTTACATTACATTTCATGCTATGTATGCCCATTGTGTGCGTACTTAGTACATTGTTTCACATTACATTTCATGCTATCTATGCCCATCGTGTGCATACTTAGTACAATTGTTTACATCACATGCTTTCATTTTGGTATGACATTTAGTTTGTCTAACATGGAACAATACATTCATTAACATTGATCACGCCATTCGTTAGTAGGTAGTGATACCATAGGAATTGACAACTCCCGTTCCTGAAATCCTGGGTTTGTTTGGATTGGAAGGAATGACCGAATTCGATATACATAACTTAGATAAACCTTTAATTTGTTTAAGGGTTTATCGCCACAGTCTCAAGGCTTGGATGTATGCATATTTCACAATACCGCATAAATGTTTATATTAGTATAGCATGCATTGTCCCACAAAACATAACGTTGATTTAAACTATGTTTTACTTCAACACCTTGTTTTTGTGCATTTTACATATGGTTTAGTTGATACACTTCACTTGCCATACATGATATATTTTGAGTACACAATACATGATCTACATTAAACATAAACATTTTGACATTGATATACACATTTGGTGGTTTACATTGAACATAGACATTTCGATATGGTTTACACAATAACGCTTGACAATTGGTTTACACATGAACAAATTACATGGTGGTTGGTTTGGGTAAATTGTTTGAGTAACGTGGCGTAAGTAATATGGTACAAACATGGTGGATACGCCGCTGGTACTTCCTATATATAAATGCTTGTATAATATTACATATCGTAGCGTTTTCTAAATCATTTCAGTTTAGACATATTACATTTTGCACAAATAACATATTCTTCACAAGACATTATTTTTACCAACAACTTATCTTATTCAACTCATTTTACTTGGTTATTCGTTTAACCTTACATTTATCTATACATATCATCTGGCTTTATCGTTTTTCAAATGATTTACAAGACAAAACAATTTACAAGGTTCATGACTGACTGTTATTAAACGTTTTCTTTAAACACAATTCATGAATCCATTTTCACTAAACCTATGTATCTCACAGGCATTTTTATGCTGACGTACCTACTTTCACATGTGTTTTCAGGAGCTATCGTGTAGGATGACAATGGTGACACTAGGGCGGACCTGTGCCTTAGAGACTAAAAATAAAGATAGACTTAGTTAATTATGTTATAAACTCTTTATTTCCTGTTTGAAGACAATGTAACACGTGTGTTGATAAATAAAATGTAACTTTGATTCCCATGGTTATGAAACAATTAATTCTATCCCAACACTCCCCGGCGTTTCCGCCGCGGTTGCATGTTATACGTGGCCGGAGTGTGACATGGATGCAGCAGAAAATAGACAGGCATCAGTTCTGGGGCACTCTTTTGACATATCAACAACATAAACATTGCCACTTCTTTGAGTAACAAGTTTAGTTTTACCATTTTTGATTATTGCTTCAATCTTTTCAACCATCTCTAGTCCAACAATCCTACAACACTCCTTTATGAAGAATGATCCATACCCCTTATCACTCATTTGTGACACACTCAAGCGGTTAAATTTTAGATTGTCTATAAGATTGACATTTTCAAATTTTACATTACCAGATTTCACTGTACCAGACCCCAGAACTTTCTCTTTACTATTATTGCCAAAGGATATATCACCCCCTCCCTGAGTTTTGAAATCTTGAAGAAGGGCTTTACATCCTGTCATGTGCCTGGAGCCTCCACTATTTATATACCAAAGACTATCTAAGCATGCAGAAGCTCCCTTAGCAGCAGCCATCATGGCACAATCACATTGATGATCACCTTCTTCATCAGCTCTAATTTCTTTCTCACCTGCTTTCTTCTCTTCCTCTTTTTCTTTGTTTTCTTTGGACCAAGGGTCTGACAGTGGTTCAATCAGGGTTTCTGAATTTTCTCCCAGCAGTAGTTCATCAGCAACTGCAGTAACCACTGCTTCAGCAACTTCATCCACTGTTTCAGCACTTAGCTGTTCACCTTCAGTTTCTACCCCTTCTGGTATTGTCTCTAATGCCATCAAACAAAATTCATCATTAAAAGTATCATTAGAAGCATAGAGAGCAAAATTTTCATCACCAAGTTCATCAGGCATGGTGCTCCAATCAACAAAGCCTTGAGTGAAAAAGCTTTGCTGATCTGGTTGTACCACTGTTGGAGCAGCTTGTTGAGGTGCAACAGGTTGCACTTGTGCCTGAGGAACAGGGGCTTGAACATTCTGAATTTGTGGAACAGTGGTTTGAACATAATGCACCGGCACAGGGGTTGCAGCATAGTGAGCAGTGTTAACATGTGCTGCAGGGGTATATTGGGTATAGTGCACAGTGCTTTGTTGTTGTGGTCTAGGGTTTGAGCTGGGATGAGTAATTATTGGACCAGTGGTTTGACTCCTCCATTCCCTAGCAAAATGACCTAAGCTATTGCACTTGTAGCACTTAATTTTTGACTTATCCAACCCCACCTTTAAATTCCCATGAAGCCCTGGGAATTTTCTCCCTGTTCTTTTGTAGAATTTACTTGTTCTAACACTAAGCAAAGCCAATTGATGCAAAATGTCCATCTCTTCTAAGTCAGTGGGATCAAAATGTTGCAAATCATTTAGTTCAAAGCATAAGTTATCTGACATCTGGTTTTCACAGTTTGCAGTGAAGGCATAGTTTGCAGAGTGAGAATCAGAGTTGTTAAAATTTCCATCAGCAGTTATGTCAATAAAAGGATCATAACTCTGATCCTTACTATTGCTATCAGATTCTTCCTGACCAAAAAGAGCTGTGCTGCCAAATGAATAGTCATCAACAACTTTACCAGACTCTTGCAACTTCCTTTTCTGGTTTAACTCCTTTTCATAGGTCAGGAGTCTACCATGGAGTTGGGTCAGGGTCAGATCTTTGAACTCAGCTGAATTTCTAGTGACAAAAGCAATTGTGTCCCATTTTTCAGGTAGTGATCTAAGAAACCTATTATTTTGAGTTGCATTTGGAAATGTAACCTTAACAAGTCTTAGCTCACTAATGAGACAAATGAATCGTTCAAACTGTTGGATCAATGATTCACCCTTGATGTGACAGAATGTTTCATACTGCAGATTCAGAATTTCCCTATTGTTTTCAACAACCTCTTCTGTTCCCCCAAATTGTTCCTTCAGTGCATCCCATAGCTCTTTGGCACTGTTACAATGTAACAGTCCAGCATAGATCTCATTTGGTAATGCAGATGCTATGATGCTAAATGCTTTGGTATCGAGTTCGAACTTTTGAAAGTCAGTTTCAGTATAATTTTCAGTTGGTTTAGGTAATAACTTCTTTGCATCATCAGCACTTGGCACCATAGGAACATGGGGACCAAAAACAACAGACCTCCAACATCCAGTACTCTGTTGAGCAAGGATGTGACCCATCCTTCTCTCCCAGATGTTGTATTCATTACGTTTAAGCATAGGTGGTTTAAACAAAGAGCCAATGTTATTTTTATCATCGTGTGATTGTGACGACATCCTGATTGTTTTACAGGCACTGATTAATCAACTTTGATGGTGATTAAACCTTGCTCTGTTTTTCAACGAAACGAATAAACTATCAATATCAATGATTTCGAGCTGAACTATTTATGTCAAAATGATTGTTAAATCAAATTTGACTGTCCAGGCCCTGATACCAATTGTTAGGATCTGAGTTTGGATTGATTGTGATTTGTGTTTGATATAAGATGAATAATGAAATAGTAGTGCAGCGGAAATTAAATGAAACAAACTTTTCACAATCAAACAGGAGAAATGCTTTCAAACATACATTTTCAACAGAGAATCAAATGCTTACATTTATTTAAAACTTTGATTACACTTGCATGTATGCTTACAAACTCCCCCTCACCCTGAGCTCAGTAATTTGTTTGTGCAGGAAGAAGATGGTGAAGAGCTAATAGAACAGTACAGAGCACTGTTCTATTTATAGGCACGAGCAAACCACTGAAGCATCTAAGCTGACGTCACCATGAAAGTGACATCTAACCTCCTAACAAAATCTAACATCTAGCCTATACATACACTGCTATGCTAATAACTGTTATTACAATATAATTCATAAAGTGAACTAAACGACTGCTGCATCCTTCCACTGATGTGAACCCAGCAGTGCTTTATATATTCAGCAGAGCTTGACTTATAGCAGTAGATTGAACATCAGAGTTTTAGTCTATCATCAGCCTTTGTCTTGGGCGGCAGTTGTAGATCAGCAGTTTAATAGAGATCAGTAGTTTGGAGGTCAGCAAATGTTGAAACCACTTTCAAGGGGAGAGATTTGAAGCATAACATCTGCTTATTCTGGATCCACTGCCCTGATCTAGTTTTGGCTTTAATTATCTGTTCCTTTGATAGGGTTCAATCCCAACATCGCGGCCCGAGAGGCTGCGTTTTGCTGGAAAAGTTTGTTTTTTATTACAATTCAGCCCCTAGACTTCCTCTTTTACATGTTTTAAGGGTTTACAAGGTATTTTAAGCATTTTAATCATAGTTAAGGGTATGGAATGTAATTACGTCACAAATCACATATAAAACGAGTATAAACACGTATATTTGTCGTAAATAGTGTCGAAATTGTTTAAGTTTAGCATATAGATTACAAGTTTGAACGTTTGACAACTTTTGCACAAAGTATGAACGAAGTGTCGTATAAATGATGTTTTTGAACGTGTGAACATGTATGAAGTGTATATAACATAAATATAATGAAAACACGAATTTCATTATGATTCAAGTCTCGGATTTTACATCGAGTAAAATGATACGACGATTACAAGAATACAAAGTTTCCAAGAATATAATTACAAACAAGGGTTTCCAAAAATAGAAAGTATGAAATAGCAGGGCGTTACAGTCTCCCCTCCTTTAGGAAATTTCGTCCCGAAATTTAGGAAGAAGTAACGAAAAGATGCGGATACTTGGTCTTCATATCACTCTCGAGTTCCCAAGTAAATTCAGCGCCACGTTTTCCTTCCCATCGAACCTTGTCGATAGGAATTTGACTGCGCCTCAGTTTCTTGACACCTCGGTCCATGATTTTGACAGGTTTCTCCACAAAGTGCAAGGTGTCATTGATTTGGAGATCTTCAAGAGGAACTTGAAGTCCTTCAGCGAGACACTTCTTTAGATTCGAGACATGAAATGTTGGATGAACGTTGTTGAGTTCTTGAGGTAAATCGAGTCGATAATCCACCTTGCCAATCCTTTCGAGTATCTTGAAAGGACCAACATAGCGAGGGGCAAGCTTTCCATTTTTACCAAAACGAACTACTCCTTTCCAAGGAGATACTTTGAGTAGAACATGATCACCAACGTTAAACTCCAAAGGTTTGCGTCTCTTATCAGTGTAGCTCTTTTGTCGACTTCGAGCCTTGAGTAGATTATCACGGATTTGAAGAATCTTATCCGTTGTTTCTTGTATGATCTCAGGACCAGTAAATTTTTTGTCACCAATCTCATGCCAGCTTAAAGGAGATCGGCATTTGCAACCATATAATGCCTCGAAAAGAGCCATTTGAATACTGGAGTAGTAGTTATTGTTGTATGAGAACTTGAGCAATGGTAAATGCACATCCCAACTACCACCAAAGTCGATGACACAAGAACGAAGCATGTCCTCTAGGGTTTGGATAGTACGTTCAGTCTGTCCATCTGTTAGAGGATGAAAGGCCGTACTGAGATTCAAATGAGAACCCATAGCGGACTGAAAAGTTTGCCAAAGACGCGAAGTGAAATGACCATCACGATCAGAAATGATGTCGAGAGGAATACCATGACGGCATATGATTTCGTTCAGTGTAGAGTCGGGCAAGTCGTTCAACCTTGAAATCTTCACGAATGGGATGGAAATGAGCGGTTTTGGTCAAACGATCGATAGTCATCGAAATGCTATCGTGACCAAAAGCCGTACGAGGAAGTTTGGTTATGAGTCCATAGAGATGCTATCCCATTTCCAAACGGGGATTTCAGGTTATTCGAGTAGACAAGAAGGTCGTTGATGCTCGGCTTTGACTTTCGAACAGGTAAGGACTTAGAAACGTATGTGGTAATGTCTCTCTTCGTACCAGGCCACCAATAGGATGTACGTAGATTATGGTACATCTTGTCAGCACCAGGATAAATCGAATACTTGGATTTGTGTGCCCCGTTCATGATGAGTTCACGAAGATTGTCGCGATTTGGCACCCAAATGCAATCACGACAGCATTGAAGACCATCAGATTTCGTAACAAGCAGGTCTTTAGTAGCACCACGTATTTCGACGAACAAGGTTCCTTTGTTGGCGGATGAATATTGAGCTTCACGAATGCAAGTGTCAAGATCGCTAGAGATATGAAAACAACGAATACTACTAACATGAGTCTTGCGACTAAGTGCATCAGCCAGGACATACGCCTTACCAGGGTGATAGCAAATCTCGCAGTCGTAGTCGTTAACTAATTCCACCAACGTCCCTGACACATATTAAGCTCCTTTTGGTTAAAGATGTGTTGTAGGCTCTTTTGGTCAGTGAAAACCACACACTTAGTACCATATAGGTAGTGTCGCCAAATCTTTAACACAAAAACAACTGCGCCAAGCTCGAGGTCGTGGGTAGTATAGTTTTTCTCATGTATTTTGAGTTGACGAGAGGCGTAAGCGATGACTTTGTCTCGTTGCATGAGAACACAACCAAGACCACGATTCGAGGCATCGCAATATACCATGAAGTCATCATTCCCATCAGGAAGAGCGAGAATAGGAGCGTTACAAAGCAAATTCTTAAGAGTTTGAAAAGAGTCCTCTTGTTCAGGACCCCAAGCAAAAGGTTTCTCTTTATGAGTCAGCGAAGTGAGAGGAACAGTGATCTTTGAAAAGTTCGAGATGAATCGGCGGTAATAACCCGCCAATCCTAAGAAAGAACGAATTTCAGAAGGGTTTCTAGGCGCGGTCTGTCACACCCCAAAAATGTCGTAGTGGAATATATAACGTAGTGGTGACGGAAGTTGGTGCCCATTTATATCTTGCTGAAAGATGCATCGTAATGTTGGACATTTCAACTTAACTAAAACATAGATTTTAAAACATAAAGTCTTAAAGTTCGTCACAACCACACCATAGTTAAGTTGTTTTGATCCTTATTACATTGGTCCCAAATAATGTTAAAAGTTTGTCCAAAACATTATCAAACCAAGCATGCATCAACAACAACAAGATACGCCATAATTCCTGAAGCCGAACTCAAGTACCTGAAAAATATGTTAAAATCAAGTGTCAACACAAAGGAGGGTGAGTTCACATATTCAAATTTAAAATAATTTAATCCCTAGGAAAAACTTTCAAATTATGTGTTTATTATAAAAACATCCATATAATTTTCAAGAAAGTTAATTCATTTCCTTGTAAAATAACTCAAGGGTCAGCCGTCACAAGCATTTCCATAGAACCTTCCGACCATAGACATCTTCCCGAGTTTACATATTAAATTGATAGAATCATATGTTCGGACTCGTAAGTTAGCAAGACATTACGAACTATATATTTACAATGAAGGTATAATTAATGCTAGACTATGAACAAAATATCAATTCGTCGTTTGACTTGACACGGAGCGACCGGTCACGATGGGGTTGTCAACCCGATAGATCTACCAACAATTCCTCGCGTGCAATACTTAAATGATTAAACTTGCGCATGGCCCATATCGAGGCCATCTATGATGCATGCCTCACGTACAATATACATATCCTACTAATAATGATAAATTTAATATATATGATGTACGAATTTCCTGAAATCCCTGGGATCAAGCAAATTCGTCCCAACTACACGGTCGTTTTCTCTGAAACACCGTACAAATCCCTGATTCTCCCCGAAACATACTTATTCTCAAAAACTGTTTCTCCCCGAAACATATATATATATATATATATTCACCAAAACTGTTTCTCCCCAAAACATATATATTTTGTGTTTCTCCCCGAAACATATATATTTTCAACAAAACCGTTTCTCCCCGAAACATATATATTTAACAAATCCATATATTTTTAATGAAAATATACATTTTATATATCAAAAGCTATGTTTTATTCAAAAACATTATTAAACCTTTTTAGGCGTGTTCTTCTCCCAAAACATATACAAAACAGTAAAAAGAGGGGGTTTAGTGGCACTCACCTTTGGGTGCGTATTTTAAATAGCGCAATCCCACAAATTGATTTCTACACGTCCTATTATACGTAGGAACGATTTATCAATCAATATATCACAAAAATTCCTAAGTTTCTCTGTATCTTAGAATTTTCACATAACTTTGAGATTTTCTCAAAAAGTTATCATTTTAGATTATGTTGCACGTTAATATATATATGAGTTCATATATATATATATATATATATATATATATATATATATATATATATATATACTAGTCGTTTACCCGCGCGATGCGGCGGGAAATATATCACTTAGGCTGGTGAGTTTAGGGCTATGTATGGGGCGGTTCGGTTTTGAGCCATAACCAAAACCAAATTCGCGATGCAACAGAAAACACAATACTTGTTAGTAATTCTAAGGGTGTGCATGAGAACGTTCAGTTCAGTTGGGTCATAACTAAAATCTAAATTTTCGGTTAAGGTACTTGAAAACCGGTCACGGGGATTTAAAGAGTTTTAAAAGCATGTAAACAAACCGAACTGCGCCAAGTCAACAAAAGCACAACCATAAGCTCAAAACTAATCAAACCAATCCGCCTTCGATTGTTTTTTCTAACAAGCGAAAACGTTCAACCCAATTTGTGTTTTTTAACATTTTGTGTATAACTTATAAACATATCAAAAGGATAAAATTTAGACAAACTTACGCCTATACAGAAGTTCCATGAATAGAATGTTGCTTAACGACCCTGCAAGGCAAACACCATATGTTCATCATCGGAAGCTGAGCAACTCTTTCTATGACCCACTTGGAAGGGAGTTAACTATAACTACGTCAACACCACGGTCAACGAAGCAGGATATCCTTATGGATATGATTTTGCTGTTTGCTAAACGTTAAGTCGTTTGAAATTATGTATAACAAATGTTAAAAAGTATTAAATCCATATAAATTGACGTTTTACCCAAGATAATGAAATATCATACAATAGGCAAGTTTAGATGTTGGGGGCATGGGGCCCACTCAATTATACCATTATGTGTCTAGCAAATGATCTAATTTAACAAAAAAAAATGGGTTAGGACTAAAGGATAAAGCGTGCAAAATTTTAAAAAAATAAGTACAAAACTCGTCAATTTAAAGACAAACGACATCGTCTGAAATTGAATATAAAGATAAAGAACAAAACTTGAAATTCACTCATTTTATAATATAAAATAAATCTTATACAAATACATCTATGAATAAGTCTATTACATCCCTTAACGAAAAACATTAAAGCAATTTGCAACAAGTGATAGTATTGAAGCATCAATAATTGATATTTGACGGTAACAATTTCAAATTAAATAAGTTTTGTGACAGAACTCAAGCTCGTCTTACTCCTAACAAAAGTAACATACATAAACCTCATTTCTTAATTCCACGTATCATATTAAAATTTAATTTTAACACAATGTGTTATATTTGTAATAATAAATTAAACCTCATGTTTTTTATAATCCTGACAACCGTTTTATTTACTAAATTAAAAGGCTTTGGTTCTATTTACCCATATTCAACCCACTTCTCACAGTTCCATAAATCATTAGCAAATTTGTAAGAGAATCAAAGGTTTGAAGGCGGCTAAGCACCCATTATGAAAAAGCTCGTACAGAAAAGGTGGGTGGAGGAGAGATGAGCCACCCGCTATAAGTTTATATAAAAGTTAAAGAGAGGCGTTTACATTAGCGTTGGAACTTAGAAGCACCCAAATTATAAATTAAGGTGGTTATAACTTATAACTTATAAGCAGCCATATCATAATTTGAAGTGGTTATTTCTTTATGAAGTATCATAACTTTAATCACTTATATAACATCTACGTATGTGATTTTCTTTAATCTCCAACTTATATTATTAGTTTTAGAATATTTAAGTTCATAAAAATTGTTATGAACTCTTGAAAGTTACAATCTGATCACAAGTTGAGAAATAAATATATTACAACATGGTCGTTACATTTTTTTCGTACCAATAGGTCTTGAACACAAAGGCACCAGACACTGATGCAGCAAGTCAAAATACCATGAACATGTTTACAAATTGTCTGTCATTTAATTGCATCAAGTATATGCAACTTCCAACATCAATATTGGCAACAATCTACAAATTGAAAATTAACACATTTACCCATCAACCTTCCGGACAGATGTCAGATGGCAACTTCAAGAGGTTTCACTCCAAACAATATTTAGTATCAAATAAGTTGTTCAGCCTCCTTTTACCACAATGGAACGACTACTTTCAACAATCTACAAATTGGAACGGCTACTTTCATTAAACGACCCTAGCAAAAACTGATTCAAGCTAAAAACACATAGGTGAAAGTTACTTGGTTATACTTCTAATTGGTTCCTTAAGTTTAAAAAGTGCACCTCTTGCGCACCCTTGGTTTTAAAATACGCTCATGATGCCCACGTAATGTGTGGTGCACCTGAGGCATGAGGCAATCAAAAACACGACTCAAGAGCCAGATCCATGAAGCACTGCTTCATGTGTGCGTCGAAATTGGTCAAATATAGGGTCCGGAAGAGACTCATGTTTAAAAATTGGTAACAAAAGCGTAAATGAAAAAAAATATATTTCCTGCAGCTGTTACAACAGTTCCTTGTTTGCCTAGCATCCATCAAAAAGCAAAAAACAAAAGTTATTTTCTTTACCTGAAGAATTTGGTGGAACACATAAAAATCATTTTCTTTATCTTAGAGGACCGGAAATATATGGATAGAACAGAATGCCCACAACTACCTACCTTCAGATGAGTTCTTAACTATTCAATTTTATTTATTTCCTTATCATGGAAATTTGTTTAGGATTAAATCCGACAAAATACTGACCAAAGTTAGCTGAAACGAAATTGCTTGTGTCTGGAATCTAAAAGCAAACTGATCAAAGAACACCCAAACGATGACCTGAAATAAAATCGAACTTAATGAGACAAAATCGGATGAATCGGGCTGTTTCCAAAATGATGGGGAACCTTGGCTGTGTCCAACCCAACCTTTATTTGTTTGAGCAAGTCCAGCTGGATCTTTTGACATGTAAGCATAGGTAACTGGCATTGGTTGTGGGATGGAAGCAGCGGCATCGAGTGGAAGCATGCCGCCAACACCCGCCATGCCGTAAGATACGGGAAGCATTCCGCTGCCGACACCCGCCGCCATATTTGCATCTGCTATGTTCCTAGCTGGTCCACGGTACATACGTCCTCTTGGAACCATCTGAGAAACGTCAATCAATCACCAAATTATTATCAAAACAGTTAATGTTCACTCAACAGTAAAACTTAAAGTTTGTAGTTCTACAAGGCTGCAAGCGAACCGAAGCGAACAACCCGTGAACCGTTTGGCAGTGTGTTCGTTCGTTTAATAAAGAAACGAACATGAACAGGCGATTCCGTTCGTTTAGTTAAATGAACTGTACATGAACAGAGTCAGCGTTCGTTCATTTATGTCCGTGAACGTTCGGTAACGTGTTCGTTTATGTTAGATGTTCATTAGTGTTTTTAGTTTTTATGTTTTAACACAAGAAAGCAAGTCTGATCTATTTTAAGAGTGTTACCTTATCATCGATGGTATCAAACTTGGTTAGCAAAATTCCATCAATCAACCTCGGGATCGGTGAGGGTGAAAGGTCAGCTAGATTCTGTTAGGAATGGAATGAACAAGCTGTTAAACCGCATGTATTTAAAAAGTAAAAACTTAATCTACCCTATGAATTATGAATGTGATGTGTTAAGAATGACGACAGACTCAATACCTGATTGAACTTTGATAGTTGATCAACAGCATCATTCCCGACCAACGCCTCACCGACAAAAAGTACGACGTCCGGACTGTTGACGTATATAAGCTTAGATAGTGCACGCATCAACGGTTCGTTGTCCTACATCCGACCAGCTGTGTCAACAAAAAGGTTTGACCCGTTGCGGGTAGCTCAAGGACTTGCTGCCTGAAAAGTAGATGGAGTTACGATTGGCTCAAGTACTTGGCGCCTGACAAAGCAGATGGAGTTACGACATCCCAAGCAATAGCTTTAAAACCAAAATGCCAAATGCAATGCAATGCAAATTAAGTCATGCTAGCATAATCAAGTATTACAAATTTATAACCCTTTTAAAGATTAATAATGAGTATGGTAACTAAAATTCAAGCTGCATCCAAATTATAATTTTAATCACTCAACCTAACTCCATACCTCATTGTTCGATTCAACTCAGTTCACTTACACATTACACCTGAAAAGAGAATACAAACCAGAAAACTTATTTACATTTACACCCCAGTTCTCATTTATTGATTCTATATGTTTGATTGATACAAAACATACATGTGATGTTCTTCTAACTGCAGGAATAAAATTACCAAAAAGTCAGTGCCTCCACATAAAAACTGTTAATTCAAATACCCACAAATCATAACCAGTTAAACAAAATGACTCATTTAAACTAAAAATCCATCCCATACTGAGATCTGAGAACAATGTAAGTACCTTTAGGGATCTCCATTCAGAAACCATCCATTTTGATGATGCAGTATCGCCTACGCCAACTGGTGAAACCTAGATCTGCAACTTTAGAGCAAAAAGAAAAAATCAAATTCGAGATCTGAAGCTTGTGACCTAAACAAATAAAAAAGAGGTAGTCGGACATACCTCAGTTTGTCGGAACCTACCTCAACCACCATCTAAAACCGGAACTCGTCTCTATTGCCACCGATCGGCTTGAGAATTATACCACCGTAACCGTAGTCGTCGGATTTAACACTACACACCACACCGTCTTTAGATCTTGTGAAATCTTGCTCATACATCACCGATTGGCAGACCAAACACCCCCTAACAACAATAATCTTTCATTTAGCATAATAAAAAGACATTGAGTAGAATAGCGGCCATACCTTGCTCATACGTCACTGATTGGCAGATCCAAACCCTTCACCACCTTCAAACTCAGTCGATTGGGTGTCGTATAGAGAGAGATTCGCTGATCTGGTGTCATTGAGAAAGCCAGATCTTGCATCACCAAGAGAAACCCTAGATCTCTTTTTGAATCGCCAGATCTTGCAGCTCGATGGGGCGGATAAAATGCTCTGAGAATGAGAAACCCTAATTGTGAACCCCGTGTGTTTTTTGAGTGGAGGGCATAATTGGAATTATAAATTATATTGTGCTTTACAGGGTTGTACAACATGCTTTAGGGGTGTTTTAAAGAAATTTATATGACCTTAAGAAGTCCTTCTAATATGCTTATTAATATAGTATAGATATATATTTATATACACTATATATAATATACATATTCAAAGGACTTCTTAAGGTCATTGAAATTTCCTTAAAACACCCCTAAAGCATGATGTACAAGTCTTTTAAGCACCAGAAAACTTCACTTTCAACTTATACCCTTTATCCTACACTAAACACGCGGACACACAAACTAGGGTTTCTCTCATCTCTCATTTGGTCCGCCGCTCATCCTCTCATCCTCTGCTCTCTCTCTATGGCGATTGCTATATGGCGACTTCATCATCAGGCCTCTCTCTCGGATCTTGCCAGATCTCTCACCAGATCTGTGAGGATTTCACCAGATCGATGAAGGTAACCTCCTTTTCTCTCTCTCTCTCTCTCTCAAATTCGTCAACAACGCTGAACCACGGGGTTAAATCTAGAGCATCTGCCATCATCTTCTCTTTGCTACTTTGTGTAGGTGGTCTCATTTAGGGCTTTTGATTTTTGTTTCTATCTATTGATTTATTTAATCACATACATGGTGGAAGGATTGTCCATTGATTTTTGCTCAGTTGGTATTTGGTATATAAAATACGAATGTATGAACCGTTCTAAGCTTTGAAATATCTTTAGATTCTTTCAGTTGTTGGACTTCTTCAAGACGATATGGACCCCATGGTCTCTGTGATGAAAGTCGAGAAGGCACCTTTAGAGTCTTATGCTGATATTGGTGGGCTGGATGCCCAAATACAAGAAATCAAGGAGGCAGTTGAGCTTCCTTTAACTCACCCTGAGTTATATGAAGACATCGGTATTAAACCTCCAAAGGGCGCTATACTTTACGGAGAACCGGGAACAGGCAAGACATTGCTTACAAAGGTGTGTATTTTAAGCTTCCATTTAGACAATTTCATGTTAAAAATAACCAAACATATATAAGAAGTCTTCCTTTTTGCTTTATTTTTTGTATTTGAAACTTTTGTATGTTGTTCAGGCTGCAACAAACTCCACATCAGCAACGTTCTTACGTGTTGTTGGAAGTGAGTAAATTCAAAAGTATCTTGGGGATGGTCCTAAGCTGGTCAGAGAACTCTTCAGGGTTGCTGATGACCTATCTCCGTCTATTGTTTTCATCGATGAAATTGACGTTGTTGGTACAAAGAGGTATGTTTATGGATTTCTTTATAAATCTTGGAAGATTTGTTACGAGAAAGAGGGCTAACTAGGGTTCTTGATGCAGATACGATACCCACTCTGGCGGTGAACGTGAAATTCAAAGGACTATGTTGGAGTTATTGAACCAGTTGGATGGTTTTGATTCGAGAGGTGATGTTAAGGTGATACTTGCAACTAACAAAATTGAAAGTCTTGATCCGGCTTTGCTACGTCCTGGTCGTATTGATAGGAAGATAGAGTTCCCGCTTCCCGACATTGATCATGATGGGAATTATAGTTGCTGGTCTTGATGGTGATTATGTAAGGTGTGCTTTTAAAAGATCAACTCTTGATTTTGTTAATGTTTGTTTCTTGAACTGCAAATTCAAAAAAAAAAAAAAAAAATCTTGATCCTGTTAATGAGTGTGAGTTTGATATATGTGTGTTTCTGAATTGTACAATGGTGAAAGAGAATAAAGAAATGATGGGTCTGCTGGTCTGGTGACACTACGTCAGAGGAAGATGTAAAGGAATAGAGTGTTGATTCAAGAGGCAAACAAATGGGCGTGAAGCATCCAAAGTTGAATCTGATGAGAGGGGGACGCCAGCTGGCACCATTGGTGATATGCAACCGACAGGTGCCAGTCAACTTGATCGGATCATTCAAGATGATGAAACTACCGACCCAACAATTGACGAAAATCCAGCCCAACAATTGCCGAAAATCCAACCCTTACTGTGCTGAAAATCCAACCCTTAACTATATAGTCTGTTATGTTTAACAGGTCAAAGGGGAGCCAAGTATTGGTGCAACCGAGTACACAATTGCAATTGATATTTTGTCTCTAGGTTGTGTTCTTGCAGAGTTATATCGTGAACAGGTTCTTTGTACAAACTCTATACATTAAGCCATAATTTATTATGATTTTTGAAGTTCAGTGCTACATCTTCTAGAGATTATGAATGTAGGTTCTATGTGAAGATTTTATTTTATATTTTACATATCAATTCTGCTTATTAATTTTTTTTTTATTTTTTTTCTTCTTCTTTGATTAGGTCCTTGGCAGTCCAACTGATGAAGAAGTTATAGGCATGAACCCAGACTTCCAAGGCTTTGAGCACCTCCCACATAGCAAGGCTCAACCGTGACACAAAGTGAGAATCCTCTTGCCTTTAAGCTCCACCGATGATAATTCTGTAACACAGTTTTCTGACCCAATAATGTGATATAGATTTTCCACAAGTGGATGCCCCCAAAAGAAGCTATATATCTTGTTTCAAGACTCCTCCAGTATTCCAAACTTGAGATGCACTGCTGTAAGTGACACTGTCTTCAATATTACTTGTGTTCTTATGCATTGTTCAATATGTTTTTCGTCTATTTATTTTTCATCACCATCTTTTCAAAACAGCAGCAAGGGAGAGAGAGAGAGAGATGGTCTTGATTCTTCAATGATCCCATTTAACTATTTGAGGGCTTCATAATCACATGGGTACAGGTGCTCCGCTGACCTCTAAGGCCGCTCACCGTTGTTTGGGGAGTCGCCTGCTTTTGTGCTTCTCAGAATCTTATGTGACAAGACATCTAAGGTAACCAACATAAACACTCATAAGCTATTCAGTGAAGACCCTCAACGACAACATGATAAGGTAAAGCATCGGTGGTTAAAGTTGTTTTTGGTGCGCATCATCAACAATCATGGAGGCAAAGCATTGGTATGTTGTACATTAGTTAGTAAAAGTGGTACATATGAATGTTGTAATCCAGAATTATCATGGAGGTTTGTCAATGTATTTGTAAAGTTATTATGATGGAAATTTAAAATTAATTTTTAATGTATTTATATACTAATATGCAAGATCTGTGAATGGTTCCATCTGCAAGGAATTGGGAGGGCAACAAGATGTTGGTGGCATCTTAGTTGGTGGAGCTTCTCTCAAGGTAAATTTGATCATTAACACCTTTTTCTTAGTTTATAGTTTTTATTTTGCATATGTAACTTGAATTCATTGATATTATCAAGGCTGTTGAAGTAAAGAAAAGTGCATGAGTTTTCACTTGATATCGTCTTAATCTTTCAGCCACGCCCATTGCCTGTTTTTCAGGTAGGGAGCAACAACTTCCAAGTTCGTCTTTACTATTCAGGTAGTATGCAAACAGAGGTGAGCATTTGAATCTCAAGTGTGCTGAAAAGACCAGAATTTTGGTGCCCAAAGTTAAGGTATTTTTGTTTCATAATAGGAGAGAAATTATGTTTACAAGGTAAATGAATTAACAATTCTTAGTTGCACACGTATGATGATAAACAGATAGCATGAAGAATAGATTACCTTGCTGGTATAGAAGATGTGAAAAAGTTATATATTCAGGTATGACTTTTTACCTATTTGCTGACCTCTCTTTTGCAACTTTGATAATAAATTAGTTGATAAACTTTTGTATTGCTGTGTAAGAGTGTTTTTACTTATACTTGCCTAAACAACTTCAAGAAATGTTGCTTGTGGGGCAAAATGTAAACAACTGGATGGATACCAAGTTCTGTGATAACCCCCATCTCAAAATAATTTTGTTAGAAGTGGTGGCCAGCTAGGTGGAGTGCTTTTACTCAACCTACCAAATACCCCTAAGCAAAAGCCAGGTTACCTATTTTGCTACACCGGATTATATATTTACGTTAATATACTACTTTTTGTGAAGCTTCATCTGAGTTAGCTGAAAAGGAATGCACCTACGAAACATACAAGACATGTATTGTTAGCAAGGTGTGTTATGTCCCTCTAAATATGTGTGTGCCTTCAAGGGTTATGTTTGTGCTACCAATTGAAATTTAATTCTAATTTGATACCAATTAAACCTATTTTTTTATACTTGTTTGGCCAAAAACTATTTCGCTTCGGTTTTTGGCATGGAGAACTGGAACCAACCATTCCAAAACCTACGATTCGTACAGAATCGGTTTCAAACAGTTTTGGTTTGGGTTGGTTTTGCCAAACTGGTTCGGTTAACGAGTTTCTTGTTCATCGATAAATGAAGGTAATCAACCCACTAGGTGTTAGAATCTGTATCATCTAAGTGTTTGGGTATTTTGGTTAAAAGAGTCCGTTCGGTGAATTCTCATATAAATACTGTGTCTTGGTTAACCATTTATAATATTTTAGTTTTAGGTACCCTTGCGTTTACGTTTCTATTAAAATTCGCTAGAACTCACCGCAAAGCACGGGTGAACCCACTAAAGGATTGATAAAGTAACAAGGACCAGTTTCGCGTTGTAAATTGTTGCCGCAAAGCACGGGTGAACCCACTTAAGGTATACTTGCTAAAGAATGGTTACTTTCATGTGGTGTTCCTAAGTTCATACTATTGCGCATAAATTTCTTTATTTAAATTAATTGTAGCTATAAGTACTCCTTGGATTAATATTATTGTCTTCGGTATAGGATTTACATGAGACCGCGAAGATGGTAGCTGATAAGACGATGCGAACAGCGCAAGGGTCCAGCGCAAGGGCCGTTTTAAAGTCTTTTCTGCAGATCATAATCCAAAGGCTTTAGCCTTCAATTCGAGTGGTATTACCATTCCCCCAGTATCAAGCGTGTCAGCTGCTTCAGTTATTCCATACTTGCAATCCCTTTTGCACCATCATAATACTCAACGCGTACGTGTCTGATTATTTAGATTCTATATTATTACCATACATTTCCTGTCTGAGCTGACACTTCTCTATGCTATCCAGGATGAACTACTTAAGTTAATAAAGCTTTCAGAGCAAAGTTAAGGTACATGATCTCTTTTGTTTTCTCCTAATCAGGTATATCCATATTCAATGTTTTTTAATCATAATTAATTTATAACTATTTACATTAACTAATGTTGGTGATATGGTGTAGCTGGCGTTTGAGTGGTTCAAAATATTTTTTTTCGCTCTTTTGATCTATGAAAAAATAATTAAATTTGTAATTACCGATGTTGTATTTAATTAAATATATATAAAAAACAAAGATAAACCATAAATAAATATATGTATCATATATAAATATACACACATATTTTATAAAATATAGAAATTATATATTTTGATTCAGATAATCAAGATAATTAGGTCGTTTGAACGGTCTTAAAGAGACCCAAACAACATTTGAGGTCTGTTTCTCATATAAAAGTTATATGTTGAGTTGGTTAAGAAAATAAAAAGAATTGTGTTTATATGAATTGAATTCCAAATTCGGCTTTTAAAATGATTTTGAACCTATAAATTTCACATTAATTTCCAGTTTTGAATAGAGCCAAACAATATTTGAAGTCTGATCCTGCTATGAATTTCCCAATTGACAATTTTTGAAGCATTATTTTTTATAAATTTCTTATTAAAATAATGCTTAAATTTATATTAACCAATAAGATTAGGAGTGAGAAATTATAGAGTGACCAGTCAAGTAATACACTGACCAGTTAAACAGAGAAGCAGTTTACAGCTGTCAAGTTTTACTGTTGCACGCAAATGGTATTTTTACTACTAACGAGACTTACTTTTACATGCAGCCGTAAAGCAAACACCATTCAGAGTTGTCTGTCAGAGAGCTTGCTTTTTACATGCAGCCGTAAAGCAATAACTATTCAGAGTTGTCTAACATGGAGCATGCTTGGAAGTTTATAAATTCAACATCAAGCTCAACACTCTACAGCCACCGTTTCGCCACCCCATGTCATACAAATTTCCAGACATTATCTTATACGTTTAGTATAGATACACCGTAGTTTAATAGATGTACACAAAATTTCTTAATTACTTTTCCATCACGCAACCATTTGATATCACCTTTTCAAAACTTCTCCGACTTCTGTCGTTTAAATAACAAAATTGTGACATCTGTGTCACTTCAACCATCAAACAAATACCAAACAAATGAAATATTGTATTTCATACTTGGTATTTGTATAAACATGTGTATCAGTTGCTTATATCAACTCTTGTTCGATTTCGGGCTCTAAATCGCTTTCTGGAAGGTTATACGCGCACTGATACGTAAATATAACCAGTTTAATGCAACAAACACTCCGGAATAGTGGCATAGGCTTAGCATACCTTAAATAACCTTTACATAACTTAGAAATAAGTTTTGGATAGTTTGGTATGTCGAAATCAGGTTTATTTGCTTACAAGGACTAAATTCGACAAACTGCGAAAGTATGTCGATTAGTACTGTAATGGACATTCCGGAACTTGATAATAAGTTAAACATACCCTAAATATCCTTTACATAGCTTAGAATAGGCCTTGAGTGGTTCGGTATGCTAAAATAAACTTTATGCTCATTCAGGGACTAAAAGCGTTAAAAAGTGCATAAGTTTGCATTTTTGCGCATATCTTACGTTCTGAATACATCTGGACATCCAAAAACTTATGTAAGCATTAAAATATTTTATTTTAGTGTTTGGCTTGTCAAAAATTCATTTGTCGCGTGATTTGGATGGTTTTTGCGTCCGTTATGACTTCCTTCGTAATTAACCGAACAACGCAACCGTACGACCAAACGAACCGACAATCGACATATTTTTGAACACATTTTAAGTTCCCTATACTTTAACCTCATTTTAGAGCTTTGAAATGAAGTTAACGGGGCTTAAACGTGTCAAAAATGCATCGAAAACCAAGTTCGGAGTCACAGGGGCCTGTTCTGCCAATTTTGCAAAGTTGCTGCTAGCACCTAGGGTCCTTACGGACCGTATGGGACCTCTTATGGTCCGTAAAGGAGTCCCAGACTAGCAGACTTGCAGAAACATTGAACCTGGCCTCTATATCATGCTCCAATGGTTTTTAACCCCTGATTTTGATTATATGGACTAGTATTTGGGCACCCCTTGTATGGCAAAACCTTGTGCCCACTTGTATGGCCAAGATTGTGCCTTCTTTTCCAAGAAATGATCCTAACGGTTACCCGAAAACTATAAATACCCCTCACCCTTTTACTTGCAAACCCACATTTGATCTGATTCTACACTCTCTAAGTGGAAGTTTATGCTTCCTACCTGAGAGTGAATCGAGTCAAATCTTGCGGCGACCTTTTGTAAGTATTCTTTCGTTCTTTTCCTTCGTTTTAGCGTTGAAATCAAAATGCAGTTTGACTTTCTGCATTGACCAGTTTATGGTCAATGCGAAGTTCGTTTGAACTTCATAATGTAAGCATAATCACGATGGTTATAGTCCCTAGTGACTATACCTACTGATTACCACGTTATCTAGGCTCAGTGACGAGTCGTAGTTTCGGCCAAAATGCGTTTTCTCACGTATTTTGTAACCAAACTACTTTTAGGTATCAAGACCCTTTGTCTTGATATCAAACCTGTTTTTAAACCTCGTTAAGCATGTTTTAACATGTTTAGCTCGTCACTTTTAGATTTGTGCTTGTCTAGGGTCGTAAAGGTAAGCGATCTAAACAATCGCTTATGCTTACGAACCCGACCCATTTGGTCGATCATTAGAATCTGACCAAACACATTAGGTGACCATAGTTGTATAGGGAATAACCTTCCGAGGTTATACCTTATGGTCACGTCGTTTAAAAAGTTGTATGATAGGTAGTTTATATGCCTTAGAAAATTAACAAATTACCCCTTTTCACGCATAAATTCATTTTAAGCATATATAACCTAAATTTTGACATCTAAACTGATTAGGTAACTATATTAGACATGTTAAGGCATATTTTACTTATCATAGGACTAGTTAGGCGGTCCGAACGCATTCTACACGAACGACGCGTTAAAGTAGCATAAGCTACCTAAACGGGTCGTAATGGGTCGTAAGCACTTAGGTTAGGTTTCATTTTAGTATGTGGGCTTTGTTTAACCATATCATATGAGTTCCAGTACTCATTTGGTTTACGAAACCTCATACTATCCAATCCCCCGATTTTGGTCCGGTTATTTATGTAGTTATCTATATAGGGTGCCGTTTGATTCCGTGATCCCTCTAGCTTTGCTTGGTTGTTGTTCAAGACTTCTAAGCACCCTCAAGTGAGTACATAGACCCCTCTTTTACTGTTTTTCAAACGTTTTGGGGTGAAACACATGTGCCTACTTATTACTTTCGTGCTTTTCATGTTTTCATATCATATACTTGATATGTTCATTACTACACTATTAATACATGATTTCATTATGTTTTTGCTATGTATGACCATTGTTTGCATACTTAGTACATCGTTTTACATGACATTTCACGCTATGTATGTCCAATTAGTGCATACCTAGTGCATTGTTTTACATTACCCTTTTCATGCTATGTATGTTCATCATACTTAGTACATTTGTTTTACATCACATGCTATGTATGTTCATCATGCTTAGTACATTTTCATCACATGCTTACATTTTGGGTATGACATTTGGTTTGTTTAAGTGGGACCATATACATTCATTAACTTTGATCACGCCGCTCGTTAGTAGGTAATGGTACCATAGGAATTGACAACTCCCGTTCCTGACATCCTAGGTATGTTTGGATGGAAGGAATGACCGAATTCGATTAAAACATAACACAGTTAGACCCTTAATTTGTTTAAGAGTTTATCACCACATTCACAAGGCTTGGATGTATGCATTTTCACAGTACCGCATAAATGTCTGTATTCAGTATAGCATGCATTTCCACAAAACATAACATTGATTTAAACCACGTTTTACTTCAATACATTGTTTTGTGCATTTTTACCCATGGTTTAGTTGATACATATTTCACTTGCCATACATGACATTTTGTTTACAAATTACTTGATTGACATTTGACATAGACATTTTGATATTGATATACACATTTCATGGATTACATTTTGACATAAACATTTTGACATGGTTTTCACAAAGATATTTGACAAATGGTTTAGACATGGGCAATTTACATTGGTGGTTTGTTTGGGTAAGTGATTTAAGTAACGAAACGTGTGTAATGTTATACAAGCATGGTGGATACACCGCTGGTACTTCCTATATATAAGTGCTTGTATTGTATTACATGTCGTAGCGTTATTTAAATCATTCAATTTGGAATTATACATTTTTACCAATAACATATTTTCACAAGACATTGTTTTACAAAACAGTTTATTTTATACAACTTATTTTACTTGGTTATTCATTTAACCATACATTGTTCTTTTACTTATACATATCATCTGATTTTATTGCTTTTCAAACGATTTACAAAACAAAACAATTTACAAGGTTAATGTCTAACTTTTATTAAACATTTTCTTAAATTTAAGTCATGAATCCTATTTTCACAAAAACCTATGTATCTCACAGGCATTTTTATGCTGACGTACCTATTTTCACATGTGTTTCAGGAGCAAACGCATAGGATGTTCGTGACACGCTAGGGTGGACTTGGGCCTTAGTGACAATAAAATGAAGCTAGACTAGTTAAAACATGTTATGTACTATTTGTTTCAGTTGTTTTAAGACAATGTATCTCCTTTGTTTGATAAATAAAATATAACTTTGTATGCCATGGTTGTGAAACAATAATTCTGTTACAACACTCCCTGACGTTTCCGCCATGATTTGATGTTTTACGTGGTCAGAGTGTGACAGAAGAGTTGGTATCAGAGCTCATGGTTATAGGGAATTAGGTTATTAGTAATGCTTTAACCTAGTCTATAACCTTCCTAGGACCCTAACGCAAGTTTACTTGCGTTTAGTCATAAAACAATATCGTCACCTATCCTTGGGCGACAACCACCACAAGAACATAAATTTCAGAAACGCTTTGAAAACCAATCATCTGTTCTAGGATGATCGATTACTAGGTTTTGAACCCTCTAAGTTTTCAAATCTCGTCAAAGTTTGGGTCTTATAATGTGAACACGTGCAAACTGGAAGGGTGAATGCCTGTACTCTGAGTTTTCTGTCTAAGGCTAGAGTGTTCGTACAAATCCGCAGTATCGGACCAGTCACTCATACCTGGGAACTCTTGGGGTGAGTGTTCACTTATAGGCAAGCATGTCTTCGGCGATACATTATTATGACCCGTCTGCTTTGATTTGTCACCATCTCATTTGTTTGCCTTAGGTAACAAACAAATGATCGCAATTTTTATGCGTTGCCATTCTGTTTTGATTATCCGATAACCTTTCACTTGTTTCTTCCTATGTCTTTCATTCTCTTCTAGAATGTCTCTTCCTCTCAGCAAAAGTCAAATATCCGAGCAAACAGCCAAATTTGCCCAGCAAATAGGCGAGGTAATCCTGAAGTCAGTGGATTTAGGTATCGCCATGTCTCGTCTCAAAAATGGAGCCACTCGAGAGTCACCGAAGGAAGCAGAAGTCAAGCCTGCACTAAAATGAAGGAAGCGTAAGGCTCCAAGGAAACCCACAGCAGGTGCTCCAAATCAAGCGGGACCTAGCCAAGTGGCAACGCCACCAGCTAGGAAGCCGTACTTGGGAGCTGCCCCATGGTGCAGACGATGCAATCGTCATCATTTAAACCTCATACCCTGCTCCAAATGTACCTACTGTGGACAGTGGGGACATTTGATTAACATATGCCGCTTTGCTATCCAAAACAAAGTTGCTATAAACCTTGCTGCTACCCAACTCCAAGTCAACCCTACTCAAGCTCGTTTTCCGTCTGGTACTTGCTACAATTGTGGCGAGACGAGCCATTTCAGGAACAAATGCCCGAAGATTGTCAATGCAAATCCAACCCTTGGATGAGCATATGGCTGAACAAAAGATGTTGTCTTATGCCTTTGTTCCTTTTGTTTTCTTGTATTGTGAAACAATCTGTCTTGTTCATAAATAAAAATTGTTGTTCACAATTCTGATGTACAAATGTAGTTACATGTGTGTATGGCATTTCCCCATGATACCTCCATCAAGGAACTATGTTCTTTACAAACTAATCTTGTGATTCTCCCTTTTAAGTGATCGCTCATGATTTCCTCGAAAATTTTAAGTACTCGTTTCATTCTAGGAGACGAAGTACAAGAAATAAAGCGAAATTATGAGTAATTGTGCTTTTGCACATCCGTGCCTTTGAATCCTTGGTTAGATAACTAAGGGTATTTTCAAATCTCATACCCATTACGTTCTGGTTTTTTTTAACATGCATAACATAAGCTTTCAAAACAACCTCCATGATTTCAAAAACATTGTCTATGTTTTCAAAAACAACCCCCATGATTTCAAAAACATTGTCTATGTTTTCAAAAACAACCCCCATGATTTCAAAAACATTGTCTATGTTTTCAAAAACAACCTTCATGATTTCAAAATGTTTCATATAGTTTGAAAATAATATTAACACAGTATAATTACTTATATCAAGTGCATGATTTCAAAAGCATCATTCATGTTTTCAAAAACCTTATACATAATTTCAAAATTCATCTCGCATGATTTTAAAACATTTTTATAAATATACCTACCTAATACACCTACTTTATGATTTCAAAAAGTATTATATATAAGGTTTCAAAAACATCGAACACATTTTTTTTAAAAACCCCATGCATAGTTTTCAAAGTATTTTCCTCATACATCGACTTAACCTTCAAATTCCGCTTCATATGTCGCCTTAGCATATCTAGCATCTCAACTTCATAAGCATTTTTACTTCATGTTTTGACTTAAGCACATCCAGTGCAAGGTTTCAAAACATCTTCAATTCCCAAAATCCATATGGGATCTTTTTATCTTTACAATTAGATCCTTGTGGATAATTGTCATTCAAATCAGAATCCTTAATTGGATTCCTTGTGTACCTTAATTCGAACATTTCGGTTCCTTACAATCGAAATCGAATTTCCTCTTTAAGATCTTTCTATCTTCATAGTTAGATTCTTGATAATGTTTAAAGTACCAAATGAAATCCACATAATGGATTCCTAGTGTGCTTTAAATACTTGTGCGCAATTAGCAAAATGATAACAAATTTAAAATCAAGTTAAACAATTATGTGATTATGTGTTTATGCATTTTGTGTTTTCTTTTATGCATTTTGTGTTTTTGTATACTCTGGATATTCGTTATCCAAATCCTCGTAGAACCTTTCATATCTTTATATGAGGGATTTGTAGTAGGATATTCAAAAAGGTACTACCTTAAATCCTTATTGGGCTTCTACGTGATAGTCAAGACCCTTGGATTATATAGTACCATTCCATGATTCAAAAGAGACCCTTTGAGTGGTCTAGTCAAAAGATTGATTCACAATCTAGTTAAGAATGACATGTGATGATATAAGCTGAAAAGACTCCTTGGTGGTCTAGAGATCATTTATTGACTCAATTAAAAAGGACCCCAGTATGGTCTAGTCACACTCATCACAGGTTTGTTCATTTGGTTTCCCCTACACATTATAAAATACATTGTGCAAACTATGCAAGGAATTACGTAATAATGGACGCGTACATAATTATGAAATTCAGTGCACAGAAACCACGGTAAGACTTATTATTTGTAAGAACTGATAGTGAAAACAATAACGAAACGTAAACAATGTAATGAAGGTACAGTGGACGCACCAATAACACTTTATATACTTGTATATAACTGTACCTCTTGCATTGCAAGCATGATGTTATTAAAGTTACTAGAAGTTCAAAACCCTAACTAGTGATGTTTGATCTTTTCAACTTCATGTTTCAAAGCTCTCACAAGTTTCCTCTAAATAAATTTCGGGACGAAATTTCCTGAAGTAGGGGAGACTGTGACATCTGTGTCACTTCAACCATCAAACAAATACCAAATCAATGAAATATTGTATTTCATACTTGGGATTTGTATAAACATGTGTATCAGTTGCTCATATTAACTCTTATTCGATTTCGGGCTCTAAATCACTTTCTGGAAGGTTATACGCACACTGATACGTAAATATAACCAGTTTAATGCAAAAAACACTCTGGAATACTGGCATAGGCTTAACATACCTTAAATAACCTTTACATAACTTAGAAATAAGTTTTGGATAGTTTGGTACGTCGAAATCAGGTTTATTCGCTTACAGGGACTAAATTCGACAAACTACGAAAGTATGTCAATTCGTACTGTAACGGACATTCCGGAACTTGATCATAAGTTAAACATACCCTAAATATCCTTTACATAGCTTAGAAATAGGCCTTGAGGGGTTCGGTATGCTAAAATAAACTTTATGCTCATTCGCGCATATCTTACGTTCTGAATACATCCGGACATCCAAAAATTTATGTAAGCATTAAAATATTTTATTTTAGTGTTTGGCTTGTCAAAAATCCATTCGTCGCGTGATTTGGATCGTTTTTGCGTCCGTTACGACTTCTGTCGTAATTAACCGAACAACGCAATCGTACGACCAAACGAACCGACATCCGACATATTTTTTAGCACATTTTAAGTTCCCTATACTTTAACCTCATTTTAGAGCTTTGAAATGAGGTTAACGGGGCTTAAACGTGTCAAAAATGCATCGAAAACCAAGTTCAGAGTCACAGGGGCCTGTTCTGCCAATTTTGCAAAGTTGCTGCCAGCACCTAGGGTCCTTACGGACCGTATGGGACCTCTTACAGTCCGTAAAGGAGTCTCAAACCAGCAGACTTGCAGAAACATTGAACCTGGCCTCTATATCATGCTCCAATGGTTTTTAACCCCTGATTTTGATTCTATGGACTGGTATTTGGGTACCCCTTGTATGGCAAAACCTTGTGCCCACTTGTATGGCCAAGATTGTGCCTTCTTTTCCAAGAAATGATCCTAACGGTTACCCGAAACCTATAAATACCCCTCACCCTTTCACTTGCAAACCCACATTTGATCTGATTCTACACTCTCTAATTGGAAGTTTATGCTTCCTACCTGAGAGAGAATTGGGTAAAATCTTGCGGGGACCTTCTGTAAGTATTCTTTCGTTCTTTTCTTTCGTTTTAGCGTTAAAGTCAAACGTAGTTTGACTTTCTTCATTGACCAGTTTATGGTCAATGCGAAGTTCGTTTGAAATTCATAACGTAAGCATAATCACGATGGTTATAGTCCCTAGTGACTATACCTACTGATTACCACGTTATCTAGGCTCAGTGACGAGTCGTAGCTTCGGCCAAAATGCGTTTTCTCACGTATTTTGTAACCAAACTACTTTTAGGTATCAAGACCCTTTGTCTTGATATCAAACTTGTTTTTAAACCTCGTTAAAGATGTTTTAACATGTTTAGCTCGCCACTTTTAGATTTGTGTTTGTCTAGGGTCGTAAAGGTAAGCGATCTAAACAATCGCTTATGCTTACGAACCCGACCCATTTGGTCGATCATTAGGATCCGACCAAACACATTAGGTGACCATAGTTGTATAGGTAATAACCTTCCGAGGTTATACCTTATGGTCACGTCGTTTAAAAAGTTGTATGATAGGTAGTTTATATGCCTTAGGATAATTACCAAAATACCCCTTTTCACGCATAAATGCATTTTAAGCATATGTAACCTAAATTTTTACATCTAAACTGATTAGGTAACTATATTAGACATGTTAAGGCATATTTTACTTATCATAGGACTAGTTAGGCGGTCCGAACGCGTTCTACGCGGACGACGCGTTAAAGTAGCATAAGCTACCTAAACGGGTCGTAATGGGTCGTAAGCACTTAGGTTAGGTTTCATTTTAGTATGTGGGCTTTGTTTAACCATATCATATGAGTTCCAATACTCATTTGGTTTACGAAACCTCATACTATCCAATCCCCCGATTTAGGTCCGGTTATTTATGTAGTTATCTATATAGGGTGCCGTTTGATTTCGTGATCCCTCTAGCTTTGCTTGGTTGTTGTTCAAGACTTCTAAGCACCCTTGTTGGTGTAGTTGTCTGTCGACTACATCTTCGTTCGAGTCTTAGTCTTAGAATGTTAGATTAGGGCACATTGTACGGGAATATAGAGTAGTAGTGGTGATTTCCCAAGAAAGTTGATTTCACATATACGGACATGTCACTATGTGGGAAATCAGAAAGTTGATTTCACATATACGGACATGTCACTATGTGGGAAATCAGAAAGTTGATTTCACATATATGGACATGTCACTATGTGGGAAATCACAATGTCTGATTTCGCTTATATGGACATCAATGTCACTATGAGCGAAACCATGGCACTATAAATACCCCATGAACGAAATCATTTGTAACAGTTCTTGTTTACGGATACCGAGGTGCTGCCGGTCTTCCAAGTGAATGTAAACACTGTAATATCAATCAAAAGCGTGATTTAAGTGAATTTCTAGCTATTTCTACGTTGGTTACTTGTTTTCCGCACCTGTAACTGATCAAAACTCCTCTGATAGACTCGTTCGGGTCAGAATACGATCCTACAACCCTCAAGTGAGTACATAGACCCCTCTTTTACTGTTTTTCAAACGTTTTGGGGTGAAACACATGTGCCTACTTATTACTTTCGTGCTTTTCATGTTTTCATATCATATACTTGCTATGTTCATTAGTACACTATTAGTACATGATTTCATTATGTTTTTGCTATGTATGTCCATTGTGTGCATACTTAGTACATCGTTTTACATCACATTTCACGCTATGTATGTCCAATTAGTGCATCCCTAGTGCATTGTTTTACATTACCCTTTTCATGCTATGTATGTTCATCATACTTAGTACATTTGTTTTACATCACATGCTATATATGTTCATCATGCTTAGTACATTTTCATCACATGCTTACATTTTGGGTATGACATTTGGTTTGTTTAACTGGGACCATATACATTCATTAACTTTGATTACGCCGCTCGTTAGTAGGTAATGGTACCATTGGAATTGACAACTCATGTTCCTGATATCATAGGTATGTTTGGATGGAAGGAATGACCGAAATCGATTAAAACATAACACATATAGACCCTTAATTTGTTTAAGAGTTTATCACCACAGTCACAAGGCTTGGATGTATGCATTTTCACAATACCGCATAAATGTCTGTATTCAGTATAGCATGCATTTCCACAAAACATAACATTGATTTAAACCACGTTTTACTTCAATACATTGTTTTGTGCATTTTTACTCATGGTTTAGTTGATACATATTTCACATTCCATACATGACATTTTATTTACACATTACTTGATTAACATTTGACATAGACATTTTGATATTGATATACACATTTCATGGATTACATTTTGACATAAACATTTTGACATGGTTTTCACAAAGATATTTGACAAATGGTTTAGACATGGGCAATTTACATTGGTGGTTTGTTTGGGTAAGTGATTTAAGTAACGAGACGTGTGTAATGTGATACAAGCATGGTGGATACGCCACTGGTACTTCCTATATATAAGTGCTTGTATTGTATTACATATCGTAGCGTTATTTAAATCATTCAATTTGGAATTATACATTTTTACCAATAACATATTTTCACAAGACATTGTTTTACAAAACAGTTTATTTTATACAACTTATTTTACTTGGTTATTCATTTATCCATACATTATTCTTTTACCTATACATATCATCTGATTTTATTGCTTTTCAAACGATTTACAAAACAAAACAATTTACAAGGTTCATGACTAACTTTTATTAAACATTTTCTTAAACTTAAGTCATGAATCCTATTTTCACAAAAACCTATGTATCTCACAAGCATTTTTATGCTGACGTACCTATTTTCACATGTATTTCAGGAGTAAACGCATAGGATGTTCGTGACATGCTAGGGTGGACTTGGGCCTTAGTGACAATAAAATGAAGCTAGACTAGTTAAAACATGTTATGTACTCTTTGTTTCAGTTGTTTTAAGACAATGTATCTCCTTTGTTTGATAAATAAAATATAACTTTGTATGCCATGGTTGTGAAACAATAATTCTGTTACAACACTTCCCGACGTTTCCGCCACGATTTGATGTTTTACGTGGTCGGGGTGTGACAAAAATTGTCGTTAGTTAATTAACGATTAGTTTTTAAAAATTATGAAAGCGTAACGGGATGTAAAAGAACCTGGCTTCTCTTTTCTTTAGAGCTTGGACTAGACGTCTTCTTAATTGAAGAAAGCCAATTTCCTTTCTTCCCCATTACTGAATCATCCCCCAATCAGCCTGTTTTTTTCACCATTTTTTCGGTTTCATAACAAGACGAACTTTGACATTCGAGGTCAAACATGTATAGCAATTCAAAATTCAATTAACACATATGCATCATGAATTTGGATCAACTCTATTCCTACACTGTTAGAATTTGTTATGCCTTATCAAGATCCTTTAAAATTGAACAAAAATTCGGCTATTTATGTCAATTCGGAGTTATAAGTTAACAGATTTGACACTACAAGTCAAACTGTAAACAAGGTAGAATATATATTCTATTACTTATCTTATCTGCAAGAAACCTCTTCCACATTCAATGATCTACATTGTCGGTGAAAGCAGTTGAATTATAAAATGAGTTTCAATTGACATCAAACTTTCAAAAAATCCTTCAGTACCCACTACATCATCTAAATAACTTTGTTTATAAAATGAGTTTCAATTGTATGTTTCAGAAAATTGATCTTTTTTTATATTTAACCAAACTATTTTTATTTGCTTTAAAATTGATGTTTATATCCAATCAAAATTGTATTTTTTTAGTTTACAATTCATTCCAAACACATATCATTTGAGAGGTATTTATCTACCGGATTCTGTATTTTCACATGGACAACATTATGTGGCATTATCAAGAGAGATTTCAAGACAAAATACGAAGGTGTTGGTACATCTCGCCAAAGATTTCAAACAACGCGGAGTTTACACATCAAATGTTGTCTACCAGGAAGTGTTGCGTGATTAATTAACCGCATCCGTATCAAAACGAGGGTAAGTTAGTAGATTGTGTGCCTTAATTGCTTCTAGAAATTAATTTTTAATTATTTTTTATGTCACACCCTGGCTTTGCGGAAGCGTGGGTTTATTTGGTGTGACTTCTTAATACCATAGCTTAATCACAACAAAGCTATATGAAAGTAAAACCATGCAGATCATCCATTGTTTTAAGTCTTAAAAACAAAATACCACAACATTGTTTGATACGCTGACACATGCATCAGGTTTACAGCACTACAAAAGATAAACATTGTTTAGAAGACACAAACACAAACATAAAACTGACATAGTTTAAGAACTGTGACTCGTCCAGGTAAAAGCCACAACCCCTAAACTTGGATGATCCCCTAACTCTAACGCAGCGTGAAAACGTAGCATACCGTGCCAGATCCTTAGTTCCCTGAAATACATGTAAGTTGGAAAAATCAACAAAAATGTTGAGCGAGTTCATGTGTAGTGAGTATATAAAACCTTTGTAAGTATAAAAATCCCTAGTATGTAGCAAATAAGGAAATAAAGAGATCACCAATGGTTTGCAAGGCCATTGATATGTATGAAGTGCAGTAGGAAGACTCAAACCTAGCAGATTTTTGCGTTGGGCACCAAGTCACCCCGAGGTCCGTACTGTTGGGCCTGGGGCTGGGCTCGCTACACCCAGATAGATCTACCGCTATTGTCCCTCGGTCCTACCCACTTACATGATCTAAGTAGTAACCCTCCTTACGCTAACCATACCATGTAAAAAGTATTCGTAATCACAGTAACATGTATTTCACCCCCGCATTTTAAAAACTGAAAACAGTTAAGAGAAAAGGGGGACATGAACTCACTGAAGTGCGTCTCTAACAAGAAATCTCCCAGGCAACTTGCTGTGCGACGACCTACACGTACTAACTTCTATTAGACGGACATCCGTGCCTTAGCTTAAGGTTTAAGTTTTTGGGAAATAGTTAGACAACTATTTCGTGTTTACACTTCGTAATTATGTATTAATTATACTCCTTCCCAAGGATGGGGGTTTCAATACATGTGCGTTTTCTTGTAATTCCAAAAATATATTATTAAGTCGCACTTGAAAATATATTTTAATTCTATCTCCAAAATATAAATATTTTTCTCAAAAATATTATATTTTATTCCTAGATTTTCCCAAAATAATACTTTTATCAAAATATGCGTTTAAGAGTATTTTCTGATAATACGTAAGTTACATTTAAAGTTCGGGTGGTAATAATGATACCAGGGTAACTTAAATATTTATTGTGAAGACGTTAGTATTATTATGGATTCGTTACTATTCAGTGTGTTCCAGTAATATTATTTTTACTCTAAAAATAATATTTGTATAGTTCACAAAATAATCATAAAAATTCACACAAGTGCTATTATCAAAAATATATACTAAATATATTTAACAAGTCTTATTTTTGAAAATCCCACCTCCGACGCTTGGTTGTTTTGTGATAAAAATCATGGCGAAATTTATTTGGGAAAACAAGTTAAAAATTATATTCATAACACTTGTTGTAAAAATATTTGGGAAATTTATTTGGGAAAACAAGTTAAAAATTATATCCAAGTGTTATATTTCTGAAAAATTTCGCCAGAGTTTCCTCTGTAACTGGAGGTGGCCACGCTTACAAGCGTATCATTTTCTTTTCAAAATCCAATCAACAATTTTCTCAACATCAACAAACAATATTTCAACACCAAACTAGTAAAAAATATACATAAATCGCAAACACATGAACTTGTGGGTTATGTAAAAGTGTGTAATAACCTTCCAATATTTTTTAGTATATCTTTCTATTTTTATAAATGAAATCGGTTTCTTGAAAATCTTATTTTTAAGGAAAATGCATTTATACAACTTCTAGTCAAAAATCTCAAAAACATTCCTTTGTTAAATCCTTTTGTTACACAAGTGTCTACACACTTGTTTGTTCACAAAAACACCTTTGTTTCAAGAAAGATCCGGCTTCTAAAACATGATTTCATTTTACACTTGGTTCTTCGAAAATACCACTTGTAGATCTTTAGATCTACTAGTTTAGAACTCCATTTTACAAGAAAAATCACTTTTACACAAGTTCATGTTCATAAGTGGTAATGTTCATCATCTAATCACTTTAATACTTTAACATACACTAGTTCATGTTCCATGAACATGACCTAGCCGGGTTAGATGACGATCCGCACTACTACTAGCATTCACCAACATAAAATAATCATAACAAAACAAGTTTCAAGAGTTTTACACTAATATTTACTCATTAACCACCATGTTCATCTTCTTGCAAGACTTTTAGTTTTGTTCTTGAGTGTTTATGATTTTAATCCGACAAATCTCTTATTAACCACTTTAGACAAGATCAATAGGATGTTTAGAGTCACTTACTACTAGCTCGTGTCTAGGGAAGAAACTAGACGAAAAATGGGTGGTTAATAGCGTTGTGGTGAGGTCCTTGGCAATCCGTAAGCACCGGGCTTCCTTATACATGATCCTTCACCTTTGAGTGTATGTAAAATAACAAGATTGAAAATTGAAAGTGGTGATGGATGGTGGTGAGGTCTCGGCCGATCAAAGAGAGGGAGAGGAGGAAAGATGAAATTTTTGTTAAGTGATGGAATGGATGTAATGTGATCCCTTAGTCTAATTTATAATCCATAAAACTTGATTAACCAATGGATAAGGTGCTCACTAGATATGAGACATGTAGGATTAAAATAATCAAAAATTGTGAGGGTGTGTCCCCTCATGGGGACCGATCGGTTACAAAGGGGAGGGGGGGGGGGTAATTGGGTTGGTTTTGAACTAGATGATTAAGTTAGTTTAAGTTAGGAGGTTAAACCAATCTCTAGTGTGTTATGTTCTATAGCGGGTGTTAGGGTATTCGGGGACCCTAACTAGCTCAGAAAAGGAAAAACAGTGTTAATGACAATATTTTTATGTTCCGGGTAAAGTCCGGTTGTTCGGTTGGATACTGATCCGTTAAAGTATCAAACAAAGCTTTAAAGTGTCTTTATTATTATTTTTAGTGACACCAAGAATTCCCGACACTTTAGAAAGTGTATAGTATTATTTTCCCATGTTTTTGCACTTTACTAGTTAGCTTAAATGCTGAATTTTATATTAAATTGCAGAATTTTGTGTTTAAAACTTATTTTAGGCACATCCAGTCACTATAACTATCACCTAGTGACGCAGTTCTACAACCCTCATTTCCCTACACTCTCTACTAGTGTAGTAAACTATTCCTGGCTCATACAGGCCTTAGAGGCAGTGTCTGCCTGGTGTTGGCTATGTCAGCACGTTTACTGGGCTATCCGTTCATTGTGCTACTGTGCTTTTGTGCATCTAGTTTGTCACTAGGGTTTTGTGTAAACAAATGGAGTGACGGTTAATAAAGTATGATGCAAGTATGTGTATGTATCAGTATGCATGTAGCAGTTTATCCACAATTGTAAGCAAGTACAGTAATTAAGCAGTAACTAAATATTAATTAAGTCGTACGGATACCTGATTTGGTGAGGGTTGTCACATTCTACCCCCGTTAGAAAAATTTCGTCTCGAAATTTTAAGTTATGCTTCTAGTTGCAGGAGTCTTGGGAAATAAGTGGGGGTACTTTTCTTTCATTCGGTCCTCACGTTCCCAGGTGTATTCAGGACCATGTCTTGCGTTCCAACGAACCTTGACGAGTTTGACACTTCTCCGGCGGGATTTGTTCACTTTCCAATGCGTAACCTCCACGGGTTCTTCAACAAAAATGGAGCGTGTCGTCAATATGGATCTCGTCTGCGAGAATAACAACAGAATCTTGCGTTGGACTTTTCTTTAAATTTGATACATGAAATGTATCGTGAACACCGTTCAGCTAGGCAGGTAAATCCAACTTGTATGCTACTAACCCAATTCTTTCCAGAATCTTGAATGGACCAATATATCGCGGGTTCAACTTTCCACGCTTCCCGAAGCGTGCCACACCCTTCCAGGGTGATACTTTCAACAAAACCATATCACCTACCTCAAACTCTAGAGGTTTCCTTCTTCGGTCCGCATAACATTTTTGTCGATCACAAGCCGCCTTGATGCGATCTCGGATCTGCGCGATCTTATCTGTGGTTTCTTGGACCACATCAGGACCAACCAATTGTTTATCACCTGCATCAGACCAACAAAGCGGTGATCTGCACTTGCGGCCATATAAAGCTTCAAATGGCGCGGCACCAATACCGGTGTGGTAGCTGTTGTTGTATGAAAATTCGACCAAGGGTAAATGCTTATCCCAGCTACCGCCCAAATCCATAACACATGCTCTCAGCACCTCTAGTGTCTGTATCGTTCGCTCGCTTTGTCCGTCGGTCTGTGGGTGAAATGCGGTGCTCAGATTCAATTGTGAGCCAAAAGCTTCTTGGAAGGATTGCCATATCATTGACACAAACCTTCCGTCTCTATCAGAGATGATCGAGAGAGGCACTCCATGACGTGCAACAATTTCTCTCATGTAGATTTCAGCCAACTTACTCGTGTTATCCTTTTCTCTGATAGGTAAGAAGTGCGCAGACTTCGTTAGCCGGTCCACTATTACCCAAATAGTGTCATGACCCTTTGGCGTTCTTGGCAACTTCGTTATAAAATCCATGGAAATTTGTTCCCATTTCCACTTGGGAATCTCAGGTTGTTGCAGAAGTCCTGAAGGCTTCTGGTATTCAGCTTTAACCTTGGCGCACGTCAAACACTTGCTCACGTAAACAACAATGTCGCCTTTCATCCTAGGCCACCAATAGTAATCTTTAAGATCCTGGTACATCTTATCCACTCCTGGATGGATAGAGTACCGTGATTTGTGAGCTTCATCAAAAATAACTTTTCTCAAACCACCAAATAGAGGAACCCAAATCCTTTTCATAAAACATAACGTTCCTTCCTTGTTTGGCACTAATTGCTTCTCCATCCCACGAAGATATTCTTCTTCAATGTTTCGTTTTTCAGAGCCTCTTTCTGAGCGGCACAAATACGCAGAGAAAGATCGGTTTGGATAATCATTTCTAAAGCCCTAACCCTTATGGGCTTGATCCTTTCTTTTCGACTTAGGGCATCGGCGACCACATTCGCCTTCCCTGGATGATACTTTATCTCGCAGTCATAATCGTTCAGCAACTCGACCCAACGTCTTTGTCTCATATTCAGCTCTTTCTGGTCGAATATGTGCTGCAGGCTTTTATGATCTGTAAAAATTGTACATTTCGTACCATATAAATAATGTCTCCAGATCTTTAATGCAAATATCACTGCGCCGAGTTCCAAATCATGTGTGGTATAATTCTTTTCATGTACTTTCAACTGGCGCGAAGCATAAGCTATAACTTTCTGGCGTTGCATCAACACGCAACCCAAGCCTTGACGCGAAGCGTCACAATATACCACAAAATCATCTGTACCCTCTGGTAGTGCTAAGATTGGCGCATTGCAGAGCTTGTCTTTTAACAGCTGAAACGCTTCTTCCTGTTTTATTCCCCAATCAAACTTCTTATCTTTCTGCGTGAGGAGTGTCAATGGTTGAGCGATTTTTGAAAAATCCTCAATGAACCTTCGATAGTAGCCAGCCAAACCCAAGAATTGTCGAATCTCGGTTGGCGTCTTTGGGGTCTCCCAATTCTTTATCGCTTCAATCTTTGTGGGGTCCACATGAATCCCATCCCCATTAGCTACATGTCCAAGGAATTGGACTTCACGTAGCCAAAACTCGCACTTCGAGAATTTGGCATACAACTATTCCTTTATCAGCAACTCCAGAATGGCTCTTAAGTGTTGTTCGTGTTCAGCCTTTGTTATTGAATAAATCAAACTGTCGTCGATAAACATAATCACGAACTTATCCAAGTTTGGCTTGCAAACTCTATTCATCAAATCCATGAAGACTGCAGATGCGTTTGTCAACCCAAACGGCATAACTAGGAACTCGTAGTGCCCATAACGAGTCCTAAAGGCTGTCTTAGGGATACTTTCCTCTTGTATCCTTAGCTGATGGTACCCCGATCGAAGATCGATCTTTGAATAAAAGCTTGAACCTTGCAACTGATCAAAAAGATAATCAATCCTTGGTAGAGGATATCTATTCTTGATAGTCAACTTATTCAACTCTCGGTAGTCGATACACATACGAAAACTACCGTCCTTCTTTTTGACAAACAGGACTGGTGCTCCCCAAGGTGAGAAGCTTGGTCTGATAAATCCTTTGTCTAGCAACTCTTGAAGTTGTGTAGACAATTCTTGCATCTCTAACGGTGCAAGTCTATAAGGTGCCTTAGCAACAGGCGCGGCGCCTGGAACTAAGTCTATACGGAACTCCACTTGCCTCTGGGGTGGCAATCCTGGCAAGTCCTCAGGAAAGACTTCGGGATATTCCCTCACGACAGGAATGACTTCGATCTTTGGTTCTGCAACTTTCTTGTCCATGATGTGTGCCAGGAAGGCAACACATCCCTTTTGTAAACACTTTCGGGCATTCAGGCAGCTGATGATCCTCAAAGGTGTATCACGTTTCTCCCCATGAACCACAATCATTTCACCATCTTCTGTTGGGATGCAAATGACCTTTTCGTGACAAACAATCTTTGCCTTGTTACTCGATAACCAATCCATCCCTACTACCACGTTGAAGCTTCCCAACTTGACTGGTAGTAGATCCAAAGCAAACTTACGCTCTCCCAATGTAACACCCCAAAAACGGGTTTGGTAATCAAACCCCGTTAATACTAAAAGACGGGTAAAATACCGTTAGTGGTAAAAATTAACCCGGTAAATATTAGGACTCAAATAAATAAAGCTAATATTAATTAAAAAGGGGAGTAAATACTTTGAGAAAACAAAGTATATAAAAAGGCCAAATTAACGGGACTTAAAACATAATGGGTTATAACTTCCCGAACCCGTTAAAGTAACTAGGAGTAACTAACCTAGTTAGTAGCATGAGATTAAGTAACTAATGATGAGATATAGCTTCATTTGATCAAAATAAAACATGAGGGACTAGAATGGACAAGTGGGAAACTTGTTTTATTAAAACAAAAAAAAATACACACACACACACATTGTGTGCATGTTCTGATCGACCAGAAGGTTCTCCAAGAACCAAAAACCCTAGTTTCACAAGATCAACCAAATTGAAGGCCAAATCGGGCTCGAATCAAAGGCATGAATACATACAAATGATCACCAAGTCAAGGGATCAAGAGGTATGTAAAATTGTGTTGTTACATGAAGTTGTAAAAATTGAATGAACATCACTATATGCGATTTTGGTGTAAATCGTAGAAATTAGAACTGAATTAGTGATGTATACATGTTTAGTAACAAAACCCTAAGTGAAATCATGCATAACATGATAGGAATTGAATGATTGAATGAATTCTCACACTAGGCTAAGTGGGTATTAGTCATAAGATGGATTTGATGATATGATTATGATTAGAATCATCATGCATGTTAAGTAATCATGAAATACTTAAACAATTTGCAAGTTTGATTATTTGATTATAAGTGATAGTGGTTGAATTTTGATGTTAATCTTGGTAAAAATGACTAGTTATGAACTAGTTAGCAAATGTGTAGAATTATGCCCATTAGGTGTTTGTTAAAATGCCTAAATGAGAAGTAAAGTGCTGAAATTCAAGTGAAACGCGTAATTGGCAAGCTTGACTAATTACATGAGATATGGGATAAAACGGGTTCTAATCATAATGTTGATTTGCCTTAATCGTGCATAATATATGAATAACGATAGTTAACTTTGAGAAAGTTAAACTAACCAATAATGAAGTCGAATGGTAGATTCGACATAAAAATTTGTAAGATGGAATAGTCGTAGCTAATAATTACTAAACTAACCGTCTTACGAATTATGATGATAGTTTGACTCTTGACAAGCTAGATGAAGGCTTGGGAGGAAGCGGGTCAAATGGAGCAAGTACGAAAAGAAAACGTTGCTTGGATGCAAGGTAAGTATGGCTTACACTAGTCATATATTTTAGAATGTTCTTTTGTCGTATGAATTACGAATAAGACAAATGGAAATTTGAGACATGGTGTTCCGGCGTGTAGTTATACGGAACAAGATAACCAATAAGGGTGAAATTATAAATTGGTCACTTGTTGACAATAATTGTTGGTTTTGAAAGATACGTATTTCGTAAGCCTTAATAGGCCAAAAAGTATTAAGAGGTGATTTATAATTAAAACGACCGTACGGTGTACACCGGAGCGAGTCGTGTAGACGGTAGACGAGATGGCAATAAGCTTCATCTCGCCAATATAATCGGTCATTTAGACCTAACGGATCAAAAAGTGAAAATTATCACTTTTTGACAATATCGACTAATGCTTTGTTGAGTTGTATAATTACAGAAATAATTATCGAGTGGATATTTACATCGCTATTACTTAGCGGCTATTGAGGCAAGGTATTAAATGGGTCAATATAATGATCCGAGCCAGGTACGCATAATAGGATAACTCTCATTTAAACGTAAGGTTTAATGAGAGTTAATCGAAGTCTAAAATAGATTTTTGGTTACTTAAATAGGTAAACCGAATGTTACAAACGATGGTCATCATAGTTGAAAAGGGGGCTTATGGGTCAAACATGTTACAGTAATCTCTTATCGTTAATGAAGGGCCAAGATGGACCAAAACGCCCTTATAAGTTAAACTTAGCAAACAACCCTTAAAGGTTGCTTGGAAACGAGTTTTATGATTAGTTAGATACTTAGAATAAGTATAGAAGCTGAAAGAAGTAATACATTAGTCAAATGGCACTATTTGAGTTTTGCCGTAAAATAATGATTCGATAGGTAAAAATTTGGTTTTCATAGATCACCACATTATCCACCATAAATACAGTTGTGGTGGGAGATTATAGGATAAGAAATGTGGTGAAGGAATGCTAGAAGCAATAGAATTGATTTTAGGCTCGAAGGTGCTTAAATACCGTAACGGGTCAAAACAATCCTTGAAGTATAAACGGGGTTAAGATCATACCTAAACTTGTGAATTAAACCTAATATGATAGACAACATTGAAATTATAAGGTTCATGTGAAATCGGGATCAAACAATCATGTTGTTTGATAAAATCACGAACGGGTCAAAATTCGGTGAAAAGGGGTAATAAGCCGAAGACTTGAAATTCTTAAATTTTGTTAATCCGGATGTTGGATTTTAACTCCACATGATGGGGGTTCAAATTACAATCACATGGGAAGAAACGGTGGGTCAAACGGATAAGCGTATTGAAAGATACGATAGTTTTCGTGTCAAATAACGGCAAAAATGGAAGGGTGGAATGCAGGGGCCACCGTAACTTACGGTGCCACCGTAAGTTACGGTGGAGCTAAAACTTTACGGTAGAACACCCCTGATTTACGGTGGGGGGAATTTGACATTCAGGGGCCACCGTAACTTACGGTGACCACCGTAAGTTACGGTGGAGGCCAGAATTCAATTGTTTGTTTGTGGATCAAGATAACAATGTTGCATTTTTCCTAATTTCCTTATCACATTGGTTATTTAATTATCAAAACTGACTTTTAAGTTGGTTTTGATCACAGGTGAATGTCGTTAGTCCCGGATGAAGATCAAGCATTGAGCAAGAACTGAGCACACGTTAAATGAAGCTTCCGCAATGTTGTTTCGTCGTTATTCTATAACGGCGAATTAAAATCACATTATGTTGTATCACTTTAAATTGTAAAAGTTTTTTTTTAGCAAGCCCGTATTTTCAGTATAATTGTAACTATAATTACATGGTTTTGAGATTTAATTATACGATAAACGTTAGATAATAACAAGGGTGTTATAAGTTGGTAATCAGAGCTCATGGTTAAAGAGTAAGGTGTGTTCGGTTCGAGGCTTGATCGCAAATCCGGTAAGTAGATGTATGTTAATAGCTTAGCATGTTAAAGTGTTGTAAACAACACATAGGGCTATCGTGTGATACACGTTACCCCAATTAAAATGATTAATATGGTTGACGAAAATACGCGCGTTGACGCGTATAGTAGAAAAAGCCTTGTATTATAATACCGGTGATTATTGAAGTTGATATTATTAACTCTTGTAAATGTTTCAGTTGAAGGACACTCGCATCTAAAGATAGCGGGAGTCTAACAAATTGCAGACTTGACGGAGGCTCGGTCCAAAGTACGACAAGTAGAACATGCTCACCAAGGACCTAAATCGCGTAACGATCGCGAACAAGGCTAATGGCAAGAGAAGCCTGTCAAGGCAAGCATTACCAGGTGCACACTTTAAATTTAATTGCACAAATAGTAATATGCAACAAATACGTAGAGATTGAAAGTTACGTATGTAGATTGAAAACTTGGAAAAACCCAAATAGAAAACCTATCCGGGATATTGTTTCCAAGAGAAACAAATAGAGGCATTACTTACATGGGGTGTAATGTGAAAATTTTAAAAAAGGTCATGTATACCAGGTGTTGATCGCTTACTCTGGCCAAGTAAGTGGTGAGTACGTGGTACCATGAACTTTTTATGATGGACACGCTTACACCCGATGTAGTAAGGATGAGGTGAGTGGGACAAATTAAAAAGTACCCAAATGAATCAGATAAGCAAGATATTTGATCTTAATGTAAACACGCAGCCGAGTGACGGAAGCGTATTATATTAGTATAATGAGCCCGAGAGAAGGAACAAGGAAACATGTAAAATGATGTAGACATGTATTGGGAGGGGGTGTACTTACACTCGAACCCGAAGAATATAAACATGTAAACAAGGAAACATGTAAAATGATGTAGACATGTATTGGGTGGGGGTGTACTTACACTCGAACCCGAAGAATATAAACATGTAAACAAGGAAACATGTAAAATGATGTAGACATGTATTGGGTGGGGGTGTACTTACACTCGAACCCGAAGAATAAAAACATGTAGACATGGAAACATGTAAAATGATGTAGACATATATTGGGAGGGGGTGTACTTACACTCGAACCCGAAGAATATAAACATGTAGAATGATCAAGATATGCACTGGGAGGGGGTGTACTTACACTCGAACCCGGAAAATGCGAATATGTCTCTAAATGGGTCGTTTTTGTAAAACGCCAAACTCGAGGACAAAATCGGAATATAAAGATTAAGCGAGATCTTAATGCATACCGGGAGGGTTGCAATAATAACGACTTCGGTAAAACACCCAGTTGATGGGTAGGAATTAAACACATGCGTAGACCGAGAAACGGGAACTCGGATGGAAAGTTAAAGGACTCGGGTTTTAGAGTCATAACTAAAAGATGACAAGATAATGTAAATAGAGTTGTGAATAAATTATGTTCAACTATTTTAAAGTTGAATGGGTCGAACATAATATCATGCCGGACGCCATGAGTAAACACAAGCGGGACAATAGTAACATTAAAAGCAAAAGAATAATGAGCCCGGTAATGGGACATAATCAAATACTAATGTATGTAAACTGGATAATGGTGAGCATAAGATAAACTGACGCATAAATGACGTGAGAAGTCATAAAGTCAGAAAATGTGTCCGAAAAGAAACGAATGTAGCCTTGGACTACGGTCAAGGTCAAAGATAATATCAAGACGATAATAAATGATGTTAAACAAAAACATGGTGCCTTGACACCAAACATGAAATTTTAAGAATGTCATGAGCAAGGAATGATCTACGGAATCAATATAACCTTTGGGGTTATAAACAATGGAAAGGTCTATGAGGATAAAACGACCCACGAGTCATGATTAGAAAGAAATAAATTACAAGGACTTCGCCCTTAAAAGATGAAAGTCCAATCAAAATAGCCCATAAGGCTAAGTGATAAAACCTACGGGTTAATTAGACAAAGCAAGAGGATCAGTTGAGAATCCTCGCACAGAATAAAGACTGTAAAAGAATAAATTTTGGACTGTCAATATCCCGATATGGATAATTGACAAGGAATAAAGAGAAGACGCTAAACTAAAACTTTGGTTTTGGTAAGAAATAACGTTTTTACAAATATCAACTCTGAGAGACATATAAATAGTAAACATGAAAGATATAAGTCTTGACACTGGCAGGTGCAAGACGATGTATTCGAAAAGTGATAATTCTGAAAATAGAAAGTTGATGTAAAATTTGGCATGACGTGACATGATCACGGTCAAGAAGTGTAATGTGAAGTATAATCACATTCGAGCCGAGTGGCGAATATGAGCCGAGTGATGAATGTTGCTAAGTTAATTAAACTAGTGGAAATAACGAGATTACGTTATTTCAAGTTGCATTATGTTGTATAAGATATGTAGATGATTAGTAACCAAAAAGATATTATCATACTTTTCTGGTAATACTAACAATTGGTTAGAATATGAGCAATGCTCAATTGATTATCGAGAGCAAATGCATGGAGTTAAACTCGATAAATTATGTAAGAAAAGGTTTCGAGGACGAAACCTCTTTAAGGGGGGTAGACTTGTAACACCCCAAAAACGGGTTTGGTAATCAAACCCCGTTAATACTAAAAGACGGGTAAAATACTGTTAGTGGTAAAAAATAACCCGGTAAATATTAGGACTCAAATAAATAAACCTAATATTAATTAAAAAGGGGAATAAATACTTTGAGAAAACAAAGTATATAAAAAGGCCAAATTAACGGGACTTAAAACATAACGGGTTATAACTCCCCGAACACGTTAAAGTAACTAGGAGTAACTAACCTAGTTAGTAGCATGAGATTAAGTAACTAATGATGAGATATAGCTTCATTTGATCAAAATAAAACATGAGGGACTAGAATGGACAAGTGGGAAACTTGTTTTATTAAAACAAAAAAAATACACACACACACACATTGTGTGCATGTTCTGATCGACCAGAAGGTTCTCCAAGAACCAAAAACCCTAGTTTCACAAAATCAACCAAATTGAAGGCCAAATCGGGCTCGAATCAAAGGCATGAATACATACAAATGATCACCAAGTCAAGGGGATCAAGAGGTATGTAAAATTGTGTTGTTACATGAAGTTGTAAAAATTGAATGAACATCACTATATGCGATTTGGTGTAAATCGTAGAAATTAGAACTGAATTACTGATGTATACATGTTTAGTAACAAAACCCTAAGTGAAATCATGCATAACATGATAGGAATTGAATGATTGAATGAATTCTCACACTAGGCTAAGTGGGTGTTAGTCATAAGATGGATTTGATGATATGATTATGATTAGAATCATCATGCATGTTAAGTAATCATGAAATACTTAAACAATTTGCAAGTTTGATTATTTGATTATAAGTGATAGTGGTTGAATTTTGATGTTAATCTTGGTAAAAATGACTAGTTATGAACTAGTTAGCAAATGTGTAGAATTATGCCCATTAGGTGTTTGTTAAAATGCCTAAATGAGAAGTAAAGTGCTGAAATTCAAGTGAAACGCGTAATTGGCAAGCTTGACTAATTACATGAGATATGGGATAAAACGGGTTCTAATCATAATGTTGATTTGCCTTAATCGTGCATAATATATGAATAACGATAGTTAACTTTGAGAAAGTTAAACTAACCAATAATGAAGTCGAATGGTAGATTCGACATAAAAATTTGTAAGATGGAATAGTCGTAGCTAATAATGACTAAACTAACCGTCTTACGAATTATGATGATAGTTTGACTCTTGACAAGCTAGATGAAGGCTTGGGAGGAAGCGGGTCAAATGGAGCAAGTACGAAAAGAAAACGTTGCTTGGATGCAAGGTAAGTATGGCTTACACTAGTCATATATTTTAGAATGTTCTTTTGTCGTATGAATTACGAATAAGACAAATGGAAATTTGAGACATGGTGTTCCGGCGTGTAGTTATACGGAACAAGATAACCAATAAGGGTGAAATTATAAATTGGTCACTTGTTGACAATAATTGTTGGTTTTGAAAGATACGTGTTTCGTAAGCCTTAATAGGCCAAAAAGTATTAAGAGGCGATTTATAATTAAAACGACCGTACGGTGTACACCGGAGCGAGTCGTGTAGACGGTAGACGAGATGGCAATAAGCTTCATCTCGCCAATATAATCGGTCATTTAGACCAAACGGATCAAAAAGTGAAAATTATCACTTTTTGACAATATCTACTAATGCTTTGTTGAGTTGTATAATTATAGAAATAATTATCGAGTGGATATTTACATCGCTATTACTTAGCGGCTATTGAGGCAAGGTATTAAATGGGTCAATATAATGATCCGAGCCAGGTACGCATAATAGGATAACTCTCATTTAAACGTAAGGTTTAATGAGAGTTAATCGAAGTCTAAAATAGATTTTTGGTTACTTAAATAGGTAAACCGAATGTTACAAACGATGGTCATTACGTTTGAAAGGCCTATTGACCTTTCAAATAAAATCATAGTTGAAAAGGGGGCTTATGGGTCAAACATGTTACAGTAATCTCTTATCGTTAATGAAGGGCCAAGATGGACCAAAACGCCCTTATAAGTTAAACTTAGCAAACAACCCTTAAAGGTTGCTTGGAAACGAGTTTTATGATTAGTTAGATACTTAGAATAAGTATAGAAGCTGAAAGAAGTAATACATTAGTCAAATGGCACTATTTGAGTTTTGCCGTAAAATAATGATTCGATAGGTAAAAAATTTGGTTTTCATAGATCACCACATTATATCCACCATAAATACAGTTGTGGTGGGAGATTATAGGATAAGAAATGTGGTGAAGGAATGCTAGAAGCAATAAAAGTGATTTTAGGCTCGAAGGTGCTTAAATACCGTAACGGGTCAAAACAATCCTTGAAGTATAAACGGGTTTAAGATCATACCTAAACTTGTGAATTAAACCTAATATGATAGACAACATTGAAATTATAAGGTTCGTGTGAAATCGGGATCAAACAATCATGTTGTTTGATAAAATCACGAACGGGTCAAAATTCGGTGAAAAGGGGTAATAAGCCGAAGACTTGAAAGTCTTAAATTTTGTTAATCCGGATGTTGGATTTTAACTCCACATGATGGGGGTTCAAATTACAATCACATGGGAAGAAACGGTGGGTCAAACGGATAAGCGTATTGAAAGATACGAAAGTTTTCGTGTCAAATAACGGCAAAAATGGAAGGTTGGAATGCAGGGGCCACCGTAACTTACGGTGCCACCGTAACTTACGGTGCCACCGTAAGTTACGGTGGAGCTAAAACTTTACGGTAGAACACCCCTGATTTACGGTGGGGGAATTTGACATTCAGGGGCCACCGTAACTTACGGTGACCACCGTAAGTTACGGTGGAGGCCAGAATTCAATTGTTTGTTTGTGGATCAAGATAACAATGTTGCATTTTTCCTAATTTCCTTATCACATTGGTTATTTAATTATCAAAACTGACTTTTAAGTTGGTTTTGATCACAGGTGAATGTCGTTAGTCCCGGATGAAGATCAAGCATTGAGCAAGAACTGAACACACGTTAAATGAAGCTTCCGCAATGGTTTCGTCGTTATTCTATAACGGCGAATTAAAATCACATTATGTTGTATCACTTTAAATTGTAAAAGTTTTTTTAGCAAGCCCGTATTTTCAGTATAATTGTAACTATAATTACATGGTTATGAGATTTAATTATACGATAAATGTTAGATAATAACAAGGGTGTTATACCCAACTCGATTACACAACCTCTGACCATTTCATTGGCTTCTACTAACTTTCCGTTCGCCAATTCGATTGAGTACGGGATATCTAATTTACTAGCGGCTAACCCAAGCATATTCTTAAATTCTAATGACACGAAGCTATAATCGGCACCAGTATCAAATAAAACGGATGCAAAGCGTTGGTTTACAGGGAACGTACCAGTAACAACATTGGGATCCTGGCGCGCTTCCCTCGCTTCGACATTAAAAACTCTTCCTCGTGCTTGGTTCAATTCTGGGCAGTTCCTCTTATAGTGCCCAATGTCACCACAGTTGAAACAACCCGGTCTTTGCCCGTTTCCACCTTCATTCCCAGCTTGTGCATTGTTATTTTGATTTCGGTTCACATCACCCGCTTGATTTGCGTTGTTCCCTCGATTTCCATTTCCTCCGTTATTTCCTTGTGGACGATTTCCATTTCCTCCCCGGTTATTGTTTCTATTTCCAAAACCTCCTGGGCCACCCCGGCCAGCATTAGGCCAGCAGTTATCTTTCAAATGTCCAGTTTTTTCACAAGCTTCGCATACTCTTGACCCACACCGGCCAGAATGGTGACGCTGGCAGGTGTTACACTTGGGGCGTGTACCCATATACCCTTTTCCTTTCTTCCCAGCACCGTTTGTAGCTTGAACCGGCGTGCTTGACTTTCCTTTCTTAACAACTCCGCTTGTTCCTTGTTTGAAATTTGAGAACTTTCTTTTATTACTCCCGGATGACTCTACGTGAGTCTCCTTCTTCTTTTGCTCAACATCAGAAAACTTGTTTAAGCGGACGACTTCCTCAGTAAGAGCTACGCTCAGATCGATTGCCTCGGTGATTGTTGCAGGCTTTGAAGTAGTGACCATACTCATGATCTGTGGAGCTAAACCCCAAATGAAGCGCTCGATTCGCTTGAATTCTAGTGTAACCATAAAAGGTACCACATGAGACAAGTCGTGAAACCTCTGAACATATTCCACAATTTTCGGACCTTCCATCTTCAGATGCCAAAACTCAGCTTCCAACTTTTGAATTTCAGCGCGAGAGCAATACTTTCTTCGCATAAGCTCTTTTTGTCACACCCTGGCTTTTGCGGAAGCGTGGGTTTATTTGGTGTGACTTCTTAATACCATAGCAACAATCACAACAATGCTATATGATAAAAATATATGATGTTCATCCCTTAAAATAGTTTGGAAAAATGCATAACATATTGTCTTAAAACATCAACCATAAAATGCATTACAAAACATGACTTGTTTAAAATGAGTTCATAAGACTCGACGAAAGGCTACCAACAACACAAGGATTTGAGACATGCAACTCGTCCAGGAAAGAGTTACACTTCCCAAACCTACGACTCCGGATGACATCCTTTTTAGTACGCAGCTAGTCATGCATCACTTTCCAGATCCAAATTAATTCCCTGAAATACATGTAGTTTAAAAAGTCAACAAAAAGTTGAGCGAGTTCATGTGTAAGTCTGTGTGTATAAACCGTTTAATATGTCTGTAAGTAAAAATAGTCCCTGGTATGTAGCAATAAGGAAAAATGATCACCATTGGGTTGCAAATCCAATAGTATATGTGAATGATGCAGGAAGACTCAAACCTAGCAAATTTGTCTCCGGTATGAAGACATAGTGTTAACGTGCATTAATTCTTGTCCATTCATTTTCCCTTTATTTATTTATTGTATCCATTCATTTTCTTTGTATTCATTGCATGTGTATTGGTATCTGTGTATATATAGATGTAATCCTCATATTGTGAGGTATTCCAATTCAATCTATCCACATGGTATAGAGCCTATCGGCTCCAAGTGGTTGTTTCGCACCAAATACCGTTCCGATGGGTCAATTGATCGATATAAGGCTCGTCTTGTGGCTCAGGGGTTCTCACAGTTACCGGGCTTGGATTTCTCCCATACGTTTAGCCCGGTAGTCAAAGCTACCACTATCCGGGTAGTTCTTTCCCTAGCGGTCGTTAATAATTGGGCGCTGCACCAATTAGATGTTAATAATGCGTTCTTACACGGTCGCCTCGGTGAACAGGTTTTCATGGAGCAGCCACCTGGTTTTGCTGATCCTCGATTCCCGGATCATGTTTGTCTGTTACAGAAGGCTATTTACGGTCTTCGTCAAGCACCGCGGGCTTGGTTTCAGCGCTTGAGCGACTTCCTACTTCAAAACGGCTTTGTGGGCAGTAGAGCGGATCCCTCGCTCTTTATTTTCGATCATAATGGTTGTCAACTATACCTACTTGTGTATGTAGACGATCTTATCTTAACTGGTAACGATCAAAACGCTATGACTCGTTTTATTGCCACTTTACATAAACAGTTTGCTATAAAAGATCTTGGCAGGCTTGGATACTTTTTGGGTCTTGAGGCATCTCACATCTCTAATGGCATTTTCCTTTGCCAATCTAAATATGCTACTGACATACTACAGCGTGCAGAGATGCTTGATAGTAAACCGGTGTCCACCCCCTTGGCAACCAATGAATCGCTTACTTCAGAGGGTGTCCCTCATTCCGACCCAACTATGTACCGCTCGCTTGTAGGGGCGTTGCAATACTTGACCATTACTCGACCCGACATTTCCTATGCCGTCAATCAAGTAAGTCAGTTTTTGAAAGCTCCAACTACCGCCCATTTTCAATGTGTTAAAAGGATTCTTCGCTACATCAAGGGAACGCTGTCGTATGGTTTAACTTTCTCTCGGCCCTCAAATGCTTCGGTTCTTGGATATTCTGATGCCGATTGGGCTCGGTGCATCGACACTCGCCGTTCAACCTATGGTTACTCTATCTTTTTGGGCGGTAATCTCGTTTCCTGGAGCGCCAAGAAACAACCAACTGTTGCTCGCTCCAGTTGTGAGTCAGAATATCGGGCTATGGCCAATACTGCAGCAGAGATTGTTTGGGTCTCTAATCTGTTATGTGAACTGCATACTTTGCCTCCTAATTGTCCCACTCTCCTTTGTGACAACAAAAGTGCCTTATTCCTCACGCAAAACCCGGTCTCACATAAACGTGCGAAGCATATCGATCTTGATTACCATTTTGTGCGTGAGCTCGTTGCTTCTGGGAAACTTAGACCGCTTTTGTTCCTACCAAGCTTCAGGTTGCGGATATTTTTACCAAGAGCCTCTCCCGACCCCAGTTTGAGTTTTTTCGAGATCGGCTAGGTTGTCGACCGCCACCGTTCCGCTTGCGGGGGGATGTTAACGTGCATTAATTCTTGTCCATTCATTTTCCCTTTATTTATTTATTGTATCCATTCATTTTCTTTGTATTCATTGCATGTGTATTGGTATCTGTGTATATATAGATGTAATCCTCATATTGTGAGGTATTCCAATTCAATCTATCCACACATAGTCACCACTATGGGCCCCCAGCCTCATGGGTGTGGGCTCGCTACACCCAAATAGATCTATCACTCATGTCCCGTGGTCCTACGATGAGGATTAATGGCCTTAAGTGTCATGCCCACCACTTACTTGATCGCGTAATAAAAACCCTCCTTAAGCTAACAATACCATGTATAAAATGTCTGAAATAATTTGTAAACATGTATTCCACCCCCGAAGTATAAAACCGAAAACAGTAAAGGAATAGGGGGTCATGAACTCACCGTAGTGCGTCTTGACTCGAATCTTAGCTCTTTCCGCTACACGACGACCTACAACGTACTAATGTCTATTAGACGAACGGGCCGTGCCTTGGCTTAGAGTTTAGTGTTTTGAGTTGTGTTACTTTGGTATTATGTTGTTAAAATAATAATAATTATTTTAACTTAACTATCGTTCTTAGAAAAATAGTTAGAGAACTATTTCGTATCACATTTTCTTGAATATTTTACTAAGTGTTCGGATTGTCGGAAAATTTCGCCATAGTTTCCATTGTAAATAGAGGTGTCCATGCTTAATTAGCATATCATTTTCTTTTACATATCTCCCGTAGTTCATTTTCAATAATCAAACCGACATATAGACATACAAAACGTTACATATTTTATTTCAGCTTTATTACTTGAAACCGGACTGTTTTCGAGGATTTTTATAAAATAGTTATCCTTTTCTAAAAATTCCCAAATTTTTACAGAATGTCATGGATGTTCCAAAATTTATTATGTAAAAATATCAGTGTCCAGTTCGTTACCTATATTTTATAGAAAATCATTTTCCCAACTGCAATCAGATTTGTTACTTTCTGATTGCAGTTTACGGAATAATTAACTAAAAATTAACCGTAAGTCCGATTGACGAAATTCCAGTTGGAGGATCATCCTGACAACGGTGACCATCCCCTGTAAAAATTCCATGAGTTGATTCTACTCAGGTTTCAAGTCATGACTCTGAAAACAACACACTTTTTCTGCGGTAGAAATGCAGCTTGAGCTGCTGTCCAAAAACAGTCTTTTAAAAATAGTAAACTATCTCGAAAAATTACGATTCCAGTGCCATTTGTTTAGTTATTCCAAAATACACATTTTAGGCTTCAGAAAATCAGTTTTTCGATTTAAAACGGTCCAGTTACAGCTTGTTGAATTTGGCTGTAAATACAACTCAGCAAGCTGTTTACATTGTAGAAGTTACTAAAAACGCATCAACAAAGACCCTAACCATGGTTTATCGATGATTTAATGTTCAAACCTCAATCATACTTTAACCAACCCTAAACCACCCAGATTTCAACTTCACACAAACTTTTTATGTAGGGTTTTTATGCAGAATTTCATGTTCAACTTTTTAGTGTTCAATTTCATGTGTTACATGATTATCATCCTCCTACTAAATATCATAACAACGAACAAGTTGTAACAATGGTGTGAAGGGACTTACTACTAGCACAAGGCTAGGGTTAGAAATCTTAGGGCAAAGATGATGAATGAATGGTGATGCTAGAGACTTGAACAAAGCTTCTTCGTGAGTCCTTCGACTTGTAACTACTTTGAATGTTCTTCAAGCTTGGAGAGGAGGCTTGTATGAAGAAGATGAAGGTAGTGAGAGATGGTGGTGGTGATTTTCGGTTATGGGGGGAGGGGGAGCTGAAAATAAGGGGAAAGAGGAGGAAGGTTGAGTGTGGGTTTAGAGGATATGATGAACATATCTTGGAAACATGCATCCTACAACTCCATAGCCATCATTGCTTAACTATGGTCCAATGGGAAATAAGATGGCAAAAACAAAAATCTAAACATAATATTCTTGTAATCATGGGCAGATTTTCGGTTGGGGGAGGGGGGGGGTTAAAATGAATTTTTTTGTTAACTAATAGGTATTAAATTAGAAGGTTAAAGGTATTATCAAGGATAGTGGGTGTATGTCATGTTTATATAGTGTATGGGGGTTTTGTGAACGTAATTAATTAAGAATGATAAAATAATATTTCTGACAATATTTTGGTGTCCCGGGTAATGTCTGGTTGTTCGGTTATGCATCGTTCCGTTAAAGCGTTTAATTGTACCGTATAGCGTCTTTTGTGCATCTTTTTGTAACGAATTTAATTCCAACACTTAGGAAAGCGTTCAGGACCATTTAGTCAATACTCTGTATAATACAAGTGTGTTAAAAGCTGAATTGTTACTGAAAATGTGGAATTCTGCACTTAAATTGCGTTTTAGGCACTTTCCGGCACTCAAACTATCACCTAGTGACATAGTCTTATGGTCCTCACTTCCCTACACTCCATACTGGTGTAGTGTTTTATCTTTGGCCCATACTGGCCTAAAAATAGTGTCTGTCTATGTGCTGGCATTGTCAGCACGTGTCTGAGTTATCCGCTCACTGTGCTAACTGTGCTTTGTGCATCAGGTTTGTCACTAAGAGTCTGTATGAAATAAATAGAGTGACTGTATGTAAAGAATGCACATGTATGTATATAACATAAATCAGTAAGCAGTTTAAAGCGTCAGATGTAATCAAGCACAGTCATTAAGCACATAATTAGGGTTAATTAATTTGTACAGTACCTGTAATTATGTGGGTTGTCACATTCTCCCCCTGTTAAGAAAATTTCGTCCCGAAATTTTAAGTTCTACTTCTAGTTGCAGGGGTCTTGGGGAATAAATGTGGGTACTTGGCCTTCATACGATCCTCACGTTCCCACGTGAATTCTGGGCCGTGTCGTGCATTCCATCGAACTTTGACGAGTTTGACACTACTCCGGCGTGTCTTATTAATCTTCCAATCCGTAACTTCGACCGGTTCCTCAACAAAGTGGAGGGTGTCGTCGATATGAACCTCGTCAGCAGGAATGATAACTGTCTCCTGAGTTGGACTCTTCTTTAGGTTTGATACATGGAATGTATCATGAACGCCATTAAGTTCAGCAGGTAAGTCCAACTTGTATGCTACAAGCCCAATCCTTTGCAGGATTCTGAAAGGGCCAATGTAACGCGAATTCAACTTCCCACGCTTTCCAAAGCGTGCCACACCCTTCCAGGGTGAAACCTTTAACAAAACCATATCCCCAACTTGAAACTCTAAAGGTTTCCTCCTTTGGTTTGCATAGCCTTTCTGTCTGTCGCGAGCCGCCTTGATGCGTTTTCGAATCTGCGCTATCTTGTCTATCGTCTGTTGGACGATTTCGGGGCCAACCAGCTGTCTATCACCCGCATCAGCCCAGCATAGCGGTGATCGACACTTGCGTCTGTAAAGAGCTTCAAACGGTGCTGCTCCAATGCTTGTGTGGTAGCTGTTGTTGTACGAGAATTCGACCAAGGGTAAGTGTTTGTCCCAGTTACCACCCAGGTCCATTACATATGCTCTCAGCATATCTTCCAATGTTTGAATCGTTAGTTCACTCTGGCCATCCGTTTGTGGGTGAAATGCTGTACTCAGATTTAGTTGAGAACCAAATGCTTCTTGGAAGGACTGTCAAATCCTTGAAACGAAGCGTCCATCTCTATCAGAGATAATCAAGAGAGGCACTCCATGACGTGCAACAATTTCCCTCATGTATATTTCAGCAAGTTTACTCGTGTTGTCCTTCTCCTTGATTGGCAGGAAGTGCGCAGACTTTGTTAGGCGGTCTACTATTACCCAGATTGTATCATGGCCCTTGGGCGTCTTTGGCAATTTCGTTATGAAGTCCAAGGAAATCTGTTCCCATTTCCATTGGGGTATTACAGGTTGTTGCAGGAGACCTGAAGGTTTCTAGTACCCGGCTTTAACCTTGGCACACGTTAAACATTTTCCAACATATACTGCGACATCGCCTTTCATCCTAGGCCACCAATAGAAATCTTAAGATCTTGGTACATTTTATCTGCTCCTGGATGTATCGAGTATCGTGACTTGTGAGCCTCATCGAATATAACCTTTCTCAATCCTCCAAACAGAGGAACCCAAATTCGATTCATGAAACACAATGTTCCTTCCTTGTTTGGCACTAACTGCTTCTCTATCCCACGGAGATACTCATCCTCAATATTCCTTTCTGTCAAGGCCTCTCTCTGCGCGGCATAAATGCGTAAGGAGAGGTCTGTCTGGACAATCATATCTAAGGCCCTAACCCTTATGGGCTTTATCCTTTCTTTTCGACTTAGGGCGTCAGCAACTACATTCGCTTTTCCTGGGTGATACTTGATTTCGCAGTCGTAGTCGTTCAACAGCTCAACCCAGCGTCTCTGTCTCATGTTAAGCTCCTTTTGATCAAAAATGTGCTGTAAACTCTTGTGATCAGTGAAGATTGTACATCTCGTCCCATACAAATAGTGTCGCCAGATCTTCAATGCGAACACTACGGCGCCTAACTCCAAGTCATGCGTGGTGTAGTTCTTCTCATGTACTTTCAGCTGGCGCGAAGCATAAGCTATAACCTTCTGTCGCTGCATCAACACGCAACCTAAACCCTGACGTGAGGCGTCACAATATACCACGAAGTCATCCGTGCCTTCGGGTAGAGCTAAAATCGGTGCGTCACAAAGTTTGTTCTTCAACAACTGAAACGCTTCTTCTTGCTTATCGCTCCAATCAAACTTCTTGTGTTTCTGAGTAAGTGCGGTGAGAGGTTGAGCGATTTTGGAAAAATCCTCAATGAACCTTCGATAATACCCAGCCAAACCTAAGAATTGTCGAATCTCGGTTGGCGTTTTCGGAGACTCCCAATTCTTGATCGCCTCGATCTTTGTTGGATCCACATGGATTCCATTTCCATTAACCACATGTCCAAGAAACTGGACTTCGCGTAACCAGAATTCACACTTCGAGAACTTAGCGTACAACTTCTCCTTCTTAAGCAGCTCTAGAATAGCTCTCAAGTGTTGCTCGTGTTCTTCCTTCGTCTTTAAGTAGATCAAAATATCGTCAATGAATATGATTACGAACTTGTCGAGGTACAGCTTGCAGACTCTATTCATCAAGTCCATGAAAATTGCTGGAGCGTTCGTCAACCCAAACGGCATCACCAGAAACTCGTAATGTCCATATCGAGTTCTAAAAGCAGTTTTGGGAATACTTTCCTCTTGTATTCTCAACTGGTGATAACCTGATCTTAGATCGATCTTTGAGTAAAAACTCAAACCTTGTAGTTGATCGAACAAGTCATCGATCCTCGGCAAAGGATATCTGTTCTTGACAATTAACTTGTTAAGCTCGCGGTAGTCTATACACATGCGAAAACTACCATCCTTCTTCTTAACGAACAAAACTGGAGCTCCCAAGGTGAGAAGCTTGGTCTGATGAATCCCTTGTCTAACAATTCTAGGAGTTGTGTCGACAGCTCTTGCATCTCTGAAGGTGCAAGTCGATAAGGTGCCTTAGCCACAGGCACGGCGCCTGGAACTAAGTCAATGCGAAATTCGACTTGTCTTGGAGGCGGCAATCCCGGCAAGTCTTCTGGAAAGACTTCAGGATATTCCCTCACGACAGGAATGTCTTCGATTTTTGGCTCAACGGCCTCCTTATCAACGATATGTGCCAAGAAGGCAACACATCCTTTCTTCAAACACTTCCTAGCTTTCAAGCAGCTAATGATCCTTAATGGCGTATCGCGCTTTTCTCTATGAACTACAATCGTCTCCCCATCGGCCATTGGGATGCGGATGGTCTTCTCGTGACAAACCACTTCGGCTTTGTTGCTAGACAGCCAATCCATCCCTATTACCACGTCGAAGCTTCCCAACTCGACTGGTAGTAGGTCTAGCGTAAATTCCTGTCCTCCCAGTTCTATCATGCATCCCCTGATAACTTCACCCGTTTCAACTAGTTTCCCATTCGCCAATTCAATCGAGTACAGAATGTCTAACTTACTAGCAGCTAACCCAAGCATATTCTTAAATTCTAACGATATGAAACTATAATCGGCACCAGTATCAAAAAGAACAGACGCGTAGCGTTGATTTATAGGGAACGTACCAGTGACAACATTCGGATCTTGGCGCGCTTCCCTCGCACCAATGTTAAAAACTCGGCCTTGCGCTTGATTTAGCTTTGGGCATTCCCTTTTGAAGTGCCCAACGTCCCCGTAGTTGAAGCATCCTGGTCCTCGGCCATTCCCATTACCATTTCCGCCTCGATTTCCGTTTGTTCCCCGGTTACCAGCTTGATTCGGGGCATTCCGACGATTTCCGCTTCCCCCATTATTCCCTTGTGACCTGTTTCCATTACCACGGTTGTTGTTATTGTAACCCCTTTGACCACCTTGGCCTGATCGAACCCAACACGTCTCCTTTGAATGGCCCGTCTTCCCGCAAGATTCGCATTTTCTGAGTCGGCACGGGCCGGGATGATGGAACTGACATGTACCACACTTGGGCAGAGTGCCCATATAACCCTTCCCTCTGTTTTCATCACCAGTCTTGGCCCTTCGGTGTGTTTGATTCACTTTTCTTGCTACCGCTGCTGGTTCCTTGCTTGAAGTTGGAAAACTTGCGTTTGTTTTCTCCTGACGACTTCACATGAGTCTCCTTCTTTTTCTGATCATCCTTTGAAAACTGTTTAGCCTAATGGCTTCTTCAGTCAGTGAGATGCTTAAGTCGATGGCTTCAGTAATGGTTGTTGGTTTCGACGTTGTGACCATACTCATAATCTGAGGTGCTAACCCCCAGATGAAACGTTCCACGCGCTTGAATTCGGGCATGACCATATACGGCACCACATGGGACAGATCATGGAACCTTTGAACATACTCAGCGATTTTTGGACCTTCCATCCTTAGGTTCCAAAATTCGGTTTCCAATCTCTGGATCTCAGCCCTGGAGCAATACTTCTTGCGCATCAGCTCTTTCAATTCAGCCCAAGTCATGGCGTACGCTGCAGCCTCTCCTAAGTTTTGAACTTGGAGATTCCACCATGATAGGGCACCATCAGTTAAAAGCCCAGTGATGTACGTAACTTGTTGTCCCGGTGCACATTTGCTCATTCTTATTGTCGTCTCCGTCTTTTCAGTCCAACGAGTGAACGCCACGGCACCCCCAGTGCCATCAAAGTTTTGCGGCTTGCAATCTAAGAATTGCTTGAAAGTACACCCATTCGGAGGGTTGTTGTTGTTGTTTGAAATGTTTCCGCTTGTTTCTCCTTGAGAAGCTGCATATTGCGCAATTGCGGCAGCGATGATTCCTTGCAGTTCTGCCTGGTTAGTCGGCATGCGTGCGTCGCATAGTGGAGGCATTTTCAAGAGGATGTTCCATATTGGTCAGGTCATAGTAAGCATAGTAATCATACGTATACATAGTAACATTCATCATTCACATAACATCTCATGTCATAACCACAACACCAATGACTTTAACAAAACATGTAACAAGAATACTACGACTGTGCTTTCATATAAATAAACCACAATACAATGTTTGTAAGTTTTCCCAAAAAGTATCATACAACCCAAGAGACTAAGGGTCATAGTGCCATTGTCTAAAATGTCTAACCAAATACAACTGACAAAATCAAATATTCATAGTCATGGCATCAAAAAGTGGTCTTCAAAAATGCTGTAAGTATGGCTCGGTCGCTGTCTTCTCGTCAAAATAGTCAATACCTGCAATAAATCAAAAGTGGCTATGCCGATGGCGGAGGAGGAGGTGGAAAACGAGAGAAAATCAATCGGCGCAACTGCACCAAGTCCTCCTCAAGTTCATAGGCAAAGCGCAACACGAAAGCAACCTGTTGATCGAGAGGGAGGAAACGAACGTCTGAATCCTGAGATGATGGAAAAGAAGTGTGAGATGCTGTAAACAGAGTCTGGCAGGGGCATGGGGGATGTGGAGCTCTCCCCAACTCCTGGACATATCGCCTCAAGGCGTCCTGTTGTAACTGCAGTGACGTGAGCGTGTCCTCTATAGAGTATCCGACATGGAATGGATGATAAGGGTCGGATACAGGCATGACATAGGGTGATGACCATAGAAAGGGTTCACCCATCGGGGCTGAAACCGGAAGTGTAGTGTGTGGGGTAAATGCAACCTGTGAAGTGGTATGGGGAAACTGAGACATGAAAGGTGCAGTAGATGACACGGGCGGAACAAAACCATGGTAAGGAGTCGGTGGTACAAACTGGCTATCTCCTGTCATAAACGGAGTGTGGCCGAAGGGTTGACTCGATGACCCCTCCCCAGGTTGGGGCGGAGGAATGTCCTGAAGGAAAGTGATCAGAAGGTCGGTGCGATGGGTATCGGACGTGGGTGGAGGAAACAACGGAATATCGAGTGGCACAGTAATAGGTACGGTAGGGGGAGTGACTGGGACTACATACGGAGGGTAGTCATCCTCCTCAATCCACCCATTGTTGGTGTGAGCGTATCTCGGGTCAATGTGGGTAGCAAACGGTGCCAGGTCATCAAAAATAGCCATGGGATCGGGTATGGGTGCTATATCTGGGATCTCAACGGCTGGTGGTGCAACGACGGGTGCATCAGTGACAGGAACAGGGTCAATGGCAAGAACGGGCTCGGAAACGACTAGAGCGGGCTGATGATCAGCAGGTATAACAGGAATCTGATCATCTGGGAGAACAGGAGTCTCAGCAGGTTGCTCCAACTCCATCTCCTCATCATCATCAACACGAGGAATGTAACCAAATCCCAACGGTGGGATAAAGGAGGCTATCGACTCAAAAGAACCAGAGGCGGACGAATCAGAATGAACCTCCATATCAGGAAGTTCAACCATGGGAACAATGGGATCAACAACTGGGATATCAACAGGTGGAACACCGTCCTCCACCGGGGCCCACCATCCTGGTGTCCCTCCGGGGGACCCTCGATGAGTAGGTCGAGGTCACCATCGGGTAACGCGTCGAGAGGTTGTTCCTTAAAGGGAACTGCAGCGAAGGGGAGAGGGGCAGGGATTGGAACAAGGGGTAGGTCCTCTCCTAGTGGGCCATCAGCTAGGGGTGCTTCGTCTCCAAAGATCGGTAGGGCAAAAGGCTGAAAATCGTCTTCATCGGTGCTCGCGGTGTCTGAGGTGTAAACTCCCGAGTCGGTGGCCATCTCGTCATCAGAGGTGAAGGCCATCGGGTCACTCGCGTTCGATACTCCACTACCAGATGATGCCATGGTGTCTGTAACATAACCGCAACATATGCACACAAGTAAGGTAAGCATGTAAACAAATAACAATGAAACCATGTATGCATCCTAGTCTTCCCAGACTATCCTACCCAATCTCTAAGACTGAATTTCCTAGTCTCTCAGACTAACTCCCTGGCCTCTAAGACCAACCTCCCAGTCTCTAAGACTCAAATTTCCCCCAGCCTCTAAGGCTAAACTTCCCCAATCTCTAAGATTGAATCCCTCAGTCTCTAAGACTGAAACCTCCCTCAGTCTCTAAGACTGATACAGAAATTTTGAAAAGTGTATTTGTGCCCTTTTTCTTGTAAAAATGTTTGTGCCCTGGATCCGGACTTTTAATGTATGCAAATGTAAAAACGTTTGAAAACATTTTCATGAAAGCCCTAGTGATCATAGTCTAGACTCGAGAAGGAATCCTAGTTCGCTATGATCGAGGCTCTGATACCAAGCTGTCACACCCTGGCTTTTGCGGAAGCGTGGGTTTATGTGGTGTGACTTCTTAATACCATAGCAACAATCACAACAATGCTATATGATAAAAATATATGATGTTCATCCCTTAAAATAGTTTGGAAAAATGCATAACATATTGTCTTAAAACATCAACCACAAAATGCATTACAAAACATGACTTGTTTAAAATGAGTTCATAAGACTCGACGAAAGGCTACCAACAACACAAGGATTTGAGACATGCAACTCGTCCAGGAAAGAGTTACACTTCCCAAACCTACGACTCCGGATGACATCCTTATTTAGTACGCAGCTAATCATGCATCACTTGCCAGATCCAAATTAATTCCCTGAAATACATGTAGTTTAAAAAGTCAACAAAAAGTTGAGCGAGTTCATGTGTAAGTCTGTGTGTATAAACCGTTTAATATGTCTGTAAGTAAAAATAGTCCCTGGTATGTAGCAATAAGGAAAAATGATCACCATTGGGTTGCAAATCCAATAGTATATGTGAATGATGCAGGAAGACTCAAACCTAGCAAATTTGTCTCCGGTATGAAGACATAGTCACCACTATGGGCCCCCGGCCTCATGGGTGTGGGCTCGCTACACCCAAATAGATCTATCACTCATGTCCCGTGGTCCTACGATGAGGATTAATGGCCTTAAGTGTCATGCCCACCACTCACTTGATCGCGTAATAAAAACCCTCCTTAAGCTAACAATACCATGTATAAAATGTCTGAAATAATTTGTAAACATGTATTCCACCCCCGAAATATAAAACCGAAAACAGTAAAGGAATAGGGGGTCACGAACTCACCGTAGTGCGTCTTGACTCGAATCTTAACTCTTTCCGCTACACGACGACCTACAACGTACTAATGTCTATTAGACGAACAGGCCGTGCCTTGGCTTAGAGTTTAGTTTTTTGAGTTGTGTTACTTTGGTATTATGTTGTTAAAATATTAATAATTATTTTAACTTAACTATCGTTCTTAGAAAAATAGTTAGACAACTATTTCGTATCACATTTTCTTGAATATTTTACTAAGTGTTCGGATTTTCGGAAAATTTCGCCATAGTTTCCTTTGTAAATAGAGGTGTCCATGCTTAATTAGCATATCATTTTCTTTTACATATCTCCCGTAGTTCATTTTCAATAATCAAACCGACATATAGACATACAAAACGTCACATATTTTATTTCAGCTTTATTACTCGAAACCGGACTGTTTTCGAGGATTTTTTATAAAATAGTTATCCTTTTCTAAAAATTCCCAAATTTTTACAGAATGTCATGTATGTTCCAAAATTTATTATGTAAAAGTATCAGAGTCCAGTTTGTTACCTATATTTTATAGAAAATCATTTTCCCGACTGCAATCAGATTTGTTACTTTCTGATTGTAGTTTACGGAATAATTCACTAAAAATTAACCGTAAGTCCGATTGACGAAATTCCAGTTGGAGGATCATCCTGACAACGGTGACCATCCCCTGTAAAAATTCCATGAGTTTATTCTACTCAGGTTTCAAACGGTCCAGTTACAGCTTGTTGAAGTTGGTTGTAAATACAACTCAGCAAGCTGTTTACATTGTAGAAGTTACTAAAAACGCATCAACAAAGACCCTAACCATGGTTTATCGATGATTTAATATGCACACCTCAATCATGCTTTAACCAACCCTAAACCACCCAGATTTCAACTTCACACAAACTTTTTATGTAGGGTTTTTATGCAGAATTTCATGTTCAACATTTTAGTGTTCAATTTCATGTGTTACATGATTATCATCCTCCTACTAAGTGTCATAACAAAGAACAAGTTGTAACAATGGTGTGAAGGGACTTACTACTAGCACAAGGCTAGGGTTAGAAATCTTAGGGCAAAGATGATGAAGGAATGGTGATGCTAGAGACTTGAACAAAGCTTCTTCGTGAGTCCTTCGACTTGTAACTACTTTGAATGTTCTTCAAGCTTGGAGAGGGGGCTTGTATGAAGAAGATGAAGGTAGTGAGAGATGGTGGTGGTGATTTTCGGTTGTGGGGGGAGGGGGAGCCGAAAATAAGGGGAAGGAGGAGGAAGGTTGAGTGTGGGTTTAGAGGATATGATGAACAAATCTTGGAAACATGCATCCTACAACTCCATAGCCGTCATTGCTTAACTATGGTCCAATGGGAAATAAGATGGCAAAAACAAAAATCTTAACATAATATTCTTGTAATCATGGGCAGATTTTCGGTTGGGGGGGGGGGGTAAAATGAAAATTTTTGTTAACTAATAGGTATTAAATTAGAAGGTTAAGGGTATTATCAAGGATGGTGGGTGTATGTCATGTTTATATAGTGTATGGGGGGTTTTTGTGACCGTAATTAATTAAGAATGATAAAATAATATTTCTGACAATATTTTGGTGTCCCGGGTAATGTCTGGTTGTTCGGTTACGCATCGTTCCGTTAAAGCGTTTAATTGTACCGTATAGCGTCTTTTATGCATCTTTTTGTAACGAATTTAATTCCAACACTTAGGAAAGCGTTCAGGACCATTTAGTCAATACTCTATATAATACGAGTGTGTTAAAAGCTGAATTGTTACTGAAAATGCGGAATTCTGCACTTAAATTGTGTTTTAGGCACTTTCCGGCACTCAAACTATCACCTAGTGACATAGTCTTATGGTCCTCACTTCCCTACACTCCATACTGGTGTAGTGTTTTATCTCTGGCCCATACTAGCCTAAAAATAGTGTCTGTCTATGTGCTGGCATTGTCAGCACGTGTCTGAGTTATCCGCTCACTGTGCTAACTGTGCTCTGTGCATCAGGTTTGTCACTAAGAGTCTGTATGAAATAAATAGAGTGACTGTATGTAAAGAATGCACATGTATGTATATAACATAAATCAGTAAGCAGTTTAAAGCGTCAGATGTAATCAAGCACAGTCATTAAGCACATAATTAGGGTTAATTAATTTGCACAGTACCTGTAATTATGCGGGTTGTCACACTTTTAGCTCATTCCAAGTCATCGCGTAAGCTGCGGCTTCACCAAGAGCCTGTACTTGTAAATTCCACCAGGACAGGGCTCCGTCCAAGAATAGCCCAGAAATGTAAGTAACTTGTTGGTCTGGAGCGCACTTGCTCATCCGGAGAACCGACTCTGTCTTTTTGGCCCATCGAACAAAAGCAACAACACTTCCGGTGCCGTCAAAGTTTACAGGCTTGCAGTCAAGAAACTGCTTGTATGTGCACCCTGCACATGCGTTAGAATATACAGATGGTATTAGCAAACGTGCTAGAGATATCCAATTGTATCATGGTATGCATTAATGACTTAGTATTACCATGAGGCGGATTGTTATTGCCATTGTTGTTTGAATTACTCCCGCTAGTTCCTCCTTGTGAGGCTGCGTACTGCGCAATGGCGGCAGCGATGACCTGCTGAAGTTCTGCCTCTTGGTAGGCATGCGTGTCTGGCATCTTGGTGGCATCTTCTAAAAGATGGTTCATGTAGGTCAGGTCATAGTAAGTAAAGCATACGTATGTAATAACAATATCAACACATAACATCCCATGTTATAAATAAATTAACCACATAACATCTCATGCTATAGAACATAAACAATCAATCAAAACATCACATATGATGAGAATACTGCGATTGCATTGCCATAAACCGAGACCACAATGTAAAGTTTACAAGTATATAACTGTATCATACAACATCAACGACTAAGGGCTACATCACCCTAGTCCAAAATATCAAATCAGTGTCAACAATATCCAATATACATAACAACCAAAGTCATGATCAAAATGCAGTCTCCCAAAAGCTGTGCAATGTGTGCAATCGCCATCTTCTCAACTAAAAGTCTACCCGCGTCGTACAAAATGGCCCTAAGCTGATGGCGGTGGAGGAGGGGGAAAATGAGAAAAGAGCAAACGTCGCATGTGAAGCCAATCCTCCTCCATGGCTCGATAAGAACGCAACAGATATGCTATCTGCTGCTCCTGAGTCTAAAAACGAGCAGCAGAGTCGGAAGATAACGGACGAGGAGGGTGTGACATTGCGGGGTGCGTCTGGCCCTGGCACTGGCATGGTGGTCGCTGAGCTCTCTCAAGCTCCTGCACGCGACGAGTCAGCGCCTCCTGCTGTATCATGAAAGACCTGAGAATATCCTCTGTGGAATAACCCATGTGATAAGGATGATAAGGATCAGATGGTGGCATAATGGGTGGCGAAGTCCAAAGAAAAGGCTCACTAGATGGAGCAAAGGATGGCATAGTAAATGGTGCAACAGGGGGAACAGCAATATGATGAGGGATCTGTAGTACAAACTGATCTCCTCCAGTCATGAAAGGTATCTGACCAAATGGCTGACGGGATGAACCTTCCCCAAGACGTGGTGGGGGTATGTCCTGGAGAAATGTGATAGGCAAATCGGTGCAGTGAGCATCAGCGGTAAGTGTGGGAAGCAATGGTGCATCAATAGGAGCTGAAGCAGATGCTGGGGCAGGTGTAACAGGTACCACAAAAGGCGGGTAGTCATCATCATCGTCTATCCACCCATTTCGGGTGTGCGCATATCGAGGGTCAACATGGGTCGCAAGGGTGCATGATCGGGCTCCACAGGCACTGGGTCAGGAAGAGGGGCAACAAGAGGATCAACAGGAATATCATCAACATGAGCATCAATAGCAGCATGATCATCCACCAACTGTGGAACAACAATAGGATGATCGTCAATAGGTATATCAGCAATCAAAGGATCAACAGCGGGTACATCAGCATGAATAGGGTCATGCTCGAACTCGGGGTCTGGAGCAACTACTGGCTCGGGGGCCACAGCAGGCTCCGGATCGTCAAACTCCATCTCAAAATCAGCAAACATAGGATCAACAGGGGCTACGGGATCCTCCATGGGCTGATCTAAATGAATAAACTCTATGTCATGATCGGGATCAAAGCCTAGTGGGAAAACAGGATCCGTATCATCATCAATGTCATGATCGATCGCAAAACTAGGGGCAGGGGCAGGTGCAGCAGATGACGCTCTATCAGGGTCTGTATCATGCGAATAGTGTTGCACTCCCTGCGCGTGCGATGGTGCAGATGCCACAGACTCAAAGGAGTCTGGGCAGGTAAATGGATAGGTGCCTCCTTTGCGGGAGCATCAGCAAGAAGTAGGAGGTCACCAGCGGCAATGTGGGCCTCGCCCTCAAAATCATCCTCGAGTGGGTCCTCATCAAACAATTTGTTGGTGCAGTTGTCTGTCGACTACATCTTAGTTCGAGTCTTAGGTTAGGGCTGATTGTATAGTGAACGAAAATCAAGAAACACATAAGTTAGATAGGTCCGCTTATATGTCTAGATATTAGGTTCGTTTATGTGTCGCTTGATAGGTTCGCTCATATGTCACTTGATAGGTCCGCTTTTATGGTCATGTCCATATAAGCGAACCCATCAGCCTATAAATAGGTGACTGATGAGCGGATCTAAGGAGTAGTTGTATGTGTGTTACGGCGAAGCCCTGCCAGTGTGTCTCCAGCTCTTGTACTTGTTAGCAGATTAATAAAAGAGACGTTAAATAGTGAAATCAAGCTGAACAAAGACAGAATCAATGAATTCCGCCTCTGATTCTGTCTGAGTACTCTTCTGATCGACTCGTCAGGTCGTTTAACGATTCTACATGTGGTATCAGAGCTCAGGAGGAAGAGTTCTTACCGTTTAGCTCGTTTTCGCTCAAAAATTCTGATTTCTACATCTTCTTTCATCAGTTCAGGTAGTTTTACCGGTCAAAACTGGATCAAAAGTTCACAGATTGTGTGTTATTGAACATAGACAAACCCTGGAAAGTTTCGGACCAAATTACGGACTAAAAATGGGTCAAAACATCTTCGGACTTAGATTTGCCCTTTCAAACATTTGAGTAGATTCGCTTTTGTGACCAAGTTAAGTTCGCTTATTCGGACCCATTTTCAGCAGATCCGCTCCAAATTACATCAGGTCCGCTCCAAATTGCATAGAGATTCGCTCCAAAGATGCTTGTGTTGTAGGTTTGCTCAAACAGGTTCGCTTTTAGGGACTTGATTGTTGTAGATCCGCTCTTGAACAAACAGGTTCGCTTTTGTGTCACATTAAGTGAGGTTCGCTCCAAGTGCACATAAGCAGGTCCGCTTTTGTATAGGTTCGCTTTTGTGGTCCACTTCAGTGAACAAAGTGGTTCGCTTTGGTGTTTAACACTGGTCCGCTCATAAGGACATAAGGTGGTCCGCTTGGTTGAACAATCTGGTCCGCTTTTTGTAACAACTGAAGTTCCACTTTTCTGTCACATTGGTGTCTCGCTTTTGTGAACAATAAAGATTTGTCGGGATTATTTGTAAAATGACAATGAGGTTTGATGAGCAGGAAAACAATGATCTTAAAAGGTTGAATGATTGGTATCTAGGATATCTTAGTAGTTCTTATCAGAAATTGCCTAAAGAGGTTTGGTGTGAACGTTTTGAATGTTTTCTGAGTAAGAAAGATGAAAACTTGGATGATTTGGAGAAACGTTTTGATCGCTTGATTGACTATTTGAAGGATAATCAAATAGTAATAACAGAAGCTGATAAGACATCAAAGTTTGCTAATGGATTATCAGCTGAATGGGATGATTGCTTGAAAACTTTGAGAGAAAATTATAATTTTTCACAATTATCTCTGAATAAATTCATTAGAAAACTTAAAAATCACGATTATGAGAATTATCAAAAGAAGAGAGAAATATTGGATAAGATAAAAATGAATTTGGAAGATTTGAGTTTAGATGTGATAAAAGAAATAAACAAAAGAATCAATGTTTGTTGGGCAGCAAAAAGAAGTTTGATATATGATATGAAAAGAGGTTGTTATATTGATGATAATGAAAATCCTATTGATTTTGTTACAATCTTTGGTGCAGGTACATATAAGATAGAGAAAGAACAAGTGCCAAAGGTTGAAGAATCTGTGAAGTATGAAACTTCAAGTTCTGCATCAGTGTGCTTCAAATGTGACAACTTTAAGACTGACAATGACAAACTCGTGAAAGATGCGGAAAGTTTGGCATTGGAGATCAAGAAGTTGAACGATGAAAAACAAACTGATGATAAGCAGATTCTTATGTTGCAGGAAAATTGTGAGAAACTGAAAGCTGAAAATGACAAACTGTTGGATGGGTTGAACAATTTGAAATCTGAAAACAAGTTTTTGAAAGAAAAAGAAAAAGACTTTGAAAGTAAAAAGAAATCGTCAGAAAATGAAGATTTCTGGATAAAACTAGAGAACAAAAATCTGAAAGCTAATGAGACAAAATTTCAAGAACAGATAAAAGTTTTGGAAAGTGAAAAGTCTGTTCTTGAAAACATGAAGAATGAGAATGATAAATCAACCAAGTCTCATCTTGAAAGAATATCTCAGCTTGAAAATGAAGCCGAGAATTCAAGAAACAAGATTGATGAACTTGAAAAGAAATTGATAGGTTTTGTGACTGCATCAGACAGTTTGAATTTTCCCTGTCCGAAACCAATCAATTCAGTTCCAATAAGTGACAATGTCACAAACTTTGACAATGTCAAAGTTGAAGATTGCGATGAGAAATCTGATGATGAAAATGAAAAAATAGAAAAAACAAAAATTGTTTTTGAAATTGAAAGAAAAATTTCAGAAAACTGTTCTACAATCGACTGAAAAAGGAGAATGCTCTAAGCAAAAACCTTTGAAGAAGAAAGTGGAACAAAAACAAAAAGATAAAAATTCGAAAAATGTTCAAAAAGATAATAATAGTTCATCAGATCGATCATCCAATCGCAATGAAAAATTACAAAAAGTAAAAAATGAAAACTCAAAAGGTGTTGGTAATAAGTGGGGCAGGTCGGACCACAGTGCTCAAAAGCCAAATCCAGCAAACATGAGGAAGGAATATCACCACGCCAGACAATGCTATGATCTAAGCGTTTGGTGTGAAGGTGGTACATGGTACGATAACAGAGTGTGTTACCGATACGGTTATCAAGGACACATTGCTGTTAACTGCCAAGGTTGGAATTATGAGACAAGAAGATGCTTTAATTGCAACATCAAAGGTCACATTGCCAGAGATTGCCCAAGGAGATCAAATGAAAGATTGAGGGCTAAGTCTCAGAAATTGGCAAATATTCCAGTCAAAGTCAAGTCCCATGAACAGAAGGTTCTAAAACCTAAAGTTCAAGAACAGACAATTCAAGAAAAGAAAGTTAAACTTTCATAGGGGCAGAAAGACAGAATGAGGAAAAAGAGGAAAAAGGCGAGAGAGTATCTCGAGAAGATATTGTCCTCGGGTTCACCGGACAGATTGTATAAGAGTTCTGATGAATTGACTCCCTCGGCTGCAAAGTCAAGAAAGATGAATTCATCAGATACAAATCTGAGGACAAAAGTAGAAAAGAAGAAGAAGAAAATGGTCGGCGATGAATCTGACAGGTCAAAGTCAGACAAGCCACCTGCAGGCAATGATTCTAGTTCGTCAAAGCCAGAGGAGCCATTGGTTGAGGTAAAAAAGGAGAATTCAGATTTACCAATGGATGATGCAAATTTTCCACCATTGTTGAATAAGAATTCAAAATCACCCAAGGACCGTCAGGCTTGGGTGAATCTGTTTAAATAGAAAAACCTGACTTGTCGGAGTTCCCAGGTTGGTAAACGTGGAACATGAATCGGCACATTTCTTGAGAAATTTCACTTTGGTGATTTTTCGCCTTACATGTGTTAAATCAGGGACATTAAATTGTACTTGATTTTCTACAAGTGATGTTGAGATTTAAAACTGGAAATGATAAATCTTTCAAATGTTTGAAGATAACAAGATGATGAGATAACCCAGAATCTACAAATGATTGGCAAACAAACTAATTTTTCCGGAAAAACCATTTTGATTGAAACAAACTTAAGTGTTTTGAAATCTAAATGGGAAAATAGTTTGTTGTGAGGGGGAGTTCTGATTGTTTACGCCAAGTGGATGGAGAATTGATGCGATTCTCATCAAGTTGTCAAATTTGTACAGTTCGTTTCAAATTTTCCCAGAAAATCAAAATTGAAACATATTTTGATTTTAGGGGGAGTAAAATTTAAAAAAAAAATTAGAAAATTTGAAAATGTCAAAAACATTGAAAAATTAAAAATGAGTTTTGGTGCGAAAAAAGGGGAAATGATAGTACATCAGCTAGACTGGCATAGTACGCTAAAGATTTGTAATGTATAAATGCAATTAAGCAGTCTCGCTAAAGATGTACCGGTAGGTTTTCACAGAATTAGTAGATCAGTTGGGGATATAAACATAAATTTCACTTGCATCTACGTGGGGAACACCTCCAGGATATATAGGTAACCCCTGAAATCCTGTTTGAAGGGTCCCGTATTCTGAGATACTAGGTCTTTATGCTCAGTGATATCTGGGGTATTATCCCGGGACTTCTGCTGTATGGAAGTACTGCCCTAGTCCCCGAATAATACTTTCTGCAAAAAGCTTTGAAATACAAGCTCGCCCTCAGCAATCTGATTAAACAATAAAATTGATAATCTTTGCTGTTGTAATAAAAGATCCTCTAAAGGGGACCCACTAAAAGTCGAAGCCGTCATCTCTTTGCGTATACGGAAGTATCGACCTGAGCTCTCACGACCCTCGCATCTACCCCTTAAGAGATATCAGCTGTGGTATACTCACCTGTAAGTCTGAATACTGGGGTCTGGATACGGGAGTATATACTGAGGTGGGACACATGTAGATGTTTAAGTTCTAAAACTCTAAATCTGTATCCCGAACAGGTTGAACATTTTGTGAGAATTTAAGTGGATCAATATATCGACAATCAACGCGAACTGTTTAAAAGCTTAAAATGAAATAATAGCTTAACGGTGCTAGTGTCTAGTCAGCAGTTGATATGATCCTCTTGCACGAACTCACAAAAATATGTTTGTACATATTTCATTTCTGCATTTAATTTTTTTTTTTTGCATATTATGTTTCATATTTTGAAAATCCAAAAAGATTTTCGACAACTGATGTTGGAAAGCTGATATTCAAGATCTCAAAGGTTAAACATGATGAACAGAGGTTTGGTTAAATTGGTTTGAAATGTTTAAATCAGATTTTGGAAAGTTAATAAATTTTTAAGTGTGAAAATTCTCGAATGTTTAGTTGATTCATTAAGTTGAATCACAATTATGTTTGTTGTGATAGATTGATTGAGTTGTGCAGGTTTCTGATCCTGTTGCTACGGAAAGCCAGGAGATACATCAGAACCTGAGAAGAAGTTTAAACTGATAAAGCCAGGAGTTGATTTCAAGCTGAACAAAGATAGAATCAATGAATTCCGCCTCTGATTCTGTCTGAGTACTCTTCTGAACGACTCGTCAGGTCGTTTAACGATCCTACACAATTCGACGTCGTCGTCAGCGACTACGTCAAGGGGCATGTCAACCATAGGATGAGCTGCAAGAGGTACAGGAGCAGGGATCACCACGAGTGGCAAGTCCCCGGCGATAGGGCCATCAGCGGGCTCAGCAACGACATCGGGCAGCGCAAATGGCTGGAAATCATCGTCGTCTGTGCTGGTAGTGTCTGAGGTATACACCTCATGCTCTGATGAGACCATGTCGTCCGATACGATAGGCATGGGGTCTGTGGTGTCCGACTCTCCGATGCCGGATGAAGGCATGTCGTCTGTAACACAAACACACATATGCACAAATAATCAATCATATAGTCATATAAGCACGTTAATCAACAATAAGCAATCAAATAGTCCTCCTAGTCCCACTAGCCTCCCAGCCTCCCAGGCTGACTCCCTAGTCCCACTAGACAATTCTCCCAGCCTCCCAGACTGACTCCCTAGTCCCACTAGACAGTTCTCCCAGCATCCCAGACTGACTCCCTAGTCCCACTAGACACTTCTCCCAGCCTCCCAGACTGACTCCCTAGTCCCACTAGACAATTCTCCCAGCCTCCCAGACTGACTCCCTAGTCCCACTAGACAACTCCCTCAGCCTCCCAGATTGAGCCTCCTAGACCCATTAGACCACTCCCTCAGCCTCCCAGACTGAGCCATAACTAACAAATAAAATGTGCTCAACTTTTGTTTGTAAAAATATTTTGTACTCAGGATCTGGACTTAAGTGGTATGCAATGTTAAAATGTTTTCGTGAGAGCCCCAGTGATCATAGTCTAGACTCGAGAAGGAATCCTAGTTCGCTATGATCAAAGCTCTGATACCAAGCTGTCACACCCTGGCTTTGCGGAAGCGTGGGTTTATTTAGTGTGACTTCTTAATACCATAGCTTAATCACAACAAAGCTATATGAAAGTAAAACCATGTAGATCATCCATTGTTTTAAGTCTTAAAAACAAAATACCACAACATTGTTTGATACGCTGACACATGCATCAGGTTTACAGCACTACAAAAGATAAACATTGTTTAGAAGACACAAACACAAACATAAAACTGGCGTAGTTTAAGAACTGTGACTCGTCCAGGTAAAAGCCACAACCCCTAAACTTGGATGATCCCCTAACTCTAACGCAGTGTGAAAACGTAGCATACCATGCCAGATCCTTAGTTCCCTGAAATACATGTAAGTTGGAAAAATCAACAAAAATGTTGAGCGAGTTCATGTGTAGTGAGTATATAAAACCTTTGTAAGTATAAAAATCCCTGGTATGTAGCAAATAAGGAAATAAAGAGATCACCAATGGTTTGCAAGGCCATTGATATGTGTGAAGTGCAGTAGGAAGACTCAAACCTAGCAGATTTTTGCGTCGGGCACCAAGTCACCCCGAGGTCTGTACTGTTGGGCCTGGGGCTGGGCTCGCTGCACCCAGATAGATCTACCGCTATTGTCCCTCGGTCCTACACTGAGGATTAATGGCCTTTAGTTCCCGCCTACCCACTCACATGATCTAAGTAGTAACCCTCCTTACGTTAACCATACCATGTAAAAAGTATTTGTAATCATAGTAACATGTATTTCACCCCCGCAGTTTAAAAACTGAAAACAGTTAAGAGAAAAGGGGGACATGAACTCATTGAAGTGCGTTTCTAACAAGAAATCTCCCAGTCAACCTGCTGTGCGACGACCTACACGTACTAACTTCTATTAGACGGACGACCGTGCCTTAGCTTAAGGTTTAAGTTTTTGGGAAATAGTTAGACAACTATTTCGTGTTTACACTTCGTAATTATGTATTAATTATACTCCTTCCCAAGGATGGGGGTTTCAATACATGTGCATTTTCTTGTAATTCCAAAAATATATTATTAAGTCGCACTTAAAAATATATTTTAATTCTATCTCCAAAATATAAATATTTTTCTCAAAAATATTATATTTTATTCCGTATGATTTTCCCAAAATAATACTTTTATCAAAATACGCGTTTAAGAGTATTTTCTGAAAATACGTAAGTTACATTGAAAGTTCGGGTGGTAATAATGATACCGGGGTAACTTAAATATTTATTGTGAAGACGTTAGTATTATTTTGGAGTCGTTACTATTCAGTGTGTTCCAGTAATATTATTTTTACTCTAAAAATAATATTTGTATAGTTCACAAAATAATCATAAAAATTCACAAAAGTGCTATTATGAAAAATATATACTAAATATATTTAACAAGTCTTATTTTTGAAAATCCCATCTCTGACACTTGGTTGTTTTGTGATAAAAATCATGGCGAAATTTATTTGGGAAAACAAATTAAAAATTATATTCATAACACTTGTTGTAAAAATATTTTTCCAAGTGTTATATTTCTGAAAAATTTCGCCACAGTTTCCTCTGTAACTGGAGGTGGCCACGCTTACAAGCGTATCATTTTCTTTTCAAAATCCAATCAACAATTTTCTCAACATCAACAAACAATATTTCAACACCAAACTAGTAAAAAATATACATAAATCGCAAACACATGAACTTGTGGGTTATGTAAAAGTGTGTAGTAACCTTCCAATATTTTTAGTAGATGTTTCTATTTTTATAAATGAAATCGGTTTCTTGAAAATCTTATTTTTAAGGAAAATGCATTTATACAACTTCTAGTCAAAAATCTCAAAAACATTCCTTTGTTAAATCCTTTTGTTACACAAGTGTCTACACACTTGTTTGTTCACAAAAACACCTTTGTTTCAAGAAAGATCCGGCTTCTAAAACATGATTTCATTTTACACTTGGTTCTTCGAAAATACCACTTGTAGATCTTTAGATTTACTAGTTTAGAACTCCATTTTACAAGAAAAATCACTTTTACACAAGTTCATGTTCATAAGTGGTAATGTTCATCATCTAATCACTTTCATACTTTAACATACACTAGTTCATGTTCCATGAACATGACCTAGCCAGGTTAGATGACGATCCGCACTACTACTAGCATCCGCCAACATAAAATAATCATAACAAAACAACTTTCAAGAGTTTTACACTAATATTTACTCATTAACCACCATGTTCATCTTCTTGCAAGACTTTTAGTTTTGTTCTTGAGTGTTGTTGGTGCAGTTGTCTGTCGACTACATCTTCGTTCGAGTCTTAGGGTAGAGCAGATTGTATAGTGATCAGAAAACGAGAAATCTTGTATTGAATAGGATCGCTTATAGGGTATATAGTGTGGACCGCTTATTAGTCACTATATATTGGATCGCTCATATGTCACATAGTTGGGTCGCTTTTATGACATAATGAGTGGATCGCTTATATGGACATGTCCATATAAGCGATCCAGAAGATCTATATATATGGGGTCATTTGAGCGGTTCAAGTAGTGTAGGTGTGTGTTTTTCAAGGTGTAACGGCGAAGCTCTGCCCGTTTGTCTCCAAGAGCTTGTAATTTGACAGTTAATCAATACAGGAGACGTTAAGTAGTGAAATCAAGCTTTACGAAGACTAATTCAATGAATTCCGCCTCTGAATTAGTCTAAGCACTCTTCTGAACGACTCGTCAGGTCAACAAACGTTCCTACAAGTGGTATCAGAGCTCAGGAGGAAGAGTTCTTACCGTTTAGCTCGATTTTCGATCAAAATTCTGATTTCTACACCTTCTTTTTCTGATTCAGACACTTTCAACGGTCGAAATTTGCTGAAAATCTCAGGGATTGTGGACGATAGTATAACGACAAATCCTGGAAAGTTTCAAGTCAAAATTCGAAGTTTTAGTGGGTCAAATCATGTTCGTTTTATGGCTCGCTCGGAGTGACGTCATTGTGAACCGCTTCAAAAGTTGTGTATGAACCGCTCATTTGACAAAATTCTGGACCGCTCATTAGTACAATTTATCTGAATCGCTCGAATTGTAATTGTCTGGATCGCTCATACGAATAGCATTTGGACCGCTCTTTCGGACATTGCTTGGTTCGCTTATTAGACAATTCTATTGGACCGCTGTTTGGACAGTTCGCTCGAACGGTGTGTCTAACTGGTTCGTTTATTGATCAGATTGATTGGATCGCTTATAGTGCAGTCCGCTTATTTGAACAATTTGTCAAAGTTGGGAAATTGTTAGTGAATTTGTGAAAAATGACGATGGTATTTGATGAACAAGAAAACAATATGCTAGAGGATTTTAATAATTGGTATATGAGAAATATGGATACCGATTATAGAAATGTGAGTACGGACACTTGGGTTAAAAGTTTTGAACTTTTCATATGTCAAAAGGATGAAACTTTGAATGAGATGGAAGCACGATTTAAAGTTTTAACGGACAATATGAGAAGAATGGGTATTAAGATGTCAAATGATGAATATCTATCAAAATTGACAACTGCATTACCTGCTAAATGGGATGAGTTTATGGTTGAACTGAAACAGAAAGATTTCTTTTCAGAGCTTTTTCCATATCAGTTCTTTAATGAAGTTAGAGGAGAGTTTTATAAGGAAGAAAGGAAAAGGAGAGATTTTTTGTCTGAGATGGAAAAGAATTTACATAGACTGGAGCTGGATGTACTCATTGAAGTTAATAGAAGAGTTTGTGTGTTTCTTGCAACAAAGAGTACTCTGAAATATGATATCAAAAGGAAATGTTATATTGATGATTATATGAATCCTTTTGATTTTGTTAAACTCTTTCGTGCAGGAATCGACAAGATGGAAACAAAGGTTACTCCAAAGATTGAAGAATCCGTAGAGTTTGGATCTTCAGGTTCTGCATCAGCATGCTCAAAATGTGACCGCTTCAAGACTGAAAATGACAAACTCTTGAAGAATGCGGAAAGTTTGACATCGGAAGTCAAGAAGTTAGAAGATGTGAAGCAAGCTGATGATAAGCAGATTCTTATGGTTCAGGAAAATTGTGAGAAGTTGAAAGCGGAAAATGACAAATTGTTAAGTAATTTGAACAGTTTGACATTTGAAAACAAGAAGTTGAAAGAAAAAGAAAAAGTTTTTGAAGAGAAAATTAAGGATTTTGAAATTGAAAAAACAAAAAGTGAAAAAGAATTTCAAAATCAACTGAAAATTCTTGAAGATGGGAGAAATGTTTTTAGCCAAAACAACATTGAGAAGCAAAAATTGATCAATTCACATCTTCAGAAAATTATAAATTTGGAGAAGGAATGTGAAAGTGCTCGAAAGAAAATCAAAGAGATGGAAAAAGAGTTTGAAAGCAAAAAGAAATCCTCAGAAGATGAGGATTTCTGGATTAAGCTGGAAAACAAAAACCTGAAAGCGAATGAATCAAAATTTCAGGAACAGATAAAAGTTTTGATGAATGAAAAATCTGTTCTTGAAAATTTGAAGAATGATAATGAAAAAACAATCAAGTCTCATCTTGAAAGAATATCTCAGTTTGAAAAAGAAGCTGAGAATTCCAGAAGTAAGATTGATGAACTTGAGAAAAAATTGATAGGTTTTTTGACTTCATCAGACAATTTGAAGTTTCCCTGTCCAAAACCAATCAATTCTGTTCCAATGAGTGACAATGTCACAAACTTTGACAATGTCAAAGTTAAAGATTGTGGTGAAGAATCTGATGATAAAAAGGAAAAATTTCAGAAAACTGTCCTGCAATCAACTGAAAAGGGTGAATGCTCGAAGCAAAAACCTTTGAAGAAGAAAGCAGAACAGAAACAAAAAATTAAAAATGAGAAAATTGTTCAAAAAGATTATAAAAGCTCATCAGATCGATCATCCAATCAAAAAGAAAAATTACAAAAAGTAAAAAATGAAAACTCAAAAATTGTTGGCAATAAGTGGTGCAGGTTGAACCACAGTGCTCAAAAGCCAAATCCAGCAAACTTGAGGAAAGAATATCACCAAGCCAAACAATGCTTTGATCTGAGCGTCTGGACTCAAAATGGTGATTGGTACGATAACAGAGTGTGTTACAGCTGCGGATATCACGGACACATTGCTGTTAACTACCAGTATTGGAGTTATGAGACCAGGAGATGCTTTAATTGCAACATCAAAGGTCACATTGCTAGAGATTGCCCAAGGAGATCGAATGAAAGATTGAGGGCTAATTCTCAGAAATCGGCAAAGATTCCAGTCAAAGTCAAGCCCCAGGAACAGAAGGTTCTGAAACCTAAAGTTCAAGAACAGTCAATTCAGGAAAAGAAAGTTAAACTTTCACAGGGGCAAAAAGACAGACTGAGGAAAAAGAGAAAGAAGGCAAGAGAATATCTCGAGAAGATATTGTCCTCGGGTTCACGGGACAAACAGAATAACAGTTCTGATGAATCTACTCCCTCAGCTGGAAAGACAATAAAAAAGAATTCATTAGATACAAATCTGGGGACAAAAGAGGAGAAGAAGAAGAAAAAGGTTGGCGATGGATCTGACGTGCCAAAGTCAGACAAGCCACCTTCCGGCGATGAATCTGACTCATTAAAGTCAGACAAGCCACCTGCAGGCAATGATTCTGGTTTGTCAAAGCCAGAGGAGCCATTGGTTGAGGTAAAATTGTCGAAAACACCCAAGGCTGGTCGGGCTTGGGTGGATCTTTTTAAATGAAAAACCTGACTTGCCGGAGATCCCAAGATGGTATTGTGGATCATGAATCGGCATCTTTCTAAATCTGTGTTTGAGGATGTTGCAGGACTTGTCGGAACTCCCAGGTTTGTAAGCGAGGAGTAGGAATCGGCACCTTGAGAATTCAACCAAAAGATGGTAATTGGTTGAAAAACAGGTTTGATAAGCTTAATTGCTAAATCTACAAGTGGTTGAATAGTTGTGATTGGTGTAGATCTTACAAGTGGTTAAATCAAGGTCATTAAATTGGACTTGATTTAATTATCATTCATGAAATTGGTAAACAATGTGATGATTTTGCCCCAGTTTTACAAAAGGTAAAAACAACTAAACTTATTTTCCGGAAAAACCATTCTGATTAAAACAAACTTAAGTGTTTTTGAAATCATTATGGGAAATAGTTTGTTGTGAGGGGGAGTTCTGATTGTTTAAGCCAAACGGATGGAGAATTGAAGTGTTTCGATATCAGTTGTCATGTTCTGTATAGTTTGTTTTCAATTTTCTTTAGATGTATTTGAATTTTAGGGGGAGTAAGAATTTTTAGAAAATCCAAAAACATCAGAAAATTTGAAAATGTAAAAAACATTGAAAAATTAAAACTGAGTTGTGTTGCGAAATAAGAGGAAATGATAGTAAATCAGTGGACTATCACAGCACGCTAAAGAAATGTAATGTCAAATGTGATAAACGGTCTCACTGATGATGTGACGATAGGTTTTCGTACATTTAGTAGATTTATTCGGGATATAAACTTAAAATTTCAAACTTGTGAAATTCGTGGGGAACACTACTTGGATATATAGGTAACCCCTGAAATCTCGTTTGAAAGGTCTCGTATTCTGATATACTAGGTGTTTATACTCTATGATGTCTGGGGTATTATTCCGGGACTTCTGCTGAACGGTAGTTCTGACCTAGTCCTTGGCTAATACTTTCCGCAAAATGCTTGAAACATAGCATAAAGCCCTCAGCTGATTAGACAATAAAATTGATAATCATCTGTTGTAGCTGAAAAGATCCTCTAAAGGGGACACACTGCTAAGTCGAAGCTGATATCTCTCTGCTGAACGGAAGTTCTGACCTGAGATCCCTCAGTTCTCGCATCTTTCCCCTAATTTATGTACAGACATCATTGTAGTATTCATACCTGTAAGACTGAATATTGGGATTCTGGATACGGGAGTATATTCAAGAGGTAGGACACATGAATTGAACTAAGTTCATAAAACACCTAAATAGTATCCTGAATAGATTGAAAATTGTATGAAAATTTAAGAGGACAATTATATCGTCAATCTACGTGAATCGTTTAGAACTTAAAACGATTAGAAGCTTAACGGTGCTTGTGATGTGTTTCAAAAACTGATATGATCCTCTTGCACAAACTCACAAAAATATGTTTGTTCTGCGTTTAAATTTCTGTCTTTGCATTTATGTTTCATATTTTGAAAAATTCAAAAAGATTTTTGACAACTGATGTTGAAGAGCTGATTTTCAAAATCTCAAAGGCTAAACTTGATGAACAGACAGGTTGGTTAAGTCATTTGAAATGTTTAAAATGATTCATTAGGTTGAATCAGAAATTGGAATGTTTCAAATTTGTAATCAGTGTTTATTTAAAAAAATATCAGATGATTAGTTGATTCATTAAGTTGAATCATAATTGTTTTTGTATTGTGATAGTGTGTCTGAGTCTTGCAGGTTTCTGATCCTGTTGCTACAGATAGCCAGGAGACACATCAGAACCAGAGAAGAGCTTAAACAGAGAAAGCCAGGAGTTGATTTCAATGGTGATAACGATTTCCAGACAGAGATCCCAGCATGATGATAGGGGGAGTCTGACGAAAGTTAAAACCAGAGAAAGATCCAGGCATATGGTTTCAGGAAGGAATTTCTGAAGAAGATTTGATTCCAGGCAGAGTTCCTGAAGAAGACCGAACAAGATTGAAGAGCTGTGAATGATTGAAGACTCTCACTAAAGATTCCGTCAACATTCAAGGGGGAGTCTATTGGTGCAGTTGTCTGTCGACTACATCTTCGTTCGAGTCTTAGGGTAGAGCAGATTGTATAGTGATCGGAAAACGAGAAATCTTGTATTGAATAGGATCGCTTATAGGGTATATAGTGTGGACCGCTTATTAGTCACTATATATTGGATCACTCATATGTCACATAGTTGGGTCGCTTTTATGACATAATGAGTGGATCGCTTATATGGACATGTCCATATAAGCGATCCAGAAGATCTATATATATGGGGTCATTTGAGCGGTTCAAGTAGCGTAGGTGTGTGTTTTTCAAGGTGTAACGGCGAAGCTCTGCCCGTTTGTCTCCAAGAGCTTGTAATTTGACAGTTAATCAATACAGGAGACGTTAAGTAGTGAAATCAAGCTTTACGAAGACTAATTCAATGAATTCCGCCTCTGAATTAGTCTAAGCACTCTTCTGAACGACTCGTCAGGTCAACAAACGTTCCTACAAGTGTTTATGATTTTTATCCGACAAATCTCTTATTAACCACTTTAGACAAGATCAATAGGCTGTTTAGAGTCACTTACTACTAGCTCGTGGCTAGGGAATAAACTAGACGAAAAATGGGTGGTTAATAGCGTTGTGGTGAGGTCCTTGGCAATCTGTAAGCACTGGGCTTCCTTATACGTGATCCTTCACCTATGAGTGTATGTAAAATAACAAGATTGAAAATTGAAAGTGGTGATGGATGGTGGTGAGGTCTCGGCCGATCAAAGAGAGGGAGAGGAGGAAAGATGAAATTTTTGTTAAGTGATGGAATGGATGTAATGTGATCCCTTAGTCTAATTTATAATCCATAAAACTTGATTAACCAATCGATAAGGTGCTCACTAGATATGAGACATGTAGGGTTAAAATAATCAAAAATTGCGAGGGTGTGTCCCCTCATGGGGACCGATCGATTACAAAGGGGGGGGGGGTAATTGGGTTGGTTTTGAACTAGATGATTAAGTTAGTTAGTTTAAGTTAGCAGGTTAAACCAATCTCTAGTGTGTTATGTTCTATAGCGGGTGTTAGGGTATTCGGGGACCCTAACTAGCTCAGAAAAGGAAAAACAGTGTTAATGACAATATTTTTATGTTCCGGGTAAAGTCCGGTTGTTCGGTTGGTTACTGATCCGTTAAAGTATCAAACAAAGCTTTAAAGTGTCTTTATTATTATTTTTAGTGACACCAAGAATTCCCGACACTTTAGAAAGTGTCTAGTATTATTTTCCCATGTTTTTGCACTTTACTAGTTAGCTTAAATGCTGAATTTTATATTAAAGTGCATAATTTTGTGTTTAAAACTTATTTTAGGCACATCCGGTCACTATAACTATCACCTAGTGACGCAGTTCTACAACCCTCATTTCCCTACACTCTCTACTAGTGTAGTAAACTATTCCTGGCTCGTACAGGCCTTAGAGGTAGTGTCTGCCTGGTGCTGGCTATGTCAGCACCTTTACTGGGTTATCCGTTCATTATGCTACTGTGCTTTTATGCATCAAGTTTGTCACTAGGGTTTTGTGTAAACAAATGAAGTGACAGTTAATAAAGTATGATGCAAGTATGTGTATGTATCAGTATTCATGTAGCAGTTTATCCACAATTGTAAGCAAGTACAGTAATTAAACAGTAATTAAATATTAATTAAGTCGTACGGATACCTGATTTGGTGAGGGTTGTCACATTTCAGGTGTCAAACATTGTTTTTTTTATGTGTCGAAATCTGGTACAGTAGAGTAGAAGATACAAGAAAGTCATGAGCGAACGGGTGATTGGTAAAACAGGAAGAGATACAAGAGACTCCCCGTATTTTGTTTTTAGTGTTTTGTCCAGCTACTTGCCTGTTTTGTAATCTTCTTGTTTTTAATTACATCTACTTCCTTGTTTTGTACTCTTCTTGTAGATAGATCACGTTGAAGCTACAGCTAAAAAAATTTATCCGAGTATATCACCAAAGAATCGATAAACTAACAGAAAAACCAGTGCCAACATATCACGAATAAGAAAACTAACTTAAGTACTATACAATATATCACGAGACGACGGATAAACTAACGGTAAACGAGTATCCTATTGTAAATCGCCACTCCCGCCGCATCGTGCGGGTAAACGACTAGTATATATATATATATATATATATATATATACAAGATTTTGTGACTTGAACGATTTTATTGGTGACCATTATCATGTAAATCCGTTATCACACCCGTTTATACGTAATATATCTACAATTTGCGCGTCGTAATATATATACACAAACGTACACATAAACTAAACATCGTAATATGCGAAATCTCGTTAACTTATTTATTTTATCATTTTTAAAGTATGTATACATAAAATAACTTATATGTATCAATTTTCATGTTCGACAATCAAGTTACACATTTAACGCGATTTTACCAATTCTACCGCTTTAAGCGTACAAGCGTACAAGCGTACATGCATAGTCTAAAACTCTTGCTATCATGTCAACACTTAGCATATTATCATATACACATATCTAAATCACATAACATATTTTAACACATAAGGTTTACTCATAAATAACCCATGTTAGTGTACACTGTAAAACACATATTTTAGTGATTCGGTAACGTTTTTGGGCGTCGGAATTCACATATGACTAACCAAACACCAAGTAAACTTAATATTAGTTAAAATACTTATAATTAAACTAAAAATATCAGTTTACTTACTGATTTAAAACAGTTTTATAAAAATCCTCCGAAAAGCCGATTTTAACCATTTTACCGCATAGTTTTGCGTTAAACGTTACCATAACCATCCCAACTCGTAACGATTTGATATTTTAACACAATACATGTTATTTACTCATTAAAATGATGGTTATAATTAGATTAGTGCAGTTTTTGTGTAAGTCACATAAATCATGCGATTTCACGTATTTTACAACACATAAAGCACCAAGTACAACATGCAAAGTTAGTAAACTTTATGACAAAGTTTTATACCATTTTAACACTTCAAATATTCATATTTTTAGTGTTTAGAATCTCATAAAAATTTATTTTATCAAATCGTGTTTTAATCATCATTTCATGATCATATTTCAACATGCATGTCCAAGTATGTGCATCTAATGCACTCATATCATAACATCATCATCATCCTACATGAACTTAAATGCATAAAAGAGCACATTTATTCCATGTTCATATGATCATCATCTAATCATTTAACATAAATGTAAGACATGTGTTAGTGCATACATCTGTCGACTTCGTCTTGTTTCGAGTCTTAGTCTTAGAATGTTAGATTAGGGTACATTGTACGAGATTTCCCGACATGTCCATATATGGGAAACCACATGTTCATATGTGGGAAACCACATGTCCGTATGTGGGAAACCACTATGTTCATATGTGGGAAACCACTATGTTCGTATGTGGGAAACCACTATGTTCGTATGTGGGAAACCACTATGTTCGTATGTGGGAAACCACTAGTTTCGCTTATATGGACATGAGAGGTTCCGCTTATATGTACGTGTACATATGAGCGAAACCACCAACATTATAAATAGGGTCTTGACCGAAATCATTTGTAACGTTCTTGTTTTCCATACCGAGGTGCTGCCGGTGTGAGATTTGGTTGTAAATGTTGTTATATCAATCAAAATTATGATTTAAGTGAAGATCTAGCTGTTTCTACGTCAGGTAATTGTTTTCTGCACCTGTATCTGATCAAAACTCCTCTGATACCAATTGTTTCTGATGAACTGTTTTCAGATGAAATAGATCCTTCATTTTCACTTTTCTCTTCATCAGATAACACTTCCATCCATTCCTTCAGCATTTCTGGTTTTCGAATAATATGTGCAATAAACGCTTGAACATTTGAATCAGCTGGAATAAACTTATCCCAGCTAAAACCTTCAGCCATTTTCTCATCATCTTGATTAACGATGCCATAATAAGCTTTCCTGTTTGCATCCTCGATCATTCATCCATGTGCCGTTTGAGCTTCTTTTTGTTGATGCGGTTGATGAGTGATTTGCTGTTAAATGGTTTTCCTATAATAATCATCTTTCCCAGATGTCTCCGTCGCTCCTCTCGGCTCCTGATTCTTGCATTCTCTTTTAAAATGACCTTTCTCACTGCAACGAAAACAAACAACTTTAGATTTATCAAATCCTAAATTAGAAAGGTTTGCATCCAAGAAGTCATTTCTTCCTGTAATCAATCTAAATTTTTCTGCTCTCCTCAAAACACTTGCTAAAGCCCATTTAATATCCATCAGTTCCAGCTCCTCTGCATCGATTTGGTTAAAATCTTCCTTTGTAAGCATCGGATTACCAATTCTTCCGACAATCAACCCTTCATAAGACTCTAATGCAGTGACCAATAGTCCCATATGATTCTTTACAATCTCTTCAGAATAATTTTGTCCATTTTGAAGATGTAAAGCCACATTGCACTGAAATAGATGACCATTTCCAGCAGATGAACTTTGAACACTTAAAGGTGAAGAAACAAAGCCAAAGAAGAAGAAGGATACTACTAAGAAACAGGGTGTCTGTTATAATAAGTGTCCGCCTCCAATTTGAGAAGGGTACTCACCTAGTGTAACGCTCCGCGTTTTCATAACTTTACATATGTAGAAACCATTGTGCATATTCCTATTTTCGGAAACTTTGTATCCTAGTATTCATCGTTTCGTTAATTCAATTCGCTATTCATCGAAAGGATTTACCTATTAAATAGACTCATTTATTTACTTATTTATTCAATTCGTGAATTAATTAATACTACAAAAAAAATAATTGTTAATTATATAATTTAAGCTATGAAGTTTTGTTAGGTTTAAAAACAAGTGTTGAGATTATATGAGTGTAAACTTGAAGGGCAAAGGGCAATTAATCGAAAGTTTTTTTTTTCTTTTTTTTACTTTATAAATTAATTATGAACAATTAATACTTGAACATAAAAAGGATACATATTCTTTTGGAAACGAGAATTCGCCGCCAACGACCCTTCACTTTCGTTCTTTCTTTTCTTTTTTTTTCTTTTAGACTAATTCCTCCTATAACCACTGTGATGATTTGAAATACAAATACAACAACCCACTCTCGACACCCTCATACACTCTCCAACTCTCTGCCTTTTATACCCCCCATTGCCAAAGATTGTCGGGACAAGTGAAGCTGTCGCACGACAGGAACCCTTTTGACGCGACCACTTAATCACAACCTTTCTCCCTCCTTGAACCGCCGCAAACATGACTACTCTTGAAGCTTTTCCTTAAACCCGAAACCGTGAATCCTCCGTTAGCTTCTTATGCTGAAACAATCTTTCCCTCTGCCATTGAAGTAACGAAACCAGTTCTCCGAACGTGTATATATATACGGCTAGTTGTTCGAGAAACCCACACCATTCGAAGAACCCCCACTCGACCTGTTCGATACTCTCACGCGCACTCGCAACACCTTTCGAACACCGCTGCACCCTGCCGGCTCTCCAACCAGTCACCGGAACAAACTGCACGACACCGGAGCATTCGCCGGAGATGCCCGCATTCGCGACGCAATCGTTCCTCTCTTTCGGTATAACTTTCCTTCGTAAATTCTTTTCATTTCATTTCCTTTCTAGTCATGAAATAAATAAAGATTCAAACTAATGTTAATCATACATAAAATGTATAACAGTGGGGTTTTTATTATAAAGAAGATGAACATTTACGTCATTCAAAACGAAAAAAAAAAGAACCGATACACTATATATTCTGGTCACTTTGCTGTTATACCTTTAATAAGCATGGAAGGATTTTACATGTCAAAAGCTGAGGAACATAACAGTCTGCAACTTGTTTTTGTTTGAAAATGAAGAGGATGGCGCCGATCTACTAAATAAGTTTAATACGAAGCAAATGACATCACAAAAACCATTACAGATCAAGTGGTTGATGTCTACCACACAGAGCAGGTAGCTCAGTGGTTCGACCCGGCCCCCATGTGTTCTTTTTATTTTTTTATTTTTTTTTTGTTTATATTCTATGGAAACCATACTTTAATTCATTTCCTGTTGTTATAAAACCTTAAAAATTGTAATTAACAATCTTATTTTAAATTCATTTCCCTTTCTCAAATAACATATATAGTTAACGTTTTCCCCCTTTTCCTTTTAATCAATAATCAACAATTATTTCTTTTAAAAGAAGACGTTAAACATATATTTGTAACATAATAAATTAACAATCTATTATGATTTCCTTTATATCATTAAAAGATATTAATGAGATAAATTACAATCGATTCACAAACCATAAATATTAGGATTTCTTATTTTAACCAATAAATAATAATGAGATCGTGATATTTTAAATATTTAGGATAAACGCTCTCGTTCGTTCTCTTGGATTTCCCCAATCTTTACTCGTGCGTTATTACAAGAAATCGCATGCGCAATCAATGTGAGTATACTCGTATTTCCCCCTTTTTATGTTTACCACTTTTTGGGGTGTAACATGTTTTACTATTAAACTACACTTAAACTTATTCTTTATGCAATGCACAAAACAATCCTTATACATGAATACTATGTTGTGATACTCGATGCTTACGTGGACCATACTTATGTGATATGTTTTAGTCATTAGCTCTCACGAGCCTCCCTTCGACATGTATAGCGCTATAGGAGTAACGCACCGCCCCCCTTAAACTTGGGTCATGTTGAATTAATTAAACTTTCTTGCGTAAACAGAGGTTGGCTAGAAATATTGCATGCCACGTTAGGTTGATCTCGTATAAATTAAGTTGCCATGTGGATTCGTTTTAAACTTTTATACTTATACTTATACTTATGCTTAAACTTGTATACTCGCCTTTGCTTTTGCATTGAATTGTATTTTAAACATGTTACAGGTTGATGATGACGATGCTATGAAAAGAAGTAGCGTTGATGCCTAGATACACATATAGACGTTTAGGTTTAATATGTTGTATCAATTTTGCTTATGTTGTTATGTACTTCTTTGAACTTGATGTATTTGAATATCTTGTGATGTTGACAATTTACTTTATGAAATGAAATCGGTATATTAAATATTGTCACAAATAGCGTTATGAAGTCTCTTGCAATCTTCACACTTCGTCTCATCCCGATGTTTCCGCCATTGGTTGGGGTGTGACAGATTGGTATCAGAGCCATAACTATAGGGAATTAGGAAAAGTAGGAATGCTTTCACCTAGACTATAGTTTTAGAACCTTATTCGTATGCTTTGTTTGAACCACTACATGATACCTTATTTGTTACTTATCTATGCTTTTTTTTTAAACATGTATGTTACTCATGTGTAAAATTTGACATGTTATTTGTACGCATTAGTGCTTGTTTTATTATGTGTTAACACTTGTTTCATTGTTTGAATCTTTATGTGTTATTCTTGACATATTTCTCTATGTGTTAATACTTGTTTTATTGTTTCATTCTTTATTCTTTATGTACCATTGTTGATATGCTTTCTTATGTGTTTATACTCGTTTGTGTATTCCTTTGACATACACTTTTCCTCATGCATCTTACTTGACTATTCTAAATCCGTAAACCCTCACATTATACAAATGAGACGAATTCACCAAAATAGGCGTGAAACCCACAATTTGGTGAACGACGCTCAATCTATATATTCTTCCTTTTTACACGAGATATCGCCATTAAGCTAGGAGTGAAATCCACATCTTAATGGTAAATCTTAAATTTTAAATTCTAGTGGACCCTTGTCAACATGTCGAAACTAAATTTCGACCCGACAAGTACCAACCACACTTAGGATACGAAACCGTCAAGTTAGGGGTGAAACCCGCACCTTGTCGACTAGTTCCACTCCTTGATTTTCATTAATCCCGCCAAGTCTCGAAATTTTAATTGAATTGGGGACATGTAGTAACCGGAAGGGTAAATACCGTTAACCGACTTGTCGGCGAGAGTATTTCACCTATTAGGCCAAAGCATGCTCCTCAAATTCGAAAGACTTTTCGACCACTTTGGTTAGTCGACGTTCCGTTTGGAACCATCCAAATTTTGATAAAACATGTGTTTCTATTATTTATTTTATACGATGCAATCTTTCAAATTTGAATTTACTTTCGATATTCTCTTTTTACACACACAACATATCGAATCTTTTCCATACATTTATACATATGCATGATTTCATATAATTTAAATTCATAACCCTTGTAACGATAAGTGGGGACATATCATCGAGATAGGAGTGAATTCCTTACCTTGACGATTAACGCCACTCCCCTTTTTCTTGAAACGACCTCACCAACGAGTTAGGGGTGATTCCCTTACCTAGGCGATCGTTACCAAAATGTTCTTTTAAAACGCTTTATTATGCAACTCGATCATATTTTATACATAAATTACCTATCGTTAATCAAACACTACTTATGCGGTTTTCAAAAAAAAATTTATTATCAAACGTATTCTATACCCCATTATATATTTCACAATACACGAAAATTCTAAATCATGCTTTAAAACGTTTTATTTCCCAAATTTCAAAATCTTACGAAATGCTACCTATCAACTTAATCGGTCAAATGAATCTCTTGCCCATGAGCTTCATGATTCAACTTAATCACTAAAACACGCACACGTTATATCATCATACTAGAGACTTCCATTCTTAACCAAGATCAAACCAACCTTTCTCAATTACTTATAAGATCGTATAGACGTCATATGATCATTTTACCAAATATGCTTTTCAACATCAACAAATCATTTGTAAAAAAAAGGGCTCTTTGCAATGACCACTAAGTCGGATTTGCTAAATTCCTTTTCTAAGGATCAACGTTTTCATAAGAACCTCCAAAAAAAAATTCAAATTTCTTGTTTTGAAGCAATTGAGGCAAACCTATAATTTTCGAAAACTTTATTCTACACCACTTAATTAGTCATTCAAGTTTCAAAACACGCGGGCAAGAAGACTTCATGAGGACCGACCATCTTCAATTTACATAAACCTCTTTTACACAAAAGTAGCATTTCCATTCATTACAAAATACATTATGCTTAACCAATGAGCACTTGATGTTCCCTTACATATACAAACTATACTCTACCTTTCAAACCAAGCTCAATCTAATTTTGATTCGATAAACTCAACGTTTCATTTAAACAACTATACATGCATATCACCATACATGTTTTAGTAGTTGCATCGCGACAAATCCAGTTATATCATTCGTATTTACACGCTCAACCTTTTGAGCACTTTTACATGCTTAAATTTGTTATGTTATCAATTAATACGATATACGCAATCATTAGTATTCGTACTCGCCCTCACACTCATATTCATAACAATATATTTTACGCTTATACTTATAATCATATTCATACTTATATTCATACGTTTCATGTTTTACTTATACTCATACGTTTCATGCTTATCCTTATATGCCTACGTTTCATGCTTATACATATATTCACACTACACGTACGTTTATGTTGATACTCGTACTTACGTGCATATTCATACTTAAACTTATACTTATGCTTGTCCTTTCATTCATGCACATGATTCATACATTCGTACCTATACGCGAGCGTAATCCGAGGGATTCGCTTACGTGGATCCCATACATAAGTATGGACTTGCTTACATACTACATTCTTATGCATACATGTTCTTACTTTTTCACATTTATGAATACCCTGATTTATACACAATTAGTACAAGCTATGCGGATCATGCGACGATCAACATAATCACGGGTGCACACGGGATTATGGTAATAGGCGTATGAGAACCATAGAGTGTACTACTGTGTATGGTAAAACATGGAACGTAACATAACACCGAATACGAAACAGACGTAAGGTGGTCAAAACATGGTGGATACGCCGCTGGTACTTCCTATATATAAGTGTTTTCACTAAGTTACCAAATTTCATAAAACGTGCCATGAAAAAAATTCAGTGTTTTGCAGACCTTTTTGGACCTAATACAAACTTCAAACAACTCTCAAACGCATATTATATTCGATTATCCATGACGAGACCTCATTATTAACACGCTACTTTGTCTATCCGATACCTATGCTACTCTTATACTCAAAATCGTTTATTAGATCAATCGTTCACCCCTATACCTCAATTATTCTCTGTTGTCTCAACTCCAAGGCCCCAATTTTAAACAACCATCTTCTGTTTGCCAAAACCCTCGCAGGTCTTCCTTCTGAATAAATTTCGGTACGAAATTTCCTAAAGGAGGGGAGACTGTAACGCTCCGCATTTTCATAACTTTACATATGTAGAAACCATTGTGCATATTCCTATTTTCGGAAACTTTGTATCCTAGTATTCATCGTTTCGTTAATTCAATTCACTATTCATCGAAAGGATTTACCTATTAAATAGACTCATTTATTTACTTATTTATTCAATTCGTGAATTAATTAATACTACAAAAAAAAATAATTGTTAATTATATAATTTAAGCTATGAAGTTTTGTTAGGTTTAAAAACAAGTGTTGAGATTATATGAGTGTAAACTTGAAGGGCAAAGGGCAATTAATCCAAAGTTTTTTTTTTCTTTTTTTTACTTTATAAATTAATTATGAACAATTAATACTTGAACATAAAAAGGATACATATTCTTTGGAAACGAGAATTCGCCGCCAACGACCCTTCACTTTCGTTCTTTCTTTTCTTTTTTTTTTCTTTTAGACTAATTCCTCCTATAACCACTGTGATGATTTGAAATACAAATACAACAACCCACTCTCGACACCCTCATACACTCTCCAACTCTCTGCCTTTTATACCCCCCATTGCCAAAGATTGTCGGGACAAGTGAAGCTGTCGCACGACAGGAACCCTTTTGACACGACCACTTAATCACAACCTTTCTCCCTCCTTGAACCGCCGCAAACATGACTACTCTTGAAGCTTTTCCTTAAACCCGAAACCGTGAATCCTCCGTTAGCTTCTTATGCTGAAACAATCTTTCCCTCTGCCATTGAAGTAACGAAACCAGTTCTCCGAACGTGTATATATATACGGCTAGTTGTTCGAGAAACCCACACCATTCGAAGAACCCCCACTCGACCTGTTCGATACTCTCACGCGCACTCGCAACACCTTTCGAACACCGCTGCACCCTGCCGGCTCTCCAACCAGTCACCGGAACAAACTGCACGACACCGGAGCATTCGCCGGAGATGCCCGCATTCGCGACGCAATCGTTCCTCTCTTACGGTATAACTTTCCTTCGTAAATTCTTTTCATTTCATTTCCTTTCTAGTCATGAAATAAATAAAGATTCAAACTAATGTTAATCATACATAAAATGTATAACAGTGGGGTTTTTATTATAAAGAAGATGAACATTTACGTCATTCAAAACGAAAAAAAAAAGAACCGATACACTATATATTCTGGTCACTTTGCTGTTATACCTTTAATAAGCATGGAAGGATTTTACATGTCAAAAGCTGAGGAACATAATAGTCTGCAACTTGTTTTTGTTTGAAAATGAAGAGGATGGCACCGATCTACTAAATAAGTTTAATACGAAGCAAATGACATCACAAAAACCATTACAGATCAAGTGGTTGATGTCTACCACACACAGCAGGTAGCTCAGTGGTTCGACCCGGCCCCCATGTGTTCTTTTTATTTTTTTTATTTTTTTTTGTTTATATTCTATGGAAACCATACTTTTAATTCATTTCCTGTTGTTATAAAACCTTAAAAATTGTAATTAACAATCTTATTTTAAATTCATTTCCCTTTCTCAAATAACATATATAGTTAATGTTTTCCCCCTTTTCCTTTTAATCAATAATCAACAATTATTTCTTTTAAAAGAAGACGTTAAACATATATTTGTAACATAATAAATTAACAATCTATTATGATTTCCTTTATATCATTAAAAGATATTAATGAGATAAATTACAATCGATTCACAAACCATAAATATTAGGATTTCTTATTTTAACCAATAAATAATAATGAGATCGTGATATTTTAAATATTTAGGATAAACGCTCTCGTTCGTTCTCTTAGATTTCCCCAATCTTTACTCGTGCGTTATTATAAGAAATCGCATGCGCAATCAATGTGAGTATACTCGTATTTCCCCCTTTTTATGTTTACCACTTTTTGGGGTGTAACATGTTTTACTATTAAACTACACTTAAACTTATTCTTTATGCAATGCACAAAACAATCCTTATACATGAATACTATGTTGTGATACTCGATGCTTACGTGGACCATACTTATGTGATATGTTTTAGTCATTAGCTCTCACGAGCCTCCCTTCGACATGTATAGCGCTATAGGAGTAACGCACCGCCCCCTTAAACTTGGGTCATGTTGAATTAATTAAACTTTCTTGCGTAAACAGAGGTTGGCTAGAAATATTGCATGCCACGTTAGGTTGATCTCGTATAAATTAAGTTGCCATGTGGATTCGTTTTAAACTTTTATACTTATACTTATACTTATGCTTAAACTTGTATACTCGCCTTTGCTTTTGCATTGAATTGTATTTTAAACATGTTACAGGTTGATGATGACGATGCTATGAAAAGAAGTAGCGTTGATGCCTAGATACACATATAGACGTTTAGGTTTAATATGTTGTATCAATTTTGCTTATGTTGTTATGTACTTCTTTGAACTTGATGTATTTGAATTTCTTGTGATGTTGACAATTTACTTTATGAAATGAAATCGGTTTATTAAATATTGTCACAAATAGCGTTATGAAGTCTCTTGCAATCTTCACACTTCGTCTCATCCCGATGTTTCCGCCATTGGTTGGGGTGTGACAGCTAGAAAACCTAACGAGGAAGAACTAAAACAGGCGGTCAATATTAAGTTAGAATCCGAGATAACCGATGTTTTACCAGACAATATTGATGTCACGTTCACAGCGTCCGACACAGATCATGAGTCCGAATTGATAAAACGAGTGGTCGATCAGGTGTTGGATAAGGATGAGGAGTCAGAGTCAAAGTCCGAGTCCGAAAGTTCGTGTCAGTCAGTCGGGAGTTCAAATTCGTCCGAAAAGAGTTCAAAATCATCGGGAAAACGGGTTTACAGTAAAGAGTTTTTGTTGTCAAAATCTAATTTGAATGACGAAACGTTTGAAGTTGCATATACTTTGAATGATTCTGACAAATTATATTTTGATAAAGAGTTTCCAATAAGAGGTGTTAAACCAGAAATGATCAAAAAGGTTTTCAAACTAACGGAAATTAATATTTCTGAAATAAAAGATGAAAATCTTATTGTAAAACCTAAACCTTACACCTCAAGAGTACAACAACGTTTAAACAAGAAAAAGGGTTACAATTCTGGTTTTGGTTTTCAAAAGAAACCAAACCAAAATCGTAGCTAGAAATAGAAAGGACTTGGTTTTATTCCATCTGAAAACTATAAAAATGAAAAATTTTCTAAAAATACAAAATTTGTTTCAGGACCATCTGCTGAAGAGGAAAAGAAGAGCTCATTTTGGAGACAAACTAATCAAGAATTCCTAGCTGATAAAAAGCAGAATGAAGTTCAGAGAAAAGAAACCAGAACCTGTTTTAGATGCAATGAAGTTGGACACATTGCATGGAATTGTCCTAAATCAACCAAGACAAAACAGGGAGTTTCTGGAAAACTAAAAGAAGTTTTTGTTGATAACACCGAACCACCAACTGAAAAATTTAAAGTTTTCAAAAATTCTACATTTGAAGTTGGTGAATGTTCGAAGAGATTTTACAGGCGAAGTGTAAAACTTGACAACCAAAAATGGGTTGTTAAGAAATCTGAGGTAAAATCTGGTGATGAATCTGATTCCACAAAATCAGAGGAGCCAAAATTTGATGAGAGTGATGAAAACTCAGTTCCTTCAATGGATGATGAGAATTTTCCACCATTGAGGACTGAGAATTTTAAAAGGAAAGTTGGAAAATCTGAAATCTCAAATCAAGTTTATTCTAGAAGGATAATTTTGATGTTGAGAAAGCATTTAATGGGAAAGTTAAGAAGATTTTCGAAAAAATGGTTGATGGGAAGGTGAAAGGGGTAAAAGATTTTTATGCTAAAAAGAAAGCAACTTACACCCCAACTAAATCCGAATTGAAATCACCCAAGGCTGGTCAGGCTTGGGTGGACATTTTCTTTGCTTGAAAAACCTGACTTGCCGGAGACCCCAAGTTTGTAATCGTGGATCAGGAATCGACATCTTTCATGTTTAATAAGGTTGTTTTTGAAAATACTTGAAATTGTTAAAATTTTCTAGGTTGAATGACTACGCCGGAGCTTCCAGGTTGGTAAGCGCGAAGCAGGAATCGGCATTTTGAATATACATACAAGTGGTATTGTTTGGTTATTTTTACAAGTGGTACAGGTTGCTTAATTGCAAAACTGGTAAATCAGGGACATTAAGTTGTACTTGATTTACTACATTTGATAAATCTAACAAGATGATGAACCATATCCCCGTACTTAAACAAGTGGTAAACTTACAAGTGGTAAAAACAAACTCATTTTTCGGGAAAATCATTTTGATAAAAACAAACTTAAGTGTTTTGAAATCTAAATGAGAAAATGGTTTGTGAAAGGGGGAGTTCAGATTGTTTATGCCTAGTGAATGGCGAATTGAGGCGATTTGATATCGGTTGTCATGTATCTGCACAGTTTGTTTTGAATTTTCTTCAAGTGGGTCTAGAGCATAGATAGTTTTCAAATTTCTTTAATGTGTTTGCATTTTAGGGGGAGTAGAAAATCTCAGAAAATCCAAAAACATTAGAAAATTTGAAAAAGCCAAAAAAACATGATACAATTCAAAAATGAGTTTCGTTGTGAAAAGAGGAAATGATAGTACATCAGTGGACTGTCACAACATGCTAAAGAATTGGAGAGTTAAAAATGTGATAAACAATCTCACTGCGGATATGCCTGTAGGTTTTTACACATTTAGTAGATTGTGACGAGATATAAACCTAAAAATTCAAACTTGCTTATTTTGTGGGTAACAACATCTTGGATATATAGATAACCCCTGAAATCTTGTTTGAAAGGTCCCTTATTCTAAGATACTAGGTCTTTATGCTCAGTGATGTCTGGGGTATTATCCCGGGACTTCTGCTGTATGGAAGTACTGACCTAGTCCCCGGATAATGCTTTCCGCAAAATGCTTGAAACATAGCATCGCCCTCAGCATGCCAATGAAACAATAAAATTGATAGTCGCTGCTGTTGAAATAAAAAAGATCCTCTAAAGGGGACACACCAAAAAGTCAAAGCCGTCATCTCTCTGCGTATACGGAAGTATCGACCTGAGCTCTCACGGCCCTCGCATCTAACCCCTTTACAGATATCATCTGTGGTATACTCACCTGTAAGACTGAATATTGGGATCTGGATACGGGAGTATATTCAAGTGATGGGACACACGGATAAGTTCAAGTGCTTAAAACATTAATATTGTATCTCGGAACAGTTGAAATTTGTGTTAAAATTTAAGTGGACAAATATACTGACAATCTAGGTGAATTGTTTAAAACTTAAAATGAAATGAAGCTTAACGGTGTTGGTGACGTGTCTCAAAAACTGATATGATCCTCTTACACGAACTCACAAAAATATTGTTTGTAAATATTTCTTTACTGCATTACATTTTCTTTATTTCAAAATCCAAAAAGATTTTCAGTGTGTTTTAGCATAAAGTTTCAGAAAACTCAAAAAGATTTTTGACAACTGATATTGAAAAGCTGATTTTCAAAATTCTGAGTGCTAAACATGATGAGTATGATTTGAGGGGGAGTTTTGTCTTTAAAACTGATTATTTTTTGATCAAGCCTTCAAATGGTTCATCAGATTGAAAAATCATTTTGTTTTGATTTTGAAGGTGAGTCTGAGTTAGTGCATGTGTTTATGTTTGAAATATGTATGTGAGAGAAATTTACTTTGAGGTAGAGCTTTTACAGGATAAGATGAGCCAGGTTATTCGTTCCTGAGATCCGAGCTAGATGAGAGCCAGGTTCCAATACCTGAGGTCTCTAATTGAAGATAGCCAGACAACAATCTTGGAACATGTAGAGCCAGGCTGATTGATATTGAGAAGCTGTTAGATGGAAAGCCAGACAACGATCCTAAAGCTGATGATGCTGATGAACTGAAGAAATGCCAGCATATCGCAAGGGGGAGTCTGAAGACCTGCGAGAAAAGATTGAGAGAGTGAAGCCTAGAGACAGATCAAGACTGAAGATGCGAAGACTCGACACTTAAGACTCATCAACATCTGAGGGGGAGTCTGTTAGTGCATACATCTGTCGACTTCGTCTTGTATCGAGTCTTAGTCTTAGAATGTTAGATTAGGGTACATTGTACGAGATTTCCCGACATGTCCATATGTGGGAAACCACATGTTCATATGTGGGAAACCACATGTCCGTATGTGGGAAACCACTATGTTCATATGTGGGAAACCACTATGTTCGTATGTGGGAAACCACTATGTTCGTATGTGCGAAACCACTAGTTTCGCTTATATGGACATGAGAGGTTCCGCTTATATGTACGTGTACATATGAGCGAAACCACCAACATTATAAATAGGGTCTTGAGCGAAATCATTTGTAACGTTCTTGTTTTCCATACCGAGGTGCTGCCGGTGTGAGATTTTGTTGTAAATGCTGTTATATCAATCAAAATTGTGATTTAAGTGAAGATCTAGCTGTTTCTACGTCAGGTACTTGTTTTCCGCACCTGTATCTGATCAAAACTCCTCTGATAGACTCGTTCAGGTCAGAATTCGATCCTACAACATGTACATTCTTGCACATCTAGTACTATAATCATCAAGAATTTTACATGCATGCATACCTATACATACATATACGGCTATATACACATATACACATGATTCCAAAAATTTACTTTTCACATTCATTTCAAATCAAAAAGTTTCCATGTGACAACTTTTTAAATATGCATGCTTCATCTACCAAAAATCAATCAAGAATCAAAACTAAACCTCATACACACATGTATACATACCCACGGCCACATGCACACACACATACATCTCCATTTTTATTTTATACAAAAACCCATTTTTTATTGTTTTCAAGTTTGTGTTTATTACAAGAACAAGAGAAACTTCCAACATCAATAACAACACCAAGAATCAAGAGTATGTTTAAGAAAAATAATTTTTATACCTTCAAGATTCAAGTGGGTTTTTGACAAGATTTTTGATGTTTGGAGCTTGTTTCTTCTTGGAATCACCTTGGAAACCTTCTTGGATCTTCACAATAACTTGGAAACACCTTAGACTTAACTTGGTTCTTACAAGAACACTTAACATTTTCGAAATGGAGGTTGTGGGGAAGGGAAGGTGTTCGGCCGATTGTAGTTGTGGGGGAAAGAATAAAGTGTTTTGATTTGTAAATGGTTTAAAATGGAGTGTGAAAGTGGTAATAATCATTAGTCATAATTCCAATGCACAACACTTGGCATAAGGAAAGAAATGGTGGGCTTAAAAGCCGCCACCTCTCACACAATTTGCAACACACACATATATGTATCGTATACACACACACACACATATATATATATATATATATATATCTATACTACTTTATAAAGCATATTCGAAGGACTTCTTAAAGTCATAAAAATTCCCTTAAAACACCCCTAAAGCATGGTTTACAAGTCTTTTAAGCACTAGAAATCTTCACTTTCCACTTATACCCTTTCACTCAAACTATACCTTTTCACTCAAACAAACGAAATGCGCGGCCCCTGAATCCCATTTCAAATTTCAAACCTCCATTCCATTCTCTCTCTTTCTCTCTCTTCCTATCAGATCTGGCGACCGTAAATCTCGGATCTGGAGCGTGCGATGATGAACCACCGGTAAGTCCTAACCGATGAAGCTCCGGTAAGTCCTTCTTCTCTTACATGTTTCATTGGTTGTTAGATCGGTCCGAGGAATCCGGTGGCTAGGATTTCGTTTTAGGTGTCCGTAAGGCGGCAACGTGAGAAGGAGGTCGCTGCTATGACTCATGCAGTGGCAGGGGATGATGGTGATTATCGATCTATTCTGTGGTAAGCTCCAACATCTTTTCTTTTCTTGCATTAAAGTTTGTTTCTTTATTTCTTATATTGATTCCGATAAGTATACTGAATTTGTTGTTTGAAGGAAAGATGAAGTAACCAGGACCACACGTGTTGAGGAATTTTGTTTCATCACATATACTACTTACACAAAATCAGAGGTTTGATTACTGATACACTTTCTTAAACTTGTTTAATTTGTATCTTATTTTGACCTAGGAATGGGTTTGGTGTTCTTAGGGTTTGTTTGGATGAAATAACTTGAATCCTGATATTTTTTACTCATCTTGATGTGTATATGGATGAATTGATGTGCAGATTTCTTGAGTCTTGCAAGAGAAACCCTTTTTTTAAACGGCGTAGAGAAACCCTAAAACACAAAATTGGTCGGATCATGAAAGATTTTCGACCTGAAATCGCTGTTAGGGGCCACAATCAAACGCACAAGAGGTTGAGAGGTATGGTTTATGTGGTTTACTTGATTCTGGTACTGGATTACGTTGATGGCTACTGTAATTCTGAACTCATGGTTATAAACCCTATACATTTTTTCGAATCTTCTTATTTGTTTACGAATTTTTTGATTTTTCAGTTGTTCAGTGGATGATCCAGATCTCCGTTTCACATATTTTTGAGTTTTTTTTTCTCAAACACAGTGGTGGTGATAACCCCCACGATGGAAGATGTCGGAGATGGCGGTTGTGGGTGGAAACCTAGACGGCTGCGGAGGGTGCCGGTATTTGCTTTCAGCAATTCTTCTGTGGAGTTTGGGTAGCTTTTTGAATTAACAGTTTTTATGTGGAGGCATTGACTTTTTTGGTAATTTTATTCCTGCAGTTAGAAGAACATCACATGTATGTTTTGTATCAATCAAACATATAGAATCAATAAATGAGAACTGGGGTGTAAATGTAAATAAGTTTTCTGGTTTGTATTCTCTTTTCAGGTGTAATGTGTAAGTGAAATGAGCTGAATCGAACAATGAGGTATGGAGTTAGGTTGAGTGATTAAAATTATATTTTGGATGCAGCTCAAATTTGAACTAAACATTTAGTTACCGTACTCATTTTTAATCTTTAAAAGGGTTGTAAATTTGTAATACTTGATTAAGCTAGCATGACTTAATTTGCATTGCATTGCATTTGGCATTTTGGTTTTAAAGCTATTGCTTGGGATGTTGTAACTCCATCTGCTTTGTCAGACGCCAAGTCCTTGAGCCAATCGTAACTCCATCTACTTTTCAGGCGGCAAGTCCTTGAGCTATCCGCAACGGATCAGACGTTGTTCTTGTTGACACAGCTGGTCGGATGTAGGACAACGAACCGTTGATGCGTGCACTATCTAAGCTTATATACGTCAACAGTCCGGACCTCGTACTTTTTGTCGGTGAGTCGTTGGTTGGTAATGATGCTGTTGATCAACTATCAAAGTTCAATCAGGTATCGAGTATGTCGCCATTCTTAAAACATCACATTCATAATTCATAGGGTAGATTAAGTTTTTACTTTTTAAATACATGCGGTTTAACAGCTTGTTCATTCCATTCCTAACAGAAACTAGCTGAGCTTTCACCCTCACCGATCCCGAGGTTGATTGATGGAATTTTGCTAACCAAGTTTGATACCATCGATGATAAGGTAACACTCTTAAAACAGATCAGACTTGCTTTCTTGTGTTAAAACGTAAAAACTAAAAACAGTAATGAACATCTAGCATAAACGAACACATTACCGAACTTTCACGGACATAAATGAACGAACGCTGACTCTGTTCATGTACAGTTCATTTAACAAAACGAACGGAATCGCCTGTTCATGTTCGTTTCTTTATTAAATGAACGAACACACCGCCAAACGGTTCACGGGCTGTTTGCTTCGGTTCGTTTGCAGCCTTGTAGAACTACAAACTTGAAGTTTTACTGTTGAGTGAACATTAACTGTTTTGATAATAATTTGGTGATTGATTGACGTTTCTCAGATGGTTCCAAGAGGACCTATGTACCGTGGACCAGCTAGGAACATAGCAGATGCAAATATGGCGGCGGGTGTCGGCAGCGGAATGCTTCCCGTACCTTACGGCATGGCGTGCGTTGGCGGCATGCTTCCACTCGATGCCACTGCTTCCATCCCACAACCAATGCCTATTACAGCGTTGGCTTCCGCTCTTGCTAACGCATCACCAGATCAACAGAGGACGGTATATATCTCCGCTACAAATTTGACTTCACTATTTTGACGTTTAATTTAATTAAAATTTTTAAAAATTGGCTCATTTGGTTTTTTGGGTCAGAACATGTTCAGACCATCAGTCTAGCACACTGCAGCCCTGGTTTGCATGCTTGCATGCTACAGCTGGGCCAGAATTGGACCTTAGAACCGGAGACATTGTTGAAATCGAATTGGTAAGTTGTTGAATGTTTTCTGGATTTTTATAATACAAAAAGGGTGTGAATTTGTGACACGGGAATGTAATTTGGTTTTGTAGGAAGTGCCTTAGAATGGGCGTCAATTGTCCATACATAAGGGTATTGTAATCTCAAACAAAAGGCTGGTATAAGCTGGAAGAAGCGGTCAAACTCGCAGCCTTTTCTTAGATTCTTTCCAGTCGCGAAACACCCGTCGGGCAGCCTGGAAACAATAATGGTGTGAGTCTGGAAACAATAATGGTGAGGGCTGGGGAAAGTGCTGACCTAAATTTGTAGGTATATGCAGTGCTTATTTTTTGAAGCCTTCTTTATTTATGTAGCTCTTTTTTCATGCTAGAAATGTGACCTTGGAGAAACAATAAAACCTCAATTATGTACACCTATGCCTGTAGCTTTTGAATGATTAAGAAAGAAATGGGTGTGTCATTGTGATTTATATGATTTATGAAGTTTTTTGGAATCCGATGCATATATTAATTAAAGATTGTAGGTTCTTGCTATAAAGATAATAATGAAATGTCTTTTTTCTATGATTCAGCTTTTCTACTATTGTCCATTTTAAATTAATAACTTATCAAATATCATTTTATTTGTAGTGGGAGGCACTTGTCTTTGCTTACAGGAATCAGCCTAAATCAAATAAGTTCCTTACCTGAGGGCCTTGCTGCAATGGGCCTTCCACTTGCAATGGAGCATACAGTTACACATTCATTTTTGTAAGTAATGGGTCACATGGGTAAAAATCGAACATGTCAAATGGGTCAGAAGTGACCGTGACCTGAAGTTTATTTTAATAATTAAAACCTCTTAACTTGATTTATTAAAATAACTGAGTGGGGCTAAAGACAACATGCCTCAAGCTTGAATCCGATCCCAACCGGGGTTTTACTGCGTAATAGGCGTTTTGGCAAAGGGTGGGATCAGCAGGTTCAAATGACTATGGTGATGGTTTCGAGTGATCAGCCAACATTTCAGTCAAAAAAGAAGAAACTTGGGTCAGCGAACGGTCATCAGGAAGGTATAAATGTACACTTGAGCCGTTTAGATAATTGAATATAAGTATCATCAACCTCTGGTCAACGAGGTGAGTTAAGGTTGTACATTGTTGAAGTCAACCCTGAGCAAGATTCGTTCTTTGACCATATTAGAAACCTATCGAAAAGGAAAAAGCTTTTAAACTGTACGATGATGGGATTCTAGAGTTTGCTAATTTCTCTTATCTAATCCATAAGTGTAACTTCTGATTTGTTTAATTCATAGCTAAATTTTTTATTTATCGCATTAGGATGAATGCAAAACGACCAATTCAAAACTAAACCAAGTGAGAGAATTAAAGGTTTAGATTAGAGGTTAATACTTGTAAATGCAACTATGTCTGTTATCAACATGACATACTACAAGAAGGTAGCCCAAGAAATTCCTTTTATTCCTTACAATTATGAGTTTCAAAAGCAATATACGTTTAGGTTAATAAAATCTTAGTATTTTTTTTTTTTTTTTTTTGAAAATATGAACAAACAATTTGCAAATGCAATTAGACACCCACAATGGTGGTCAAATTGTTCAACACATCGATCACAAGTGGAACAATGCTTTAAATGGGTCGAATAGTCTAATCAACAAAAGGAAAAAAGTAAAAAAAAAAACAGTAAATTCCGTTTGTCCAGTGGGTGCTAAGAGAATATTCGAGATTGATTTGTTGCCCGTTCAAAAAAATATATAATTATAATTTAACATGTTGCACAGTAGTGACTAATTAGCTACAGAGACAAAATCTGACCTAAGACATTTGACTGAGAATGCTCAACATTTTGTTTGAACATCTGATCTTCGGAGTCAGAAATGGAGTATTATGTGACGTTTTTCTAAAATGGGTGTAGTGGTATAATGCCTCAACAATGATTACCTAATTATGTGCTTTTTATAAAAATAAAACAAAATATCATAAAAGAGTTAGGAAATTTCTTATTGATCCATCAATTTTTCATCCGGCGTTTTAATCTACACGCTCAACAAAAAAAGCAAAAACAACGCCCCGTACATAGCCCAAAACCAAAACGAGTACCACGTTTTAAATTGTTGCCGCCGCATCGCGCGGGTTCCGGCTAGTATATATATATATATATATATATATATATATATATATATATATATATATATATATATATATAGGGGAAGGTTCAAATGAAAACCACTAGTTATTGTGAAAACTCGAAAACTAACTAAAAAAGCTAAAAAAACATACCAAACTTTTTTTTTGCATAATAATTTTCGCAGATTTTTTTATATAAAAAAAATTTTCAAAAAAAAAAATTGTGTAGTGCACATGTGTATTATTACACATGTGTACTACAATTTTTTTTTTTTTTTGAAAAAAAGTTTTTTTTTTCATATATAAAAACCAGCGATTTTTATAAAAAAAATTGAAAAAAAAAATTTTTTGTGTGTTTTTTCGGCTTTTTTTTAGTTAGTTTTCGAGTTTTCACAATAAAAGTTTATTTTCATATATAAAAACCAAAACATTGTTTTCTTGGTGTAGGAAACGTTGTTATTATGGTGTAGAAAACGTTGAATATGTAGGATCATGTGCATGAATGTTTTTACTGTGTAAGGTGCACAACTAATTTATAGGATATACTCATTAAATGATTAATGATTATTAATTTAAATAGCAAAAATAAAGGGTAGACTAATTAAATGATTGGTTTAAATTACCTTTGTACCCTTTTATTCTTTTATTCTTAATTTGTGATTCTTCTCATTTGAACTCTCCACTATATATATATATATATATATATATATATCTAATAAAAACTGGTATTTTACTGGATACCAGGCATTTTATCTAGCGTTTTAATCTCGTTTTAGTGCGTTTTAAATTATTTTTATCATTCTATAAAAATAATATCACTAAAATATTATTGAATAATTATCAGTTGTCTCGACTGGTGATGTGTGTAAAATGCAACATATAAATTACATCAAATGAGGCATAAAACTAACCCTTTTTTAGTACTAATTGTAAGACCCTTACTAATATTTTACGATTTTCGTATAGTTTAAGACCATAATCATGTAATTACGTTTACAATTACAATGAAAAATACGAGTTTATTAAAAACTTTTACAATTTAAAGTAATACAACATAATGTGATTTAATTCATCATTTAAGATTAACGACGAAACAACTTGCGGAAGCTTTATTTTCGTGTGTTTGGTCCTTTGTCATCGCTTGATCTCCATCCGGGTACACTTGATATCACCTATGATCAAAACCAACATAAAAGTTAGTTTTGATAACTTAAATATAAGTTTAAACAAGTTCTATGCATCGAATAGTCAACAAAATAATTATTTCCAACTTCGATGTCTCTCGTGTGTCGCGCGAGACTCATCTCAACGTGTCGCGTGTCGCGACGTCTGTCGCGCACGAAACAACGTTACCCGTCGCGTGGCGCGGGGGAGACCCTTTTCCAGCGATTCCAGGTCAGGGAGCTGCATATCTGCCCAGCTATGGTTTTAGTCGAAAAACGAACTGTAAAATGGCATAATTTTCATTCTACTTACCCGTTTTGCATGATTCTTTTTCCTACGCATTCGTAATTTGATTCCCCATCACATGGAGTTAAAATCTGACATCTGGATTTACAATTTTCTAGGTTTTAGGCCTTCGGCTTAATTTTAATTATTAAACTTTTAACAAAGCTTTTGACCTGTTTATACTATCATCAAACCAACTTGTTTATTACACCCTGATTCTCTTGGATATCGTATTTTAAGGTTTCCTATCACACGAGGTTCAAATCATGGGTTATTATACATCATTAACCCGTTTATACTTATGCGCTTGTTTTGACCCGTTAAGGGCATCTAAGCGCTTTTACGCACAAGCCATACTCATTCATTCCTAACTTCATATTCCCATATTTTAATATCTACTTATATTCCGCCACCACTATTTTCGTGGTGGATTTAACATATTGAACCCATTATCCTTTGTTTTACCATTCGGTTAGTCATTTTATGCTAATGACCAATTTTTTTTTAACTATAAACTTACTTATGCGTGCCTGGCTCGGATCAACATATTGACCCGTTTTAATACCTTGTCTCAATAATCGCTAATTCAAAGCATCGCTAATTCATAAGCTGATTTATCCTATGTGCATAAAACTCCACAAACACTTATTAGTCGTTAATTGTCAAATGGTATCAACATTACCATTTGACCCGTTTGGTCTAAACGACCAAACATTTTGCGCTTATATTTGACTAGATCACCATTTTACCCTTTTTATTCGTTTAGGCTTACTTAGAAAGTAGCCATTCAAAAACTCATTATTATTTATGTCATCCCATGACAAAATTACCATTTCACCCATTTTACCATTAAACATGGTTTTTTTTTCGTCTTTTGATACGTTCCGACCCGTATCTTTTCGTGTCAAAATCATATTTTGAATATAGCCTTATCGTATTTATAATCTATAAATAGATACATATCTTACGATAAAGGTGTAAGCTTTACTTACCTCGCGTCCGCGCAAACATTCTTTGCATCCATCATCCGTTTGACCCGTTCGTTTCCAAGCTCCCACCTAGCTTGTTTAGAGTCAAACTATACCATAACATCCATAAGATGGTTAGATTGGTCATTCTATACAATGGCCATCACCCTGTGGTCTTTTTTTTACACACTTATCAATCAAAGCATGCCATATATTCAACAACTAGTTTTATACCATAATTCTTTTCATTCACTAACCGTTTGACCCGTTAGTGAAGTTACTTATACAAACTAGTTAGTAAGTGATTTTAAACACTTTAGGCATGTCACATAAAGTGATATTTGTTCCCAACAATTAATACTCCATGCCTAAAGCAAGTATGTACAATCCTATGCCTTTTTCTTGGTTAATAATAACATTATTAATGTGCAGCAATTTTGTATTCAGCTGCTGTAATTGACCATTTTGACCCATATAAAAGCTGAATTAGATCAACATATTCAAAGATGGATCGTAGAACTCTCAAATAGCTTTCTAAGCATATATGGTACGTCTTCTAACGATGTTTCTATGATTTTATATGATTTTTACAAAATCAGGACAACAACTTATTTTTTGCCCAAACAAAATGCTGTCTTTTCGAAATAGCCACTGAATTCGACGTTTTTGACCCATTTAACATCTGAACCAAGTCATCATGTTAACTAACGAAATGTAGATTACCCCGAGACCTTTCTAGGCATATAAAGTACACACCCATACGATTTTTCTATGATTTATTGTGAATTTTCAAAATTTAGGTCTGCACCATATTTATTAAGCATTTTTATCGAACACTTGGCGGGTTTCGCATTCAAGATTAGTCTCTAACCTATCTCTTGAACACCTTACCCCAATTTTATCAACATAAACACACGTATGTCACTAAGTTTTAGCATCAAAATCAAGCCCCTATGTCTAGTATATATGAACGACATCAAGAACTTGAATTATAACATCAACTTTCACGATTTTAAACACTCGATATCACATGTTCATCATATTGATATAAAACCCACTTAGCTCATATGATTAGTTGACTAATCACTAGTTTATGGCATAAATTCAACAAGTTTGCATCTAGGGTTTGTTCCTAGACTTATACTCACATCAATTTCACTAAAACATTCAACATTCATACAAGAATTTCGTTCATGCATGTTTATCTCAAACTCAAAATATCACCAAACATCAAAATTCAACATACCTTGTGATTTTTCTAGCTTGGTTGATTACGAATTCAGGTTGGTTTCGATCCTAATCCGTTTCCCCCCTTGGAATTTGATGGAAATTATGAGTTAGGGTTCAAGAAGGAGAACCCCCTTTTTCTCTGTGAATGTGTCGACCAGAAACACACACTTGTGTGTGTTTTTGGTGTAAATTTTCTTTATTAATATCTACTTTCAAAGTTGCCCATTTTAGTCCTTCCATTTTTCAAGGTTATAAAAAGTTTAGCCATATCATGTTTCCTTTATTGTTTTAACATCACTTAACTAACTAGGTTGATATTCCTAGTTACTTAGTGGGTTCGGGGAATTCATAACCGTTTTATTTTTTTAAGTCCCGTTAACCCGGGGCTCTTACGAACTTTATCTCCTCAAAAGCTTTTATTATCTTTTTATTAATATTAGCTTTATTTATTTAAATCCTAATATTTACCGGGTTAATTTTTACCACTAACGGTATTTACCCGTTCATTAATGTTAACGTGGCTTGATTACCAAACCCGTTTTTGGGGTGTTACAAGTCTACCCCCCTTAAAGAGGTTTCGTCCCCGAAACCTTACTTTCGTAGCTCATTATTTAAACCAAATGAATCTTAGCTTCGTTTTCAAGGCATTCATTCATTCCTTTCATTCTAACGTTTTCATTTATATTGACGCGTATGTCTTTCATGTGTAAGGCCTCGTGGGCCGTTACTTTTAGCTTATATCCTTTATCTTTATTGACCGAGTTGTCACTTGACCACTTAGTCTCATCAGTCTGTTAACATGTTTATCCCGCGCTTCTCTTATATTAACAAGCGCTTGTATTTGTCATGACATTTTCTTAACTTTGAATAGTTTTACCGGCTAGACTAGTTAGTCGCCGTTACTTCATACCCCGTCATATGAGTATACTATTTTGCCATCTCCGGCCTTATGTGTGTTTAAGATTTTCTAAATCCCCTCATACTACTTATGTTTGTTAAAACGTTGCTTTTGACTAAAAACTAAATTTTTAGTTTACGTTTTCTCTATCTTACGTCTTTTTCTCATGTCTAGGAATTTCCATCTAAGTTTTATTCCTAACCGTTATTATTTTACATGAAGAATAGTAACCGGTTTTCCACGCTTTACCCAAGTTACCCGTAGGTTCTTTTACTTAGCCTCGTAGGCTATTTCCTTAGATTTCCACTTTTTTTTGTGAGACTCCGACAATTCGTTTCTTTCTATTTGTGACCCGAAGGTCTTTTTGGTCCCGTCGACTTTAACTCTATTTATAATCCCGTAGGTTATGATGATCCCGTAGATCTTCTTTTATCCATGTTTATATTCAAATGTGTATATACATATATAGCTCCAAAGCATCTCTTATTATGTTTGGAATCGTTTATTTTTGCTTTTGAACTTTAGTTGGCCTTGACCGTAGTCTAAAGCTTCATTCGTTTACTCTTGGACTAATCTTCCGACTTTATGACTCTTTACGTCATTTACACATCGGTTTGTTCTACGCTCACCGTTTCCCCGGTTCATAATTATACTTCTTTATGACCCGTTATCCGGGTTCTTTATTATTTCACGCTTTCATTATTCGGTTTGCGCTTACTTGCACTACCAAGCTTTTATACTTTATTTATCCCGTTTGACTTATTCGTGTGAGATTTCATTACTCATGAACGTCAAACTTCATTCTTTATTCGACCCGTTCAACTTTAAAATAGTTGAACGTAGTTATCAAAATTTCTTTTTGCAAATTCTCATCGTCTTTTAGTCATGACTCTTAATCCGAGTCCTTTGACTTTCTATTTCGCGTACCCGTCTCTTGGTTTACGCATACTTTCAAAATCCTACCCATCTATCGGGTATCTTTACCGAAGCCGAAGTCACTATTAAAGTAACCGTCCCGGTATGTATTAAGACTTCGTTTTAATTTATTTGGTCATCTTAGTGAAATCCATCACTTTTATTTAATCAGTATCTTTATTCTTTATTTAATTCGTTTGACTTGTCTGTGTGAATTTCATCACTTGCGACAATCAAACTTTTATCTTTATGCTTTAGCATTCTCATTAGTTGATTTGTATTTTCATTTACTTTAATCTTTGTCCCTTCTCTCGGGCTCGTTATTCTTGCGTAATACGCTTCCATCACCCGACTTGTGTTTACGTTTACTATCAAACATCTTACTTATTTGATTCATCTGGGTATCGTTTTAATTCATCCCATTCACCCCGTCCTTACTACATTGGATATAAATGCGTCCACTACAAGAAGTTCATGGTATCATATGCCACTACTTACTTGGCCAGAGTAAGCGATTAACACATGACACACATGACCCTTTTATAGTTTTTGCATCACACCCTATGCAAGTAACGCCTCTATTAGTTTTATTGGAAATAATATCCTAGATAGGTATTCTATTTAGGTTTTCCAAGTTTTTAATTTAAATATGCCACAATCATTCTCTACACGTTTGTTGCATATTGCTGTTTGTGCGATTAAATTTAAATGCGTGCACCTGGTAATGCTTGCCCTTACGGGCTTCTCTTGTCGTTAACCTTGTTCGCGATCGTCGCGCGATTTAGGTCCTTGATAAGTATGCTCTGCTTGTCATACCTCGAACCGTTCCACCGTCATATCCTCAATTCGTTCAACTCTCGTCATCTTCAGATGTGAGTGTCCTTCAATTAAAACATTCACAAAAGTTAGTAATGTCGTCATCAACAATCTCCCGTATTATAATACATGGCTTTTCCACTATACCTATCAACACACGTAATTTCGTTAACCATATCAATCATTTTCATTGGGGTAACGTGTATTACACGATAACCCTATGTGTTGTTCACAACACTTTAATCATATTAAGCCATTCACATACATGTACTTACCGGATTTACGATCAAGCCTCGAACCGAACACATTTGTCAACAACCTTGAGCTCTGATACCAACTTGTAAGACCCTTATTATTATTTTACGATTTTCGTATAGTTTAAGACCATAATCATGTAATTACGGTTACAATTACAATGAAAAATACGAGTTTATTAAAAATTTTTACAATTTAAAGTAATACAACATAATGTGATTTAATTCATCATTTAAGATTAACGATGAAACAACTTGCGGAAGCTTTATTTTCGTGTGTTCGGTCCTTTGTCATCGCTTGATCTCCATCCGGGTACACTTGATATCACTTATGATCAAAACCAACATAAAAGTTAGTTTTGATAACTTAAATATAAGTTTAAACAAGTTCTATGCATCGAATAGTCAACAAAATAATTATTTCCAACTTCGATGACTCTCGCGTGTCGCGCGAGACTCATCTCAACGTGTCGCGTGTCGCGCCCGAAACAACGTTACCCGTCGCGTGGCGCGGGGGAGACCCTTTTCCAGCGATTCCAGGTCAGGGAGCTGCATATCTGCCCAGCTATGGTTTTAGTCGAAAAACGAACTGTAAAATGGCATAATTTTCATTCTACTTATCCGTTTTGCATGATTCTTTTTCCTACGCGTTCGTAATGTGATTCCCCATCACATGGAGTTAAAATCCGACATCCGGATTTATAATTTTCCAGGTTTTAGGCCTTCGGCTTAATTTTAATTATTAAACTTTTAACAAAGCTTTTGACCCGTTTATACTATCATCAAACCAACTTGTTTATTACACCCTGATTCTCTTGGATATCATATTTTATGGTTTCCTATCACACGAGGTTCAAATCACGGGTTATTATACATTATTAACCCGTTTATACATATGCGCTTGTTTTGACCCGTTAAGGGTATTTAAGCGCTTTTACGCACAAGCCATACTCATTCATTCCTAACTTCATATTCCCATATTTTAATATCTACTTATATTCCGCCACCACTATTTTCGTGGTGGATTTAACATATTGAACCCATTATCCTAAGTTTTACTATTCGGTTAGTCATTTTATGCTAATGACCCATTTTTTTAACTATAAACTTACTTATGTGTACCTGGCTCGGATCAACATATTGACTCGTTTTAATACCTTATCTCAATAATCGCTAATTCAAAGCATCGCTAATTCATAAGCCGATTTATCCTGTGTGCATAAAACTCCACAAACACTTATTAGTCGTTAATTGTCAAATGGTATCAACATTACCAATTGACCCGTTTGGTCTAAACGACCAAACATTTTGCGCTTATATTTGACTAGATCACCATTTTACCCTTTTTATTCGTTTAGGCTTACTTAGAAAGTAGCCATTCAAAAACTCATTTTTATTTATGTCATCCTATGACCAAATTACCATTTCACCCATTTTTACCATTAAACATGTTTTTTTTTCGTCTTTTGATACGTTCCGACCCGTATCTTTTCGTGTCAAAATCATATTTTGAATATAACCTTGTCGTCTCTAAACAAGCTAGGTGGGAGCTTGGAAAGGAACGGGTCAGACGGACGATGGATGCGAAGAGTGTTTGTGCGGACGCTAGGTGTAAGCTTTACTTACCTAGCGTCCGCACAAACACTCTTCGCATCCATCATCCGTTTGACTCGTTCCTTTCCAAGCTCCCACCTAGCTTGTTTAGAGTCAAACTATACCATAACATCTGTTGGGATTGAACCCTAACAGAGGAACAGATAATGTAAAGCCAAAACCGGATCCCATCAGTGGACACTTAATTAGCAGCAGTTTGCTCTAATCTTTCCCCTTGACAGTGGTTATCCAACAACTGATGAATCTTGAAGTGCTGCTCAACTACAACAACTGATAAACCAAACTCTGATGATTATCTAACAACTGTTGAAGACAAACTCTGTTGCTCTATCTACTGCCGTCTCCTAAGTACTGCTGAAGATTCAAGCACTGCCTTCTCAAAGACTGATCACCTTTGAAGAAAGCACTGAAGACTCAACATCTGTGCTAAGGCTACAACAGTGGAATGTGAAGCAGTAGTTTCCTTATGTTTTGTACTTTAGTGATTATCAGATGTTACATAACAGTAGTTTGTATAGAACAGTATTTATAGTTTGTTAGGTCGTTAGATGTCACTATCATGGTGACGTCAGCTGAAGCATATCAGTAGTTTGGTTTGCCTATAAGTATGACAGTACTCTGTACTGTTACACTTGATCGTTTTGAGTGAGTTTTTCTCCTCAATTCATCCTTTCATCTTGTGCAACCAACTCTGGTATATCAGGCTGAGGGGAGTTTAGATTGTAAGCTTTGACTGTAATCTTTTGCTTTTATGTAAATCTTTTGACTTAATGAAAAGCAATTGTTTATCAATCTACACTTTCCTTTGTTTGTGTTTACAAAGTTTGCTATTCATTTCCGCTGCACTTATTCGTTTTATGCAAACAAACACACTCACAGACAGCCTCCGATCCTAACAATTGGTATCAGAGCCTGGACAGTCAAATTCGATCTTACAATCAATTTGACGTAACAGTTCAGCTCAAAATTCATTGATACTAAGGTTGGTTGTATTCAATTGGAAAACAGGGTAACGAGTGAATACTCAACTACTCTGAAAATCAACCAAGATGTCATATGACACACAAATCTCACACAACAAGCGTTTTCATACATATGTCACTCATAGTTTTCAGATCTGTAAAATATCTGAGAAATTATGGGATCGGTCGATGTTTTCAAAATTGATTTCAATTGTTGTGTTAATTTTTGTGATGGTTAGTCAAAATTTCTCATGTGGTCAGAGGCAGGTTGAGAACCTTCAAAAGGACCAAATCAATTTTGTCCAAAACACATTGAGAAAATAAGGTGTCAAATCAGTCCTAATCATAAGTAATGTGAGATTTGAAATAAAACATGATCAAACATGGTCAGATCTCTCAAAACATTGCTTCAAAACGATTATGGACAAAGTATGTTCAAAATATAATCTCCTAGTGAGTATTTCTGAACATATGGATAAACAGGGTAAAATGGGAAAAGGAAAATGAGCAAATCTCAAAGTGTAGCTATCTCAAAACTTTTGAAATCAAAAGAAAAGAGTATAAGCATAAAACACTCTTGAGATTAAAATCAGATCATCAGTGGTCATTATACAACTATGTGCATTCATAAATACAGGAATTGTTCTAGTGACAATGGCATCTCCAGTGATTGTACTTAAAATGAATTTCAATCAATTGACAAGAAAATGACCCAAACAATGGTCAAAATAACTTGAGAATAATATGATCATGAATTCCCTGGAAAACTGTCAGATCCTTTTGATTATTTTCAAAATTTCCTTTAATTTTTGTTAAGGAATTTTTTTTTCTGAAATAAAAACCAGATATATTTTATTCTTTTATGAAATATATTATGTTCTTTTACTCTTTTTTAATAGTAAAAGTTCATCTCTGGTCTGGATGTAATTACCTTGTTTTTGTGTGTAATTACTATCCCTAAAACTGGTCAAAAGGAAATGACATACATACCAAGGTCATGTTAAGCTCAAGTTAGGTTTTCACTGATCATTAATTGATTGCAAATTGACTTAGACTACTGAGATACTCATGCTCTAATTCTTGTAATTAGACACAAAATGAGCAGCTCTAGTAGAAATGCCTTCATCATCTGGGATGCTGAACCATTGTCTAAATAATAGACATTTGGCAAATCCTTGAACAAAATTCCGTGTAGATAACTGTTGACAATTTAATCTTGATAATTTACATCTAAAATGTATTTTGTTAAGAATAGCATCTCAAATGCTCAACAGATGTTAGATAAGATACTGTGCCTTCACAAAGCAAAATCAAGTTCTACATCTGAACAAACAGATGCTAACATTGTTTGTCAAAAGTTGAAATACTGCTGCACTATCAGTTGTTGAACCAATCTTCTACCACTGTTGTTTCTAAAATGCTGTTGTGCCTTAACATCTGTTCTCTAAAGTCTGTCCACTGCTAAAGTGTCAACCTCTGTTCTCCAAAACACTGATGTTTAAAATCTTTGTTACATCCACTGTTTCATTTTATTACCGTTGTAACTACTGATACTTGATCCATCAGTAGTTGTCAAAACAACTGTCCTCCATTGTTTCCATTTCATCAGATATTTGACACGTGGTCAGTTTTTAGCATTCAGATCAAAAATAACCGCTGCCACATCAGCAATCACTTTTTCCCTAAATAAAACCCTGATTAATTCAAAACAGGGTTTTACTGTCGAATTGAATTCCAAAAGTTCTCTTCTCATAACAGTTTCCCTCTCATAACTCCAAAAACTTCTTCGATCTTCTTCATCCAAAATGACGAAACCAAAATCGAAGTTAAAATCAAAACCAGCATCTTCTTCCACAACAGCAGATGCCACTCAAATGGCTGCTGAAACACCGGAGATTCGCTACAAATCTCCACACAACTATGTAGGTATACTCACAAAACCTACCGTTAACCACACCTTCGATTCCATCCTTGACACCCTTTCTGCATCAAAGTACAAAACTTTGATAACAGCAGACGCCCCTATTTACCTTGACACCCAAAGAGAGTTCTGGAAAAATGCCACCCTTGAAAAACAAGGAGATATCATCGCCGCAATCAACTCCTCGATACAGGGTAAGAAGGTAAATATCTCACCAAAATCCATCTCTGAAACCTTTAAACTCGATGATTTAAATGGAAAAACTTCTTTTACAAAAGACGAGTTGGTAAAGGATTTCATGAAAAGGGTTATGCAGAACAACCAAACAGGGACACCCTACAAAAGGGTTACTTCCCTTCTGTACCCAGATTTTTATTCCACACACTGCTCATGTGTGTTTCTAATAAAACAACGTCCTTTAATGAGATACCAACGAATATCCAATGCCTGGGGTATGCAATTTTAAATGACAAAAACTATAACTACTCCCAGGAAATATTTGATGACTTGGTAAAGAACGTTGATAATAAGGCATTTCTGCTCTTTCCGAGGTTTCTAAGTTACTACTTTGAACAAAAGTTTGTTGAGAAAGAAGCAGAATTGCCCAAACAAGGTGTCTCATTCAAAATAAACTGTTTAACAATAGAAACTTTTTCAAGAATGATGGCACCAATAAAATTAAAAACAAAAGAGGCAGAGCAGATTTTAGAAACTGCCACTGGCCCTATAGAAACCACTGTTGAGCCCACTGCTCCAGGTGATCAGAGTAGCACACCCACTGCTCTGAAACCCACACCTGCCACCACCAAAAAGACCAGAAGAAAACCATCCAGAAAACCCACTAAACCCATAACAAAGGCAACTCTGGAAGATGAGATCCCAGAGCAACTGCCAGTGACAACACAAAAGTCACTAGAAACCACTGCTGCTACTTCCTCACAGCAGTTGGTAGAAAGATCTCAACCCCAGCCTCAAACTCCTCTTGCATCCTCACAAAAGGATCAAGTTGTAAGCACAGGGACACCACAATATGAAGCTCTAGGTCCACTCGGATCTATCTTCCACAGTCCTGATCCCAAGGACATGTCTCTTTCTACACCCATACCCTCACCAATCATATTGCCAAAATCAATAATACCCCTGTTGCATGCAGTTGATATTGCACAGACACAAACCAGTTCCTCTCAATCACCCATTACTGAGAGCATACCTCCATAAGTGACTGTGTCTGATGTTAATACCTCTGTTATCCAAGCAACAGCTGAGGAGGTTACACCCCCTGAGTTACAAGTAACTCTCGGTGGTAGTTCAAGTGGAGCAGCAACTACAACTGATGGATCAACAGATCTTCAGTTGGACAGTTGTTACATAACTAAGACTCCCTTGAAGGCAATTTCTTCCATGGCAACATCGGTAACCACCAGTAAGTTATCTTTACTGCTGGTAACATCAAAGGTTTATCGGTTGCTGAAGAAAGAAGTCCCCAGTACCAAGAAAAAGGGGCATCAATGGATGACTTTTGGGCAACAGCTCCTAAGTCACACATTAATACAACCACCACTGGTGGGGATTCAGATGATCATGTTAAATCGGGTGATGACTCAAGATACAACGAATTGACGGCCAGAGTTGAAAATCTGGAATCTACAGTTGCAGAATTAAAAGATATGGTGCAGCAGCTGTTAGAAGCTCAAATAGCCCAATCTTCTGCTCCTCCTGCTCAAGCACCTGCTCCACAAGCATTTGCTGCAAATGAGCTATGGAATATTCTCCAACCACTGCTTGAACATCAGCAACAATTGGCTGCTAAACAGCACACAAATCAAGTACAAATGCTGACCAACATGGTGGAGTCTCGGTTCAAAGATACTCAAGCAGACATCAAGGCTATAAAGGCCAGCATACAACAGAATGCTCAAAGGGAGAAAGGCCCATCTACCATTTTCTTCATGGATACACCCCTGGCAGATAATGCCAAAAAGGGGGAGAAAACCAAGCTGAAAAAGAAAGGTATAGAAGATGGGATATACTTTGAACCAGAAAAACCCAAAACCACAAAAACTTCAACAGCTGATACAACAGTAGTTACAAAAACTGCTGTCAGTAGCCAAACAGCTGTCATCGCATCAACACACACACCTCCAACACACACAACTACTATATCAACACACACCACCACAACTACTGTTCCATCTCCATCACCATCTGTGTCTATAACACAAAAACCACCACTATCATCATCTACAATCAGATCACCACCACTGCCTCCTGCCATAAAGCAGAAGACAGCAGATGTTATAACATCTGTTGTAATGACAACAGTGGTTGAAACACCAGTTGTTTCAACTACTGTCAGTCAGTCACAGTCACAAACCACTGATCCACCCAAAACATCATCAGCCTCCCCTCCATTAAAAAGGAGAAGGGTTTTCATTCCTGATGATGAGTCACCACCACCATCACTTCCTCCATCCCCTGCTCAAAAGCAGAAGACAACTACTGATACATCAGTAGTTGTAATGACAACAGCAGTTGGGACACCAGTTGTTTCAACCACTGTTAATCAGACATCCACAACTGCCCTAATTCTTCCTATATCACAACCACAGCTCCTAAAAAGAAACTATGAAAGGCTGAAGAATAGAAAAACTGTTGAATCAAGGGCTGCACAGAAACGAGAACAAATGTTGAAACTTGAACAGCAGATAGACAAACTCAAAACAGTGTTGAAAACAGCAGACAACCTTACACTGCAACAGCTGACTGAGGCAGAGGTTAAAGAAAAAGAAGCAGAGTACTTCAAAGACATCATCATGAAAATGGGTCTGAAAGAAGGCAACTCAACAAAGCTTCAGAGCCTGTTTGAAAAGGCATTAAACAAATCTGCATCACCAAACACTGCAACAAATACTTCAGAGATTGACAGGCAAGAACTCATTGAACAAGAAACTTCAGATGACATAGCTGCAGCAAACAAAGTCATTGAAGAAGCCTTCAAAAGAAAGAATCTCTGATAGTTTGCATGTGTTTTCAAGGCCATTATCTCTCAACTCATCTGGAAATAAATCTCTCCCAAGAAACCCATTAGGCTTTAAAATACTAAAGTGGATGTCTGATCAAAAGACCCACGTATTGACTTTTGTCAGAGCCAATGGTGAGGTGAAGCATATATCAAGGAAAGAAGCACTAGGCCTTAGTGTTCAAGATTTGCAGGATCTCCTTGAGCTTTCACTGTGCAGGGATGAAGATGACCAGAGTGCCAAAGAATTTGAAGCTGAATTCAAAGAACAAGCTAAGGCACTCTTGATGAGTAATAAAGGTCCTGAATAAGGAAGGGTTTTGGCATTATCAGTTCCAGGGGGAGATTGTTGGGATTGAACCCTAACAGAGGAACAGATAATGTAAAGCCAAAACCAGATCCCATCAGTGGACACTTAATAAGCAGCAGTTTGCTCTAATCTTTCCCCTTGACAGTGGTTATCCAACAACTGATGAATCTTGAAGTGCTGCTCAACTACAACAACTGATAAACCAAACTCTGATGATTATCTAACAACTGCTGAAGACAAACTCTGTTGCTCTATCTACTGCCGTCTCCTAAGTACTGCTGAAGATTCAAGCACTGCCTTCTCAAAGACTGATCACCTTTGAAGAAAGCACTGAAGACTCAACATCTGTGCTAAGGCTACAACAGTGGAACGTGAAGCAGTAGTTTCCTTATGTTTTGTACTTTAGTGATTATCAGATGTTACATAACAGTAGTTTGTATAGAACAATATTTATAGTTTGTTAGGTCGTTAGATGTCACTATCATGGTGACGTCAGCTGAAGCATATTAGTAGTTTGGTTTGCCTATAAGTATGACAGTACTCTGTACTGTTACACTTGATCGTTTTGAGTGAGTTTTTCTCCTCAATTCATCCTTTCATCTTGTGCAACCAACTCTGGTATATCAGGCTGAGGGGGAGTTTAGATTGTAAGCTTTGACTGTAATCTTTTGCTTTTATGTAAATCTTTTGACTCAATGAAAAGCAACTGTTTATCAATCTACACTTTCCTTTGTTTGTGTTTACAAAGTTTGCTATTCATTTCCGCTTGACTTATTCGTTTTATGCAAACAAACACACTCACAGACAGCCTCCGAACCTAACAACATCCATCAGATGGTTAGATTGGTCATTCTATACAATGGCCATCACCCTATGGTCTTTTTGTACACACTTATCAATCAAAGCATGCCATATATTCAACAACTAGTTTTATACCATAATTCTTTTCATTCACTAACTGTTTGACCCGTTAGTGAAGTTACTTATACAAACTAGTTAGTAAGGGATTTTAAACACTTTAGGCATGTCACATAAAGTGATATTTGTTCCCAACAATTAATACATCATTCCTAAATCAAGTATGTACAATCATATGCCTTTTTCTTGGTTAATAATAACATTATTAATGTGCAGCGATTTTGTATTCAGCTACTGTAATTGACCATTTTGACCCATATAAAAGCTGAATTAGATCAACATGTTCAAAGATGGATCGTAGAACTCTCAAATAGCTTTCTAGGCATATATGGTACGTCTTCTAACGATGTTTCTATGATTTTATATTATTTTTACAAAATCAGGACAGCAACTTATTTTTAGCCCAAATAGCATGTTGTCTTTTCGAAATAGCCACTGAATTCGACGTTTTTGACCCATTTAACATCTGAACCAAGTCATCATGTTAACGAACGAAATGCAGATTACCCCGAGACCTTTCTAGGCATATAAAGTACACACCCATATGATTTTTCTGTGATTTATTGTGAATTTTCAAAATTTAGGACTTCACCATATTTATTACAAACACACGTATGTCACTAAGTTTTAGCATCAAAATCAAGCCCCTATGTCTAGTGTATATGAACGACATCAAGAACTTGAATTATAACATCAACTTTCACGATTTTAAACACTCGATATCACGTGTTCATCATATTGATATAAAACCCACTTAGCTCATATGATTAGTTGACTAATCACTAGTTTATGGCATAAATTCAACAAGTTTGCATCTAGGGTTTGTTCCTAGACTTATACTCACATCAATTTCACTAAAACATTCAACATTCATACAAGAATTTCGTTCATGCATGTTTATCACAAACTCAAAATATCACCAAACATCAAAATTCAAGATACCTTATGATTTCTCTAGCTTGGTTGATTACGAATTCAGCTTGGTTTCGATCCTAATCCGTTTTCCTGTGACATCTATGCTTGTGTAATCATTCTGCAGGCTCTGAACCATACAATATTAATAAAACAGTGTGTTTTGATCCCTATGTTTGTCATTTATGTTTGATTTTATGCACGTGTTGGTTTTTGATCGATTTTGAACTCTATATCGCTTTCTTGAGAGTTATACGCAAACTGATGCATAAATACGATCAGTGTAACGCGACAAGCACTCCGGAACATCATCATAATCTTAATATACCTTGAATAACCTTTACATAACTTAGAAATAAGTTTTAGAGGCTTTGGTATGGCAAAAACAAGTTTATTCGCTCTCAGGGACTATTTGCGTAAACTTGCAAAAATCTGCCGTTTCGTATGGAAATGTACAGTCCGGAACTTGATCATAAGTTAAACATACCATATATAACCTAAACATGGCTTAGAAATAAGCTTTGATAGGTTCGGTGTGTGAAAACATGCTTATATGATCTTACAGGGACTAAAAGTGTCAAAAACGGTGTAAGTTTGCATTTTCGCGCATATCTTTTGTTCTGACCACATCTGGACATCCAAAATTTTTGTACACACTAAAATATTTTTATTTTAGTGATTGGCATGATAAAATTCCATTCGTCACTTAATTTGGATCGTTTTTGCGTTCGTTACGACTTCCGTCGTAATTAGCCGAACAACGCGATCGTACGATCAAACGAACCGACATCCGAGATGTTTTTGAGCATGTTTTGAGTTCCCAATACTTTAACTTCATTTTAGAGCCTTGAAATGAGGTTAACGGGGCTTAAACGTGTCAAAATGGGCCGAAATGCAAGTTTCTAAGCTGCAGGGACTAATTTTGACAGTCTGCCAAAGTTGGCCAGGCGGGGCGCGTAAGCCTTAGCCATGTTTTACGCGGGGTGCGTGGGCATGCCAGACAGAAACATTGAATTTGGTCATTTAGCTCGTTTTTGCTGGTTTTGATCTCTAGTTTTCAATGCTAGGGGCTGGTTTGTGTGTTCTCCAAGTCCCCCAATCAGTCCTTAACACTTGTATGGCTTGGATCATGCCCTCCTCTCCAAGAAACGATCCTAACGGTTTGCGAAAAACTATATATAGCCCACTCCTTTCACTCATTCATTGCTCATTCCTCTCATATCTACTTTGGAGCTTCTCAAGCTGATTTGGGACTTGTCTTCTTTGTAGAAAAGATAGCAAGGACTTAAGTGAGCCTTCTTTCATTTCTTTTATTGCTTTTTCTTTATGTTAGTGCAGAAAGTCAAACAGTTTGGCCAACAGTTTGACTTTCACTTTTGACCATCAATTGGTCAAGTCAAAGTTTAATTGAACTTAGAAACGTGATTGTAATCACGATAGTTATAATCCTTCGTGATTATAGCCGCTGATTACCACGTTAACTAGGTATAGTGTCGAGTCAAAGTTTCGGTCAAAATGCGTTTTAGGACGCATTTTGCAACGGAACTACTTTAGGGTATCAAAACACTTTGTTTTGATACCAAATCAGTAGGTTAAACATGTTTTGACATGTTTAACTCGACACTATTAGTTTAGTGCTTGTTTAGGGTCGTAAGTTAAGCGGTCTAAACAACCGCTTACACTTCGAAACCCGACCCGTTTGGTCGATCTTTAGGATTCGACCAAGCTTGGTTAGTGATCATAGTTGCATAGGGAATAACCTCAGAAGTTATACCTTATGATCACATAGGATTGGTTAGTCATATGCTTGTTAGCTTGTATGCCCATAGGAAATGACCAAAATGCACTTTTGAAGCATAAATCCGTATTTTTACTATGTGAACATATTTTAGACTTGTAATCTGATTTAGTAACATGTTTAGGGATAATTGGGCATGTAAGACTTGACATAGCACATAGATAACCATCCGAACATAGTTTTACTCAAACAACGCCTAATAGTAGCTTATGTTACCATTATGTGTTGAAACGGGTCAAAAGCACTTAGGTAGACTTTCCAATCAGAATGTAGGGCCTATTAAATCATACCATATGAGTTCAATTACTCATTTGATTTATAGAACCTCATTCTATCCTATCTCCCGATTTAGGAGCCGATTTATTAACATAGTTACCTATACTAGGTGCCGGTTGATTCTGTGATACTTGGAGCTTAAATTGGTCTTATTCTCAAGACTAATTAGCAATCCCAAGTGAGTACATAGTTCCCCTCTTTTACCGTTTTCAAATATTTTGGGGTGATACACATGTACATACGTGTTACTTTCGTGCATTTCATGCTTTTATGACATAAACATGCTAGGTTCACCTAGTACACTTATAGTACATGTTTTCCATTGCGTTTTGCTATGTATGTTAAGCATGCTAGCGCATTGATTTATTACACATTTGTAGCATATGTTTAGTTAGCATATGTACACATTGTTTTACATGAACATTTCTACTAGGCATGTTTTTAGCATTCCTAGTACATGGTTTCATAGCATGCTTACATTGGTTATGACATTTGGTATGTTAAATCGGGACAATAATACATTCATTAACATTGATCACGCCGCTCGGACTTATGTAATGGTACCATAGGAATTGACAACTCCCGTTTTCCGACTTCCTAGGTTTGTTTGGAAGTTGGGAATGACAGAATTGCGATTAACATTACTGCATAAATGTTTGTAATCATAAAGCATTGTTTTTCTACAAAACATAACATTTGATTTAAACTTATGTTTATTCAAAAACCTTGTTTTGTACATTTTTACTATGGGGTTGAGTAACTTCTAGTTATTCACCATACATGACATTTATTACACACTGACATCATTACATAGTTTAAGTAGATGATTTCCTACTTTCTATGCATTTCATTAGTTATACATGATACAGTTATACACATGACATTATACATGGTTTATACATAAACATTTTGACATTTAACATGACATTTTGGTTGGTTGGTTATTGATAAGTGACTTAGGTAACGGGGCTATGTGTTATATGATAAAAGCATGGTGGATACGCCGCTGGTACTTCCTATATATAAGTGCTTTTATCGTATCATACATTGTTGCGTTATCTAAATCACTTGGACAAGACATGAAACATTTTTACAAGAACATGACATTGTTTTACAAAGTATACATTTTTATACAAATTCACTTCTACTTGGTTATTCATTTAACCATGCATTTTCCTTTCATTATCATTTGATTTTCATATCGATTTTCACATGGTTTTACAAAGGAAAACATTTTACAAGGTTCATGACTACATTTTATTAAACACTTCTTTCAAATACAAGTCATGAATCTGCATAAACAAAAACTATGTATCTCACAGGCATTTTTATGCTGACGTACCTATTTTTACATGTGTTTTCAGGGGCTAATGCATGATGGTGTTTGTGCTTCACTTAGGCGGACTCGGGCCTTAGTGACTTAAAAGGCAGTTAATTATGTTATTTTAGTTTGAACTTAAAGACAATGTAAACTTTAATTTTAATAATACATAACTTTAATTACCATGGTTGTTGAAACAATAATTCTGTCGCATTCACTCCTCGGTGTTTCCGCCGCGGTTTGTTGTTTTAACGCGGCCGGGGTGTGACAGAAGAGTTGGTATCAGAGCCAATGGTTATAGGGAATTAGGTTATTAGTAATGCTTTGACCTAGACTATAACTTTCTAGGACCCTAACACAAGTTTACTTGTGTTTAGATCTTAAATCAATACACGTCACCTATCCTTAGGTGATTACCAAAACTTGAACACAATTTCCAAAATGATTTTGAAATCAATCATCTATCCTTAGATGATTTCTTTTGGCCTCGTGCCTTCCAAATTTTCAAAATCTCGTCAAAGTTTTGGGTCTAAATAATGTGAACACGTGCAAACTGGAAGGGTGAATGTCTGTACCCTGAGTTTTCTGTCTAAGGCTAGAGTGTTCGTACAAATCCGCAGTATCGGACCAGTCACTCTTACCTGGGAACTCTTGGGGTGAGTGTTCACTTATAGGCGAGCATGTCTTCAGTGATACATTATTATGACTCGTTTACTTTGATTTGTCACTGTGTGTTGTTTGTTTGCTTTGTGGTAACAAACAAACGACCACCATCCTTGCTTTTTGTCGATTTTATTGTTATCTCATTTTCATCACATCATCTCACTTGTTTTCTCTCATGTTTCCTCTTTTAGAATGCCTCCTCGACGTAATGTTCCTCAACCTGATGCCGAACTGGCAGCTATTATAGCACAGCAGATGGCTGCTATGCTACCTGGTCTCATAACTCAAATAAACTAAGCCACCGATAACAATGTTAATGCACCTGCTCCGTGCAACTTTAAACACTTTAACTCGACTAAACCACTTATGTTTAGTGGTACTGAAGGAGCAACAGGGCTTCTCCAGTGGTTTGAGAGTCTTGAGAGCACATTTCGCCATGTTCAGTGTCCGAACAACCGTAAGGTCGAGTTGTCCTCTAGTGTATTCCAAAAGAGGGCTCTTACCTGGTGGAATGGGGTAATGAGAGACCGAGGTGCTGATGTTGCTTTGGGTCAGACATGGGAGGAACTTAGAGCTCTCATGATGAGAGAATTTTGTCCTCGTCACGAGCAGAGGGCACTAGAAGATGAGTTCAATGATCTGAAGCAAGACAGTGGTGAACACCGCGCTTATACATACAGATTTGAGGAGTTAAGCTTGCTCTGTCCTACAATGGTCACGCCTTTGGATAAGGCAATCGAGAGGTACATAGACGGTTTGCCAGATCCTGTTCAGGATATTGTCACTGGTAGCCACCCTACTACCGTCCGATAGGCCATTGAGCTAGCTGCAACCCTTACTGAATCACAGATCAAGAAGGGTAAACTCCACAGGAAGGGTGATAAGAAGCAGAAATAGTCTGATAGCACCAAGGAGAGTAAGGGCAAGAAGGCTGCTGAGTCTTCAAAGAAATCGAGGAAGCGTAAGGCTTCCAAGAATTTCGCGGTCACTGCTCAGACTAATCAGGCTGCTCCCAATCAGGCTGCACAACCTGCTGCCAAGAGGCAGTATACTGGTAATGCACCTCTGTGCAACAGATGTAATAGCCATCACCAGCCACAGTTGCAATGTCGCATCTGCATGAATTGTGGCAAATCTGGTCATCTTGCAAACACCTGCCGTTTTGCTCCTAATCAGAATCAGGCAGCTCAAAACCAAGCAGCACAAAACCCTGCCCAGAATCCTGCACGACCTCACTTTCCGCCTGGTTCGTGTTACAATTGTGGGGATCTGACCCACTACAGGAACAACTGCCCGAGGTTGGCAAATGCGAATCAAGCGCCAGCTCGTGGTAGAGCTTTTAATCTTAATGCAAATGAGGCGCGTGCGGACAACGAACTGGTGAACGGTACGTTCCTTGTTAACAAGCATCCTGCTTCTGTTCTATTTGATTCGGGTGGCGATAAGAGTTTTGTATCCTTAGCATTTGAGCCTTTGCTTGCGATGACTTGAACAAAACAAGGAAATCCATTGACAGTAGAAGTAGCTAGTGGTGAACCTGTTGTACTCGACTCTGTTCTTCGAAATTGCCAGTTGAATCTCAATAACCATCTTTTCCCCATTGACCTCACACCAATGCAACTCGGGAGCTTCGATATTATAGTAGGAATTGATTGGTTATCAAAGTACCATGCGGAGGTGGTATGTTTTGAGAAGTTGGTCCGTATACCGCTTTCGACTGGTGAGATCTTAGAAGTTCGTGGGGGAGAAACCCGTCAGTGGTCTTAAGCTTATGTCTTGTACCCAAGCCCGTAAATACTTGTGAAAGAAATATGTTGCTTTTCTGGCACATGTCTTAGAGGATAAAGGCAAGGGTAAGACTATCCAAGATATCCCTGTTGTTCGGGATTATCCAGAGGTATTTCCTGAAGAATTACCTTGTTTACCCCCTGTACGCCAAGTTGAGTTCCGCATAGATCTTGTACCTAGCGCAAATCCTATTGCTAAGTCACCTTATCGTCTTGCACCATCTGAGATGCAAGAGTTATCTAAGCAGCTTCAAGAGCTTTCTGACAAAGGATTCATCCGTCCAAGCTTTTCCCCTTGGGGCGCTCCTGTCCTATTCATGAAAAAGAAAGATGGATCATTCAGGATGTGTATCGATTACCGTGAGCTTAACAAGCTTACCATCAAGAATCGATACCCCCTACCTCGCATTGATGATCTCTTTGATTAGCTACAGGGTGCTACTTGCTTTTCAAAGATTGATCTACGTTCTGGCTATCATCAACTTCGAGTTTTCGAAGAAGATATTCCCAAGACAGCTTTTCGTTCGCGTTATGGTCATTATGAGTTTACTGTTATGCCTTTCGGTTTAACAAATGCTCCAGCTGTATTCATGGACTTGATGAATAGGGTTTGTAAGCCTTATTTGGACAAGTTTATCATCGTTTTCATTGATGATATTCTGATCTATTCTAGGACTCGAGCTGATCATGAGCAACATCTTCGTCTTACAATGGAGCACTTAAAGAAAGAACAGCTTTTCGCCAAATTCTCCAAGTGCGAATTCTTGCTTAAGGAAGTTCAATTTTTAGGGCACATCGTCAACGAACAAGGTATACATGTAGATCCCGCCAAAATTAGTGCGATTAAGGATTGGGACACACCTACTACTCCTACCAAAGTTCGTTCATTTCTTGGTCTAGCGGGTTATTACCGCCGTTTCATTGAAAACTTCTCCAAGATTGCGGTTCCTCTCACTGCTTTAACTCAGAAAGGCAAATCTTTGAGTGGGGATCCAAACAGGAAGAAGCTTTCCAGACCTTGAAACAGAAACTTTGTGATGCACCTATTCTATCTAGGGCTGTTCACGAGCCGAACCGAACCGATAAGACCTTTGCTCGTGCTCGGTTCGTTTACAAACCGATCCGAACCGAATCGAGCGTTTTTTTAACCGAGCCAAAGTCGAGCGAGCGTCTTTCGAGCCGAGCATTTTTCGAACTAACGTCGAGCGAGTATCGAGCGTCGCAGAATAAATAAGGAAAGTGACGATGGGAGTGCTAGTTATTAGAATAAAGTGTAGTTTTCGTCCCTCGTGTTTCGTCCAATAGAACAAAAGTAAAAATTTAACAAATAACAAGGAATACAAAAACACTCAACTAGGTTCTACCGAGATTAAGTAAGCGGGAAGATAAATCGTCGACCGATTGAAACATATCCTTGTTCTATTGGAAGTTTGACATTGAATGAATCGACTAAAGCAAAACCCTGACGAATTGGCGTCTTGGCGAGTGGAGATGGAGAAATCGAATAACGATGGCCAATGGGGGGGTTTTGATTAGGGTCTTGCACTTCTGAATCAAATGGCGGGTTGAGACTTGAGTAATGATCGACGCTTCACATTTTAGTATTTGAAATTTTGACTCAATTACTCAAATGGACATTTAAGTATTGGATAATGGACTATTGGTATTGGATTTAAATTCTAATTACTTAAATGATCTCTATTTGGATCTTGGACCAAATATTGTTAATGTTGGTCTCTAGCCATTTCATTAAAAATGAGACACACACAAACACAATATATATATATATATATATATATTAAAAATTAAACCGAGCCAACTGAGCCGAACCGAACTGAGCGGACCTTTGCTCGTGCTCGGTTCGTTTACAAACCGAACCGATCCGAACCGAGCATTTTTTTTAATCGAGCTGAATCGAATGAGCAAATTCCGAACATTTTCCGAGCGAGCATCGAACGAGCGCCGAGCAATTTGAACAGCCCTAATTCTATCTTTGCTCGAGGGTAACGACGACTTTGTCGTGTACTGTGATACATCCAATTTAGGTCTTGGCTGTGTTCTTATGCAAAGAAACAAAGTTATAGCCTATGCATCAAGACAGTTGAAAGTGTACGACAAGAACTACACAACTCATGATCTTGAGTTAGGTGCAGTAGTCTTTGCTCTCAAAATCTGGAGACATTACCTCTACGGTACGAAGTGTGTAGTGTTTACTGACCACAAAAGTCTCCAGCATATTTTCAATCAGAAAGAACTTAACATGAGGCAACAACGTTGGGTAGAACTCCTAAACGACTACGATTGCGAAATTCGCTACCATCCTGGTAAGGCAAATGTCGTGGCTGATGCATTAAGTCGTAAGGAACATGTCAAGCTTCACCGTGTTCAGGTCCGATCTGACATTCAAACCCGCATAATTCAGGCTCAGCATACTTGTGTTGCACAAGACTTTGATGAGTAAAGAATTACCGTGTCATACTAATCCTGAGCTTGAACTGAGAGACTTTGGGATATTCTATTTCATGGGCCGTTTGTGGGTCCCAAGTATAGACAATCTTCGCACCTTGCTTATGGATGAAGCTCACAAGTCTCGTTATTCTATTCATCCTGGTGCAGATAAAATGTATAAGGACCTTCGAACCCAGTATTGGTGGCCGGGTATGAAGAAAGACATTGCCTTATATGTTTCCAAATGCCTTACTTGTCTTAAGGTTAAGGCAGAACACCAACATCCCTCTGGATTATTGGAGCAACCAGAGATTCCAGTTTGGAAATGGGAAAACATTTCTATGGATCTCATTACCAAGTTACCGCGCACTAAAAGAGGTCATGACGCCATTTGGGTTGTTGCTGATCGTCTAACAAAGTCAGCACATTTCTTGCCGATCCGTGAGGATCTATCTGCTGACAGGTTGGCCAAAATCTATGTTGATGAGATTGTATAAAGACATGGTGTTCCTTTGAACATTATATCTGATGCTCGATTCTCGTCTCGCTTTTAGAGAACCATGCAATCTGCCATGGGTACCCAACTTTATTTGAGCTCAGCATACCATCCGCAGACAGATGGTCAATCTGAGAGAACAATCCAGACACTGGAGGATATGCTTAGAGCGTGTGTGATTGACTTTGGTGGTAGTTGGGATTCGCATCTACCATTGATCGAATTCTCCTACAACAACAGTTATCACTCTAGCATCAATATGGCTCCTTTCGAAGCTTTATACGATCGAAAATGTTGTTCACCGGGCTGCTGGAATGAGATAGGTGAAGCTCAGCTTACTAGACCCGATCTCATTCTAGAGACTACAGATAAGGTCAAGAAGATTCGTGATAACCTTCAGACAGCTAGAAGCCGTCAGAAGTGTTAAGTGGATCGACGACGCAAGCCCTTAGACTTTCAAGTTGGTGATCACGTCCTACTCATGGTATCCTGATGTGGGCCCAAGTGTAGAGGAGCGGGCCATCTTGTATTTGGAGGCCCAAGATCATGTAACAAAAGGGGCCTCACTAAAATGGCTCTAACTTGGGCTACAAGGGTCCGTTTTGGGCGTGCGACCAGGCGAAACGACCGTGAGAACGAGCTCCATCTTGCTGCAAACATCCTACGGCGGTTTGGGTCATCGTCCGGGCCAAAAAACGCTTATTTCTATGAGTTATTTTATGTTTTATGTTTTTAGTGGGTTTTTTGGACTTTTATTTTGTTCTAGTTTTTGGCCCAAGTGTGTTTTAGGCCCATTTTTGAATTTCAGTCTCTATTTATATGTTGCTAAAGCTAATGAAAAGTTCAGACTTGAATTTTGAGAAAACTGATTTTTCACTTCAAATTTCGTGCCCTTTGGGTTGAATTTTGGGGTTGGGGAAGAACTACACGGGTATTCGTAGAATCAACGTGTTTGATCTTCATTTATCGTACCACGCAGTACATCATATCCCCTTGGAAAGGTGTGATTAGATTTGGAAAGAAAGGAAAACTTGCACCACGCTATGTTGGACCATTTAAGATCGTTGAAAGAATCGGAAAAGTAGCCTACAGATTAGAGCTACCTCCTGAACTTGGAAATGTTCATCCAACATTCCACGTGTCCAATCTCAGAAAGTGTTTAGCTGATGAGAACCTCCACATACCACTTGATGAAATTCGTGTTGATAACACAATGCACTTTGTCGAGAAACCTGTGGAGATAGTGGACCGTACATTCAAGCAGTTGAAAGGTAAAAGGATTCGGTTGGTCAAAGTTTGCTGGGAATCTAAACGTGGCCCAGAGTTTACTTGGGAACGTGAAGATCAGATGAAAACGAAATATCCGCATCTATTCACACAAGTTTCCTCTAAATAAATTTCGGGACGAAATTTCCTGAAGTAGGGAAGACTGTGACATCTGTGCTTGTGTAATCATTCTGGAAACTCTGACCAATACAATATTAATAAAACAGTGTGTTTTGATCCCTATGTTTGTCATTTATGTTTGATTTTATGCACGTGTTGATTTTTGATCGATTTTGAACTCTATATCGCTTTCTAGAGAGTTATACGCAAACTGATGCTTAAATACGATAAGTGTAACGCAACAAGCACTCCGAAACATCATCATAAACTTAACATACCTTAAATAACCTTTACATAACTTAGAAATAAGTTTTAAAGGCTTTGGTATGGCAAAAACAAGTTTATTCGCTCTCAGGGACTATTTGCGTCAACTTGCAAAAGTCTGCCATTTCATATGGAACTGTACAGTCCGGAACTTGATCATAAGTTAAACATACCATATATAACCTAAACATGGCTTAGAAATAAGCTTTGATAGGTTCGGTGTGCGAAAACATGCTTATATGATCTTACAGGGACTAAAAGTGTCAAAAACGACGTAAGTTTGCATTTTCGCGCATATCTTACGTTCTGACCACATCTGGACATCCAAAATTTTTGTACACACTAAAATATTTTTATCTTAGTGATTGGCATGATAAAATTTCATTCGTCGCTTAATTTGGATCGTTTTTGCGTTCGTTACGACTTTCGTCGTAATTAACCGAACAACGCGATCGCACGATCAAACGAACCGACATCCGAGATGTTTTTGAGCATGTTTTGAGTTCCCAATACTTTAACCTCATTTTAGAGCCTTGAAATGAGGTTAACGGGGCTTAAACGTGTCAAAATGGGCCGAAATGCAAGTTTCTAAGCTGCAGGGACTAATTTTGACAATCTACCAAAGTTGGCCAGGCGGGGCGCATAAGCCTTAGCCATGTCTTACGCGGGGTGCGTGGGCATGCCAGACAGAAACATTGAATTTGGTCATTTAGCTCGTTTTTGCTGGTTTTGATCTATAGTTTTCAATGCTAGGGGCTGGTTTGTGTGTTCTCCAAGTCCCCCAATCAGTCCTTAACACTTGTATGGCTTGGATCATGCCCTCCTCTCCAAGAAACGATCCTAACGGTTTGCGAAAAACTATATATAGCCCACTCCTTTCACTCATTCATTGCTTATTCCTCTCTTTTCTCCTCTGATATCTGCTTTGGAGCTTCTCAAGCTGATTTGGGACTTGTCTTCTTTGTAGAAAAGATAGCAAGGACTTAAGTGAGCCTTCTTTCATTTCTTTTATTGCTTTTTCTTTATGTTAGTGCAGAAAGTCAAACAGTTTGGCCAACAGTTTGACTTTCGGTTTTGACCATCAATTGGTCAAGTCAAAGTTCAATTGAACTTTGAAACGTGATTGTAATCACGATAGTTATAATCCTTCGTGATTATAGCCGCTGATTACCACGTTAACTAGGTATAGTGTCGAGTCAAAGTTTCGGTCAAAATGCGTTTTAGCATGCATATTACAACGGAACTACTTTAGGGTATCAAAACACTTTGTCTTGATACCAAATCAGTAGGTTAAACATGTTTTGACATGTTTAACTTGACACTATTAGTTTAGTGCTTATTTAGGGTCGTAAGTTAAGCGGTCTAAACAACCGCTTACACTTCCGAACCCGACCCATTTGGTCAATCTTTAGGATCCCACCAAGCTTGGTTAGTGATCATAGTTGCATAGGGAATAACCTCAGAGGTTATACCTTATGATCACATACGATTGGTTAGTAATATGCTTGTTAGCTTGTATGCCCATAGGAAATGACCAAAATGCCCTTTTGAAGCATAAATCCGTATTTTTACTATGTGAACATATTTTTGACTTGTAATCTGATTTAGTAACATGTTTAGGGATAATTGGGCATGTAAGACTTGACATAGCACATAGATAACCATCTGAACATAGTTTTACGCAAACAACGCCTTATAGTAGCTTATGTTACGATAATGTGTTCAAACGGGTCAAAAGCACTTAGGTAGACTTTCCAATCAGAATGTAGGGCCTATTAAATCATACCATATGAGTTCAATTACTCATTTGATTTATAGAACCTCATTCTGTCCTATCTCCCTATTTAGGAGCCGATTTATTAACATAGTTACCTATACTAGGTGCCGGTTGATTATGTGATACTTGGAGCTTAAATTGGTCTTATTCTCAAGACTAATTAGCAATCCCAAGTGAGTACATAGTTCCCCTCTTTTACCGTTTTCAAATATTTTGGGGTGATACACATGTAAATACATGTCTATTTCATGCATTTCATGCTTTTATGACATAAACATGCTAGTTTCACCTAGTACACTTATAGTACATGTTTTCCATTGTGTTTTGCTATGTATGTTAAGCATGCTAGCGCATTGATTTATTACACATTTGTTGCATATGTTTATTTAGCATATGTACACATTGTTTTACATGAACATTTCTTCTAGGCATGTTTTTAGCATTCCTAGTACATGGCTTTCATAGCATGCTTACATTGGTTATGACATTTGGTATGTTAAATCGGGACAATAATACATTCATTAACATTAATCACGCCGCTCAGACTTATGTAATGGTACCATAGGAATTGACAACTCCCGTTTCCGACTTCCTAGGTTTGTTTGGAAGTTCGGAATGACAGAATCCGACTACATAATTTAGATAAACCTTTAATTCGTTTAAGGGTTTGTCGCCACAGTCGCAAGGCTTGAATGTATGCGATTAACATTACTGCATAAATGTTTGTAATCATAAAGCATTGTTTTTCTACAAAACATAACATTTGATTTAAACTTATGTTTATTCAAAAACCTTGTTTTGTACATTTTTACTATGGGGTTGAGTAACTTCTAGTTATTCACCATACATGACCATTTATTACACACTGACATCATTACATAGTTTAAGTAGATGATTTCCTACTTACTATGCATTTCATTAGTTATACATGATACAGTTATACACATGACATTATACATGGTTTATACATAAACATTTTGACATTTAACATGACATTTTGGTTGGTTGGTTATTGATAAGTGACTTAGGTAACAGGGCTATGTGTTATATGATAAAAGCATGGTGGATACGCCGCTGGTACTTCCTATATATAAGTGCTTTTATCGTACCATACATTGTTGCGTTATCTAAACCACTTGGACGAGACATGAAACATTTTTACAAGAACATGACATTGTTTTACAAAGTATACATTTTTATACAAATTCACATCTACTTGGTTATTCATTTAACCATGCATTTTCCTTTCATTATCATTTGATTTTCATATTGATTTTCACATGGTTTTACAAAGGAATACATTTTACAAGGTTCATGACTACATTTTATTAAACACTTCTTTCAAATACAAGTCATGAATCTGCATAAACAAAACCTATGTATCTCACATGCATTTTTATGCTGACGTACCTATTTTTACATGTGTTTTCAGGGGCTAATGCATGATGGTGTTTGTGCTTCACATAGGCGGACTCGGGTCTTAGTGACTTAAAAGACAGTTACTTATGTTATTTAGTTTGAACTTAAAGACAATGTAAACTTTAATCTTAATAATACATAACTTTAATTACCATGGTTGTTGAAACAATAATTCTGTCGCATTCACTCCCCGGCGTTTCCGCCGTGGTTTGTTGTTTTAACGCGGCCGGGGTGTGACATTTCCCCCTTGAATTTGATGGAAATTATGAGTTAGGGTTCAAGAAGGAGAACCCCTTTTTTCTCTATGAATATGTCGACCAGAAACACACACTTGTTTGTGTTTTTGGTGTAAATTTTCTTTATTAATATCTACTTTCAAAGTTGTCCATTTTAGTCCTTCCATTTTTCAAGGTTATAAAAAGTTTAGCCATATCATGTTTCCTTTATTGTTTTAACATCACTTAACTAACTAGGTTGATATTCCTAGTTACTTAGTGGGTTCGGGGAAATCATAACCGTTTTATTTTTTTAAGTCCCGTTAACCCGGGGCTCTTACGAACTTTATCTCTTCAAAAGCTTTTATTATCTTTTTATTAATATTAGGTTTGTTTATTTATTTAAATCCTAATATTTACCGGGTTAATTTTTACCACTAACGGTATTTACCCGTTCATTAATGTTAACGTGGCTTGATTACCAAACCCGTTTTTGGGGTGTTACACCAATGTTGGAAAAAGTGTGTTTTTTCTTCCTTTTGTATTTTCAGGACCAAATGAGCTTAAATGAACAAAAGGAACAAATATTCAGCAAAATCTAACATAAATACAAAGAAAAGGAATAAACGTGGCATGCCCAACCCCTCGACAGCATCTTCCCAAGCAAAAACAAGAGATCAGAAGGCAGACCACGGCCCTGTGCCCAGCGGACACGCGGGTGTGGCAAGATGTCTGCAGAAAATACAAAGTAATAGAAGCTTCTATTCCCAGCATGAGGGCGTGCCCAGCTCAACATGGGTCGTATCCGGGCTTCTATACAGGCTATAAATAGGGGTGCTTGGTTCACTTCAAAGGCATCCCTTGGAAAACCATATCTCTCCCACTTCACCACCACTCCACCACCACTACAACACCCACATCCACCACCATCATCCACCATCCACCTTAGAGTGTGTGTAGTAGTCTCGGGATCCAAGATTGATAGCAAGAGTTCTTGACAATCAAAGGTCATGTTTGCCTAAGTGTTACATCACTTGGTGAAGACAAGCATTTAATGTAATACTTTTGATTTTTAATCTTTTCGCACTTTTTATTTGGTTTTGTATTAATGACTTTAATAACTAGTTTCTTATGTTGAAGGTGAAACTTCCGTATCATTTTTCCGTGGTGTCTTGGCGTTATTTTACTGTTTATATAAAATAAAAGATTTTCACCATTTATATCTCTACGGTCTATATAGAGATATGTTGGCTACCTGGTCGGGGGTTAAGGGAATGGTTTGGTAAGGTTCTTGCTTGTTCAGTGTATAGATCTTGCAAGGACGTAGGTCAAGCTTACTAGGACCTCCTTCAATACCCACTGGTATTGGATGGCGGTGGTGCGAATGGCTTGATCCCCTCATATGTAAACTACTATTAATACATTAACCCGACTACTTGGGATTGTATCACTGCTGACTCAAACCACTTAGCCGAGGGTAACGTCACCTTCAAAAGAGGGGCCTACCACATTACGCATTAATAACTTAATTAATTATCTTTCAATATTCCGACCCTTTATGATTGTACCCTTGCTGACTCAAACCACTGGGTTGAGGGTAACGTCACCTTCAAAAGAGGGGCCTACTACTATAACTAAGATAATCTCTTAAAAAGTGCAAAAGTGCGGAAATCATCAAAGGTTACATTAAAGGCGAGTCGGATCTAAGTGATTCATCTTGTCTATCTGTTTTATTTTATTTTTATTTTTCAGCATTTTAGTTTTTATTTTCATGTTTAAAATCTTTTCTAAAGATTTTGATTTGATTAGACGTTGAGGATAAACTGGTATTAAAAGCTCTTGTGTCCATGGACGACCTCGGTATCTTACCAACGCTATACTACACTCATGATGGGTGCACTTGTCCATATGTGTATTTAGTGTTAGTAGAATATCGTGTTCTATAAATTTAAAACTTGACTAATGTGTTAAAAAGGGTTTAAAATATCAACAAAAACATATAACGCTACACACGCATCAAGCTTTTGGCGCCGCTGCCGGGGACACAAGGATTTTAAGAAAGTTAGGAGTCAATGGCCTAATCGTTTTTCTTATTTTTTTTCTTTTTTTAGGTTTTTTCTAGATTTTTCAGCTTCTGCAGACTGCAGCACGGGGCTGTGCCCAGCATCCTTACTAGCAATTTTTATTTTCTCAGTTACAGAATGGTGAACACGGGGCCGTGTCGGTGCAACACGGGGCTGTGTTGAACTTTCCAGTAACAGGGATCCAGAAAATAATCACTATAACCACGACCACGGGGTCGTGCTCAGCGACCACGGGGCCATGGTGAAACTTCTGACCCAGGCGCCGCACCTGAACTTCCTCCGCCGTGCATGAGCTCCAGTTCCAATAAATACATAAAAGAACCCCTAGATGAACCCGAACGCTTTCTAAGAAAAAGACTTAAAGCTAAAATCCAAGAGAAAGTTTTGGGGGCCCACTTCCCATGGCGGATCAATGTACCCTAATGGATTACCTACGACCCACGGTAGGTGTTGGTGCATAATGTATATCGCCTACGTCATCAGTCGATGTCCTGTCATTGTATGTAATAGGATAGTTTGAAAATGTAAAGTTTATATGTTTGAGTCCAGGTCGCACGACCTGATATGTGAAGGTCAGGTCGCACGAACTAGTGCGCCTATAAATAGGTTAGTTGTGTTCTTCATTTGTGAGATTCTGGAGAAATCTGTAACAGAGTGTTGTCCGATTCTCTCTGTACCAAAATGTATTATATCAATGAAGAACATGTTTAAAGTGACTTTCTACTCTTCTACTCCTGTTCTAACACTGATTGACGGTTTCTAGTCTGATTCCGCCTTTCTAGAAACCAGATCTGACTCTGATTGACTCGTTTTGGACGAATCCTCGATCCTACAAGTGGTATCAGAGCTCAGGATGAGTCAAATCTGTTGATATCAGTGTTTTGAATGGTTTAGAACCATACACTTCTACTCTTTCTTGGATTTTCAGACGAATTCACGGATAAAATGGACTGAATTTCAGATATTATGTGTAAAACACCATTTTGAACAATCATACAAAGTTTCAGACCATAAATCGAACTAAAATTGATCCAAAAATGTCAAAAACTTGAAACTAAGTCTTCAAACGAGGTGAAACTGTCCAAATCGTGTGAAAATGATGTCCAAATCGTGTGAAATTGATCAGATCGTTTGAATTTTTGCCAAACCATTTGAAAATCATGATCAGATCGCATGGATTGGACCAGATCGTGTGAAACTGTGTGACCAGATCGCACGAACTGGTCAGATCGTGTGAAGTTTGTTCAGATCGCACGAGTTGATCAAAAATTTTTGAGTAAACTGCCATTTTGGTCCCTAAGGTTTGGTCATTTTTGCCACTTTAGTCCAAAACTCAAACCTTTTGCATCTGGGTCCCTGTGGTTTCAGTTTTATTGCCATTTTGGTCCAAAAATAAAATCAGGTCATATTTATCTTATAAAATCCTACAATTTTGTCCTTTTCCTCAGGGGCAAATCAGGTCATATTTGTCTTATAAAATCTGGTATTTATTTATAAAAAAGAAATGACCATTTTGCCCCTGCAGAAAAGGAAAAAATAGCAGGATTTTATAAGACAAATATGACCTGATTTCATTTTTGGACCAAAATGGCAATAAAACTGAAACCACAGGGACCCAGATGCAAAAAGTTTGAGTTTTGGACTAAAGTGGCAAAAGTGACCAAACCACAGGGACCAGAATGGCAGTTTACTCAAAAAATTTTTAACTCACCTCGCACGGCTTGGATAGTTCAGATTTGAAATTCAAGTCGCTTGAAACTACAAGTCGTTTGAAAGTTCAGATCGTTTGAGGTCCAGATCGTTTGAAAATCCAGATCGTTTGGAAGTCAGGTTGCTTGAAATTGTGATTTTTGAAAACTTAAAATTTTTTCGAAACATTTTTCAAAGTATAAAATGGACAATCAAGAGTTTTACAATGCGTTTTTCGGAGGAGGTATGACAGCTCAAACTCCAGCAAGTATAGCCCAGAATGTGAATATGGAGAACGAGCTAGGAACCATGCGAAAACCACCGAAACTGCTCAACATTGAAGATTATTCAGGGTGGCAGGATAGATTTCGCACGTGGGTTCAGGCGAATCACCTCGAATGCAGGCTGAAAGTTGAAACAAAATGTGTAGTTCCTACGAATGATGCTGGACTTCCGAAAACACTTAACACGTTAACTTCGGCTGAACAAGAACACTTTAAAGCCGAGAAGAAGATGGTCAGTATATTGCAACAGGCAATTAAGGAAGACATTTTGGTACTGTTACAGCATCAGGGTGACGCGCAATCTATTTGGAACGCTCTTAAAATCAAATTTATTGGGAGTGTTGCAATGATCAAAAGCAAAAAGGCGTTACTGAAAAAAAAATTCGACATATTTACTGCTCTCAGTGGAGAATCAACGAAAGAGTTGATTGAGAGGTACTATCACTTGGTAGTGGAGATGAAACGTTTGAATATGGATAAACCAGACGAAGAGTGGGTTGATAAGTTGGCTGATGCATTACCACATGAAGAGTGGGGTACGTTCATATTGGTTTTGAAGAACAACTTGGAATACGTGGGTTTCAATTTGAGTACGTTTATCGAGAGAATTGAGGCTCATGAGCTTGAACTTCGGAAGATGGGGAAAATGAAATCTGCAAATGTACAGCAAGAAGTTCAGCTTTGTTACAAAGGAAACTCATCTGCCACATCTGCTCTGAGTCCAAAAATTCAAACGACATTCAGTGCAGATTCTTCATCGGGAGTACCTTAAAGCACGTCTAATAACAACTTTTCACCGTTTTCAAATTACGAACCGAATTCTAAGGTTCAGAGTTCTCAAGAACAAGTTTCTTCTCAAAGTTCTTTAGGTTCGAACAATCAGAGTTATAGTCATGGGATATTGTGCAATATCGCTGTTAATATCAAAAACGGTCAAGATTTTACCGAGACAGCCGCAAAGCAGCATATAGCACTTCTAGCTTCTGTACTTGAGTCTTACGAGAGTCTAGTAGCCGGACGAATTGGTAATCTAGACATGACTAAAGAAGATTACGATCAAATTGATCCCGAGGAACTAGAACTCATTGACATAAAATTGGGTATGGCGAGCATTGTGAGAAGAGCTCAGAGGTTCATGGAAATTACAGGAAGAAGTAGTCTTGCAGGTCCTGATCCAAAACTTGGATTCGACAAATCGAAGGTGACTTGCTTCAAGTGTGAAGAGAAGGGGCACTTCAAACGCGAATGTCCAAACAGAGAAGTTAATAACCACTAGAATCCATTCGCAAATGATTATTACCAACAGGCCATCTATCATAAAAACAGTCAACAACCATTCAATCCACGACCTCAAATCGAGAACAGTCAATCCAAACATACAGAAAAAGCTCTTTCAGTGAATCAAGATGACGAAAAGATTCTAGAAGGCTTCAGTTGGGATAAGTACATTCCAGGAGGTGGTCTTGCAATGATGGCTGAAATTACTGAAGAACCGGAACCGGAAATCGAGGAATGTGTTCCTGAAGTTGAAGAAGTCAGTGAAGTGGTGAATGAAGAAAGTTTTATTGATCTAGAAGAGGAGGCAGCAACGGTCTACTATTATCAGTTTGAACAGGAGGTTATTACTAATGCATTTAAATCTATAATGCCAGCTAATGTGTTTGATTCTTTTGCAGGTTTCTTTTGTGAACTAACTACGGGTTTTTGCCCACAGTACGAAGTTGAACAAACTCCGGTTCAAGAGATCATTGATGTCTCAAAGGAAATGAATGAAGAGACGTTGAAAGAAATAGCAGACAAAGCTCTTATGGTCAAGCTGCAAGAAGTAGAACAAACTAAAACACCTTCTGATAACAATGAGACCAAAGATGCAACTCAAGAGTCAATGTCAGTTGAAAAGGAGTCAATTATCGAGACTTGTGATACATATGAATCAGGAGAGAAGTCCGAGTCTGATGACAAATCAGAAAATGTGAAGTCCGAATCCGGAGAGAAATCTGAGTCTGAGTCCGGAAAGTTTGGTAAATCAGAAAGTAAAAATGATAAACAAGAAAATGTTTTTGAAAAAGGTGATCAAATTCTTGAAAAGCCATGCGAAAACTGTTTAAAACCATGCATGGATTGTCTTGAAAAAGAGAAACAGTTTCAAGAGTTGAAAAAGTTTAACGATAAATTAAAATTTGATTTTAATGATGTTAAAGAAGCTTATGAGACTTTGTCATGATCAATTAAAATGATTCACACTGAAAGTAAACAAAATGATAAAATTGCTAATTTGCTCAAAGCTACGGTCATGGAAAAGAAAATGTCGATTAACATCCATCTGGACACAATCACATCTCTAAAGAAGGAACTTGAACTAATGCGCATTGAGACAGAAAGAGTCGACAAAAAGTTGATCAGTTATCTATCATCTTCATATGTGATTGATCAGATCGTTCCTCAACAAACTGATTTCAAAAATGTTCCAACCCCAATGTGGAATCATTATTCTCAGAAATATCCAGACGGGGTGGAGGAGGCATTGAATCTCAAACTGAGAACAGAAGAGAATGAGTTACCGGAAAACATAGATGTTACATTCTCTCCGTCTGACACCGACAACGAGTCACAACTGATTAAAACAGTTGTAGACCAAGTGTTGGATGAAGAAAATGATAACATTGATTTCGAAACGGTTAAAACTCATTTTCAGAATTCTAGTTCAGATTCTGAAGATGACAGAAACTTTCTTGATAAGTTTATACCAAAATCAGATAAAGTTTTGGATGACAATTCGATCATTGTGGTTTACACGATGACCGGAACTGACAAACTATATACTGATTTTGAGTACCCGATTCAGAATGCGAACCTGGAAAATGTTGAAAAAGTTTTTAAACTCGTGGAAATTGATATCTCAGAAGTTAACAACAATTCGTTCCTTTCAAAACCGAAAATATCTTTTGTTAAACAACAACCGACAAACAGCCCGGGAAAGAAAAATGAATGGGTGGGTAACAATGGTAATAACAAGAGACATGGTAATAATTACAAAAAGAAAGGTGTTGGTTTTGAGAAGCAAATGGCTAAGAAAGAAGTTAAACCAAAAGAAAAATTGAGTGAAGTGTCTGTGGCTGGTAATAATACAGAAGTCGAAAAGGATTATATCTTTAGTAAGCAAGTAATTGACGATTTTATGGCAGCCAAAAAGATAAAAGACGAGACCAACAGATCCACTTTTGTTGAATATGACAAAAGAATCTGTTATCGATGCAATGAGATCGGTCATATGGCCAAACAATGTGTTAAAAAGATAATAAAACCTGCTTTCCATAAACCAAAACCAAAAATTTCAAAAGATGTTAAGGGAAAATCACCTATGGTATCCCTTGTGCGTATTCTTAAACGCGGTGAATCATTGATATCAGAGGACAAACCAAAATCAACTTTTGAAATTGGTAAATCTTCAAAATCACGAAAGACTTCAAAGAGTTATCCAAAAACAAAGACTTCCCAAAGTCAATCATGGGTGGAAAAACCAAAACAATCTTTTGAGGAAAAGAAAATGGAAGAAGTTTTAAAATCTGAACCAAAAATCTGTGCAACCACCGATGAGAAAATTGAATTTGAGTTAGATAAGTTGATTAAAGAATTCCCACCTATCAAGGAAGGAGCTCTAAAATCAAAACGAGAATCTGATATTCCAAATGTTGTTTTTAACATTCCAAAAGTTGACAAAGTAGCTCATGATATTGTCTTTGGTAGTATACCAAATGTTGAAAAATCTTGGGCATCATTGTTTAAGTAAATGTCTTTTGATGTGTGTAGGGGCTTCCAAGGTCTATCATTTCTAAATGGATAATGGATAGCGGCGCCTCACGGCACATGACAGGAATGTTAGTACTGCTATACGACGTCAAATCAATCAATGGAGGATATGTCGGGTTTGCTGGAACTCAAGGTAGAAGAATTGTTGGAGAAGGAATACTTACTAACGAAATTGTATCTTTCGATAAAGTGAACTACATTGCTGAGTTAGAAAATAATCTGTTGAGCATCTCTCAGATTTGTGATAAGTCATTTACTGTTCAGTTTACAAAAGATGAATGTCTGATTCTCAAACCAGGGTTTAAAATACCAGAAGAAATGGTGTTGATGCGCGCTCCTCATGAAAACGATCTTTATGTATTAGACATGAGTGTTGCAACAACGTCAGATAAAAAGGCTCAATGCTTTGTGAGTAAGACGAAGGCGACTGAGAAAGAATCCATCATGTGGCATCGTAAAATGGGGCATATTCACTTGAGAAAGATGAACTTTCTAGTTCATAATGATCTTGTAGAAGGCGTTAATTTGAAAAGCTTCCATCTTAACGATGACTGTATTGAATGAAAAAAGGGAGGCAAACGAAGAAATCGCACCCGAAAAAGCTCTTGAACTCCATCAGATTACCCCTCGAAAGACTCCATGTGGATCTTTTCGGACCGGTAAATGTGAAAAGCATAAGTGGAGATCTATATTGTTTAGTTGTTACTGATGACGTTACAAGATTCTCATGGGTGATGTTTCTAGAAAGAAAAGACGAAATGTTTGATTCTTTGATGAGACTATTCAAAAAGATGGAAAATCTTTACAAATTGCCGATTAGACGTATTCGAAGCGACAATGGCACATAATTCAAGAACAACCGTATGCTCGAATTCTGCAACGATAAGGGCATTCTTCATGAGTTCAGCGCACCGTATACTCCTCAACAAAACCGTGTTGCAGAAAGAAAAAATCGTGCGTTGATCGAAACAGCTCGTACCATGCTAGCAGATTCGAAATTACCGGTATATTTTTGGAGTGAAGTAGTTGCCACGGCATGTTACACGCTCAATCGCGTTCTTACGGTGAAGAAGATATGCTAGTCCGTTGAAGAGAGTTTTTGTTCCGAGTTTGGGAAAGATCATACAAGTTCAACACGTTGACTGTCGACAATTTACCGCTCCGACTCAACTTCCCGGAAACATGTTGCTATTTGATTACGAAAATCTTTGGGAGTCATTCCATCTACCGACAAAGCCGAATGAGGAGGAACTGGCATTCTTATACCAACAACAGCAGTCTCTTTCACAAGAACAAGTGCCGAGACCGTTGGTGGTTTCCTCGCCCACCGTGGGTTCAAATGATCATGAGGCTGGTCCTAGTGGAACTGCACATGTACCCCCAGAAGAAACAGCTCCAATATTTGATCAATCTGACGACTCAGAATCAGAAATCGATTCGATTTATGACTAGGAACCAAATATTGCAACTTCAAATGCTGTTGATCACATGTGATCAGAATATAACAAATTTGCAATCGGAAGTGAGCGTACCAGATACAGTCATGCCAAGAACATTATCTTACCATCCATCAGAGCAAATCATTGGTGACCTTCAAAGCGGCGTGGAAACCCGCGAACAAATACCCAAAGGCTTTACATGTTTTTACTCCTCTATAGCACCTTTACAAGAAGAATTCTCATTAAAATGTTTTATCTCACAGGTAGAGCCAAAAACTTACAAAGAAGCATTAACCGAAGAGAGTTGGGTAAATGCAATGCAAGAAGTGTTACAACAGTTTGAAAAGCTTGGAGTGTGGAGGTTGGTTGATCTCCTGGCAGATCAAAAATTGATCAAGACCAAGTGGATCTTCAAATGTAAAAGAGATGATAGAGGGGTTATTTAGTAAGGAACAAAGCACGATTGGTAGTCCAAGGATTTAGTCAGCAGGAAGGGATTGACTTTACTGAAGTATATGCTCCCGTTGCTCGACTTGAGGCAATTAGAATCTTCTTGGCATTCGCGTCATGGAAGGGATTCAAGGTCTAGCAACTGGATGTCAAATCTGCATTCCTCTACGGAAAGATTAAAGAAGAAGTATACGTCGGTCAACCACCAGGTTTCACCGATCCTGTACACAAAGACAAGGTGTATCTACTCGACAAGGCGTTACACGGATTACACCAGGCCCCTGGAGCCTGGTATGAGACGCTTTCCCAGCATCTGCTGACCAACGGGTTCACCAGAGGGACTGTCGATAGTACCCTGTTCACTAAAGAGGTTGCAGGACATCTTCTGATCGTGCAAATATTTGTTGATGATATAATTTTCGGATCAACGAACGATGAGTTATGTAAAAAGTTTGAGAAGGTCATGAAAAAGAAGTTTGAAATGAGTTCAACGGGGGAGATGAAGTTCTTTCTCGGGCTTCAAGTTGAGCAACTGCCTGATGGAATCTTCATACACCAGACCAAGTATGCGAATGATGTGTTGGACAAATTCAATATGTCCGAATCATCTCCCATATCAACCCCCTAGCTACGAATCATGGCATACGTCGGGATGAAAGTGGTGAGAAAGTGGATGAAACGCTTTATCGGTCAATCATAGGATCGCTAATGTATCTGACAGCATCACGACCGGACATCATGTATCCAACTTGCCTCTGCGCCCAGTACCAGTCAAGTCCTAGAGCATCGCACATGATGATAGTGAAGAGGATCTTACGGTATCTTAAAGGTTGCCCAAGCACCGACTTGTGGTATCCCCGATCCGGTGACTTCTCTCTAACTGGATATTCTGACTCTGACTTCGAGTGCTGTAAGTTGAACGCGAAGTCCACAACTGCTGGTTTCCAGTTCTTTGGAACTCGGCTAATCACTTGGCAGTGTAAGAAACAAACCACAGTCGCTCTCTCGACTTGTGAGGCTGAATACGTTTCAGCTTCCAGTTGTTGTTCCCAGATTCTCTGGATTCAACACCAAATGAGGGACTATGGTTTGCAATTCTTAGACACACCAATATTTGTGGACAACGAGGCAGCCATTAATATCACTAAAAATCCGGTTCAATACTCTAAAACACGACATATTGAGATTCGACATCATTTTATTCATGATTGCTACGAGAAAAAATTGATTTGAATTGATTATATTCACACCGATGATCAGAGAGCTGATTTTTACACAAAACCCTTTGATGAAACAAGATTTAATTATCTTTTAAAATTGAACGGGTTAAAGAAATTGTTTTCTGGGAAGGTGGTAGAGTGTGTGGCCGAGGAGGACGGCGATCAGAAGTGATCTGTGTCTAGTTGTCATGTTTTCTATACAGTTTCTTTACTGCTTTTCATAAAACCAAAAACACAAAAATATGTTTTGATTTTAGGGGGAGAAAGTTTATAGAAAATACAAAAACATGATAAAATTTCAAAAATACAAAAACATTGAAAAATCAAAAATGAGTTTTGTTGTGAAAAAGAGGAAATGATAGTACATCAGTGGACTATCACAACATGCTAGAGAAATGGAAATTCAAAATGATTTTAAACAAGTCTCACTGATGATGTGTCAGTAGACTTCACACGACTAGTAGATTGAATTCGAGATATAAACCTAAATATCAACACTCGCTTATCTCGTGGGGAACATCTCTCGGATATATTGGTAACCCCCGAAATCTTGTTTGAGAGATTGCCTGATTCTGAGATACTATGTCTTTATACTGTTTGATATCTGGGGTATTATACATGGTCTTCTGATATTGCAGAAGCAATGGCCTAGACCTCGTATAATACTTTACGCGCTTTTAAAGCTTACCCTCTGCATAAAAATTGATAAAATACGAAAGATACAAATCAAGTGCAGTTGTAAAGAAGATTCCCAAGGGGAACACACCTAAAGTCGAGCCTTCATCTCTTTGATTGAACGGTAGTTCATACCTGAGCTCTCAAGGTCTCGCACTAACCCGAATACAGATATCAGATTGGTATACTCACCTGTAAGATTGAATCTAGGGAATTTTGATACGGGAGTATATTCTGAGGTGGGACACGCGGATAAGTTAGTTTCTTAAAACACTAATTCGTATCTTGAATCAATTGAAACTTGTGTAGAAGTTTAAGTGGACAACAATACTGACAATCAGTAGTGAATTTGTTTAAGATTTAAAGTTAAATCAAGATCAACGATGTTAGTGATAAGTCTCAAAAACTGATATGATCCTCTTACACAAACTCACAAAAAATGTCTGTAAATATGTTTGTATAGTTTCCTATTTTCTTAAATACAAAAAGATTTGTCATTTCATCTTATTTTCGACAACAAACGTTGGAGATCTGATGTTCAAAGTTCCACAGTGCAAAACATGTCAGATCATATGGGTTGGTTAAGAAAAAGTTTGAGAAAACTGTTGGTAATTGCTCAAAATGTTTAAAAGTTCATTAATTTGAACTTAATTTGTTTCAAAATGTCAGCGAGATCATAATTTGGTCAGCCAAGGTCATTAACTTGGACTTGGCAGGCTAAACAGTTGATGAGGGTCATTAACTTGGACTTGGTTAGCTGAGTGTGTTGGTAAAAAGGTAAAAAGTTAAAAAATTTGAAAATTTGAAAAAATAAAAAAAGGGTACCAACTCGTGCGAACTGGCCAAATCATTTCAAACAAGGCCAGACCGCACGAACTCCTCAAAACGTTTCATACATTCATCTCGCACGAACTGGCTCCTCTATATAAAAGGGAGACCAGATCGCGTGAACATTTCAGTCTCACACCACACCGCATCAAACACATCCTTCAGGCGAACTTGAGCGATTTGAGTGATTCATCGATATTCAAGCCTTAATCCTGTAAACTGTTGTTCGGAATCCTTGTATAAGTTGGTTTGCACAATTTATATCATGGGAAAGGTACTGATTGATGTTAAAACTGATCCAAATCACATGAACTCGTATGAAACGAATGAACAGAATCTTTGAACTTAGATCTAGGCTTGTAAAGTGAATGAAATCGAATAAAAAACACACCAACATGATCGGATTTTGATGTAGAACAGATCTAGGACATCAATTTCATCATAGAAACACGTTTTAATAACCTGTAAATTTACTGTTCATATATGGTTATTCAAACGAAGTGATGATCCAGTCCGCACGAGATGACCAGATCGTTTAGATGTTCCAGACCGTGTGTAATTGGCCAACTCATTTGGGTTCACATCGTTTGAGACTGTTCAGTTCGTTTGAGTTGATCAGATCATATGAGATGGTCAGATCGCTTGAACACTAGATCGTGTGGGACTGATCAGTTCGTTTGAAAACCAGATTGTATGAATGATTATTTTGTTCTGAAAATTGTGCAAAATGTTTAATATGTTTGTTTCTGTTTGTGTTTCAGGCATCGAATGTGGTATTTGAACCATCGCACAATATTTTCTGTGTCTATGATGAAACTCTACCAAAGATGACTGTATTTAAGGAGATTTTTCCGTTTATGAGACGTTTACCAATTCAAAAGGCTTTAACGGATCAGCACAAAGTTTTCAAATCTCATGTTGCTCATTTCTGGAAGAATGCTAAGTATGATGAAGTGAATGATGTGAGTAATTCATGTGTGAGTATAGATGGTGAAGATAAAGAAATCATAATCACAGAACAGCTTGTTCGAGAAGTGTTAGAGTTTCCAGATGATGATAATTCGCCAATAGGATTTCCAGAAAAGATGGTTAAAGGTTGTATGCTGAGAATGGGTTATAACGGTCTGCTGAATAAAGCAAATTATTTGAAAGCTTGTTTTATGAAGCCGTACAAATTCTTTATTCACTCAGTGATTCATGCACTAAGTCACAAAAAGGTGGATACGATGTGATGAAAGATTATCAAATGTGTATGGTGACGACATTGGTACTCAACAAGAAATACAACTTTTCAAGAATTGTTTTTCACTACATGAAAGATAACATTACTTCAGGTAGTAAAAGTTGGGTGTATCCGAGGTTTGTGCAGATGATGCTGGATCATGCCTAGCCGAATCTGGTGAAAGATGAACAAAATAATCTCATGCTCTTGCATCACATGGATAATGAAACGTTAATGCGATTATCCAAATATACAAAGAATTGGCCAGAACCGAAGAAGACAAAGTTTTTTGGATTCATCAAGAGTGATAAGTATGAAGATCCAGATCCAGTTAATCATTTAAAGTGGAGGAATGATGTCGAAATGGAAGAAAAGAGTGCAATTGATGAATTAACGAAGTTAGAAGATTTCTCTGAAACTCGAAATGATTAGTATACAAAAGAAGAAAAAGAAAAGAAGAAAAAAGGTGGAAAGAGAACTCCTACACCAAAAGTTCAAGCTGAAGAAGGATCATCTTCTCAACCACAGAAGAAGCGTAAAAAGAAAGCGGTTGGAACAATGTTGGTTGATGAACCATAAGAAGATGAGACAGAAGCTAATGTTCAAAGAGATCAAGATCAGCTATCTCCTGAAACTGACCAGTTAATGACAGATATTGATGATACTTTGGAAGCTGGGAAATCAGCTAGTAAGAAAGTAGTTGATGATGAAGAGAAGAGTTTATCTGGTTCAGAAGATGATGTTGATGCTGAAGTTGATCGTTGGATCAAAGAAAACTATGATCCAAGAGATAGAGAGAAACAAAAGAAGAGAAAGAGGAGTTCGGGTGACAATGATGATCAAACATATGTTCCACCAGAAAATGTTCAGGTTGTAACATCACCATCTTCTAGAGATAGAAAGAAATCAACTTCAAGAAAATGTGTCGCAACTCCAGCAGCGCGAAGGTTAAAATTCAAGCTGAAAATAAATCCACCAATAGAACCACAATCTTAACCACCATCACCACCACCACAAAATAAACCACCATCACCACCACCACAACAACCATTATCAGAACCTTTACAATCACCACAATCACCATCACAACATCATACTGCATTACCCATTCATGAACAATCTCAAATAACTTCACCTCACATTCAACAAACACCACCAATTCCATAACCACCAGTTTATACTACTCCTGGATCATCTGGTTTTGAAAATTTTCCACCTATTCCAGAGGATATAACTCTTGAAAAGCTTGATGATTTTAGTTTTGTGAATGATGATCTTGTGAAGAAGTTGCAAAAGAAGGTGAACGAGATGTTAAGTGAGAATAAGAAGTTAGAAGAACGTGTCAAGTCTGTTGAATCTAAGAATTCATCTTTGTTGAAAAAGGTTGAGGCTGATCAAGCCGACATAGACATTCTGAAAGTTCGAATAGCTGAATTGGAAGAAGAAAAGGCTCGAAGGGATGAGCAGAATGAATACTTCAAGTTGAAAAATAAAGAGTTAGAAGCCAAGAACGCTAAAAAGGAACATGGAGATTATATGTTAAACAAAGTGTTGGAAGATTTGATTGGTAAGCCAATTGAACAAAGATTTGAAGAGATTGAACTTGCGGAAGTTAGAGCAAGACGTGAAGCTGAAATAGAAGCTGGAATGAAAGATAAGGGTAAAGGTGTTCCAGTTGAAGATGTTGCTCAAGTGACTGAAAGGGCAATTGTTTTGTCTGAGCCAAAATCTCCATCAAGGAATTGTCTATTCCATATCCTTGTCCATTAACTTCAGTACCTGGTGAAGATAATGAAGTAGATGAAGATGATAATCTGAAAGATGATGCAGATGAAGTGTATTATGTTCATAGTGATGATGCTGATGGAAATGATGATGCTGATCAAGGAAATTCTGGTATTAAAGTAACTGAAGCGTCAAAAGATGAAATATTGATGAGTATCTTCAAGACAATGCAAACGAAGAACCAGAAAATGCAGGTGGAAAGGGGGAGCATGGTGATGCTGAAAAAGATGATGAAAATGTTATCAGGGTACAGGTTTGATTCTACGTCTCGAACATAATGTAGAGGAAGGTGAGATATTGCATACTTATAAAGATGATGGTTATTGAAGACGATGAGTTTAACTTAGATTTTGAAGAGGAGTTAAACAAGTTTGATATCAATCATCAACATGAATATGAGTACAAGTATGTTGAAGAAGCTGATAACTATGACAAAGTGAAAGTAGAGGACTGGAGCGATGATGATCAGTCTGAGAATGTTAATGTTGATACTTCTAGTTTTCCAACTCTTGCTGAGTTATTCAGTCAAGCAAATGAGGATGAGCTGAGAAGAAAAGTTGCTGAAAGTGTTAAGAATAAAAGTTTTAAAGAAATGTCGAAAGAAGAACAACGCGAAGAATGAAAGAAGTGGTTCAGGAAGGATACGGAAAGAAAATTCAAAAGACCACCATAGTATTACAAAAGGGATATAGATGTTTCTTTGGGTGATATCATAAGCTGGGGTTACTTGCCACAAGTCAACTCTTATGCAATTAGAAGAGAATTTGGTGTTCAATACTTCCAATATATTCAAGATATAATGTCTCTGCCTTGGTGGGATGTTGAAGAGTTGTCCCAGGTAAGAACTTTATCTTATCCTGTCAGAGTTCATGATATGCCTATGTGGGGCTTGATGAAGTTTGAAGCATTCAAAGAATTCCGACACTGGAAGCCACATTATCCTAAGAAAGTCAAGAGGATGGATCCAGTTACAGGTATTGAAGAAACAATTCTGAAGATCAAGAAGCCCAGGGTTTTGAAGAATATTCCATTGCCAAAGATGGAACAGAATTTTCATGAAGGGTTTATATGTTGGGTTTACAGTTGCATGACGACTGAAGCTGTGATTGAGTACAAAGTTGGAAATGAGATAAGAAATATTTACCTGTATTATCCGATGTGGATAGTTAATTGTTCTGCAAAGGATACTGAATGTTTGTTTATGAACAAGATTGGATACAAAGCAGAAGATAGAGAACAAGCTCTGCAATTTCAGAAAGTTGCTACGATGTGTTTTCAGAAAGGTATAAATTCTGAAAATGTGTGGTTATCAAGCTGGAGTGAGATTGAAAAAGAAGAGTCTATGAAAGCAAAGAAGCTGAAAGAAGAACGTGAAGAGAAAGACAGGATTGCTAGAGCTACATGTGTGCAAAGGCTAGCTAAAGAAGAGCAGAGAGCTGCTAAGGAAAATGAAAAGCTCAGGAAAGCGTTGTTGAAAAAGCCAAAACAAAGAGAAGAATTTTTCAAGTCTTTGTGAAGGAAGTTTTGAAGACAGGCTAACTGAAGACTGTGGCAATATCCAATGGGGAGTTTGTTGGTGCATAATGTCTATCGCCTACGTCATCAGTCAATGTCGTGTCATTGTATGTAATAGGATAGTTTGAAAATGTAAAGTTTATATGTTTGAGTCCAGGTCGCACGACCTGATATGTGAAGGTCAGGTCGTACGAACTGGTGGGCCTATAAATAGGTTAGTTGTGTTCTTCATTTGTGTGATTCTGGAGAAATCTGTAACGAAGTTGATGTGCGTGTAGTGTAATATATTTTTGGTATATATTTTAAGCCCTTTTTACACTTTTTAGCCAAGTTTTAAATTTATAAAACACGATATTTACTAACACTAAACACACATATGGGCAAGTGCACCCATCGTGGACGTAGTATAGTGTTGGTAAGATACTGAGGTCGTCCAAGGACACAAGAGCTTTTAGTACCGGTTTATCCTCAACGTCTAATCAAATCAAAATGTTAGAAAAAAGATTTTTAAACTAAGAAAATAAAACTAACTAAATGCTGAAAAATAAAATAAAAATAAAAACAGATAGACAAGATGAATCACTTGGATCCGACGCGTGTATTAGTATAACCTTTGATTATTTTCGCACTTTTGCACTTGTTTAAGAGATTATCTTAGTTATTGTAGTAGGCCCCTCTTTTGAAGGCGACGTTACCCTCAACCCAGTAGTTTGAGTCAGCAAGGATACAATCCTAAAGGGTAGGATTATTGAAAGATAATGAATTAAGTTATTAATGCAAATTACGGTAGGACCCTCTTTTGGAGGTGACGTTACCATCGACTAAGTAGTCTGAGTCAGCAGGGATACAGTCCTAAATAGCCGGGTTATAGTATTAATAGTAGTTAACTTATGAGGAGGTCAAACAGTTTGGATCCCCGACATCCAATACCTTTGGGTATTGAAGGAGATCCTACTAAATTTGACCCAGGTCCCTTGCAGGACCTCTAAACGCTGAACAAGGGCAAGACTCTTACCAAACCGTTCCCTTAACCCCCGACCAGGTAGCCAACATACCTCCATATAGACCGTGGAGATATGAATGGTGAAAATCTTTTATTTTATATAGACAGTAAAATAATGCCAAGACACCACGGACAAACGATAAGGAAAGTCACCTTCAACATAAGCAACTAGTTATTAAAGTCACTAATACAAAACCAAATAAAAAGTGCAAAAGATTAAAAATAAAAATATTATACTAAACACTTGTCTTCACCAAGTGATGTAAGAGACTTAGGCAAACATGGCCTTGATTGTCAAGAACTCTTACGATCAATCTTGGATCCCGAGACGACTCACACACTCTATGATGGACAATGGATGATGGTGGTGGATGATGGTGTTGTGATGGTGGTGGGTGGTGGATGAAGTGTGAGAGAGGTGGTGTGCCAAGGGATGAGTTGCAATGAAGCCAAGCACTCCTATTTATAGGCTGAACAGAGGCCTGGGCACGGCCCCGTGTCTGCTGGGCACGGCCCCGTGCCTGTCTGACACTATATCTCCTCATTAATTGTAATTCGCAATTACAATTAATGCGCCTGCAGTACTTTGGGCACGCGCCCGTGTTCACTGGGCACGCCCCCATGGTGAGCAATAGAGGCTTCTACATGTTTGTCTTTTCTGCTGCTTCTTGGGCGCGGCCCCGTGCACGCTAAGCACGGGGTGTGTTCAGTCTTCTGCCTTCTCTGTTTTGCTTGGGAGGATGCTGTCGAGGGGTCGGGCAATCCACTTTTGTTCCTTTTCTTGTATTTATGTTATATTTAGCTGCCTTTTTGCTTGTTTTGTTAATTAGAGCTCATTTAATCCTGAAAATACAAAAGGAAGACAAAAACACACTTTTTCCAACATTAGTACTTAAAAAGGGTTAGTTTTATACCTTATTTGATGTAATTTATATGTTGCATTTTACACACATCAAATACCCCCACACTTGAATTTTTGCTTGTCCTCAAGCAAAACTCTTTAATATGTGGCTTACACTCCCAAATAGAATGGGTAGAAGAGAAGGTTTTGGCTTGTCATAGAGTGTCGGGATGTTTCCAAGATTGTTTAGGTTTTATTTTTACTTATTTACAATCCTATTCGTCATGGTTTATTAAAAACTTTTCATAAGGTAAATTATTTATTAAGGCATAACATGCCTTTCTAAAATTCCATTTATATACAAGTTCACTTACCTCACGGGAGAAATCACTCACACTCGGCCGAAGGTGTATTTTTAGTGAATCACTCGAGAGCGGCATGGAACTTATTCCTACCATAAGCTTGCCAAGCAATCAATCCTCCTCCTCTTTAACTCTATACCTTTGTAAATATCAAGAGGAGTTTTTGGGTGAAGGGTTAGGCTTGGGTTAAAGGTGGGTAGTTGGGTTAGTGGTTAGTAGAAAACGGCGAAAGTCGTAAAAAGCGTCGGTTTTCGTAAAACATTTTGTTTTTGTGACTTTTTATTTTAAATGAAGTATTTAGCGAAACAAGCTTTTGTTTGAGGAGCTTTGTTTGCTTATTTCTAACTTTATTGTAATATATATATATATATATATATATATATATATATTAGTCACATGAAAACCGAGCTTGTTACTTAAAATAAAGGGTAAAAATAAAAAGGGTTTTTTTTTTGTGGGTAAAAAGGGTTTTGGGTTAAGAAATGAAAAGGTTTAGGCTCAAAGGGGTTAACTAGGGGGAATTTTTGGGTAGGTGAAAAGAAAAATAAAAATAATGGTGTTGAAAGAAAAAGGGTTAGTCCTAATGCCTACATCATTTACTTACTTGGGTTTAAGTTGGTAAGAACCGGGAATGAATTGTCGTGGCAAGTTCTAGAGTCGTAAGAACCAAGCGGCTATTCACACAAGAAACGAAAAATGAGCATTTAGTTTAAAGATGTATAGTTGTATGCTCTATAAAGGCTCAAAACTCACTTTTGTGGGAATGGGTTTTTGTGTGATCAAGTATATATAATCGGATTTTAACTAAGCTTGTCATGCCGTTTCATAATTTTCTTATGTTGGTTCTTTTTATCACGACGCTATCGGTTGTAAACTTATAAAAATATAACCTTGTTAGTCTTAGAATTCCCAAGTTAAACTTAGACAAGATAAAAAAATGAAAATTTTTGAAAAAAATTTGGGGTGATTAGCGGTTCCAATAGAGTTTTTGTAAGGCTTGTTATTAGGACTTGCAAAATTCAAGGTTTTAGCATCCCCCCCACACTTAAATTACACATTGTCCTCAATGTGTCCCAAAAATAAATTTTTAGGTTGATTGAATGTGTAACATTGTGTTTAAAAGCAAAAAATTATGTTACTGGCAGTCTGGACACGACCCCGTGTTGAGTAGACACGGCCCCGTGTTCAAGTGCCAGTAACGTGAACTTACAGAAGTTGAGCACGGGGGCGTGCTCGCTGGACACGACCCCGTGTCTGACCAAAAATCTGCAGAAATTTGCTAAACAGTAGGTCTGGGCGATGAGCACGGGGGCGTGTCGGCTGGACACGACCCCGTGTGGGAAGTCTGCAAGGCTGAAAAAACAGGTTTCTTCTTCCGGTTTTCCTGTCCTGGCTTTACTGGTGCTAATGATTAGCACTCTAAGTCTCAATTGTACCTGTTTTACCACTAAATACCATACCAAGCAATACCAAACATCCTAAATTACCATAGTTAATCATCCAACCATAAAGTAAAAGGAAAATAAAGCAGAAAATAAGAAGTAGTTAAGGAAAGTAAATTGTCTAACACTTCGGCACGCATGCCGGAAATTGTTTTGATAGATAAAGGGGAACCTTAACCTGTGTGCTTGCCATCAACCCGCTCCTGCTCCTGCAACCTCCTAGTCCATATCCTCATCGCTATCATCACCTCCATCCCCATGACCCGCCATATACTCCTGGATGTTCCCGATGTCGTCTTGGATATCTTTGATGTTTCGTTCGATAGCTTCGACCCGGTGGTATGTATTGTTGGCAAGGTTGTAGGTGTTCCTGGTGCACATGAGGTTTTCCTGCAAAAGATCATGTAAACTTTGAAAGTTAGGAAAACCCCCTCCTTGGGAGGAGGATTGCCCCGGATCACCATGGGGTTGATACTGGTAGTGGGGAGGTGGAGCGTGAAGGACTAGTGCCTCCTGTGGGTTCCTTGCATGGCCTTGCATCCTTTGAAAGCTCACTGATCCGTCTTCCGCCTCATAAAGTAGGTTCATAGCGCGGCAAATGTGATAATCAACTCGTCCCGACCATGGGCTCCTTTCAAAGGACCTAGGAATGCACGTGAAATGCTTAAAGAAGCGGTGCACCCATCCCCCAAAGAAGATAGGGGTTGGTGCACGAGCAAGACGGTTCAGGTGCATGTTTCGAAGCAGGAGATATGGAAGATCGAGGGCCCTTCGGTTGTGGATGCAGTGAAGGACTACCAAATCTTTTAACCCAACAACCCCGCTACTGTCATGTCTTTGGCTGAGAGAGTAAGTGAGGAGCCTATGAATGTAGCGATAGAGGGGATCCCTTAGCTTAGTACTCTTTGTGCTGCTGGGGTTGTAGATTCCTTCACCGATTTGGGCCCATGCGGCTTGGCGCTCATTTTCATCTAGATCTCGTAATCCCCCGGTGTTTTCCTCATTTCCCGATTCTTCTTCCGCATACAGTCCCACTATTGCCCCGAATTGTGCCATAGAGATTGAGTATCTTGTTCCACCACATCGAAAAGCAACCGCTTCATTGTCAAACGGGTCACTTCTTGAAGTGAAGGTGAAAGTACTGTAGAACTCCATAGTACATTGATGTACCGACCGAAGCCGAGTGGTCAAGGCAGCCCTTAGTGGTCCGGTAACAAGGTTGTTGAAACGGTTGAGCTGGTTCACCAAGGTCAATAGGTCTGTGCACGCTTGCCTTGGGTATTCCTCGGGCCTTGTTTGGAGTATCTCATATCTAGCCCTTGCATCGAGTTTTGTGGCATTGAATCTTGTGAACTTTGCCATCTGCAGGAATACATAAAAAGTTAGCGTGAAACGATAAAATTTTCGGTGAAAAACTGCAAACAGTTAGCTGGACACGGCCCCGTGTCTAGCGGACACGACCCCGTGTCCAGGCGTCTGTTACTCAAAAACTTCATTTTTCGACCCGGTCCCCAAAATCTGAAAATTTTTGGCCAAGTAGGTGCGGTTTTCCCCGAAAATGAAACCCCAATTGCCGTTTTTCCCAAAACAACCGGTTTACCCCTTCAATTTTATCTTTTTCGGTTCAAAAACAAGGGTTTGAGGTTTTTGTGAGAAATCGGGCAAATCTATCAACAATACAAGTGTATCTACTTCCTATTACACTAATCTAAACTAATACTAACAGATTACTTCAAAAATTTGAGGTTCGATCCGGATGAACTTCAAGAACCCTAGATTTTTCCCCAAATTTTTGATGTTTAACTACATGCAAGTAACTAATCTAACTACTAATGATGATAGAATCATACCTTGATGTTGTTAGATCTAGAAGTAACGTCGAAAATCTGCAGAAAATCACGTTGGACCAGAGCGTTTTCGGGGAAACGGGGCGTGTGGAATGGTGTAACTGTTATGAAAGAGGGTTTTATCCCCACAGTTGCGTCGACAGGCCCCGTGCCGAGCAAAGTTTTTTTTGTGCTCGTGTGAGTGCCCGTTTTTTTTTCTCTGAAAACATGGTTAGAAAATTTACCGGTTTCGATGTATACTTACTGGTTCGTAACAACATACCAGGTATGGTGTGGATGCTTTTTATTCGTTGACCGTTTGAAGCAAGATCTCTTCCTCCTCATCCTCAATGGATCCTCGATAGAGTTTCAGCCGTTGGCCATTGACTTTAAATGGAATCCCATTTCGAGCTTTAATTTCTACTGCACCGTGAGGAAAAATATGGGTGATGGAAAAAGGTCCTGACCACCTAGATTTTAGTTTACCCGGAAATAATCGAAGTCGAGAATTAAACAACAGGACTTGGTCTCCTACTTGAAATTCATTAGGTTTAATATATTTGTCGTGTAAATTTTTCATTCTTTCCTTATAAATTTCAGAGTTAGAGTATGCAAAATTCCTTAGTTCGTCTAATTCATTTATTTGACAAAATCGATTTTTACCTGCAGTCTCTAAGTCTAGGTTTACATTTTTTATTGCCCAGTAGGCTCTGTGGGCTATTTCTACTGGCAAATGACAACTTTTTCCATAGACGAGCTTATATAGGGTTGTGCCTATAGTGGTTTTATAAGCAGTTCGAAAAGCCCATAAAGCATCATCTAGTTTATCAGCCCATTCCTTTTTATTTAAACCTACGGTTTTTTCAAGTATTCGTTTTAAACCTCTGTTAGTCACTTCAGCTTGTCCATTTGTTTGAGGGTGATATGCTGTTGAGACCCGATGATAGACCCCATATCTTGTTAAGATTTTTTCGAGTTGATGATTGCAAAAATGGGTACCCCTATCACTTATCAGAGCTTTTGGTGTTCCAAAACGAGAGAATAATTTTTTCAGAAATTTTACCACTACTCTTCCATCGTTTGTTGGAAGAGCTTCAGCCTCGGCCCATTTAGACAAGTAATCAACCGCCACAAGTATATATTTGTTTCCTCTTGATGGTGGGAAAGGTCCCATGAAATCGAGTCCCCACACATCAAAAATTTCACAAACGAGAATGCCATTTTGAGGCATTTCGTTTTTGGAAGAAATATTACCTGATCTTTGGCAAGCATCACATGTCTTTACAAGATCTTGCGCATCTTTGTAAAGGGTTGGCCAATAAAATCCTGAATCAAATACCTTTCGCGCGGTACTAGCGGCACCATGATGTCCTCCATATGGACCTTCATGACAATGGCGGAGAATTCTTCGTGCTTCGCCACCATGGACACACCTTCGGATGAGTTGGTCAGCACACATTTTGAAAAGATAAGGGTCTTCCCAAAAGTAATGCTTTACATCGGCAAAGAATTTTTTTTCTTTGATGATGTGGCCATCCTTTGGTGACTATACCGCTAGCTAAGTAATTAGTGTAGTCGGCATACCATGGTTCTTGTCTGCTTTCCACCATTTCCAAGGATTCTGTGGGAAATTTTTCGTTGATTGGTTCGTCCCTGGTTGCCTCCAAAGCTGGGTCTTCTAGGCGTGAAAGATGATCTGCAGCAGTGTTTTCTGCTCCTCTTTTGTCTTTGATTTCAATATCAAATTCTTGGAGGATCGGATAGCTGCATGATCTGTATTAAACGTGGTTTTGCGTCTTGCTTCTTGAAAAGGTATCGGATAGCTGCATGATCTGTATAGACTACAGTTTTAGAAAGAACAAGGTAAGAACGGAATTTATCAAAAGCAAATACCACAGCTAGTAACTCTTTTTCAGTAGTTGTGTAATTTTCTTGTGCATCGTTAAGTGTTTTACTAGCATAATAAATTGGGTGGAAATGCTTTTCTTTTCTTTGTCCCAAGACTGCTCCAACAGCAAAGTCACTTGCATCACACATGATTTCGAAAGGAAATTTCCAATCAGGGGCTATCATGATAGGTGCATTGACTAGCATTTCCTTGAGGGTTAGGAATGCTTGATTGCAATTCTTGTCAAAGATGAAGGGTGCATCTTTTTCAAGTAATTTTGTTAGAGGTCTTGAAATTTTTGAAAAGTCCTTGATAAACCTTCTATAAATACCGGCATGCCCTAGGAAACTTCTGATCGCTCTAACGGAGGAGGGTGGAGGTAATCGAGAAATAGTGTCTACTTTTTCTCGATCAACTTCCATTCCTTCGCTTGAGATTTTGTGACCGAGTACTATTCCCTCTGTTACCATAAAATGGCATTTTTCCCAGTTAAGGGCAAGGTTAGTTTCCTCACATCGGGATAGCATTCGTTCGAGGTTATCGAGGCATTAGTCGTATGAATCTCCAAAGATAGAAAAGTCTTCCATGAAGACTTCCATTGTCTTTTCTATCATGTCATGGAAAATGGCCACCATACAACGTTGGAATGTTGCAGGTGCATTACATAGACCGAACGGCATGCGTCGATAAGCAAAAGTTCCGTAGGGGCATGTGAAAGTCGTCTTTTCTTGGTCTTCAGGTGCTATTGGAATTTGAAAGTAACCTGAAAAACCATCCAAGAAACAGTAAAATTTATGACCGGATAGTTGTTCTAACATTTGATCAATGAAGGGCAAAGGAAAGTGATCTTTCTTTGTTGCTTCATTTAGTCGCCTATAGTCTATACAAACTCTCCAACCTGTGACGGTTCTTGTTGGTATTAATTCATTCTTTTCATTAGTTATAACCGTCATACCTCCTTTCTTTGGGACTACTTGGACGGGACTTACCCATGGACTATCGGAGATAGGATAGATTAGTCAGACGTCAAGTAGTTTGATGACTTCATTTTTAACCACTTCTTGCATATTGGGATTTACTCTACGTTGTGGTTGTATTACTGTTTTGTAGTCATCATTCATTAAAATTTTGTGCGTGCACATGGAAGGACTTATTCCTTTGATATCTACAAGCTTTCAAGCGATCGCATTTTTGTGTTTTTTAAGAAGATTAACAAATTTTTCTTTTTCTATGCTACTTAATTTAGACAAAATAATTACAGGTAAATTACCATCTTTGTCTAGAAAAGCATATTCCAAACCTTTCGGGAGTTCTTTGAGCTCAAGGGGTGGGTCTTTAGAAGACACCTTATTTTGTGCCTCATCTAGGTCAAGAACTTTAAAGGTTTGTTCTATGGCGACCTCTTCATCAACAAAGTGGTCAACTTCTTCACTTGTATCGGGTGTCTCATCTTTATCTTCAATTAGGGGGTCATTATTGCCAAAGGGATATTTCATTGAACGCTTAAGATCTATGCTCCTTTTGAATGCCCCTAATTGAAGAGGTAGATTATTAAATTTCCGGTTTTTCAAAGCTTCATGAGTTTTTACAAAAGGTTTTCCCAAGACTAGAGGAGCATCATCGAGGATGACCATTTGATTTGTTTGAACCAAAACATCCTCAACTACACCAATTGATTTTATTACTCTCCGATTGGATAGAAAAATGGGTATTTGAAGTCGAGCAAAATCACTAATACTTAATTTTTCAAAAATGTAGTTAGGCATTAAGTTAACACAAAGATCTTTATCAATGGTGACATTACTAATAAATGAATTTTGAAAGAAACATGGAACCGGTGTAATGTTAATTTCAAAAGGATCTTCTTTTATTAGTGAAGTTTGATCGTTAGTTAACTTAACACTTACCATTTCCTCAATTTTAGTGTTAGTGTTTAAGTCTTTTAAAAACTTAGCATGAGTGGTTACTAAACAATGGTTTTCGAAAGACGGTGACAAGAGATTAATTTCTTCAAAATTAGATTCTTCTTGAATTTTAACATTATCGGCCTCACCACTCTCGTTGTTTAGCTCATGTGTCGGTTTTTCACTTATTTGTTCTTCCATTTTTAATTCTTCAATTATCGTTTCTTACTTTTTTTAATTCTTCTCTTGCGCGGGACTCCTCTTCCCTTGCGCGAGATTCTTTTATGCATCTTTCGATAAATTTGAGTTTTTCTATTATCCTATCGGCTATGTCGGTGATAGAGTAAGGATCAGGATCCTCATGGCTTGATTCCGGTTGTTCGATCCTTGGTTCCTCATAGTACCCATATGAAGAAGATGGTTCATACAATTGTTCTTCATGATAAGTATATGATGGATAAGGGTCGAAACTTTGTTCTTCATAGTACTCATATGAGGTGGGTTGTTCACGCCATGGTTCCTCATAATAAGCGTATGAAAGTGGTGGCTCATATCTTGACTCTTCAAAGTATGAGTATGAAGGCTCATACCTTGGTTCATCAAAATATGAGTATGAGGGAGGAGGTTCATACCTTTGGTCTTCATAGGATGTGTATGAAGTCGATGGCTCGTACCTGTGTTCCTCATAATGGTTGTATGAAGCGGATGGTTGAAACAAGTTACAATATTGTACCGAGTGTGGGTTACCACAATTAGTGCAATAGCCTCTCATATAATCATCCTCCTCATAGGTGTAGTTGTAACCTCCTGAGTATTGATCCATAGGAATCACTCAACAGACCACAACTGAGTCTCGGGACCAGAAAACAAAAATAAAGACGTAAACAGAGGATGGACATGGCCCCGTGTTGGGTGAACACGGCCCCGTGTTTTGGGTCTGTATCTGGGCGTTTTAATTAAAGTTACTGGTCTCGTTGGACACGGGGGCATGTTCAGTGAACACGGCCCCGTGTTCAGACTCTGTATCCGGGTATCTAACTAAAAATATGCAGCACGGGGGCGTGTTCAGTGAGCACGGCCCCGTGTTCAGGCTACTGTAAATGCAAACTAAACTAAAATGCAGAAAAATGTCCGCGCTTTTTGAAAAGGTTTTGAAAAACTGATTAGGCCGTTGATTTTAAGCTTTCTTAAAATCCTTGTGTCCCCGGCAACGGCGCCAAAAATTTGATGTGCGTGTAGTGTAATATATTTTTGGTATATATTTTAAGCCCTTTTTACACTTTTTAACCAAGTTTTAAATTTATAAAACACGATATTTATTAACACTAAACACACATATGGGCAAGTGCACCCATCGTGGACGTAGTATAGTGTTGGTAAGATACCGAGGTCGTCCAAGGACACAAGAGCTTTTAGTACTGGTTTATCCTCAACGTCTAATCAAATCAAAATGTTAGAAAAAAGATTTTTAAACTAAGAAAATAAAACTAACTAAATGCCGAAAAATAAAATAAAAATAAAAACAGATAGACAAGATGAATCACTTGGATCCGACGCGTGTATTAGTATAACCTTTGATTATTTTCGCACTTTTGCACTTGTTTAAGAGATTATCTTAGTTATTGTAGTAGGCCCCTCTTTTGAAGGCGACGTTACCCTCAACCCAGTAGTTTGAGTCAGCAAGGATACAATCCTAAAGGGTTAGATTATTGAAAGATAATGAATTAAGTTATTAATGCAAATTACGGTAGGCCCCTCTTTTGGAGGTGACGTTACCCTCGACTAAGTAGTCTGAGTCAGCAGGGATACAGTCCAAAATAGCCGGGTTATAGTATTAATAGTAGTTAACTTATGAGGGGGTCAAAGAGTTTGGATCCCCGCCATCCAATACCTTTGGGTATTGAAGGAGATCCTACTAAATTTGACCCAGGTCCCTTGCAGGACCTCTAAACGCTGAACAAGGGCAAGACTCTTACCAAACCGTTCCCTTAACCCCCGACCAGGTAGCCAACATACCTCCATATAGACGGTGGAGATATGAATGGTGAAAATCTTTTATTTTATATAGACAGTAAAATAATGCCAAGACACCACGGACAAACGATAAGGAAAAGTCACCTTCAACATAAGCAACTAGTCATTAATACAAAACCAAATAAAAAGTGCAAAAGATTAAAAATAAAAAGTATTATACTAAACACTTGTCTTCACCAAGTGATGTAAGAGACTTAGGCAAACATGGCCTTGATTGTCAAGAACTCTTACGATCAATCTTGGATCCCGAGACGACTCACACACTCTATAATGGACAATGGATGATGGTGGTGGATGATGGTGTTGTGATGGTGGTGGGTGGTGGATGAAGTTTGAGAGAGGTGGTGTGCCAAGGGATGAGTTGCAATGAAGCCAAGCACTCCTATTTATTGTGACACCCCAGGAAAACCAGTGAACGAACGATACAACTTACCTATTTCCCTCAGTGAGTGCATACCAAATTTCGGGACGAAATTTCTTTTTAGTTGGGGATAATGTGACAACTCGTACTTTACCGTCTCTTACATTACGTGTAACTGTTGAACTATTTGTGATTACGTGATTACACTGATTGATTGAATGTTACGTGCTATACGATTTCATGAGAATGTGTATGTTACTACTTGAACCAAATAAGTAATTCAACCTCACAACCTTTTCGGCCCACATGTCCGACTCGAGACCACTAGGTAGCCCAAGTGGGGGTTTCGGCCCACTTCCATTCCATACGTATACATGTTCACCCACACCTTTAGGGTTTTAGTTTCACAACTTTGCAACCAAGAACACACACACACCAAACACCCTCTCGACTCGGAATCAAGGGCTGCCGAACCGAACACTCATCGAGCTTGTGAATCTGAATCCTTCTCTTACTATCTCGGTTAGTGTGTTTTAGATTGTCTTCCTTGATTGATTGATGTTATGATTCGTATATGTGATACTTATATTCATGCAAGTCGGATTGTGTTGATGTATGAAAACCGAATGATGTTTGTTAACCGGATATAGGTTCACATGAATTGGATGGTATGTTATTATGAAACCGATTAGATGTTAACCCGGTTATCATGTCCTGTTGATTGGATTGTCATTTGATAATTGAACCTTAGATGCATATGATCGAGTATGTCAGGTTATTGTTCATATGATTTGGATTAGGGTTCATACGAATTAGTGATATAATTGCTTGTTTGATCGAATATTAGCATGTTGTGAAACTGTTTAGTTGTTGATTGATGATGATCATGAACACGTTTGAATATGGAATGATTATTGATTTGATCTGATTTTCGAAACTGCTAAGTTGTTAGCTGAAATCACGGAATAATTGTTGACTGAATTATGGAAAGTTGTTACAACCGGATTGTCTTGACCAGGGTTGCGAGTCGAGAACTCCTAGTCCCGACTCGAGACCACGACACTCGCACGAACGGCACAACTCGAGACCACCATTTGCGAGTCCGGTTGCGACTCGAGACCGTGTAGTCTCGACCGGACCATGACAAACCGAGACCAGCTCTCTTGCGACTCGAGAACACCCCTGTTGCGACTCGAGATCTCATTCGTTGCGACTCGAGATCTCGACAGCAGCATAACTCGAGACCGACAATACTTGTTATTGGACCTGCACTGTTACAGCCCAACTGTTTGGGCCGAATACTTAGAATTGTTATCTGATTTCTATTGGACTGCTGATACGTATGTGAATTGCCATGATTGCTTTTGTGTACAATACATGTAGAACATACGTGCTATATACGAACCTGACTTGTATAATAACCATGATAGGACGTGGTTGACCACTTACTAGCTTACCTGTACTTTCTGTGTATCTGCCGAGCAACCCAAGGTGAGTTCACACAGCCAAGGCATGGGGTTCCCAGGGTGGGAATGGGATTGGATGTTTATTTCGTGCGTACTTAGTAAATGGAACCTAATGATATGGTCCTCAGGGTGAGGATGGTAAATGATAAGATACGGCTAGACTAGTATACCTACTTGAACTGATCTTCGCACACACGCCAGGGGTTGGCTGCGATATTATGACTGATCTTCGCACACATGCCTCAGGAGGGCTGCGAACTTTACATATTAAACTTCGCACACATGCCAGGGTGGCCAGCGATACAAATATACATAGTCTAGAATACTTGAGAACTTTCCCTAATCTTCGCATACATGCCTAGAGGGCTGCGATACGAACTAATACGATACATGATTAAATGAACGCACGCAATGCTTACTATACCATTACTATTACTGAACTTACTTTCTGTGAACTCGCTCAACTAGTTGTTGACTCTCTGCTGCATGCCTTGCAGGACCTTAGGTACTAATGGAGCTTGCACAAGGAGGAGCAGGTCGTTGTGGGCAAATGGATCGTGATTGCTTATTAAACACTTATGACGTTTCAAACATTAATACTTATGTTGGGTTTTACATTAATGCTTCCGCTACATCTACTTATGTTGGTTTTGATAAACACCTTTCGTATTGATGGATAACTTTTACTATTTAATTACATGTTCAATATGATTGGTGGCTTGATCCTGGTCATGTCACGCCTCCAAGCGGTGGTACTCCGCGTGTGGGATTTTGGGGGTGTGACAGATTGGTATCAGAGCCATTGGTTATAGAGAACTCGGTTTTAATATGGGAAAACGTTTTTTATTAAAACCAGACTATAACTAGAACAGTGCTCTCAACGATCCACAACGACGCTTCGCTCCACGTGCAAGACTCGACATCCTAGGTAATAAGGTTTATGTTTATTGCCTGTTTGCTAGAACTATATAGAACTTTGCTCGCATTACGCTTAGATACACATGACTTTATTAAATGAGAATACCTACATGCTTACGCTTTTCTGTCATCGCCCTACTCGCGAACCATTCTCACTTACGCTACTTTTACAATGAAGATCATGTCTGGACGAATTAACATGACACAAGCCCAGCTAGAGGCTCTCGTTCAAGCTCAAGTTGCTGCGGCACTTGCAGCTGCTCAAGCAGGTAGTATACCCTGCAGTATAGACTCACACTAGGATCTTTAGATCCTACACTCCTAAACTAGCCCTTGTATTTAAACTTTATCCTATTCGTACACAATAGGTCAGCACGCACAGCAACCTGTCTGCACTTTCAAGAACTTCATGGACTGTCGTCCAAGTACTTTCAGCGGCACAGAGGGGGCAGTGGGACTCCTCCACTGGTTTGAGAAGCTAGAGTCAGTTTTCGAGATGTGTGAATGCCCTGAGGCTCGCAGGGTGAAATACGCCACTGGCACGCTAGAAGGAATAGCACTAACTTGGTGGAACGCCCAAGTTCAGATTTTAGGGTTGGCAGCTGCTAACGCCACACCCTGGAACGACTTCAAGGAACTCATTAAGAGGGAATACTGCACGCGTGATGACATCCACAAGTTGGAGAACGAGCTTTATCACTTGAAAATGACGGGGTCAGAGATTGAAGCCTATACAAAGCGGTCAAACGAACTGGCCATTCTGTGTCCAACTATGGTGGACCCTCCAGTGAAGCGCATTGAGTTGTATCTCAAGGGACTTGCGCCAGAGATTCAGAGCCATGTTACGTCGGCTAACCTTGACAACATCCAAGACATCCAGCGTCTTGCTCATCGACTCACAGATCAGGCAGTAGAACAGAACAAGCTGCCCAAACGCGTCAGTGCAACTACTACTCCAGCTGCTACTTCTGCTACACCCAACGACAACAAACGGAAATGGGATGGGGATTCCAGCAGGGGATCAGTTTCCGTTCAGTCTCAAGCACAGCAGCGCAGGACGAATGACTACCAGAATTCGAGTCAGCAATCATCTGGCAGTCAGGGGCAGGGTGGATACCGGGGAGTTCACCCACTATGTAACAAATGTAACAGACACCACAGTGGAAGGTGTCGTAAAGAACGTTGTCAGAGATGTCTCAAGCTAGGGCACGAAGCCAAAGATTGTAGGAGCTCACGACCTGCGAACCAGAATCAGCAACTTCCGCCACCGGTTCCTCAAAATCCACAGCAGCAGCAACCACAGCGTGGAAACCGGGGATGTTTCCAGTGTGGGGCAGAAGGTCATTACAAACGCGATTGCCCTCAGTTGAACCAGAATCAGAACCGCAACAACAACAATAACCAGGGCAACGGGCACAACAATGGTGGGAACAACAACAACAATGGCAACGAGGCAAGGGGTCGAGCTTTCGTGCTAGGACGAGGAGATGCAATGAATGATCCCAATGTGGTTATGGGTAAGTTTCTCCTTGACGATATCTATGTTACTGTTTTATTTGATTCGGGTGCGGATACAAGTTATATGTCCATGAAAATGAGTGAATTGTTAAAACGTACCCCAACACCCCTAACCACCAAACACGTCGTAGAACTAGCTAATGGTAAGAGTTTAGAAGCCACGCAGATAGTCAGGGGTTGTAGTATCGTCTTAGCCGGTCAAGTTTTCTCCATCGACCTTATTCCCATAGTCTTGGGAAGCTTCGACATCGTCATAGGGATGGATTGGTTATCCCAACATCAGGCAGAGATCTTATGCAGCGAGAAGATTATTCGCATTCCTCGTTCTGGTCAAGAACCCCTCGAAGTTCAAGGTGACAAGAGTGGTGCAGTGGTAGGCATCATCTCTTTCTTGAAGGCTCAGAAGTGTCTGCGGAAGGGTCACACCGCAATCTTGGCACTCGTTTCGGATGCATCAGTGAAGGAAAAGAAACTGGAGGATATTCCAGTTGTACGCGACTACCCTCAGGTGTTTCCTGAAGATTTACTTGGCTTACCGCCTCACCGTCAGGTCGAATTTCAAATCGAGCTCGCTCCAGGAGCAGCACCCATAGCTCGCGCACCATATCGAATTTCAATCGTCAGTTAGGATTGACTCCTACACCTCATGTAAACAAACACGTAGTAGAATTAGCTGATGGCAAATCGATTGAAGCTTCACATGTTCTTTTTGGGTGTAAACTCGATTTTTTGGGTCAAGTGTTCGACATTGACCTACTTCCCGTTACTCTTGGAAGCTTCGATGTAGTCGTTGGTATGGACTGGTTGTCTAAGCATCAAGCGGAAATTCTTTGTAAGGAGAAAATCGTACGTATCCCTCTCCTCAGTGGAGAATCTCTGTCGGTTCAAGGTCATCGTAGTGGTGCAATGGTTGGCATCATCTCAGCCATGAATGCTCAGAAGTGTCTACGAAAGGGCTACCCTGCTATTTTAGCAATTGTTACTGGTACCCAGCCTGAAGAAAGGAAAATCGAAGACCTTCCAGTTGTTCGTGAGTTTTCCGATGTATTTCCTGAAGAACTTCCTGCTTTACCTCCACATCGTCAGGTGGAATTCCAGATTGACCTTACACCAAGAGCAGCCCCGATTGCTTGTGCTCCTTGTCGTCTTGCACCAGGAGAGTTGTAAGAACTGTCTAATCAACTCCAAGAACTGTTGGATAGAGGTTTTATCCGACCCAGCTCTTCGCCTTGGGGAGCCCCAGTTCTGTTCGTGAAGAAGAAAGATGGGTCTTTTCGTGTGTGTATAGATTACCGTGAGCTTAACAAAGTGACAGTTAAGAACCGCTATCCTTTGCCACGCATCGACGACCTGTTTGACCAATTGCAAGGGTCAAGTTTTTACTCGAAAATTGATTTAAGATCGGGCTATCATCAGATGAGAGTCCGAGAGGAGGATGTTCAAAAACAACTTTTCGAACGTGGTATGACCATTATGAGTTTCTGGTTATGCCATTCGGGTTGACAAACGCACCGGCGGTTTTCATGGACCTTATGAATTGTGTGTGCAAACCGTATCTTGACGACTTCGTCATTGTGTTTATCGATGACATTTTGATCTATTCTAAGAACAAGGAGGACCACGAGTGACACTTGCGTCTTATCTTGGAAAACTTTTGAGAAAAGAGCAACTCTACGCAAAATTCTCTAAGTGTGACTTCTGGATTCGAGAAGTACACTTCCTTGGCCACATTGTTAACAAAACAGGGATACACGTGGATCCTGCTAAGATTGATGCTATCAGGAATTGCGCGGCACCGAAGAATCCTTCGGAGGTGCGACAATTTCTTGGTCTTGCCGGATACTACCGCAGATTTATTAAAGACTTCTTGAAGATCGCTTAACCTCTCACCGCGTTAACCCAGAAAGGCGTTGTATACTCCTGGGAGACGAAGCAGGAGGATGCTTTCCAGCTCTTGAAACAAAAACTCTGCAGTGCACCAATCTTGTCATGACCTGAAGGTACCGAGGATTTTGTGGTGTATTGTGATGCTTCTATTCAGGGTCTCGGTTGTGTGCTAATGCAACACGAGAAGGTGATAGCATATGCTTCTCGACAGTTGAAGGTCCATGAGAAGAATTACACGACTCACGAATTAGAGTTGGGGGTCGTGGTCTTTACGTTAAAAATCTGGAGGCATTACTTGTAATTTCGTGTAATTTCGTTATGGATTACCATTAAGTTGGGATTTCACTCCTAGCTTAATGGTGTAATTTCGTGCAAAAATAGTTTAAGGTAGAATGAGAGTCGTTTACCAAATTGTGGGTTTCACGCCTTTTTTGGTAAAGTCGTCTCATTTATGTTACGAGTGTCTTCAAAAATCAAAAGTGTATTCATGTTAGCCTTAGGAAAGGCATATAAGTTTAACAAAGAAGAAGAATTGCTAGGAAGCATGTAAGGTAGAATGCAGCAGTTTTAAACAACAAATAAGAGGCAAAGTTCCTAAAACTATAGACTAGGGCAAAGCATTCCTACTTATTCCTAATTCCCTATAGTTATGGCTCTGATACCAATATGTCACACCCCAACCGATGGCGGAAACATCGGGAAGAGACGAAAACGAGATTGCAAGAGACTTCATAACACTATGTGACAATATAATTAGAATTCAACTTTCATAAATATACTAATTGTCATACAAGAATTTAAAGAAAGATAACATTGTTCAACAAAACATAACATCAACTGATAAACCAAATTTAGGTGTGTATCTAAGTCCACCTAGTCTTTGTTCTTCATCGCATCATCATCAAACTATCAACCTGCAACATGTATTAAAATATATCAACAAAAATTTGGTGGCCATACAAGTTTGATTACATAGCATAATATAGACTAAAAAGTTGATCATATCCAACATGAATCATAATATGCGAGTTACTAGTATGCCTAGATTGTGTAACAATATGTTCAAACCCAGGTTCCCAACGCATTTAATTTTGCCTATCCCAAAGTATCGCGCGAGGTTAACATGTTTAACTTAACAATGCCCCAAGTCTCGTGGGCGGTGCGTTAATCCTATAGCGCTATAGTTGTTAAGGTAGGCTAGCAAAGTTAATGAGCATATATCAACACAAATAGTTTAGATGACATACTTGATTAACAAGCATCACACATAGTTTCATGTTTCAACAATGGATAGAGTTTGTTAAAAATAGTTTCAAAGTGAAGTGTAGTTTGTATAGTATACATGTTGCACCCAAAAGTGATTAAAAGGAAAAGGGATCGAGTATGCTCACGGTTTTGCAAGCTTTTCTTCTTGACATCCCACGAGTGATGTTGGTGGATGGATTAGTTTGGAGCACCGTGTCCTTCTACACGAAGAAAACATAGGTGTGTGAGTTTGGGGAAATCGGAAGATTAAAGATTCGGAGTCTAAAATAACATGAAAGTAAACAGAAGAAAATAATCATCTAACACTTATGACACTTGTTCTTGACACTATGAAACTCTAAAAGAGTATTAAATGTTTTCATGGAACAAGGTTCCATTAGAATCGTGACAAGTTGTCAAGTCCTAATATGATGTAATCTACTAGCTTGACGAATGTCCATTAGTTCATCACCAAGAGTTCGATTATTTGGTTGTTACAGAAGTATTACATAGTGTATACAATATCATATATGTCAAGCATGAGGTAGAAGATTTAAGTCTTCATTTAGGCACCTCTAAGTATCATAGAATTTATACATGAGGTAGGAAGAACAAAGCTTCCATTTAGGTACCTCCATTGTTCACCACTACACTTGTTATAAACAACAAGGAAGGTCATGGACTTACAAGAAATAATGAAATATGAACACCTAATCTATGGAAAACATCAAGAAGTGAGTGGATTTTTATGAAAGATAGCCCAAGCTAGTCTAACAATCACACATACATCAAGCTTCAAGCTTGAACACTTCTTGTGGGTAAAACCCTTCTTAAAGTAGAATGTTTGTGAGGTTTTAACCTCTGATTAATCATTTCTCAGCCTTGTTATTAAGCCTAACTAACCATTCAATTGATTATGAGCATTAGGACTGTTGGTGCATTTGATGTCTGTTAACTTCGTCTTTATCGAGTCTTATGTCTAGATAGGATAAACGAACATACAACAGGGTTGAAATTAGGGTTTTATGTGTAAAAGTGGGTAATTCCGCTTGAAAGTGTCCATGTGCATTTCAAGCGAAATCACAAAGTTAATTTCGATTGAAATGAACATTGACGTGTTCAAGCGAAATTACTTATTCCCCTTGAAACAGTCATGTCATGTTCAAGCGGAATCTCCACATCTATATATAGCCATGTTGTTGTGTCATTTGGAGCGAAATCAGGTCATATGTTCTGAGTCGAGGTGCTGTTCGTTTGTCATTTGAACGTATAAAAGCTCAGGATTGATCAATAAAGAGATAATTAGGAAGGAACAAGCTGTGTTGACATCTTTTACATTGATTCCGCCTTTGTACTTGATGATGAACTACTCATACTGACTATTTATGGTCACACGACGGTCCAACAAGTGGTATCAGAGCTAAGGACGAGGAGTTCATACCAATTCAGCTTGATTTCATCGGATTCTCACACTTCTACTCTTTCTTTTCTGATTTGAACGAAATTTAACGGTCAAAATGGCTTAAAACTCACATATATCAAGCGAAACTTAGTTTTAACTAATCCGTAAAAGTATTGGACCTAAATTCAAACTAATTCTGATAAAAACTTGTAATATCGCTTGAAAAAATGATCGATTTGCTGACATCATCTTGATTCCGCTTGAACTAGCTTGTGTAATTTCAAGCGAAATCAGCTTGAAATCAGATTCCGCTTGAAAGCGATTGTCTGATTTCGCTTCAAAATTTGTTTCCGCTTGAAAAATATTATCTGATTCCGCTTGAAATCAGATTCCGCTTGAAAATTCAAGCGAAATAAGTGATTTCGCTTCAGAGTTACTGATTCCGCTTGAAACGGCCATTGATTTCAAACGAAATCAGACTCCGCTTGAGAGTTCAAAAGAAATTAGCTATTCCGCTTGAAAGGACTTGATTGCGTTTGAGTTGTTATTTCGCTTGAAGGCTAATTTCACTTGAAAGCTAATTCCGTTTGAAGCAGTATTCCGCTTGAAAAGTTATTCCACTTGAAAAGCTGATTTTGTTTCAGCTAATTCCGTTTGAATCTGACTTTATCAAAAATTTAAAAAATATTCTAAGTGTTTGTTTGTTTGTTTGCAGGTGATTCTGAGATAATTCAAGGATATAAAATCATGGAAAAAATTATTCCTTTCAGAGACACCAGAACAGCAGTAGAAAAATCAAATGATAGACAACAGAGAGCTCAATACAAAATGATCAGAATTTCTCGTGTATACAGTGAAGCTAAAAAGGCAAAAAGATGGGATGCTAATAGAGAGTGTTACCTTGATCCTGAAGGAAACATTGCTATTGATCCAAAGACTCTTAGTCTTGAAGCTTTCGCTGAGGAATTTGCTGAACTAGAAGAGTCTCAACAGAGAAAATGGTGGGGAGATGGTGAAGAGAAAGAGAAAGATAAAACTTCAAAATGTGAACTTGTGTGCTCAAAGTGTGAAAAATCCAAAGCAGACAATGTCAAACTCTTGAAGGATGTAGAGAGTTTGACATTGGAAAACAAAAGTTTTAAAGAAAATGAAAAACAATTTGAAAATAAAATAAAAATTTTAGAAAATGAAAAATTAAAAATTGAAAAAGATTTTGAAAAGATTAAAATTGAAAATAAAGATGTTTCTTGAATAAAATTAGAAAATAAAGTTTTAAAAGAAAAAGAAACAGATTTTCAAAATCAAATAAAAGTTTTAGAAAATGAAAAATTTGTTTTTGAAGAAAATAAAATTACAAATGAAAAGACAATAAATTCTCATCTTGAGAAAATTACTCAACTTGAAAATGAAGTTGAGTGTGCTAGAAATAAAATCAATGAATTAGAAAAGAAATTGAAAGGCTTTGTGACTTCTTCGTCATTACCAGATCTTGTATGTCCAAAACCGATCAATTCTGTTCCAATAAAGTGACAGTGTCAAAAATTTTGACAAAGTCAAAATTGAAGATTGTGATGACGAATCTGATGAGGAAAAAGAAAAAAAAATGAAAAATGAAAAATCATTTTGGAATTAAAAGAAAAATTTTTAAAAACTACTTTACAATCTACTGAAAGAGGTGAATGCTCAAAGCAAAAACATGTTAAGAAGATTGTAGAACAAAAACAAAATATTAAAAATTCAGAAAAAGTTCAAAATAAAAATAAAAGCTCATCAGTTCAGTCATCCAATCATTATGAAAAATCAAAAATATTGAAAAATCAAAACTCACAAAAAGTCGGTAACCAGTGGTGCAGGTTTGACCACAGTTCTCAAATGCCAAATCAAGGATACAGGAAAGGACATGATTACCACAAGGCAACTCAATGCTATGATCTAAGTGTGTGGTATGAAAATGGTGTATGGTATGAAAGTGGTGAAAGGTATGATAACAGAGTGTGTTACACTTGTGGCTATCAAGGATACATTGCTGTTAACTGCCAAAGCCAGAGATTCGAAACAAGAAGGTGCTATGAATGCCACATCAGAGGCCATATTACAAGAGATTGCCCAATGAGATCAAAGGAAAGATCGAGGGCTGAATCTCAGAAAATGGTGAAGAACTCAGTCGAAAATGAAGAAAAGCCCAAAAGACAGAAAAAGAAAAAGGAGAAAGTGAAATTATCACAGGGGCAGAAAGATCGACTGAGGAAGAAGAGAAAGAAAGTTAAAGAGTATTTGGAAAAGATCTTGTCCTCGGATACAACTGGTAATCCGAGAAAAAGTTCTGATGAATTGCTTTCCTCAACTAGAAAGGCAAGCAAAACGAAATCATCAGATGCAAATCTGAGGACAAAAGGGGTGATAAAGAAAGAAAAATTAACTAATCAAACCAATGAAAAATCAAAGAAAGTTAATTTTCAGACAAATCCTTTATCAAAGTGTTTAAGTATAACAAAGATTGTGAAAAATCATGCACGTCACGAGTTGACAAATATGGAAAGCTTAAACATTGTAGAGATTGGGTTCCAATAAAGAATGGCGATGAATTTGTTTCTGAGAAAACAAAAGAGCCATCTTCTGGCGATGAATTTGTTTCTTCGGAAGCAAAAGAGCCACGTTTTGGCAATGATTCTGACTCATCAAAGTCAGAGGAGCCACAATCAGGCAATGAATCTGACTCGACAAAATCAGAGGTGCCAATAATTGAGGTAAAAACTATCAAACCCAAGAATGGTCAGGCTTGGGTAGATCTTTTACAACGAAAAAACCTGACTTGCCGGAGCTTCCAGGTTGGTAAGTGTGAAGCAGGTATCGGCATCTTTCTTGAGAAATTCACGATAGTGATATTTCGATCTTTCAAGAGGTTAATCAGGGATATTAAATTGTACTTGATTTATCTTTCCGACAAGTGGTTAAAAGAAAACAAGGTGATGAATCCCCAAGTTTGTGAAAAGACAAACAAAACTAATTTTCCGGAAAAACCATTTTTGATTAAAACAAACTTAAGTGTTTTGAAATCATAATGGGAAAATAGTTTGTTGTCAGGGGGAGTTCTGATAGTTTATGCCAAGTGAATGGCGAATTGAAGCGATTTGATATCAGTTTGTCACTTTCCTTGTACAGTTTGTTTTCAAATTTTCCTAGAAAATCAAAATTGAAACATATTTTGATTTTCGGGGGAGAAAAATTTTTAAAAAAATAGAAAATTAAAAAATTTGAAAATACCAAAAACATTGAAAAAGCAAAAATGAGTTTTGTTGAGAATAAGAGGAAATGATAGTAAATCAGTGGACTATCACAGCATGCTAAAGAAGTGAAATGTCAAATGTGATAAACGGTTTCACTAAAGATGTGACGATAGGCTCAGCTAGACTAGTAGATTTGCGATAACGATACAAACATAAATGAAAAAGCCTAGTTCTAGTGGGAAACATGGTTGAAAGCATAGTACTTAGTTTTGTCCTTCGTGATTGGGTACCTACTCAGTAATCGCTGAATGCTAAAAGAGCATAAAAACCGGTCAGTTTGTGAATTTTCACAACTTGCTAAAAAAGTCATTGTGATTGTGCATTTTATTTTGCAAAGATTTAAATTTGTTTTATTTCTTTATTTTGTTAAAGCATTGGATATCCTTTGCGTATACGTAAGTATCAACCTGGATGTTATTGTCTAAACGTTCTGCTTTATATTTCTTGGTGTTTCGTTTAAGCCTTGGATCACCTCTGCGTATACGGAAGTATCGACCTGGTGGTTAAAGCCTAAAGAACTTCAACTTGTTTTATTTTCTTATTTGTTTAAACATTGGACTTTCTCTGCGTATCAAAGGTCGGCCTGATTGTTAATGTTTAAACATTCTACTTTATTTTCACACATATCACAGTTGATAAAAGTTTAAAGGCATTGTTTGAGTTAGTGTATTGCATGATGAGGGGATACCTTAACGTATCAGTAAGCATTTCGAAAGTTTTTTGATTGAGTTTAAGAGGACAACTATATTGTCAATCTATGTGAATCGTTTAGAACGTAAAAAGATTAAAGCTTAACGGTGCTAGTGATTGGTCTCATAAACTGATATGATCCTCTTTCACAAACTCACAAAAAATATTGTCTGTATATATTTCTTTACTGCATTTCTATAAAAAATAAAAATCCAAACATATTGTGTTTTAGTTTAAGTTTTGAAAAATACAAAAAGATTTTTGACAACTGATGTTGGAAAGCGGTTTTTCAAAATTCCAAGTGCTAAACATAATGAATTATATTGGATTGGGAAAGGTTGTTGAAAATCTTTGAATGTTATATACAAATGTTTTGGAAGATTGTATGTTTAGTTAATCAAGGTCATTTACTTGAACTTGATGTAACTAGTCTGTTTGATGAATGAATGATTTCTACCAGTAAGTTTATTAAATCCAACTGTTATAAATTTGTGAAACTTATGTTGAGGTAGAAGATGTGCAGGTCAGTTGAGATAGATCAGCTTAAGGGGGAGTTAATAAGCAAAGAAAGAACTTCATGGCATAGATTGTATAAAGTTTGAACCAGAAAATAAATTCCAGCTTATCGAAAGGGGGAGTTTACATTCTGGATCGACAATCAATTTGAAGTTTGAAGAATGAAGCTGATAGAGGTTAAAGGAGCTTTACAGTGATAGACATTTTGTTTGAACGCAAAGACTGATGACGACTGAAGACTTTGAAGACTTGTCACTGCAGACTTCGTCGACATCCAAGGGGGAGTCTGGCTCTGTTAGTGCAGTTTGTCTGTCAACTTCATCTGGTATCAAGTCTTGCATTATCCGTGGCACGAAGAACGATAGAACAAGAACAAAGACTAAAGACTCAACGCCGAAGGCTTCGTCAACATCCAAGGGGGAGTCTGTTGGTGCATTTGATGTCTGTTAACTTCGTCTTTATCGAGTCTTATGTCTAGATAGGATAAACGAACACACAACAGGGTTGAAATTAGGGTTTTATGTGTAAAAGTGGGTAATTCCGCTTGAAAGTGTCCATGTGCATTTCAAGCGAAATCACAAAGTTAATTCCGCTTGGAATGAACATTGACGTGTTCAAGCGAAATTACTTATTCCGCTTGAAACAGTCATGTCATGTTCAAGCGGAATCTCCACATCTATATATAGCCATGTTGTTGTGTCATTTGGAGCGGAATCAGGTCATATGTTCTGAGTCTAGGTGTTGTCCGTTTGTCATTTGAACGTGTAAAAGCTCAGGATTGATCAATAAAGAGATAATTAGGAAGGAACAAGCTGTGTTGACATCTTTTACATTGATTCCGCCTTAGTACTTGATGATGAACTACTCATACTGACTATTTATGGTCACACGACGGTCCAACAAGGACATAGGTTTGAGATGAGTTAGACTCAAGTTCAACTAAGATTAACAAGTTTAGATGAAAACAGAAACAAACAGTCCACTTCGGAGCCTTTTTGGTGACATTCAAGGGCTTCGTTTTCCATTGAAAACCTCTGGAATTGTTCCTAAGGTTGTTCCAAGCAAGTGGGAAAAAGAATGGATGAAAAACGTTAAGATTTGAGTGAGTTATGCTCACTTGAAGAACTTGCTACACTTCTGTCCGAATTCTGATTTCCAGCAGCTTTGTGATTGATTTAAGAGTGTTATGAGAGTGTTTCTAAAGTGAAAATGGCTTGGGCACGCACTTGGGTTTATATAGGGAAGAGTTAGGTTAGGTTTTAGTTGGGTATTAAATGCTACAGTTCGTTTGAACACAAGACCCCCCCCCCCAAATCAGTGAGCTGAAGGTTCTGATCGCGCAAATGGCACCGTCGCGGGGCGCGACATCGACAGGGGTGTGTTGTCACAGCCCGTGAGGCTGGGTTTTGCTGGAAAAGTTTGTTTTTATTACAATTCAGCCCCTAGACTTCCTCTTTTACATGTTTTAAGGGGTTTTCAAGGTATTTTGAGCATGTTAATCATAGTTAAGGGTATGGAATGTAATTACATCACAAATCACATATAAAACGAGTATAAACATGTATATTTGTCGTAAATAGTGTCGAAATTATATAAGTTTAGCATATAGATTACAAGTTTGCACGTTTGACAACTTTTGCACAAAGTATGAATGAAGTGTCGTATAAATGATGTTTTTGAACGTGTGAACATGTATGAAGTGTATATAACATAAATGTAATGAAAACACGAATTTCATTATGATTCAAGTCTCGGATTTTACATCGAGTAAAATTATACGACGGTTACAAGAATACAAAGTTTCCAAGAATAGAATTATAAACAAGGGTTTCTAAATATAGAAAGTACGAAACAGCAAGGCGTTACACTGGCTGAATACACAACCAATCTCCCATATCTCTGATGTCTTCTTTTCTCTCTAGAACATTCATCTCTTAGGGTTTTCATTGTCTGTTCGAGAGATTCTTGGTCTTGTTTTGATCATATAGTTGATGATCTGCCCCGTTTAAGCTTTGTTTCAATGGTGGTTTGTACCGTTTTTTGTTCTTTGCTTTGCTTGAAGACTTTTGTACCTACTTGGTTATTTTATAAGATATTTGCTCTTCTTGATATCATGTTTTTCACAAACATTATAGTTTTAATTGTGATTTATGAGAGAATTGTTTAACCGTATAATTTTCTCTCTTATATATGATCATCCCTACATAAAAAAGTTTATGTGACTGATTTTGTTACAAAAGTGCTCCATGAGAATTGTGTTTATCATATAAGAAAATATCTTTAAATAATGATTAATGACTTAAAGAGAGATCCTCCAAAATGTAATATAAAAATGATAAAATAGGAGGCTCCACCTCAAATCTCATTTGTTTGTCACTTCTATGTTCCCGAGTTAACTCAACAAGGGAAAAGAAAAAAAGTAAAAGTGAGAAAGAAAAGGAAGAGAAAGGGAAAAAAAATATCTTTCCTCCCATTTCCTTCCAATCGGAAGGAAAGAAAAAATAAAGAATTTAGTTCAGTTTTCCTTTCATTTCCTTCATTAAATCAAACTCGGGAACACGACATGTTTTATTTTCCTTCCTTAAATGAAACTTTGGGACACGAAATATTTTTACTTTCTTTTTGTTTCTTTTCCTTTCCTTCCATTAGTAAACTCTGGAACAGGGTTACGGTAAAGATACCAAGCATAAGGAATATTTGGCCTCAAATACCATAAACATGCTTCGATAAACTCACACAATTTCTATATACGCCCAATTCAGCACAAAGAAATAAGAGTCACATGGAAGTTAATACTCCTCCAGTATGTACCCTAAATCACTTTTTGTTCTTGATGTTGAAACTAGTGCAAAATGTGGTTTTCTAGTTGAATATGAGTCTGATTATACCCTAATGACCCTTTTAATCAAAACCAAAATGAGCTCAAGTTACCTTCTAGTGCTGGCACATCTACTGCGGGTCATGTGATACCGAATTGGAATACGCCTACATCTAGCCATGTTCATGAACAAGATGGGTTAGTTGAGGATATGGAAGATTCGGATGTGGAAAATGAGCATGATTATGGTTTACCCTAGCTTAAAAGGACAGCATTCGAAAACGACTTACTTTGAAGGTTAAGGCGGTTTTTGTCGAAGAGTCGATAAATTGTGAACCGAGAGAATGGGATTACTTTGATGACAAATATGAGTTTTTGGGGGAAAATTAGGTTTATTTTTCATTGATTAATTCTCAAGATACAAAGGGATTAAATAGGAGAAAACATAACCTAGGGTGATTGACTCCCATAATTGGCTCCTCTATTTATGGAGAGGATACAAACAATAAAAAAATAAATAAGAAATCCTATATTCCCCCTCAAGACGAAGCATGCAAATTTGCAATGCCAATCTCGCCAAGTAGAAATTGAAGTTGTTGTTTTGTAAGTCCTTTCGTTTATAAGTCCACTACTTGCATTTTGCTGTTGATATTCATGGGTAAAACTTCTTTGGACTTAACCCATTCACACACAAAATAACAGTCCATTTCAACATGCTTGGTTCTTTCGTGAAAATCTGGGTTATTAGCAATATGTCGAGCTGCTTGGTTGTCACAAAAGAGAAGCGTAGGTCCTGAAATGCAAACATGTAGCTCGCTAAGCAACCAACAAACCCAAAGAACTTTGCTAACCGTAGAAGCCATAGCTCTGTACTCGGCTTCAGCTGAAGATCGTGAGACAACCGATTGCTTCTTGCTTTTCCAAGAGGTAGGAGTTCCACCTAGTAAGAGCAAATAACTGGTACACGAGTGTCTCGTGTAAGGACATCCTAACCAGTCAGAGTCGCAGTATGTAGTCCAAACAGGATCCCCTGCTCGTGAGAGAAGAATACCTTGGCCCGGTGTAGCCTTTAGGTACCTAAGAACATGATCCGCTGCCTCCAAATGATTACGTCTTGGATCAGCTACGAACTGGCTTAGAACATTGACCGAGTAAGTTATATCAGGCCGTGTGGCTTGCAAGTACAAAAGCCGACCAATCAAATGATGGTATTGGTTTGCATCAACAGTTGGTTCATTCTCCCCTTTGTCAAGTTTTAAATCGTGTTCAATGGGAAACGAACTCGGTTTGCGACCTAACTTCCCACAATCCTTTAAGATGTCTAAAACATACTTCCGTTGACTAAGAACCAGACCATCTTGAGTTTTAGCCACCTCTATCCCAAGAAAATACTTTAACGGACCCAGATCTGACACTAAATTCGTTGTTAAGCTGTTTCTTGATTTCTTGAATTTTGGTAAGCCAATTTCCGGTTATAATAACATCGTCCACATAAATTAAGACAACAACCATAATGCTCCCATTTTCATAAATGAATAAGGAGTGATCGGCTTTAGACTATCTAAACTTCAAGCTTAAGAGATTGGTAGTGATCTTGTAATACCAATTTCGTGAAGCTTGTTTCAATCCATATAGGGACTTCCTCAATCGACAAACTCATGTCTCGCCATCTTTAGAGAAGCCTTGAGGAATCTTCATGTAAACTTCTTCATTCAGATCCCCATGGGGGAAGGCGTTGTTATGTCGAGCTGATGAATAACCCAATCCTTCTTTACAGCTACTGCCAGAAGTGTTCAAACTGTAACCAATTTAGCTACAGGAGTGAATGTGTCATGATACTCTATCCCTTCCATCTGAGTGAACCCTTTTGCAACGAGACGGGCCTTGTATCTTTCAACTTCACCGTTAGACTTGAATTTGATTTTATAAACCCATTTTGAGTCTATAGCACGTTTACACTTAGGTAGATCCTCCAAGGTCCAGGTACCATTCTCTTCTAGAGCTTTAATTTCTTTTTGCATAGCTTCACCCCAACGGGGATCCTGTGCAGCTTGTTTGAAGCACTTCGGCTCATCATTGTTGCTAAAGGCCGTTAAAAAGGCCTTATGGTTAGCTAAAAACTTATCGTAGGAAACAAATTAGAGATAGGGTAACGTACCGTGGAGGCGACTTGATTGGATGTGGACGTTGGGTGATTGACCGAAGGGGGAACTTGCACGAAGAAATCCTTTAATTTTGATGGTTGCATTCTTGTACGAGAGGGTCTGTTTTCAGGTTGGGCTTCTTCACCGTTACCTAATCCATTTATTTCTCCCTCAAAATCAGCCCATGCTTCATTGTTTGCTTGGTTTCCTTCAGCCTCATCATGTGCTTCATGTGAGTGACTAGACTCGTCATTGGGCTCGGTTCCATTGGTTTGGTCTTGGTCCATATGCGGACCGTGTGTTCTAGGGCTTTGGTCCTTTGTTTGTGTGATGATTGGGTCATCATGGCAGTGACAATCATGAAACACTATGGGCTCATCGACTTCACCTTCATTTTCCTTTTGAATATTTTTAAAGGGAAAATTTTCTTCATGAAAAATCACATCTCTACTAATTATTATTATCCTAGTTTCAAGATCAAGGATCTTGTAACCTTTAGTTCTAGGAGGATATCCAAGAAAAACACCCGGTTTCCCCCTTTCTTCCAACTTATCTCCTCTCGTGTCTGTGTTTTTAAAATAAGCAAGGCACCCAAAAACCTTTAGAAAATCATAATCCGGTTTCTCATTCCAAAGTAGCTCAAAAGGTGTTTTGTTTTTAATGACTTTGGATGGAAATCTATTAATCACCTATGTTACGGTTAAAATGCATTCCCCCTAAAATATTTTAGGAAGATTTGCACCAAAACCTAAGGCACGAGCCATTTCGAGTAGGTGCCTATGCTTCCTTTCTACTACACCATATTGTGTAGGGGTGTAGGGGCATGTGGTTTCTAACAAAATTCCCTTTTTCATTATAAAATTCAAGCGTTTTTTTTTATGTGAATTCCCCACCATTATCACACCTAAACCGTTTGATCTGTTTCTCGAATTGCACCTCAACCATTTTATGAAAATTTTTAAGACGTTGGCCGGCTTCACTTTTGTATTTAAGGAGAAACGTCCAAACCCCTCTGTTAGTGGATTATGTCCGTTGACTTCGTCTTGTATCAAGTCATAGAATGAGATAGGATAGGATAACCAGTGCTCGAGTTGCTAGAAACGGATTATCAGGAAATTGGTGGTGATTCCGCTTGAAACTGCACAAGGACCATTTCAAGCGAAATCAACATTATGTGATTCCGCTTGAAAGTGAACTTGTCAGTTCAAGCGAAATCAGCCATACTATAAATAGGTGCACTTGGTTATTCATTTGTAAGGTTCGGATCTGAGTAGCGAAGCTCTGCCGGATTGTCTCCAGGTTGTAAATCAGTATCATATCAATATAAGAGACATTTAAATTGAATTGAGCGTCCATTTCATTGATTCCGCCTTTGATTTGGATAAACAACTCTTCTGATCGACTCAGTCGGGTCACACAACGATCCTACAAGTGGTATCAGAGCACAGGAGGAAGAGTTTAGCTCAATTGCATCAGTTCTCTATCTTCTACACCTTCTTTCTCTAGTTGGACAAGATTTCACGGTCAAAATGGAATAAATTTTTCACCAAACATGCTAAACAGTATTCTAACAAAGCGTTGAAAGGTTGAGACCGAAATACTGATTAAAAATGACAAAAATTGGACAGAAAGCTGATTCCGCTTGAACGAACATATTGGTTCCGCTTGAAAAATCTAGCTGATTTCGCTTGAAATCGTGTTTCCGCTTGAAAAGTTTGGGTGATTTCGCTTCAAGTTACTATTCCCTTGAAATTAGCACGTTATTCCGCTTGAATTTGCTATCTCGCTTGAAATATTCATCAGATTCCGCTTCAAGTGTTAATTCCGCTTGAAATCAGTGGTTATTTCACTTGAAGTCAGTATTCCGCTTGAAGTTTGGTTTTGATTTCGCTTGAAGTGATACCCAAGTGATTCCGCTTGAGATTCTGATTTCGCTTCAACGTGTCATCTCAGTGATTTTGCTTGAAGTTCTTATTTCGTTTGAAAGAGGATTTTTCGTGTCGAGATCATTTCACGTCAACCGAGTGTCAGGCTGTTTCAAATTGGTTGATAAATTTTTAAAACTGATTGTGTTTGTTTGTTTGTTTGTTTGTCTCCAGGTGATTGAAGATATACAAATTGTGAGTTTCAAGAAACTGTTTGAAGATGTCGAGCAGCGGTGAAGAATTTTACAACACGTTCTACAATTCCTTTACTTCAGAATCATCCGACAGAAGATCTGAAACAAGAGAATATTCGAAAGAGATTTCAGATAATTTGAAATATGACAATTTGTATGGAAGCCAACAGAAACCACCGAAACTAATGAAGATTGAAGATTATAACTGGTGGAAAAATCGATTTGAGGGTTGGGTAAAAGCATTTGCTCCTGAAAGTTGGTTAAAATTGAAATATGGATATACAGAACCAGTGAAAGAAGGAGGAGAATTAATAGATGAAAAAGAGTTCACAGAAATAGATGTAAAAAATGTTGTAGCTGAATACAAAATGATTACATTGACAAAACAATCAGTGAGAGAAGATATTATTTCACTACTTGAACAAGAGAAAACATCGAAGAGTTTATGGGAAGCTTTAGAGAGAAAATGTGTAGGTACCTCTGAGATTGTGAAAAACAAAAAGAAACTGTTACGTAAAGAATTTGATTTATTTGGTTGTATGAAGAATGAATCTGGTTGTAAAAGACACAAAATCACATACACTCAAGAGGAGTTGGTCGATAAATTGTTTGATTCGTTGCCGAATGAACAAGATTGGCAATACTTTGCCTTGATGTTGAAGAACATAATCAAGTCTGAAGAGTTGACAATGGATTTGCTAATCGAAAGACTAGAAAGCCATGAGTTGAAATCAAGAAATCTAAAGTCAACAATTCAGCCTATCAGCAGAATGTGGAGCTGTATTACAGAGGAGAACTTCCAAAGGCTGGATCCCCAAGAACAGCATTTTCTGCAGAGAGTTCAAATACTGTGAATCGTGAAACTCCTCATAGTGGTATTCACAGTGGATCTTCTTCAACAACTTCAAGTCAATCTGCTTCAAAAATTTACTTTAGTGTAATATTGCAGTGGATCTGAAGAAAGGTCAGAATTTCAGTGAAGAGTCAGCAAAACAACAGATGGTATTCTTAGCATCTGTGCTTGAATCGTATGAGAGCCTTGTGGAAGGCAAGATAGGCAACACCAATCTGACGAAGGAAGACTACGATCAAATAGATCCAGAAGAGATGGAATTGATCGACATCAGGTGGTATATGGCCAGTGCAGTCCGGAGAGCTCAGCGTTTCATGGAGATTACAGGAATAAAGTCTATTGGTGGACCATCTACCAAGTTAGGATTTGACAAGACAAAAGTGACTTGTTTCAAGTGTAAACAGAAAGGTCATTTTAAAAGAGAGTGCCGAAATGCTTATGCTGATGATTCTGAAAATCCATTCAAAGAAGATTATTACAAGAAAGCGATTTATCATCAGAACAAATCAGAACCTCCTAGATTGAAGCAGCCTGAAGAAAAATCAAGAGCTCTGGCAGTTATTCATGACGATGAAGGTTACGACTGGAGTCAAGTTCTTCCTGAACAAGATGCTGTTGGATATGCATTTGTAGCTAATGTTGATCATGATTTATGGTGGATAAGAGATTACGCGAGATGGGAAATTGAAAAATTCAGAGAGCCAAAAGATGGAATGACGAATTGGAATGTTACATGGATCCACAGGGTAATCCGGTTGTTGACCCAACAAAGGTGGATTTTGATGCAGTAACAAATTTGTTTCCAAATCAGGCTACTTTCAACACAAGAAGGCTATCTGATAAAGAACATTTGCCGGATTTGTTGAACAAAATAAAAGAAGTTTGTGAAGCAAGTCTACCAAAGGTGGTAGAAATGAAGAAAAGGAAAGAAGAAGAGTTGAAAAAGCTGGTTGAAGAAATGAAAATTATGGCAAAGAATGATGTAGAAGAGGAACAAAAGATGGAAGAAGAAGAGAAGAAAGAAGAAGTTGAGAAAGCGAAGAAAACTGAAAGTTTGACTGAGGTAAAGATTGAGAATTTGAAGTTTGCTAGTGATGAAGGTGCTGGTGATGAGAAGAAGGAAGAGCTGAAACAGATAGAGGCAGCTGAAAACACCGTTGTGCCAATCACTAAGGTAAATTCTGATTCTAAAATCTTAAAACCGACTGAACAATGCAAGAAATGCATGGAAACATGCAGAGCCTGTATTGAAAAAGATGACATAATTAAAACAAAAGATATTGAAACAAACAAACTTGAAAATGTTTTCAAACTAAAATGTAAAGAAATGATTGAAAAGAAGAAATTTTGAAACTAAAGGTTGAAAAGCTAACACAGAAAGGTCATGATCTTGAAGAAGAAAATAAGATTTTCGAAGAAATGTGTATAGCTAAATGTGTTGGTTGTGTGGAGAAAGATAATAAGTTTCAAGATTTTCAAAAAGAGTATGATAATTTGAAGTGGTCGAGTCAGAGAGTACAAGAGGCTTATGATACTTTGAAGAAACAAGTTAAAAGTTTTGATGAAAGATTGTCTGCAACTTTAACAACCAAAGAGCTGTATGAGAGAAAGTTTAAAGAAAAGCAACTTGAATTAAACAAGTGTGTTGATGAAGTTACTAATCTCAAACAAGTTCTGGCTGAAAAAGAAAAGGTTGTTACCAAACTTCAAAGTTATCATAACTCTTCGTACATTCTCGAACGCATTTTCAACATCACACCAGATGATAAAGATACTAACAAGAATATTAAATGTATTGGTTCAGAGTTTCATCAGGTTCCACCACCATTGAGAAACAATTATACTTTTTATGATGAGGAAAAGGTGGCAAAAGGTTTGAACATAGTTAACCAATTACCTGAAAGTATCGATGTGACTTACTCCAAATCTGATGAAGCTAATGATTCAGAGGTGGTAAGTAAGGTTGTTGAAAGCGTTTTGAAAGATGAGTCAAACAAAGGTAAGTCTGAATCACATGATGAAAATGAGGGAAATTTTCATGATGGCTATCTTAAACAGACAAAATCCGAGAAAAATTTGAATGATGATTCAAAAGGACTGGTTTATACCATGATTGGATCAGACAAATTATTCTTAGATGTTGTATTCCCAATTCAGAATGTGATCTCAGAAAAGGTTGATAAGGTTTTCAAAATGGTTGAAATTGAGAAATCGGAAATTTCAAAATTTGCTGGTAAAGGACGTAAAACTTTTTATAACAAACCTGTTTTTAAAAAGAAAAACATGAAGGCTGGTTTGTGTTATAAGAAGAAACAAAGTTGGAAAAGAAATGAAATGCCAAATTCTCAAACAAAAATGAGTTTTGTTCATGGAACAACGATAGAAGAAGAGAAAGAACTTAAATTTAGACGACAGTCTAATGACGAGTTCTTAGCTCAAAAGAAAAAGCAACAACCACATGTCAAAGATGTGTCCAAGAGAACATATTTTAAATGTGATCAAATTGGACATCTTGCACGAAAGTGTCTAAATCTGAAACCTGTCGATGTTGAGACCAAAAAGAAGCTTGAAAATGTTGAGAAACAAAAATCTGAGAGTGTGAAACAAAGATCAACCAGATTTGATTCAAAACAAACTTGGAGATATAACACAAACAAGTTTGCTTCGAATCAAAATTGGAAATCAAACCAGAATAGGTTCGATTCAAGACAGATCTGGAATTCTCACACACCCAGATTCAGAACAACATAAAGTTGGAAAACATCAGTTGATATGACAGAACCTCAACAGTTTTGGAAACCAAATGTTGTTCAAAAACAAAGTGTTCAAAAAGACTCACATTTTTACAAAAGAGGTACTCCAAAAGGACAGAATTGGAGTGTTAAGAAACAGATGACTTTTGTAAAAAGAAGAAAATGTTGAAGTGAAAATTGATAAAGTCATTGTGAATGATGACAAATAGTTTCCAGCATTAAATGAAAATTATTGTGTTGAATTCCCTAAGGTCCAACAGACCTGGGCTAAATTGTTCAAGTAATTGATTAGTTAAAATGTGCAGGTGCTCATCAAAACCGAAGATTGTGAGAATGGAAGTTGGGGCAGCCTGGCACAGGAAGAGGCTCCTGGACCCTGGTTTGGTTGAACAGGGAGTTTAACATTTTCTGTACATAAACAAACAATATTTCAAAAACCCTAAAATTTGAAAAAAATTTAAAATGAAAAACCAAAAATATGTTTGTTTTTAATTTTGTTCAAAAAATAGAAAATTACAAAAATATGTGTTACTTGAATAGGCCGAAACCCTCACGGCGGAACAAACATGATTATTTTCACAAGATTGAAAAACGGTTTTCAAATTGTCGAAAATCATTGGGTTGTAAATCATGGGGGTATGTTATATTTTCTGTAATTCAGTACACAAAAGACAGAAAATGGATGGCAAGACAAAGCTATCAGTATCAGTTTGTCAAATTTTTTTAATGATTTTGCATTTTAGGGGGAGAAAAGTTTGTCAGAAAATCCAAAAACATTAGAAAATTTGAAAAAGCCAAAAAACATGATAAAATTCAAAAAATTGAGTTTTTGTGTAAAAAGAGGAAATGATAGTACATCAGTAGATAGTTACAGTATGTTAAAGAAATGTAATGATTAAATAAGCGTTAAACAGTCTCATTAATGACATGCCGATAGGTTTTTATACATTTAGTAAAATTTTACGGGATATAAACCTAAATTCAAACTTACTTATTTCGTGGGGAACACTACTTGGATATATAGGTAACCCTTGAAATCTCGTTTGAAAGGTCCCTCTTTCTGAAATACTAGGTCTTTATACTCAGTGATATCTGGGGTATTATTCCGGGACTTCTGCTGAATGGAAGTTCTGACTTAGTCCCCGAATAATACTTTTCGCATTGCTTGAAATATAGCATCGCCCTCAGTACAAAAGATGATGAAACATTGAAAAATGCTAATCATGTGCTGTTGAAGAAAACATTCTCTAAAGGGAACACACCTAAAGTCGAACCGTCATCTCTCTGCTGAACGGAAGGTCATAACCTGAGCTCTCACGGTTTCGCATCTAACCCCTTACAGATATCATCTAGGTAGATTCACCTGTAAGACTGAATATTGGAATCTGGATACGGGAGTATATTCGAGATGTGGGATACATGAATGAGTTTAAGTTCTTAAAACACCTAATTCGTATCCTGAATCAGTTGAAATTTGTGTGAAAATTTAAGTGGATCAGTATATCGACAATCTAAGTGAATTGTTTAATTCTTAATGTGTAACTAAGCTCAATGGTACTTGTGACTTGTCAAAAACTGATATGATCCTCTGACGTGAACTCAAACAAAAATATTGTCTGTAAATATGTTTGTAAATATTTCTTTACTGTTTTATTTTTCAGAAAATCCAAAAAGATTTTGATTTCTGTTTTATTTTCGACAACCGATGTCTGAGATGCTGAGTTTCAAAATCTGAGTATGTTGTTTGTGTTTTTGTAAATAAAACAAGTTCATTAATTTGAAACTTGAAAATCTTTTATAAAAAATCAAAAATAGTTTGTGATATCTCCAAGGTCATTAGTTTGGACTTGGATGATTAATTGTGGGGGATTTGGATTCTTATATTGTTATAGAGCCAGTTTCCGATCCTGTTCGCTAAAACTGCAAAAATCTGTAAGATTGTTGATAGAGGGAGTGTTTTAGAGGGAATTGAATTGCCAGATTACGATTTCTGGAAGCTTAAGATATTGTTACTCATAAACGTATGAGTGTTGCAGGTAAGAGTCCAGACTATGATCCCGACAGCATAGTCTGAGGGGGAGTCTGAAGACGAGCTCAAAGCAAGGGGGAGCTTGTAAACCGGAAAGCTAGGTGTCGATCCCTAAAGCTCGGAAGCTTGATGAAAGGGGGAGCCTGAAGAAGCTAAAGAAAAGATGAAGATTGATGGATGCTTACAGTGTTAGACAATTTGGGAAGAGCATGAAGACTGATCAAGAGTGAAGATGTGTCATGAGAGAGATTAGACACTGAAGACTTCGTCAACATCCAAGGGGGAGTCTGTTAGTGCATTATGTCTGTTGACTTCATCTTGTATCAAGTCATAGAATGAGATAGGATAGGATAACTAGTGCTCGAGTTGCTAGAAAAGGATTATCAGGAAATTGATGGTGATTCCGCTTGAAACTGCACAAGGACCATTTCAAGCAAAATCAACATTATGTGATTCCACTTGAAAGTGAACTTGTCAGTTCAAGTGAAATCAGCCATAGTATAAATAGGTGCACTTGGTTATTCATTTGTAAGGTTCGGATCTGAGTAGCGAAGCTCTGCCGGATTGTCTCCAGGTTGTAAATCAGTATCATATCAATATAAGAGACATTTAAATTGAATTGAGCGTCCGTTTCATTGATTCCGCCTTTGATCCGGATAAACAACTCTTCTGATCGACTCAGTCGGGTCACACAACGATCCTACACCCTCTACTAAAATCGTCAACTATTGTGAGGAAATAGTTGGTCTTTATATATGATGGTACTCGATAACCTCCCCAAATATCACAATGAATTAATTCAAATGGAGCAGTAGTTTTAATAAAACTTGAAGGAAATGGAAGTCTAGTGTGTTTAGCTCTAGCACAAGAATCACAAAAATTACCAAAGTCAACAATACTAGTCTTAAGAAAATCCATTTTAGCAAGCTTTCCGTTTGAAGCATGTCCAAGTCTTCTGTGCCATGTTTCAGCCATGGCCTTTCTTCCTTGAATCATCTTCATTCGATACAGTCCCCCTTGGCATCTACCTGCACCAATCAAGTTCCTCCTCTTTAGTCCCTGCATCACAAATAAATCAGGAAAAACTGATATGGAGCCTTGTAGATCGCGACTGAGGCGACTAACGGAAAGAAGGCTGCATTTAAAATCTGGAATGTAAAGTACTCCATTCACTTTCGCGCCCTCTGGAAGTACATAATCTCCCTTTCCTTTTGTTGGATTCTGTATGCCCAAGACACATATTAAATTGATGTGGCTAGTACGTTATGATCCAAGTCGAGTTATACCCCAAAACAAGCTAGACAAACACTTATAATATTTAGTTATGATATGATCAAACAAATAAATATTAACACTTACAATATTTAGAAATTGGTTTTCTAAATAATTACACTTGAGAAACTAATAAATTATATAGATAATTTATTTTGAGAGAATATTTTATTTTGTTATTTAATGGGTTAAATAACATTTTAAAAGGTTGTACAAGTCTTATAACATGTGGTGTTATAATTTTATAAAAGTTATAAAATTAATCAAGATTTAATTGTTTAAAAGAAAAAATTGAATTTTTTTTAAATAAAAGAGTGGGCCGCCCCCTCTTCCCAAGACCATTTTGGTCCAATGATCATACATGCAATTTGCATGGTTATATGCACTATGATTGGGCAAGATTTGGTGGAAACCTTCTCTCATCCTTTAATTAATTTTGTATGACAAAAATCAATAACACAAGACATAATTTTTCAAGTGCAAGACTTGAATTTCTGTCTCAAAATTTTCGGCCAACATTGTGTTCGTCCAAGAGTTTTTCAAGTTTGATTCAAGTATTCAAATCCTAGCTAAAACAAAACTGTTTGTTGGAAGGCTTGGGGTATACAAGCTTGAGGTCTTCTACACTTGAAGGCAACCGTTCAAGAAGCATCTTCCTTTTATTCCTTTTACTCCAAGAAGGTAGTCTTCTAAACATCCTATGGTTATGTTTGATAGTATGCATGTTCATATATGGATCCGGGTTTTGGGATTTTGCATATAAATGAAATTTATATCTTAAAAGTAACATGTTTTAAATTGTATTTCCACTGCATTTTGATTTTATACGGATGAAATCACTTTGATAAACATGTGAAAATCCCATCAATGGCATCTAGAGCCACTTATATGAGTGCATGCTTAAATAGATTTAAAATTTTCGGGTTTCGGGTTTGGATATAACCCTATGGCCGAAACTTTTAACATGGTTATCCCTTTGTTTTTCAAGATTATTTTTTTACATGCATAAGGGAATCTTGAAAAATTATTTCATATGGATGATTTGTTTGTTTGGACAAAACTTACCTTTTCGTTTTTTTTTTTTTTTTTTGTACATGGCCGAAAATGGTTATAGAATGGAACCATTTTTGCTTCTTGAATTATATGTATATATATATATATGTATATATATATATATTTTGGTGCATATAACCTAGCCATGACCTTGTGTTGAATGATTGTGTTGTGATTTATTTTATTATTATTATTATTATTATTATTATTATTATTATTATTATTATTATTATTATTATTATTATTATTATTATTATTATTATTATTTCAATGGGTTGTAATAATTATTATCTATGTTCTTCCATTTGTAAGATATGTAATTTATTTTTTTTCATTCGACATGTAAAATAAATAGATTAGTTGCATTTTATTTTACTAGAAAAATGTATTAGGATAATTTTATGTAAAAGAAGATGCACACAAAATGCGGTTTTGGTTTTGGCCAATTTCAGGCCTAAAGAACTTCATAGTTCTTAACGGGATTTTAGCCCAATAACCAAAAACACATTTTCGAGGCCCAAAGGAGTTTGGAGCTGAATTTAGAGTCCATTTGGAAGCCCAAAGAAAGTGGAGAAATCACAACACAAGAAGGAGACTTGAAGCATTTGGATGCGGGATCAAGTGGGAGTTCAACGACACATCCCTTGTGTCATTTTTCACCCCTTAGGAAGGACCTTTTGATACACTTGTTTCGGCTAACAAGTGTTGTCAAAATAGTTGGCTATGGTTATGCACCTATTGTTATGTATGTTATGCTTGTGTGGTTGCTTGTTTATGTTGTTTAGATGATATGTCGATATGCATGCTTAACAAACTAATAATCAACAACAAGTTTAAAATTGGTTCTTAACAAAATCATTAAAATGGTTAATAAAATGATTTTAAAATAAAATGGGTTTTATTAAAAGAACCTTGAAAATTGATTTTCACTAAAGTACCATTGATTTGAATGCATGCAAATATATGGTACATAATATTTTCTAAGCTAGAATTTTGAAATATTTAAAAATCCCTTTTATAAAACAAGTCAAATATCCTTTTACACAACACTCGAGCCACTTGGGAACTTGTTTGTGGGATAAAGGTCACCTAACCACATTTGAGGAAACTTGTATGTTCGAGGTGAGATTACCTTGTTTATGGGATAAAGGTCACTTAACCACTTATATGTAAACTCACATGTGTGTGTAAGTTGGACGACTTGATTTGGAAACCATGTGCTTAAAGTCACCGAAGCATGGCGGACAAAGGTGTTGATGGGATTAAACATGCCAACTAAACATAAAGATGTTTAACCGATCCAATATGTCTAGAAATTGCAAAGAGTTGCAATCGTCAAACGTTGACTACCTTGTTAATTTAAATAATGGGATAAAGGTCACCTAACCAATATTTAAATATGACGTTGGATTCTAGATTTTGATTATTAATTGTCTATAAGACGCAAAAGGGTATTAATGATTAAAATATAATAATATCGAAAATACGAAATTGAACTTTGTTAAATTTTGTAGATGGCCGCTAACAATGCAAACCCGATTAACCAAACCGTCCGAAACATATCACTAAGAACCATCCTTGAAAAGGATTGTCTCAACCATAACAACTTCATGGATTGGTTTGGAAATTTGAGAATCGTTCTCAAGCAAGGGAAGATATCCCATGTGTTGGACGATCCTATTCACGATGAACCTAACGTGGAAGCTGTGGAAGCCTACAATGATTGGGTTAAGTATACCGAGGACTCCATGCACGCCTCTTGCCTCATGTTGGGAACTATGATTCCCGAGATTCAAAAGGATTTTGAACATCACAGGGCCTACGACATGATTACCCAATTGAAGGAAATGTCCCTACAACAAGCAAGGGTAGAACGCTTTGAAACTGTTCTGGCGCTTCATGCATGTCGAGTGGAGGAAACCCAATCGGTATCATCTTATGTCCTTAAGATGAAAAGCCACATTGATCGCCTCGAAAGGCTAAATTGTCCCGTCTCTAAAGAGTTAGCTACGGATTTGATCCTCAACTCTTTAACAAAGAAATTTGAGAGCTTTGTGATGAACTACAACATGAATAGATGGGACAAGAGCATTGGTGAACTTCATGCAATACTCAAAACGGCCGAAGCGGGAATGGGCAAAAAGCCTTTACCCGTCCTAGCGATCAATGAGGGAGGCAGCAAGAAATGGCCCCACCCCGACTCTAAAACAAATTATGCTAAAAGAAAGGGGCACGCCAAGGGAAAAGGGAAGGGAAAGGCTAAAGCAGAACCCACCAAACCAAAAGATAAGAAGCAAAAGGTTGCCGTGAACGACCTATGTTTTGAATGTGGTGAGATAGGTCACTGGAAAAGAAATTGTCCAACGTATCTCAAAGAGTTGAAAAACAAGAGGGATGCAGGGCAAACCTCAGGTACTATCTTTATGATACATGTTGAGCTTAATGTTATTTCTTCTAACACATGGGTACTAGATACCGGATGTGGAACTCATATTTGGAATTTGTTGCAGGGGTTCAAAAGAAATAGACATTACAAGAAGGGAGATGCTAGTCTCTTCATGGGCAACGGAGCAAAGGTTGAAGTCGAAGCTCAAGGAGACTACGTTTTAAAGCTTCCAAGTGGTTTGGAAGTGATTTTGAAGAATGTCTTATATGCTCCTAGTTTAACTAGGAACATAATTTCTGTTTCCCTTTTAAAACAATCTGGTTTCAATTTTGAATTTGTTAACTATGACATTTATGTTTCTAAGCATGATGTGTTTTATTTTAAAGCTATGTCTTTAAATGGTATATATGAATTAGATCAAGATAACACATCATATGATAGCTCAATGTACCAAGTAACCAACAAGAAACTCAAAATGGATTTGAGTGATTCCTATCTTTGGCATTGTCGCCTTGGACATATAAACAAGAATCGCATGCAAACACTTCAAAGAAATGGTCTTTTGAAAACGAATGAGATGATTCATTTGATGTATGCAAATCTTGTTTCCAAGGCAAAATGACCAAGACACCCTTTAGTGGAACATTTGAAAGGGCTAAAGACTTATTAGGTATCATACATTCGGATGTATGTGGTCCTTTTAAGCCGATGACTAGGAATGGTGAAAGATACTTCATTACTTTTACCGATGACTATAGTCGTTATGGTTATGTGTATTTACTAAGACACAAAGATGAGGCATTTGAAATGTTCAAAGACTTCAAAAGTGAAATAGAAAATCAACTCAAGAAAATAATCAAAGTCCTTCGCACCGATAGAGGAGGTGAATATCTTAGTGGTGCATTTCAAGATCATCTTAGGAGTTATCTCACAACTTACTCCACCTGGAACACCACAACACAATGGTGTATCCAAAAGGAGAAATCGAACTCTATTAGATATGGTTCGATCTATGATAGCTAGAAGCACATTACCTCTATCATTTTGGGGTTACACTTTGCTCTCCACAGTTCGTATACTAAATATGGCCCCAACCAAGAAATTGGAAAAGACACCTTTTGAAATATGGTATGGAAAGCCTCCATCATGATCATTCTTAAGGGTGTGGGGTTATGAAACTTATGTTAAGCAATACACCCCAAATAAATTGGATGTTCGATCCACTAAATGTATCTTTGTTGGATATCCTAAAGATGATATAGGATATTATTTCTACGATCCAACTGAGCAAAAGGTATTCATTGCTCGAAATGGTAAGTTCTTAGAAGCTAACTTCCTTATGGAAGGGACTAGTGGTAGAACAGTGGAACTATAGGAGGATCAACAACCACAAGACGATACACGTTTGGTTGATACTAGCGCTCAATAAGAGGTTGTTGAAAACGATCAGGAGGATGATCAGTACACACAAAATGTTCGCAGATCTGGTAGAATTAGTAATCCACCTAAAAGATATGGATTTTTCATGGATGAATGCTACGTGGTAGATTCAGATGAACCAACCACATACCATGATGCAATGTCAAAATCCGATTGTGACAAATGGCTTGAGGCCAAGAACATAGAGATGCAATCCATGTATGACAACCAAGTTTGGGAATTGGTTGTGCCACCACTTAACTCCAAAGTAGTTGGAAGTAAGTGGGTTTTCAAAAAGAAAACTGATATGCATAGTAACTTGGATACTTATAAAGCGAGACTTGTAGCAAAAGTTTTCACTCAAACTCAAGGGATTGATTATGATGAGACCTTCTCGCCCGTGGCGATGCTAAAGTCAATCAGGATATTATTTGCCATAGTTGCATATTATGACTATGAGATCTGGCAATTGGATGTCAAAACGGCTTTCCTTAATGGATATCTTGATGAAGATGTCTATATGGTTTAGCCTGAAGGTTTTGTCGATCCAAAACATCCTGACAAAGTATGCAAGTTAAAGAAATCAATCTATGGATTGAAACAAGCATCGAGAAGTTGGAATCACCATTTTGATGAAGAAATTAAGAATTTTGGATTCATCAAGAATGGCGATGAAGCTTGTGTGTATAAGAAGGCTAGTGGGAGCATCATCACTTTCTTAGTACTGTATGTCGATGACATTCTACTGTTTGGAAATGACATTCCAACCATAGAAGGTGTAAAAACTTGGCTTGGAAGTTGTTTTTCCATTAAGGATCTTGGTGAAGTCCCCTACATTTTGGGAATAAAGATCTATAGGGATAGATCAAGGCGCTTGATAGGTTTAAACCAAAGTGCATACATTGACAAAGTTTTGAATAGGTTCCAGAGGTTTTGTACCCATTCAAAAGGGGACAATATTGAACACGTCTCAATGTCCAAGCTCAAAGGATGAGCAAGAAAAAGTGAAAGGAATCTCATATGCGTCTGCTATAGGATCCATCATGTATGCAATGATATGCACTAGACCGGACGTGTCATGCGCCTTGAGCATGACGAGTAGATATAAGCAAAATCCAGGTAACAGTCATTCGAAGGCTGTTAAGTGTATATTAAAATACCTTAGAAGGACTAAGGATATGTTTTTAATATATGGATCTGGTGAGGAGGAACTCGTTGTAAAGGGTTACACAGACGCGAGTTTCCAATCCGATCGAAGTGATTCTCGATCGCAATCGGGGTATGTCTTCATTTTAAATGGAGGAGCCGTCTCTTGGAAGAGCTCAAAACAAGACGTGGTAGCATTGTCCACTACAGAATCAGAATACATCTCCGCTTCATTGGCAGCCCAAGAAGCTGCATGGTTGAAGAAATTCATTGCCGACCTAGGGCCGGTCCCTACCATTCAAGACCCCCTAGAAATCTTTTGTGATAACGAGGGTGCGATTTCTCAAATCAAGGAACCTCGTGCACACCAAAAGACTAGACATATCGAGCGGAGATTCAACTACATAAGGGATGAAGCTGAAAAAGGAAAGATATGTATCAGCTAAGTTTACACCGATCAAAACATTGCGGATCCACTCACGAAGCTCCTTGACCGGGCAAAACATGAGTGTCACGGCCCCCGTGCCCGGTTTGACCTGGTCCAGGAGCCGCGGGACAGAAAACCGGTGGTATTTATTTTTACAGCGGAAGTCTTGACAGGATCGTTTAAACTTTGAAAATGCCCGAGTATTATTTATTTATAATTCGGGATAAGCCCCGTAATATACAGTGGAGGAATTTCATAATTCCTTTATTTTACAAAACATGTTTATTTTTTATTTATTTAAGCCACTACTTCAAGCTTTGAGAGTGCTCCGTAGCACTTGTTTCTGATTCATACTAGGTCACCTGAAACATGTAAAAATATTTTGTCAGCGGGGAAATACTGAGTGAATCATTCAATTTAATAATATGACACATTTGTTATAATATACAGTATTAAGAGCGATTACAATGTTTATATGTCAACCAATTACCCAACAGTATTTGTCACTCGACTCGTTTCTGTGACTATGGTCATATCACCCATTGGCTAACCCGTTGTCCAATGGTGACGATTATCAAGTAATGTATACAAAACCCCATATACTGGCTGTAATTGAAGGCTACAAAGACTTAATCCCTGTAATTATAACTTTGAAACCAAAATATGATTTGGAAAGCAAATTTGGTAAAAAGAGAATGACTCACATTGCAAGTTTAACGGGCAGAGTTTTAGCCTACTGATTAGCCTGATTAACCTAATTCAAATAACAATGCACACGAAAACTAGGTCAGTAACTAATACAGCATTTACGATAACTCACGAGATGAACACCCTCACAACGAATGACAAAGTGCTATACTTAACATCCTGTCGTATTTATGACGAATGACAAAGTATAACCCTAATGCGGGCAGCACTTAAACATCCATTGGATTTGGTTCAATCGATCGGATATTGAATCGTAGCAGCGATCGAGTTATTACCCTGTTTGTTGCGGCAGCGTTTCGTGCGGTGTGTGTGTTTTGTAGTAAACAGCGTATAACTCAGTGCATGAAGCGAGTTTTAACGTCGAAACAAGCAAACAGTTCAAGTTCCAAGCCCCCTATTTATACTCGAAATTGGACCCGCCCGCGAGTCGCGGAGGGATCCCTGGTCCCTGTCGCGTGTCGCGGGCATGCCCCCCTAGCCTAGGGTAGGCATGTCACCTGGGTAGCCCTGCTGAGTCGACGTACAACGAAAATTCGATTCTGACAACGCATTTGGAAGATAAATATCAATTAGGGTTTAGCCCCCTTGCGTTTTAGGGGCCCTGATCCTGATTCTAAATGTTCTGAAAATTTTAGGGTTTATGCAGAATTACTTGGGGGTCTCAATTAGGGTTTCCTAGTGATCAAAATATCAAATAATATAATAATAAATAATGATTTTAGTGAGAGTTGTTACATCCTCCCCACCTTAATAAAAATCTCGTCCTCGAGATTTACTGGAATAGATGAGGATATTTCCACTTCATTTCTGATTCCAGATCCCAGGTGTATTCGGCTCCTCTCTTTGAATCCCATTTTACTCTGACCAATACTAGTCGTTTGTGCTTAAGAAACTTAACCTTTCTGTCTTCAATTTGTAGTGGCTTCTCTACAAATTTCAGTTTTTCATTTACCTCTACATTTTGAAGAGGAACTACTAAGGATTCGTCAGACAGACATTTCTTGAGGTTGGATACATGAAACACGTCATGTACCCCAGCTAATTCGTCTGGTAGTTGTAGGCGATAAGCAACCGGTCCTATTCGTTGGATTACTTGAAATGGTCCTATGTACCTTGGGCTCAGCTTTCCTTTCTTTCCGAATTGTACTACTCCTTTCCAAGGAGAAACTTTCAAGAGTACCTTGTCACCGATTTGAAATTCTAATGGCTTGCGTCGATTGTCTGCATAACTCTTCTGGCGATCTCGAGCCATTTTTAATCTTTCTTTGATTTGAGTTATCTTGTCTGTGGTCTCTTGCACAATTTCAGGTCCTGATAATTGACTTTCTCCTATTTCTGCCCAACAAACTGGAGTTCTACACTTTCGTCCATACAGTGCTTCGAACGGGGCAGCTTCGATGCTTGAATGATAACTATTGTTATAGGAGAATTCAATTAAAGGTAAATGACCGTCCCAGTTTCCACCAAAATCTATTACACATGCCCTGAGCATGTCTTCCATGGTTTGAATCGTTCTTTCACTTTGTCCATCTGTCTGGGGATGATAAGCTGTACTTAAATTTAATCGTGTACCCATGGCTTCTTGGAAACTTGTCCAGAAATGTGAAGTGAAACGACTATCCCTATATGATACAATGGAGAGTGGAACTCCATGTAGGGATACTACTTCATCTACGTATAATTTTGCTAATCTTTCCATGCTGAAAGTTTCTTTCATGGGTAGAAAATGAACTAACTTGGTTAATCGATCTACAATTACCCAAATCGCATCATTACCCTTTCTGGTTTTGGGTAACTTAGTAACAAAATCCATGGTTATTAGTTCCCATTTCCAAACAGGCATTTCTAATTGTTGAAGTAACCCTAAAGGTTTCTGGTGTTCTGCCTTAACTTGTGAACAAGTAAGACACTTAGATATATAACTAGCTATGTCCTTTTTCATACCTATCCACCAGAAATTATTTCTTAAATCTTGGTACATCTTATTATTTCCAGGATGCATAGTATACCTAGATTTATGGGCTTCCTCTAAACTCTTATTCTTAAATCTCCTTGCTTAGGTACCCAAATTCTTTTATTGTGGAATCTCCAAATTTCATCAGCTCCTTGCTCTAAGTCTTTTATTCGTCCCTTCATTTCTTCAGTATCATCCTTGATTGTTGTGTTTTGAACATTCTTTAATTGTTCCATTAAATCTAACTGTAGATTTAATCTAAGTGCACGAACTCGTCTTTGCTTTTCATGGTATTTACGACTTAAGGCATCTGCAACTACATTTGCCTTTCCTTCGTGATATTGAATATGACAGTCGTAGTCGCTTAGAATTTCCATCCATCTTCTTTGCCTCATATTCAGTTCTTTTTGCCCAAATATGTATCTTAAGCTTTTATGATCTGTATAGACAATAAACTTACTTCCATACAGATAATGCCTCCAAATCTTAAGGGAAAAAATTACCGCTCCTAATTCTAGGTCATGAGTCGTATAATTTTCTTCGTGTTTTTTCAATTGTCTTGAGGCATACGCAATTACCTTTTTGTGTTGCATTAACACACATCCTAATCCTAGCATAGAAGCATCGCAGTAGACTTCAAAATCTTTTGTTCCTTCTGTTAATGCTAAGATTGGAGCATTTGTTAACTTTTGCTTTAAAATCCTAAAAGCCTCCTCCTGTCTGGGTCCCCATTCAAATTTCACAGCTTTACAGGTTAGCTTAGTTAATGGGACTGCTATCTTAGAAAAATCTTTAATGAATCGTCTATAATATCCAGCTAATCCTAGAAAACTTCTAACTTCCGTAGCCGATTGCGGGGCCTTCCATTTGGTGATTGCTTCAATCTTGGAGGGATCTACGTGAATTCCTTCGTGATTCACCATGTGTCCTAGAAATTGCACTTCTTGAAGCCAAAATTCACACTTTGAGAATTTGGCGTAAAGTTTTTCCTTTCTTAACAAAGTCAAGAGTGCATGCAAGTGTTCACAATGTTCCTCCTGACTTTTGGACTAAATAAGTATATCGTCGATGAAAACGATTACAAATTTATCCAAATATGGTTTACAGATTCTATTCATCATGTCCATAAATGCTGCTGGAGCATTTGTTAATCCGAAGGGCTTGACTGTAAACTCGTAATGTCCATACCTAGTTCTGAAAGCAGTTTTAGGTATGTCTTCCTCTTGTACCTTCAATTGATGATATCCTGAACGCAAATCTATCTTAGAAAAATATCTAGCTCCTTGCAATTGATCAAAAAGATCATCAATCCTAGGTAATGGGTATCTGTAGGATCGTTTTGAAGACCCGAACGAGTCAATCAGAGGTTTTCTCCTTGAATTCAGGTGCGGAAAACAAGAAAACAAGGTAGAAATAGACTAGATATCACTTTTAACTGTTTTTCTATTGATTTGAAAACAATTACAGCACGTTCTCGGTCCGGCAGCACTTCGGTACGAGATTTGGACAAAAGATTACAACTGAAATCGCCCCAGAGGTATTTATAGACCTCTTGGACCTCTTGGACCGCTTATTGGACATGCCCAATAAGCGGTTCATATATGCGATCCAACCTATAAGCCATACGAGCGGTCCAACATGATCTCCAATAAGCGGTCCAGGACATTGCTGTTCGAGCGGTTCATGTTGTTTGTCCTTCGAGCGGACCAGCTTGTCCGCTCGAGCGACCCAAGCTCCAAATGGTCTTATAAGCGGCCCAACAACTAAAACTATACAATTTACATAATTTCTCGTATAACGTGCCCAGATCTAACGTTCTAAGACTCATGACTCGATACAAGACGTAATCAGCAGATGAAGTGCACCAACAAACTCCCCCTCAGATGTTGATGGAGTCGATTATCGAGTCACACAAATGCTGTCAACAGATCTTCAGTCTTGATCAGTCTTCGGGCTTCTCTTTCTCAATCTTCAGACTCCCCCTCTCGATTTGCTGGCATTCCTTTGTTCTTCAGCAACATCTTCAGGATCAACGTCTGACTTTTCTGCATACACTCAACCACAGAGTAAATTTCTCTATCAAACAATTTTTAAACATATAAGTCTACACCAATTCAGATTCTCATTTAAACAAATTCAGATATTGTGATGAACCACTTGGAAGGTTAGATTATGTAAACTTTGCATTTCACACACACACTCCCCCTCAAGTATTTCTCATCATGTTTAGCACTCGGAATTTTGAAAATCAGCTATTCAACATCAGTTGTCGAAAATCTTTTTGAATTTTCAAAATTTTATGCTAAAACACACCAAAAATCTTTTTGTATTTTGAAATAAAGAAACTAAAATGCAGAAATAAACTATTTACAAACAATATTTTTTGTGAGTTCGTGCAAGAGAATCATATCAGTTTTGAGACAAATCACCAACACCGTTAATCTTTAAACATTCTCAGTTCTAAACAATTTACCTAGATTGTCAGTATGTTTGTCCACTTAAATTTTCACACAAATTTCAATTGATTCGAGATACGATATTAATGTTTTAGAGACTTAAACTTAATTGTGTATCACTCCACTTGAATATACTCCCGTATCCAGATCCCAAATATTCAGTCTTACAGGTGAGTATACCACAGCTGATATCTGTAAAGGGGTTATGTGCGAGGGCCGTGAGAGCTCAGGTCGATACTTCCGTATACGCAGAGAGATGACGGCTTCGACTTTTGGTGGGTCCCCTTTAGAGGATCTTTTTGCATTTCAACAGCAACGACTATCAATTTTATTGTTTCATCAGCATGCTGAGGGCGAAGCTTATGTTTCAAAGCTTTAGCAGAAAGTATTATCCGGGGACTAGGTCAGTACTTCCATACAGCAGAAGTCCCGAGATAATACCCCAGATATCACTGAGTATAAAGACCTAGTATCTCAGAATACGGGACCTTTCAAACAAGATTTCGGGGGTTACCCATATATCCAAGAATAGTTACCCACGAATTAAGCAAGTTTGATTTAGGTTTATATCTCGATTCAATTTACTAAATGTGTGAAAATCTACTGACATATCCACAGTAAGATTGTTTATCACATTTAAACATTACATTTCTTTAGCATGTTGTGATAGTTCACTGATGTACTATCATTTCCTCTTTTATGCATCAAAAACTCATTTTTGATTTTATCATGTTTTTGGCTTTTTCAAATTTTCTGATGTTTTTGGATTTTCTAAAAATTCTTACTCCCCCTAAAATTCAAATACATCAAAAAAAAATTGAAAACAAACTGTATAGAAAATGACAACTGATATCAAAACACTTCAATTCTCCATCCGTTTGGCTTAAACAATCAGAACTCCCCCTCACCACAAACTATTTTCCCATAATGATTTCAAAACACTTAAGTTTGTTTTAATCAGAATGGTTTTTCCGGAAAATAAGTTTCGTTGTTTTTACCTTTTGTAAAAAGGGGTTCAAATCATCACTTTGTTTACCAAATTCTTGAATGATAATTAAATCAAGTCCAATTCAATGACCTTGATTTAACCAATTGAAAGATCTACACCAATCACTACCATACAATCACTTGTAAGTTTAGCAATTCAAGCTCTTCAAACCTGTTTTTCAACCAATTACCATCTTTAGGTTGAATTCTCAAGATGCCGATTCCTACTCCTCGCTTACAAACCTGGGAGTTCCGGCAAGTCCTGCAACTTCACAAACAGATTTAGAAAGATGCCGATTCATAATCCGCAATACCATCTTGGGATCTCCGGCAAGTCAGGATTTTATTCTTGGAAAAATATATCCACCCAAGCCTGACCATCCTTGGGTGTAACCTCATCATTTTCATCCCTCTTTTCAACCGACTTGTAAACCCATCCTTTGGAAGCATAAAACTCCTGAATGCTTTGGGCCTTACCACTGGCCATTCTTCCAAAGATGCGTTTCACATTGCCGTTGAAAGTTTTTCCAACATCAATTTTCTTTTTGTCTGAATAAAATTGATTTGGAACATCAACTTTACCGATTTTAGATTTGTAATTTTTAGCATGTAGTGGCGGAAAATTCTCATCATCCACTTTCGGAGTTTTCTTTACAACCTTTCCTTCAACACACGGCTCCTCTGATTTTATGGAATCAGATTCATCACCAGAACTGTTACCTGAACCTTTCACAACCCATTTCTGATTTGATTCTTTGGCTATGCGTTTCGAAGCACTCTTTGAAGATTCTCCTTTTTCATAAGTTGAATTCTCAAATCCTGTAAACTTCCGGGTTGATAGTTCAGTCGTTTCAACAACTTTGTCTTTCATTTTTCTTGAGATTTCCTGTTTTGGTCTGAATGTCATCGGACAATCTTTCGCAAGATAACCAACAGCTTTACACTGAAAACAGGATCTCTTTTCAACCTTCTTTAGAACTTCGGTCTTCTTTGGTTCTTCTTGCTTCTTGGCAAGGAATTCCTGATTTGTCTGATTTCTGAATAATTTTTCTTTTTCAGCTTCCGAAGTTTTCCCTGAAACAAACACATTTTTTTGTTTATAAAATTTTTCATTTTTATAGTTTTTCGGTGGAATAAAACCGAGACCTTTCTTTTTGAAATTACGATTATGGTTTGGTTTCTTTTGGAAACTATAACCACAATTGTAACCCATTTTCTTGTTAATTCGTTGTTGATCTCTTGAAGTATATGAATTAGGTTTTCCATTAAGATTTAAATCTTTTATTTCAGAAATATTAATTTCTGTGATTTTGAAAACCTTTGGGATCATTTCAGATCTGACACTTCTTATTGGAAAACTTTCATCTGAATATAATTTGTCAGAACCCTTCAAAGTATATGCTATTTTGACTGATTCATCATTCAAATTAGATTTCGAAAGCAAAAACTCTTTGTCATAAATCCGTTTGTCCTTTTTGACTGTTTGCTTTGATGCACTGGACCCAGACTTTGACTCGGGTTTTGACTCTGAATTTGGTTCATCAACATCATCTTTGTCTAACACCTGATCGACCACACTTTTTATCAATTTCGACTCATGATCAGTGTCTGATGATGTGTATGTGACATCAATGTTCTCCGGTAAGTTATCTGATGATCCAGACTCCGATTCAAATTGATTGCTTTATCGACTCTTTCTGAATTTGGTTTTCGAGGAGAATAACCATTTTCGACTGGGGGCGGACATCTATTGTAACTCGGTTTCTTACCAGAAGCTTTCAATTCTTCTACAACATCTGTCACACTTTTTACGTCTTTCGATATCTGCACTTCCTTGAAAGTCTTCAAATCTTTCATCACCGGGTAAATCCTGTCAACCACAAAAGTAGAACATGAGTAACTATCTAATAATTTCTTGATTTTCTCAGTTTCTATCTTTTGTGTTGCCAATTCCAACTCGAGATCTGCACATTTCTTTATATTGTAATTCGCTGTATCAAGCTGTCTCAGATAAGCTATCTTCAAAGTATTCATAGCTTCAGCTTGTTCACCATCAGAATCAGTATATTTGTTGATTTCTCTGTTCATAGTATCATACGATTCTTTCAGCTTATGAATATTATGCAACAGCTCATTGTTCTGCTTAATCAGCGAATCACAATTCACGCATTTTTCTGGAACCACAACTGGCTCAGCATCTGCTTTAATCTCGAACTCAGGAACCTCTTTCACAGTCCTGCCTGAATTCAAAAAGTGAACTCTTCTCAATTCTTCAGCTTTTGCTTCTTCCTTCAATCTCTCTTCCTCTTCAGCCTCCTCTCTGATCTGTCTTCGTCTTTCTTCAGCAGCTTCCATGACTTTTCTGCATCTTTCTGCACATTTTAGATCATAAGCATTACCAAAGAAAGCATGATAAGTATTTTTGGCCATAAAATCTTGATCTTTACAAAAATCATCCCACATAAATCCTTCAGCCATTTTCTCATCATTTTGTTCAGCTATACAAACTTTACTTTCTTTCGGAAGATATTTTTCCCATGTAAAATCATCATATTTTCCCTGACTAACAACACAAGCCCTTTTATCAACCACGTCTCTCCCATGAGCTGTTTGTGCATGCTGCTGTGCTGGCTGAGTGATTTGATGATAAATGGCCTTCTTGTGATAGTCATTGTTTCCGAAAGGATTCTGGGCACCGGTAGCTTCACGGTTTTTGCATTCTCTTTTGAAGTGTCCCTTCTCCCTGCAACGGAAACATGTGACTTTTGATTTATCGAAACCTAAAGCAGAAACATTAGCATCACGAAAATCATCACGGCCTGTAATTTGTTTAAACTTTTCTGCACGCCTCATCACACTTGCCATACACCATTTGATGTCCATTAGTTCCATTTCTTCAGCATTGATTTGATCGTAATCCTCCTTTGTAAGCATAGGATTGCCGATCTTACCTGCAATAAAACAGCTATAAGATTCTAATATCATCCCTAACAAAGACATTTGATTTTTTGCAATATCTTCAGTGTAATCTTGATCATTTTCAAGACTTAACACAATGTTACACTGAAGTTTTCTACCGTTCTTTGTTACAGATATATTGGGATCGAAAGATGAAAATCTGGTATTGCTATTTGATCCTTGAGATGCCTGCTTCTCAGGAGAATCTTTGACATTATATGCAGTTTCGATCTTCGGAGAAAACTTTGTAGAATCAGTAGTACCATGCTTGTAGTACAAACTGATATCCTGTTCACCGTCATAATTCTTCATCCGAGCAATCTTCCTCTGCTCCATCTCCTGAGCTTCCAGATGCTTTATGAAGTCTCCGAGTTTCATCTTATTGTATTCTGCTTTGTTTGACTTCAGCATCATCAGATAGGTTCCCCATGTCTCGTATGGAAGAGCATCTGCAAGTTTTTCAATTAATTCATCAGTAGTTTTCTTAACACCAAGTTTTGTCATATTTCGCACTAAGTTACAATATCTGTCAATAATTTGCTTGGTGTTTTCATTTTTCAATCCTCTAAACAAATCAAACTCTTTTTTCATGAGAGACATTTTGTTTTTCAACATTTCATCACTTCCGGTAAACTTTGCTTCTAACTCAGTCCACATTGAGAATGCAGTTCCGTCATGTTGAAGCAAAATTAAGATATCTTCCTTTATTGCTTGCTGAAGCAGACTGATCATTAATTTCTCATCACGATATTTCTTTTTATCCGCAGTACTCATTTCCCTAAGTGTTAGCGGAATGCCATTCACAATGTCATCTTTTGTGGGTTTTTTATATTGTACTTTAGTGTGTTCCCACGCATCAAGATGATAAGCTTCCACCCAATTCGCGAAACGTTCTGACCACACATTATAATCATCAATATCCATGAGTTTCGGTGGTTTCTGAGACGTTCCAGTTTCATTTTCTATCAAAGCACTTTGGGTAATCGAGGCCGGGGTAGCAAAAGCGTTATAAAATTCAGAATCCATCGTTCAAAATTGTCAAAAACTTGTCAAACTGTTCAAATGAGCGAACTGTCTTAATAAGCGGTTCAGACAATATCCAAATCAGCGGTCCAATACACAATCCTTTTGAGCGGTTCACAAGTGTTCGAATGAACGATCCAATTTGGGTTCGAGCGATCCAGTCAGATAAGCGGTCCAACTTGTGTCCGGATAAGCGATCCGGCTTTCGAGCGAGTCCAAATAAGCGATTCAATAAAGTCCAGATAAGCGATTCAATAATCGTCCGGATAAGCGATCCGATCGAGTGAACCAAATAAGCGATCCAACTTTTGTCCGGATAAGCGATCCGATAACGTCCGATCGAGCGGTCCAGAAGTGTCAAATGAGCGATCCGACTATAATTGTTCACAAGAGCGGTCCAAATAAGCGAACCAGCCCAGATTCCTTCGCGATTTCGAACAGAAAAATCTCGATATCTCCCAAACGGCTTGGAATTTCGGGCTGAAACTCGGTAGGGTTTTTAATCAACACATTTCGCACAACATACTCAAAAATCAGCCAAAACGGACCGTGAAATCTTAGTCTGACGTGAGAAAGAAGGTGTAGAAAAAGAAAACGTGACGAAATTCAGCAAATTTCACTAGAACTCCTCCTCCTGAAGCTCTGATACCACTTGTAGGATCGTTTTGAAGACCCGAACGAGTCAATCAGAGGTTTTCTCCTTGAATTCAGGTGCGGAAAACAAGAAAACAAGGTAGAAATAGACTAGATATCACTTTTAACTGTTTTTCTATTGATTTGATAACAATTACAGCACGTTCTCGGTCCGGCAGCACTTCGGTACGAGATTTGGACAAAAGATTACAACTGAAATCGCCCCAGAGGTATTTATAGACCTCTTGGACCTCTTGGACCGCTTATTGGACATGCCCAATAAGCGGTTCATATATGCGATCCAACCTATAAGCCATACGAGCGGTCCAACATGATCTCCAATAAGCGGTCCAGGACATTGCTGTTCGAGCGGTTCATGTTGTTTGTCCTTCGAGCGGACCAGCTTGTCCGCTCGAGCGACCCAAGCTCCAAATGGTCTTATAAGCGGCCCAACAACTAAAACTATACAATTTACATAATTTCTCGTATAACGTGCCCAGATCTAACGTTCTAAGACTCATGACTCGATACAAGACGTAATCAGCAGATGAAGTGCACCAACAGTATCGATTCTTAATTGTAACCTTGTTTAATTCCCTATAGTCGATACACATTCTCATTGATCCGTCCTTCTTCTTTACAAACAACACCGGGGCTACCCATGGAGAGGAACTTGGTTGTATAAATCCTTTACTTAGTAATTCATCTAATTGTTTCTTCAATTCCAGTATTTCAGTGGGTGCTAACCGATAGGGTGCCTTGGCTATCGGTATAGTTCCTGGGATTAAATGAATTCTAAATTCTACCTCCCTATCGGGTGGTAAACCTGGTAGGTCTTCTGGAAAGACATCTGGGTATTCTGATACTATCGAAATATCCTCCAGTTTCTTATTTTTAGTATTAACAACTACCGAAACCATATATTGTCACACACCAATAATACAATCACATAAGTCATCACAGATTCCTTGTCCTCTCGAACAATTCAAATCCGACAACCTAGATTTTAGGTGAGTTTCTAGACTTCCTAGCTTGATTTGATGTGGACTTCGGCTAAACTTACAACATACGTAAAAATATTGTCAATACAAAAGTATTGGCGAGTATACAGGTTTGATATGTAATAGCATAATAGATCAAAAGTGCTGCGAATTCCCATGTGCATAAACGTAATACACGACGTATATACTCACAAAACTGATACTACCAGCTAAGTCCTCGATGCTCGATTCTTTGATGGCATAACTAGACCCCGTCGGGCGCAATAGTACTATACTAGTCGTGGTGGGACGTCACGAGTATAAGCCCTAGCATACATGCAACTAGCATCACGTATATCTATGCAAACAGTTATTTGCAAGTGATAAATTGACCAGTTGAATCATTCGTTTGATAAGTTTGATTTATATGGAACGTATGTTACACCCAAAATTCGGAATCATTCGTTTGATAAGTTCGATTTATATGGAACGTATGTTACACCCAAAATTCGATAAAAAGGGGTCAAGTATACTCACAGTGCGTATTTGGTTGGATTGACGGGATGATGCCTGAGAATGCCCTGCTTTCAGACTAATTACAAGAGTATTGGATTACGCGTTAAATGGTATCGGAATACACCAAATTGGACGAAGTTAGATCGAAAGTTGGCCCATTCGGATAGACTGTTTGATCGGATGGTCAGCTCGATCGAGTGGGCTGCCCGATCGGCCAGCCCGTCCGATCGGCTAGCCTGGCCGATCGGCTGGACCGCTTGGTCGGCTGGGCCGCTCGATCGACTGGGCCGCTCGATCGGCCATCCTGTCCAGCTGTTTTTCGACGATTTTCGCGGGTTTTTCAGTGGTTTTGGTCGAGACGCTATCGTGACGTGTTGAACAACTGAAACCCCATCAATTCCGACCTGTTCTAATGGCCGGGAATTACCCCGTTCCATCAGAACTGGCCGTTCTTGGCGGTTTTTCTGTGTTTAACCCGAAATTGGTCGTCTCTTCGGTAGGAATCAGATCCTTGCCCAACATGACACTAAGAATGAGTAGAAGGTCGGTACCAGCTCTGGTCCTACCGTTTTTAAGTATAGATCTGATGTGAAAACCTTGATTGTTCTTTCAGAATCTCTTAGATCTAAGTTGTTTTTGTGGAATGAGGCCATCACTTGAAGTTCATAAGAACTTCATGATGACATCACTCTAGAACATCTCAAATCCATAACTTCTTGATTAGAAAACATAGATTTGGACGAGATTTATGTAAAATTGTATGGAAACCATTCGGATCTGAGTTGTTTATCTTGGGATGACATCACCTTTGAAGAACTCCATGGTGACATCACCCTAGAACACTCCAAATCCGTTGATTTTACGGTTAAAAGTTGAGATTTGAAAGGTAGAGAGATGAAGGAATGCATATAGATCAAGGAAGTACAAGATTTGAGTTAAAAACTAACAAGAATCGCGGGAAATCGAGAGATTAAGGGGCTGGAACGTCTTGGTCGAGCAGCAGCAGTAACAACAAGTGTTTGGGGTGAATGAGGGGTATTTATAGGCAAGGGAGGAGGGAAAAGGAGAAAAAGTGGGCTGGATCGGTTGGCCCGCTCGATCCGCCGGCCCAACCGATCGGCTGGCCTATCCGATCGGCCAGCCCAGCCGATCGGCTGGCCCGTTCGATCGGGCAGCCCAGCCGTTTGGCTATCTGGCCCAGTCGTTTGGCTGGCCCGTCCGTACGGAAGCCTTTCGATCCTCGTTTTTGGTGCGTTGCGATAGTTTGGGCCACGTTTCCATATATTCATATTATTATTTATTTATTTATTATAATTAATCACGAAAGGGTCGCTTATACGCATCTATATACCCAATATTCTGTGCGATGATCGAGTTACGCGTACCTTCGAGTGCGTTCTTCGACGTGATGTGCCACAATGATTATCGGGGTACTACTTTGCCTATATTGTCGTCATCGTCACGATGGCTGGAGACATGGTACTCTCCCGATAGTTTTGTTAGCGTTGCTTGTTTACGTTTTGACACCTCATGGATATCGAGGAGGGTAGATTCAGCCCTCACTCAACATCATCGTGAGTGTTATGATTTATGAAAATAGAATTGTAATAGCGATAGAATATGCGTAATTATTCGATTACACTTTGATTTAGCGATATATCTGATATAGTTACATTATGATCCGAATCTCTGGTGTTAGGCGTAACGAGTGTATCGAGTAGTAACAACGCACGAAAGTGCGGGTTGTTACAGTCTCCCCTGCTTTAGGAAATTTCGTCCCGAAATTAACCCATTAGTAGGGTCTTATGAGTTGATGCGAATGAAGGTAGCGACTAAAAGCGTCTAGATGAGCGAGCGATCGATTAAGATTCGACGAGCGAGAGCGGTGAGAAGTTACGATTCGAATAACCAAAAGCGATAACACACACAAAAGCGATTCCATAGCGTTTTAAACTTTACAGATAGTCGATTAATCTTCAAAGATACTTAGGAAAATCCCCTCATGGCTTGGCGCTAACTGCATCGATGTCCACACCAGTGCTATGGGAAGGGTTTTTGTTAGTTTGATAACAGATTTTAAGTTAGACATTTTAAAAGAATTCGGCGGCAAAATAAGTTTTAAGAGAATTTTCCTACAACGTGGGTTCGAGCTGAAACTCGATTGTCGAACCATCGTTTTCGGGAAGATTTTTTTTCGTCATTGCAAAAGTTTTAAGGAAAAACTGGACTTATGAAACTTCCATTGGGGCACGGAGCTAAACTGATTCGATGTTTCCTCCATGTTGTAAGGAAATTTCATTTGTCCAACGGTTTTTAATAAAATTTTATAAAAATTGGTTTTCTTTAACAGTATGGAAAAATGATTTACATCGAGCCCCACGTGGCACTTTCCCACGAAAGTTTGTTAATATGATTAAAACAATTATATATAGGAAGTACCAGCGGCGTATCCACCTTGTCTTACCCATATTACCTCTGTTTCGTGAGGCGGTGTCAGTCACGCCGATAAGACACAGATAGAATTTCGATCCCTCGGTCCAAGCGATAAAATGCTAGACCGAGTCGTAAATAAAAGCGAGTCGGATGCAAACAAAGCGTCGATAGCGAGTGCGAGTAGTTCGATCATACGAAACATTGATATGGCACACAGGGTTAGATGACGATTGATCAGCGATAGCTAATGACGCGATTTTGATTCGACTAGATGCGATCTCGATTTGTTCCCACGTAACCCACATGGCATGTTTCCACGAGAGTTGTTAACATGGAAGACACCACGTTTCCCATATTAGTTTTGTCCCGTGAAGCGATGTCATGTACCCTAATTCTACACAACTGCGATGACTCCCAAGCGATAACCGAATATCGATAGGCAATAGACTCTGATAGTTGATAAGTGACGATTGTTGCGTTGCGAACGATATGCGATTCGATTGAGTTGAATACACCACAAACAGTAACTAATGCTAGCCCACATGGCCATTTTCCACGAAAGTCTGCTAATATGGTCAAAACACCATCATGTTTTGACCCTATCAGTTTTGTCTCGTGAAGCAAGGTTATGCGTGCTAACATAACTCAGATAACACGAGTATCGATGAGTGATAACGACACGCGATGAGAGTATCGAGTTGATGAAATAGGCGCGAAATGCGTTAAGGCAAAAAGCGGCGAGTGATTTTCGATACTCGTCTAGCGATCCACAATAAGCGATCCACACCAGGCGGTAGAAGTTCACACAATAGTTCAATAGCCAGCGTTAGAGATTGCGAGATAAACACATGATGCGATTGCGATTTCGAGCCACATATCGAGTGAGTTTGATTGCGAGATAGATCTAGCAAAACTGCGATTGAGTTACGATGTAGACTTACGGCCAGTCTTGCGTTGCTCCAATTGCTCTTCGGGGTGAACTTACCTAAGTCCATCGATGTGGCAATTGCGTTGCGTACGCAGAGTTGCGTGAAGTCTCGCAGTGATGCGACTTAGTTTTGTTACGCCTTGCGATCGATTTGTATTGTGTCGAAAATAACCATTATAATATAATAGGTCTAATAACGTCCAACTCCACATGGAACTTTCTTCACAAAGCTTCGGTAGTATGGTAAAGCACACCCTGCGCTACCCCTACTACTTATGCCCCGTGCTTTGGTGTCATGCTTTGTTGACATGGCCGAGGCCCTTGATCATGCTTTTAAATGTTATGGCACCATTAGAACTTCACTACGATCTCTGTGCACTGACCAAAATAATCCCGTGTGCACCTGCGATTAGTTGTTCCTTGCACGTACATCGTACCTCGTTCTAAGAGTGATGTAGGGGTAAAATACATTATATAGTACATAGTGCTAGCGTTTATATGGTGCTCGAGTATAAGAGAAATAGAGTCCACATGCGATGACAGATGAAATAAGCTCCACACATAAAAGAAAACGATAGCGATAAGTCGTATTATTTCAACAACATTAGAAGCAAAATAACGTTGATGTGGGAGACACCTGCGGAGTCTGCGGGTGTTGCTGACTTCCTTCAAAGTTGCGGTCCTTCGCGGCAGTGCTGTGTATAATGACCATACCAATTGCAATTTGTGCAATAGCGACAATTTGCTTCTGGCGGGTGATGATACGTGCACGTGAAACACAGGGGATGTGGCCCATTGTAAGCACGTTTCGGTTGAACTGGGACTGCTCGGAGAGGTTCTGGTTGCGGCAGTCCTGTTGTTGAAGAGTTTGGGCTCACGGTCTTTCGTTTGCGGCTAGGTTGAACTTCCTGAGATGATGTAGTGTCGTTGTCGGATTCGCCTGATGATTTGGCGGAGACATTGTCGGAGCAATCCTTAGAAGAACCTTCAGAGGAGTTGTAAGATGATCCACCGACCGATTCGCCAGAGGAATCGTCAGATGAGTTGATGATGATTGCTTGATGAGCTTGTTTGACAGGCTTCTTAGAAAAGAACCCGTCCAAGACTCGTTTGCTGTTGATCTCTGAGGCTAAACGGTAGGCTTCTTCGATGGTAGCAGGTCTTGCAGCTTCGACAAAATCACCCACACACTCAGGTAAACCGCGGATGTACTTTGGAATGGCTTTTTCTGAAGTGTCGACTTGACTTGGGCAGATTGCACTAAGCTGCTTGAACCTTGCTGTATAGCCAGCATTGTCACCTTTGGTTTGCTTGATTTCCCAAAATTCGTTTTCTAGCTTCTGGACTTCGTGAGGAGGACAGTATTCTTCCTTCATGAGTTCCTTCAGCTCGTCCCAAGAGAGGGCGTAAGCTACGGAGATCCCACGTTTGTTGCGTCCGGCGGTCTACCAGTCGACTGCTCGCGATTGAAATACTCCGGTAGCATAAGTAGTACGGAAACTATCGGGACACCCACTTTGTCGAAGGGTGACTTCGATAGAATCGAACCACTGGAGTAGTTGGGTCACACCTCCTTCACCTGTGAATTCCTTTGGGTCACAGGCTTTGAGGTGTTTGTAGAGGAAAGTAGATTGTGGCGCTTCCGTCGTAGAGTCCTTCGCGGCTCGAGCGTTGCTGAGAGAGTGCACTTGAGCGACAATTTGAGGAATGAGCTTGACCACTTCCCTGGTCACAAGCGAGGTAATCCTCTTATCGGCGCTTCGTTTGGCTCTTCTCCTAGCTATTCGTTTCAAGATAGAGTTGTTGGAAGGCATCTAGACTGAGAGAAAGAGATTTGGCATGAGATTCGATCATAATGGTTTTGAGTTTACGACGCGATTGAGCGCGATCGTAACTTGTAACGTGCAATATAAATAGACTTCACATAGGAGCCATGTAGGAGACACGAAACTTCCTAGATTTTCACACAATGTCTTGATTGTACTTAGATATAGATAGTTGTAGTTCATACTTAGAATGCGCGAGCACGCGTTGAGAGAGAGAATGCGAGAGAAAAGCGGGCAATTAGACATTAGTTTTGTTGCAAATATTTGGTCTTTGTTTTGGATTGCGATGGCTGTGCGAGTTGTGCGTTTTGTAAAACAATGAGTGAAAAATCGATAATCGCAATTAAACACATAAAACATAATTTAGTTCATCAAATCGTAGAATCCGGCGAGTTGTAGGCTTAGTAAAATACTCGGAGTGCCTCGGGTGTTTAGGCGTTGACTACCCAAGGTAACCCAATCACACCCAACAAGTTCGTGCACGCGCGTTGTCTTTGGAGGTTTATGCTTCCACTGGGATGCAGCTCATGGCATTCGTCCTCCTAGTCATCGTGTGGCTCGAGTCATTGTGATGGTCGAGTCCCTGGTGAGAGCTTTTGAAAAATATTTTAGGGAGTGGAACGGTTTATTAAGGTACGGGTTTCACCCCTGACTTAACAGTTTCGTTCCCAGTTGTGGTTGTGCTCGTCGAATGAATCCGAGAGCTCCACTAGAATTTCGAAATGGAGGCTTTTGTCGAGGTATGGATGTCACTCCTAACTCTACGAAAGATTCTCGTGCTAGAAAATTGCGCTGAGCGAGCAATCCTATCAAGAGTTACTGGTTTTCACACCTGGTCTTGACCGGATCACTCGGTTGTGAGATGCGAGTATTTTCGAAAACATGTGTATTATGTCTGTCTTAGGAAAGGCTAAGTAGTATTCCAGCCTTAGGAAAGGCTTCTTTGTGTGAACTTGTAGTATGCGGGGTTCACACAAAGTCGTAGTTTTTGTGATTTCGAGTGAAAGCATCAGGTAGGCGCAATACAAACCCTACTGGGTTCGTACGAGGCAGCCTGTTGGTGCTTAGACTATAGACTAGGTCGTTTCCTAAGACGTCGACCCGGACTAGGTCGAGTCTTGCCTAATTCCCTATAGTTATGGCTCTGATACCAATCTGTCACACCCCAACCGATGGCGGAATCATCGGAGCGCGGCACTAGGCGAATCAGATTGCTCAAGAGAATCCATAACAACTATATTGCGATAATATTTATTACATTCGTATCCCATACTAACAAATAATACAATCACATAAGTCATCACAGATTCCTTGTCCTCTCGAACAATTCAAATCCGATAACCTAGATTTTAGGTGAGTTTCTAGACTTCCTAGCTTGATTTGATGTGGACTTCGACTAAACCTGCAACTACGTAAAAATATTGTCAATACAAAAGTATTGGCGAGTATACAGGTTTGATATGTAATAGCATAATAAATCAAAAGTGCTGCGAATTCCCATGTGCATAAACGTAATACACGACGTATATACTCACAAAACTGATACTACCAGCTAAGTCCTCGATGCTCGATTCTTCGATGGCATAACTAGACCCCGTCGGGCGCAATAGTACTATACTAGTCGTGGTGGGACGTCACGAGTATAAGTCCTAGCATACATGCAACTAGCATCACGTATATCTATGCAAACAGTTATTCGCAAGTGATAAATTGACCAGTTGAATCATTCGTTTGATAAGTTCGATTTATAAGGAACGTATGTTACACCCAAAATTCGATAAAAAGGGGTCAAGTATACTCACAGTGCGTATTTGGTTGGATTGACGGGATGATGCCTGAGAATGCCCTGCTTTCAGACTGATTACATGAGTATTGGATTACGTGTTAAATGGTATCGAAATACACGAAATTGGATGAAGTTAGATCGAAAGTTGGCCCATTCGGATAGACTGTTTGATCGGATGGTCAGCTCGATCGAGTGGGCTGCCCGATCGGCCAGCCCGTCCGATCGGCAAGCCTGGCCGATCGGCTGGACCGCTTGGTCGGCTGGGCCGCTCGATCGGCCAGCCTGTCCAGCTGTTTTTCGACGATTTTTGCGTGTTTATCAGTGGTTTTGGTCGAGACGCTGTCGTGACGTGTTGAACAACTGAAACCCCATCAATTCCGACCTGTTCTAACGGCCGGGAATCACCCCGTTCCATCAGAACTGGCCGTTCTTGGCAGTTTTTCCGTGTTTAACCCGAAATTGGTCGTCTCTTCGGTAGGAATCAGATCCTTGCCTAACACGACACAAAGAATGAGTAGAAGGTCGGTACAAGCTCTGTTCCTACCGTTTTTAAGTATAGATCTGATGTGAAAACCTTGATTGTTCTTGCGGAATCTCTTAGATCTGAGTTGTTTTTGTGGAATGAGGCCATCACTTGAAGTTCATAAGAACTTCATGATGACATCACTCTAGAACATCTCAAATCCATAACTTCTTGATTAGAAAACATAGATTTGGACGAGATTTATGTAAAATCGTATGGAAACCATTCGGATCTGAGTTGTTCTTCATGGGATGACATCACCTTTGAAGAACTCCATGGTGACATCACCCTAGAACACTCCAAATCCGTTGATTTTACGGTTAAAAGTTGATATTTGAAAGGTAGAGAGATGAAGGAATGCATATAGATCAAGGAAGTACAATATTTGAGTTAAAACCTTACAAGAATCGCGGGAAATCGAGAGATTAAGGGGCTGGAACGTCTTGGTCGAGCAGCAGCAGTAACAACAAGTGTTTTGGGGTGAATGAGGGGTATTTATAGGCAAGGGAGGAGGGAAAAGGAGAAAAAGTGGGCTGGATCGGTTGGCCCGCTCGATCGGCCAGCCCAACCGATCGGCTGGCCTATCCGATCGGCGGTCCCAGCCGAATGGCTGTCCTGTCCGATCGGCCGGCCCAGCCGATCGGCTGGCCCGTTAGATCGGGCGGCCCAGCCGTTCGGCTGGTCCGTTTGATCGACTGGCCCAGTCGTTTGGCTGGCCCATCCGTACGGAAGCCTTTTGATCCTCGTTTTTGGTGCGTTGCGATAGTTTGGGCCACGTTTCCATATATTCATATTATTATTTATTTATTTATTATAATTAATCACGAAAGGGTCGCTTATACGCATCTATATACCCAATATTCGGTGCGATGATCGAGTTACGCGTGCCTTCGAGTGCGTTCTTTGACGTGATGTGCCACAATGATTATCGGGGTACTACTTTGCCTGTATTGCCGTCATCGTCACGATGGCTGGAGACATGGTACTCTCCCAATAGTTTTGTTAGCGTTGCTTGTTTACGTTTTGACACCTCACGGATATCGAGGAGGGTAGATTGAGCCCTCACTCAACATCATCGTGAGTGTTATGATTTATGAAAATAGATTTGTAATAGCGGTAGAATATGCGTAATTATTCGATTACACTTCGATTTAGCGATATATCTGATATAGTTACATTATGATCCGAATCTCTGGTGTTAGGCGTAACGAGTGTATCGAGTAGTAACAACGCACGAAAGTGCGGGTTGTTACATATATGCTATTCCTTGTTTTCTTGAATAACTGGCCAACTTCATTACTGAAATAAATTTCAGTGGCTTTTGTGGCTTATCTCCAGTAATCATTACTAATTCTTCTGTGGGTGTATGGATTTCTATGGAATTTTTATCACAGAGAATTCGAGCATGGTTGGCTATTAACCAATCCATTCCTAATATAACATCGAATCCGGCTAGATTCATAGGTAATAGGTTTGCAGAAAATTTATGACCTAAGAGTTCTATCTTTTCTTCTCGCAAAACCTTATTTATTTTAACAGAATTCCCATCTGCCGTTTTGACTGTAAAAATCTGTCTAAGGTTAGTTAAAGGTAATTTAAGGGCTTGGCAGAACGAAGTATTTATAAAACTTTCGTTTGCACCAGATTCAAATAATACTTTTGCATAAACGTCGTGAACTAAAAATGTACCAGCTATGACGTCAGGAATTAGTTTCGGCTTCCTGAGTAGTCAATTGAAAGGCTCTAGCGTTCTTCTTGGTAGTTCCTTCAGCCGGTTTAGCCTTGTTGTCTGCTGGTTTGACCAATTTAGGGCATTCTGGCTTGAAATGCCCAGTTTCTCCGCAGTTGAAACAGACTGTTGTTTTCTTTCTGCAATTCTCTTCACGATGTCCTGCAACTTTGCAAAAGTTACAGGTTTCATTACATTTTCCAAAATGCTTCTTTCTGCAGTTCCTGCAGAACGGCGGAGTGTATAATTTCCCGGTTCCTCTTTTCTTGAAATTGCTATTATTACCCACACGAAATCCTTGGGTAAATTTCTGAGCCAGATCCTTCTTTCTATTTTCTTCTCGAGTGCGTACCAGTCCATCAGTTAAGGTGTTGGCTAACTCTATCGCATCGTCAATCGTGCGAGGCCTAGTAGCTTTGACAATATCACGAATCTCGCTAATCAAACCCCAAATATAGTGAGAGATAAGTACCGGTTCCGGCGAAGCCAAAGTAGGTACAATCCTGGCATACTCAAGAAATTTTGAAGTATACCCTCGACAGTCCACATCCACCATTCGGTGGCTCGGGAATTTGTTTGCCATTTGTTCTTTTTCATATTCGGGACAGAATTTTCTTTCTATCAATTGCTTAAATTCTTCCCAACTCTTGGCATAGGCCACGTCACTTCCCTTAGCTTGTAATACCGTGTTCCACCATTCTAACGCTTCTTCCTTGAAAAGGTGCGAAGCGTACATGACCTTATCTTCCTCAGCACATTTACTTATTTTGATCACTGCCTCGGTTTTCTCTAACCAATGCAGTGCCGCAGTCGCCACTTCATTACCTGCGAACTCAACAGGTTTACAGGCAAGGAATTCCTTGTAAGTGCAACCAGGTGTTGCAGCTTTCATCCTTTTATGTATCGGGGCTAGAATTTCGTAATTATTATTACCGCCTCCATTGATACTATTACTGGCAGTATCGTCGTGCGTACGTTTACTAGGGTAAGCTTGCGAAGGCTCAACACAACTTTTTACCACAGCGACGATAGCTGGAATAGCATTAAGTATTCCCTGAGCAACGATGTTTTCTATATCTTGTCGATTTAGGAAGTGATCCTCGTTATTGTGTTCCGATTGGTTAACTTCATTAACTGGTTCATTAACAGCGTGTTCCATCTGGATGTGTATCAATCATGAACTATTATTTAGTACAAATATTTTGGTACACTGTACAATCAAACTTTATTATTTAAAATAACAAATACACAATCTTATTTATTACAACTGAAATTCAAAAACATACTATTATTTCAACTATGACGATTACGCCCTGCATTTATTTTATTTCCTCTTACTTATTTATTAATCATGGTTGGTCTTGGTTTGGCCACTTATCTTAATTAGGGATCAAGATTCACTACAGTAGTGGCTAACATATAAAGGTCTGACCATTTTTCATCTAACTCATCTTCCCATGGCGGGTTTTTACCTATTTCCTGAGACTCCTTATTAATTATCACTTCTTTTGAATTGGACGTCCCTATTTTCTCTTGGCTTTTTCTAATAATCCAATCTCTCTTCTTGGGAGTAAGTGGGTTTTCATAATGTGCCTTACGAATAAATATTCCTTCATTAGTATTCACTGAGTATCTTGAGGAGTTTGAGTGGGACGAGGTTCCCCTATTCTTTTGGGCACTATCTAGTTGATGGTAAATATCCGAAAGCTTTTGCTTACCCATTCTGTACATTAACAAGTAGTCAAATAACTCGAAAAGACAAATAAAGAAACAAATAATCACACAAACATGTACAGCCAAAACTGTCGACTTTGCGACTATTTGATTTTATATAGTTTTAATAGTATGCATCCATACACACTGATTATTTAACAACGTTTTATTTTTAGACTATTTTACAAGATTTATATTTTACTATTATTATTATCATTATTATTATACATTACAATCACACCACCCCCTGCAATCCCTGTTAGCTGGCATTTTAGAAACGACATTCCCTCTCGTCGTATTTCCAGGAGATATGTTCTCCTACTTACCGAATCCTATTTCCGGCATCCACCGGCTCCTTGCCGTAGTGGCGGAGTTCAGCTAAGTTTTCGTTGCTCATTGGTGGGTTTGGTATTGGTTCCGGGTCGAATTGAGGGAGAAAAGTGTTAGGGCTATTCATAATGTTCTGAAATTGCCTGTCGGCAGTCCACCACTCTTCTAGTGCTCCTGGTAAAGGTCTAGGGTGCATAATAGGGTCTGGAATGGTAGGTTCTAGGTTAACAGGCAATAGGGCTTCAGCTTATCGGCAGGTCCGATGATGTCACCTAGTGACAGTTTACGGTCCAGCTCTTCTTCCCAAGATAGTGGTTCCTGGTTTTGCCTGGAACTCTCCCCCAGTTTCTATTCCCTTTCCTTTATCTTTTGGGTCATCCTTTTTCATGGTTTTCTGTGTGGCTGGCTTCTTCCTGCGTACACGCCTCCAACCTACCCACCTATGTCTCTTTTTCGCTACTTTAGGTTTTTCCTGAGGTTGGGCTTTAAATACCACAGGCTCCTCCACATCTGCCTGGTATCCAGTGCTGATATTGGTGATTTCCATATCTGTACTATGGATTGAAACATTCTGTAGGGCTTCTGATAGTTCGTTCATGCTGTTAGCACACACGAAGACGCACACAATCCTAAGTTAAACTTTTGTAAACTAAAATTTCACAAAATCACATAATGGTAATCAGATAAATTAAGTATTTCTAAATACTTAATTGGCTTAAATCAGTGGCTCTGATACCACCTTTTTCTGTCACGGCCCCCGTGCCCGGTTTGACCCGGTCCAGGAGCCGCAGGACAGAAAACCCGTGGTATTTATTTTTACAGCGAAAGTCTTGACAGGATCGTTTAAACTTTGAAAATGCCCGAGTATTATTTATTTATAATTCGGGATAAGCCCCGTAATATACAGTGGAGGAATTTCATAATTCCTTTATTTTACAAAACATGTTTATTTATTTATTTATTTGAGCCACTACTTCAAGCTTTGAGAGTGCTCTGTTGTCACACCCCCAAAATCCACATGCGGAGTACCACCGCTTGGAGGCGTGACTGACCAGGATCCAGCCACCAATTATACTGAGCAATTTAATTAATAACATAAGTAATACTCACCAACCGCAAGGTTAGCAAATATGATAGTCAAAGTTCAAAAGTTTTAAGTTTAGGTAATAGTTCAGAGAAGTAGCGGAAGCATAGACAAAATAGTTTAAAACAAGATTCTTAGTTCAAATTGTTTAGAACCCAACACACGGGTTAGACGACCACTACACATCCGCAAGGTGCAAGCTCCTGAATCACTGGGTACCTGCAAAGCATGCAGTAGGGTATCCACATAATGTTGGCGAGTCCACGAGGTGTCAAGTTTTAGTTTTTTTTTTTTTTTTTTTTGAAAACGTAAGTTGTTTAGATAAAGCATTTATAATCACGTTGTGGGGAGCTACCCCACCTGTAAGCTCACTAAACTGTAGATACCGAAACTGTTGACGGAAAGTTGTTGTGCCCCGAGTCAATGTCTATCGTCATTGACCAAGATTCAAGGTCTACTAGTTCACGCCCGATCTCCCCCGGTCACGGTGTGAGGTTGTCAAACCTAATAGCGCTATCAACTAATAACCCGTTCGCCCCCGGCGATTAATCGGTACTGTAAGCAGGGACTTAAGGTGATAGAGTTTCGTTTAGCTTGGCTAGTTGTGATTTATAAATAATATCCAAACATATCTCCCCCGGAGATAGTAAATACCCATTCGGATTTCCCCCGGAAATAATAGTTCAAAAGTATTTTTCCCAAAGTTGGCAGTTGTCCATGTCCCTCCCTGGGACGCATGCTTTTAGTGTGTGAACTCACCTTGGGTTGCTCGGCAGATTAGGTTACTTGTCAAGCACGCTGGTCACCACGTCCTAACATGGTTACCAATATAGGTTAGGTTTGGGTACAGAGAATGTCACGTATATTTTACACATAATCTAACACATAGCATGCATACAATTACATGTTGAGTTATTGGGCCTGCTCTACTATTGGATCAGTCAACAGTAACAACTAACACATAGTTCAGTTAAACAGGCAGCCTAAACAATCACGTTATGGCCCAATAACTAAGGTGAGCAGCCCAGTCGAGATAAGGTGGTCTCGACTCGAGAACATGCGGTCTCGAGTCGCGACCAGGAGGTCTCGACTTGTAATGGTTGGTCTCGAGTGGTGCAGGCATGACTCGCAACCCCGGAGATCTCGAGTCCCGTCTCGAGTTGTCACGATGTGGTCTCGAGTCGAGACCTTGATGGTCTCGAGTCCCTGAAGTCTGTTTTGAGTTGCTTGGTCTAGGTCTCGAGTCACAACCATTGCGGTCTCGAGTTGTAGCTTCATGGTCTCGAGTCGAAACCAGTGGTCTCGACTCGTTTGCCTGCTGAATTCTGATACATCTGCCCAAATTGTACTATCCAATAGAATTTGTCTCCATGATTTTCGTGTACTAACCAATGAAATCACACAAACATGTTTTCTTGTCTAAAACCTTAATCAAATGGATCCAACATAACAATTCAAATCTTCATATCCTATTCATATCACATTCATACGGTTCATCTTTTAGGGTTTCTATATTATCAAACATGTTCATCCTACATAACCATGCATTCTATGAACAAAAATATCAAGATCATCTTGCAAAAAACAAAAGAAACATTTATTTTATAACATTTAACATAATCCGGATGGTCATAAACACTCTTAAACTATCATTCTTTTGCCATTTGAACATCTTAGCAAAACATTATCATATAATAGTTCACACACATTATCAAACTCACTAATCAAACAAAAATCATGCAAAAGACCTCTAAACTAGTCATGTTTCTTATTCATTAACACACATAACTCTTAACACACATTTAACACTAACCGGTTAATGAAAAGGTACCGAGTCAAGGAAGAAGGTGAGAAAATGAAGTGTCCGAGTGATGATGATGAGCTTGACCGAGGTTCCTTGTTGTTGCCGGCTGAATCCGAGAGAGGGAGAAGGAGGTGAGCTTGATTGTTAGGGTTTTAGTGAGAGAGAGTGAAGGAGTGTGTGTGTGGGAGTGAGTGTGGAAGAATGGTGGAAAATGAGGGATGGTTGGCTTGGGCATGGATTTTATACTCGGTTTGGGTGGTGCACCCTACAATGGTTCCGAGTGGGCTCAAAGGGGTGTATGGCCCAATCCGGCCCAACCGTTACTGTTTACTCGAGACCGTGTGGTCTCGAGTCGGGTTCGTTGTGGTCTCGGTTCACTATTATAAACACATACTTATATTATACATACATACAACACATAGCATAAAAAGATAATCACAACTTTCATTTAATAATTCGTACATACGCATTGCTAATACAAGAGGGTTACTCGGGAAAACCTAGAGTGTCACATCTGTAGCACTTGTTTCTGATTCATAGTAGGTCACCTGAAACATGTTGTAAAAATATTTTGTCAGCGGGGAAATACTGAGTGAATCATTCATTTTAATAAAATGACACATTTGTTATAATATATAGTATTAAGAGCGATTACAATGTTTGTATGTCAACCAATTATCCAACAGTATTTGTCACTCGACTCGTTTCTGTGACTATGGTCATATCACCCATTGGCTAACCCGTTGTCCAATGGTGACGATTATCAAGTAATGTATACAAAACCCCACATACTGGCTGTAATTGAAGACTACAAAGACTTAATCCCTGTAATTATAACTTTGAAACCAAAATATGATTTGGAAAGCAAATTTGGTAAAAAGAGAATGACTCACATTGCAAGTTTAACGGGCAGAGTTTTAGCCTACCGATTAGCCTGATTAACCTAATTTAAATAACAATGCACACGAAAACTAGGTCAGTAACTAATACAGCATTTACGATAACTCACGAGGTGAACACCCTCACAACGAATGACAAAGTGCTATACTTAACATCCGGTCGTATTTATGACGAATGACAAATTATAACCCTAATGTGGGCAGCACTTAAACATCCATTGGATTGGGTTCAATCGATCGGATATTGAATCGTAGCAGCGATCGAGTTATTACCCTGTTTGTCGCGGCAGCGTTTCGTGCGGTGTATGTGTTTTGTAGTAAACAGCGTATAACTCAGTGCATGAAGCGAGTTTTAACGTCGAAACAAGCAAACAGTTCAAGTCCCAAGCCCCCTATTTATACCCGAAATTGGACCCGCCCGCGAGTTGCGGAGGGATCCCTGGTCCCTGTCGCGTGTCGCGGGGCATGCCCCCCTAACCTAGGGTAGGCTTGTCACCTGGGTAGCCCTGCTAAGTCGACGTACAACGAAAATTCGATTCTGACAACGTATTTGGAAGATAAATATCAATTAGGGTTTAGCCCCCTTGCGTTTTAGGGGCCCTGATCCTGATTCTAAATGTTCTGAAAATTTTAGGGTTTATGCAGAATTACTTGGGGGTCTCAATTAGGGTTTCCTAGTGATCAAAATATCAAATAATATAATAATAAATAATGATTTTGGTGAGAGTTGTTACAATGAGTGTCATACATGTGCCTTAGGACTTCTATATTCTAGTGATTGGATTTGATCTATTTTGTATTTGGATATTGGAACAATTGTTAGTTTAACTCTTTTATGGTATTTTGAGTTACATTTCATTTTAGCATGTTTAAATCCATGAATAAGTTAATTATTCTAAATGTTCGTAGTCGATCATACTTGTGGGAACAAATATGAATTTAACACTATTATGAATTTGGATTGGTGGATATTCATTAGATATGAATATAGAGCAAAGTGTTGTTGCCAAAGTTCATAGATATTTGTAGGATACAAATATTGGACTGAGTTGCTCTCGAATATTACTGCATGGAATCATTTGTGATTGATCATAAGTAAATTTGAGAAAAGGCGAATATCATAGTATCCTCTGACCTGAGATACATATTGGATCTTGATATTCACCAAGTATTATACCTTAACCTATTTCTTAGCTGTCTGTAATAAGGCAGTACATAAGGCTAAACTCAGGTGTGGTACAAGGTGATTGTGAAAGACGTATGTAGTCAAGAAGAGATTTGTTCCTCTTATTCGTTGAGAGTAAGATGTCTAAGGCCTGCTAAAGTTAAATCAACAGAGAGTGATCACTCTATGTCTCTGGATTTGACATGACATCTGTAACGAAAGAATAAATGATAGATTCACCTAAATCATTTTCAAGTAAGGGACTTGAAGGGGATGATGTTATTGAATAGGACATATAGTCATACGTATTAGGGGTAGTAATCTATAGTTAGGTGGTCTTTACTACTTGCATCAATCTTCTGTGTATCTTGTGCAAGTGGGAGCTTGTTAGATTCTATATGCCCAAGACACATATTAAATTGATGTGGCTAGTACGTTATGATCCAAGTCGAGTCATACCCAAAAACAAGCTAGACAAACACTTATAATATTTATTTAAGATATGATCAAAGAAATAAATAATGACACTTACAATATTTAGAAATTGGTTTTCTAAATAATTACACTTGAGAAACTAATAAATTATATAGATAATTTATTTTGAGAGAATATTTTATTTTGTTATTTAATGGGTTAAATAACATTTTAAAAGGTTGTATAAGTCTTATAACATGTGGTGTTATAATTTTATAAAAGTTATAAAATTAATCAAGACTTAAATTGTTTAAAAGAAAAAATTGAATTTTTTTTAAATAAAAGAGGGGGCCGCCCCCCTCTTCCCAAGACCATTTTGGTCCAATGATCTTACATGCAATTTGCATGGTTAGATGCACTATGATTGGGCAAGATTTGGTGGCAACCTTATCTCATCCTTTTATTAATTTTGTATGACAAAAAACAATAACACAAGACATAAATTTTCAAGTGCAAGACTTGAATTTCTCTCTAAAAATATTAGGCCAACATTGTGTTTGTCCAAGAGTTTTTCAAGTTTGATTCAAGTGTTCAAATCCTAGCTAAAACAAAAGTGTTTGTTGGAAGGCTTGGGGTATACAAGCTTGAGGTCTTATACACTTGAAGGCAACCGTTCAAGAAGCATCATCCTTTTATTTCCTTTTACTCCAAGAAGATAGTCTTCTAAACATCCTATGGTTGTGTTTAATAGTATGCATATTCATATATGGATCTGGGTTTTGGGATTTTGCATATAAATGAAATTTATATCTTAAAAGTAACATGTTTTAAATTATATTTCCGCTGCGTTTTGATTTTATACGGATGAAATCACTTTGATAAACATGTGAAAATCCCATCACCTTTAACCGGAACGGAATCACCATTGGGTATTACAACAGGAGCCTCGGAAGGAGTGGCCCTTTTATTAATAAGAATGTCTGACAAATAAGTAATATATTCGATGCAACCCGAATCAAAAATCCACTCACCTTCCTCCTCATCCTTATGAGTCATATTCGTAACAGGTTTTGTACCTTTGCCACTACATGTTCCAGAAAAGTGTTGTAAGAAAAGTTGGTAGTCCTCGATTGTCAGACCTGGAATCGGGCTTGTCTCTGTCTCAACACACGCAGCCTTTCCTTTTACCTTTTCTCCTTTCTTTCCATGCCACCATTCTGGATACCTGATTAGTGTGAAGCAACCTTCGCGCTTATGGCCATCTCTATCACAGAAAGTGCAGTGTTCATGCACATCTCTGACAATTTTCGGTCCTCCCTTCTCTTTGTTTTGGCCTTTGTACGATTCCCTTTTCTGTGCAGCCTTGAATGCAGCCGGTTCTGGTGGTGTTCTTCATTCACCCGTGATCGCACTTTGTCTCTCATCCTCAGCCATCATGTGATAAGCCCCCCCCCCCAAGTGAAGGAGTTGGCTTCGTAGCCAATATTTGAGTTCTGATGACCATGTATTCAGCGCTTAGTCCCATCAAGAACTCATAAAGGCGTTCTTTCTTTAAGTGTTCATTGATTTTTTTTCCAACATCACATTCACACTTGCCACAGGAACAACCAGGAAAAGGGTGTATAAATTGTGCCTCATCCCATAAAGACCGTAGTTGAGTGAAGTATGTCGATATGGAAGCGCCATTTTGTCGACTAGAGGCAATTTCTTGTTTCAGTTCATACGCCCTAGGGGCACTTTATTTCCCAAAGCGTTCATTCAGATCTAACCAGATCTCTGCTGCTGTAGTTGCATACTTCACGCTATTCCTTATGTTCTTCTCCATAGTTGTCGTTAACCAACCCTTTATCATAGTGTCTACCCGCATCCAGGGCATGTAATCTTTGGAAGTCTTCTCTGGTTTCTTAATCGTCCCATCAACGAACATTATTTTATTCTTAGCAAACAGAAAATTCGTTATTTCTTGGCTCCAATCAGCGATGTTGCTGTCTGTGAGAATCTCATTTACATGATGTTGCTTGGGGTAATCGGATGGATGAAGATAATAGGGTGAATCATATGAGATTCTCCCACTAGAACCTTCTCCGGTTTTGATTTGGTTTTGGCCATCTTCTCCGGCTATGTTGAGGATCAATATCGAGAGCTAGGTTTGTAAAACCTTCTCTGATACCATATGAGTTTTTGGGGGAAAAGTAGGTTTATTTTTCATTGATTAATTCTCAACATACAAAGGGATTAAATAGGAGAAAACATAACAACCTACGGTGATTGACTCCCACAATTGGCTCCTCTATATATGGAGAGGATACAAACAATGAACCTAATAAATAAGAAATCCTATAACAAATGCATGGAGCTTGTATTGAATTTGAACTTTTATATCGAAGATGTTGGTGAAGACATTAGTGGCACGGCTCAGCTCTTTACAATAAAAGACTCGGTTGTTGCCAAACCTCCTCAAAAGTAAGTAATGTTTATGGGTTTTTTCAAGCCGTTCTTGTTTGTTTGGGGTGGATGGCTAGCTTTGATGGTGTTACGTTAGGTTAGTGGTGGATCGCTCGTACCGCTTCTGTTTTTATCTTGTTTAAAACCCAGGTGTTTGGAGTGATGTGGTCCTGTTGACATGTGTTCACACGTGTTTTGGGACCATACCTCTTCACTTGACCTCTACCACCACACGTAGAACCTACTTTCATCTTGGTTCCTACCTTTGCTATGTGATCTATAAACATATCAGATATTTAAACTTGCTTAACTATCAAACTATCAGATGTTTAAACTTACACATGTACAAGATAATTAATGACTACAAGATATTTGACAAATATCTAAATTATTACTAAACTATCAAACTTACTCAATTTACATAAGTGACTAATAATACTAAAAACTAAAATCTTTTTTTCACCAAGTGATGTTGTTAGACTAGTTGATGCCTCCAAGATGTTCAACTTAAAACAAATTAATAACTGTTCTTTAAAGTAAAGTAATCAAATTTACAGTAGTAGTAGGTAAAAAGTTGTTGTGAGAATACGGATTACTGCCATTAACAAGGGCGGACCTAGTAAGAGTCCAGGGTGGGCGGGCGCACCCCCTGAAAAAAAAAAATTTAGTGTATTTTATAAGGTAAAATTCTCCCCGCACCCCTTGAAAATTTGGTTAAACCCCTTATCCGCACCCCTTGAACCCTTGAAAATTTGGTTAAACCCCTTATCCGCACCCCTTGAAAATTTTTTCTAGGTCCGCCACTGGCCATTAATATGAACTTACTCTACAACCCCCTTACCTTAAGCGCGATATTATCTCATAATCTGATGTTGATTATTCAAATGTAACACTCCTTTTGTAAAGGCACATGAACATGGCACCTTAAAACCAAACAGATAACGCAATTACTAGTAAATTTCATAAAAGGTACTAAAAACAAATTGTACAAGACTAAACGTTGTGGGTTGGCGCTAAACCTAACATAGTATTAATTCTAGATAGACACAAGTACAGTACACAAACTTCTAGCTACAACCTAACATCATATTAACATGATATTAATTCAACCCAACATGTTAGATCAACAGAAAGATGTTTCTATATATAAAAAAAAATAGCTACCACTGACATGAGCTTTGTTAAGAAACATGTTTGAGCACGTTCGAACCTCACTCTCAATGCTCTTACCCGATTCATTGTCAGCAACCATCGATTTGTCGAGCTTATCCTTTGCCTAATCACAAATCAGTATCAAATTAAGATTCATTGTCAGCAAACATCGATTTCTCGAGCTTATCCTTCGCCTAATCACAAATCGGTATAGTGACTTAATGGATCGTTAACGGGTTGTTTGGAACTCAAATTCAGTCTCAGTATTCTTTAGTTACTCCTTACTATATAACCCAAATTTGATTAATTTAACCTTAAACTATATAAAACTCATAATCACAATCTCTTTATCCTAAATTATATGTAAACAACCCACATAAATTATAAGTTAAAAAGTAGAAGTTAGTTTTTTTGACTTCTTAAAAAAGTTGAAAAGGAGAAAAGAGAAGGAATTCCAAACACCCTATGTTGCAATGAACAGTAAAAGTGAGATTAGTCATTAGTCTTGATAAAATAAGAGAGGGGCCAATGTTTGTTTAATTAGCTAAGCATATTTGTTTAAGATAAATGATTCGGTCTTGTTTATTCTCACTTTAGTCTTGAGATTAGTCATTTGTTACGAAGGGCACCATTGAGAAAAGAAAAAAGTGTTGTGATGTAGACGTCATCTAAGCAACCATTGTGCTCCACGCCCTAACGACACTCCTGTTATGATTACTCCTGTTATGGTTCTATACCCCCTTCTTCCAACGGTGCCCATCATTCCTTTTTTTTTCTCCTTGCTCACGCCCACAATTTGCCTCACGCCCTAACGGTATTCCGCTTGTAACGATGTCCGTGTCCTGACAGAGTTAAATGACACAAACAACGCCCCATAGCATGTAGCCTCATCAGTGTACTACACTGTTTTACTTGACATTTGAAAACTATCCTCTTAGACCATGTGTAGTGGTAAGTTGGTATAATGCCCCCACCATGGGGCATTATCCGACACGTGGCATCCTAGTCAGCGTTGGGACATTATAGCAAAAGTGGCGTAGTGGGGCATTATGCCAATAACCCCCATTCAATCAATAAATAATTATTATTTTTTATAGAGAAAAGGATTAAAAAAAAACTAAACTATGTCAGTTAGTCAAAGTTAGGTGGCACAATCTCATTGGTCTCCATTTGATTACATTCAAACACTTCGGCGTTTTAAAAATCACGCCACCTTCCATTTTATTTGAAAATAACGCCGGCTAACGCCGGGCATAGTGGGGGGAGGGGCGTTTTGGAGCATTTTTTTTCAATTTTTTTTAAAAATCACGCTCTACTACACATGTTCTTAGGGAAGATTTCTTCCAAATTTCCCTTTTACTTTTACTTGACATTTGAAAACTATCTCTTACTCTCTTAGGGAAGATTTCTTCCAAATTTCCCTTTCACGGATATTTTTTTCTATAAAAGTCGGTTAGGTGTGGTTCTTTTGGTTTCTTTCATAATTTTTGTTCTTGGATTCATGAAAACCGTCGTTAAATTTGTGTTCGTTTACAACTCTTATGACTAAATTTGTGGGCATTTTTTTGGTTGCAAAATTCAGCTGTAAGTATCTTTCGTGTAAGTAATGAATGTAATTAGTCACCATGATAAAGTGCATTAACGACAAGATCATCTTAATATATAAAATTAACAAACATATAAGGAAAACAATCATCAAGTCGAACATTTTGATGTAAATTTAACTAAAGATAAAATGTCGTAACATATGAAAGAAGTATGAACTTGATCCACAACCACTAAACAAACACCTTATCCACTATTTTTTTTTTTTTTTTTGGATCGCTCATCTTTTTCCGGTTAGAAAGAAAAACAAAAGCCTTTAATACGAATCAAACTCCATAGTTCTTAACTTTTTATTTATGTAAACCTTATAATAACGCCAATCGTTCTTCCCAAAACAAACCAATTCAAATCTATAACGAGTTACCATTACTATACCCATTCTTCTTAGCCAAATCATCTTGAACAACATACTCATCATCATCATCAACCATATACCTCTTCCAAAACCAATGCTTCTTCCACACCCGCTCCGTCATCTCTTCAATCGGTATATTCTTCGTCTCCGGTACCAAAAACCACACGAAAATCGACATGATAAGCACCCAACCCGAAAAGAACAAGAAAATCCCGAACTTAAAATGACAAAGCATCGACAAAAACGCCTGCGCTATCACAAACGTGAACAACAAGTTTATGCACACGGTCACACTTTGCCCAGCCGACCGCGTCTCTAGCGGGAACGTCTCACTCGGTATCAACCATCCTAACGGCCCCCAAGACCATGCAAACGCAGCAACATATGTGCATATCATAATAACAACTAGGACTGCAAAACCGTTTCCCATATGATCAGATTTGTCGGTAACCTTAAACCCTAGAACAATTGCAATCACAACTTGTGAGAAAAACATTTGTACTCCGGCTTGAAGTAGAAGAAACCGACGACCAACTTTGTCCACACTGTAAACCGATACAACCGTGGACACGACGTTAACAGCTCCTGTGATCACAGCTGAGTAAAGGGACGCGTCGTTTTTGAACCCTAATGTGCTAAACAAGACCGGAGCGTAGAACATGATGGCGTTGATGCCGGTGAACTGTTGGAAGAATTGTAATGCGACCGCGATGATGAGTTGAGGGCGGTTTTTGGAGAGGAGGAGGTTGCGGAATGGGTGTTTTACTTCTTTGGCAATGCGGCTGGCTTCCACGAGTTCTAGGTACTCTGGTTCGACGTTGTCTGTGCCGCGGATTTTTTTGAGGACGGCTTTGCCTTGCTCGAGTTTGCCTCGTTCGATCAGGCTGTTGGGTGTGTCGACGACTAAGAGTGCGCCGATTGTTAGGAGAATTGCTGGGACTCCGGCTAAGCCTAGGGAGAGTCTCCAGCCCCAGCCTCCTTTGATCCTGAAAAAACATAAGATATGTATTGTTTAGGATTTTTTTTCTTAATAATGAGTTTTTAATAGTTATTGGCGTTTTAAGATGATCTTAAAACAAATTATGTGTCTTGGAGTTCTCAATACAAAAGAAATTAGGCAAGAGTTTTAGAGTTTGGTCTTGTAAGACCACCCGTAGTCATGCCCATTTGGGCGTTTTGTGTGCCGGAAAACGCCCAAACATGCCGGGGATCCACCCCTGGGCGTGTTTGGTTGCAAATATTGTTTTGGCGTTGTTTAAATCACGCGTGCGGGGCTTGTTTTGGCCAATCAGACAGTTTGCAAATATTATAATGAAATATTATAAGTTTTTAATTTCAAAAAATTAATAATTGTGTAATGATTGCTTGGGGCATTATTGGGCCTTATTCCACTACGCCCCTTTTGTAAAAACGCCCAATAATTCAGATTATTTGGAACCGGGCGGGCGGACACCCAATTCGGTTTTGATTTAAAACTATGTAATTCATTTCACTTATAAATGGTTTTGGTTTAATTGTTTTAAAACCAAATCTTGAACACCCTTACAAATCTGATATTTTTTAGTCTTGTGGACCACAAACATCGAAATCGATATTTTAAAAAAAAAAAACATTAATTGAAAAAAGAATGACTTTGAAAATAACACATATTTGGAAAGAAGAAAAAATGTTGGACTTACTTTGCAGTGCCGTAATTGACAAGGTTGGCGAAAAGAATCCCAATTGTAACATTAAGTTGAAACAATATGTTGAGGCCACCACGTATCCTTGTGGGTGCTATTTCTGAAAGAAAAACTGGAACAGCCTGCACCAAATTTATTTCACAAATTATTAAATAATTTAATAACTGTTGACTAGTCAACTTTTGCCAAACAATTTGTAGTCATTCAAATAACAAACTTCAGTGATGTATTTGATTAACAAGTTTACTACGTTTCCTTTTGAACTAATTAACCCACTAACCATGCTCCTTTTTCTTACTTAGAACATGAAACTGTAGCCTACCTAACATCAGTTATGTCATATTGTCATCTAACATCATGTATTACCTTTATTAACTCATCAACTGTTAGCAACAATTACTCATTAAACTATAATATTATAAAACGGTAGTCGAGTTCATAAACTATTAAAACCAGCCGACCCGTGCAAGTGATCATGCAAATCGACCGGTTTGAAATTTGGAAAACCAAACTGTTTTAGACCACCCGTAGTGGGGAAATATTTGGGCATTTTATGCCTAAACCACGCCCATCCACGCCCCCAAACCGCCCACATGGGCATTTTTCTTAAAAAAAAAAAATTGTTTTGCCGTTTTTTTTTCCAGGCCATGTTCATTTTGTGTTGGCAAGTAACAATTTTTGATGGTTTTTTTATTTAAATTCTATTACACCCCTTTTAATATAATGCCCACATTCCCACTACACTCATTTTAGAATGACGCCCCATAATGCCTCACTGCTGACTGGACTGTCACATGGCGTAAAACGCCCAAAATTGGGGTGTCTTTCACTACGCATGATCTTAGCCAATTTAGCCCACCAGATGGGCATGGACCAATCCCTAGTTAGTAGGTCCTTTTTTAAAAGGATAGTTAGTGGTTCGACTCAAGATTTTTGTGAGCCACAAAACAACAATTCATATTTTCTAAATATAAAAGTTGAAAATAAAGATATTGTTATTATATTATATAATAAAAAGATACACATGATTATGTAGTAAGACATTAATATATCCTACATAAAGGTTAGTTAATGATATTGGTTGAAAACAACAAGCATCGCATGATTCATAAGCATGAGCATTGCAACATTCAAAGCGTAGTGGCCCCAAACATCTCATCGATTTTTATTGTCAAACAAAACCCATGATTTGATGCAACTTTTTTATCTTATCTAGTCATACTCTTTAAAATAAGGTTGTCATTTGTTTAAAAAAATATATAAAAATCTTATGCATTTATTGTTTCATAAAAGGTTGTCATTTGTTTAAAAAAAATATACAAAAATCTTATGCATTTATTGTTTCATAAAAAGTTTACCTACACAACTAAAAAAGTCGCAAATGGATTTCTTAGCCTTATCTAAATTGGATAATCTTGTATATCCATCTCGCAATTTAAATAATATCATATTTACTAAATATAAAAAGTAAAATATCAAATACACTTATTTAAATAGTTATGACATAAAAACCCTTAAAAGCTTAGGTTATAAGATTTCAATCGCAAGGGAAAAAAAATACAATAGTCATATTTTATTAGGGTTAATATAATTTTTAAGCAATTTTGATAAATATTATGCAGATTAATATAAGTTTTAAGTCATTTAAATAAATATTATGTAGACTAATATATATACTCACACCCGTTATATAAATATATATTTTTATTGAATGGATATAACATATCCCATGAATAAAGGAGGTAAGATTACCTAACTGTGGTGACCTAAATAGACCAAAAAATCAACTGCGCCAATATTGACTATGCACACGTATGATTGGTGTCCATTTTAGAATCTGAATCTGTCGCGATTATATTATTTTTTTAATACAAATGATTGACAGATAAGTTCAAATAATTTTATTTTATGTTATGTAAAGTGGTATTTTGCTCTTAGTTTTAAACTAAACTACCAACGTTTGTTGAGTAATTGCCAAGCAATCACCAAAACAAAATAGATAGAGACAAACTATTGTGTAAGATATTCAAATAAATAGAATAAATATCGACTCACAACATGCCAATACATATTAGTTTAAAATATTTATTTCAAATTGTCGTAAAGTGTTTTGAAAACGGCCTAATCAATTGAATCGAATCAAATTGGTAAGTTCAACATGTTGAAGATTTGTATGGTTCAGGTCACATTTAAATTATGAAATATCAGGTTTAGTGGGCCTAAAATCTGCAACTCGGATATTCGGGACCAATGTTTACCATTTTAGATATTTTATGAGAGGCGTTAGCTACATACTCTCCACTATTAAGCAAAAAGTTTGGAGGGTCGGCAGCCCTCTCATGCCCTACTTAAGCTGCACCGATGGATTATATGAGAGGGGGAAGGGTGGAGGAGAGTACGTTCTTGCCCTTTTGCTACGAGAGAGGTTATCCGGGGAGGTGGTGACGTGACCAAACTTCTAAAGTTTTCCATTAAAGATTTATCTATTTTAAATACGCATTAAAATTTAAGTTTTGACAATTTGACACTCCCAATTAAAGTTTTCTATTAAAGATTTATCTATTTTAAATACGTATTAAAATTTAAGTTTTGACAATTTGACACTCCCAAGTCATTTTAAGTAATAAAGGCGTTGAAATTAAAAAAACATTTATAGCTCATAAAAACTAACCTGATTAGCAAAACCAACTCCACACCCAAGCAAAATCCTTCCAGCAATAAGCATGGCAAGGTCCTGTGCAGCCGCATTAAGAACAACTCCGATGAGGAAGAAAACTCCTGCGATCAACATCGTCAGCTTCCTTCCAAGTCTTCGCGTCGTATACGACGCGAAGAAAGTCGCCGTCAGTCCAGCCAGATACAACGACGAAGTGAACAGTTGCAACCCCTGGTTATCATACTTGCAGTAATTACTACCTAAATCCCCATCAATCGTCCTCTTATAAACCACCGGAAAAAACTTCTTCAGAAAATCCGGCATCGATGTCACTCCACCTATCAATACCCACATCAAAACACTCATCAATCAAACATACACACATATATATATATACACTCAATTAAAAAATTATTCGAGTCAACCAACGAATTGTTTCAATCTGAAAGTTTTTCACACGACTCCCATCTTGATCTAGATCTTAATCCAAACAATCAACACTTAGAAATCGGTTGCAAATATACGAAACAAACCAATTCGTATTCTTAATCTTATTCAATATAACAATGCTACTATTATGGATGGGATTAAGAAAGTTACCTGAAACACCGACATCGTAACCAAACATGAGGCCGCCAGTAGCGGCCATAATGCATGATATGATAACAATAGGAGTGATTTTGGCTTCAAACTCGACTCCACCCGCGGCAGAAGCCACCGCTAGTCCTCCACCGGCCATGACGGGTGAAAGTTATACAAAGTTATGCAAATAATATTGGGGGTAATGGTGGTTTGGTGAGATGATCGGTTGCAGGTGTTGCACAAAATTTGGATTATCTGGTTAACGAAGGGGTTTATATAGAGTACTTGGAGAAAACGAAAAACGATTGTGAGTTGTATAGGAAGTAGGGTCCACCAATTAAATTGTGACACGTGTACTTATCCTCTTTTTTTTCTTCATTGTCGGCTGATTAAGTTGTAATGATATTCCCACGGATTTAAATTCTCTATTTTTTTTTAATTTTGATTGTGTTTGATTTTGAATAAAATAAAAAAAGGGTGATTGTAGTTTAGGAAAAGAGGAATAAAACGTATGTATAAATTAGATTTACTTACTCAGATTCTTATCCGTATACTTATCATTTAACTTGAAAACATACTTATATTTCCAATTTATAGATTGAGAAAAAAAAAATACTTACATTTTTTTATCTCTATTGAATTAAATAATATTTTTTAATCAATTTTTACTATTTTTCTCTTTTTAACTTAGAAAAGAACCATTGAAGATGAATAATGAGCTAATAGATATAAGAAATCACTATTTAATCCATATATAATTCTGATAATTTAAAAATACAAAAATATAAAGAATCAGTGAGTAATTTGAAAGGTTTTCAAAACTTATCTTAAAATATAAAGATCCTGATTTACCAATTTGGGTGTAAATGCATTAAGGATGAGATCGTATACAAATTAGGGGTGTGCATGGGTCGGTTTGGGTCGGTTTTTACTATTAACCATAACCATAACCGCTAGTTCGGTTATGGAGTTTTGGTAACCATAACCATAACCAATCTTCGGTTATGGTTAGTCGGTTATGAAGTCGGTTATGGTTCGGTTTTGGTTAATTTCGGTTAAGTAACCAAGCAAGGTTTGAAACAAAATAGGGTTGTGCACGATTTGAACTTAGCTTGAGCTTATTTTATAAGATAACGAAGACTAAACTTTTGGTTAAACTACCGATTTAGAGTTCTTTTTAATAAGGTAATTCTCAAACAAAAACAATTATTGCCATAACACCTTAGTTCTTTATCAAAATAAATGACATCTACATCAAGATCATTTTGTTACTAACATACTTTTATCTTAGTAAAAACCCTCTATATGGTTTTGTAAAACACAAATCTATTATATAAAGTTAACATCAAAACTTTGGTTCGGTTTCGGTTATATTCGGTTAACCAAAGCTTCATAACCATAACCATAACCGATTGAGCGGTTATACAAAGTTTCATAACCATAACCATTGGTTATATTGGTTATCAGTTATTAGTGGTTCGGTTATGTCGGTTATGGTTCGGTTATCGGTTATGGTGGTTAATTTGCGCACCCCTAATACAAATTATTACTTATTTGAGATGGTAAATTTGTCTAAAAAGACATGACGTTTTCTATGTGATTTGTATAGATACTATCCATAGCATATGAAGAGCAAAATATTATACCTCGTATGTAGATTGAAGTGAATTTAATATATTAAATATTAAATAATGATTTGTGTTATTCACGAAAAAACTTTAATTATCACGAAAATCTGATTTGATACCAAAATGAAAAGTCAAACTTTCCAAATTTAGAATAGCATTAAAACAAAAATGTAAATGGGCTATTTAATGGGTTAAATAGTTATCATTTTTAGAGGTTTTTTGTTTAATAATTTCAAATCAAAATTAAATTTAGAAATGATAGATTAGGACTTTAAACACATTTTAGAGTTTAGATTTCAAGATAAAATTCTAATATAATATTTAAATCTTTACTTAGTTATGAATTAATTTGAAACTTAAATTTATCTATTGAATCTTCTATATTTAATATTTTTTTATAATTTGAAATCAGAATATTTGAAATATTTAAATCTTTTCTTAGTTATGATTCTATGAATTGATTTGAAATTTAAAATTTATCCATTAAATCCTCTATATTTAACATTAATTAATGTGTGAAATTTAAAATTTATCCATTAAATCCTCTATGTTTAATATTAATTAATATCTATATTTAACATTAATTAATGTGTGAAATTATTGATGCCCTCTATAAATGATAAGTGTCCCATAATGATTTCTTTGACTATAGGGTGTGGTCGTGACCCTCATAATCACCATGACCCACCACATCAGCGCCATATCACTCACTTCTAGTCCATCATCCAAAACCACTACTCTAAGGGTGTGGTCATGACCCAAACCACTATTCTCTTATTTTAATTTAGAGTAAAATTCACGGATATTCCCTGTGGTTTGGTGAACTTTCACCTTTAGTCCTTAAATTTTCAGAATTACACTCTTAGTCCCTGTGGTTTGACAAGTTGTTATTCGGATAGTCCCTAAAGCGGTTGAAGGTTACTCGGATAGTCCCTATGGTATCACAAGTTGTTACTCGGATAGTCCCTGTGGTTTGACAAGTTGTTACTCGGATAGTCCTTGTCATTTCACACCCACTTAACCAGAAAAACTAACCTCCATCCGCTTTGGGGGCAATCCGAGTAACAAATTGTCAAACCACAGGGACTAAGAGTGTAATTTTGAAAAGTTGGGGACTAAAGATGAAATTTAACCAAACCACAGGGACAATTCATGCATTTTACTCTTTAATTTATTTTTATGAAAAGGAAAAGGACGTATTAAAAAAGTAAAGGAGGCTCATGGTTGTTATGGTTTAATCCATGTCAACCATGTTGGATGAGGCGATGGGGTGGTGTAGCAATCCATTAATAGTCTTATATGGCATTAATGACTCAACTCATGCCCCCACATCCTTTAGCCTTATAGAGTATAGATTATTATTTATTATTATTATTATTATTATTATTATTATTATTATTATTATTATTATTATTATTATTATTATTATTATTATTATCTTTATCTTGACAATAGATGTTCTCAACGATACTTTTGGACTAGAAATTTTCCGATTCCGGTTTCTTTTTTAAATTTATTTTTTATGTTCGCTAAAGTTAATTAAGTGGTATGGTTAAAGGTTATAAGTGTGGTCAACTTTATGAATCGGTGATAATATCCACCGTTTTGTTCGGCAAAGGTTTTCGTAATATTCAAAAACAGGCATGCAATGCAATAAAATAGTAAAATTGTTCAATTGAGTTTGGGTTGTTTTAATAATCCAGCCAGTTAGTCATGACATACATATACATGGAATGTTGATCTTCACAAAAACTTAGAAAATACCTATTAGAAGAGAACGTAAGCTTGGAACACCGGAACCGTCCTCTAACATTCTAAGTAAATACTTGTAAAAGTTAGCGACTTGTAAAAGTTAGCGGAAGTATGATGGTTGATTTACGTTTCAATCATAGTCTAAACAATACGTTCTTGGTGCCGTTGGCAATCGAGATATCATGGGAGGGTTAAGGGTTGGATGTTGATTAATTGATTATCGGGTAACAACCTCGCATTAGTGTAATCCGAGTACTTCGTTCCCTTTTATCACAAACAAGTAACTACCCATGAGCCATGTCTAGGTGGTTCTTTTTAGTGAATTTGAACATGAATGTCAATTGAAACCGGAAATCTAGGATGGTCATTTGTTCCTAAACTGTTTACAAACCAAACCTTTCTTTTGCAATTTAATTAGTAATCTTAGTTTTCAAAATCAAACAATCCAAATCTTTGAGTTTATATTTCTGCAAATTAGGATAATTTAGTTAGTTAGCAAACCATCTAGATAACACTACTTCCACAAACTTCCTGAGTTCGATACCCACTTACCACTAGCTATTAGTTGTAATTGGATTAAATTTGATTGAGTCTTCGACCTCACGTCAAATTTTGGCGCCGTTGCCGGGGAGGTTAAAAATTTATATGATAGGGAAATTCAAGAGTGGGTGGCAACTCTTAGGTGTCCTCCTTTCAAAGCTCCTTCGAAAATGAAGCTCATAGGAATGGTGAATGGCGTAGATGTTGAGATGTCGTACGACTCTTTGCGGAGAATTGCAAAGTTTGACAGTAAACCGGCGAATCAATACATTTTTCCGCGCTTAGAGGATTTGTACTTTAATCCTCAAAAGCACCCACAGTGGCAAAACATGCTTGATTATCTATTCATACCGGGAACCACTCATGGGAAGCTTTTAAGGAGGAACTTGCGGATTGAAGCAAAGTTGATGTTGGTAGTGTGTACACAAAATGTCATTCCGAGGCGGGTTAACAAGGTTGAGGTGAGGTTTGCGGAAGTACCGGTGCTTTATATGTTGTTACATGGGTCCCCACTTGTCCCCTTTCATTTTCTAGTGTTGAATAATATTTGGATCGGTCGAAACAGTGGGGAACGAAAAATCATCCCACACTGCCGGTTAATCACCGCTTTGTTGAAGTTATACGGAGCGATTGGATCGGAAGACAAGGGGTCTTACAAGAGATTTAAACCGTTCGATTTGATGAATTTGGGACCGGGTTGGGAATACAAGGAATCGGAGCGGTACCACAAGTTGAAAAGTGACGGGCAAAGACGGAGGGCGTTGAAGGTGGACGCCCGTCCATTATGACCAGGGGAAGCCGATGAGCCCGAGAGTAGTGATGAAGTTGAAAGTGGTGATGATGATTATCGAGAGGATACGTTTACGGTGGATGTAGAGATGGTGGAGCTGGGCCAAGCGGAGGTGTTCAAGGAGTAGGAACACAATCTAGATATATGGGGAGTGCATTCGACTATGCGCAACAACCGTACGACCAATACTGGGCTCATTCGGGTACTATGGAGCAAGTCGTTGAAAGAAGGCGGCCACCCATGTTTGTCGACTGGTCCGATTCAAATCAGATGCTTTTTGACCACTAAACGTATATGGGAGCGAGCATGGAAAGGGCTTTAAAGCAAAATTATGATCGACAGGAACAATGGAACCGTGCCCACATGTATGCTCACCAAGAAGAGATGAAACCGCTATCTTGACGACCGACAAAGACAGACGCATGATGCTTGGCACTCGGGCCAACCGGTTGTAGCCGACCCGCCAATTGTGGACTACTCTACACTACCGCCTTATGATGGTAGTGTCACACATCCCACCCCACCATTGCATCATTCACAGTGGGTGGATCCACACACGGGTATGGGTAGTCAACAAGCCGGTCAAGAAGGAGATCAAGGTGGTAATAGCAGTGGTTCATTCGGATTTGGAGAGTTCGCGGATGTGACGAAATCTATCTTCGGGCTTCCTCAGCCAAGATACTATTGATCAGGTGGTGTTCTATCTCATCTTATATATTTTTGTATATTATTGTGTGTTATGTTTTTGGTTGGGTGGATGGGTGGTGTTTGATGTGTTTATGTTGACGGGTTGTGAAAGAATGGTGGTGTTGTTAGTAATAAGAATATCAAAAAAAAAAAAAAACAATAAAAAGAAATTTGGGATTTGAGAAAAGAAGCGAAAAATTGGTGTTTGGGTGTTTAAGCGATCTTCCTTCAAAACTGTACATTGGGGACAATGTATCCCAAGTGTGGGGATCAGGGGAAATTTTGAAAAAAATTGTGAAATTTTTAAAAATCAAGCGAAAAATGGTCCAAAATTGAAAATTTGAGTATTAAACCGCACGACACACCGGGAACCCGTATTTCCTTGTTCTTTCTTGGTGAGAGTTGAGCCACTTCTTGAATTTATTAGAATATATTTTTCTTGATGAGAGCGGCAACGTGTGGGGGTGCATTAGAACTTGTGTTTGAATGCGGTTTGAGGCCTAGCTTGATATGCATGTGAAGAGGATAAGGGCATTTCTCAGATCTGTCATTTATTGCTTAATTACCTTGTACTCTCGAGATTCCGATTATCGCTATGGGTTATCGATATTTTAAACTATGTTTTACAACGTATTCACAACGCTTATTCAAAACGCATTTATCACATCTAACGCAATACACAACGCATACTATTTAAACGCATTTTTATCGCATATCACATCGCATGTTATACTATCACATCACAATCGCATCGCAATCACATCGCAGACTCGAAACACAGATTTACTTTTATGCATTTTATGTGTGTTATGTGTTATTTGTGTGTTTACTTGTTTAATGTTATGTGGTTATCTCATCGCAACGCTTACTCGCAACTCACTTAAACGCAATGCAACGCAACGCTTAACGCACGAAACGAAAGTCGGAAACCAACGAAACGCAACTCGGTTGGTCGAATGACCACCCGATCGAATGGACATCCGACCGGATGACCATCTGATCGGATGGCCATCCGATCGACTGGCCATCCGACCCTCGCACACAGTTGCACTGCCTTATCTCCTCTCACCCTATAAATACCCGCCTGTCACATCACTGTTCACTGATGTGACAGCTCTATCCGACCCAGACGCTCCGAAGTCTCTTTCAAGCACTTTTCTCTCGGTTCAAGGCTATTTCGTAAGTATTCCTTCCTAAATCTTGTACAATAATAATCACTACACACTTCTTCATCATCTTCTCCACTGAAATCACTAGTTTTCTTCATGAAATCACCTGATTTGGACTCCTTGAAGGTGACGTCATCACGTCAAGATTTGTTCAGATCTAAAGGATTTCTGCACTATTTTACATAAATCTCAACGAGATTTCAACACTTTTCAATTGATTCAAACTTTTCTTCAACATTCTTCACTTTTTACTCAAAACCGACGAAATCTTGGCTCATTCAGGTCCTCTACTCATTCTCTAGTTGAGAACGGTCTGAGAGCGGATTTCCACTAAAAAGATGACCGATTCATGGGTTAAACATGAAGTCATGACAAGAACAGTTAATTTGATCGAATGGGGTGATCCCCATCCGATCGAATGGGTTGAGCCTTGTTGTGTTTCCATTGTTTGACAAGTTATCACATCGTCTTCGTTCAAATTCAAAACTTTTTAACTTAGAAGATTTTATAAAATTTTCAAGCAACAGAGTACCCACTCGAATAGCCATCCGGCCGAATAACCATTCGACCGAAAGACCATTCGACCAGGTGACTTGTCCCTTATACTATTCCTTTTTCAAAACGATTTGATCATAACTTCAAAGAATATCAAACTCTCAGTCGAATAGCCATCTGATCGAATGGCTATCCTTCCGGATGACCATCTGACCGGATGACTTGATTTATACTATAACGAAAACTTCAAAAGTTCTGAAACGATTTACAAAGACACTCAGTCATTCGAATGATCAACCGTTCGAATGGTCATCCATCCGGATGACCATCCGTCCGACTCACCAGCGACACCTATCTCATCCGACACGCTGTTTTACATGCTGTTCAATGCTTACGTTATTGTTCTATGCTCAGGCTAATCCCAACACGCTCCCTTCAATTCAAGACTGTGTTTACTTGTTTAAACACGCACTGTGAGTATACTCGAACCCCTTTTCTTTTAACGCACTTTTGGGGTGTTACATACGTTCGCTATAACAACATACACCAACACACAACACAAACACTTTTAACGCTAACCGCTCCTGCATGTTATACGTGAACTTGAATGCTTGTTACTATGCTTAGACAGTGTTACACGGTACCGCCTCTAGCAACGATAATACTATAGTTTGGACTCGGCGCCTGTCGTGGACAGGGGTTGCTAGGGATCACATCTCTTTACTTCACGTGTCCGCTGGACATGTGACGCACATACTCTACAACGCAGTATTGTGGTTAAGTGTGAACATAGTTGTGATAGTTACTTGCATCGCCCGTTACGTGTTACATGCTGGTTATGCGTAAACGTTTTCTCTATACTATATACTATGCAAACTTGTGTACTCACCTTTACACTCTGTGTATTGACTTTATTTTAACGTATGTGACAGGTTGATAGGATGCTTTGCTGTGATGAACAATCTAGGAGGTCTAGAAACAAACTAAATAAATCTGAGTCGTCGGAACAACTAATTTGTTTTTGAGACTATATCTGTAATGACTGTTTTTACAATGTCTGTTAGTAGTATGGGATATTAACATTAAAGATTTGGTAATTTAATAGTTGTTATGGATTCTCTTGAACAATCTGTTTCGCTCAGTGCCACGCCCCGATGTTTTCGCCATCGGTTGGGGTGTAACAGATTAGTATTAGAGCCATAACTATAGGGAATTAGGAGAGACACGACCTAGTCCGGGTTGATATCATAGGATTGACCTAGTCTATAGTCTAAGTACCAACAGACCGCCTTGTGAGAACCCAGTAGGGGTTCTGCGCAAGCTTTCTCTTGTTACTCTCCCTTGAAAACTACATCTTCGTGCGGACACCGTATACTACAGCTTCGCGCGAAGAAGGCCTTTCCTAAGGCCGGAAACTACTTAGCTTTTCCTAAAGCTGACGCAACACACACGATTTTGAAAAACACTCGCATAACACAATCGAGTGATCTTGTCGAGATTAGGTGTGAAAACCAAGAACTCTCGATCAAGTCACTCACTCTACGTGTATTTTTATTCTTAGCATGAAAATCTTTCGTTAAGTCTGGAATGAAAACCATATCCTGACGAAATTCTCCCTCTCTATCTCATGATTTTACCACACTTGTAGGAACGAAGCTGTTAAGTTAGGGGTGAAACCCGCACCTTAACGACACGTTCTACTCTCAAACTTGGTTTTTACAAAACTCTCACCAAAGTCTCGATGGATTCCAATGAGTCGAGTCATGTAGCAGCCAGAAAGATGCGTGTCGTTCGCCGTATTTTGGCGAGAGCATAGTTTAGAAACCCAAGGCGTGTACTCGAGGCCATTCTGGATAGTCGAATCACTTTGGGTAGTCAATGCCCAACACCCAGGGCACGTTCTGTTTCAATTCTGAGCTCGCAATCGCTGATTGTTCGATTTTATGAACTTTAAGTGCTTATATGTTTATATGTTTCGATTTTGGAGACTTTAAGCTTTTCGCTCACCAAAATGTGCACAACTCGCACTGTTCTCTCGCTCAAAACGCTAACAAATCGCGGACAAACTATGAACCCTCGCACGCTATACTACTCGCTATGTTACTCGCTATCGCTACTTGCACTCGCAACTCTCAAGCGCAAATCGCGGCTTTGATGGATAGGTGAATACGTGCTTCTGTGCTTACGTGCTTATGTGCTTATGTGCCTATGTGGATTATGTGCCTATGTGTTATGTGTCTACGTGTTCCTGAGCTTTACAGAAAAGAGGATGTTTTATGAACGCTAAACTTTTTCAAACTAAACCCGATATAATCGAATCCCGTCTAAATTGTACGACGATGTCTGCTCCAGACAATGTCTTCCCTTGGCTCTCACACTCGTCGAAACGTTCAGAGAACCAGAGATGACAAGCGCATCGCTTCTCTTGTTGCCAAGGAAATGGCTAAAGTCATTGATTTACGCAAAATGCAACATATAAATTATATCAATTGTGGCATAAAACTAACCTTTTTTTAGTACTAATGTTGGAAAAAGTGTGCTTTTGTCTTCCTTTTGTATTTTCAGGATTAAATGAGCTCAAATTAACAAAAGAAGCAAAAAGACAGCAAAATCTAACATAAATACAAGAAAAGGAACAAAAGTGGAATGCCTGACCCCTCAACAGCATCTTCCCAAGCAAAACCAAGAAAACAGAAGACTGAACACGCCCCGTGCTCAGCGAGCACGGGGCCGTGCCCAAGTAGCAGCAGAAAAGACAAACCTTTAGAAGCTTCTACTGCCCACCACGGGGCCATGCCCAGCGGACACGGGGGCGTGGTCAGCTTCCTGCAGGCGCATTTATTGTAATTTCGAATTACAATTAATGAGGAGAGAGACAAGGATGGACACGGGGCCGTGCCCAGCGGGTACGGGGCCGTGCCCGAGCTTTTGTTCAGCCTATAAATAGGAGTGTTTGGAGCCATTTCAACTCATCCCTTGGCACACCACCTCTCTCACACTTCACCCACCACCCACCACCACCATAACACCATCATCCACCACCATCATCCATTGTCCATCATAGAGTGTGTGAGTCGTCTTGGGATCCAAGATTGATCGTAAGAGTTCTTGACAATCAAAGGCCATGTTTGCCTAAGTCTCTTACATCACTTGGTGAAGACAAGTGTTTAGTGTAATACTTTTTATTTTTAATCTTTTGCACTTTTTAATTGGTTTTGTATTAATGACTTTAATTACTAGTTTCTTATGTTGAAGGTGATTCTTCCTTATCGTTTGTCCGTGGTGTCTTGGCATTATTTTACTGTCTGTATAAAATAAAAGATTTTCACCATTCATATCTCCACGGTCTATATGGAGGTATGTTGGCTACCTGGTCGGGGGTTAAGGGAACGGTTTGGTAAGAGTCTTGCCATTGTTCAGTGTATAGATCCTGCAAAGGACCTGGGTCAAATTTAGTAGGACCTCTTTCAATACCCAAAGGTATTGGATGGCGGGGGGTCCAAACTCTTTGATCCCCTAATAAGTTAAACTACTATTAAAACTTTAACCCAGCTACTTAAGACTGTATCCCTGCTGACTCAGACTACTTAGCTGAGGGTAACGTCGCCTTCAAAAGAGGGGCCTACCACATTATGCATTAATAACTTAATTAATTATCTTTAAATAATCCGACCCTTTAGGATTGTATCCTTGCTGACTCAAACTACTGGGTTGAGGGTAACGTCGCCTTCAAAAGAGGGGCCTACTACAATAACTAAGATAATCTGTTAAACAAGTGCAAAAGTGCGAAAATAATCAAAGGTTACACTAACACATGAGTCGGATCCAAGTGATTCATCTTGTGTATCTGTTTTTATTTTTATTTTTATTTTCAGCAATTTAGTTAGTTTTATTTTCTTAGTTTAAAAAATCTTTTTCTGACATTTTGATTTGATTACACGTTGAGGATAAACCGGTACTAAAGGGTCTTTTGTCCTTGGACGACCTCGGTATCTTACCAACACTATATTACGTCCACGATGGGTGCTCTTGCCCATATGTGTGTTTAGTGTTAGTAAATATCGTGTTTTATAAATTTAAAACTTGGCTAAAAAGTGTAAAAGGGCTTAAAATACATACCTAAAATATATTACACTTCACGCACATCAAGTTTTTGGCGCCGCTGCCGGGGACACAAGGATTTTAAGAAAGCTTAAAATCAACGGCCTAATCAGTTTTTCAAAACCTTTTTAAAACGCGCGCACATTTTTCTGCATTTTAGTTTAGTTTGCATTTACAATAGCCTGAACACGGGGCCGTGTTGCATATTTTTAGTTAGATACCCAGATACGTAGCCTGAACACGAGGCCGTGCTCACTGAACACGCCCCCATGCTCAACGAGACCAGTAACTTTTATTGAAAACGCCCAGATACAGACCCTGAACACGGGGCCGTGTCCAGCTTCTGTTTCCGTCTTTATTTCTGTTTTCTGGTCCCGAGACTCAGCTGTGGTCTGTTGAGTGATTCCTATGGATCAATACTCAGGAGGCTACAACTACACCTATGAGGAGGATAATTACATGAGAGACTATTGCACTAATTGTGGTTACCCGCACTCGGTACAATATTGTAACTTATTTCAACCATCCAATTCATACAACTATTATGAGGATCCCAGGTACGAGCCATCAACTTCATACACATCCTATGAAGACGAAAGGTATGAACCTTACCCCTCATACTCATATTTTGATTAACCAAGGTATGAACCTTCATACTCATACTTTGAGGAGTCAAGATATGAGCCACCACCTTCATATACCTATTATGAGGAACCATGGCGTGAACAACCCACCTCATATGAGTATTATGAAGAACAAAATTACGAACCTTATCCATCATATGCTTACAATGAAGAACAATGGTGCGAACCATCTACTTCATGTGGGTACTATGAGGAACCAAGGATCGAACAAACGGATTCAAGCTTTGAGGATCCCGATCCTTTCTCTATCACTGAAGTGGCCGATAGGATAATAGAAAAACTTAAAACTATCGAACGTTACATAAAAGAATCTCGCGCAAGGGAAGAGGAGTTCCGCGCAAGAGAAGAATTAAATAAAGAAACGATAGTTGAAGAGTTAAAAATGGAAGAACAAATAAGTGAAAAACCGACACATGAGTTAAACAACGAAAGAGGTGAGGCCGATAACGTTAAAATTCAAGAAGAGTCTAATTTTGAAGAAATTAATCTCTTGTCACCTTCTTTTGAAAACCATTGTTTAGTGTCAACTCATGCTAAGTTTTTAAAGGAGCTAAACACTAACGCAAAAATTGAGGAAATGGTAAGTATTGAGTTAACTAATGATCAAACTTCACTAATAAAAGAAGACCCTTTTGAAATTAACATTACACCGGTTCCATGTTTTTTTTCAAAATTCGTTTATTAGTAACGTCACCATTGATAAGGATCTTTGTGTTAACATAATGCCTAATTACCTTTTCGAAAAATTGAGTATTAGTGATTTTGCCCCACTTCAAATACCCATTTTTCTATCCAATCGGAGAATAATTAAGTCAATCGGTGTAGTGGAGGACGTCTTAGTTCAAACAAATCAATTGGTTATTCCAACCGACTTTGTCATCCTCGATGACGCTCCTCTAGTGTTGGGAAGACCATTTGTAAAAACTCATGAAGCTTTGAAAAACCGGAAGTTTAATAATCTACCTCTTCAATTAGGGGCATTCAAAAGGAGCATAGATCTTGAGCGTTCAATGAAATATCCTTTAGGCAACAATGACCCCCTAATTGAAGATGAAGATGAGCCACCTGATATAATGAAAAAAATTGACCACTTTGTTGAAGAAGAGGTCGCCATAGAACAAACCTTTAAAGTTCTTAATTTAAATGAGCCCCAAAATAAGGAGTCTCCTAAAGACCCACCCCTTGAGCTCAAAGAACTTCCAAAAGGTTTGGAATATGCTTTTCTAGACAAAGATGGTGGTTCTCCTGTAATTATTTCATCTAAATTAAATAGTATAGAAAAAGAAAAATTAATTAAACTTTTGAAAAAACATAAAAATGCGATCGCTTGGAAGCTTGTAGATATAAAAGGAATAAGCCCTTCCATGTGCACGCACAAAATTCTGATGAACGATGACTACAAATCAGTGATACAACCACAAAGGAGAGTAAATCTAAATGTCCAAGAAGTGGTTAAAAACGAGGTCATCAAACTGCTTGACGCCGGACTTATTTATCCTATCTCCGATAGTCCATGGGTAAGTCCAGTCCAAGTAGTCCCAAAGAAGGGGGTATAACGGTAATAACTAATGAAAATAATGAATTAATACCAACGAGAACCGTCACAGGATGGAGAGTATGTATACATTATAGACGATTAAATGAAGCAACGAGGAAAGACCACTTTCCTTTGCCCTTCATTGATCAAATGTTAGAACGACTATCCAGTCATAAGTTTTACTGTTTCTTGGATGGTTTTTCAGGTTACTTTCAAATTCCAATAGCACCTGAAGACCAAGAAAAGACAAATTTCACATGCCCCTACGGAGCTTTTGCTTATCAATGCATGCCATTTGGTCTATGTAATGCCCCCGCAACATTCCAACGTTGCATGGTGGCCATTTTCCATGATATGATAGAAAAGACAATGGAAGTCTTCATGGACGACTTTTCTATCTTTGGAGATTCATACGACCAATGCCTCAATAACCTCGAACGAATGCTATCCCGATGTGAGGAAACTAACCTCGCCCTTAACTGGGAAAAATGCCATTTCATGGTAACAGAGGGAATAGTACTCGGTCACAAGATCTCGAGCGAAGGAATGGAAGTTGATCGAGCAAAGATTGACACAATTTCTCGATTACCTCCACCATCCTCCGTTAGAGCTATCAGAAGTTTCTTAGGGCATGCCGGATTCTACAGACGGTTTATCAAAGACTTTTCAAAAATTTCAAGACCTCTAACAAAATTACTTGAAAAAGATGCGCCTTTCATCTTTGACAAGGATTGCAATCAAGCGTTTCTAACCCTCAAGGAAATGCTAGTCAATGCACCTATCATGATAGCGCCCGATTGGAAACTACCTTTCGAAATCATGTGTGATGCAAGTGACTTTGTCGTTGGAGCTGTCTTGGGACAGAGAAAAGAAAAGCATTTCCACCCAATTTATTATGCTAGTAAAACGCTTAACGATACACAAGAAAATTACACAACTACTGAAAAAGAATTACTAGTTGTGGTATTTGCTTTTGATAAATTTCGTTCTTACCTTGTTCTTTCTAAAACTGTAGTATATACAGATCATGCAGCTATCCGATACCTCTTCAAGAAACAAGATGCCAAACCCCGTTTGATCAGGTGGATTCTACTCCTCCAAGAATTTGATATTGAAATCAAAGACAAAAGAGGAGCAGAAAACACAACAGCAGATCATCTTTCGCGCCTAGAAGACCCAGCTTTGGAAGCAACCAGGGACGAACAAATCAACGAAAAATTTCCAACAGAGTCCCTGGAAATGGTGGAATGTAGACAAGAACCATGGTATGCCGACTACGCTAACTACTTAGCTAGCGGTATAGTCACCAAAGAATGGCCACATCACCAAAGAAAGAAGTTCTTTGCTGATGTAAAGCATTACTTTTGGGAAGACCCTTATCTTTTCAAAATGTGTGCTGACCAACTCATCCGAAGGTGCGTACATGGAAACGAAGCAAGAAGAATTCTCCGCCATTGTCATGAAGGTCCATATGGAGGACATCATGGTGCCGCTAGTACCACACGAAAGGTATTTGATTCAGGATTTTATTGGCCGACCATTTACAAAGATGCGAAAAATCTTGTCAAGACATGTGATGCTTGCCAAAGATCAGGTAATATTTCTTCCAAAAATGAAATGCCACAAAATGGCATTCTCGTTTGTGAAATTTTTGATGTGTGGGGAATCGATTTCATGGGACCTTTCCCACCGTCAAAAGGAAACAAATATATACTTGTGGCAGTTGATTACTTGTCTAAATGGGCCGAGGCCGAAGCACTTCCAACAAACGATGGAAGAGTTGTGGTAAAATTTCTGAAAAAATTATTCTCTCGTTTTGGAACGCCTAAAGCACTAATAAGTGATAGAGGTACCCATTTTTGTAACCATCAACTCGGAAAAATCTTAACAAGATATGGGGTCTATCATCGGGTCTCAACAGCGTATCACCCTCAAACAAACGGACAAGCCGAAGTGACTAATAGAGGTTTAAAACGAATACTTGAAAAAACCGTAGGTTTAAATAAAAAGGAATGCGCCGATAAATTAGATGATGCTTTATGGGCTTTTCGTACTGCTTATAAAACCACTATAGGCACAACCCCAGATAAGCTCGTCTATGGAAAAAGTTGTCATTTGCCGGTAGAAATAGCTCACAAAGCCTACTGGGCAATAAAAAATGTAAACTTAGATTTAGATATCGCAGGTAAAAATCGATTTTGTCAGATAAATGAATTAGACGAACTAAGGAATTATGCATACTCTAACTCGGAAATTTATAAGGAAAGAATGAAAAATTTACACGACAAATACATTAAACCTAATGAATTTCGAGTAGGAGACCAAGTTCTATTGTTTAATTCACGACTTCGATTATTTCCGGGTAAACTAAAATCTAGGTGGTCAGGACCTTTTTCCATCACCCATATTTTTCCTCACGGTGCAGTAGAAATTAAATCTCGAAATGGAATCCCATTCAAAGTCAATGGCCAACGGCTGAAACTCTATCAAGGATCCATTGAGGATGAAGAGGAAGAGATCTCGCTCCAAACGGTTGACAAATAAAGGCATCGACATCATACCTGGTAAGTTACGAACAAGCGGGTAAACATCGAAATCGGTAAGTCTTCGAACCAAGTTTCTGGGAAAACAGGGCACTCACACGTGCACTTAAAAAAAAAAAACTTTGCTCGGCACTGGGCCGTGTCCGCGCAACTGTCGGGATAAAACCCCCTTTTTCACAACAGTTTCATTCCACACGCCCCGTTTCCCCGAAAAACGCTCTGGTCCAGGCGATTTTCCGCAAATTTTCGACGTCTCCTCTCTTTCTAAGAACATCAAGGTATGATCCTATCATCATTAGTAGTTAGATTAGTTACTTGCATGTAGTTAAAACATCAAAAATTTGGGGAAAAATCTAGGGTTCTTGAAGTTCATCCGGATCAAACCTCAAATTTTTGTTATAATCTGTTAGCATTAGTTTAGATTAGTGTAATAGGAAGTAAATACACTTGTATTGTTGATAGATTTGCCCGATTTCTCATAAAAACCCCAAACCCTTGTTTTTTGATCCGAAAAAGATAAAATTGAAGGGGTAAACGGTTTGTTTTGGGAAAAAAGGCACTTAGGGTTTCATTTTCGGGGAAAACCGCACCTACTTGGCCAAAAATTTTCAGATTTTCGGGACCGGGATGAAAATTGCAATTTTTGAGTAACAGACGCCTGGACACGGGGTCGTGCCCACTGAGCACGGGGCCGTGTCCAGCTCACTGTTTGCAGTTTTTTTCCGAAAATTTCACTGTTTCGTGCTAACTTTTGGTGTATTCTTTCAGATGTCGAAGAAGTTCACAAGATTCAACGCTAATGAGCTCGATGCTAGGGCCAGATATGATATACTTCAAACAAGACCCGAAGAATACCCAAGGCAAGCATGCACGGACCTATTACTCATGGTGAACCAACTTGACTGCTTCAACAACCTCGTTACCGGCCCACTAAGGGCTGCCTTAACCACTCGACTCTGGTCGGTACACGAATGCACCATGGAGTTCTACAACACCTTCACTTTCCATTCAAGGACCGACCCTTTTGATGACAATGCGGTTGAATTTCGTTGTGGGGGAACAAGGTACTCTATATCCATGACACAATTCGGGGCGGTAGTGGGGTTGTATACTGAAGAAGATGCGGGAAATGAGGAAAACACCGGGGGAATGCGAGAGATTGATGAGAATGAACGCCAGGTTGCATGGGCTCAGATTGGTGATGGGTTTTACAATCCGAGCAGTCCTAAGAGCACTAAGCTAAGGGATCCACTATATCGCTACATTTACAGGCTCCTTACTTACTCTCTTAGTCAGAGACATGACAGCAGCGGCATTGTTGGGTTAAGAGATTTCGTAGTCCTCCACTGCATTCACACCCGCAGACCCCTCGATGTTCCATTTCTCCTACTCCGGAACATGCATCTGAACCGGCTTACTCATGCACCAACCCCTATCTTCTACGGGGGATGGGTGTACCGCCTCTTCAAGCACTTCACGAACATCTCTAGGTCCTTCCAGAGGAGCCCATGGTCAGGATGGGTCGATGTGCACATTTGTCGCGCTATGAACCTAATCTATGAGGCGGAAGACGGATCAGTAAGCTTTCAGAGAATGCAAGGCCATGCATGGAACCCACAAGAGGCGCTAGTCCTTCACGCTCCACCTCCCCAATACCAGTACCAACCCCATGGTGATCCGGGCCAATCCTCCTCACAAGGAAGTGGTTTTCCTAACTTTCAAAGTTTACATGATCTTTTGCAGGAAAACCTTATGTGCACCAGGAACACCTACAACCTTGCCAACAACACATACCACCGGGTCGGAGCCATTGAAAGAAACATCACCGATATCCAAGACGACATCGGGAGCATATGGTGGGTCATGGGGGAGGAGGTGATGACAGTGATGAAGACATGGACTAGGAGGGTGAAGAAGGAGTAGGAGTGGACGGTTGGTGAGCCCACAGGTTAATTTCCCTTTCTATCAAACAATTTCTGGCCTGCGTGCCGAAGTGTTGAACAATTTACTTTCCCTAACTTATTTTTATTTTCTGCTTTTGTTTTTACTATTAACTTGATGGTTTGGATGTTTGACTTGGTAATTTAGGACGTTTGGTATTGTTTGGTGTGGTATTTATTGATAAAATAGGTACAAACGAAGCTTAGAGTACTAAACATTAGTACTACTAAAGCCAGGACAGGAAAACCGGAGAAAGAAACCTGTTTTTCAGCCTTGCAGACAGTCCACACGGGGTCGTGTCCGGCCGACACGCCCCCGTGCCCACCTCCCAGACCTGCTGTTTGTTTAAGTTTTCTGCAGATTTTTACCAAACACGGCGTCGTGCCCAGCCAACACGCCCCCGTGTTCAACTTCTGTAAGTTTTCGTTACTGGCACCTGAACACGGGGCCGTGTCCAACCAACACGGGGCCGTGTCCAGTCTGCCCGTAACATAAAATTTTGCTTTTAACACCATTTTACACATTCAATCAACCTAAAAACTTATTTTTGGGACACATTGAGGACAATGTGTAATTTAAGTGTAGGGGGGGATGCTAAAACCTTGAATTTTGCAAGTCCTAATAACAAGCGTTACACAAAACTCTATAGCAACCGCTAATCACCCCAAATTTTTTCCAAAAATTTTCATTTTTTTTTACTTGTCTAAGTTTAAGTTGGGAATTCAAGTCTTAACAAGGTTATATTTTTACAAATTTACAACCGATAGCGTCGTGATAAAAAGAACCAACATAAGAAAATTATGAAAAGGCATGACAAACTTAGTTAAAATTTAATAACATATACTTGATCACATAAAACCCATTTTCCCACAAAAGTAAGTTTTGAGCCTTTAAAGAGCATACAGATATATATCTTTACACTAAATGCTCATTTTTCGTTTCTTGTGTGAATAGCCGCTTGGTTCATACGACTCTAGAACATGCCACAACAATACATTCCCGGTCCTTACCAACTTAAACCCGAGTAAGTAAATGATGGAGGCATTAGGAGTAACCCTTTTTCATTCTACACCATTATTTTTCTTTTTCTTTACCACCTACCCAAAATCCCCTTAGTTAACCCCTTTGAGCCTAAACCTTTTCATTTCTTAACCCAAAACAATCACCCTTTTTACCCACCTAAACCTTTTTATTTTTTTTACCCTTTTTTTAGTAACAACGTTCGGTTCTCTTATGACTTCCTTGAAAAAAAATAAAAAATAAATAAAAATTTTGATAAAACCAAACAAACAAACAAAGTTTATTAAAAAAATAACTTTGTTTGAACAATTCATCAAAATAAAATAAAAAGATGAGAAATAAAAGTCTTTCAAACCGACGTTTGTTACGCCTTTCGCCCTTTTTACTAACCACTAACCCAACCACCCACCTTTAGCCCAAGCCTAACCCTTCACCCAGAAAGTTGTCTTGATATTTACAAAGGTATATAATTAAAAAGGAGGAGGATTGATTGCTTGGCAAGCTTATGGTAGGAGTAAGTTCCATGCCGCTCTCGAGTGATTCACTAAAAATACACCTTCGGCCGAGTGTTGAGTGGTCCCCCGTGAGGTATGTGAACTTGTATATAAATGAGATTTTAAAAAGGTATGTTATGCCCTAATAAGTAATATATCTTAAGAAACGTTCTTAATAAATCATGCCGAATAGGATTGTAAATAAATAAAAATAAAACCTCAATAAAGAATCTTGGAAATCCCGACACTCTATGACAAGCCCAAAAACCTTCTTTTCTACCCATTCCATTTGGGAGTGAATAAAGCCACATTATAAAGAGTTTTGCTTGAGGACAATCAAAGATTCAAGTGTGGGGGTATTTGATATGCGCAAAATGCAACATATAAATTATATCAATTGTGGCATAAAAGGCCATGTTTGCCTAAGTCTCTTACATCACTTGGTGAAGACAAGTGTTTAGTGTAATACTTTTTATTTTTAATCTTTTGCACTATTTAATTGGTTTTGTATTAATGACTTTAATTACTAGTTTCTTATGTTGAAGGTGATTCTTCCTTATCGTTTGTCCGTGGTGTCTTGGCATTATTTTACTGTCTATATAAAATAAAAGATTTTCACCATTCATATCTCCACGGTCTATATGGAGGTATGTTGGCTACGTGGTCGGGGGTTAAGGGAACGGTTTGGTAAGAGTCTTGCCATTGTTCAGTGTATAGATCCTGCAAAGGACCTGGGTCAAATTTAGTAGGACCTCCTTCAATACCCAAAGGTATTGGATGTCGGGGGGTCCAAACTCTTTGATCCCCTCATAAGTTAAACTACTATTAAAACTTTAACCCAGCTACTTAGGACTGTATCCCTGCTGACTCAGACTACTTAGCTGAGGGTAACGTCGCCTTCAAAAGAGGGGCCTACCACATTATGCATTAATAACTTAATTAATTATCTTTCAATAATCCGACCCTTTAGGATTGTATCCTTGCTGACTCAAACTACTGGGTTGAGGGTAACGTCGCCTTCAAAAGAGGGGCCTACTACAATAACTAAGATAATCTCTTAAACAAGTGCAAAAGTGCGAAAATAATCAAAGGTTACACTAACACACGAGTCGGATCCAAGTGATTCATCTTGTCTATCTATTTTTATTTTTATTTTTATTTTCAGCAATTTAGTTAGTTTTATTTTCTTAGTTTAAAAAATCTTTTTCTAACATTTTGATTTAATTAGACGTTGAGGATAAACCGGTACTAAAAGCTCTTGTGTCCTTGGACGACCTCGGTATCTTACCAACACTATATTACGTCCACGATGGGTGCACTTGCCCATATGTGTATTTAGTGTTATTAAATATCGTGTTTTATAAATTTAAAACTTGGCAAAAAGTGTAAAAGGGCTTAAAATACATACCTAAAATATATTACAATTCACGCACATCAGTCATACCTCAGATCGTCAGTGAGATCAACGAGGTCAGCAGTAAATTGTCTGTCGAATCAAAGAGCGACACGCCTAAAGCACCCTTCAGCTTTAAGCAATTCAAGGCCTGCGGTCCTACTAACTTCACGGGTGAAGATGGACCCAGCGCTATGTTCCAGTGGTTTGATTCCATTGAAGTCACCCTTCATCAAAGCGGATGCCCAGACAACCTCCGCACTGTGAATGCTACCAGGGTCTTCCAGTCTAGGGCCCTGGATTGGTGGACTGCTGAGTGGGACAAGCGTGGTAACGATGCAGCCTATGGAGTCTCTTGGGATGAACTGAAGGAAGTCATGATGAAAGAATCCTGTCCCCCACATGAACTCCAGAAGCTGGAAAACGAGTTTTGGGGTATCAAGCAAGAAGGAGGAAACAACGCTGGTCTCACCGCTGGCTTCAAACAGCTCAGTATTATCTGTCCTGGCCAAGTGTCAACACCTGATATCACGATCAAGAAGTACATCCGCGCTCTACCCGACCGTGTTGCCGATTTTGTTCAGGCATCTAAACCTACTACCATTGAGGAAACCTTCCAACTCGCAGCTAAGATCAATGACAAACAAGTTTTGGCTGGTTATTTGAAAACCTAAACCAAGAATCTCTATCAAGAAACTGCTACTCCCGCTCCTGAAACCGCAGCACCCCAAGTCTCGAAGTCTTCACGCCAGAATCGCAAGCGCAAGGGTAACAACAACAAGAACTATGCTACTACCGCCGCTCCTCCCAATGCTGTTCCCGTACAACCCAACAATCAGAACCGACAAGCTACTGTTACCAATGCACCGCCTGCCAAGCGTGCGTACACGGGTATCCACCCTCTCTGCCCTACTTGCACCTACCATCACCCAGCTGGGGTGAATTGTCGTTTCTGTGTCCACTGCAATCTCTATGGACACTTCATAGCGAACTGTCGCACTGGCCCACGTCAACAAGCTCAAGCTCAAGCTCCTCCAGCTCCACCAGCTTCACTCCCCGCTCCTTAGGGTAACCAAGCAGCTCCTGCTCCCGCAGCTCATGCACGAGCCTGCTACTCATGTGGTGACCCTAATCATTTTGCAAACGTCTGCCCGAATCGAGTGGTGAAACAAGAACCGCAGCAACCACCGCAGTAGCAACAACAACAACAACAACAGCCTCAGCAGCAGCAGTAGCCACAGCAAGCGGCCCGCGGACAAACCTTCAACATCAAATTCCGCCAGGCTCAAAGTGACAACAACGTTGTCAATGGTACGTTTCTTCTTAACGGTATTTATGCTTTGTGTTTGTTTGATACTGGAGCCTATAACTGTTTTGTGTCATTTGAATTCGAAAAGCTCCTAAACCGTAAATGCCCTAACCTCCCAACTACATTCGATGTAGAAATTGCCATTGGAAGAACCGTCACCGTTAGTTCTATTCTCCGTGATTGTACTCTCGAACTCAACAATCACGTATTCCCGATCGATCTCATTCTGATGCAACTTGGTAGTTTCGATATCATAGTAGGCATGGATTTTCTTCGTGAAAATCATGCCGAAGTCGTTTGTTTCGAAAAGATGATCCGTTTCTCTCTTTCAAATGGTGATCAACTCTGTGTCTATGGCGAAGTATCTTCGAAGGAACTCAAACTCATGTCGTGCATACAAGCAAGCAAGTATCTCCGAAAGGAATAAATGGCTTTCTTAGCACACATCATAGTAGCGGAGAAGGAAAAGGAAGAGAAGTCAATGGAAAAGGTACTTGTGGTTCGTGATTTTCCTAATGTCTTTCCTGACGATTTACCTGGTCTACCCCGTCTCGTGATATTGATTTTCGTATCGACCTCATTCCTGGAGCTAACCTTGTCGCTAAAGCTCCTTATCGTCTAGTTCCGTCCGAAATGCGTGAACTTTGTAGTCAACTCCAGGAATTAATTGATAAAGGCTTCATACGCCCTAGCACATCCCCATGGGGCGGACCTGTCCTTTTCGTGAAAAAGAAGGATAGATCGTTCCGAATGTGCATCGATTATAGGGAACTCAATAAGCTTACCATCAAAAATCGCTATCCTTTACCCCGAATTGATGATTTATTCGATCAATTGCAAGGCACTACGTGTTTTTCTAAGATCGATTTACGCTCCGGTTATCATCAGTTACGAATTCAGGAGGAAGATATACCTAAAACCGCTTGTCGCACTCGCTACGGCCATTATGAATTCGTCGTTATGCCCTTTGGTCTTACCAACGCACCCGCGGTTTTCATGGATTTGATGAATCGTGTGTGTAAACCCTTTCTCGACTGCTTCGTCATCGTGTTTATCGATGATATCCTTATCTATTCGAAGTCAAAAGCCGAACACGCACAACATCTTCGTTTGGTACTCGAACCACTCCAAGGGAATCGCCTCTATGTCAAGTTCTCCAAGTGTGAATTTTGGCTTGAGGAGGTTCAATTCCTCGGTCACATCGTCAATAGTCAAGGTATTCGCGTCGATCCCACGAAGATTGAAGCAGTTAAGAGTTGGATTACACTGAAAACCCTGTCCGAAGTTCGCTCTTTGCTTGGATTGGCGGGTTATTATCGTTGATTTATCGCTGATTTCTCTAAAATCGCTGTTCCTCTCACTTAATCTTACGCGTAAAGACAACACTTTTGTTTGGGGAACCGAATAAGAGACATCCTTTCAAACTCTTAAGCGTATGCTTTGCGATGCTCCCGTACTCTCGTTACCCGATGGAAACGACGACTTTTTTGTTTATTGCGATGCCTCCAACCTTGGTCTTGGTTGTGTTCTTATGCAACGAGATAAGGTTATCGCGTATGCGTCTCGTCAGCTAAAGGTCCATGAGAAGAACTACACAACCCACGATCTTGAACTCGTTGTAGTTGCTTTTGCGTTAAAGATTTGGCGACACTACCTTTATGATACCAAGTGTACGGTTTTCACCAACCATAAGATCCTACAACACATCTTGAACCAGAAAGAGCTGAATATGCGCAAACTCAGATGGGTTGAACTTCTCAACGAATACAACTGTGAGATTCGCTACCACCCAGGCAAAGCAAACGTCGCCGCTGACGCTCTTAGCCGACGAAGCTATTTACATAGTGTTCGTAACGTTCAAGCCCAACATGACCTCGAAGCCCTCATTCGCGACGCTCAACACGCCTGTTTCACTGAACGCACTTTAATGGAAGAAAGAATACTTGGAACTGAAAACCAACTAGTGAATAAACCTAATGGTATTTTTCACTATCTTGATCGCATCTAGATTCCTAGTCGCAATAATCTCCGCGAGATTTTGCTGACTAAAGCCCACAAATCTCGATATTCCATTCATCCCGGTGCCGATAAGATGTACCAGGACCTCCGTGCCAGGTATTGGTGGCCTGGAATGAAGAAGGATATCGCCCTCTATGTTTCGAAATGCCTAACTTGCTCTAAAGTTAAGGCAGAACATCAACGACCCTCTGGCTTACTTGTACAACTCGAGACCCCGATGTGGAAATGGGAGAGTATAGCTATGGACTTCATTACGAAACTTCCACGCACGCCATTAGGTCACGATAGCATTTGGGTTATCGTTTATTGTCTTATGAAATCCGCTCACTTCTTGCCGACACGAGATGACTTTAAGGTAGAACGATTAGCACGAATCTATATCGACGAAGTCATTTGCACGAATCTATAGCAGGAATCTCGTGACATTATATTTGACCACGATGGTCGATTTACCTCGCACCTTTGGGAAACTTTTCAATCCGCTCTCGGTACTACTCTTAATCTCAGTACTGCTTTCCATCCCCAGACCGACAGTCAGACTAAACGCACGATTCGCACCCTTGAAGACATGCTTCGCTTGTGCGTTATAGACTTTGGTGGTAATTGGGATTCGCATTTACCTTTAGTCGAATTCTGGTACAACAACAGTTATCACTCTAGCATTCAAATGGCACCATTTGAGGCATTATATGGAAGAAAATGTCGATCGCCTATTGTATGGCACGAGATCGGAGACGCGTAAATTACCGGTCCTGAGTTATTACAAGAAACGACTGACAAAAATCCTATAGATACGATACAATCTCTTGAAAGAGCGGAGTCATCAAAAGAGTTACGCTGATAAACGCTGCAACCCCTTGAGTTCGAAGTTGGTGATCACGTACTCGTAAAGGTTTCACCTTGGAAGGGGGTGATCCGATTCGGAAAGAGAGGAAAACTAGCGACTCGATACGTTGGACCCTTTAAGATTCTTGAAAGAATTGGCAAAGTAGCCTACCGACTCGAACTACCGAAGGAACTCAGCAACGTACATCCAACTTTCAACGTCTCGAACCTCAAGAAGTGCCTAGCTGAAGAAAACCCGCATGTCCCTCTTGAGGATTTGCAAGTTAACAAAACTCTACAATTCGTGGAAAAGCCAGTAGAAATCATGGACTGAGAGACCAAGAAACTCCGACGCTCTCGCATTCCTATAGTGAAGGTTCGCTGGGAAGGCAAACGCGGCGCCGAGTTCACTTGGGAACTCTAAAGTGATATGAAACCTAAATACCCACAAGTTTTCGTTACACCTGCGCCTTAACTTCGGGATGAAATTCCCTAAAGTATGGGAGGCTGTAACAACCCAACCTTTTGGGTCATTTCTCAGATCTATCATTTATTGCCTAATTACCTTGTTCTCTCGAGATTCCGATTATCGCTATGGGTTAACGATATTTTAAACTATGTTTTACAACGCATTCACAACGCTTATTTAAAACGCATTTATCACATCTAACGCTATACACAACGCATACTATTTAAACGCATTTTTATCGCATATCACATCGCATGTTATACTATCACATCGCAATGGCATCGCAATCACATCGCAGACTCGAAATGCAGATTTACTTTTATGCATTTTATGTGTGCTATGTGTTATTTATGTGTTTACTTGTTTAATGTTATGTGGTTATCTCATCGCAACGCTTACTCCCAACTCACTTAAACGAAACGCAACGCTTAACGCACGAAAAGAAAGTTGAGAAACCAACGAAACGCAACTCGGCTGGTCGAATGACCACCCGATCGAATGGACATCCGACCGGATGACCACCCGATCGGATGGCCATTCGATCGACTGGCCATCCGACCCTCACACACCCTTGCACCGCCTTATCTCCTCTCACCCTATAAATACCCGCCTGTCACATCACTGTTCACTGATGTGACTGCTCTATCCGACCCAGACGCTCCCAAGTCTCTTTCTAGCACTTTTCTCTCGATTCAAGGCTATTTCGTAAGTATTCATTCCTAAATCTTGTACAATCATCATCACTACACACTTCTTCATCATCTTCTCCATTGAAATCACTAGTTTTCTTCATGAAATCACCTGATTTGGACTCCTTGAAGGTGACATCATCACGGTTTCATATGCAAACTGTGGTGTGACGTCATCCCGTCAAGATTTGTTCAGATCTAAAGGATTTCTACACTATTTTACACAAATCTCAACGAGATTTCAACACTTTTCAATTGATACAAACTTTTCTTCAACATTCTTCACTTTTTACTCAAAACCGACGAAATCTTGGCTCATTCAGGTCCTCTACTCATTCTCTAGTTGAGAACCGATCTGAGAGTGGATTTCCACTGAAAAGATGACCGATTCACGGGTTAAACATGAAGTCCCGACAAGAACAGTTAATCTGATCGAATGGGATGATTCCCATCCGATCGAATGGGCTGAGCTTTGTTGTGTTTCCGTTGTTTGACACGTTGTCACGTTGTCTCCGTTCAAATTCAAAACTTTTTAACTTAGAAGATTTTACAAAATTTTCAAGCAACAGAGCACCCACTCGAATAGCCATCCGACCGAATAACCATTCGACCAGGTGACTTGTCCCTTATACTATTCCTTGATCAAAACAATTTGATCAAAACTTCAAAGAATATCAAACTCTCAATCGAATAGCCATCCGATCGAATGGCCATCCGTTCGGATAACCATCCGACCGGATGACTTGATTTATACTACAACGAAAACTTCAAAAGTTCTGAAACGATTTACAAAGACACTCAGTCATTCGAATGATCAACCTTTCGAATGGTCATCCGTCCGGATGACCATTCGTCCGGATAACCATCCGTCCGACTCACCAACGACACCTATCTCATCCGACACGCTGTTTTACACGCTGTTCAACGCCTACGCTACTGTTCTATGCTCAGGATAATCCCAACGCGCTCCCTTCAATCCAAGACTGTGTTTACTTGTTTAAACACCCACTGTGAGTATACTCAAACCCCTTGTAGGATCGTTTACACGACCAAAACGAGTCGTTCAGAAGAGATCTCGTCCAATACGAAAGGCAGAAACAGACATATCGGAGTTATTTCAGCTGTATACATACTAGAATCACATTAATTGTCTCTAATATTGATTTCCCAACGTTTTACAAGCTTGGAGACACTTCGGCAGCACCTCGGCACCGGAATCAGAAAGTTACAAATGAAATGATCAAGACCACTATATATAGGCCTCACCATTTCGCACGAACCAGGTAAGTCCAATTCGTACAAACCGGGTCTAGCCCATTTCGCACGAACTGGCCAGTTCGTGTGAAATGACGGTTTCATGCCTTTATCCTATTTTCCTTTGTACAACGTCTCTAGATCTATCATTTCTATTACAAGACTGGATACAAGACGAAGTCGACAGACATATGCACCAACAGACTCCCCCTTGGATGTTGACGAAGTCTTCAGTTTCGAGTCTTCGGCATGTCAAGTCTTCAGTCTTTATCAGTCTTCTCGCTCTTTCCAAAGTATCTGACATTGTAAGCATCCTCAATCTTCTCTCTTCTCCTATCAGCATCAGCAGCTATATTCCCCCTTGGATGTTGATTTCATAAATTCTTCAGTATCAACAGCTTCTATCTCGAGCTTTGTTCCAGAATCTGAATCTGACTCTTACGTCCTCAAACTCCCCCTTTTGATAAGTTGGGATCGCAGTCTGGAATTCACTATCTGCACAAACTCTACCCAAAACATAAATTTCATATTATGACAATTTTAATTTTGGCTTACCTCTTGTAATTTGAACATTCAGATTTGACATTTTCATTAATTTGAAACCATTTAATCATTTCGAAATCTTTTCTCATTCCAAACAGACTCCCCCTCACCTGTTGTTCATCATGTTTAGCACTCAGAATTTTGAAAATTAGCTTTTCAACATCAGTTGTCAAAAATCTTTTTGAATTTTCAAATATTTATGCTAAAAACACAATATTTTTGGGTTTTTGTTTTTAATGAAATGCAGTAAAGAAATATATATAGAAAATATTTTTGTGAGTTTGTGTAAGAGGATCATATCAGTTTTTTGAAACAAGTCACTAACACCGTTAAGCTTTAAACATTTTAAGTTCTAAACAATTCACTTAGATTGTCAGTATACTGATCCACTTAAATTTTCACACAAAGTTCAACTGATTCGAGATACGAGATTAGTGTTTTAAGCACTTGAACTTATTCGAGTGTCCCACCTCAGAATATACTCCCGTATCCAGACTTCTATATTCAGTCTTACAGGTAAATGTACACTAATGATATCTGTAAACAGGTAAATGCGAGACCATTAGAGCTAAGGATAGAACTTCCGTTCAATCAGAGAGATGATGACTCGTCTTTCGGTGTGTCCTGTTTGGGGATCTTTTTCATCATTTTTATGTTGAGGGTGAGCTTTATGATTAAAGCAGTGCAGAGCATTATACGAGGACTAGGCTATTGCTCCCGCAAAATCAGAAGTCCTGGTATAATACCCCAGATATCATCATGCACAAAGACCTAGTATGTCAGAAATAGAAAATCTTTCAAACAAGATTTCGGGGGTTACCCATATATCCGAGAGATGTTCCCCATGAGATAAGTAAGTATTCAATATTTAGGTTTATATCTCGAAAACAATTTACTGAATGAGTAAAAACCTACTGGCATATCATCAGTGAGACCGTTTATCACTTTTGACTTTCCAAATCTTTAGCATGTTGTGATAGTCCACTGATGTACTATCATTTCCTCTTTTTCACAACAAAACTCGTTTTTGAATTTTTCAATGTTTTTGGCTTTTTAGATTTTATCATGTTTTTGGATTTTTTCAAATTTTCGAAATTTCTAAAATTTTTACTCCCCCTAAAATCAAAAATATGTTTCAATTTTTGATTTTCTGGGAAAATTTGAAAACAAACTGTAGAAACAAAATGACAAACTGATAAGAATCACTTCAATTCGCCATCCACTTGGCATAAACAATCAGAACTCCCCCTGACAACAAACTATTTTCCCATTATGATTTCAAAACACTTAAGTTTGTTTTAATCAAAATGGTTTTTCCGGAAAATAAGTTTTGTTGAAAGCACTTGTAAGATCGGGGTTTTGTTCATCACTTTGTTCTTTCTACAAATTATGAATTAATCCCCATTTTAACCACTTGAATGAAAGTTAAATCAAGTTCAACTTAATGACCTTGACTAACCACTTGTAAGTGAAAACCCCTTTTTCAACCACTTGTAGGTTCACTAATCAACCATACCATTTGTAAATTGAAATATGACAATTTTGAGTTTTTCAAGAAAGATGCCGATTCATGCTCCACGATTACCAACTTGGGAGCTCCGACAAGTCAGGATTTTTATTTAAAAAGATCCACCCAAGCCTGACGGTCCTTGGGTTTGCCAATTTTTTGTTTTAAATTTCCGTTTGACAATGATGGAAAGTTTGCATCATCCATTGTCGACATGGAATCATCACTTTTTACCTCAATTTGTGGCTCCTCTTACTTTAACGAGTCAGATTCATTGCCCGAACGTGGCTCTTCTGACTTTGACGAGTCAGATTCATCGCCAGAAGATGGCTCTTTTGTTTTCAAGAAAACAAATTCATCGCCATCCTTTATTGGAACCCAATCCTTACAAGATTTAGGTTTTCCAAGTTTATCAACCTGTGACATGAACGACCTTTCACAGTTTCTTTTATATTCAAAAACTTTGATAAAGATTTTATCTGAAAAAATAACTTTCTTTGATTTTTTAACCGTTTGATTAGTCAATTTTTCTTTTTTTTATCCTCTCTTTTGTCCTCAGATTTGTATCTGATGAATTCATTTTACTTGATTGATCATTTTTTGTTGAGTAAAGCGATTCATCAGAACTTTTATCTGAATCAACAGTTGTACCCGAGGACAAAATCTTTTCAAGATACTCCATTGCTTTCTTTCTTTTCTTTCTCAATCTATATTTCTGCCCTTGTGAAAGTTTCACTTTCTGTTCTTTCACTTTCTGTTCTTTGGGCTTTTCTTCAATTTTGACTAATTTCTTCACTGTTCCATGAGATTCAGCCCTCGATCTTCTCTTTGATATCATTGGGCAATCTCTGGCAGTATGACCTTTGATTTGACATTCATAGCATCTTCTTGTCTCAAATCTCTGATTCTGGCAGTTAACAGCAATGCGTCCTTCAAAACCACATTTGTAACACACCCTGTTATCATACCATTCATTCTTTTCAAACCACAAACTTAGATCGTAACATTGATTTGCCTTGTGGTAATCATGACTTCTCCTTTTTCCATCATCATAATGTTTTGTCTTTGAAGCACTGTGGTCAAACCTGCACCACTTATTACCAACCTTTTGTGAGTTTTGATTTTCAACTTTTTATGGTTTTTTTATAGTGATTGGATGATTGAACTGATGATCTTTTATTGTTGTTTTGAAAATTTTTTGAATTTTTAACATTTTGTTTTTGTTCTACATTCTTCTCAAAGGTTTTTGCTTTGAGCATTCACCTCTTTCAGTAGATTGTAAAACAGTTTCTTGAAATTTTTCTTTTAATTTCAAAAATATTTTCTTTTTTTCATCTTCATCATCAGATTTATCATCACAATCTTCAATTATGACTTTGTCATAATTTGTGACATTTTCACTTATTGGAATTTCATTGATCGGTTTTGGACATATATGATCTAGTATTACTGACGAAGTCACAAAACCTTTAAATTTCTTTTCTAACTCACCAATCTTATTTTTAGCATTCTCAACTTCATTTTCAAGTTGAGTAATTTTCTCAAGATGAGAATTTATTGCTTTTTCATTTTCAATTTTATTTTTATCTAAAACAGATTTTTCATTTTCTAAAACTTTTATTTGACTTTGAAATTCTGTTTCTTTTTCTTTTAAAATTTTGTTTTCTAATTTTATCCAAAACACATCTTCATTTTCTAAAATTTTTATTTTATTTTGAAGTTCTTTTTCATTTTCTTTTAAATTTTTGTTTTCCAATGTCAAACTCTCCACCTCTTTCAGGAGTTTGACATTGTCTGCTCTAGATTTATCACATTTTGAGCACACAAGTTCAGATCTTGAAGTTTCATTTTTCTCGGATTCTTCATTCTTTGAAATTACCTCTGTCTCTGTCTTGTATGTACCTGCACAAAAAATTTTAACAAAATCAAGAGGATTCATATTTTCATCTATATAACAACCCCTCTTAATATCATATTTCATAACATTTTTTTGCTACAAGACACATATTGACTCTTCTTCTCATTTCAAGAATCACATCCAAACTCATTTTATCTAAGTTCTTTTTTATTTCATTTATCAAACCTTTCTTTTTCTTATTATTTTCATAATTGTGTGTTTTAAGCTCATTAATGAATTCTCTTAAATAAAACTTTGAGAATCTAGAATCCTTTTTTAGGTTTTTCAAAAATTCATCCCATTCTGAAGGTAACGCGTCTGCAAATTTTGATACCTGTTCAGCATTCGACATCCTTATCTCGTACTCTTTTAAATTTTCAAGTAAATGACCATATCGGTTTTCCAACTCATCCAACGTTTCATGCTTTTTACACAAAAAATATTCAAGTCTATTAACCCAAACATTCTTGTTCCCATTTTCTTTCCTGTTATACCAAAACCCATCAAACCAATTATTTAATCTTTCAAGGCTATCGTTTTCCTTTTCGTCAAACATTTTAACCACACTTCAAATAACCTGATGTGATGTTTACACAACCCGTACGAACTCAAAATCCCTTTCAAGCGATCTGGGATAAAAAATGCTCAATCTGTGCGAACTGGGATGTTTTTTTAAACGAATTGGCACTTTCAAACGAATTGAAACACTTGGTGCGAAATGGATTAGTTTCACGCGAAATGGGGTCCAAATCTTATGAACTGGGTAACAATCTTGTTCAATTCGTGCAAACTGGAGTCTTTTTCAAGCGAACTGACCAATTTATGTTCAATTCGTGTGTCACACCCCCAAAATCCCACCTGCGGAGTACTACCGCTTGGAGGCGTGACTGACCAGGATCCAGCCACCAATCATACTGAACAAGCACATAAGTAATTATAAAAGTTTAACCAATACGATTGGTGTTCCAAAACAAATAAGTTTAAGTTGCAAGCGGAAGCATAAGTTTAAAGTTATAACATAAGTTCAAAAGTTTCCAAGTTTAACATAGCACGCAGCAATCCGTGTCCCACAACGATCCTCCTCCATGCAAGCTCCAGTTGAGTACCTATGGTCCTGCAAAGCATGTAGTAACGAGTCAACAACTAGTTGAGTGAGTTCACGGGTGGGCGTTCGTTTTAGTTATTCAAAAACAGTTTTCCTTTAACTGGCATCCTGCCGTGGGGGTTACCCCATAGTTTAAAAAACGTGACATGTTCGTTCCCAGTTACTCCGGCACTCCGGCCGTGGGGGCTACCCCATGTAGTTATCAGGCATTTCGGCCGTGGGGGCTACCCCATGCGTACATCATCCGGCTCTCCAGCCGTGGGGGCTACCCCATGCGTACACTAGACTCGTTACCATATCGACTGCTGACTGTAGTCATGTTTATGTGCCCTGAAAACATCAATGTCTATCATCATTGACATGCCCCAGATCCATTAGTTCACGCCCGTCCTCTGCGGCACGGTGTGAGGCTTGTCAGACCTAAATAGCGCTATCTAACTAATGACCCGCTCGCCATTGGCCCGGCGATTAGTCGATACAAAAAGGAGGGACTTCGTGATAGAGTTTTAGTCTAGTACGTTTATCCGTCCATCCGGACGAGGAATCACATTCCTGAACCACTGACGTCCTGCCCAAGGAGGACGAGGAACCCACGTTCCTTAACCCCGTTCCCAACCCAGGGAATCCCATGCTTTGTAGAGGGTGTGAACTCACCTTGGTTTGCTCGGCAGTTAATCACAGAAAGTCAATCAAGTCGCAAGTAGTCAGTTACGTCCTAACACGGATATCACTTATAGTCAGATTCGAACCAAGTAGTGCACAAATGTTCAACACGTTTGGCAAGCACGTTTAGCAGTAACAGTTCACAGTGTTCCTAATCAACAGTAGCACATACGGTTCACAAGTTCAGTCCAACTACTAAGGCCCAAACACGTAAAAGCAGTTAACACAGAAGCCCATCAGTCTGGCCCATTAACTAAGGCCCAAAAGTGTGGTCTCGAGTCGCAACCGGACTCGCAAACATGGTCTCGAGTCATGCTGTGTGCTGATCTCAGGTGGTTGCGAGTCGCAACCGGTGTCGCAACCGTGGTCTCGGTTCATCATGCTGAGGTCTCGAGTCGCAACGGGACTCGTAACCTGTGGTTTCGGCTTGTCCTGTTATGGTTGCGAGTCGCAACCGCGTGGTCTCGAGTTGACACGCTGTGGTTGCGAGTCGCAACCGTGTGATTGCGAGTCGGTATCAGTCGTTTTCAAGTTCACGTGTTGATGCAGGTGTATCAGTCCCATTAGTACAATATAATCAGGCCCAAATCAGGAAACTACCAATAGCATTCCACTCACAGTTTTCCTAATCAGGTTACTAGTCAAAGATGGATCAAAATCACAAGGGTTCTCAATCTTCAACTATCATTCAAAGTGTTCTTCAAATAATCAAACTTATATTCATCAAGTTCTTCATAACATAAACAACACTTATTCACCCAAAATCATGAACAACTATCAAGATACAATTTACTAGCATGCATCCTACTTGACAAACATATTCATTAGCCGATTTTCTTAGTATAAACACCCAAACTTTTCGGATCAAATCCAAGTGCAACCAATATCATCATTCACCTTTTTATCATACCATGAACCCATTTTCAACATCAAATATGTATAGTTCAACTCATAACAAGAAACATTCATGAACCAATTTCTTTTTCAAAACATTATGTATAACTCAACAACTTAACATATTGTCACATAATCTCATCATACAAACATAATATGAACATTTTAACACTAAGCATTCAACCATAATCAACAAGAAATACTAACCGGTTGATGGGTTTCGAGGGTGTGTGTGTAAAGCTTCCAACCGGGTGTGTGTGTGAGCCGATCCAAGTCCAAATCCGAGAATGATGAAGTGTTTGTGTTCTAGAGTTTAAGTGAGAGAGAGAAGTAGGAGAGTGTGTGGGTGTAATGTTTCAACAAATGGTAACAAATAACTAAGGGTGGTTTATATATAGGCTAGTTCCAAGTGTGTGCACCCTTAGTGGGTTTCGAGTGGGGGTTTACGGCCCAAAGGCCCAACCGGCCAAAAGGTTCTCGGCCCAAAGGCCCATTCGGTCACTATTCACTCGAGACCTCATGGTCTCGAGTCGGGTTCTTTGTTGTTTCGTGTTGGGTTCTCGGTTCGCATATAACGCATACATAAATATACCAACGCACACATAATAAAGCACATATCACATAAAGGTTCACGTTATCATTAAGTTTAATCATTCAACTAATCACATAACGTACAAGCAAGTTACAACGAAAGGTTCTAAATTTCGAGTTGTCACATCATCCCCAAGTTGAAAGAAATTTCGTCCCGAAATTTGATGGCACTCACTGAGGAAGCTAGTCAAGTTGCATGGTTTTCCCGGTTTTCCTGGGGTGTCACATCCACCCCCCGTTGATCTGGAATTTCGTCCCGAAATTCCGTAGCTTCAGCCTCAGTAGCGTTTGTACTGTTCTCAAACAGTTGGGGATACTTTTGTTTCATCCGATCTTCGCGCTCCCAGGTAAACTCTGGGCCGCGACGTGAGTTCCAACGAACTCGAACAAGAGGTATTCTAGTGCTCTTGAGGACCTTGACATCCCGGTCCGTGATCTCGACAGGTTCTTCGACGAATTTCAACTGTTCGTCGATCGTGAGTTCCTTCAGAGGAACCACGTGCGTCTCATCTGACAGACACTTCTTCAGATTCGACACATGGAAAACGTTGTGAACTGCACCGAGTTCTGCTGGTAATTTCAGTTTGTAGGCCACCTTGCCTATTTTCTCAAGGATTTCGAAAGGTCCAACGTATCGTGGATTGAGTTTGCCGCGTTTACCAAAACGAACCACACCCTTCCAGGGTGAAACTTTGAGTAATACCCGCTCCCCAACCTGGAGCTCAAGTGGTTTCCTGCCCTTATCGGCGTAGGCCTTCTGACGGTCACGAGCGGCCGCCATGCGTTGTCGTATTTGAGCAATCCGCTCAGTAGTGTCTACCACATGTTCTGGACCAGTGATTTGACTATCCCCCACCTCTGCCCAACAGAGGGGTGACCGGCATTTACGTCCGTACAATGCCTCAAACGGAGCAGCTTTAATGCTGGTGTGGTAGCTGTTATTGTACGAGAATTCCACGAGTGGCAGATGTCTTTCCCAGCTGTTGCCAAAGTCGATTACACATGCACGGAGCATGTCTTCTAAGGTTTGAATAGTGCGTTCGGACTGCCCGTCCGTCTGTGGGTGATATGCTGTGCTCATATCTAGACGTGAGCCAAAAGACTTGTGCATTGCCTGCCACAGTTCCGAAGTAAAACGTGCATCTCGATCAGAGATGATAGAAGTGGGCACCCCGTGCCTCGAAACAACTTCCTTGAGGTATACCTCCGCTAAAGTGGAGAACTTATCTGTTTCCTTGATTGCCAAGAAGTGTGCGGATTTTGTGAGTCGATCCACGATCACCCAGATAGTATCGTTTCCGCGCTGTGATCTAGGTAAGCCAGTAACGAAATCCATGGAAATTTGCTCCCATTTCCATTGTGGTATCTCTGGTTGTTGGAGTAGGCCTGAGGGTTTCTGATATTCCGTCTTGACTCGCGCACAAGTCAAACACTTGCTGACATAAGTTGCTATGTGGGCCTTCATGCTAGGCCACCAATACGTAGTCTTAATATCGTGGTACATCTTGTCCGAACCAGGGTGTACCGAGTAGCGAGATTTGTGCGCTTCATCCATCACAAGTTCTCGTAAGTCGCCATAGAGTGGGACCCAAATGCGTCCTGTTACATAATAAGCACCGTCTTCCTTCTGTTCTAAGCGTTGCCTTGACCCGCGTAGAGCTTCAGCTCTAACGTTTTCTGGTTTCAGTGCTTCTATCTGAGCAGCTCGTATTTGCGAAGGTAGACTAGAATGGATCGTGAGTTGTAAAGCTCTTACGCGCTTAGGCGTAGTGTCCTTTCGACTGAGGGCGTCTGCCACAACATTGGCCTTGCCCGGGTGATATCTGATAGAGCACTCATAGTCATTCAGCAGTTCGACCCATCGTCGCTGCCGCATATTCAGTTCCTTCTGCTTGAATATGTGTTCTAAACTTCTGTGGTCGGTGTAGATGGCGCACTTGGTTCCGTACAGGTAATGCCGCCATAGTTTAAGTGCGAAGACAACAGCTCCCAGCTCTAAATCATGCGTCGTGTAGTTCTTCTCGTGAACTTTGAGTTGTCGTGAGGCGTAGGCTATGACTTTATCTCGTTGCATCAATACACAACCAAGACCTTGAATTGATGCATCACAGTAAACCACAAAATCATCTGTGCCCTCTGGCAGTGAAAGAATAGGTGCACTACAAAGTCTATCCTTTAGATGCTGAAAAGCTAACTCTTGTGCATTTCCCCAATGATAGACAACGCCCTTCTGTGTTAACAACGTGAGAGGCTGCGCGATCTTAGAAAAATCCTTGATGAATCTCCTGTAGTAACCTGCCAATCCCAAAAATTGGCGAATTTCCTTTGGTGTGCGAGGCGCAGGCCAGTTCTTAATAGACTCCACTTTGGATGGATCAACGTGAATCCCATCCTTGTTCACCACATGCCCTAGGAAATGGACCTCTCGAAGCCAGAAGTCGCATTTCGAGAATTTCGCGTAAAGCTGTTCCTTCCGAAGGAGTTCCAGAATAAGTCGTAGATGTTGCTCGTGCTCTTCCTTGCTCTTAGAATAGATCAGGATGTCGTCGATAAAGACTATAACAAACTTATCCAGGTACGGCTTGCACACTCGATTCATCAAATCCATAAAAACTGCCGGTGCGTTCGTCAGCCCAAACGGCATGACCAGAAACTCATAGTGCCCATAACGAGTTCTAAAGGCCGTCTTAGAGACATCCTCTTCTCGAACTCTCAACTGGTGATATCCCGACCTCAGATCGATCTTTGAATAGTAGCTCGACCCCTGCAACTGGTCGAACAAGTCGTCAATGCGCGGTAGAGGATAACGATTTTTCACAGTCACCTTGTTGAGTTCACGATAGTCGATACACATTCTGAAGGTACCATCCTTCTTTTTCACAAATAGTACTGGAGCTCCCCAAGGCGATGAGCTAGGACGAATAAAACCCTTATCCAAGAGTTCTTGTAGTTGCGTGGAGAGTTCTTCCAACTCTGATGGCGCTAATCGATAAGGTGCACGGGCTACAGGCGCGGCTCCAGGAGCTAAATCAATCTGAAACTCGACTTGGCGATGGGGCGGAAGACCAGGCAATTCCTCAGGGAATACCTCAGGATAGTCGCGTACAACGGGAAAATCTTCTAATTTCTTCTCCTTCTCTGTGGTATCAGTAACTAGAGCCAAAATCGCAGTGTGGCCCTTTCGTAAGCATTTCTGAGCCTTAAGAAGAGAGATAATGTTCTCAACAGCACTTCTCTTGTCGCCACGAATCATGAGAGGTTCACCACCTAAACCAGGAATACGAACGATCTTCTCGTTGCAAAGAATCTCTGCTCGATGTTGGGATAACCAGTCCATCCCAATGACAACGTCGAAACTACCCAAGACAATAGGAATAAGATCGATAGCGAAGGTCTGATTAGCGAGAATAAGCTGGCAACCCTTGACTACGTGTGAGGCTTCCAAACTCTTACCATTAGCTAGCTCTACGGTGTGTTTGTCGCTCAGGGGTGTAGGAATACGCTTAAGCATCTTACTAACTTCTAGTGACACATAGCTAGTATCGGCACCCGAATCAAATAAGACTGTAACATAAAAGTCGTCGAGAAGGAACTTACCCGTCACCACGTTGGGATCATTCCTTGCTTCCCCTTGACCAATCACGAACACTCGTCCCCTAGCACCATTGTTGTTGTTTCCATTGTTACCATTCCCCTGATTGTTGTTGTTGTTGTTCTGGTTCAGTTGGGGACAATCTTTCTTGAAGTGGCCTTCAGCTCCACACTGAAAGCACCCTTTGTTGTTACCCTGCTGCTGTCGCTGGTTCTGCTGAGGTTGCTGACGATTCTGATTGGCGGGGTATGCGCTCCTGCAATCCTTTGCAACATGACCCGGCTTGTTGCATCGATGACAGTTGCCCCTGGTGCATGGCCCACTGTGGTGTAGGTTGCAACGATTGCACTTGGGGTGATTCCCCTTGTATCCGCCATGACTTTGACCACCAGACGATTGCTGACTGGGGCTCTTGTGATCATCCGTCTTTCTCTGCTGAGACTGAGTTTGCACCGAAGTTGAACCCCTGCTTGAAGTTCCATCCCATTTCCGTTTATCCCCACTAGAAGCACCAGAAGTAGTTGCAGCACCTATACGCTTCGGTAACTTGTTCTGCTCCACCGCTTGGTCAGTGAGACGGTGAGCCAACTGTACAACCTGCTGGATAGTAGTCAAGTTTGCTGAAGTCACATGACTTTGGATCTCTGGCACCAAGCCCTTGAGATAGAGTTCAATTCGCTTATACGGAGGATCCACCATTGTAGGACACAACAAAGCAAGCTCATGCGATCTCTTAGTGTATGCCTCAATTTCTGACCCCGACATCTTGAGATTGTAGAACTCATCTTCCAGTTTGTGAATGTCGTCACGACTGCAGTATTCCTCCCTGATCATTTCCTTGAAAGTTTCCCATGGGGTGGCGTTGGCAGCAACCAACCCTAACATCTGCACTTGAGCATTCCACCACGTGAGGGCCAAACCCTCGAGAGTACCAGTAGCATACTTCACCCTGCGCGCTTCAGGGCATTCACACATTTCGAACACAGACTCCAGTTTCTCAAACCAGTGTAGGAGACCTACTGCTCCTTCAGTTCCGCTAAAAGTAGTGGGTCGACAGTCCATAAAGGTCTTAAAAGTGCACACCGGTGCCTGAGCATACTGACCTAAGGTAGGTGAAAGAAAGACAGAGTTTAACACAAAGGTTGGTTCACGAGAGTAGGATCCAAATGATCCTAAAACAATTTCGGACTGCAAGATATACCTCCTGCGTGTGCAGCTGCGAGCGCTGCGGCAACTCGTTCGTTGATCAAAGCCGTCAACTGGGCTTGTGTCATGTTAACGCGTCCAGACATGGTTCTTCATAATAAGAGTAACACGTGTGAGAGAGGTTCGCGAAAGTACGATAGTAGGACAGAGTAAGCACGCACGTGTTCAAACAACAGTAGTCCTACTAATCAAGCATACCATGAGCAATGTACTACGCAACTAACAAGTAGGCAATATACATACATCATATTACCTAGAACGTCGAGCCTTGCATGAGGAGCGAAGTGTCGTTGTGGACCGTTGAGCACTGTTCCGGTTATAGTCTGGTTTTAACAAAAACGTTTCTCCTTTATTAAAACCAAGTTCACTATAACCAATGGCTCTGATACCAATCTGTCACACCCCCAAAATCCCACCTGCGGAGTACTACCGCTTGGAGGCGTGACTGACCAGGATCCAGCCACCAATCATACTGAACAAGCACATAAGTAATTATAAAAGTTTAACCAATACGATTGGTGTTCCAAAACAAATAAGTTTAAGTTGCAAGCGGAAGCATAAGTTTAAAGTTATAACATAAGTTCAAAAGTTTCCAAGTTTAACATAGCACGCAGCAATCCGTGTCCCACAACGATCCTCCTCCATGCAAGCTCCAGTTGAGTACCTATGGTCCTGCAAAGCATGTAGTAACGAGTCAACAACTAGTTGAGTGAGTTCACGGGTGGGCGTTCGTTTTAGTTATTCAAAAACAGTTTTCCTTTAACTGGCATCCTGCCGTGGGGGTTACCCCATAGTTTAAAAAACGTGACATGTTCGTTCCCAGTTACTCCGGCACTCCGGCCGTGGGGGCTACCCCATGTAGTTATCAGGCATTTCGGCCGTGGGGGCTACCCCATGCGTACATCATCCGGCTCTCCAGCCGTGGGGGCTACCCCATGCGTACACTAGACTCGTTACCATATCGACTGCTGACTGTAGTCATGTTTATGTGCCCTGAAAACATCAATGTCTATCATCATTGACGTGCCCCAGATCCATTAGTTCACGCCCGTCCTCTGCGGCACGGTGTGAGGCTTGTCAGACCTAAATAGCGCTATCTAACTAATGACCCGCTCGCCATTGGCCCGGCGATTAGTCGATACAAAAAGGAGGGACTTCGTGATAGAGTTTTAGTCTAGTACGTTTATCCGTCCATCCGGACGAGGAATCACATTCCTGAACCACTGACGTCCTGCCCAAGGAGGACGAGGAACCCACGTTCCTTAACCCCGTTCCCAACCCAGGGAATCCCATGCTTTGTAGAGGGTGTGAACTCACCTTGGTTTGCTCGGCAGTTAATCACAGAAAGTCAATCAAGTCGCAAGTAGTCAGTTACGTCCTAACACGGATATCACTTATAGTCAGATTCGAACCAAGTAGTGCACAAATGTTCAACACGTTTGGCAAGCACGTTTAGCAGTAACAGTTCACAGTGTTCCTAATCAACAGTAGCACATACGGTTCACAAGTTCAGTCCAACTACTAAGGCCCAAACACGTAAAAGCAGTTAACACAGAAGCCCATCAGTCTGGCCCATTAACTAAGGCCCAAAAGTGTGGTCTCGAGTCGCAACCGGACTCGCAAACATGGTCTCGAGTCATGCTGTGTGCTGATCTCAGGTGGTTGCGAGTCGCAACCGGTGTCGCAACCGTGGTCTCGGTTCATCATGCTGAGGTCTCGAGTCGCAACGGGACTCGTAACCTGTGGTTTCGGCTTGTCCTGTTATGGTTGCGAGTCGCAACCGCGTGGTCTCGAGTTGACACGCTGTGGTTGCGAGTCGCAACCGTGTGATTGCGAGTCGGTATCAGTCGTTTTCAAGTTCACGTGTTGATGCAGGTGTATCAGTCCCATTAGTACAATATAATCAGGCCCAAATCAGGAAACTACCAATAGCATTCCACTCACAGTTTTCCTAATCAGGTTACTAGTCAAAGATGGATCAAAATCACAAGGGTTCTCAATCTTCAACTATCATTCAAAGTGTTCTTCAAATAATCAAACTTATATTCATCAAGTTCTTCATAACATAAACAACACTTATTCACCCAAAATCATGAACAACTATCAAGATACAATTTACTAGCATGCATCCTACTTGACAAACATATTCATTAGCCGATTTTCTTAGTATAAACACCCAAACTTTTCGGATCAAATCCAAGTGCAACCAATATCATCATTCACCTTTTTATCATACCATGAACCCATTTTCAACATCAAATATGTATAGTTCAACTCATAACAAGAAACATTCATGAACCAATTTCTTTTTCAAAACATTATGTATAACTCAACAACTTAACATATTGTCACATAATCTCATCATACAAACATAATATGAACATTTTAACACTAAGCATTCAACTATAATCAACAAGAAATACTAACCGGTTGATGGGTTTCGAGGGTGTGTGTGTAAAGCTTCCAACCGGGTGTGTGTGTGAGCCGATCCAAGTCCAAATCCGAGAATGATGAAGTGTTTGTGTTCTAGAGTTTAAGTGAGAGAGAGAAGTAGGAGAGTGTGTGGGTGTAATGTTTCAACAAATGGTAACAAATAACTAAGGGTGGTTTATATATAGGCTAGTTCCAAGTGTGTGCACCCTTAGTGGGTTTCGAGTGGGGGTTTACGGCCCAAAGGCCCAACCGGCCAAAAGGTTCTCGGCCCAAAGGCCCATTCGGTCACTATTCACTCGAGACCTCATGGTCTCGAGTCGGGTTCTTTGTTGTTTCGTGTTGGGTTCTCGGTTCGCATATAACGCATACATAAATATACCAACGCACACATAATAAAGCACATATCACATAAAGGTTCACGTTATCATTAAGTTTAATCATTCAACTAATCACATAACGTACAAGCAAGTTACAACGAAAGGTTCTAAATTTCGAGTTGTCACATCGTGCGAAATGGAACTCTAATTCAAACGAATTGGACCATGTTCAAACGATCTGATGAGTTTTTATCAAAATTGATCAAGTTTTAGGTTGATTTTAGATCTGATTTCTTCAAAGATTGATTAAAACAGTGTTTCGCTTGTTATTTGTGAAAATCAGTCCATTTTAACCGTGAAATCTTGATTAATTTGATGAAAACGAATAGAAGTGTGAGTAGAAGTGAGTAGAAATCAGAAATTCTGGTTAGAAACAGCTAAAATGGTATGAACTCTTCCTCCTGAGCTCTGATACCACTTGTAGGATCGTTTACACGACCAAAACGAGTCGTTCAGAAGAGATCTCGTCCAATACGAAAGGCGGAAACAGACGTATCAGAGTTATTTCAGCTGTATACACACTAGAATCACATTAATTGTCTCTAATATTGATTTCCCAACGTTTTACAAGCTTGGAGACACTTCGGCAGCACCTCGGCACCGGAATCAGAAAGTTACAAATGAAATGATCAAGACCACTATATATAGGCCTCACCATTTCGCACGAACTAGGTAAGTCCAATTCGTACGAACCGGGTCTAGCCCATTTCGCACGAACTGGCCAGTTCATGTGAAATGACTGTTTCATGCCTTTATCCTATTTTCCTCGTACAACGTGTCTAGATCTATCATTTCTATTACAAGACTCGATACAAGACGAAGTCGACAGACATATGCACCAACACCCCTTTTCTTTTAACGCACATTTGGGGTGTTACATACGTTCGCTATAACAACATACACCAACACACAACGCAAACACTTTTAACGCTAACCTCTCCCGCATGTTATACGTGAACTTGAATGCTTGTTACTATGCTTACAAAGTGTTACACGGTACCGCCTCTAGCAACGATAGTACTATAGTATGGACTCAGCACCTGTCGTAGACAGGGGTTGCTAGGGATCACATCTCTTTACTTCACGTGTCCGCTAGACATGTGACACGCATACTCTACAACGCAGTCTTGTGGTTAAGTGTGAACATAGTTGTGATAGTTACTTGTATCGCCCGTTACGTGTTACATGCTGGTTATGCGTAAACACTTTCGCTATACTATATACTATGCAAACTTGTGTACTCACCTTTACACTCTGTGTATTGACTTTATTTTAACGTATGTGACAGGTTGATAGGATGCTTTGCTGTGATGAACAAGCTAGGAGGTCTAGAAACAAACTAAATAAATCTGAGTCGTCGGAGCAACTTATTTATTTTTGAGACTATATCTGTAATGACTGTTTTTACTATGTCTGTTAGTAGTATGAGATATTAACATTAAAGATTTGGTAATTTAATAGTTGTTATGGATTCTCTTGAACAATCTGTTTCGCTCAGTGCCACGCCCCGATGTTTCCGCCATCGGTTGGGGTGTGACAGCCTCGTCATGGTGAGTGTGAGTGTGGGATTTGGGGGGTTGGACCTCATAAGTTATATATATGAGCATGGTAGTGAGAGGGGCGGGGGTTTGGACTTCAGTAACCATTTTGAGCTTGAAGCCGATCATTTGTAACCCGTGCCTAGTTCTCTAAAAGTTAACCCGTATTTAACCTGATATATTATTGTTGCATATTGTGTTAGTATGTTTATTTCGTTGTTGGTTTAAAAAAAGTGAAAAAGATATGAAAAGAAAAGAAAAAAAAAGCAATGAATAATAAAAAAAAATGGAGATAGTTTGTACATAGTTGTTTATATTTTGTTTAGTTAGAAATAAAAGACCGGGTTAAATCGTTAGCTACTTGTCATATATATTTCCATTTCATACCCATTTGCCTGGCCACGTTACAACCTCTAAGTCCCTTTGATTCACATGCATGTTTGGCAAGTTATTTAAGCGAAGGACCGATTTAATTACAAGCTTATTATCGTGCAACCACCCGTTTGCTTTGAGTGTGATCTAACTTATCTTTGCTAGTTCTTACTTGCCACCGAGAAGAGAGTTATTGTAAGGGGTGTGTTATGTGTGGTTTTAAGAAAGAATTAATAAATGAGGACATTTGTTGCTTGGTTTGTACTTGATCACTTGGGTAATTCAAGAGTGGATGGCCACTCTTGTAAGACCCCTTGTCTTCCCTATCATATAAATTTTTAACCTCTCCATCATAGCTCTTCAAAGCAGCTTCCACTCTTGAATTACCCAAGCGATCAAGACTTGTTTAGTTTCCATCACCACTCAAAACTTTGCATGCCTGAAGTACACAACTCCGATCAAAGCCACCGCTCCGGCAGACACTGCAATCACTGGCCAATCAACCTGTGAATTCCACCTCTTCTCATCATCATCAACCACTTTTTCCTTGAGAACACTGTTAATCTCCATGTATGAATCCAAATCCTTTCGAAATTCATCGACTTTATCCTTCAGAACACTGTTATTCTCCACTCAATTCCTGTGCTTCCGACATCGATGAGATTAAATCGTGTTGCAACCATAACACTTCAGTTTCTAGTTCAGTTGCTCTTGCAGCGATCAAAGTTAACGTTTTCTTATCGGATTCGGAACTCTGAATCTCGTACTCTAGTTGCTTGATTTTCTGTTCCTTATCGTTGATGAGTTGTTGCTTTTCTTGTTGAGAAATGGCGAGTTTTTGCATCAGTTTTTTTTAATAGTTTGACTCGTAGTTTCGGAATCATCATCTTCCTTTGCTACAACGACTTTTCAGAATCATCTCCGGTGGTCGGAATATTGCCAGAGAAGAAGTTAATAAGAAAACATGGTGTAAAACCGAATCGGGGTCAACCACATGGTGTAAATGTGGAGTTACTCTAAATCGTTTTTATTATCAGGTTCACACGCTGAGTGGTGAACATTGATGCAATCAGAAAATGTCATGGTGTAAAACAGCAAGGTTTTCATTTTAAGGGGTAAAGTCGATCCCGCCTGTAAATATCCGGGGGTAAAATTATAGTTTACTCTTTAAAATATTATTATATTATATTTCTATAAATGGGAAATGAATATGAAGAAATATCAACAGTGTTGACTGACCTTACTTCTCCAAATTGCACACTTCTGCTTTTTTGCCAATTATCGTTACCACTTGAAACTAAAGTCGACTGTAATAAGGTAACCAAAATACAAGTTCAAAGCAACGGGGTTTGGTGGGAACCTATTCACACTGTAGTCTCAAATTTTAAATTTTAAAAGGCATGCTAACTAGTTTCAAATTTTAAAAGCAGCTAACCTGATTTATTTTTTGAATATTCAGTTTTATAATATATTACGACAAAGAACATGTTTATTGAATATAAATATTATTTGTGAATATTAAAACTAATTACAAAACAATAATCAGATAAAACACGTTTTAATGGTACATACTTTAACCTATAGAATAATAACACTTTACATATTTAAACACTACAATAGTGTAATTAAATATTACTACAGAAGACTATATATTGTATAACTCTACAAAATCTATAAGACTATACGGAGTGGAAGAGCTTGAAAATTTAACATGCTCCGTTCCTAGACCTAACGCACATTAACTTCCTTTATTAGTTACCCCCACGTACTCATCAGTCATCACGTGTGGGTAAATTTGTCTTTCAAGTAACATTTAAAACTAAAATAAAAATAATCTAAAACTAAAATAATATTTTTTTTTTATAAATAGTGGTCCGAATGAGACCAAACCCCTTTCATCTATTTCAACTTCAACTTCTGTGATCACCACCAACATCTTCGACAAACACCACCATCCCCGACAATCATACATCAGTTTCTAAACCCATACCATCTTCTTCAACTGCTTACCTCCGTTGTCTTCATCTCCGACGTATCTCTTTCAGCATTCAATCTCTCTTCCCGATCGTTATCATTCCCGTTATCACTAAAAATTTAGACACATTAACCTACCTTCGGCTGGATTCAAATCGTTGTTACGACTCGATTTCACCGTTTAACCAATCATCTCTTCAGATCTTTAATGTTTCATTCAATGGTTTAACCGACGCTTAAGCACGCCATCATTTTCGTCTAATAACATACATTGTGGTGAAATCGTTCGTTAGGGGTGTTCAACGAATCGGACAACAAATTTTTGAATTAATCAAATCAAATTTTTCATACTTTTATTTATTTTTATGTGGATTCATATTTGATTTATTCGTTTCGATTCATATTTGAAACTCGAATTTGTATCAAATTCGAATAAATTTGATTTAATTCAAATTTACCATAAACAATAAATTATTTTACATTTATTTCTAAAACTACTACAAACTAATTACTTTTAACATCAAAAATACTAATTTAAAAAAATAAAAAATTATCAATATGTCAAAACACCAAAATTTTAGAAGTTACGATGGTTACTGGTAACGATGTAAGTTAGGTAAGAATTTGGAAATAAGTAGTATGGATTAGGGACGAGATTGGTAAAATACCCGTCCGGTCCTGAAAATATCGGTACCGAATTTGAACAAAAATGGGTACGAAATACCGTACCAAATATATTGATAGGTACGAGTACGGGTACAAGTATTGGCACGGGTATTTCGGTACGGTACCCGCTTTGGTACCATTTTTTTTATTTAGTTTTTGAGCACTCGTACGGGTACTAAATATGTAAAATTGACATGAGTACTAATGTAGTACGAGTACCCAATATGTAAAATTGGTACGAGTACCAATACGATATGGGCTCCATATAGGTAAAATCAATACGAGTACTATAAATATCATAATACGAAATAAAACATAATATAAAAAAAACTTTTAAAGGTATATATAAAATTCGGTACCAGTACCCGTTTTTACCTGTACGAGTACCGGTATTTGGAAAAAAAAAAAAAAAAGCCTATCCCTAGTATGGATTATTTGTCATTTGGGCTTAGTAATGTTATGAATGATGGACTTATCAATTATGGATGTAATTTATACTTTGGCCGATAAATTTATATGTGTGTGTGTGTATATATATATATTAAAAAATATGTATAACTTGAATTCGAATTTTGAATCAAATTGAAAATCATGAATTTGAATTCAATTACTGGACTCAAATACGAATAGAGTTTGAATTTTAAGAAATCAAATTCGAACCATGATAATCGAATTCGAATAGAGTCGAATTGCGAACTTTTCGAATCCGAATCGAATTTCGAACACCCAGATAGTTCGTATAGAGTGCAGTTCTATCGAATTGTTCTTTGGCAAAATTTTCACTGTATCACCGCGCGGTGAGATTAGTGCTAGGGAAACGCAAACAGATGCCAACCGAAATGAAGACTTTTAGAAATTCCAATTCAAGAAATCACAAGAGATTAGCAATAGTTTTTGGTTTCTTGGCTGGATTGCTTGTACTAATTTCTTCAACTGTGTGTATACTAATATCAGTTAAGACAAAGAAAAAGTGTGTAAACTAGGGCATAAGATGAAGATTGAACTTGAAAAGAGAAACTTACCCCTTATGGCTTCACGTGATGTGCACGTGGGGGGTAATTAACAAAGAAGTTAACGGGCGTTGATCTGTGTATGGAACATGTTAAATCTTGAAACGTTAGGCCTTAAAAGTGTTAAAAGATGACTGAAACCTGATGTTTAGACTAAATTAAGGAGCAAAAACTACAATTTACTCTTAAATATAAATTACTTCTATTTCGATTTGTATGAAAATAGAATGTAAAAAGATATGTAGGCCACATCCCATATGTTCATGAGTTTCCGTGTAATCTTCGAGGCATGGAACGAGCATTGGGTATGCTCATTTTGTGTTCTTATCTGGTTATGCCTATATTTAACTTTAATTAAAACTATCATGAAAGTATACAGTTTTTTTTTAGTTTACTAATTTGAACATTCTATTTATTATACATAAAAGGCCAAACTCACTACACACGACTCCCATATCCGTGAGGTCCAAGGATGTTATCTTTACTTGCAAGAGCTAATACTTTATGTTTACATAATATATCAGCCCATGACTTTAATAGGTCTTGGGTTCAACTTCCATAAGGGGGAAGTTTTCTCATATCTATTGTGTTTCCTATAAGCATTATTATGCCTAGTGGAGATGGATATGATCGAGTGGTTCCGCTGGTGTGTATAAGCATTATGTCTAGTGAAGATGGATATGATCGGTGGTTCCGCTGGTGACACGATGATACTACAGTGGTTCGTCAGTGATCCAAATTCGTCGTTAAAAAAAAGAACATAATATATCAACACAAGTTTATGATGGGTGTATATATTTTAAGTTTATGATGGGTTACAGGTTTCTAAAGGTATATGTGAAATTCTCTTATTTTTATATGTCAAATACACAGTTGGATTCAAGTTTTTTATATACAACAATTATCCTTTTACACGACTTTTACTTTATTCATAAGATATGTTACCATTTGTAAGTGTCATCATCCAAGTTCAGCAACGGCTGGTCCAGTTTAACTATATTGGATATTCGTTTTATGTAGAAAAGCAACATAGACTAGTACCTTTTTTTCAAACAAGATAAGTTTAGCCCCTTTTTGACTTTTCTTGGTCAACTTTATCATCTTTATGACCTCAATCTCTTGAATGCTAAAAGCATATCTTTCCCTATGAAGTGTGAACTGAACTACGTTTTTTTTCTTTACCTAAAAGTCAAATAAAATTTTCTGCCGATTTATTAATTTAATTGGTTAATCAGATAATAGATGTAAAGCCAAATAGTTTTCGTTGTTAGGAAAGACAAAAAAAAAAAAAAATGGTTATCGTGGTCACATGCTTGTAAAATTATTCATTTAAAGTAAAATGTGTTGACTTATAAAAATAAATTAATGTGGTCACTCCGGTGACTGCGGGCAATTCTTCGATGATAACAGTTTGCTTTTATGTGGGGGTCGTTTATGGCGGTTGGAGATGATGATGATAATGTTGGAATTCTCCGGCGGCGACAACTAGCCGTGTTCAATCGGCTACTCATATGCTAAGTGATGAATTGATTTGAGATTTGTTCACAACTTTAACTAATTTATGTCTATATTCTAGTTTTGGTTGCATTTTTATAGATCGAGATGAAGTGCTCATATGGCCTTCCTAAATTTCTTTCATTTCAATTGAGTTCACGATTTTGTGTTTCCTTGCACTTATTATTGCACTTATTATTGTAGGTTGTAGAAATGGGAATATGCTAAGCCACATATGGTTATTGCTTTTTTTTATATTTTGTTTTAGGATTGTTAGTTACTGAATTACCGGATGAAGATTAATGTGATTAGGGTTTTGATGGAGGAATTGAGTGAAGGTGGTTGCAGGTGGTGGCAGGGGCGCAGGTTAAGTAGGGCGGGAGTCGGCGGGCGACCCCCGAACTTTTCGCTGAATAGTGGAGAGTGTGTAGTTTTCGTATAGAAATTTTTGGGTATATAAGTTTTCGACCCCTCGCTTCTATAGAAATTTTTGGGTATATACGTTTTCGACCCATCGTCGGAAATCGCAAGCTTCGCCAAAAGGTGGTGGTTATGGTGGAGGTGGGTATTGTTGTAGGTTGGGGTGAAAAGATGAAGGAGAAGGTGGGTTCTACTTGTATATATTTAAATAATAGAGTGGTATGCCCACTTATCTTTATAAATGCTTAATGAGTAAATTGCCAAAATTATCCCTGAGATTTGGGCATGTTTGCATTTTCATACAAAACAACTTTTTTTTGTACTATATAGTCCTTCACTTTTGTGATTTTTTGCCATTTTCATCCAAATTTCTATTTTGCTTTATTTTTTCTATCAAACATTTGGATGAAAATGGCAAAAAAACCCAAATCTCAGGGCCGATTTTCGCAAAAAAGTCAAACGTTTGGATGAAAATGACAAAAAATCTCAAAAGTGAAGGACTATATGGTACAAAAAAGTTGTTTTAGATGAAAATGACAAACATGCCCAAACCTCAGGGACGATTTTAGCAATTTACTCATGATTAATTAATGTTATTTTTTTAATGAAGGGTATTTTAGTAATTTCACACCAACTTAACTGAGAAAACTAACTCTCATCCACGCAAGAGACTATCCGAGAACAAAAGTGCAAAAGTTAAGGACTATAGTTGTAATTTTAAAACTATAGGGACTATAGATGAAAACAGAGCAAATAAAAAAGACTATACAATCACTTTTCTGTAAAATCTTTTAATACAAAGACTATAATTTTCTCTAAAATCTTTTAATACAAATAAAAGAAAAGTAAAGACTATAAATGTTGAGTTTTAATGATGTTTCACTTTGGTTATTTAAGTTTTGTAAAGTAAAGAATATAAATATTGAGTTTTAGTAATGTTTTAACTTTATTTATTTAAGTTTTGTATATACATGAAAGAGTTAAATGTCTGATTGGTCTATATGATTTATAAATATTATAGATTTGGTCCCAGTAGTTTACTAATTACAGAGTTGGTCCCAGTGGTTACAAATTTTGCACTCGGGTGATCTTTATCACTAACCCATGTTAATTTTCTCAGTTAAATGTATACGAAATAACTAGATTGCCTCTAAACAATAATAAAAAATAAAGATGACCCACCCTCATCTTCTTCCTCCCTCCTCCCCACTCTCTCTCATTCTCTCTCTAAAACCCACCAATCCATAAAAATTGAAATATGAATTCCAAGATCACAACAGAATTCCATTGTTGCAGAAGATTTGTTCCATTAACAATTAAAAACCTGGTAATAAGGATTATCAACATGTTCGAATAAACATAATCTAAGCTTTCAAAAATTTCATTAATAATCAAAGATGTGAATTTGAAACGGGGGAGTAATTTTATGAACTGACTAGACCACCATGGGCCCAGTTTAGCAGCCCATTCCATAAGCCCACTAAGAGAACAAGTTTGTGGAAATGTGAAGGAAATATATAAGCCGAAGAGATTGAGAGATAGGGCCTTAATGATTATTGTTAAGAATTGGTTTCTTCTTCCCAACTATATAATCAACCCCATATACTAGATTCCATTTGTGTTAGAATTATTGTTTAGTTGTGAATTATCCATTCACAACAGTGAAGCGGTTCTATAGGAGATACAGTCTTTAGGAGTGGAGTCATTAGTGACCTAGTGCCGATAGTAGTTGAGTCTGTTAGTTTGTTATTTTTTTGTTCTCTATTTAAGCTTTGCAATGTTCTCATTAATGAAATCATCTTGTTCCAACAAGATGTAGTCATGTAAGTGTGTTTCGATCCTAATACTTCAATATGGTATCATAGCCACGATAGTACGAGTATCGGCAAGGGAGTAGTCATTGGTTGCAATCGACATCGTTAAAGACTACTACAAAGAGTAGGCAAGTTACAAAGAGTTTTATTGTGGGCGACAAGTTCCAAGGAAGGAAGAGATGGTGAAATCGCCAAGAGTTTTCGAGAAAAAACAATGATGCGTCGATGTACATTGCTGGTGAGAATGGTGATGCTCAACAAAACAAATAACAAGAAACAATGAGGATGTTGCAAGGAGAAAAGATAAGGAAAACATGGAACTAGGCAGTCATACACCACAGAGATTCAAGGTCTGATGATAACGAAAATTGTATTATGGTCGTTTTGTCCAAATCACATCGTCTGTAGTAAACGGAAGGTAGTACAGAGATGGTAGTCGTCACTGCTAGAAGTGTTTGGCAGACGACAATGGTGATGGTACTGGGGAAGGAAAACCCTAGACGATGATGACGTTCTATATAGAAAAGAAAAGAGCAGTGTATGTGCTACTGGAAGACTAGGCACAACAGGAGCCTCAAAGATTAAAAAGAAAAAGCCGATAAAGGTGGCCACTATTAAGAGAACGTGAAATGAGACTACTTAGTCTCCCAGAAGAAAATGTGTAAATCGCTGCATTCGACACGGAGTAGATATACTCGGAGAGAAGTCCATAATGGGATGTGGACCAGAAAGGCATGTGACTATGCCGATACACAAAAAAAAAGAGGCGGTGATTCAAGATCACGAGATTGCGGGGGCGAAGTGTGACAACTGTTAAATTTGCATGCATCCGTACGTTTAATTAATATTGATTTATGCTAAATAACTGTGCTTAATTACAACCGTGGATTTAACTGCTTTCTGATACATACATACATACACATACATACACATGCATCACATTCATACTGTCTCTCCATTTATTACACACAACCTTTAGTGACAAACTTGATGCACAAAGCACAGTTAGCACAGTGAGCAGATAACCCAGAAACATGCTGACAATGCCAGCACATAGACAGACAGTATTTAGAGGCCCAGTATGAGTCAGAAATAAGGTACTACACTGGTATGAAGTGTAGGGAAGTGAGGACCATAAAACTGCGTCACTAGGTGATAGTTAGAGTGCCAGGAAGTGCCTAAAATACACTTCAACTGCAAAATTCTGCACTTATTATCAAAATTCAGCATTTAATCATGCTAGTCACTTGCAAAAATATGGCAGAATGGTCCTGTATACTTTCCTAAGTGTCAGGAATTGAAAGTGTCACTAAAAGTTATATAAAAGACACTTTACGGATTAATTAAGCACTTTAACGGAACAGTATCAAACCGAGCAACCGGATATTACCCGGAACACAAAAATATTGTCAAGAACATTGTTTCACTTTTATTAAGCTAGTTATGGTCCCCGAACACCCTGACACACTATATTATTACATAACCTCTAAATACTTAAACTAAACTACTTGAAACCTAACTAATTAATTTCCCTAACCATCCATCACCACCCAACTAAACCAACCCCCCCCCCAACCGGTTTTAGAAGTAGGACCCCCCACTATGATTTTCTTTAATTGTTAATGTGATATGCTAAGTACTTAGGAAGCATATTACCTAGTGGATCATCCTATGTTGGAAGACTTCTTTATTTAACCACAAGGTCTTCACATTTTCATCATTCACCAAAACTCAACACCACTTTCTCCTCCCTTCTTTCTTTGTTTCGGCCGACCCCAAGGGGCACCACCATCATCATCGTTTGATCATCTTCAATCATTTCAAGGGTATACAAAGGTGCTAGAGGTTGCATAAGGAAGCTAGGAGCTTTCAGATCATCAATGACCTTCTCTATTTGCTATTAACCACCTCATTTCTACTCTTGATCTTCCCTAGCTTAAAAGCTAGTAGTAAGTCTCTTGAATCTTCATATGCTTCATATTTAGAGTGGTTAATAGTTATTGTATGATGACATCTTATGAACAAGAAAAGATCATGAACACAAGACTTGAACATCAACTAACTTGATGATGAAATATTGTTAAAATGAAGAAGTATTGTTATGAATGATGTTATTTTGTATTATTGATGATTTCTTGTTGCTTGTTTGATGATCACTAGGGATATGATGTTAAACATCATGATGGAAATTGTTAAAGTAAGGTTAAAAGCTTAAGTTAACAAGTTAGGAGGTGATTAGTGATTTCCATAAAAGAAATCACCTCCATGTTTAATCATGAACTTGAATGAATAAATGGTATTCTTGAAAAATAAAGATCAAAGTAGATTGATAATCATGTAGATCTAAAGATCCATGAGTGGTTTTTTCAAAAGAACCAACTTAAAAATATAAGTTTCATAAAATCTTGGATCTTACATAAACTAATCTCATTTTTGGTGGATAAACAAGTGTAGGAACACTTGTGTAACAAGAAAATTTCATAAAGAAATATTTTTCAAAAATATGACTGGAAGTTGTAAACGCATAAATTCTTTAAAAATAAAGTTTTTAAAGAACTAATCACATTTTAAAGGGTAACAAGGCTTACTAAGAATACTAGTAAGTTACTACATATTTTTACAAATATTCAAGTTCATGAAGTAGTAGTTATTACTTGATTTTGGCGAAATTGGTAAGTAAAGGTTAATTGTTGATGATTGTGAATGGATTGTGATGATTTTTACAAAAGAAAAAGATATGCTTATAAGCATGGACACCTCCATTTACAAAGGGAACTCTGGCAAAATTTTCTAAAATTTCCAACACTTAGAAATATTTTTCTAAACAAGTGTTACAAGTATATTTTATAACTTGTGTCTCAAATAAAAACTTCGCCATAAATTTTGTTACTAAATACAAAGTATCGGAGGCTGGTTTTCACAAATAAAAATGGGTAAATATATATTTAGAATATATATTTTATACTAAGACACTTGCGTGATTATTTGTATATTTTGTGAACTAGTTATATTATTTTAGGGTAAAATAATATAACTTACAAAATACCATGGAAATTACAACTCCAAAATAATACCAAAATTGCAAGGAATAAAATATTTAAGTTACACACATAATATTGTGAAACCAAACAAGAAAACGTAACTTATGAAGAATCCCGGTAGTTACTGATACAATATAAATTTTTGGTAGATATTATCTTGGAAACGAAAGGAAAGAAAATGTGATTTTTTATACATATTACCAAGTATATCATATTTTGGGACAAGAGAAAATGTATTATTATTTGGGAAAGTAAAAATATTTTTACTTGGGTTTATTAAGAAATATAGTATTTTTTGGAAAAATATATATTTTCTTGGACTGTGTTGTTTTGAATAAAAATAAGGTTTATTTATATATTCCTAAGTGAGAATTAATGATATATATTCTTTTGGATTAACACACCAGAATACGACGCCATTACTTGGCAAGATATACAACTACAAATACGAAAATACATGTATGAGATACCCCCATCCTTGGAAAGGAAATACGAAGTTAAAATACTTGAGAAGTAGGAATACGAAACATTGTTTAACAATTATTCCAAACATTAACTATAATTTAAAGTTAAAATTGTTATGAATGCATCCATTAATAGTGACTATTCACATTTCTAACTCCCATGTCATATTTATGTTTGTATTAATGTTATAGCCTATATATAATGTCTCATGTATTTTGTATGAGACACATCAATAAGAATGAACTTCTTACATTCTCCATTTTCCCCTTTTGTCATCATAATCTCTATTATCTTAGTTCATATGTTTACATACTTTATATATTATTGCTAGTAGGTCGTTGTTCCACAACACGTTATCAGCACGAAAGTGCTTCCACCTAAACCTTAGTCCCCTAATCACTTTCATTGGAGTCATTACGATCAAAGCTATTACATATGATTGGGCATTGTCTAATCAACGAATCTGCACTGATTATTCTACAAAATGGAGGCTTAAGATACAATTGTTCGTCAAAATGCGTCCGATTTTGTTGGTAAGTATTTATTTGAGTTGAAGGTATTCCTCTGGTAGTGTATTAGTATGGATTCTTAATTGATCAGTATAAATTTTGTTGTTTGTGGCATTTGATTGTTTTGTGGGAGGATATGGTTTAGTTAAGTCACCAGAAATCTAAATTCCAAACAATTATTTAATAATATAAGTCACATAACTATTATTTTTGATACATAAAAAAATTGTTTTTGAATTAAAAAAAAGATACTGATTGATTAGTCATGTCAAATATTCTTTTATGTTTTTCTAAGGCCTCCTAATAAGATATATGGTACAACCAAATTAAAATTTTATGTTGATCAATATAAACGAGTAGAGTTGAGAAAAATAATTTGTGTGGAGTTAAAACAATTACAATTTGTTCATGGTTTCTACTATAATGTTGGTGCAATCATATATTGCCTTTCTCATACTTAATAATTTTCAAGAAAGTTGTATTATGATATCCATGATCTTGCATTTACTTGTTGATTATATTATTTATATATATTTTAAAGTTATATATATTATTTAGTTTTAATTAATATAGCATAAATTCAATTAAAGTTCTAATATATAACTTATGAGTGTGGATTGAATATTATTAATTATAAAATTAATTCTGATTTCCTCATCATTAATTCATGTTGATGTATATTTATCTATTTTTTTCTCCATTTATGAAATGAGTAAATAGTAATTAAATAGCCTTTTATTGTTGTTCTAATAAATTGTTTTTATTATATTTTATGGTTAGTAAATAGTAATTAAATAACCTTTTATTGTTCTTCTAAATTTTATACAACAAATTACCTTTCAAAGAGACATTACAAATTTTAAATCATTATGTGCTTTTATTATTATGGTTATGAGTTTTGATATCATTATGTGCTTTTATTATTATGGTTATGAGTTTTGATATCATTATGTGCTTTTATTAATATGGTTATGAGTTTTGATATCATTATGTGCTTTTATTACTATGGTTATCAGTTTTGATATCATTATGTGCTTTTATTATTATGGTTATGAGTTTTGATTGGTCCATTAATTAGTTTTTGTTATTAGTATTTATACAATTTATGATGACTACCAAAATACAATTTGTATTAAAAGGTGATGTCTAATAGTTATATTTGAAGATAATCATTAGTGCAATTCTATTAATGAATTTACAATAATGCACATGTTTATATGATAATATGTTATAATATGACAACTACTTAGTTAATTTTGTTGTATATCATTGTTATTGCAATTGTATAAGCCTTTTAGTTGCTATTTGATATTTAAATATGTGATTTGATTCTATGAAATATTTGTGTGGTAAAAGATATTATTTACAAATTAACATGACACTAAAATTCTCAAGATGCATGTTATATTTTCTTGTGCAACAAAATTTATTAGTATAAGAAAGCTCATTTACAAGTAATAAAGATTCATATGTTATTATATGATCGAGAAAGTTGATTGTGACATTTGTTTATGTTTTAAACTATAGTGACAAATATGTGTATATATGATATACTTGTGATTGGCTATATCATGTTACATTTAAGCATAAATTACACAACAAATTAATATGAGCTTAATCTCTTTAACACTCACACACACATATATGTATACATATAATGTCCTAGGATTGTGTGTGATTTATATATGTAATTGATATGCATATAAATTGTGAATAATTAACATGCATATAACTTGCTTATGGGTAGATATTACGGATTTCATTTGTTTAGCAATACTTCTGTTGGTCTCCTTGTTTTAGATAGCATATATGTTATATGTCTTGCCTTTTGACAAGTTAAATGTGCTAAATAAATTAATACAAATTTCATTGGTAGCTGGTTACCAAAACAACTACGCTGAGATAAACATTGTTATGCTTTAGTGATTTGATATTTCAGCTTGTTACAATGCTATGCATAGTCAACATAATTAATTGTATGGTTATTCTTCTAATTGCTTGTTGTTGCTAAACAAATACTAATAGACATTAATATAGTCATTAGAAATGTGCCCTCACATGAAAATGATGAAAAATAGCTATGAAAATAATTAGTGGATTTTAGCTTAAGTAAACTACTCTGATGTTAGTTACTTAAATTGATAGATAATAATTCATTTGAGTTAGTGTTGATGCTCACATGAATTCTAAATCAATGATGAGAACCCGAAGTTCTCCCAAATGTATACAAAGTCCCGTTTGTTTTTAATAATGATTTTTCAAGTTCAACCCAAACTTTAGTTCACCGCACTTGGCGTTTTTGGCTAACATATAGCCTAGTGATGGAAAATCTTATGAATAGTACATGTTTTCCCTTTAAACAAAGGCTAAAACTATAATATTTCACTTGGTAAAGACGCTATTGATACTATTTCACGTGTTAATAGCATATTAAATGCTCCAGAAGAGCATCGATAGTTTACCCGCTGATATCGAATTTTGTAATTCATAATGCATCATATTCTAATGTATACCGAAGAAATTTGTTAAGTTTCCACTATGTTTGAATGAAAAGTCATTACCTTGGAATGGTGTAAAAGAAAATGTACTAAATATCTAAAATATATCATATAGCAAATATGGCCAGAAGACTATACTAGTAGTTACTAGAAATGATACTAATTTTCCACAATATTCCATTAAATCAAATATGGTGAGTAACTAGAAGTTGCTAGAATATTTATACGTTCACCACATGGCATGACCAGATACGTCATCAAGATAACATCATGATATGCTAAACAATCAAACATGCTAACCGGTACCTTAGCACCTCCAAGTCATCTAAAAACATTGCCCCCAAAATGCCTTATCATATGTCTAGTTAGTTTTTTTTGTGGCAAATAAATTTTTATGCCCTTCCAAAATAGACTCCTACAAACAATCCCTCTTATATGGCACCATTAAAATGTACAGTTGTGTGGATTGTGGCATTCATACACGGTTACATGTGAGTTTTTAGCTACCCGTATGTAGCATATGCCCAACACTATGGAACATTGTTTTTTTACATGGTTTAACATTGTTCTTTGACAACCCAATTGTAGGGACCATTGTTGGGCACAATGTGAAATATAGTGAGAGGCATACGTAGTCGAGACGGAATTCGTCAATTGATTATATCAATTCAAAACCAACTGCTTATCACGAATACTCCCCATTACAACTGGTCTCCTGAAGAGAACCAAGTTTCCATTTTTTTTTTTATATTTTGTTGTGCAGCCTATGTACCAATAGCTCCACCATAACATATAAAATGGGATATGTACATCGTATTCCCAGTCTTAGGGGGAGACAAGAAAATGAAATACTCGTAACATAAAAAAAATGCATCATATTATATATCGACCCCTGAAGTTGTCAATGCAAATCTGAAGTCCAAAAGAAAGAGCGTGTATTTGCAAATAATAACAAATGAAATACAAGATGCATTCACTAACACAAATAAGGTGACAAAGTCACATATACCAGCTTAAACTTATCTGCTCGAATGGAAGTACTCACAAAATGATTATCATATTAATAAATTGTGAGAGATAAATCATTTCCAAAAAGATAAAACCCACAAACACAAAAAGAGCAGAGTAACACAGTTGGTGTAACCCCAAAAGAAGTGGCACACAAAACACCATAAGTGGTTGCATACAAAATCCCAGAAGTGGTTGCATACTAAACCTTAAAGAAGGTTGTTGTCAAACCCCCAAAAGAGGCTAATGGAGTTCTAAAAGAAACTCTAGTACCAAACAAATATGAGATCGCGATGAATTATGTACAAAATAAGTACAATATGGAACCATAATGAAACACGTGTAAAATGATATATTTGATTATGCTATAGCAATAGATGTAATCGATGAAAAAAGGATTACATATATAGAAAGTGTGCAAGAGTGTACGCACACAAATAGCCAAAATGGCTACATGACTTAAGGTTGAACTAAATTTGCTCAACAAACTAAACGTTTTCGAACCAGCAGTTCGAACACCCATAGACGTTAAACCAGTAGGTTATAAATGGGTGTCTTTAAATAAAAGGAAACGTAAATAATGAGTTTTTGCGAAGTAAGGCACGCATTTTAACATAAAGATTTTTCCCAAATCCCAGCAGTTGATTACGAGGAAACGTATACCCCTGTAGTGGATGCGATAATCTTTAGATGTTTAAGCGGCCTCGCAATCTCAGAATGACTTCAGATAAAACAACTTATGGATGTCATCACCGTATACATGTACGAGACAATTGCAAATGACATATGTATGAAAACCCCTGAAGGATTAAAAATGCTCAAAGCATTATGAAACAATAACCCCATATGTGTTATATATATATATGAATCTTAAAGGAAACTACTCGTATGTGGTACAGTCGACTATACTTTGAAAAGATATGTATAATTTTGATAAAATGAGCTACATCTATTTAACAAGATTTCATCTTACAGTGATAATGTAAACATCATCGAGAGGGAACTCTCAAACTAAAGAGGAAAATTTTGAATGACCTTTACAAAATGTAGTTATCCTCGACCTGTAGTTTCGAGTATATATGTACTGTTTTTGCTCATCAATCTGACTACATCTAGAAGATGTTATATAGAAAAAGCTCATTCGTTGAGTACATGAAAGATTGTCTGATCGCTTGACATAGAAAAAATATTCTTATCAGCCCCAAGAAAAGGATGTTGAACTACTTAGTCAAGAAGTACCATACTTAATTGCAATCAGAGCATTGACGTATCTTGCAAACAAGACGACATCTGATATTACCTTGTACTGGTAAGATTACAGTTCTAATCTCAAATGTTGCACTCTTTTTCCCTTCACTAAGTTTTTCCCATTGGGTTTTTCTTGGTAAGGTTTTTAACGAGACAACATAACTGATCCAGTAGTATCAGTTTATCTTATAGGTCCCGAAGTACTAATTTAACATCATCATAAATCATGTTGTTACTTATGTATAATGCGTAGTGCACTCTTTTCCCTTAGCTACGGTTTTGTCCCATTGGGTTTTCCTGGCATGGTTTTTAACGAGGCAGAATTATAAAGCGCATTAAATAATTATTTGACATATTTACAAACTCGAGACACGGGATAGTTCCACAAGAACAATATGGCGTCCTGGGTTATGATTGATATATATTAAACTCGCATAGAGTTCGATCTCAATCCAGATACAAGTTATGAAGGTAGAAGATTTCAGCATATTTAAGAAGTATGTAGATTAGAGTTGATCAAGAGAAGCTCAAGCTATACTGTATGAAGACAATGTAGACAACAACACCCAAATCAAAGAAGACTACGCCAAATATCAAGTCAAGCAATTGTCACAGAAGATTGGATTCAACATCATCAAGATATACAAGTAAAATTGAGGGGGAGTAACGTACCCATAATATACACAGTGTATGTACTCTTTTTCTTTAATGAGGCAACATACCTGATCCAGAAGTATTAGGGGGAGACAATACGCGTTGCACTCTTTTTCCCTTAGCTGAGGTTTTGTCCCACTGGGTTTCCTAGCAAGGTTTTTAACGAGGCGGCATCACCAAGCGTATTAAAGAATAGTATATAATCATGTGAATAGTCAAGGGGGAGTGTTCTGAATGCATCCATTAATAGTGACTATTCACATTTCTAACTCCCATGTCATATTTATGTTTGTATTAATGTTATAGCCTATATATAGTGGCTCATGTATTTTGTATGAGACACATCAATAAGAATGAGCTTCTTACATTCTCCATTTTCCCTTTTTGTCTTCATAGTCTCTATTATCTTAGTTCATATGTTTACATACTTTATATATTATTGCTAGTAGATCGTTGTTCCACAACAAAAATAATTATTTTAACTAATAATTATAACTTGGAATAATTTTGGGAACACAAGAAACGTAACTCAAAAACCTTCATACTAAGCAAAGGCACGGCCCGTTCGTCTAATAGACGTTAGTACACTGTAGGTAGTCATGTTGGCTGAGGAGACTTGGGTTACACATACTGAAGACGCAATACAGTGAGTTCATGTCCCCATTTTTCTCTTAACTATTTTCAGTTTTATACTTCGGGGGTGAAATACATGTTACGACTATTACAAACATTTTATACATGGTATGATTAGCTTAAGGAGGGTTTTTACTACTAGATCATGTGAATGAGTAGGGCGATTAAGGCCATCAATCCTCGTTGTAGGACCGAGGGGCATGAGTGATAGATCTATTTGGGTGTAGCAAGCCCCACCCCTGAGTCCGCTGAGTGGACCATGTGGTGACTATGTCTTCCAGCCGGAAGCCCGGTGCGAAATCTGCTAGGTTTGAGTCTTCCTGCATCACTTCACACATATCAATGGCCTTGCAAACCATTGGTGATCTCTTTTTCCTTTTTGATACATACCAGGGACTTACATACATACTTACAACATTTTCAAAGGTTTATACATACACACAAACGAATACATGAACTTGCTCAACTTTTGTTGATGTTTTTCAAACTACATGTATTTCAGGGAATTTGTAAGTGGATCTGGCGGGCGTTGGAAGCTCTTATGCTGCGTTAAGAATAAAGATGTCATCCATGGTCTTTGAGTTTGGTTAGTGTGTCTTATTCCTGGACGAGACACGTCATCCAAACCTTGGTGTTATTCAGTATCTTTTTACGAGTCTTTAATGAACTTATAAACTATTTGTACGATTTGTAAAACTTGAATTTAAGTCTACGTTTTAAAACGATGTTGTTATGTTTTTAAACTTATTTAATGGATGACAAACCTATGGTTTTATCATATAGTTGATGTTATGATTGAATGCAATGATATTAAGAAAGTCACACCATAATCACGCTTCCGCAAAAGTCAGGGTGTGACAGCTTGGTATCAGAGCTTCGATCGTAGCGAACTAGGATTCTTTCTTGAGTCTAGACTACGATCATTAGGACTCTCACGAAAATGTTTTATGACATGCTTTCATTGCATACACAAAACGTCCAGATCCAGGGAACAAACATTTTTACAAACAAAAGGCACAAATACACATTCCAAATTCATATTTATAATTCGGTCTTAGAGACTGAGGGAGGTTCAGTCTTAGAGGCTGAGGGAGGATCATCCTTAGAGAATGGGGATAATTAGGCTTAGAGACTAGGAGGATTGGTCTTAGAGACTGGGAGGATTGGTCTTAGAGGCCAGGGAGTTGGTCTTAGAGACCAGGGAATTAGTCTTAGAAACTGGGAAGGTTTGGTCTTAGAGGCCAGGGAGTTAGTCTTAGAGACCAGGGAGTTAGTCTTAGAGAATAGGGAGTTCAGTCTTAGAGACTGGGGGAGTTCAGTCTTAGAGACTAGGGAGTTCAGTCTTAGAGACTGGGGAGTCCAGTCTTAGAGACTAGGGGAGTTCAGTCTTAGAGACTAGGAGGTTTAGTCTGAGAGACAGGATGTATTAGTCTGAGAGACTGGGTGGTTTAGTCTGAGAGACTGGGAGATTTGTCTGAGAGACTAGGAAAGATAATGTGAATACATGACTACGTGATAAATTACTCTTATTTGCATATGCTAGTTGCCAGTAATTATTATGGATATACGTGCTATGACCAATATGTACCGGCACACATGTCACTTTGATTAAAAAGCGAATTGTCAGACGTGATGACCCTACGGCCACCACCCCAATTAATGAGAATTGCACCTGCGCCGAGGATGTTTACCCAATTAATGAGACTGGACATCTAGGGGTAAAGCACTGTTTCGGTGCGGGCCGCGAGAGCGGTACCAATAGTTGTCGCTAAACTTGTTACGTAAATAAGTGACATGTTAGTAAGTTGTTTTATTTTCCACCCAAGTCATGACCTATCTAACTGTTTACTGCCCAGTGGACCTCGAGGAGGTTTGAAGAGTTCATTCCCATACACTCATTAAACATATTTATAATTATACATCAATAAGTTAACGCTATCCGTGCGTTACGACTGGGTGTTATAAATTACTATTATGCCTAGTTTGAATGGAATAACTTTACGTACCCGATGTCCAGAACAGAGTTTTAATCAACCCCAGGCACAAAAAGACTGCCTATGAATACGTCAGACACTGAGAATGACCCTGACATGCTGACCAAGGGCGAGGACGACTTGCAACCATCCGCGCTATCAGATTTTGGCAACGACCTACCCTAGTTGATGGCTGCTCCGACAAGAATCCTCCTGTCACTCTTGTTTCAGTCCATGACCACCTCATCACTGGTCATCCTGATGGGGAACACACCATGGCCCTAATCCTCGACAACACGCCTCCTGTGGACACTCCTTCCGAAGGTTGGCTACTCAACGAATAATTGGTGATGACGTTGACATGTTATTGATGTCCCTTATGATAACACCCATGATAATGGAAAGATTAGACGAGAACGATGTTACTAATTTCACTTTTGAGACCCCGTTAACAAGCTATCCTCTGATTCTAGCATATACTCGATTTCAGACTCCTTTGAGTCTGTGACATCTGCAGCCTTATAGACGGCCAGATTACAGCTTTCTACTACTGACTCAGACGACGATGCCACTATGACTACTGCATAATTCACCTGCCCGAGGCAAGCTCCTGTTCCTTCTGGATCAGCCTGATGTCGTACCTGCTGATCCTGCACCCTTACTTGATTATGACCTTGTTTCTTTTGATTTACCAGGCATTACACCCCTTATATCCGACCCAGTACCTGCACCTAACGATCTCCTTATCGGTTGGGACGTTTGATTTTGCACCTACAACCGCTGATGATGCTCCTTTTCCCCTATGGAGACCGACATCCATTGCACTAGGCATGTTTGTCGCTTTATCTTAGGACTTACCCGCACCCCGGGGAGGTACTTCAGGTCAGCACCCGCGTAACGATCCCTTTTGCTACAGCAACATTGTCTACAACCTCGCAGGCCACACCGTTTGCTACATTCACCTCTACATCGTTGAACGAGCCATTTCGATGGTTCTTATAACACACTATGCCAATTTTAGACCCTTACCATCCCTCACATTATGGAGGCTACACACGGAATGAGTGCTCCTGTAACATCAGCTACAGTTTGAGGATATAAGCCGCAAAGTTTTTGGAGCTTGAGCTGACAACACGTCCTCCACCCCGTCTATTGCCAGTATACTTTGGTCCTCCACATTTATCAAAGATTCCTTTTGAACTCTCGCCTGCAGCTACTACATTTTTCCCAGGTTTTTGATGCTCGTTTCTTTACTGTCAAGCGGCAGATCAGTTAATTACCTTGACGTATATACAAGCTCGAGGAGGAGTTCACGCATGTTAGCAGTTTACTTTTCTTTCCTCCTCCACCTCAGTCACCAGTATAGTTGGATTCTGGATTATGCAGATTGCATTACATTTGGGTAAAGACACTAATGCTAAGCTGGGATTGTGGAGACTTTTGAAGACCACGTCTGACTGCGTAATTTTGACGCACTAATTGGACAAGGGTAGGGTGACCCTGTGCCCCTTTGATGTGATACGTTTTGAAAGGCAATACAATTGTGGTCAGGGAATAATAAGAACCCAATCATCATTAAACACGCGACAATACCTTGTGGCCCATGACCAGCGAAAGCTCAGTCGCTATGTCTTCGTTAAGCACGTTGTTGATCTATATGTGTGTGCTAAAATTATAACGCTACGTGCTTACTTGCTATGCTCTCATTAAACATAATTATCGAAATTACTTGGTTATATTATGATTATACTATTACTTGATTGGTTGGTATGATAACCTATTATGTGTATGTGCATCTGATCTCTAAACAACTATATGCACTTCCTTAACAAATAAGACTCGACCTAACCAATCTTCTTCTTAGAAGATGCCGATACAAGGGAACGTCGATACCAACAACCCTCTGCTAACAACAGCAGAGTCGAGACTGCAAGGACGCATCTCACAAGCAATCGCACAACTCGAGGCCCTTCGCTCCGAACACGGTGGAAGTACCTCAGGAAATAACCTACCCAGCACCTGCACTTACGAGCAGTTCTTGAACCACAAACCTCGAGAATTCGACGGCACTGGGGTGCCTTAGCTTTTATGCGTTGGGTGGAGAAGACGAATTCTGTCTTACGGTTGAGCAAATGTGCCCCAGAACATCAGTGTAACATTCCCAAAATTTTTATTCATATAAAAAAATATAAATATTTATTAAAAGAATGCATCATGGGTAAATTAACCAATGGAAATATGAGATCTTTTGGGCAAGCATAGGAACCGTTTAATAATTAAATTATAAAATACTTTATATTTAAACCTACTCCGTTTTTAATAAAACTTAGACCCAAATGTAGACAAAAATATTCTCATTCTAATGGCATATTTATTATTTTATAAAACGTCATATTTTACAAGTTATAAAGCACCAAATAAGTAAAGCAGTTAAATTAATTATAATATATATATATTAAATAATAATAAATTAAAACTAATCAAAAGAATTCATATTCATATATGTAGTATACGTGTCCTGCATACAAATCAAAAGAAATTCATGCATGCATTTATACATGTCTACGTGTGGGGGTATAATAACTTCTTTGTGTACGTGTCTAGAATATGTGAAATTAATGTATACGTACGTGTAAGCAATTCAACAAAAAGGAATCATTGTGAACGTGCACTACAAGTCTCCAATTAGTATATATATAGGAATCCATATGTCCATTTCGAACCTGCTCATATCTCTTGACAATTTTCCCTTATCTTTAGAATTCTACTTTTTAATTTTATAATAATAATAAAGCCTTATCCCGTTTTAAGTATTTTAACCCTTGAGCACTGATACCCTGTCCAAGTGACGTAGGGCCCCGTAACGTATGTTAAGGCTCTGCCTAAATTCGTTGGGGTTCTGTCTCGTGACGTAGGGATAAAGTAGAATTGGGTTACCATACTTAATGTGAATACACCATATATTTTATTAAATAACCCAGGAGTTATACCCAAAATATAGCAACCCTCCTAAAACACCCCTGACACCCCTACACTTCCTAAAATACACCCCATATGTGAAAACCGAGCCTAAAATACAATATAACAATAAAAATAAATGAAAAACAAGAAATAGTAAGTTGAGGCGGGCCGCGTAGACCCACCCCGACCTTTACGCGGGCGGTATGAAGATTGATACCGGATTCCTTTGATTTTCTTAAGTTTAAGCGGGCCGCGTAAGCTACCCGTTAAGTTAACGCGGGCCGCGAGGGACTAAAAAGGTGGCACAGCCCGGTGCGGCCACGTGTCCCAACACCCGGCTAAGCTAGTTGTCGACTCAGCACAGCTACGCGTTGACCCAGCTTTGACGCGGGCCGCGTAAGCCTTATGCTTATGTTATGCGGGCCGCGAGAGACCCAGGTTCAGGCACTATATAAAGGAGGCATCGGCTGTCTATTTCAATTCGTTCACAATTCATTCTCACTCTCAAAATTCTGAATTAGAGTTACTATACTCGGGTATTATACCCCTAAATAGCGAGGTTCTGCTCCGTTGTAAGTATTATAACCCCTGGATACGTATTAGATACTCTACCCGATTGATCTAGGGTTCCGTAACGGCTGTCGTGGTTCTGCCCGACGTAGTCGTTGGAATGCCGTCTCGGGGAGGGTATTACTAATGTTAAAATGGGTTATTATACTAACACGTGTGCATTGTTTATTTAATTAGAATATAACCAGGGAATCACAAAGGAAAGCCCTATAATAACAATGTGAGTAATCTCCTTTTTACCAACTGTTTTTACAAAACCTTAAATATTTTACAATGCAATTTAGCAGTGATTGAGTCTTTGTAATTCTTCAATTACTGCCGGTATTATGGGGTTTTGTATACATTACTTGATAATCTTCACAATAGGACGAAGAGTCAGCCAATGTGTGATATGACCATAGCCACAGATACGGTCGAGGGGCAAGTACTGAATGAGTAATTGTGTAGATATAAACATTGTAATCGCCCTCAATACTGTTTAAATTGATAACACTTTTCTTGATTAAACTGGGATTCACTCACCAGTATTTCTTGCTGATAAAATGTTTTTAAAACGCGTTTCAGGTAACACAATGTGAAAGCCAATTAGAAGCCAGCTGGACAGCACTAAAGGCTTGGAAAAGTGGCTATAAAAGTTACCTAAATAAAAGAAAGTGTTTATTTCAATAAAGTGGGATTTATCCCTGTAAATCAGTTTGTAATGAAAACTTGGGTTTTACCCATGTATTTAATATTATAAAATGTGGTGCTTTACTCTGATTTAATATTTCCTAACTACGGTCCTGATGAAAATTTCCGCTGCCAAATAGATTAATAACGTGATACCACCGAAACTGGCTCGCGGCCGCCGTCCCGGAATTTAGGGATCGGGGGTTGTGACAGAAGGTGATATCAGAGCTATGCCACTAGTTCAAGCCAAAGAAGTGTTCTGCTGACACTTAAGTTTTAAATTATGTGTTAGGAAATAACTTATGTGATTATATGTTTTATATTATTTGCTTATTTGTTAGTTTACAGTATGGGTAAGCAAAAGATTTCGGATATCTATCGTCAATTAGATAGTTCACCAAAAGATAAGGGAACATCATTTCAACCAAATCCTTTAGGATACTCAGCAGATACTGAGAAAGGAATATTCATTCGTAAGGCACAGTCTAAAAAAAAAACCATTTACCACTAAGAAAAGAAGTAGAATTATTGGAAAAAGTCAAGAGAAAATAAAGAAAATAAAGAAGTCACAACCAAAGGAAGTGATAATTAATAAGGAAATAAATACACAAACTCAGGAAACAGGCAATAACTTACTAGGGGAAGATGAACTCGACAAACAATGGGTAAATCTCAATATGTTAGCCACTACAACAGTAAATGCTAACTTATATTTAATAGTTGAACTGCCAAACCAGTACCAGCACCTATGCCACCTATGAGCCAAAAATTTTAAAGAAACTTTGCCCATTAGATAAACAACCTAGTAGAGGAAAGAGATAGAATAAACTTTACATAAAAGCATGTTGAGCATAATACTCCTATAACCTAGATAGACTAAAATAAGTTACGGATGCATAATCGCTAGTATATTTTGAAATTTCAGTTGTAGTTTGTAATAAATACATATATATATATATATATATATATATATATATATATATATATATATATATATATATATATATGAGTCACAATGTTCATCGTTTTTAATCAATCTATATTTATGATTGTACCCAAATGTTTATACTAGAAATTTGTCTGTGATAATTAATACCACCTACTCAAATAATATACATCAAACTAAGTTAGTTGTTAACAAAGCAATCATATTCATGACTCTCTTTTGGAACTAATTATTTACTTTGGTTTAAAATACATATTGAAATATATGGTATAAAGCTTTAAAACTTTGTAGTTTTAATAATATTGTTTCAAAATAATTTATATTCCAATAAATAAAACCGAAGCTATTGAATTAACCGAAAGGATTTTAAAGAAGTGATAAAATCTTTAAAAGGTTGCTTTAGTGGATCTAGCCAAAGCAAGTTTTGAAACTCAGGTGTACCAATTTCTCACTCTATTTTATCATTTCTGGTTTATAACTAGTTGACCATAATACTTCATACTTTCATAATTTTATGAAATAATTGATGCTGGGATTACTTGTAAAAGTTTCCATTGAAATACTTAGTAATAAAATAGATGATTAAATGAATATGATGGGTATTCATGATTTAATAAAATCATTTAAACTTTTTAAGAGATTTGGGTTGGTTGGACTATGTAGAAAGGACTAACTAAATGTTGAAGAACATTTCTACAAATCTTTAAGATATGTCCAAGATAGGTCTTATGATCGAAAACAATTAATTATAAGATTTACCAGCCATATTTGTTATAGGATTTTGTATCCTAATTTATAAAGAAAAATATTCAAGTCAGCTGGTTAATATATAACAGTTAAATAATAAAATACTATTATATTTGAAATATATATATATATATATATATACACTATAATACAATATTGGTAAATGAGTGGACTTGATAAATTGGATGTTAAACTTACCCTAAGTAGTTGCGAAGTTTTTGATTTTGGTTTTTATATTAGCACATGGTTTGTTGGCTTGCCTAAAACCATAAATTAATTATTTTTATTAAGATATTCTTTCTCAAAATAATTTATTAGTTTAAACTTAAATTTATTTTGTAGTACATCTTTGGAGTATCTTTAACGAAATACTTGAGGGAAATATTCATTTTTCAAACAGGTGTTAAAGTTTGGAAAATATATATATATATATATATATATATATATATATATATATATATATATATAGAAATCCACTAGTACATATGGGTATCTATCCCACACGTTTTTCGGTTGGAAAATAATTTGATATCTAAAATCTAATATAATTTTTTTTTCAAATATTCGACCCGTACAGTAAGTCAAATATATATTCTTGATTTATATATTACACTTATAATCTTATAACTCATAATATTTGAGTTCATCCGTACCTTTTATATTATTAATGATAAAACATATATTAATAATATATTCTACTATAAGATAGTACAGTAAGTAAAAGATATATTTTATATCTAAAATTTTAATAAAATATCATGTTGTAATAAATTATAATAAAATAGTATATAGAATAGTATATGCTCCTATGCTATAAGTTCGTCGCGGGTTTATTAAAATGTGACAAGGTTATTAGATCCTTTTACTAGAATATGTATACAAATCCTATCTTCTCATAAGTATAAGTATATTATATACAAAAATAATATACTATATATATATATATATATATATTAATCCTTGCACATTTACTTATGGTAAAAGATTAGATAATTAAATTTTTAGAAGTAGGAATATTACAACAGTGAAAATATCTTTTCTTATCCTACTTAAATCAATAATTTAGTAGCTATTTATTTATTTTACCTGGCACATTAAAATGTTCCTAAACATTCATTTTTCTCACACTAAAATTAAAAATGAATGCCCCGCATAAGAATAGTTGAATCAAATGTGTATTTAGTACGTTTGTCCTTTATAAAACTTTATAAAAAAAATCAGATTATAATTTTAATATTGTAATATCTTTAAATAAATTATTTTTGTATGGGATACACATGCATATTTCAATACATGTATATTACTCAAATATAGTTAGAATCAATTTTAGAAACGTCAAACTCTGTATTACTTACCATAAGTACTTCTTTGAATAAATAATATAATATACAATAAATTGATAATTAAGTTTTGATACTTTATGGTTCAACCCACTAGTTAAAAAAATAAATTTATTCCCATGAGTCCAGAAAGTTCATATTTTGAGTAATTCATTTCTTTAAATCTTTTATTGATCCATCCTTAAAACTCCAAAAAAAATGTGTTCAGTAAATTTAAACAGAAGTTTATTTCAATATACTACTTTTATCAAAGGATAAAATAAAGTCATGAAAATAAGCTTGATGATGGGTACCAACCGAATGAATAGTATTATTTTTATAAAATAATTTATTATTATATATATGTGTGTAAATATTACGTAAGTTTAATATTAACTAGAGATTTGAAAACTCTATACACATATATGCATATACCTGATAGAATTTCTTAATGATATACCTAATATAATATCTTCTGTAAGATAAACATAAGAGAAAATAACATTGGTAATGCATATGAAAACATGACGTTATTATAAGTATAAACAATGAAACCTACTGTGTTTTAAAATGCCATTTGTCTCAATGAAATATTCCTTGTAACGGGATCTAAGATTTTATATGCATAAATAAAAGAGTTGGGATTTTGATATGCACCGGTAACAACCAGGACATTATTTAGACTTGAACCTAAGGAGAATGCCTTAGTATAAAGCTTTGAGATAAGCCAATTACTTGCATAGATAAAGTATGATGGTTATTGGTATCCCGTGAGGATAATGACTAGAACAGTGCAAGTATGATAAATAAGCGATAACAACTGGCCACTGTTATTTCTTGTTTATTGATACTACTCGGTTCTAGAATATGATCCATCATGAGAATACTAATTTCCTTGTTCCTTGATACAAGCCATAATAAATGATGTACTTTTGATGTCATTATTTGAGAAAATTCTATTTATGGGAAATACAATGATAACTACCTCTCCGGCAAGTCTGGGTATGATGTGGTATACACTCCAGCTTGTCCGGGTGAGATGGGGGTACCTATCCGGCGAGACCGGGTGAGATGGGGTATATGTTATGATAATGAAATTCCCTAAATAGTACCATGATTTGATGTCTAACCTGTTTTTGAAAATATGAATCTGTTAAATACACTGACCTGATGAATGGTGTGTATATTACAGTATGTGAAATATATGATTATATAGATATATCTATGAGGAAATCCAAAGACCATATTGATTGACAATTAGGGATAAATCATGAACAAGTTTGTCAATGATAATTTTAGATTTATTTATTAGGAATCTCTCGTATACGTCTCTAAATTCCGATATCAAACACTATTTCGTTTGATCATCCGTCTCAAAATTCGTGCGACAAGATGAACAACAGGAACTCTATAGGTTGGAACAGAATTTCCTTTGCAATTATTGACGCATTAGGAAATCTATAACCAAAAGTTGTGCGAAGACACAACACATCTAAACACTTACGCTAATAATTTACTTTCATTAAGAAATCTTGAGAAGATACGAATCTCACAACATAGAGAATAGTTCTGGTCAAAGTTTAAAGCAAAGACCAGAATAAACTAGGATCATAACAAACTAAAAGCATTTTTCTATATTTCAGCAAATCTCGAGGACTAGATTTAAAACAAGGTGGAGAGGATGTAACATTCCCAAAATTTTTATTCATATAAAAAAATATAAATATTTATTAAAAAAATGCATCATGGGTAAATTAACCAAAGGAAATATGAGATCTTTTGGGCAAGCATAGGAACCGTTTAATAATTAAATTATCAAATACTTTATATTTAAACCTACTCCGTTTTTAATAAAACTTAGACCCAAATGTAGACAAAAATATTCTCATTCTAATGGCATATTTATTATTTTATAAAACATCATATTTTACAAATTATAAAGCACCAAATAAGTAAAGCAGTTAAATTAATTATAATATATATATATATATATATATTAAATAATAATAAATTAAAACTAATCAAAAGAATTCATATTCATATATGTAGTATACGTGTCCTGCATACAAATCAAAAGAAATTCATGCATGCATTTATACATGTCTACGTGTGGGGGTATAATAACTTCTTTGTGTACGTGTCTAGAATATGTGAAATTAATGTATACGTATGTGTAAGCAATTCAACAAAAAGGAATCATTGTGAACGTGCACTACAAGTCTCCAATTAGTATATATATAGGAATCCATATGTCCATTTCGAACCTGCTCATATCTCTCGACAATTTTCCCTTATCTTTAGAATTCTACTTTTTAATTTTATAATAATAATAAAGCCTTATCCCGTTTTAAGTATTTTAACCCTTGAGCACTGATACTGTGACAACTCGTATTTCAAACCCGTCTTTGTATTGTATGCAACGTATGTGAACTTGATTGAACTATCGAATGTATGACATTATGACATGTTATGTGAATATGTATTATGTGAATATGTATATGTCTACTTAATCCGAACCACACAACACATAGCCAATCGCACAAGCTAATGGGCCGACTCATGACACTCTCGGCCCACTCTCTTTTGAAACCGAAACACATAGACAACCCATGAAGGGATTCGGCCCACTACACTTATACGAATTAGATGGTAGGGTATACACCTCATTCGTTACAATTTACCTCACACACTGAAAACCCTAGCTCCCTCTTCTCTCACTCAAACTCGACGGCACAAGACAACCAAGGAACATTCTTTGTTCGGATCACCCTCTTGCCATCATTAACCGGTTAGTGTGCTTATGATTGTTTGCGTGTTGGAGTTATAGATTACGTGTTGATGTGTGTACTATGATAGTCTTGCATGATGATTTAGGGTTTTTAATTAACATGATTGATTATGTTCTTATGAATAAGATTACATGATATAGAACCAGAACCGATTAGATGATTAATCGGCTGCCATGTTCTGTTTTTGGATTATTTGTTAAGATTGAATGTAGGTAATCGGTGGTATGTTGCGTAATCGGACAGAATCATGTGATTTGATAAGTTATTGTTATGCTTGAACAAGATTAGGGTTCATATGAATTTGTGATGGAATTGCTTGTTTGATCGATAATTACAAGAATAGAAACTGTTAATTGAGTTGGTAAACTTGGAAACTATTGAATGTTGTAACCGAACAAGCACAATTAGCGGCTGTTAAAACGAATCACACAAGGTCCATTCGCACAAGAATTGTCCAGTCGCACAAGACGAACTGGACCGCACAAGTTGTCATGTTAGGTTGTTGGGCCGGGCAGCCCAAACTTCCTGGTCGCACAAGGTCACACGTACAAAAGATCGCATAAGATATCTTGGTCCGTCGCACAAGATGTCTCTGTCGCACAAAACACCCACGGTCGCACAAGGTTACTGGACCGCACAAGGGTTATGTTTGCTAACTGTTGGGCCGGGTGTGTAGTTGGGCTGGGTTAGTCGGAACGCACAACCCAAATTGGGTCGCACAAGATGCGTGTGTGTTATTTGATTGGGCCGAGAATGTTATTTGGATTTGCTTGTGTTATTTTACTTGGGCCAATAGGTTATGGACTTGTGCGAGCCCAATTCGTGAATATGTTATAATTGTTGAACGTTGTTAGTGTATGATCCGTGTGTGTGTTCTTTATGTGTTAACTTGTGTGAAACCTACACGTGCTTACTTGAACCCAATCTGACTTGCATGGTAAACGTGTTAGGACGTGATTGACCATCCTTAATTCAAGTAACTTTGGTATAACCTACCGAGCAATCCCAGGTGAGTTCATTGCATTTTCTCAAGCATGCGTCCCGGTGGTTTGGGACAACTGGTAAACATTTGGAAGGGAAACTCTGGGTAAACAATTACTTGGGTATTGGTTATTGTACATGGGATCGATCATTACCAATGCTCGGTTAGGAGCATTGGGGTTGTTAAGAGGCACACTCCTCGGATACATATGGGCACATTCCCTAGGGTATCTAGCATGAGCGACATAGTAACGCAACATTGAATCGCATTAACATATATCTGGTAACACAACTCGTTAACGAAACCTTGAACTCGCCAGCGTAGTCTGACACACTTGTTTGCATGCTTGTAGGTCGTTAACCTTGGAACATGGACTTGCTATCTGGGAGTGCTGGAGTGGTCATGGATCGAAGCTATTGGATTTCTTATAATGGATACATTGGTTTTGAGTTTATTTATGAAACAATTGCTAAACGACTTATCATATGCTTCCGCTATATAACTCTTTGTGAATCGATATTATGTTTGACGTTTAATCTTGGCAATTAATGACATGTTTTTATTCAATTATTTATCATTGGTTCAATGTGATTGGTAGCGCAGACTCTGATGTGTAACACGCCTTGCGGGGTTCCCGCAGGTGGTATTTTGGGGGTGTTACAGATACCCTATCCAAGTGACGTAGGGCCCCGTAACGTATGTTAAGGCTCTGCCTAAATTCGTTGGGGTTCTGTCTCGTGACGTAGGGATAAAGTAGAATTGGGTTACCATATTTAGTGTGAATACACCATATATTTTATTAAATAACCCAGGAGTTATACCCAAAATATAGCAACCCTCCTAAAACACCCCTGACACCCCTACACTTCCTAAAATACACCCCATATGTTAAAACCGAGCCCAAAATACAATATAACAATAAAAATAAATGAAAAACAAGAAATAGTAAGTTGAGGCGGGCCGTGTAGACCCACCCAGACCTTTACGCGGGCGGTATGAAGATTGATACCGGATTCCTTTGATTTTCTTAAGTTTAAGCGGGCCGCGTAAGCTACCCGTTAAGTTAACGCGGGCCGCGAGGGACTAAAAAGGTGGCACAGCCCGGTGCGGCCACGTGTCCCAACACCCGGCTAAGCTAGTTGTCGACTCAGCACAGCTACGCGTTGACCCAGCTTTGACGCGGGCCACGTAAGCCTTGTGCTTATGTTATGTGGGCCGCGAGAGACCCAGGTTCAGGCACTATATAAAGGAGGCATCGGCTGTCTATTTCAATTCGTTCACAATTCATTCTCACTCTCAAAATTCTAAATTAGGGTTACTATACTCGGGTATTATACCCCTAAATAGCGAGGTTCTGCTCCGTTGTAAGTATTATAACCCCTGGATACGTATTAGATACTCTGCCCGATTGATCTAGGGTTCCGTAACGGCTGTCGTGGTTCTGCCCGACGTAGTCGTTGGAATGTCGTCTCGGGGAAGGTATTACTAATGTTAAAATGGGTTATTATACTAACACGTGTGCATTGTTTATTTAATTAGAATATAACCAGGGAATCACAAAGGAAAGCCCTATAATAACAATGTGAGTAATCTCCTTTTTACCAACTGTTTTTACAAAACCTTAAATATTTTACAATGCAATTTAGCAGTGATTGAGTCTTTGTAATTCTTCAATTACTGCCGGTATTATGGGGTTTTGTATACATTACTTGATAATCTTCACAATTGGACGAAGAGTTAGCCAATGTGTGATATAACCATAGCCACAGATACGGTCGAGTGGCAAGTACTGAATGAGTAATTGTGTAGATATAAACATTGTAATCGCCCTCAATACTGTTTAAATTGATAGCACTTTTCTTGATTAAACTGGGATTCACTCACCAATATTTCTTGCTGATAAAATGTTTTTAAAACGCGTTTCAGGTAACACAATCTAAAAGCCAATTAGAAGCCAGTTAGACAGCACTAAAGGCTTGGAAAAGTGGCTATAAAAGTTACCTAAATAAAAGAAAGTGTTTATTTCAATAAAGTGGGATTTATCAGTTTGTAATGAAAACTTGGGTTTTACCCATGTATTTAATATTATAAAATGTGGTGGTTTACTCTGATTTAATATTTCCTAACTACGGTCCTGATGAAAATTTCCGCTGCCAAATAGATTAATAACGTGATACCACCGAAACTGGCTCGCGGCCGCCGTCCCGGAATTTAGGGATCGGGGGTTGTGACAATCAGGTCACGTACGTAGCTGGACTATTTGTAGATGGGGCTCTGTCATGGTGGAACCTTCAGGTTCAAACAATGGGCGAGACTACTGCGTATGCTTTGACGTGGGACGAACTGAAGGAACTAATGCGCAAAAGATATTGCTCTAGGGCGGAAGTCCAGAAGTTGGAAACTGAATTGTGGAACTTGAAAATGGAAGGTCCAAAGATAGCTGAATATGTGCATAGATTTGGCGAATTATCACAAGTTGCATCGCATTTGGTGGAACCAGAATCTAGGAAGATCGAACGATTCATCGGGGGACTGGCACCTCAGATTCTAAGCCTGGTAACAACATCTAAGCCTTCAACAATCATCGAAGCAATCGACATGAGCGTGGCGCTCACTGAAGAAGCGATTAGACAAGGGAAATTTTCCACTCCGGAAGAGAAAAATGAGACTCCCGTGGAGTCACCTGGGGATAACAAGAGAAAGCTCGTAAATTTCAAGAAGGTTACTCGGGTGAGTAACGAGAAGAAGGCCAATAAGGGGAAAGACTACATGGGTATCCTACCTAAATGCGACAATTGTCTACGTTATCATGTCGGGCGATGTAAATAGGGAAAATGTGATAACTGTGGTAAGAGGGGGCATCCCAAGGAAACTTGTAGGCAAGGTATTGAACGTGGAAATAAAGACCAAGATGATAGCAAGAATCACGGAGGAAACAACGACAACGACAAAGGCAGGACGAGTGATAAACAAAAACGTGCTCGAGGTTGTCTTAACTGTGGGAGCAAGAAGCATTTCAGAAAATACTGCCCTAAGAAGAATCAGGTGCAAGGATAAAAGCTCAGTAGCAGAGCTAGGGGGCACACCAGGAATCCAAGCGTGGATACCGGTACGTCCCATATTACTCAACGTTATGCATCTGTGCTGCTAGATACTGTTACAAATTTTAGCTTCGCATCTCTAGAAGTTTGAGAATATTCTTGGTTTGGTGACGAGTAAGATAGATAATCCGCACTCGAAAGAACTAGCTAATGGGAAGCTAGTAGAAGCCAACGAAGTAAATGGGACATGGCAAGATAGGACCTGGAGAGCGTGAGTTTACGCTTGATCTACTGCCAGTAAATTGGGAAGCTTCAACAAGGTAGTTGGATGGATTGGTTGTCAAATGATCAAGAGGAGATTGATATCCGCATCGCGATGGCGAATGAAGAAACGATCTTGACTCATGAAGCGGGATACGCCTCTACAAATTACTAATTGCTTGAGGGCACAAAGGATGTTGCGTAAAGAATGTGTTGTTTTCTTTACTCATGTCGTGGACAAGGGAGCCGAAGAACCAAAACTCGAAAATACCCCTGTGATAAGGGAATACCCCGAAGTCTTCCCTGAAGACTTGCAAGAATCATCTCCTCAACGACAAGTCGAATTTCGCATCGATTTGAGTTCCAGGCGCCGCATTTGTAGTTAATGCACTCTAGCGACTTACACCTTCGGAAATGCAAGGATTGACAGTGTAGTTTCAGTAGTGGAGAGAGAAGGAAGATAACAGACCAAGTTTTCCGTTCTGGGTAACCCCAGTTCTGCTCATCAAGAAGAAGGACGATGATTTTTCAAATAAGCATCAACTACCAGGAGCCGAACGAGCTAACCAAAAAAAAGAGTTAGCGACTCCTGCCGGGGACTAACGAATTACTTATTTAGCTAACCGGGAGGATCCAACCAGTATTTCCCGACTGATCGATGATCGAGTAGCTGTAAATTCAGGAAGAAAGTATACCGGGGAAATTGTGGGACAATAACTTGTTTAAACGTACACAAGAATGGTGTTTCCTACACGATGCATAGAACAATTCTGCACCGAATACGAAACTTTAAGAATCCAGAAAGCTGGTACTTAGGACCTTTAGAAACCCTGGCCCAAACTCGTAAAGGTTGCTCAGGAACCACACATGTTAACCCAATCAAACATCATTATCCTGTCATATATGCCATTCCAGTTACCGAAACAGAAAGTACTTGAATTTCTTTTGTTAAAATCTTCGCTTTTGATTCTAACGAATAGATGTTTGCAATCTCTACTCCCCTTAATGATAGTTGCATCACGCTAATTTTCTTCGCTGAGAGCGAACACTCATTTGCTTCAAATTCTTGGTCATTTCTTCAGTTTAGGAGATACTCATTATTCCTTTCTTGGAAACTTATTTATCACACATGCACCAATTGCTACGCATGCGACTTCATTTCGAATAAACGCTTCATTGAAGTTCAAATATTACGACACTAAATCTAATTACTGGGTTGTGATTCGAATGACCTACATTATTGTGACTATTGACTCTTTTGCTATCAAATCAATACACTTTCTTGAAACTTCATTTATTTCAAGTTACATTCATGGTTTATCTTTGTGACCATGCCGAGATTCCTTTGTTGATACATACGCTTATTGTCGGGTTACGCTGGAACCAGGTTCAATTGCTTGAACTTATCCATTTCACATATTCAGTTTAAAATGTCATATGATGTATTGAGAGCATCATATTCAAATAATTGGCAAAGATTCTTTGTTTCGAGTCGTAGTAGACTTGTCTGGTCTATGACTCCACTAAATCATTGTTGGTTACGTCACCTTGTGGGGATACTTTCACAAAATTGAAGCTTGCGCTAAGTTGGTTACGCACCTCATACACGGAGTGAATTGTTTATTTATTGACTTGCTCTAAATCCGTTTTGTTTATCACAATCAAAACAGTCTCAACACAGTTATGTGTTGAGACAAGGGTACATAGATTCATTTCACAGCACGGTGTACCTCCTAACGATTCTTTCGTTATAAATGAAATACCTTGCAGTACTTATTGCTTTCTCACCTTCAAACAAAAACAGTGGCTCTTTGATATTCCGTATTTAACCGAAAACTCTATGACACTGTGTAAATCAACCTTCTGGCTTGTTTCGGCACATGTTCATTTGATTCCCAACATGGTGAACTTGTTCAGTCACCACTATGCTTGAATTATGTCATTACCACACCTTGCGGTGTCACTACAAACTTGTAAATTGTGCTAATCAGGGTCAACCGGTTCACACAAAACTGCATATACTTTCGTTTGACTTGCCATTTAAACATTTATGATGCAACTACGAATCAAGGCAATGATACACCAGATTCGCTTGTATTTCATTCGATGTACTTTCAAAATTTAAGAATGTCAACATACTAAACCTTACCATACATCCATTCGGGAGTTGACAGATCATTTTCCTATTACATTCGAGTTATTGATTTTGAATTCATATAGCAGATGCTATGGTTTGTGAAAACTCGTTGCATATTGCGATCGATCGTTTGAAAATCTTATTAGTCAAAACTCCTCTTTTGTGGAACCCCATGCTAGCTGGATTACACTTGACTATACGTCAAATACGTCTTGTACCTTTGATATCAAATGCTAAAAGCACATACCTTATAACCATAGGATTCAGGTTGTATTATATATTCTTGGACTCACCTGATGAGAGTGAGGTTTGATTCGGTTTGGTGATTATCTACCTCGGTATTATTCATATACGTACACGCATAAGGTAACCATAAGGAGTTAAGGTAGTACAAATTTCGAGGATGAAATTTTCTTAACGGGGGGAGAATGTGACAACTGTCAAATTTGCATGCATCCATACATTTAATTAATATTGATTTATGCTAAATGACTGTGCTTAATTACAACTGTGGATTTAACTGCTTTCTGATTTCTGATACATACATACACATGCATCACATTCATACTGTCACTCCATTTATTACACACAACCTTTAGTGACAAACTTGATGCATAAAGCACAGTTAGCACAGTGAGCAGATAACCCAGAAACATGCTGACAATGCCAGCACATAGACAGACAGTATTTAGAGGCCCAGTATGAGTCAGAAATAAGGTACTACACTGGTATGAAGTGTAGGGAAGTGAGGAACATAAAACTGCGTCACTAGGTGATAGTTAGAGTGCAGGGAAGTGCCTAAAACACACTTCAACTGCAAAATTCTGCACTTATTATCAAAATTCAGCATTTAATCATGCTAGTCACTTGCAAAAATATGGCAGAATGGTCCTGTATACTTTCCTAAGTGTCAGGAATTGAAAGTGTCACTAAAAGTTATATAAAAGACACTTTACTGATTAATTAAGCACTTTAACGGAACAGTATCAAACCGAGAAACCGGATATTACCCGGAACACAAAAATATTGTCAAGAACATTGCTTCACTTTTACTAAGCTAGTTATGGTCCCCGAACACCCTAACACACTATATTATTACATAACCTCTAAATACTTAAACTAAACTACTTGAAACCTAACTAATTTCCCTAACCATCCATCACCACCCAACTAAACCAACCCCCCCCCCCTAACCGGTTTTAGAAGTGGGACCCCCCCACTATGATTTTCTTTAATTGTTAATGTGATATGCTAAGTACTTAGGAAGCATATTACCTAGTGGATCATCCCATGTTGGAAGACTTCTTTATTTAACCACAAGGTCTTCACATTTTCATCATTCACCAAAACTCAACACCACTTTCTCCTCCCTTCTTTCTTTGTTTCGGTCGACCCCAAGGGGCACCACCATCATCATCGTTTGATCATCTTCAACCATTTCAAGGGTATACAAAGGTGCTAGAGGTTGCATAAGGAAGCTAGGAGCTTTCGGATCATCAAGGACCTTCTCTATTTGCTATTAACCACCTCATTTCTACTCTTGATCTTCCCTAGCTTAAAAGCTAGTAGTAAGTCTCTTGAATCTTCATTTGCTTCATATTTAGAGTGGTTAATAGTTATTGTATGATGACATCTTATGAACAAGAAAATATCATGAACACAAGACTTGAATATCAACTAAGTTGATGATGAAATATTGTTAAAATGAAGAAATAATGTTATGAATGATGTTATTTTGTATTATTGATGATTTCTTGTTGCTTGTTTGATGATCACTAGGGATATGATGTTAAACATCATGATGGAAATCGTTAAAGTAAGGTTAAAAGCTTAAGTTAATAAGTTAGGAGGTGATTAGTGATTTCCATAAAAGAAATCACCTCCATGTTTAATCATGAACTTGAATGAATAAATGGTATTCTTGAAAAATAAAGATCAAAGTAGATTGATAATCATGTAGATCTAAAGATCCATGAGTAGTTTTTTCAAAAGAACCAAGTTAAAAATATAAGTTTCATAAAATCTTGGATCTTACATAAACTAATCTCATTTTTGGTGGATAAACAAGTGTAGGAACACTTGTGTAACAAGAAAATTTCATAAAGAAAGATTTTTCAAAAATTTGACTGGAAGTTGTAAACGCATAAATTCTTTAAAAATAAAGTTTTTAAAGAACTAATCACATTTCAAAGGGTAACAAGGCTTCCTAAGAATAATAGTAAGTTACTACATATTTTTACAAATATTCAAGTTCATGAAGTAGTAGTTATTACTTGATTTTGGCGAAATTGGTAAGTAAAGGTTAATTGTTGATGATTGTGAATGGATTGTGATATTTTTACAAAAGAAAAAGATATGCTTATAAGCATGGACACCTCCATTTACAAAGGAAACTCTGGCAAAATTTTCTAAAATTTCCAACACTTAGAAAATATTTTTCTAAACAAGTGTTACAAGTATATTTTATAACTTGTGTTTCAAATAAAAACTTCGCCATAAATTTTGTTACTAAATACAAAGTATCGGAGGTTGGTTTTCGCAAATAAAAATGGGTAAATATATATTTAGAATATATATTTTATACTAAGACACTTGCGTGATTATTTGTATATTTTGTGAACTAGTTATATTATTTTAGGGTAAAATAATATAACTTACAAAATACCATGGAAATTACAACTCCAAAATAATACGAAAATTGCAAGGAATAAAATATTTAAGTTACACACATAATATTGTGAAACCAAACAAGAAAACGTAACTTATGAAGAATCCCGGTAGTTACTGATACAATATAAATTTTTGGTAGATATTATCTTGGAAACGAAAGGAAAGAAAATGTGATTTTTATACATATTACCAAGTCTATCATATTTTGGGACAATAGAAAATGTATTATTATTTGGGAAAGTAAAAATATTTTACTCGGGTTTATTGAGAAATATAGTATGTTTGGGAAAATATATATATTTTCTTGGACTGTGTTGTTTTGAGTAAAAATAAGGTTTATTTATATATTCCTAAGTGAGACTTAATGATATATATTCTTTTGGATTAACAAACCAGAATACGACGCCATTACTTGGCAAGATATACAAATACAAATACGAAAATACATGTATGAGATACCCCCATCCTTGGAAAGGAAATACGAAGTTAAAATACTTGAGAAGTAGGAATACGAAACATTGTTTAACAATTATTCCAAAGATTAACAATAATTTAAAGTTAAAATAATTATTTTAACTAATAATTATAACTCGGAATAATTTTGGGAACACAAGAAACGTAACTCAAAAACCTTCATAATAAGCAAAGGCACGGCCCGTTCGTCTAATAGACGTTAGTACACTGTAGGTAGTCGTGTTGGCTGAGGAGACTTGAGTTACACATACTGAAGACGCAATACTGTAAGTTCATGTCCCCCGTTTTCTCTTAACTATTTTCAGTTTTATACTTAGGGGGTGAAATACATGTTACGACTATTACAGACATTTTATACATGGTATGATTAGCTTAAGGAGGGTTTTTACTACTAGATCATGTGAATGAGTAGGGCGATTAAGGCCATCAATCCTCGTTGTAGGACCAAGGGGCATGAGTGATAGATCTATTTGGGTGTAGCAAGCCCCACCCCAGAGTCCGCTGAGTGGACCATGTGGTGACTATGTCTTCCAGCCGGAAGCTCGGTGCGAAATCTGCTAGGTTTGAGTCTTCCTGCATCACTTCACACATATCAATGGCCTTGCAAACCATTGGTGATCTCTTTTTCCTTTTTGCTACATACCAGGGACTTACATACATACTTACAACATTTTCAAAGGTTTATACATACACACAAACGAATACATGAACTCGCTCATCTTTTGTTGATGTTTTTCAAACTACATGTATTTCAGGGAATTTGTAAGTGGATCTGGCGGGCGTTGGACGAGACACGTCATCCAAACCTTGGTGTTATTCAGTATCTTTTTACGAGTCTTTAATGAACTTATAAACCATTTGTACGATTTGTAAAACTTGAATATTAAGTCTACGTTTTAAAACGATGTTGTTATGTTTTTAAACATATTTAATGGATGACAAACCTATGGTTTTATCATATAGTTGATGTTATGATTGAATGCAATGATATTACGAAAGTCACACCATAATCACGCTTCCGCAAAAGTCAGGGTGTGACACGAAGAAGGTGTTGATCTTTGTTAGTGAAAGTAATACGAAAAGGAGTGTGCAAGGTTTTGGGGACGAGTCTAATGAGCCGATCAGATAGAGTATTTAAAAAAAGCTTGATTAAAAGGAAACCCAGATTTGAAGTTCCGTACGTGGCCAAATACAAGTTCCAGGTTTGTATTTTTGTAACTCTGCTGCAAGTCCAATTTATATGATAAATGGACCAGAAAACAAGAGAAGGTTAAAAAAAATTACTATTCTCTTGAGGATGTGGTAGAGTCCCTTAAATCACGGCAATAGGTTCAGTTGCTTATAAGCTCAACGATATGAATCGATTAGTAGAGGATGTAGACAAGGAAGATTCTTTTGGTAGTTTCCAAGTTAATGGTGATCAAGAAAATGAAGATGTTTGCAAGTTGTTGATATCAGTTAATAATCATATTTAGCGGTGAAAGAATCACCCTAAAGTCTGGTTTCTTTGAGAGGAGAAACACCAGTTCAGTGAGATTCAGGTCAGCTGACCAAGACAAAGGTTGAGGGGGAGCCATCTAGCTACATGCAAACCACCATTTATGGCGGAGATCAACATGGTGGCTGGTGAGGAAACCAATTCTTAGGGTTTCGGGTTCTAATTGATGATGACTGGTAACAAACGTACATGTGCATGTGTTTGGTTATGTTTGTGAAAGCTATATGAAGATGTTTGTGACTCGAATTAGCCCCCACCGCTCGGTTGTTGCGCATAAGAACCCTTGTATTGTGGTAGTGATTCGGAAGGATTTCGATCACCAAAGGAAGGAATAAGTCTGTGGCGGATTATATGGTCTCGTGCTCGACATGAAAACTTGAAAATCAAGGAGGAGATGCATAACTACTATCATCTTATGTGACTGAAGAAACACTAATTAGCACTAAACTATTTAGCCGGATTGTCTCGTGTACGTTGGTTAAATCTCCTTCCTTCGCTGGACAAATGACTGGTTCTTCCTTTCGGTCCTACAAAACGATCAACACCGGTGACTCGCTACAAGGAGGAGAGGATGGGGGTTCTCCTTGTAACCACCCTCCGGCTTAAGAATAAGTAATCGTTTTGAGGATAAGTGTGTGTATATAGTGAGAGAGTGAGAAATCGAATCCTTAAACCTCTGGTGGAGAATTGTAAAGGAGAAGTGTTGGTGCAGTCATCTGTCGTCTTCGTCTTATGTCGAGTCTCGGGTTCGTTGCTGATCTGATCAAGAGTGATGTCATCATTCTTGATGATGACATCATCTAATGACATCATCATTACAATATGTTCACAAGAAGACAAAACAGAATGTTTATATTTTGACTTTTGTTTGAAGATGTCTGTTTGAATGTCATATACGTTTGAAAGTAGGTGGTCGTTTGAAGCCCTTTCGTTTGAAGGGGTGACCGTTTGAAGGGTGGTGTGTCACCTTCAAACAGTCAGGATCATTTTCTATATATAGGCTTCAAACGGATTCATTTGTAACGGTCTTGTTTCCGACGCCGAGGTGTTGTCAAAGTGTCTACGTGCTGTAAATTGTTACAAGATCAATAAAAGAGACAGTTAATAGTGAATCCAAGCTAAACGAAGACCAAATCAATGTATTCCGCCTCTGATTTGGTCTGAGCACTCTTCTGATCGACTCGTTAGGTCGTTTCACGATCCTACATGTGGTATCAGAGCTCAGGGGGAAGAGTTCTTACCGTTTAGCTCGTTTTCGCTAGCAAATTCTGATCTTCTACACCTTCTTTCAAAATTTGATACTTTTAACGGTTAAAAACAGCTGATTTTCACATATAATATACATAACAGTGTTTTAATCAACCCTTGAAAATATCAGATCAAAACTCAACGTAAAACTGGTAAAAATGACTTGAAAATTGGTGTCCGTTTGAACGAAACAGCTGCATTCCATTTGAAATCTGATCCATCTAGTTTGATAGAGGCCATTTCTTTTGAACTGTCGTTTGAATTTAACCATTCCGTTTGAAATTTGAACTACCGTTTGAAAGTTTCCATAGTGACCGTTTGAAACGGTCCATCCCGTTTGAAACTAGCTATACAGTTTGAAAGTATTTCAGTATTTCACGTGATTGTGCTTTGAAGTGTGTGAACCGTTTGAAAAGGTTCATCAATTCATGTGATTTGTTAGGTCTTGTTATTTGAAGTGCATGTGAATATAAGTGTGTATATTGATTTGTATGAACACATTTAACGAGGGTGTCAGATTTGCATGAAAAAGTTTTAAAGTGTGTTAAGTGTCACGAAATTGCTTGGTTCAAAAATTGCATGTGCTATCATCGGTCCAATCATTGTTTTTGAGTGTTTTAGATTGTTGGCAAAAGTGTGTGGATAATATCATAAAATTGTATGGCCCAATCAGATTCAATAAACACTTAAAATTGTCGGCTGCATGTTATGCATATTAAAAGCCCATGTGAAATAAACATTACCAAACAAGTCAAGAGGCCCCATCAGTTGATATAACAAACAGAGTTGTCGGCCATAGTTATTCTGACCGATGTGATTTATAGTTGAAGGCCCAATGAGATTTTAAGTGTTTGATTTAAAAGTCTTCGAGTTGTCAGTATACAAAAGTCTTTTATTGTTATCGATATACAAAAGTCTTTGATGTGATAAAAAATCCAATGCAATTCTTGTGATCTGATCAAAGATGTCAGCGGCCCTATCATATTTCATGTTAGAGTGTATTGGCCCAATCATCAGATTGAAATGCATGTGAACATTTAGTAGTATAAACAAAGTCCTTGGCCCAAGTTTCCATATACATCGACAAAAGACCAAGCGGCCCAATCAGAATTAATGCAAATTTAAAGTTGTCGGTTTGCAAGTGAATTCATGTGATTGTGTGTCAGGCGCATGTGAATTGGGGTCACAAATTTGATAAAGTGATCGTTTGGAGCAAGAAGGTTTGTGTTTGAAAAATGGAAACGGTTTTTAATGAAAATGAAAACAAAAATCTTGAATGTTTAAATAGTTGGTATATGAGAACTGTGGATACCAATTATAGAAATGTGAGTACGGACATTTAGGTTAAAAGTTTTGAACATTTCATGTGTCAAAAGGATGAAACGTTGGAGGAGTTGGAAATACGGTTTAAAATTTTAATGGACAATTTGAGGAATAGGGATATTAGAATATCAAATGATGAAAAGATATTGAAATTGACAAATGCATTACCTGCTAAGTGGGATGAATTCTTGGTTGAGCTAAAAAAGAAAGATTTTTTTCAAGAACTTTATCCAAAACAGTTCTTTAATGAGGTTAATGCAGAGTTTCGTAAGGAAAATAAGAAAAAGAAGGAATTTTTGAACGAAATGGAAAAGAATTTACAAAAATTGGAATTGGATGTACTTACTGAAATTGATAAAAGAATTCGTGTGTGTCTCGCAACAAAGATTATTCTGAAATATGATATTAAAAGGAAATGTTATATTGATGAAAGTATGAATCCTTTTGATTTCGTTAAACTCTTTTGTGCAGGAACATACAAGATGAAAACAAAGGATGTTCCAAAGAATGAAGAATTTGTGAAGAATGAATCTTCAAGTTCTGCATCAGTGTGTTTCAAATGTGACAACTTTAAGACTGATAATGACAAACTCGTAAAAGATGCAGAAAGTTTTGCATTGGAGATCAAGAAGTTGAAAGACGAGAAGCAGACCGATGATAAGCAGATTCTTATGTTAAAAGAAAATTATGAGAAGTTGAAAACTGAAAATGACAAACTGTTGGGTAATTTGAACAGTTTGACATCAGAAAACAAGATTTTGAAAGAAAAGGAAAACGATGTTGAAAGCAAAAAGAAATCCTCAGAAAATGAAGATTTCTGGATAAAGCTTGAGAACAAAAACTTGAAAGCAAATGAAACGAAATTTCAAGAACAGATAAAAGTTTTGGAACATGAAAAGTCTGTTCTTGAAAACATGAAAAATGAGAATGAAAAGGCAATCAAGTCTCATCTTGAAAGATTATCTCAGCTTGAACATGAAGCTGAGAATTCAAGAAACAAGATTGATGAACTTGAAAAGAAATTGAAAGGTTTTGTGACTTCATCAGATAGTTTGAATTTTCCTTGTCCAAAAACGATCAATTCTGTTCCAATAAGTGACGATGTCACAAACTTTGACAATGTCAAAGTTGAATATGGCGATGAGAAATCTGATGATGAAAATGAAAAAATTGAAAAACAAAAATTGTTTTTGAAATTAAAAGAAAAATTTCAGAAAACTGTTCTACAATCGACTGAAAAGGGAGAATGCTCTAAGAAAAACCTTTGATGAAGAAAGTGGAACAAAAACAAAAAGGTAAAAATTTGAAAAATGTACAAAAAGAAAATAAAAGCTCATCAGATCGATCATCCAATCGAAATCAAAAACCACAAAAATTGAAAAATGAAAACTCAAAAATTGTTGGTAATAAGTGGTGCAGGTCGGACCACAGTGCTCAAAAGTCAAATCCAGCAATCAAGAGGAAAAAGGAGTATCACCAAGCCAAACAGTGTTTTGATTTGAGCATTTGGACTGAAGGTGGTACATGGTACGATAACAGAGTGTGTTACCGATGCGGTTATCAAGGACACATTGCTGTTAATTGCCAAAGTTGGAATTATGAGACGAGAAGATGCTTTAACTGCAACATCAGAGGTCACATTGCCAGAGATTGCCCAAGGAGATCGAATGACAGATTGAGGGCTAAGTCTCAGAAATTGGCAAAGATTCTAGTCAAAGTCAAGCCCTATGAACAGAAGGTTCTAAAAACTAAAGTTCAAGAACAGACAATTCAAGAAAAGAAAGTTAAACTTTCACAAGGGCAGAAAGACAGACTGAGGAAAAAGAGGAAAAAGGCGAGAGAGTATCTCGAGAAGATTTTGTCCTCGGGTTCACCGAACAGATTGAATAAGAGTTCTGATGAATCAACTTCCGCAAATGCAAAGTCAAGCAAGACGAATTCATCAGATACAAATCTGAGGACGAAAGAAGAAAAGAAGAAAAAGAAAATGGTCGGCGATGAATCTGACAGGTCAAAGTCAGACAAGCCACCTTGTGGCAATGAATCTGACAGATCAAAGTCAGACAAGCCATGTGCAGGCAATGATTCTGGTTCGTTAAAGCCAGAAGAGCCTGGTGTTGAGGTAAAAAAGGAAAATTCGGGTTTAACAATGGATGATGCAAACTTTCCACCATTGTTGAACAAGAATTCGAAATCACCCAAGGACCGTCAGGCTTGGGTGAATCTGTTTAAATAGAAAAACCTGACTTGCCGGAGATCCCAAGTTGGTAATCGTGGATCATGAATCGGCATCCTTCTTAATCTGTGTTTGAGTAATTGCAGGACTTGCCGGAGTTCCGAGGTTGGTAAGCGTGGAACATGAATCGGCATATTTCTTGAGAAATTTCACTCTGGTGATTTTTCGTTTTACATGTGGTAAATCAGGGACATTAAGTTGTACTTGATTTTCTACAAGTGGTGTTTGAGATCTAAAACTGAAGTTGTCAAATCTGTCATGTGTATGAAGAAAACAAGCTGATGAAGTAACCCCGAACCTACAAATGATTGGTAAACAAACTAATTTTTCCGGAAAAACCATTTTGATTAAAACAAACTTAAGTGTTTTGAAATCACAATGGAAAAATAGTTTGTTGTGAGGGGGAGTTCTGATTGTTTACGCCATGTGGATGGAGAATTGATGCGATTCTCATCAAGTTGTCAATTTTGTACAGTTTGTTTCAAATTTTCCCAGAAAATCAAAATTGAAACATATTTTGATTTTAGGGGGAGTAAAATTTTAAAAAAATTAGAAAATTTGAAAATGTCAAAAACATCAAAAAATTAAAAATGAGTTTTGTTGCATAAAAGAGGAAATGATAGTACATCAGCTAGACTGGCACAGTATGCTAAAGAATTGTAATGTATAAATGCAATTAAGCAGTCTCGCTAAAGATGTGCCGATAGGTTTTCACAGACTTAGTAGATCAGTTTGGGATATAAACATAAATTTCACTTGCGTCTACGTGGGGAACACCTCCAGGATATATAGGTAACCCCTGAAATCCTGTTTGAAGGGTCCCGTATTCTGAGATACTAGGTCTTTATGCTCAGTGATATCTGGGGTATTATCCCGGGACTTCTGCTGTATGGAAGTACTGACCTAGTCCCCGGATAATACTTTCTGCAAAAAGCTTTGAAATATAAGCTCGCCCTCAGCATGCTGATGAAACAATAAAATTGATAGTCGCTGCTGTTGTAAATAAAAGATCCTCTAAAGGGGACACACCTTAAAGTCGAAGCCGTCATCTCTCTGCGTATACGGAAGTATCGACCTGAGCTCTCACGGCCCTCGCATCTACCCCTTAACAGATATCAGCTGTGGTATACTCACCTGTAAGACTGAATATTGGGGTCTGGATACGGGAGTATATTCTGAGGTGGGACACATGTAGATGTTTAAAGTTCTAAAACACTAATTCAGTATCTCGAACAGGTTGAAAGTTTTGTGAGAATTTAAGTGGATCAGTATATCGGCAATCAACGCGAACTGTTTAAAAGCTTAAAATGAAATAACAGCTTAACATTGCTAGTGTTTAGTCGGTAGCTGATATGATCCTCTTGCACGAACTCACAAAAATATGTTTGTACATATTTCATTTCTGCATTTAATTTTTGCATTTATGTTTCATATTTTGAAAATCCAAAAAGATTTTCGACAACTGATGTTGGAGAGCTGATATTCAAAATTTCAAAAAGCTAAACATGATGAACAGATGGCTTGGTTAATTGTTTTGAAATGTTGAATCAGAGTATGAAATGTTTCAAATTTTGTTAAATTTTAAATGTGAAAATTCTCGAATGTTTAGTTGATTCATTAAGTTGAATCACATCTTTGTTGGTTTGTAATAGAGTATGTGAGATGTGTAGGTTTCTGATCTTGCTGCTACGGAAAGTCAGGAGATACATCAGAACCTGAGATGAGCTTAAACAGAGATAAAGCTAGGATTTGATCTCAAGGTGATAGCAAATTCCAGATAGCGATCCCATCATGATGAAAGGGGGAGTCTGACGAGGCTAGAGCCAAAGAGAAGATCCTGGTATATGCTAAGAAAGAAAAGAGACTGATAAAGACTGAAGATGCGAAGACTCGACACTTAAGACTCGTCAACATCTAAGGGGGAGTCTGTTGGTGCAGTCATCTGTCGTCTTCGTCTTATGTCGAGTCTCGGGTTCGTTGTTGATCTGATCAAGAGTGATGTCATCATTCTTGATGATGACATCATCTAATGACATCATCTAATGACATCATCATTACAATATGTTCACAAGAAGACAAAACAGAATGTTTATATTTTGACTTTTGTTTGAAGATGTCCGTTTGAATGTCATATACGTTTGAAAGTAGGTGGTCGTTTGAAGCCTCATTTGAAGGGGTGACCGTTTGAAGGGTGGTGTGTCACCTTCAAACGGTCAGGATCATTTTCTATATATAGGCTTCAAACGGATTCATTTGTAACGGTCTTGTTTCCGACGCCGAGGTGCTGTCGAAGTGTCTACGTGCTGTAAATTGTTACAAGATCAATAAAAGAGACAGTTAATAGTGAATCCAAGCTAAACGAAGACCAAATCAATATATTCCGCCTCTGATTCGGTCTGAGCACTCTTTTGATCGACTCGTTTGGTCGTTTCACGATCCTACAAGAAGGACTGCCAGCTGTCCGACCAGGAGGAATATCCATTCTGTCTCCTCTGACGCAACCAGACCTGGTTGTGTACTGGATGCCAAGTGGCGTATGGTTATTCACTCCAAGTCAGCGTCCTTTTGTACTGGTAGTCGGCCTGTCTCATGAAGATCTTGTGGCAGGTGTTGGCGCCTTATAATTGGTGCCACCTGTCATCCTACCTTGTCTGCTAGGTGCATCTTTGTATCACCAGGTGTTCTCTTTTAGAACCTTCTAGATCACCTTATGTGGCGATATCGCATGTTTGGAGTGGTGTGGTCCCGTTGACACGTCTCCATATGTCACACCCCAACCGATGGCGGAAACATCGGGGCGTGGCACTGAGCGAAACAGATTGTCCAGAAGTTTCCATACAACTACGATTACTGATGTGCACAAAATGCAACATATAAATTACATCAATTGTGGCATAAAACTAACCCTTCTTTTAGTACTAATGTTGGAAAAAGTATGTTTTTGTCTTCCTTTTGTATTTTCAGGATTAAATGAGCTCAAATGAACAAAAGAAGCAAAAAGACAGCTAAATCTAACATAAATACAAGAAAAGGAACAAAAGTGGCATGCCCGACCTCCCGACAGCATCTTCCCAAGCAAAACAAAGAAGACAAAAGACTTAACATGCCCCGTGCTCAGTGAGCACGGGGCCGTGACCAAGAGTCAGCAGAAAAAACAAACCCATAGAAGCTTCTGTTGCCCACCACGGGGCCATGCCCAGTGGACACGGGGGCGTGGTCAGCTTCCTGCAGGCGCATTTATTGGAATTGCGAATTGCAATTAACGAAGAGAGAGAGTCAGATGGACACGGGGCCGTGCCCGAGCTTCTGTTCAGCCTATAAATAGGAGTGTTTGGAGCTCTTGCAACTCATCCCTTGGCACACCACCTCTCTCACACTTCACCCACCACCCACCACCATCACAACACCATCATCCACCACCATCATCCATTGTCCATCATAGAGTGTGTGAGTCGTCTCGGGATCCAAGATTGATCGTAAGAGTTCTTGACAATCAAAGGCTATGTTTGCCTAAGTCTCTTACATCACTTGGTGAAGACAAGTGTTTAGTGTAATACTTTTTATTTTTAATCTTTTGCACTTTTTAATTGGCTTTGTATTAATGACTTTAATTACTAGTTTCTTATGTTGAAGGTGATTCTTCCTTATCGTTTGTCTGTGGTGTCTTGGCATTATTTTACTGTCTATATAAAATAAAAGATTTTCACCATCCATATCTCCACGGTCTATATGGAGGTATGTTGGCTACCTGGTCGGGGGTTAAGGGAACAGTTTGGTAAGAGTCTTGCCATTGTTCAGTGTATAGATCCTGCAAAGGACCTGGGTCAAATTTAGTAGGACCTCCTTCAATACCCAAAGGTATTGGATGGCGGGGGTCCAAAATCTTTGATCCCCTCATAAGTTAAACTACTATTAAAACTTTAACCCGGCTACTTAGGACTGTATCCCTGCTGACTCAGACTACTTAGCCGAGGGTAACGTCGCCTTCAAAAGAGGGGCCTACCACATTATGCATTAATAACTTAATTAATTATCTTTCAATAATCCGACCGTTTAGGATTGTATCCTTGCTGACTCGAACTACTGGGTTGAGGGTAACGTCGCCTTCAAAAGAGGGGCCTACTACAATAACTAATATAATCTCTTAAATAACTGCAAAAGTGCGAAAATAATCAAAGGTTACACTACACATGAGTCGGATCCAAGTAATTCATCTTGTCTATCTGTTTTTATTTTTATTTTATTTTTATGCATTTTAGTTAGTTTTATTTTCTTAGTTTAAAAACCTTTTTCTAACATTTTGATTTGATTAGACGTTGAGGATAAACCAGTACTAAAAGCTCTTGTGTCCTTGGACGACCTCGGTATCTTACCAACACTATACTACGTCCACGATGGGTGCACTTGCCCATATGTGTGTTTAGTGTTAGTAAATATCGTGTTTTATAAATTTAAAACTTGGCTAAAAAGTGTAAAAAGGGCTTAAAATATACACCTAAATTATATTACACCTAACGCACATCAAGTTTTTGGCGCCATTGCCGGGGACACAAGGATTTTAAGAAAGTTAGGAATCAACGGCCTAATCATTTTTTTTATTTTCTTTTTATTTTTTTAGGATTTTCTTAATTTTTCAGCTTCTGCAGGGGCTCAGCACGGCCCGTGCCTGGTCGGACACGGGTCGTGCCTAGCATTGTCACTGGCAGTTTTTATTTTCCGAAGTTACAGAGAGCTGAGCACGGGGTCGTGTCCAACTTTCCAGTAACAGGGATCCGGAAAACAATCACTGTATCTCCGACCACGGGCCGTGTTCACTGAGCACGGGGCCGTGGTGAACTTTCTGACCAACATTCTTTTCTGTTTTTATTGCAGGACTTGGAACCGGACACCACATCTGAACCTTCTACGTAGTGTATGAGCTCCAGTTCTAGTAGAGACATAAAAGAACCTCTAGAAGAACCCGAACGCTTTCTCGGAAAAAGACTTAAAGCTAAAAACCAAGAGAAGGTTTTGGGGGACCCACTTCCAATGGCGGACCAACGTACCCTTATGGATTACCTACGGCCCACCTGGGTAATCTCGGACCCACTGAATGTTGAAGCTAACAACTTCGAACTTCGGCCACATTTGATTCAAATGCTTCAAAACTCCGCAACCTTACATGGGCTTGCGGACGAGGATCCCCATCTACATATTACTAATTTCTTAGAAATATGTGATACCTTTCGGATCAATGGAGCATCAAATGATGCCATCCGCCTTCGAATGTTTCCATTTTCACTAAAAGACCGAGCGAAAGCTTGGCTCAACGCCCTCCCAGTTGGTTCGGTAAACACCTGGGATGAACTAGCCCAAAAGTTTCTATATAAGTATTTCCCTCCTGCTAAAACGGCTAAATTAATGACTGAAATTAATACATATTCACAAGAGGATGGGGAATCCTTATATGAAACTTGGGAAAGGTTCAAGGAGCTACTGCGAAAGTATCCCCATCACGGTCTTGCGGTATGGCAACAAGTATCCACTTTCTATAATGGGTTGTTGCCACACACGAGACAAACACTTGACTCTAGCTCCGGGGGACTTTTAGGTAATCGTTGCCCACATGAAATATACAATCAAATCGAGGAAATTGCTCAAAACAATTTTCAGTGGCACACTCCCCGAGGCAATAAATCTATTGCCCCGGGCGCCCATAAGGTTGATAAAAACACTTCTTTACAAGCCCAAATCGAGGCCCTTTCTTCAAAAATTAAAAAGTTAGAAATGACAAAAACGGTCTCGGTTATGGCTTGTGAAGGGTGTGGTGGGCCACATGAAAATTGGAGTTGTATGAAAGAAACAGATGATCAACCAGAATCGGTAAACTACATTGATAATAGACCTAGGCCGTCGGGTCCTCCAACGGGTACCTACAACCAAGGATGGCGTAACCACCCTAACCTTGGTTGGCAAGAACCCGGCAATAGTAGTAACTAACAAAGCCTAAACCAACGAACAAATTTTCAATAACCAAGAAATGAGTCACAAAATTTCCCTCAACAACAAGGTGGACGAGAAAGGCTTGAAGATACTATATCTCGCCTCATCTCCGACACTGAAAAGAAAAACTCGGATCGATTTCAACAATTGGAATCGAATTTTAGAAATCAACAAGCTAGTATACAAAACATTGAAAAACAAATAAATCAACTAGCTCAAAATTTCTCCGAGAGACCACAAGGCGCGTTACCAAGTAATACCGAAACAAACCCAAAAGCACAAGTTCATCTCATAACATTAAGAAACCCTACCGTGGGTCCCGCAGAAGCTCGGCCACTGCCAACTGAGGAAAGCACAACACCGCCCCAACAAGAGAAGGCTTCTCCTCTACTTCAAGAGCCTACCAAGGCTCCTCCGGTTCCGTACCCCGGTAGGTTAATTCGTCAAAAGACCGATGAGCAATTCGAAAAATTCAAAAGTCTACTAAAACAATTGCATGTTAATATTCCTTTTATCGAAGTCCTAACTCAAATGCCTAAATACTCAAAATTCATGAGGGACTTCCTCACTCATAAAAAGAAAATTGAATCATTGCAATTAGTTAACCTAGGCGAAGAATGCTCCGCCCTCGTACTCAACAAACTCCCCCAAAAGAAGATTGATCCCGGAAGCTTCACAATTCCTTGCTCGATCGGGGAATCCCCCATTCGTAATGCACTCGCCGACCTTGGGGCTAGCATTAACCTCATGCCCGCATCAATGTTCAAATGACTCGGACTTGGAAAAACGAGCCCTACCAAGATGAGTATACAACTTGCTGACAGGTCCGTCAAATATCCGCAAGGTGTCGCTGAAAATCTATTGGTCAAAGTCGACAATTTCGTCTACCCGGCCGACTTTGTCATACTAGATATGGAAGAAGACACCGAAGTCCCCCTCATATTAGGGAGGCCATTTCTAGCCACCGCGCAAGCAGTGGTAGACATGAATGACGGAACACTCACTTTGAAGTATGGGGATAAGGAAGTGAAGTTTGGGGTTGGAAAGAGAATAGAGGACGATGACCCGGTCAACTACATGAAGGTTATTGATTCGAGTTTGGATGATGCTCTCCGCGGTGCAACATGGGATGCAAAACATCCCGCTCGGAAAACATATAACCTCACTTTGGGTCTAGCCAAGGACCCTTATAAACGTGGCGCACCACGGAGGCATTCCGCGGAACTATCCTTAGTTTAGTTTAATCTTTTAGTTTAATTTTAATTTGCAGGAATAAAACACACTCGGGATGGTGGAGGATAACAAGGGAAATGAGAAACATCACCCCATGCACGAAAACAGGGCCATCCGACAACAATTTCTTCATTACAGCAAGTTCAGCACGGGCCGTGTCCGCCCACCACGGCCCCGTGCTGAACAATCTGCAGAGAATTGCCCAGTTCAGGTAACTGGACACGGGCCGTGTTCACTGAACACGCCCCCGTGTCTAGGCTTATGTTTCTCTTTATTAATTTTTGTCACTGGCACCTGAACACGGGGCCGTGCCCGGTCACCACGGGGCCGTGTCCAGAGTGCCAGTAACATAAAATTTTGCTTTTAACACACTTTTACACATTCAATCAACCTAAAAACTTATTTTTGGGACACATTGAGGACAATGTGTAATTTAAGTGTGGGGGGAGGGGGGGAGGGGATGCTAAAACCTTGAATTTTGCAAGTCCTAATAACAAGCCTTACACAAATCTCTATTGGAACCGCTAATCACCCCAAATTTTTTCATAAATTTTCATTTTTCTTTTTACTTGTCTAATTTTAAGTTGGGAATTCAAGTTCTAACGAGGTTATATTTTTACAAGTTCACAACCGATAGCGTCGTGATAAAAAGAACCAACATAAGAAAATTATGAAACGGCATGACAAACTTAGTTAAAATTTGATTATATATACTTGATCACATAAAAACACATTCCCACAAAAGTGAGTTTTGAGCCTTTATCGAGCATACAAATACATATCTTTACACTAAATGCTCATTTTTCGTTTCTTGTGTGAATAGCCGTTTGGTTCGTACGACTCTAGAACTTGCCACGACAATACATTCCCGGTCCTTACCAACTTAAACCCGAGTAAGTAAATGATGGAGGCATTAGGATTAACCCTTTTTCTTTCTACACCATTATTTTTCATTTTTTTACCACCTACCCAAAATCCCCCTAGTTAACCCATTTGAGCCTAAACCTTTTCATTTCTTAACCTAAAACAATCACCCTTTTTACCCACCTAAACCTTTTTATTTTTTTTTTACCCATTTCTTTTAGTAACGACGTTCGGTTTTCTTATGAGTTGAAAAAAAAATAATAATAATAAATATTTTGATGAAACCAAATAAACAAACAAGTTCATCAAAAATAACTTTGTTTGAAACAAATGGTTCATCAAAATAAAATAAAAATGTGAAAAATAAAAAGTCTTTCAAAGAACCGACGTTTGTTACGCTTTTCGCCCTTTTTCTAACCACTAACCCAACCACCCACCCTTAGCCCAAGCCTAACCCTTCACCCAAAAAGCCCTCTAGATATTTACAAAGGTATATAGTTAAAAAGGAGGAGGATTGATTGCTTGGCAAGCCTATGGTAGGAGTAAGTTCCATGCCGCTCTCGAGTGATTCTCTAAAAATACACATTCGGCCGAGTGTTGAGTGATTCCCCGTGAGGTATGTGAACTTGTATATAAATGGAATTTTAAAAAGGTATGTTATGCCCTAATAAGTAATTCATCTTATGAAACGTTTTTAATAAATCATGACGAATAGGATTGTAAATAAATAAAAATAAAACTTAAATAAAGAATCTTGGAAATCCCGACACTCTATGACAAGCCCAAAAAACCTTCTCTTCTACCCATTCCATTTGGGAGTGAAAAAAAGCCATATTATAAAGAGTTTTGCTTGAGGACAAGCAAAGATTCAAGTGTGGGGGTATTTGATGTGCACAAAATGCAACATATAAATTACATCAATTGTGGCATAAAACTAACCCTTTTTTAGTACTAATGTTGGAAAAAGTATGTTTTGTTTTCCTTTTGTATTTTCAGGATTAAATGAGCTCAAATGAACAAAAGAAGCAAAAAGACAGCTAAATCTAACATAAATACAAGAAAAGGAACAAAAGTGGCATGCCCGACCTCCCGACAACATCTTCCCAAGCAAAACAAAGAAGACAGAAGACTGAACACGCCCCGTGCTCAGTGAGCACGGGGCCGTGCCCAAGAGTCAGCAGAAAAGACAAACCCATAGAAGCTTCTGTTGCCCACCACGGGGCCGTGCCCAGCGGACACGTGGGTGTGGTCAGCTTCCTGCAGGCGCATTTATTGGAATTGTGAATTGCAATTAATGAAGAGAGAGAGTCAGATGGACACGGGGTCGTGCCCAGCGGACACGGGGCCGTGCCCGAGCTATTGTTCAGCCTATAAATAGGAGTGTTTGGAGCTCTTGCAACTCATCCCTTGGCACACCACCTCTCTCACACTTCACCCACCACCCACCACCATCACAACACCATCATCCACCACCATCATCCATTGTCCATCATAGAGTGTGTGAGTCGTCTCGGGATCCAAGATTGATCATAAGAGTTCTTGACAATCAAAGGCCATGTTTTCCTAAGTCTCTTACATCACTTGGTGAAGACAAGTGTTTAGTGTAATACTTTTTATTTTTAATCTTTTGCACTTTTTAATTGGCTTTGTATTAATGACTTTAATTACTAGTTTCTTATGTTGAAGGTGATTCTTCCTTATCGTTTGTCCGTGGTGTCTTGGCATTATTTTACTGTCTATATAAAATAAAAGATTTTCACCATTCATATCTCCACGGTCTATATGGAGCTATGTTGGCTACCTGGTCGGGGGTTAAGGGAACGGTTTGGTAAGAGTCTTGCCATTGTTCAGTGTATAGATCCTGCAAAGGACCTGGGTCAAATTTAGTAGGACCTCCTTCAATACCCAAAGGTATTGGATGGCGGGGGTCCAAACTCTTTGATCCCCTCATAAGTTAAACTACTATTAAAACTTTAACCCGGCTACTTAGGACTGTATCCCTGCTGACTCAGACTACTTAGCCGAGGGTAACGTCGCCTTCAAAAGAGGGGCCTACCACATTATGCATTAATAACTTAATTAATTATCTTTCAATAATCTGACCCTTTAGGATTGTATCCTTGCTGACTCAAACTACTGGGTTGAGGGAAATGTCGCCTTCAAAAGAGGGGCCTACTACAATAACTAAGATAATCTCTTAAATAAGTGCAAAAGTGCGAAAATAATCAAAGGTTACATTACACACGAGTCGGATCCAAGTGATTCATCTTGTCTATCTGTTTTTATTTTTATTTTATTTTTCAGCATTTTAGTTAGTTTTATTTTCTTAGTTTAAAAACCTTTTTTCTAACATTTTGATTTGATTAGACGTTGAGGATAAACCGGTACTAAAAGCTCTTGTGTCCTTGGACGACCTCGGTATCTTACCAACACTATACTGCGTCCACGATGGGTGCACTTGCCCATATGTGTGTTTAGTGTTAGTAAATATCGTGTTTTATAAATTTAAAACTTGGCTAAAAAGTGTAAAAAAGGCTTAAAATATACACCTAAATTATATTACACCTAACGCACATCAATTACCAATTATGTAAAGCATCACGTCTCATACCATGACATAAAAAGTAATATAATTATTACAGACAAAGTCAAGACAAATAGTACTGTTCTGACAAATCAGATTTCAAATACATACACTTCATTTATTTGTTTCTAGACCTTTCCTAGCCTCGATTTCACAGCAAGCCAAACATTTAAACATCTTAAGCACCTACCACATACGTTAAAGTAAAAGTCAATACACATAGTGTAAAGGTGACCATACAAGTTTAATAGATATAATAGAGTTCGAAATCGTTTACGCATAACCAGCACGTACACAGTGTGAAATGAAGCACGTAAGTTATCGACATGATCCTATCAATACCAATGACTGCGGGTTGACTGCGCAAGGCAGTTCGTAATACAGATTCACCACTGTGAACCATGTGATTAATTGTCCTTAACAACCCCTGAGTGAACAGGTGCTGAGTCCAAACTATAGTACTATCGTTGCTAAGGCAGGTAGACAACAATCCATGTGTAAACATAACAAACAAGCATTCATTAAGTCACGTATAACATGCGGTAACGGCTAGCGTTAAAGTATTGCATAGTGTGTTCGATGTGATTTAGAATAAGTAACGCATGTAACACCCAAAAGTGCGTTAAGCAAAAAGGGTTCGAGTGTACTCACAGCGATGATGGATTGAAGGGAGCACTTAGAGCGGGTTTAGCCTGATCAGAACGATAGCATAAATGATAAGCGGCGCGTAAAACGATACAAAGTATCAAGGATCGGATGATAATCCGATCGGATGGCAATCCGATTGGATGGCCAGTCGATCGGGTGGTAATCCGTTCGGATGGTCACCCGATCGGGTGGCCACTCGATTGGATTGTCACCTCGTTTGGTGAGGATGTGTTTGTGTTTAATGGCTTGTCTTTTGAAGTTTTCGTTGTAGCATTTTGAAAATGGAGAAGTATCTCTACCTTTCAGGTCGGTCGACCGAACGACGATTTAATCGGACGGCGATCCGATTAGCGAGGTTTCTCAGGTTGAGAACAAGTTCACCGCAGGACGGTCACTTGACCGGATGACTATCCGATCGGGTGGCAATCCTTAAGCGTTGAACATGTTGAAAATTGTTTAAGTGTTGAAGTTAAAAACATCACATAGTCGGTTGGTAATCCGATCGGGTGGCAATCCGATCGGACGACAATCCGTTCGATGTTCAAAATCTCGAAAGTTGAAATAAAAGTTAAGTGTGGGACCCAAGGTGCAAGCCGATCGGGTGGGTGTCCGGTCGGGTGGCAATCCGATCGGATGGCAATCCGTCCTAGTCGACCTGATCGTCTTTGTACTTGGTTGTTTTGGTAGCTGCGTTTTCTCGCGACTATACGATAACGTGTCAAACAACAGAACCTCGTCAAGACTTAGTGACCCGATCGGATAAGAACCACCCTAGTCCGACCAGTTAACTGTTCGAGATGATGTTTCATGTTTAACCTAAAATCAGTAATCTCTTGGATAGAATCCAAATCTTGAACCAACACATCACTAAGAAAGAGTAGAAGATCAGAACAAGCTCCGATTCTATCGGTTTTGAGTGCACTGAGTGTAAAAGAGTTGAAGGAAAGTTAGAAAACCACCTTTCATTCCTTTTCACCAGAATATGTTCAGATCTATGCAAGATCTTTGTTTATTCATGTGGAAATCGTTCAGATCTAAGTTGTTCTTGGTGGATTGAAGCCAAAACATGAAGTTCATAAGAACTCCATGATGACATCATTATAGAACACCTCAAATTTAGTGATTTCACGGTTAAAAGTTAAGATTCAAAAGATAGAAAGGTGTAGGAGTGCGTGTAGATCAAGAAAGTACAAGATTTAGGTTGAAAACTTACAAGAATCGCGAGAAACCGGAAGAAAAGTAGGCTAGAGCGAGCTGGGTCGAGTGAGAGCGGTCAACATCAAGTGATGTGACATATGAGGGGTATTTATAGGGTTTCCATAAAAGGAAAGTGGGGGAAAGGCTGGTCGATCGAGTGGCAGCTCGATCGAGTGGCAGCTCGATCGAGTGGCAGCTCGATCGAGTGGCAGCTCGATCGAGTGGCAGCTCGATCGAGTGGCACCTCGATCGGGTGGCCACTCGATTCGAGTGTTCGGTGCGACAAGTTTGGCGGTTTTGATTCACGCGTTGAGCGTTGCGATGTGATAGAGTTTCCTTTTCAAATTACTTTTAATCCCAGCTACTATATCTAACATACAATCATCATAATTAACTTGCGTTTAGCATTTGCGATTCGATTGCGATTGCGTTTCGATTAATCACCACCACACAAACGTAAATAAACATGCACAAGTAACACACAAAAGGCACACACACATAAAAACAATAACCTGAATGCATAAGTCGAGTTGCGAGTGAGATTGTGATAAAGCGAATAAACATGCGATAAACATTGATTAAACCTCGATTATTAACTAGTACTCCACATAATACAACTAACGTAATAACGCAAATAAACTATCTACAAGTCAAAGAAGTCAAAACAGGAGCTGAGCAAGGAGTGACAGATCGCAATTTGCATTCTTGTCTCCCTTTGCCTTCAATCTTGACTTTGACTTTCGAAACACGGGGTGTTACACCATACGCGGTTTGGGACTATACCTCTTCAAGTCCCCCAGTCTAGTGTGGCTTCCAGATGAGTTTGTCAATTGGGAGGGATTCTGGACTCATAAAGTATTTTTGTGGTTTAAGGGCACGTGCTTTAATGTGTTGGATCAACATGCACTAACAACGTGCAGAAGTGAGCGAAAACATCACATGGATTTTGGCAGCGCATGGATTTTGGCGTATAGAAGTGACCCAAATCGGCGCATAGAATTTGGCGTACGGAAGTGAGCCAAAATAGAGCATGGATTTTGGCGTACCGAAGTGAGCAAAATCGGCTTATGGACTTTGGCATATAGAAGTGAGCCAAAGCGGCGCATAGATTTTGGCGTACAGAAGTGAGCAAAAATAGCGCATGGATTTTGGCATACAGAAATGAGCCAAATCGGCGCATGGATTTTGGCGTACACAAGTGAGACAAATCGACGCACGGATTTTGGCTACGGTTTTTTCAAGGGGAAGTTTTCCATCTAAGGGTACAAGTTGTTGGTTGACGTCTGTCACCGTAGCTCTGCCGGTAGAGGTGTTTGTCGCATCGGGGAGTGGAGCGGTCACTTTTTGCAGAGATACATCAGGGTGACAATTGCTTTTTACGGCGATATCAGGCGCGTGACGGCCACGCGCCCTTAGAAGACACCGTTTCAGTCTCTCCCACCTGACGTATCACCTTCCTATTAGTTGGAGTATCTGACACATTGTCTGGATTGGACGTAGGCGTTAGACCGGCTCCTGAAGAGGTCATGGAGGACCAAGCCACCATTACACAGATTTTTGGAAAAGAAAAAGATTTTTTTTTTTTTTTTTTTTGCAGAATATTCAAACACGGCTCTATTTTTCAATGATCAAGCTTCGACAGTGACGTACAAGGGGGAAATTGTTAGTGCATATTCTGTGTGTTCGTCACCATGCGAATAGGCTAGATAGAGCGTGTGTTGAATATTGTATAGATGTGAGTCTGAAAAACGGTTTTGAATTGTAAAGTTCCCTTCGCACGAAGGAGTCATTCGCGCGAAGGGACACTAGGCCTTTCGCACGAATTGCAGATGCCCATTCATCCAAAGCCATTCGCTCCAAGCTCATTTGCACGGAGGATCTTGCCTATAAATAGTAGATGTGAGTGAGAGCTGAGAGAGGTTTTGGGGTTTTCAGAGGGGAAATGCCGGAGAAATTTTTTCTCCAGCTTGTAAAAGATGTATACTCTTTCGGTATGAATTAAGATTTCGACTATTCTGCTTTACTTCATTCTTATTATTAATATTCTACCGAATGAGTTCGTTTTCTATCCAAACTTATGTCTAAACCTACCGGATCCTGGATTCCCAATAAATAAATTAACAATTATCAGCAACAAGGAAAATTAGCCAAGCATGGTCAAGAACGAAACACAAATATATTCAAAGTCTAGCAAAAGAGAAAACATGTCTATAATATTCAAGTTTTATCAAACTGAAAAATAATACACAAATCTAACCGTAAAGCAATTAATATTTAAACTATAATCTTCAGCCTCAAGCTTCTCTAATCTTTGAACACCTTCGATCGCCCTTTGAGTGCCGTCAATAGCCTCCAAAAATAATCCCCTAGCTGCGGTCCCAACCTTTTTTAGTTGCAACCAATAGTTTCCTTTCATTTTAGACCAAATCCAATACTAGTTCGATCCATAACCAGTATTATTTATTTTGCTTGTGGTTTGTCACGTGGCCCATCTACAAAGTTACTCCACCAAATTTCTTGTATATTTATACTAGGTTATAACCCCGTATATTACACGGGGTTGAATAAATAAATTTTATATACTCAATAATCTATACTATATAATAAAAATATAATAAAAGAAACTAGATTTGGGACACATGTCAATCAAGGAGAGCATCTAAAACCAAGTTTTTTTTTTTGTTTAATCTTAAAAAAAATTAACTTGATTAATTGTTTTCGAAATAACTTACGAATAGTTTCCAATTTTTTAGGAACTAACGGAATTAAAAATTGTCTATAAATGTTTATATAATTATTAAATCCGATTTTTAGGAACTGCCATAATTAAAGATTGTTTATAATATTTGTAAATTATTAAAGTCGTTTAAAATTGTAAGTTACGACCTAACTTAACCTATCTTTAAAAATTAAAAAAATAAAAAAGATGATTCTAATATCATATAACAATAAAAGATTATTCTGTGTGTCAGAAAATCTAAAAATTTCCCACTACAAATCTTCTTTAGATTCATCCTTTTTTTTAATTATTTTTGAGCTTTCATGGTTGTCATCTCTAACTTATAACATCAGACAACATAACCAATGATGCCTAAAACGAATAGAAAACCAAACTGAACAGAAACGAAAAAACATATATTTTTATGTTTAAGTTTAAGTGTGTTTAACCCATGCTATTAGATATTATTAATTTTATTCTTGAATATTAAGTACTTATAATAAAAACATTAAGATGTTTATTTATAATTGAGATAATTTATTTATTGTCTATAACAAAATTTAATATAAAAATTAAACAATCTTCAAAGTATTATAAAAGAAAAAGTCCTAATAAAAAACTTTGAAGAAACATAAAAATAGATTAGAATGTTAGGTTTATGTAAATATTTTTAGTTAAAAAGATTAAGTATAATAACTTAAATGTAACCATATAAGAAATATTCTTAAATTTGAATTATAATTTTTTATTTTTGAATTTTACTTACTTTTGTTTCAAAAACCGTAATAACTGAAAAACTGAACCGAACCGGTGTAAAAACCAAATACCAAAACCGAAAAAACTGAAACCGAACGGTTTTGAAAAACCAAAAATCATTCTATTATTTTATTATTTTGTATATAAAATTTATTTATTCAACCCGTGTAATACACGGGGTTATAACTAAAAATATTTACATAAACCTAACCTTCTAATCTATTTTTATGTTTCTTCAAAGTTTTTTATTAGGACTTTTTCTTTTATAATACTTTGAAGATTGTTTAATTTTTATATTAAATTTTGTTATTTGTTATAGACAATAAATAAATCATCTCAATTATAAATAAACATCTTAATGTTTTTATTATAAGTACTTAATATTCAAGAATAAAATTAATAATATCTAATAGCATGAGTTAAACACACTTAAACTTAAACATAAAAATATATGTTTTTTCGTTTCGGTTCACTTTGGTTTTCTATTCGTTTTAGGCATCATTGGTTATGTTGTCTGATGTTATAAGTTAGAGATGACAACTATGAAAGCTCAAAAATAATTAAAAAAAGGATGAACCTAAAGAAGATTTGTAGTGGGAAATTTTTAGATTTTCTGACACACAGAATAATCTTTTATTGTTATATGATATTAGAATCATCTTTTTTATTTTTTTTATTTTACAATGTATTATCTATTCACCCCGTGTGATACACGGGGTTATAACCTAGTAAAACAATATATCTTTAAAACCTCATTTATTGTACGGGTTGAATAAATATAATTTTATATATTAAATAATAAAAAATTATATCTATAAGAAACATATTGTACAGGTTGAATAAATATAATTTTACATACAAAATAAAAAAGTTATATCTTTAAAACCACGTGTATTACACGGGTTAAATAAATGTAATATTGTTTATCGAATAATAAAATAACACATCTTTAAAAACCTCATTTATTGCATGGGTTGAATAAATGTAATTTATATACCAAACAATAAAAAAAATTACATCCTTAAAAATATGCGCATTACACGGTTTGAATAAATGTGATTTTCTGTACTAAATAATAAAAAAAATATATATATATCCTTAAGAAACCCCGTGTATTGTACGAATTGAGTAAATCTAATTTTATATATCAAATAATAAAAAGTTATATCTTAAAAAACCTCATGTGTTACATGGGTTGAGTAAATGTAATTTTATACAGTGAAAATAAAAATATTTATTATATTAATACAAAGTTTGGTTTTCGTGATAAAAATAGATTATTCTGTTGTTGCAAAATTTGTTAACGAAGTCTCAATAAATTTAACCATTTATTTAAAACTCCGTAAATGTATAAATGATAAATAATATTAGTTAATTTTATTTTAAGTTTCGTAAAATTTATTTTATACCAAACTAAACAAAACGTTCAAATATAATTAATTTAAATAAATAATATTATAAATAAAAAGGAGATTAAACTAAATAATAATTATTCATAAGATATTAAACTAACAATATTTAGTAGGAAAGTTATCTATAATATAAAATATTAAATTAAATAATATTTTGTAGGAGGATTATCTATAATTAATTAGAAGAGATTAAATTAAAATAATAATTATCTATAAGAGATGTCTTAATATGATGACAAGTGTCCATAAAGTGGTTTCTTTTATTATAGTAGTTAGACTAGGTTATAACCCCGTATAGTACACGGGTTGAATAAATAAATTTTATATACTAAATAATAAAACAATATATCTTTAAAAACCTTATTTATTGCACCGGTTGAATAAATGTAATTTTATATACCAAATAACAAAAAAAATACATTTTTAAAAATATGTGTATTACACGGTTTGAATAAAAGTAATTTTCTGTACTAAATAATAAAAAAAATTATATATATCCTTAAAAAACCTCGTGTATTCTATGAATTGAATAAATCTAATTTTATACATCAAATAATAAAAAGTTATATCTTAAAAAACCTCATGTATTACATGGGTCGAGTAAATGTAATTTTGTATAGTGAAAATAAAAATATTTAATATATTAACACAAAGTTTGATTTTCGTGATAAAAATAGATTATTCTGTTGCAAAATTTGTTAACGAAGTCTCAATAAATTTAACCCTTTATTTAAAACCCCGTAAATGTATAAGTGATATATAATATTAGTTAATTTTATTTTAAGTTTCGTAAAATCTATTTGATACCAAACTAAACAAAATGTTCAAATTTATAGTTAATATCGAATTAGATAATTAAATTTGAATTCGAAGTAAATATATAAATAAAAAAGTAATAATTAATTCAAATAAATAATATTATAAATGAGAAGAAGATTAAACTAAATAATAATTATCCATAAGATATTAAACTAAATAATATTTAGTAGGAGTGTTATCTATAATTAATTAGAAGAGATTAAACTAAAATAATAATTATCTATAAGAGATGCCCTAATATAATGACAAGTTTTATTATTCGGTAAAGATGATTTATTATACTCCATAAGCTATTAAGTTGGACTCCCAAATACAATTTCCTACTATATGGATTTTGATGGATCGCTATGCCAATATCACAAAACTCAGGCCCATACCTCATGTTGCATTCTAGCGGCCCAACAGCAATGAACCATATGGTGGTCAACGAAAATTAAGATGCCAATTCCCCACTTCATCCTCACTTTTTTCGTTCTTTGGCCGTTTAAGCTTTTTTCTAATCCTTTTTACATCGGAGCCTGTAATAAAATAAAATAATAAATACAAACCTATAAATACTAAAAACGACTCAAAAACTATTAACATAATATACAAAATACAAGCGAAAATGACGTGTTTTGCAACACATCAGATGTTATTAAATTTGTTGAATTTTTTTGGTAATGCTCTAAAAATACAACTTTACGGAGTTCGAGGTGGTAGAAATGTTGCAGTTCAAGCATCATTCTGGCAGCTAAAAGTGGGACTCTCATTTGTGCTGGGATTTGAATCAGAGAGAAAGAAATGGGGTTTTTAGTACACACTCTTAATTATATTTTGGATATCTTATAATGGTTTTCAGATTGAATCGTTGAGGTGGTGTTTGTGGAAGATGGAATTTGGGGGTCATGATTTTTAGTGGTGTGGAAGTGGCGGTAGGTGGTGGGGACAGGTGGTGGTGGTGGTCCGGTAGTTAGAGAGAGTGAGTGTGTGTTGTCACAACACACACAAAATTTTTTTATTTATTATTTTTATGATTATTTATTTTAGTATTTAGAGTAAAATGACCAAAATACCTTCATGTGGTATCTATTTAGTGAGATTTAACCATGAAAACTAACAAAGTTAGGGCTAAAGGACATAACGTGCAAGAGTTTGTATACATCGAGTACGTCTTTTGTACTTATTGAAGATAAAGGACATAGTTTACAATCGGGTGTAACCATAAAGGACTTTTTTTGTAATTTACTCTAATTATAAGTTATCATGTACATTTCATTTTATAAAACACTGGTTAAAAGAGTATAAACATTTAACTTTTTGTTTAAGCATTAAATCATCATGTTGTAGATTGTTGTGTAGTAAACACTTGAGTTCAAATAAAATAGGCATATCAACTCAAATCGTATAGTAATACATACGACTCATGGATGCATATGACTCATGGAGATGGTAAAATAGGCATGTCAAAATACTCTCTTGGGCAAATCTCGATTCAAATCCTGTAGTAATACATTATGACTCATCAGTGGCAGAATCAGACTTTTATGACTGGGGGGTCGTAACGTAACTTCTAAATACGCTTTCCTTTCTTTTGTTGTGGCCCGTGTCACACGAATAGACACGCCACAATTTGCGACACCATGTACAAACAACGTTAACTGTCGTTAGGGTTCGCCATGAAACCCTATCTGACGTCCGTCTTTTGCTTCAGTGAGAGAATCCCTAAGGTGGGTCGGCTCACTAAACAATTTTCTCAACCTATGATATGAGACATACTCATTCTTTTCAAAACATAAACGGACATCGAATTGATCGTTATACTGGTACCTTGATCGAATCGGATGATATTATATAATAGTTAGTTTTAAATATATACAATGAATATAAATGAAAAATATAAAATATAAAAAACTAAATGAAATATGAAAGATGAACAAAAAATACGTGAGGTTCAATATTATAAAGAATGACAATCTTTAGATTTATAATCATAAAAATTAAAAAAAAAAAAGGCATAGAAATTAATAATTATTTTAAGCCCAGACAAAAAACAATTGAGTAGGGGTTGATTAGAAAGCCTTGTAACGCGGTTGCTCAACCGCTCAAACTCAGTTTGATAATCGGCCACGAAAGACGTCTTCTGGAGCTTAAAAAGAATGGCCTCATGGTTTTTGAACGTGGAAGGTCCAATTTCCATGGATCGCTTAAAAGAGGTCCAATTTCCGAGTAAGTGGTTATTTGCTTGGTGTTGGTACCAAGACAGCGCATCTCCGATGAAGTGAAAGGATGTGAGTTGAATCTGTTCCCCCGGTGGAATCTGGTAGTAAGTGAAGTGGTTATCTGCTTGAAAGATACATGCTAGTGGGTTCGAGCCATCAAATAAGGGTGTGTTCCTGAGTTAAAAATCCCTCCCCATCCCTCCCCTCCCCTCCATGTCTTTCCAAATTGGAAAGACTATTATCAGGCAAAAAAAACCACATTTTCCCTCCCCTCCCCTCCTCTCCCCTTGTTAAGTGGATCTCTGGAACACAGCATAAAGGTAAGGAGATTTTCGGTGGACGTGGGGTGTTAGGTAGGTTTTGTTGAGCGGGTTTGGGGCCGAGGTTTTCGAGATCGGAACTGGAGGGTCCGGTGGATAGTTTCTCCGTTAACTGCGACATGTGATTGACGAGTCGAGCGGTGTTTTCGGTTTTTAAATCGAGTTTTGTGTTGAGGTTTGCGGTGGCTTGAACGAGGGCAGCAAGGGTGTTTTTGATATCGGTTTGTGCGTTGGCCGTAGTAGTGGAGACTTGGATTTATTGGTTCAGTTGATCGGTGATGGTAGGGGGAAGATCAACGGTAACCGATGAATCTTTACGAGGAGGCATGGCGGAGGGTGAAACGTGAATGAAAGCACCAAGATGATAGAGCCTTTTCTAGTAGGCAAACACTCCAAAAGAACAAGAGGGAACAAGAGAGTTTTTGGAGCAATTTTCTGTGTATTTTTTTCCAATGCAAACAAAATTTAAACATGCAAGAGAGACTAGATTCCTAACCATATTCTCCTTATTTTATGCCAATCCTATCATGGACTACCACTAACCAATCATGCAACAATTAATTAAACATATGCAATTAATCAAAAGACACATGCTGAAAAGAAAACGTGCAGCTTGGGGCTCAAGCTGTAATCTGATTGGGCCTTCAATCTGTGAACCGGCTGGGCCTCTTAGCATGCTTTTTGGGCCTGGATTCAATAGGAATAGTTGGGCTTGTGGTCTGGTCCATAATATCATCACTAGTGGAGCATCTTTACCTCTAATAATTATCTATTTCTTTCAGTTTTTCGACTACGAGTGCATGCGTGAATAGCTATTTATTATGAACCTTGTCTACGTTACTGTTTACACTTTATATAAAATCGGAACCCACCACAACACAACAAAAACAAAAGTTCATAGTAAAAAAAAGCAAAAGTAAAAGAACCTGGACCACCATTAGCCAATTATTGATATGACAGAAATCGGAATTAAAAAAAAAATCATTTTGCAAAATAAATTCTAAAGTAAACTGCTATTTTGTTCTCTTAGTTTTGGTCACTTTTGTCATTTTAGTCCAAAACTCAAATCTTTTAAATCTTGACTGTGGTTTCACTTTTATTACCATTTGGTCAAAAAAATCAAATCACCTGATATTTGGCTAATAAAATCTAGTTATTTTGTCTTTTTTTCTCAGGGGCAAAATGGTCAATCTGAATTTATTATAACATATTATTAATTAAATTAAATACACTAATTTGACTGTGTTAATTCAACACACCACCTAAAGCACCAATCAACAACCACCACTGACTGGTGGCTGAAAATCAACTCTGGCGTCGGTAGAGGACACCACCGCCTGTAACAGTGACACGACTAGCTGAAACACGAACCAATTCAACCCTATTACCAACAACACTACTAGGATTCGCATGAGATCATGAGATATTCGTTCAGATTAGCCGAGGTTGCCTGAGGTGGCGGTTGGGATCTTAACAAATCCGACCAGATCCGCTGCATATCTGCATCTTCGAGTCCCGATCTCTTCCCTTGCCACGCTAAAACCACCATCGTTCGTCTTCACTCGAACCAACCACCATCTCACCGCACCTCACCATCACATCCACAACCAAGCACCGCCACCACATCAGACGCTACCCCATTATCCACCATAGTGCCGCCAACAGTTGTCGCCCCTGCTCGACCTTCACAGCCGCTGAACGCCTGCCACAATCCACGCGCCGCCATGGCCGTCGTTGTGCGCCAACATGGACTGCTGCCCTTTTCTCTCCATGTGTTTAATTGGGGCTAGGGTTTTAATAAATTCGTAGGAGTGTGTGTATAATTGGGGCTAGGGTTTTAACAAATTCAGATTGACCATTTTACTCCTGAGGAAAAAGACAAAATAACCAGATTTTATTAACCAAATATCAGGTGATTTGATTTTTGGACCAAAATGGCAATAAAAGTGAAACCATAGGGACGCAGATTTAAATGGTTTGAGTTTTGGACTAAATGGCAAAAGTAACCAAAACCTCAGGGACCAAAATGACAGTCTACTCTAAATTCTATGTGTACGTGGTATTAATCAGATATTAACTAATCTTTAAATCCAATTTTAATACATTTATCGTTCCATAATATTTGTATTTAGTAATATGCTTTTGTATGAGTTGGGGCCTTAAAAGATACCGTGTATCCTTGCTTTATTATTAGAGATGTATATATGAGTTTTGTATTGTGTGTATTAGTTTTGATGAGTAGTGTTAGTTAGGTTGGTTAGGTCGGTTACCTCTATATATAGAGGAGTTTGTTGTAAACATAACTAACCTTTCATTTTCTGTTATGATATGAGCCTGAACCATTTCTTCATGGTATCAGAGCTTTAGTTTCCAGATCCTTCCATTCTCTCCATTTCCGGTCAGATTCCGATCATTTCTCCGGCCATTCTTCTTTCTCTTTCTTCTCCGTTTTCTCTGTTTTCTTCTCCAATCTTTCTGTTCTTCAATCCTTTGATCTGTAGTTCACTATGTCAGTTTCTCAATCTCAAACTTCAACAATTACTACATCAAATTCAAATCCATTTCAGAATGTTATGAACCTAATGCCGATCAAACTTGATGAAACAAATTACCTGAACTGGAAGCATCAAATAACTCTGATTTTGAAGACATTAGGTCTTCTTCAACACCTTAATAACAATTGTGAACCACCGGAATCTGAGGAAGCTAGAACTGCTTGGGACAAATCAGATGCATATGTATCAGCTTTCATCTCTGCAAACTTGTCTTCATCACTGATTCATTTAGCTCGTGATTCTTCTAGATCTGCAGAGTTATGGCAAAAACTTGAAGAGTTGTTTACACAGCAGGTATTCGCTAATCAAAATTACATTCGAACTCAGTTTCATTGTTTAAAACAAGGAGATAAATCAGTGATTCATTTTTGCGATGAGGCAAAAAGTTTATTTGATCAGTTGATTGCTCTAGGTGATCCAATCATAGAGCAAAGTTTGATATTACAAATCCTAAATGGTTTACACTCAGATTTTCGAATGTTTGTCACAAATATTGAAAATTCAGATTCAAAACCAACATTCTCTCAACTCAGAGCAAAATTGCTGACCTTTGAATCTCGTCTAAAACAAAGTCAAGACTCACATTCTGTTCCAATAGCTGCCATGGCAGCCATGACTGTACGACCACTTCCACCACACACTGATTCCTCTTCTCAAGAGACTGTTGTATGTCAAATTTGTGACAAACCTGGACACCGTGCTAGTAATTGTTATCACCGGTTCAATTCTGGTGGACGTGGTGGACGTTGGAGGCCACGTGGTGGTCGTAGTGGTGGTAGATACGGAAATCAACGAGGAGGCTTTAATCAATCATCAAATCGGTGGTCTGCTGATGGAATTAGAGGTTATAGCGCACATGTTGCAGATTGTTATGGATCGAATTTTGGATTTAGGGTTCCTTATTTTGGGGGAAGTATACCAGGTCAAGTTGAGGGAAGACCTGATTCACGATTACTTGGAGACACTGGTTCTAATATTTCTGGGCTTTCACCGAGTTATAATATCCCTAGTGGTTTACCGGGTGTTCTTGGGCCTGTCCCTACTGTTACTGATGTACATGGCCCAAATAATAATAATAGTGGGATTGGATCAGCTTTTGGTCCAAATCACTTTGCGAACTGGACTCAGTCTGCTACTAGATCAGTTAGTGGGCCTTCTGGTGTTTCGAGTTCTGGCCCAGTAAATTCTGGTGTTACTGGTCAGTTTAGGTTTGTAGCCGACTTGTCAACCGCATGCGATTTGGTTGACTCGTGGATTCCAGATTCAGGAGCTTCCGCACATATGACTGGTGAGCTATCACTTGTTTTTTATTCGGTTCCTTATACCGGTACTGAGCGGGTTGTTATTGGTGACGGTACATCTCTTGCTATATCTCATATTGGTTTTGACCATTTGCGCTTATCTAGTAGTACCATCACACTTAGACATGTCTTAGTAGTTCCTGGCCTAGCCAAGAAGTTACTATCTATTACTCAGCTTGTGATTGATCATCCACTTACTATTACTTTTTCTCATGTTGGTTTGATTATTCAGAGTCTCACAGGACAGCTCCTCCACCACACGCGTGGTAGTCCTTATCAGCTGTATTCATTGACTGCTGTTGCAGCTGTTTCTCGAGAGACGTGGCACTCTCGCTTAGGACATCCATCTGATGGAGTTATGGCTCGTTTTTCATTCTTACGTACTTTAGATAAATCCATGTGTTCTCATTGTGTTGCTTGTAGTACATCGAAATCTACACGTTTACCATTTGATTCGATTGTATCTCACTCTATAGTACCATTACATGTGATTCATTGTGATATTTGGGGACCCTCTCCTGTTTTGTCTCGTGATGGTTATCGATATTTCATTACGTTTATTGATGATTTTAGTAGATTCACATGGATTTATCCTCTTACACATCGTTCTCAGGCGGTTGATTCGTTTCGTCACTTCAAACCGCTTGTTGAGAATCTTTTCTCATGCACCATCAAACACCTTCAGTGTGATGGTGCTCCTGAGCTCATTCATGGACCCATGGCTCGATTTCTTTCCGAGTCTGGTATTGCTTATCGTATCTCGTGTCCTTACACACTATAACAACCCTCGGTAAAACCGACATCCTCATAATATTTCTGACACCCTAATATATATTGTAAATATATTAATATGTCTTTATATGCACCCCGTATGTGAAAACCGAGCCCAAATTAGAATATAATATATAAAATAAATTAAAAACAAATAAATAATAAGTTGAGGCGGGCCGCATGGGACCTCACCTCAACCTAACGCGGGCCGCGCGAGGATATAACCAGAATTCTTTGATTTTTAAGTTCAAGCGGGCCGCGTAAAGGTGTATCCAAGTTAATGCGGGCCGCGAGCGACCAAGATAGTGGCGCAGCCCGGTGATGACACGTGTCATCATCGTGGCGAGTCTAGGAGGTGAGCCGGACAAGCTAGTCCGTTGACCAGGATTGACGCGGGCCGCGTAGGCCCAGCCCTAATGTCACGCGGGCCGCGAGGAAGTCCAATTACAGCCCTATATAAGAAGGCAACGGGCTTTCAGTTTCCGTCGTTCACATTCTCAATCTCAAATCACAATTTCTGTAGGGAGTTATTATAGCCGGGCATTATACCCCCTAAAATAGCAAGGTTCTGCTACGATATAAGTATTATAACCCCTGGAGACGTATTAGATACGCTGCCCGATTGATCTAGGGTTCCGTAACGGCTGTCGTGGTTCTGCCCGACGTAGTCGTTGGAATGCCGTCTCGGGGAGGGTATTACTAATGTTAAAATGGGTTATTATACTAACACACGTGCATTTGTGTAATTTATAGATTATCTCCAGGAAACCCTTACGAAAAACCTAAAACAGCAATGTGAGTTGATCCTTCTTTTTATGAACTCATTTTTGTGAGTTGATTCACTTTTTGTAAACCTTTTGTTTACTGTTTTTACAAAACCTCACTTAACTAAATACATACAAACCAGTTATTGAGTATTTGTAAAGAATACAATTATAGTGGGTATGTTGGGGTTTTGTATACAAAATTGGTTACTGGCGTGGTAACATCCCATAAGTTGAGTATGACCGTACCACTGATGTTAATTGTGATGTCTTGGATACAAATGTAATTGCGGATGTACCCTCAATACTGCAAATTGGTTTTTACTTAAACTTGATTAAACTGGGAATCACTCACCAGTATTTCCCACTGACAAAATGTTTTTAAAACGCGTTTCAGGTAACAAAATGTGAAAGCCAAATAGAAGCCAGCTGGACAGCACTGGAGGCTTGGAAAAGTGGCAATAAAGTTACCTAATAATAAAATGGATGTTTTTATTCAAATAAATAGGATGTATTCCTATGAAACGTGTGTATTGAAAACTTGGGTTTTACCCATATGTTTAATGTTATAAAACATGGTGGTTTACTCTGATTAAAATATTTCCTAACTACGGTCCTGATGAAAATTTCCGCTGCCAAATTGGATAAATAAACGTGATACCACCGAAACTGGCTCACGGCCGCCCGTTCCCGGGAACTAGGGATTGGGGGTTGTGACAGAAGGTGGTATCAGAGCTATGCCACTGATTCAGCCACAGAAGTGTTCTGCTGACATCAAAATTCAAAGTGTTAGGAAATAAATTATGGAAATACGTGTATAATTGTATTTCTTGCTATGTGTTATCTGACTATTTGTTAGTTTACAGTATGAGTGACCAAGGACCTTCTGACGCCTATCGTCAACTGTCTGGTTCGCCTAGGAGCGAAGGCACCTCCTCTTCTCAGCCTGCCCTCTCAGGGTATTCTGCTAACACAGAAGAAGGGATCTTTGTGTTTAAGGCTCAGTCTGAAGAGCCATTTCCTCAGAAAAAGAGGGGATGGTTCAGTAGGGGAGCGCACGAGCGTAGGAAAAGAATGAAAAAGTTGCAGGAACAGCGAGTGTTAGCTGCAGCAAAAAGAGAAACTGATGCTTATAATCAGGATATGCTCAATAGGGGTATCGCTAATATCCATATTTTAGCAACCACTGCTGCTGACCCAAACCTGGAACAAATGCTAGCACCACAACCACAAAATCCTGACCAACCCATGGAAGTAGAAGACCAGATAGAAATGCCTGATTACAACCCGGAGGAGATACCTAGGGTACCTGCACCTGATCCTCTAGACCCAAACAATTACGACCCCTGGTGGGACGATGTTAGGGACTACGTGCAACAAAACCCAATACAGGAAAATGTGCCAATGCCCAACTTAGGAGCTTATCCAGGGTTAGATCCTCAAGATCCCTACAACATTAGTGATGCATACGTTAGGGAAATTTTAGAGAATCCATACCCGTACCAGGCCCCTATGCCTCCGTATCAGGAACCCGTACCTCAGTTTCCAAACCCAGTCCTAGAACCTGCACCCCCAATGAGTGCAGAAAATGTCCAAGAACTTAGGACTTTTGGGGAGGAAATTTTAGAAAGCAGTGATCGTATGCGACAGGTGGGAGAACGCGTCGTATGGAAATACAATGAGCGTAATATGGATTTTTGGATGAATCCATATCAGTGAAGGTGATGGTAGAAACAGTAATAATAATAATAATAAAATAATATATGTGTGTATGTGTTAAAAAAAAAAAAAACTACGGATGCTTATTATTAGTATTGTAGCTTTACATTTCAGCCGGTATTGTAATTTAAATTTCAGTACTAGTGTGTAATGATGCATACTATATAAATAGAGTAAAAGTCGCAATGCTCGACGTTTTTGGTTAAACGTGCGTGTCATGTGATTGGCTATATTCAAATATTAATTGTGATATTAATATTTGGTAAATGTTTAAAATTCAGATGACCGACGAAGGAAATCAAGATAATCTGAATAACGATAACCAGAGTAACATTAACGTGGTTAACGAGAATCCGGACAACAATAACAATGGAAACCAAATGGATAATAGTGCCGTTCAACATATAGTGGCACAAGGAATTATAGATGCAATGCCATTTATTATTCAAACGGTTCAAGAAGCGAATAATAAAAGTAAGCATAGCAGTAAACGACCAAGTGAACCGGAACACAGCGTGAACAATGGACCCGTACTTCAAGCGCCCATTCCCAAAAGAAGAAGAACCATGTCATATGGTTGTTCTTACAAGGAATTCTGGTCCTGTAAACCAATTGAATTCTCGGGCAATGAAGGACCCATTGCAGCTCTACGCTGGATAGAGAAAACTGAGGCCGTTTTAAAAATAAGCAAATGTGCTGAAGAAGATAAGATAAAGTTTGCTTCAAATCTGTTTAAAAACGCAGCCTTAGAATGGTGGAACACTATCCTCCAGTCAAGAGGAAGTGATAGAATTTATAACATGGAATGGGAGGAATTTAAGAATATGGTAGAAAGGAAATTCTGCCCTCCCAATGAAAAGGAACAGATTGCAAATAAGTTTCTAAATCTAAGAATGACCGGAGTAGATAGTAAGGGTTACACTACCACATTCTTTGAATATGCTAGGATAGTACCTACCCTTGCATCACCTGAAACAGTATTAATCTCCCGATATATCTGGGGATTAATTGGAGAGATTAGACATGTAGTCAAGGCAGCTAGACCCCAAACCATAGAGGAAGCTGTAGAACTAGCCAATACCTTGACAGATGAGTTAATCCGTACTAGAGAAGAAAACCAGAGGAGAAACCTAACCCAAAGGCTTACTCAAGAATTCCGTTCTGGGAATTCCAATCGTAGGAATGTAGGTTCTACCTCTGCACCCTACTGCAAAGCCTGCAGAAAGAAGCATTCTGGAAGATGCTCTACTTACTGTAATTTTTGCAAGGCCCCAGGACACAAGGAAGAGAATTGCAAGAAGAAATCCAGTAATGGAATGTGTTTCAATTGTGGAGAAAAAGGTCACATTAGGACAAACTGTCCGAAATTGGCTCCAGCTGCAACCAACAAAAATCCTAAAAATGCTAGAGCATTCGTGCTAACTGCAGACGAAGCTAGACTAATTCCGGACGTCATTGCTGGTACGTTTTTAGTTAATGATATTTTTGCTAAAGTATTATTTGACTCTGGTGCCAACCAAAGTTTTATTAATACTTCATTTTGCAAACTCCTAAATCAATCATTAACTAAACTACCACAAGAATGTCTAGTAGAAACAGCAAATGGAGAAACCATTAAAATTTCTGAAATCTTGCAAGGAGCGAGAATAGAAATTTTTAATCAAAAATTTATTGCAAACCTTTACCCAATGAATCTGGTAGGATTTGATGTCGTATTAGGAATGGATTGGTTAATAGCCAATAAAGCCAATATCTTATGTGATCAAAAGTCAATACAGATAAAACCACCAAGAGGTGAAAAGATCACAATTAAAGGAGATAAATCATCTAGATCCCCTAAATTCATCTCTGTAATGAAAACTGCAAGTTGTATAAGGAAAGGATCTATAGTGTATTTGATTTCTATAATCACTAACACTAAAGAAAAAGAATTAAAAGACATTCCAGTAGTGTCCCAATTTTCAGATGTCTTTCCAGAAGAATTGCCAGGACTACCGCCAGACAGGGAAGTTGAATTCAGAATTCACCTGTTACCAGGAACAGCACCGATTGCCAAAGCACCTTACCGTTTGGCACCTGCTGAAATGCAAGAATTAAAGAAACAATTAGACGAATTGTTGGAGAAAGAATTTATACAGCCAAGTGCATCGCCATGGGGAGCGCCGATTTTATTTGTTAAAAAGAAGGACGGATCAATGCGTATGTGCATTGACTACCGTGAATTGAACAAAGTCAATCGGTACCCATTACCGAGGATCGATGATTTGTTTGATCAACTTCAAGGAGCTCGATTTTTCTCTAAAATCGATTTAAGATCAGGATATCATCAATTAAAGGTACAGGAAGAGGATATTCCTAAAACCGCATTCAGAACAAGGTATGGTCATTATGAATTTACTGTCATGCCATTTGGTTTAACCAATGCCCCAGCCGCATTCATGGACATGATGAACCGAATATGTAAGCCATATTTGGATAAATTCATAATTGTCTTCATAGATGATATTCTAATTTACTCTAAAAATAAAGATGAGCATGCAAAGCACTTGCACTTACTTTTAAGTTTATTAAGAAAAGAGAAGCTTTATGCTAAGTTTTCAAAGTGTGAGTTTTGGTTAGAACAAGTACAATTCCTCGGACATTTAGTTAATCATGAAGGAATTCATGTAGATCCAATAAAGATCGAGGCAATTACCAAATGGAAAACCCCAGAGTCACCAACTGAAGTTAGAAGTTTCTTAGGATTGGCCGGTTATTATAGAAGATTTATTCGAGATTTTTCTAGAATAGCCATTCCTTTAACTAAGTTAACCTGTAAATCTGTTAAGTTTGAATGGGGACCAAAACAAGAAGAAGCCTTTAGAATCCTTAAGCAAAGATTAACCCATACACCCATACTAGCATTACCAGAAGGAACTGAAGACTTTGTAGTCTTTTGTGATGCTTCTAAGTTAGGTTATGGATGTGTATTAATGCAACGTCAAAAAGGTTATAGCTTATGCATCTAGACAGCTTAAGAGTCATGAAGGAAATTATTCGACCCATGATTTGGAATTAGGAGCCATAATTTTTGCCCTTAAGATTTGGAGACATTATCTTTATGGTAGTAAGTTTACCATATTTACGGATCATAAGAGTTTAAGATATGTCTTCGGGCAAAAAGAATTAAATATGAGACAGAGACGCTGGATGGAATTACTTAGTGATTATGATTGTGATATCCAGTATCATGCAGGAAAAGCCAATGTGGTGGCTGATGCTTTAAGTCGAAAATATCACGAAAAGCCAAAAAGGGTACGTTCTCTTAAATTAAATCTACAAGTAGATTTAAACAATCAAATTAGAAAAGCACAAGAATCAGTAATCAAGGAGGATACTGAAAAATTAAAAGGAATGATTAAAGAATTAGAACAAGGAACAGATGGAATTTGGAGGTTCCATCAAAAGAGAATGTGGATACCTAAATTAGGAAATTTACGTCACCGTATATTAGAAGAAGCCCATAAGTCTAAATATACGATGCATCCAGGAAGTGATAAAATGTACCAGGATTTAAGGAAAAATTTCTGGTGGATAGGAATGAAAAAGGATGTAGCAGCCTATGTTTCTAAATGTTTAACTTGCTCACAAGTTAAAGCTGAACATCAGAAACCCTCAGGATTGTTACAACAATTAGAAATACCAGTTTGGAAATGGGAATTGATAACAATGGATTTTGTTACCAAATTGCCTAAAACAAGGAAAGGTAATGATACAATCTGGGTGATTGTAGATAGATTAACCAAGTCAGCTCATTTCTTACCAATGAAGGAAACCTTTAGTATGGAACAATTAGCCAAATTGTATGTAAATGAAATTGTTTCATTACATGGCATTCCTTTATCAATTGTTTCTGATAAGGATAGCCGTTTTACTTCTCATTTTTGGTCAAGTTTCCAAAAAGCAATGGGAACCAGGTTAAATCTAAGCACAGCTTATCATCCTCAAACGGACGGACAAAGTGAAAGGACAATTCAGACAATGGAGGACATGCTTAGAGCTTGTGTAATTGATTTTGGAGGTAATTGGGACGAACACTTACCTTTAATAGAATTTTCTTATAATAACAGTTATCACACAAGTATCAATGCTGCACCATTCGAAGCACTTTATGGACGAAAGTGCAGAACCCCAGTCTGTTGGGCAGAAATTGGGGAAAAACAATTATCTGGACCTGAAGTAGTACAAGAAACAACTGACAAAATCATTCAAGTCAAGGAACGACTAAAAGCAGCACGTGATCGACAAAAGAGTTATGCCGATAACAAACGCAAACCATTAGAATTTCAAGTAGGAGATAAAGTATTATTGAAAGTCTCTCCCTGGAAAGGAGTGGTAAGATTCATCAAGAGAGGAAAGCTAAGTCCTAGGTATATTGGACCTTTCAAAATTCTTAAAAGAATAGGACCTGTAGCCTATCAGCTACAACTGCCAGAGGAAATGGCAGGAATACATGATGTATTTCATGTATCTAATCTCAAAAAGTGTTTAGCTGATGAATCACTCGTAGTACCTCTCAAGGATATAGAGGTTAATGAACAACTCAAATTTGTAGAGAAGCCTCTACAGATTGAAGATAGAAAAATTAAAAATCTCAAGCATAAGAGATTAGTTCTGGTCAAAGTGAAATGGGACTCCAAAAGAGGACCTGAATACACGTGGGAACTAGAATCAGAAATGCAAAAGAAATATCCACACTTGTTCCAGTAGATCTCGAGGACGAGCTCTAAAACAAGGTGGGGAGGATATAACAACCCTCGGTAAAACCGACATCCTCATAATATTTCTGACACCCTAATATATATTGTAAATATATTAATATGTCTTTATATGCACCCCGTATGTGAAAACCAAGCCCAAATTAGAATATAATATATAAAATAAATTAAAAACAAATAAATAATAAGTTGAGGCGGGCCGCATGGGACCTCACCTCAACCTAACGCGGGCCGCGCGAGGATATAACCAGAATTCTTTGATTTTTAAGTTCAAGCGGGCCGCGTAAAGGTGTATCCAAGTTAATGCGGGCCGCGAGCGACCAAGATAGTGGCGCAGCCCGGTGATGACACGTGTCATCATCGTGGCGAGTCTAGGGGGTGAGCCGGACAAGCTAGTCCGTTGACCAGGATTGACGCGGGCCGCGTAGGCCCAGCCCTAATGTCACGCGGGCCGCGAGGAAGTCCAATTACAGCCCTATATAAGAAGGCAACGGGCTTTCAGTTTCCGTCGTTCACATTCTCAATCTCAAATCACAATTTCTGTAGGGAGTTATTATAGCCGGGCATTATACCCCCTAAAATAGCAAGGTTCTGCTACGATGTAAGTATTATAACCCCTGGAGACGTATTAGATACGCTGCCCGATTGATCTAGGGTTCCGTAACGGCTGTCGTGGTTCTGCCCGACGTAGTCGTTGGAATGCCGTCTCGGGGAGGGTATTACTAATGTTAAAATGGGTTATTATACTAACACACGTGCATTTGTGTAATTTATAGATTATCTTCAGGAAACCCTTACGAAAAACCTAAAACAGCAATGTGAGTTGATCCTTCTTTTTATGAACTCATTTTTGTGAGTTGATTCACTTTTTGTAAACCTTTTGTTTACTGTTTTTACAAAACCTCACTTAACTAAATACATACAAACCAGTTATTGAGTATTTGTAAAGAATACAATTATAGTGGGTATGTTGGGGTTTTGTATACAAAATTGGTTACTGGCGTGGTAACATCCCATAAGTTGAGTATGACCGTACCACTGATGTTAATTGTGATGTCTTGGATACAAATGTAATTGCGGATGTCCCCTCAATACTGCAAATTGGTTTTTACTTAAACTTGATTAAACTGGGAATCACTCACCAGTATTTCCCACTGACAAAATGTTTTTAAAACGCGTTTCAGGTAACAAAATGTGAAAGCCAAATAGAAGCCAGCTGGACAGCACTGGAGGCTTGGAAAAGTGGCAATAAAGTTACCTAATAATAACATGGATGTTTTTATTCAAATAAATAGGATGTATTCCTATGAAACGTGTGTATTGAAAACTTGGGTTTTACCCATATGTTTAATGTTATAAAACATGGTGGTTTACTCTGATTAAAATATTTCCTAACTACGGTCCTGATGAAAATTTCCGCTGCCAAATTGGATAAATAAACGTGATACCACCGAAACTGGCTCACGGCCGCCCGTTCCCGGGAACTAGGGATTGGGGGTTGTGACACACACCCCCACAAAATGGGGTAGCCGAGCGTAAAAATCGTCATCTTTCTGAGGTTGCTCGTGCTTTGTTGTTTCATTCTCACTTACCAAAGAAATTTTGGTATGATGCTTATGCTACCGCTGCTTATCTTATTAACCGGTTGCCTTCACCGGTTATTCATTATTCGTCTCCTTTTGAGACACTATTTGGTGATTCACCTGATTATTCATTTCTTCGCACATTTGGGTGTTTGTGTTATCCGTTTCTTGGTGATACTAGAACGGATAAGCTTTCACCTAAATCCATTCCTTGCATCTTTGTTGGCTATGCTCCATCTCATCTTGGATACCTTTGTTATGATCCTCACGTCTCTCGTACTTATACGTCTCGACATGTTCGATTCTTTGAGACGATTTTTGAGATTCCTAGTACTTCATTTGTTTCTTCATCATCCACTTCTCATGTTTCTTCTGACTCCCTTCCGTTTTTCATTCCTCCTCCTTCATCTTTTGCTTCTCCTTCTCCTATGCCTTCTTCTTTTTCTCATTCGACTTCTTTTTCTAGTTCATCATCATCTCCTCCTCCTCCACCTCCTCCCCCTCCTCCTCCTCCTTCTTCTTCTCCTTCTCCTTCTTCTTCTTCTTCTTCTCCTCCTATTATGCATCCTATGGTTACTCGTTCTCGTGACCATACTCGTCAGCCTAGACAGTTTCCTGATCATGTGGTGTTTCATGCCACTACTGCTCCCACCACAGAGCCTAGTTCTTTTCGTCAGGCTCAGCAGTGGTCTGTTTGGTGGGATGCGATGCGTGCTGAGATGGATGCTTTGTATGCCAACCAAACGTGGCGTTTGGTTCCGGCTCCCACTGGTGCCAACATTGTTGGTTGCAAGTGGGTCTACAGGATTAAAAGAAATCCTGATGGTTCTCTGAGTCGCTACAAGGCACGGCTTGTAGCAAAGGGTTTTCACCAGACTGAGGGTATTGACTATACTGAGACATTTAGTCCAGTGGTCAAACCCACCACTATTCGGATTGTTCTTTCTATTGCTTTCTCTCGTGGGTGGTCTATTCGGCAGGTTGACGTCAACAATGCCTTTCTTCATGGTGACTTCTCTGAGACGGTGTACATGTCACAACCTCAGGGTTTTGTTGATGCTTCTAGACCACATCATGTTTGTCTTCTGCAGAAGGCGCTTTATAGCCTGAAGCAGGCTCCCAGAGCTTGGTTCTCCAAGCTCTCTTCTGCCCTTATTGCTGATGGTTTCTCTCAGTGTGTTTCTGACACTTCTCTATTTGTCTATAGTAGAGATTCAGTGATGTGTTATGTATTGGTTTATGTCGATGATATCATCATTACTGGGAGTTCTTCAGATTTTGTTACTCATTTGATTGAGCGCTTACATTCTCGATTTGCGCTCAAAGATCTTGGTCAGCTTTCTTATTTCTTGGGCGTTCAGGCTACCTTCTCTGATGATGTTCTTCATCTTTCTCAGCAGCGTTATTTGCTTGATCTTCTTCAGCGCACTAGTCTTGCTCAGTGTCGTCCTTTGTCTACTCCTGTTGCTTCTGGTAGACAGCTTTCTCGGCACACGGGTATACCTTTACCTGATGCCACTCTGTATCGTAGCACTGTTGGTGCTCTTCAGTATTTGGTCTTGACTCATCCTGAGATTGCATATGCTGTTAGTAAGGTGTCTCAGTTTCTTAAGACTCCTACTGACAGACATTGGGAGGCGGTCAAGAGGATTTTACGGTACCTTAAAGGTACCTTGACTTGTGGCTTGAGTATTAGACGATCTTCTAGTATGGATATTCATGCTTATTCTGATGCAGACTGGGCTGGATGCCCTGATGACCGACGGTCTACTACTGGTTATTGTGTGTTTCTTGGTTCCAACTTGATTAGTTGGAGTTCCAAGAAACAACATACTGTTGCTCGGTCGAGTACTGAGGCTGAGTATCGTGCTCTTGCACATACAGCTGCTGAGTTGAGATGGGTTATGTCTATATTACGGGAGTTACATGTTGTTTTGAGTTGTTCACCAACAGTTTGGTGTGACAACATTGGGGCCACTTATCTTGCAGCAAATCCGGTATTTCATCAGCGGACTAAACATCTTGAGATTGATTTGCATTTTATTAGAGATATGGTTTTGTCTCGGATATTACGGATTTGTTATGTGCCTACTGTTTCACAGATTGCAGATGTTTTGACCAAGGGTCTTTCAGCAGATCGGTTTAGTTTTCTTCGGTCCAAGCTTCACGTGGATTCTCCCCGTTTAGCTTGAGGGGGCATATTAGAGATGTATATATGAGTTTTGTATTGTGTGTATTAGTTTTGATGAGTAGTGTTAGTTAGGTTGGTTAGGTCGGTTACCTCTATATATAGAGGAGTTTGTTGTAAACATAACTAACCTTTCATTTTCTGTTATGATATGAGCCTGAACCATTTCTTCAGGCCGGACCATGCATGATGAGTTGATTCAATGGTTACCTTGTCTGCCATTGAAGGGATATTTGAAAAGCTTTGAAAATTACTGGCAATCATACATAACTTTTTATTTGGAACTTTTCACTTTACAATGTACGGCCTTCTTGTCCAATTATGACATGGGGTGATTGTAAGAGCTAGGGATTTGTAACGTCTCAGATTCAAACCTGAGTCAGTGGGGGGGTTTTCTCACAGTGATGAGTTTCCCTTTGATAATGATTTTGGGTGAGTCGGGCTTGTAGCGTTAAAATCAGTATGGACGGTTAACATTCTGTCTCAGAAAGGCTCACTTGGATATTAGAGGTAGTTGTAAGATTATGAAAGACTGATTGATTATTATTGAATGAGTAGGTTACAATATATAGGGATTACGAGTAACCCTAGAAACCTAACTGACCCGTGGGCCCATAGTCTAATAGTAGTTTCAAACGTCGTTCACAATAAAAGTAGATCAGCAGCTACACGTTTAGATGTAAATGAGATAAATTTATACATAGGTTATTTAGGACATATTTTCAAAATAACAAAACACAAATATGTATTTTTTGTTTTGTCTACTCATGTATTCAAGGATAAAGGGCAGCAGTAGGGAGGGAAGGGCATGAGATGAGGCGCCAAAACGAATGAGACGGGATCGGTGTAAAGTTTCTGTTTTACCTCTTCTGTTCTCCATGTGCTTAAGTGCTTTCACTAGAAAACTCAAACGGTAAAAAAATTCGAGCATACTTATACTTGAAATAAGAAAAAAATGAATGATATGTGTGGTTTGAACCATGTCCTTTAATTTTGTGGCTCAAACTATTATAAGTGTCACTTTATTGTCGGATAGACGTACGTCCCCCATGAGTACAGATTGTGGCCATCGTCTCCTTTTGTAGGGCATGTGTGTATGAGATCATATGAATCATGTGGTTATCTAATCCAGGTAAACAGTACAAAACATAGGGCTACACAAACGGACGTGAGTAATGGTTTTAACGACGTATTTCCGATGGTCTGTTGTTTGTTCGATTGCTCTGTTGTTTTGTTCATCATATTCAGGTCGTTTAATACGAATACTAAATTTTGTGGTTATCTATTCGATTGCTCTGTTGTTTGTTCATCATATTTTTGGTGGTTTTATATGAACACTAAATTTTAGTCTTTATGAAATAAAAAAGGAATTCTGATAAAAAATTGACTGAAATAAGCAGCATGATTATGGGAATTTCTATAAGCCACTTCTAAGGGGAGGCGGAGTGGCATACCTTTTGCCCGTGATGGTTTATTATATCGAGTGATGAAAGATCAAACACCCCCCACTGTTTCTTGATCACTCATGAATTTCATAACGCGTCGAGAACATTACGCGTGAAAAATGGAATATTGTGAGGGAATGTGAGGATTTATTGTTGTGTGTTGTGAGTGAGGTGCATTTCCACTAAAAAAAGGTTGTGAGTGATGGAATAATTGTTGATAACATGACGGAACTTGATTGAATGTTGTGATTGATGGAATTGTTGCAAGTGATAACCACCCCTCCCCCCTAAGACTGTGGGGAGTGGGGGGTTTGGGTTGAGGCTTTGAGCGACAAGTGGCAGGCTGGTGGAGTCACATGGATGGTGTGGCGTGGCGGAGCTGCTGGCTGGGTGTGGGTTGGCGTGTCCAGCCATGTGTCATTTGTTATTTTTTTTAAACTATTTAAAATTTATTTTAACTAAAACAGAATACTAAATAAAATTTAAAAAAAAACTGTAAATAAAATTAAGAAAAAAACTACATAAAATAGGTATATAAAATAAAAGAAGAAAAATAAATACTTCAACATTCGCCCATATCATATTTATTTAAGATTTCTTGTTTCATCTTCAACATCAATTTCAATTCTGGGCCTATAAAGTGGTTGACGTTATAACGATGCATCGTAGAGGATGTGGGTTAAATTTATAAAAAATATAAAGATAGAAGAAGTAGAGATGCAGAGAAAGTGGTAAACAATTGTAAAAAAAAAAGGGTAGTATTTATAGGGTATATATATATATATATAGGTAAAGTGTTCTGTATAAATGCCCTTATCGTACATTACGTACGTTACAATCTCAGTCGTCAGATCATCTTCCCGCATTTTAAAAATCGCATGTTGTTTTTTTTATAACAATTTCGCATGTGATAATTTTTGATGAATTCGCATGTTTTTTTTGTACCAATTTCGCATGTGATAATTTTTGATAAAATAGCATGTTGTTTTTTTTATAACAATTTCGAATGTGATAATTTTTGATAAATTCGCATATTGTTTTTTTGTACCAATTTCGCATGTGATAATTATGATGAAATAGCATGTTGTTTTTTGGTAACAATTTCGCATGTGGTAATTTTGATGTAATCGCATGTTAAAAAAACAACATGCGAAATTGTTACAAAAAAACAACATGCGAATTCAATGCGGGAAGATGATCGGACAGCTGAGATTGTAGCGTACGTAATGTACGATAAGGGCATTTGTACGTTAACCTAACCCTATATATATATATATATATATATATATAGAGAGAGAGAGAGGGGGGGGGGGAGAGAGAGAGAAAGTATAATGTACAAAAGCCCTAATCATACTTCACGTACGCGACTATCCTGACCGTCAGATTTTGTGTCATTATCACGCATGGAGCAGATTATCACGCATGGATCAGTTTTTTGTGATTATCACGCATGGATCAAATAATCACGCATGTATATAATAAGCCACTGAAGTAATTACGCATGTGTTAAATAATCACGCAAATGACTCATGTATCAAACACTGAAAAATAATCACGCATGGATCTAACGGTCAAGATTGTCCCGTACGTGAAGTACGATTACTCATAATGTATGTTAACCGCTCTCTCTCTCTCTCTCTCTCTCTCTCTATATATATATATATATATATATATATATATATATATATATATATATATATATATATATATTTTTTTTTAATTTAACTAGCCGTTTGATTAACGGCTACCCCCAACGGTCAGATATCTCAGTCAATCCTAGCTAGCCAGATAACCCCACCCCTTCGAACGGCTAAATATGAGTTGTTTCTAGTGTTTTTAAACAAAATAGAGTTTCTATTTGATCTTACTCCTCTTTTATAAATCCATTTGAGAAATCGTTTATATATTTTGACATTAGTTAATTAGTTCTTCTACCAATTAATTGCTAAAACACCATACTTATTTATACTTTAGTAAAAGTGTCTTTAGCCGATTCTAGTGCAAATAAAATAATTTTTTTAAACGATAACATACACCCCTTAATACTAAACCGAACTAATTCCAAAAGAGAGAGAATAACAATGATAGAAAAATATTATAAATGTTATGAATGCACCATAATCTGGTGACTCTCCACATATGTAACCATCATCTCTTCATGTCCTTTGTATTAATGTAAGAACACTATATATAGAGTTCTTTTTATTGCATGTTGATATCTCAATGAAAAAGAATTCCTATTCACTTATTCTCTATAGTCTTGTTCTCTCATGTTTAGTATAGTTGTATATGGATTGCTAATAGACCATTGTTTTACAACACATTATCAGCACGAATTGCTGCAAGATCTTCATATCCATGATTTGAATCTTCATATCCACTATTTGGTTTTTCTTTCATCCATTCATGTAACAATACACAAAGATCATATTTCTACTTAGTAATTGTTTTATTATTTTAGACATCTTGAATAATGTTATCGTATCCATGAAAAGTGAAATTAAGAGTAGAAACAATTGACCTGCAGCCCATGTTTTGTCCTCATTTTATTGGTCCTTGGACTTCATGCCTCCATGTTTTGTCCTCATTTTATTGGTTTTTTATATAATCATAACTAGAAAATTTGGATTTAGTTTTGTGAATATTTTGATGGCATGAAAGTAACTGAGGAGAAAATGACTGAAAAATAAATTATATTTGATTTGTTTTCAAAAAATAAATAAATAACAACGTTTACAGCCTTCGAAGATTATTTTTTTTCATGCAATTGTTTACGTTCTTCATTAGCATTAAATCGAAAATGTATGACTTCTACTTTATGAAATCGGACTCTTTCATGTCATTTACTACATTTTAGATTTGTAGTATTTCAGATTTCCCCCAATGTCATCATTAAGTCATCATGACTCGTGACCTCATTATTTTTTTTATGTATATTTTTTTTCTTTTGGTTGTTCTTATATGGGCTCGATGAAAATCTTGCCTAGGTTAACTAGTCATAATCTATTATTCATCCATTATAAATGTATGAAAGTTTAAATGTTATATATAGTATTTACATTTGCTAGTAACGAGTCAATATGATCATCAACATGCACATAAATTATTTGTTTGTATTAAGAATTATTTTGACATTTTGATTTCAACTAAGAAATTGTATTTAAGATGATGAGCCTAATAAACTATGCTTGAAAACAAGTTAATTTGCATATATCTAAATAATATTTGCCGAAAAAACCTGATTTTCTATGTATTTAATCGGCCATATACTTCACCGGTTGAAATCTCGCTGGAATTGATAATTTGATATACATGATTTAGAATTTTGATTTTGTGTTTGGCCGATTGCTTTCTAAAACCACCAAAGAAATTGAAGGGGGGTTAAGAAGAAACGGGATGGTAACTAATTACTATAATTCAATTTTTTTAAATTAGCTATAAAGAGCTATAAAGAAATCATTTAAATTAGCCACAAAGAGCTATAAAGAAATCATTTAAATTAGCCATAAAGAGCTATAAAGAAATCATTTAAATTAGCCATAAAGAGTTATAAAGAAATCATTTAAAGTGACAGTTAACATTCCCTATTAGTTTATATAATTAATAAAAAGTTTGTTAGCAATTTAGATAAGTTTTACATCTTTGTCACTTCATTATATTCTTTCAACACTTTTATGTATTATTTTCATTTACGTTTTTCATCATAACACATGTTTTAAAGGTAAAATAACTCTTGCATGTATGATTAATTACATTAAGCATCAATCATCTTTATTATTATGATTATTCGTTCTGATATTCAAAAAGTAAAAAGTAAAAGTGTAACACTTTGTTGCCTTTCTAGTTCATAAAGTAATAGACTATAATAATATTAAATTCTATATATAGTGACAAACTCTTGAGTAGAGTTATTTATGTCACTTGTTTAATTTTCTATTAATATAATAAACTTTTCATGTGGTGTATTGATGTCTTTTATGACAATTGATTAGAGATTTTATGGCAAAATTAAGTATTTTTCATGAGGTGTAATGATGTCCTTTATGACAATTGATTAGAGATTTTATGGCAAAATTAAGTACTTTTCATGAGGTGTATTGATGTCTTTTATGACAATTGATTAGAGATTTTATGGAAAAATTAAATACTTTTCATGTGGTGTATTGATGTCTTTTATGACAATTGATTAAAGATTTTATGGAAAAATTAAGTACTTTTCATGTGGTGTATTGATGTCTTTTATGACAATTGATTAGAGATTTTATGGCAAAATTAAGTCCTTTTCATGTGGTGCATTGATGTCTTTTATGACAATTGATTAGAGATTTTATGGCAAAATTAAGTCTCTAATTATGTTAGACTTTTCACCACCCATGACTCTTGCATACTTAGTAGGCTATGTGCCTCTTTTGATGGAGCTAGTTGAGGTTATGTGATGAAAAATTATTTATATTGGTTGAATAAAACAATTTCCATTTATCAAACCTCAAATATGCTTATAAAGTAGTAATATTAATATATATATATATATATATATATATATATATATATATATATATATATATATAGGGGATCGCTAAAATGAAAACCACCTCTAGTTGTAAGAACCATGGGAACCACTTTCTGGCCCTTAGATCAACTAGATGGATGGATGTGATTAAAAGTAGTTAATATTAATATTAAAAGTTTTTTGTCTTATTATGTCTTTAATATTATAATTCAAAAGGGTATTTAAGTAAAATCACTCTATTTTGTCTTTTTATATATATTAATTTTAAATTACTTTTTTTGTCCTATTCATTAATTAGTTTTTTGACTTAATTATTTTTTATTGATAAACAGATTTTTTTTGTAAAACAATTTTTTGAAATCAAATTTTTATTATAATTTTTTTAATTTTTAAGATTTTTACGCCCGGCCTTTTCACGCCTCGTTTTTTGACGCGCCGTTTTTTCGCCCGGCTTTTTCACGCGTCGTTTTTTTAACGCGCCGTTTTTACGTTTTACGCCCCGGTTTTTTAGGTTAACGTTATTTACGTTTTACGCGCCGGTTTTTTGCGTTTTACGTCCCGGTTTTTTACGTTAACGTTATTTACGTTTTACGCGCCGGTTTTTTACGTTAACGTTATTTATGTTTTACGCGCCGGTTTTTTTGCGTTTTACGTCCCGGTTTTTTACGTCAACGTTTTTTGCGTTTTACGCGTCGGTTTTTTACGTTAACGTTTTTTTACGTTTTACGCGCCGGTTTTTTACTTTAACGTTATTTACGTTTTACGTCCCGGTATTTTACGTCAACGTTTTTTAACGTTTTACGCGCCGGTTTTTTACGTTAACGTTTTTTTACGTTTTACGCGCCGGTTTTTTACGTTAACGTTATTTACGTTTTACGCGCCGGTTTTTTTGCGTTTAACGCCCCGGTTTTTTTACGTTACCGTTTTTTTATGTTTTACGCGCCGGTTTTTTTGCGTTTAACGCCCCGGTTTTTTACGTTACCGTTTTTTTTACGTTTTACGCGCCGGTTTTTTTACGTTAATGTTTTTTACGTTTTTACGTTTTACTAAAAAAAATTTACGTTTTACGATTTACCTAAAAACTTTTAACGTTTCACGGAAAACTTTTTACGCTTTACGTAAAAACTTTTTACGTTTTACGTTTTTACGTTAAAAGGTTTACGGTTTAACCTTTTTTTTTTACAAAAACGTTTTTACGCAAAAACTAACGCACCCAAAAAATCGCACACTCGGGATGTGTCTGAGATACTTTGTTATCATCATCGACGCCTCAAAAAAATCAAAAGAACGAGAGGATTCTTGAAAAAAAACGAAGTTTTGGCTCAGATTTTCCGATAATCAGAGGCTGCAAAGTGGGGTTGCAGGTTCAAAACCCTACCCTCCGCCATCCTTGCCGCGCCATCGTCAGTTTTTTTTTTTTTTTTTTTTTGCATCATCACAGCCGATTCAAAATAAGGCACCATATTCAACCGATTTAAACATTCAAAAGGAACAAGAACATGATTCAAACATATTCAAACAGATTCAAAAAAAAAAAATCAACAGATTCAACAGAATCAAACCCAGTTTCAACAGAATCAACCCCCGCATCAAAAACAGAGTTTTATCTCCGATGTTTTAACCCCAGATTCAACAGAATCAAACCCACAAAGATTCAAACCCACAAGACAAACCCACAAAGATTCAAACCCAGATTCAAACCCACAAGACAAACCCACAAAGATTCAAACCCATATTTAAACCCACAAGAACATCATTCAAACATCAAACAAAAGTCCAGAACTGAACCAAAGACATCAAACAACCCCCCCAAAACAGAGACACCCCTCCTCACCACACCCCACCCCTCCACCCATCATTCACCTCCGCCGCCGCCGCCGACACACCGCCCCCCTAACCCACCACAACAATCCACCTTCACCGGCCACCGCCGCCAAAAAACGTCAAGATCAGAACCAAAACAACATCAAAAATACATAACCAAAAAACATAAACAAAACCCCCAAAACAGAGACACAAAGAAAAAATCGCTACCTTTGTCTCTCTCTCTTCGGGTTCCACCACCACTGAAGAACTGAACCACCGTGTGGGTGTGCTTGTGTATCGGTGGCGGTGGCGGTGGCGGTGGAGGCGACGAGATCGGAAGACGTGGCAGCGAAGCAATAGAGGAGGATAAAGAGAAGAAGCATAACAAGCAGTGATCTTCATTAGGATAAAGCCTGAAGATGTTGATCTTCATTAGATAAAAGCTGAAGATATCTTCATCGGAGATGAAGATATGAAGAGAGAGAAATGCGAGTTTGTAAATTTTGAAATGAATTGAAACAACCAGAATGAAGGTTGTGTGGCTCTAAGCCATTCCTTAAGGTAAATGCAATGATAGATTAGTGAAAGGTCGAGATCATGTACATAACAAAAGCAATTGTAATGATAGCACTATGAAAGTTGTGTGGTTATAATCCATTCCCTAAAAGTGAACGTGATGATATAATGATCGTTATAAAGGTCATGATCATGGTAAATGATAAGGGAAATCTTTTTCTTATGTTTGTTCTCTTGTTCAAAAGTAAACTACTCTGATGTTAGTTACTTAAATTGATAGATAATAATTCATTTGAGTTAGTGTTGATGCTCATTTATACTGAATTTCACATGAATTCTAAATCAATGTTGAGAACCCGAAGTTCTCCCAAATGTATACAAAGTCCCGTTTGTTTAATAATGATTTTTCAAGTTCAACCCAAACTTGAGTTCATCACACTTGGCGTTTTTGGCTAACATATAGCCTAGTGATGGAAAACCTTATGAATAGTACATATTTTCCCTCTAAACAAAGGCTAAAGCTATAATATTTTACGTGGTAGAGACGCTATTGATACTATTTCACGTGTTAATAGCATATTAAATGCTCCAGAAGAGCATCGATAGTTTTACCCGCTGATATCAAATTTTGTAATTCATAATGCATCATATTCTAATGTATACCGAAGAAATTTATTAAGTTTCCACTATGTTTGAATGAAAAGTCATCACCTTGGAATGGTGTAAAAGAAAATGTACTAAATATCTAAAATATATCATATAGTAAATATGGCCAAGAAGACTATATTAGAAGTTACAAGAATATTTATACGTTTACCACATGGCATGACCAAATAGGTCATCAAGATAGCATCATGATATGCTAAACAATCAAACATGCTAACCGGTACCTTAGCACCTCTAAGTAATCTAAAAACATTGCTCCCAAAATGCCTTATCATATGTCTAGTTATTTTTTTTTTGTGGCAGATAAATTTTTTATGCCCTTCCAAACAATAAACTCCTACAAACAATCCATCTTATATGGGACCATTGAAATGTACAGTTGTGTGGATTGTGGCATTCATACATGGTTACATGTGAGTTTTTAGCTACTCGTATGTAGCATATGCCCAACACTATGGAACATTTTTTTTTTTGACACGGTTTAACACGGTTCTTTGACAACCCAATTGTAGGGACCATTGTTGGGCACAATGTGAAATATAGTGAGAGGCATACGTAGTCGAGACGGAATTCGTCGATTGATTATATCAATTCAAAACCAACTGCTTATCACAAATACTCCCCATTACAACTGGTCTCCTGAAGAGAACCAAGTTTCCATTTTTTTTATATATATTTTGTTGTGCAGCCTATGTACCAATAGCACCACCATAACATATAAAATGGGATATGTACATCGTATTCCCAGTCTTAGGGGGAGACAAGAAAATGAAAGACTGGTAACATAAAAAAAATGCATCATATTATATATCGACCCCTGAAGTGGTCAATGCAAATCTGAAGTCCAAAAGAAAGAGCGTGTATTTGCAAATAATAACAAATGAAATACAAGATGCATTCACTAACACAAATAAGGTGACAAAGTCACATATACCAGCTTAAACTTATCTGCTCGAATGGAAGTACTCACAAAATAATTATCATATTAATAAATTATGAGAGATAAATCGGTTCCAAAAAGATAAAACCCACAAAACACAAAAAGAGCAGAGTAACGCAGCTGGTGTAACCCCAAAAGAGGTGGCACATAAAACACCATAAGTGGTTACATACAAAACCCCAGAAGTGGTTGCATACTAAAACTTAAAGAAGGTTGTTGTCAAAACCCCAAAAGAGGTTAATGGAGTTCTAAAAGAAACTCTAGTACCAAACAAATATGAGATCGCGATGAATTATGTACAAAATAAGTACAATATGGAACCGTAATGAAACACATGTAAAATAATATATTTAATTATACTATAGCAATAGATGTAATCGATGAAAAAAAAGACTACGTATATAGAAAGTGTGCAAGAGTGTACGCACACAAATAGCCAAAATGGCTACATGACTTAAGGTTGAACTAAATTTGCTCGACAAACTAAACGTTTTCGAACCAGCAGTTCGAACACCCAAAGACGTCAAACCAGTAGATTATAAATGGGTGTCTTTAAATAAAAGGAAACGTAAATAATAAGTTTTTGCGATGTAAGGCACACATTTTATCATAAAGATTTTTCCCAAATCCCAGCAGTTGATTACAAGGAAACGTATACCCCTGTAGTGGATGCGATAATCTTTAAATGTTTAAGCGGCCTCGCAATCTCAGAATGACTTCAGTTAAAACAACTTATGGATGTCATCACCGTATACATGTACGAGACAATTGCAAATGACATCTGTATGAAAACCCCCTGAAGGATTAAAAATGCTCAAAGCATTATGAAACAATAACCCCATAGGTGTTATATATATGAATCTTAAAGGAAACTACTCGTATGTGGTACAGTCGCCTATACTCTGAAAAGAGAGGTATAATTTTGATAAAATGAGCTACATCTATTTAACAAGATTTCACTCTTACAGTGATAATGTAAACATCATCGAGAGGGAACTCTCAAACTAAAGAGGAAAATTTTGAATGATCTTTACAAAGTGTAGTTATTCTCGACCTGTAGTTCGAGTATATATGTACTATTTTTGCTCATCAATCTGACTACATCTAGAAGATGTTATATAGAAAAAGCTCATTCGTTGAGTACATGAACGATTGTCTGATCGCTTGACGTAGAAAAAATATTTCTTATCAACCCCAAGAAAGGGATGTTGAACTACTTAGTCAAGAAGTACCATACTTAATTGCGATCAGAGCATTGACGTGTCTTGCAAACAAGACGACATCTGATATTACGTTCTTGCTAGATGTATTGGTAAGATTACAGTTCTAATCTTAAATGTTGCACTCTTTTTCCCTTCACTAAGTTTTTCCCGTTGGGTTTTCTTGGTAAGGTTTTTAACGAGACAACATAACTGATCCAGTAGTATCAGTTTATCTTATAGGTCTCGAAGTACTAATTTAACATCATCATAAATCATGTTGTTAATTATGCATAATGTGTAGTGCACTATTTTTCCCTTGGTAATGATGTTTATTTTGAATATCAGCCGGCCCTAGTATCTACTTCTACTAGGGCCGCAATCTGTTGTTAATTATGTATAATGCGGATGTGTACTATTTTTCCCTTACTAATAATGTTTATTTTGAATATCAGCCGGCCCTAGTATCTAAACATTTCACCTAAAAGACATCCTTCATGTTCCTGCACTAAAAAAAACTTACTCTCTGTTCAAAAATTCTGTCAAGATAATCATGTTTATTTTGAATTTCATGCCACTTTTTTTTCTGTGAAGGACACGTCTACACACACTACCCTCCTCACGGGTCCAAGTGAAGGCGGACTTTACACTCTCAAAGTTCCAGCAAAACAACCCATTCCAAAGTTTGCTTTCTCCACAACTCGTGCTTCTACAACCACCTGGCATCAACGATTGGGACACCCACATGCTCAATTGTTCAAGACTATGCTTTCTAAATTTCATTTACCTGTTTCTACTAAAACGTTTGATTTTAATTGTAATCCATGTTTGGTTGGCAAATCTACAAAACTTCATTTACCACCCTCTAATTATAAGAGTACTCATTTTCTGGATTTAGTCTTTTGTGATGTTTGGGGTCCAGCCCCCGTGCCTTCCTATGATGGTCACCGTTACTTTTTATTAAGTGTTGACCACTTCTCTAGATTTATGTGGTGGTTCCCTTTGACACGCAAGTCTGATGTTTTCGCCACATTTAAACAATTTGTTACTATGGCCGAACGACAATTTTCCACTAAACTTAAAACCGTCCAATCAGATTGGGGAGGAGAATTCCGAAACATGTCCTCCTTTCTCACCTCCATTGGTATTATTCACCGTATTTCTTGCCCTCATACCAGTGAATAGAATGGTATCGTTGAACGCCGGCATCGTCACGTGGTTGAGACCGGTTTAACACTCATGTCTCAGGCACATGTTCCACAACGTTTTTGGCATTATGCCTTTGAAACTGCTGTCTACCTCATTAACCGAATGCCTTCCCATACACAATCCACCATGTCTCCTTTTGAATACCTATTCTAACGTACGTCCGATTTCTCCTTCCTTCGAGTTTTTGGTTGTCTATGCTTCCCTTACCTCCGGCCTTATAATCCACATAAAATGGATTTCCGATCTACACCCTGTGTCTTCCTTGGATATAACACCACTCATCACGGATACCGTTGCCTTGACCCAGCCACCGAACATATCTATATTGTACGCCACGTTCGGTTCCAGGAAAACACATTTCCTTTCGGTACCAATCCCACCGATTCTTCACCCAGTCCTTCACAGCCCAACCCGTATGTCTCCTCATACCCTACTGATAACATTCCTTTCCAACCTGACATCTCCTCGGCTCCAATCTCACCCAGTCCCATAACCGACCCTACACCACAACCAACCCAACCCCACACCACCACACAATCGGTTACCTCTTCCACACCGGACCAATCCATCCCATCCCACTCAGCCCAAACATCCCAACAACCGGCTCCACCAACAACCGATCAGCCACCAACCACCTATTCCCGGCGCCCAAAAACTCAGTCGACCACGTCACAAAATGCCTTTGATCACTACTCAAACACCTCTGCCCATCCTACTCCAGCCCACCAACCACCAAACTCTACCACAACTACAGCCCACCCACAACCGAACCAACCCGCCCCACCTCCTCGCCACCGACCTTTCAACCTACGGCCAAACCCCAAACAAACCAACCCTTATAAACCATCTTCCTTTCATACATCTACTACCTCACCCGACATTGAACCTACCTCCTTTACCATTGCCAACAAAGAATCTCACTGGCGTAAGGCTATGGCGGAAGAATACTCTGCACTTATTCGTAATGGTACTTGGTCTTTGGTTCCACGATCCCCTGATACAAATATTGTTGACTGCAAATGGGTTTATAAGGTCAAACGGGATCAACATGGGAACATTAAGCATTACAAGGCGCGTTTGGTGGCCAAGGGCTTTCATCAACAGGCTGGCCTAGATTACACCGAAACCTTCAGTCCGGTGGTTAAGTCTACCACCATCAGAGTTGTCCTCTCTTTAGCTGTAACAAAACAATGGCCCCTGCGACAACTAGACTAAGTTTTTCCCATTGGGTTTTCTTAGTAAGGTTTTTAATGAGGCAACATATCTGATCCAAAAGTATTAGGGGGAGAAAATACGCGCTGCACTCTTTTTTCCTTAGCTATGGTTTTATTCCACTGGGTTTTTCTAGCAAGGTTTTTAACGAGGCAGCATCACCTAGCATATTAAAAGAATAGTAGACTATTATATTTCATCATGTGGATAGTCAAGAGGGAGTGTTATGAATGCACCATAATGTGGTGACTCTCCACATATGTAACCACCATCTCTTCATGTCCTTTGTATTAATGTAAGAACACTATATATAGAGTTCTTTGTATTGCATGTTGATATCTCAATGAAAAAGAATTCCTATTCACTTATTCTCTATAGTCTTGTTCTCTCATGTTTAGTATAGTTGTATATGGATTGCTAATAGACCATTGTTTTACAACAACAAAAACAATAACATCAAGGGTTAATTACATTTATAATATTTTTAAGTTTTTCCAGAAGTTGAAAATCGAGATTACACCAAGATTTGAGAATGATATGCCAGATGGTATTTGAACGATTCCAAGTCCAATTATATATCCATTCCAGTGGTGTGAAATCAAACATGATCTTGATTTCGACTAATTAAGATTGATGTATCAATAAAAGACTGAAAATGATAGTTGGCAAAAAAAACCAAAAATAAACAAGTTTAATAACAATTTAATAAAAGTAATGTTTTTGTTCTCTCTACCCACAAGATATCTTAATATAATACTCATTGTTGTAAATTATATTTTTTGTACAACTTTTATAAAATCAGTAAATTAACAATGAAAAGCATATCAAAGAATCAAAAAGTCAATTATAAAAATAAAAATATTGTAATTTACAGTTCAGCATGACAACGATTTTTAAACAACCAAGATTTTTATTACACTAAATCTCTTTAATTAGGTTTGATTAAATCATAGTAAGTTTTTAAGTATTATGTTTGTAAGAGGGTGTAAGATACGACTTTCATTTAAGTAACAGAACTGAAACTATCATGCAATCCTATACGCTAACTCTTTTTAATTAACAATCTAATTTTAATATAATTAGAGTTGCTTACATCATCGTATATACGAAATGCTATGAGCTCAAAACGTTGAATGAGCTCAAATTCAAAGGAACTGTGGGTGTCTGGAAGATTAGTAAAGGAAAATGGCGTGATAACTATAAAATATAAGGGGTAGGGGTGGTCATCACTCACCACTCATTTATCATTTACAATATCAAATCAAGTTCCGTCATGTCATCAACCATTATTCCATCACTCACAACTTTTTTTTATTGGAAATGCCATCACTCACAACATCCAACAATAAACCCTCACATCCCCTCACATGCTTCCATTTATAACGCGTCAAAAATATAACGTGAATTAAGTTTCACGTGTTGAATATGAGGGGTGGTGGTGGTATTTGGCATTCTTCCACGCGTTGAATTCTTCCATCACGTACAAATATGCCACCACCCCGGGTGGCCTAACTGGCGTAGGTCTCCAGCAACGGATGAAGAAGTTGATCAGTTGGAGGCGTTGACTTCAGAGTTGTCGATGGTGAACTTGACGGACAAAGACGACTCTTGGACTCAAGGGCGGAGCTTAGTGGGAACCGGAGGTGCACCCGCCCCCTCCAATGTTTCGGTTAGAAATGTAAAATTTTCGATTTTTCGTCCGAAAATTTTAAAATTATATAGGATCGCCCCCACATTTATTTTGCCTAAATATTTATACAATATATAAATTGGGTCCCATGACTATCCGCCCCCTGAAACTTTTGATCAAGCTCCACCACTGCTTGGACTTGGAACCTCGACGCAACTGGATCATTCACGGTCAGCAATTTGAGAAGACATATGCAGAGCGCAGAAAGTCTAAACGATGCAACAAGATTTGTGTGGAATAACTGAGCTCCGATTAAAGTAAACTTTTTGGCATGGAGGATCAACATGGGTCGGATACCGTGTATGGTGGCATTGTGCCGAAGACATAATACTAGACTCCTACATCTGTAAATTTTGCGGGGAGCAAGAGGAAACCGTGGAACACCTAATCACGAGATGCCAGTTCACTTTGGCTGTGTGGGACTACATAGCATCGTGGTGGAGGAGTCCAAGGATGATTGCTTTCAGTATTAAGGATATCCTGCAATTCCATATCAATGTTTGTGGGTCACATTGGTGGAAAAAGACGATACATCTCATTGCTCTGGTAGCGTTTTGGGGTATATGGAGGTGCAGGAATGAGTTGATATTCAAGAACAAAGAACCAAACATGGAAGTAGTGAAAACATGGAAGTAGTGAAGCATGAGGTCCAAAATTCAAGCTACCTATGGTTTAAAAATCAGGCTGAAAGACAAGATGTGACATGAGACCAATGGTGTAACATGGAGGTTTCTGATATGAGAATGTAACTTTAATTATTTTGGCGAACTTTTTCTGTACTCGAAGTTTTTTGGTGTGGTAAAAGAAAGCTCAAATTACTTCATATTCTCACTCATATGCTTTTTACAGATCCTTCCCTATCTTTTATCACTCACAAAATATGTAGATGTACTTTATGTAGGTCAGAAGCAATTATTGAAACCTCAATGATCATCCGATCCTTAATCCATAACGTCAACTTTATTTTAAGAGTTAATTACTGTTTTCGTCCCTGTGGTTTGTCAAAAATCACTATTTCAGTCCATTAGTTTAAAAATTGTGATTTCAGTCCCTGTGGTTTCACTTTCGTAACCATTTCAGTCCCTGTGGTTTCACTTTCGTAACCATTTCAATCCATTATTCTGTTAAGTACAGGGACTAAAATAGTTACGAGGTAGACTGAAATGGTTACGAAAGTGAGACCACAGGGACTGAAATCGTAATTTTTAAACTAATGGACTGAAATAGTGATTTTTGACAAACCACAGGGACGAAAACAGTAATTAACTCTTATTTTAATTTTTTTTTGAAAACTAGTGTTGGTGTAAAAAATATTTATCAAAATAATGTTCCTTAAAAATCTAATACTAATAAAAGATTGCATCTAATGTCACATGACATTCTATACTCTAACCTATTTTCAATTAGTGCCACATGACATTTTCATCCTTAATTCATTAATAATATATAATAATTAATATCTAATTCTAATTTATGATTAAAAAATAGGCAAATTGGAAATAAATAATCCCACCTAACTCAATTTGGCCGATAATCCAAGTCAGTTATTGGCCGATAATAATCCGAACTGTTCATTTTTTTGTAAAATAGTCCGCCGTTAAAATATCTTAACGGAGTTAAGTTTTTTTCCGAATTACAAACCGATGTTTTAGGGTTTTTGATCAGAACGAGGATATGAGTCGAATGCTGTAAAACTTATCTCGAAATTGTGCTCGAAATGGCTAGATTTTTGTTAATTGGAAGTTTAAACACCCGAATTGAAGCACCGTTTTCGTGGGTTAGGGCAGTATTTTGAGGTAAGTTTTACATCAATCGACACGTATCCTTGTTCTGATCAAAAGCACTCAAACATCGGTTTGTAATTCGAAAAAAAATCTTAACTCCGTTAAGATACTTTAACGGCGGACTATTTTACAAAAAAAAATTTGATCAGTTTGGATTATTATCGGCCAATAACTGACTTGGGATTATTATCGGCCAAATTGAGTTAGGTGAGATTATTTATTTCCAATTTTCCTAAAAAAATATACATAAAGGATCTATAATTTTAAAAACTATAATTTTAGTACTTTTTAAAATAAAATAGTTTAAATTATAAAAATGTTGTCATCCATATCTAAGATTACATATAAAATCATTATAAGAGTTTTTCTAACATATAAATAAAAGCTAAAAAGCGCAACTAACCAAAGGACTATCTCGTAAAAAGACAAAAATTTTATTGAACTGTGTTTTAAAATTATAGACAGAGAGAACCTAACGTTTTAAAGTTTTATAGATGAGATAATATTAAGATTTGTAGCTACACCAATTTATGATTAATAATTGTGTTTTCAATTTAATAGAGCTAAGAAATATATTAATTTCATTTTATACCAATTTGTGACATAGTCGGTTAATCTGAAATAATGAAAAGATTTTATTTATCATATATAAACCTTTAACTTATATCATAACTTTACAATAATTATTTATTAATTAAATCTACGTAACAATTATTAGTAAGAACAACAAATATAATTTATGTCATACCAATAAAATTGGCTTTTTACCAATAAAGGGAAAAAGAACAACTTAATGATGTCACAAACGAATAGGAACCCGAAGACCGTCACAAACAAAACTAAGGTCTTAGAGATTTATTTTAAATAAAGTTATATTTAAAAGATAAACAATGATAAAAATTATTATTACTTTTATACACTATTATATGTAAGATAATACGTAATTTCATTCATATTAATAATATATAAATTTGTGTATTACATGTTTTTTAGTATTCAACATTTTTAATACACAACTATTATGGTATTTTCAGTGTTACTAATTAAGATGGGCCCATTTTTGTGATAAATTCAAGTTAGTTTTGCGAACTATTATACGGTAATAAAAATCCGCTTATATAAAGTTTCGTTACTACTTAACATACGCCGTTAGTTATATAAAGTTTTTTAAATATTATATAATTATATTGTTTAAACTCGTGTAATACACAGCTCTATAACCTAGTATTTACTATAATAGTGTTTTTTTCTCCCTTTTCATCCATTGAATAAAAACTAATGTAGTAATTTCATTATTTATTTCTATTAACACTTTTCTTATTATTAAACATTATGAAATAACGAACATAAAAAATTTAAACAGACATCATCACTTTACTCGCTATGGATCTTTAAAAAATGATATTTCTTAAAATTTTCATTTTCAACTAGGTAATAAAAAGATATTAATCACTCTTATCTAGGCTAATATGTTCTTTCTTTATTTTAAATTAAATTAATAATATGTCATGTATTTTTTAACGATTAAACTACTTTAAAGTCTTGTCAATTCATAGAAAACGACAAACAAGCTTCCTAGACTACTCGTTGTGGCCATCTAATTCCACCCGAGTGACTTGAGTTCGAACGTACATACCCTGGCAGGATTTGCGAGTTTCCCTTGATTTTATTATTTTACTATTTAACTCAATTTTTGTAACAACCCGACTTTTCAAGTCAAAGTTAAAGTACAAGTCAAAGTCAAAGTCATGTCAAGATCTGTCATTCTTGCTAATTATTGCTTAACTTGTACTCTCGAGATTCCGATTATTACTATGGGTCGACGATTTTAAACGATATTTTAAACTATGATTCTACAACACATTTTATAACGCTTATTCAAAACGCAATTGTCGCTTACTATTCAACGCATTTTATCGTATCGCATGTTAGTCTAAACGCTATCACATCGCTATCGCAAACTCGAAACACAGTTATTGGTATTGTTCTATGTGTGTATGTTATTATGTGCTTTACTTGTGTGTGTGTGTGTAACACCCCGAAAACGGGTTTGGTAATCAAACCCTGTTAATACTAAGAGACGGGTAAAATACCATTAATGGTAAAATTTAACCCGACGAATATTAGGACTTAAACAATAATCCTAATATTAAAATAAAAAGAGAATAAAAGCTTTTGAGAAAACAAAGCTCATAGGAAGCCCGAGTTAACGGGACTTAAAATAAACCGGGTTATAACTCCCGGGACCCACAAAGTAACTAGGAATATCAACCTAGTTAAATATTTGCCTTAAAATAAAGAAGGAAACTTGGGTAATAACCCTTATTATAAGGTTACAAACTAGAGGGGCCAAAAGAGGAAGATTTAAAACTTGATTTTTATTTAATTAAAACACTACACACACACTAGTGTGTGTGTGTGTGTGAAATCGATCAGAAGAAGGGCCAGGAGCTCAAACCCTAGCTCATCTCAATTTCACCAAATCGAAGGGCAGAACTAGCTCAAATCAGGTGCATGAACACAAATTCGTGATCACCTAGTCGTGGGGATTACACGGTATGTCAAATTTTATGATTTGGTGACACTTTGAGATTATGAAGAACAATCATAATCGAAATTCTGGAATGAATGTTGAATCTATGAGTGTTATTGTGATAAAATCTTAGTTTAGAAACAAACCCTAGTAGAAAACTTGATGAATTGTTGTCAAAACTAGGGATTTGATAATTACCCTATTATGTGCTAAGTGGGTTTTATGTTAATATGATGAACACTCAGATTAGAATGTAAAATTGATGAATATTAAGGTTATGATATAAGTTCTAGATGTAGTTCAAGAACACTAGACTTATAGGTTTGAATTTTTGATGTTAACCTTGGTAAAAATAACTAGTTATGAACTAGTTTATAAATGTGTAAAAGTATGCCCATTAGGTGTTTGATAAAATGCCTAAATGAATGCTAAAATGTGGAAATTTCGGGTGAAACACATATTTGAATTATATGACAAATTATGCGAAGTATGAACCGATAAGGATTCAAAGCATAAAGTTAATCTAGACTTAATTGTGTAAATGATCAAAGTAGTTAACTTTTGATAAGTTAAGTTACCTAATGAAAAAGTCGAATAGAAGTTTCGATATAGAAAATAAGTGAGGTGGAATAGTCGTGATTTTTGTAATGACTAATTTAACCACCTCGTAAATGTTGACAATAGTTTGACGCCTAACGAGCTAGGTGGAGGCTTGGGAAAGAAGCGGTCAAACGAATCAAGCATGAGAAGAAAGGTGTATTCGGGATGCGAGGTAAGTTAAAGCTTACACATTTTTATTTAATATCTATTGGTTTTATAGATTATGAATAATCAAAAGTCATATTTGACTTATGATGTTTCGACCCGACATGCGCGGTTCGGAACAAAAGACAATAATGATAAACCATGTTAAATAGTTAAAAAAGACCTAATAAGGTCATTTAGTCATGCAATGACTAATAAATAACGAGTTTTGAATGATTTACCTTATAAGGTAAATCAATACAATTAATAAGGGTAAAACGGAAATGTGGTCACTCGTTGACGATAACCGTTAGTTTTGAAGGATACTTTATGGCGTAAGATATAAAGGGGTCAAAATAATCAAGAAATAGATTTATAAGTAAAATGGACCGTACGGTGTAAACCGGTACAAGTCATGTAGACGAGATAATAATAAATCCATCTCGCAAAAGTAAACGGTCATATAGACCAAACGGGTCAAAAGGTGAAAATATCACCCTTTGACAATATCGGCTAATGTTTTGTCGAGTTGCATGATTACAGGAATAAATATCGATTGAATGTTGACATCGCTATTACTTAGCGGCTACTAAGGCAAGGTATCAAAACGGGTCAATATATTGATTCGAGCCAGGTATGTATAATTGGTCAAAACATCATTAGAACTTGAAGTTCAATGAGGGCTAACCAAGTTAAAAGGAACATTGGGTTATCTTTTAAGTAAACCGAATGATTTAAGTTATAGTCATTGTGTTTTGAAAACATAATCGCTATTTAAACAAGAGCCTAGTTTAAAAGTGGAATTTTGGTCAATTATGACACTAAAAGTCTTTTGTTGTAAAGAAAGGATTTAAGATGACCAAAACGCCCTCATAAGTTAAATCGAACAAACGAATCTTAAGAGTTGTTTAAAAATAAGTTAGATGATCAAGCAAATACTTTGAATAAGTGTAAAAAGTGAAAGGGGTATATCTTGGGTCAAATGACTCTATATGGGTCTTTGCCATAAAATGATAGTCCGAGGGATAAAACTCGGAATATATAGATCTCCACATTAAATCCAACGCACAAATAGTTGTGGTGGAAGATTACTTGATAAGAAATGTAGTAATAAGATGCTAGATATGAATGAAAGCGATTCCAAGCTTTAAAATGCTTAAATACCCTTAACGGGTCAAAATAAGCATACGAGCGAAAACGGGTCTAAATTGTGTAATAAACCTGTGATTAGAACCTAATATGGTAGATAACCTTAACTTGAAGAAGTGTATGTGATATAAAGATCAAACAAATATGTTTGTTTGATAAAATGCATAAACGGGTTAAAATTTGATAAAAAGGTAACGAGTCGAAGGCTTAGAAGTCTCAAAATTTATTATGTTGGATGTTGGATTTTAACTCCATATGATGGAGAATTAAATTACGGACGCGTAGGAAAAAGAATCGGGTAAAACGGATTAAAAACGAGAGAGTTATGCTCGTTTCCGTGAAATCGGGTCATGCTGGGAATGTGCAGCAACAGTTTAAGCAACAATCTGTGAAAAAGGGGGCTAGGCGTCACGCGACGCCCCCCAGCTCCGGAAAAATTTTATTTTTTGTTGTTTTGACCCATGGGACTTGTTTAAACTTATTATTTAACTATCAAAACTAACTTTTAAGTTGGTTTTGATCATAGGTGATCGCCAAGAGTGCCCGGATGAAGATCAAGCTCGATGAAGAACCGAACACACGAGATTAAAGCTTCCGCACGACGTTACGTCGTAACTTTTAAACGACGAACTTATTTATATCATGTTGAAAACTTTTAAATTGTAAAAGTTTTAAATTACTCGTATTTTCTAAGGATACTTAATCGTAATTACATGTTTATTTTCGTTATTTATACGAAAACCTTTAAAATAATAACAAGGGTGTTACAGTGTGCCTTGTATATATTTTGGGATGTTATTCGCAAACGCAACCGCAACTCTATCACAACGCAATCCCATCGCAAACCCGAAACGCAGACTTATTTTAGACTTTTATGAGTTATGTTATTTGTGTAACTATTGTTTAATACTATTGCATCGCTTACTCGAAACTCGCTTAAACGCAACGCTCAACGCACGAAACGAGAGTCGGGAAACTAACTCGCACCAGCCAACTGATCGAATGACCATACGGTCGAATGATCATCCGACCGGATGACCATCCGATCGGATGGCCATCCGATCGACTGGCCATCCGACCCATTTAACCCTCCACCGCCTTTCTCTCTCTCTCTCACTAGAAATACCCCCTGTCACATCAGTTGTTCACTGATGTGACAGCCTTATCCGACCAGCACGCTCTCAAGCTCTTTTCTCTCGATTCCAAGCGATTTTCGTAAGTTTTCTTCCTAAATCTTGTACTTCCATCTTCATTACACATATCTTCGTCATCTTCTCCACTGAAATCACTACTTTTCACCATGGAACAGGCTGATTTGGACTGCTTCAAGGTGACGTCACCTCAGGTTCCTATGAACACCGAAGTGTGACATCATCTCATCAAAGTTTGTTCATATCTAAAGGATTTCTACACTTAAACAATTTTGCAAAACTTCAAGAATATCACAAACGAATAACCATCTGATCGAATGGCCATCCGTCCGGATGACCATCCGACCGGATGACTTGACAGCTAGAAACACTTCACATCTTCCAAAATGCTACAACGAAAACTTCAAAGTTTCAAATGTTTTACAAACACTCACACTCAATCGAATGACCAACCGACCAAATGGTCATCCGTCCGGATGACCATCCGTCCGGATGGTCATCCGATCGACTCACCATTCGATCCAACGCACCGATTTACGCACCGTTCAATGCTTACGCTATCGTTCTCTGATCAGGCCAACTCCAAAGCACTCCCTTCAATCCAAGGCAGTGTTTATTTATTAAACACATATTGTGTGTATACTCAAACCCTTTTTCGCTTAACGCACTTTTGGGTGTTACATACGTTACCTATATCAAATCACATCAACACACAACACAAACACTTTTAACGCTAACCGCTCTCGCATGTTATACGTGACTCGATGAATGCTTGTATGTTATGTTTACATAGTGATTGTTTGCCTGACACCTTAGCAGCGATAGTACTATAATTTGGACTCATATCTACGTGTTACATGCTGGTTATGCCTAAACGCTTTCGCTATACTATATGCTATTAAACTTGTGTACTCACCTTTACACTCTGTGTATTTGCTTTATATTAATGTATGCGACAGGTGTCTAGGATGCTATGTTTGCTGATCGTTTATGGAATCAAGTTAGGTGGTCTAGAAACCCACAAATAAAAATCTGAGTTGTCGGAACTCTAATTCGTCTTTGAGAACAATATATGTAATAACTATTTTTACTTTATATGTTGATGGTATGGGACGTTAACGATTAATATATTGTCATTAATAGTGTTATGGATTCTCTTGGACAATCTGTTTTGCTCAGTGTTGCGCCCCGATGATTCCGCATCGGTTGGGGTGTGACAATTTTTAACTAAGACCACCCGTAGTGGCCCAATTTTTGGGCGTTTTCTCTGAAATCCACGCCCTAAAATGTCGCCGCCATCACCCCCTTGGGCGTTGTTTTCAGAAAATAGGAGGGAGGCGTTGTGTAAAGAACACCGGTGCAATGTTTCTCCATTATTGTTTGACCAATCAGAAGTTTTCAAGTATTATTTTTTGGATTATTTTTTTAAAAGATAATAATAATTGGGTAAACATTGATGGGGCATTATTGGGCATTATACCACTACACCCATATATGAAAAAAAAAAACCATAATGCCCCTTTGCTGACTGCAATGACACGTGTCGCACAACGCCCATGGGTGAGGGCATTATTCATGTGTACCAGTACACATGGTCTAAGTAGCAATTATCAATTTTTTTAAAGAGTAAATTACTTTTTATGTCCCTGTGTTTTAATAGTTTTAATCACTTGAGTACAAAATCAAAAAGTTTAACGCCCTGAATCCTAACCGCTAATGTTATAATATTTTGAGTCCCTGTGTTTTAGTGATTTTAACTACTTGAGTCCAAAATCAAAAGTACAAGCATTAAAATTTGGACTCAAAACATTATAAAATGAGAGGTTAGGGACTCCGAGCGGTAAAATTTTTGTTTTGAACTCAAGTGGTTAAAACCACTAAAACACAGAGACTTAAAAAGTAAAATTACTCTTTTTTAAATGTACATTATTCTTTTTTTATATAACTAAACATCGTTTATTATTTAACTTGAAACTTTATTTTAATTTATTTTTTATTTTATTACTTAACTACATTAATTCATAAATGGTGAGATAAATTATATTGTTTAAATCATTTTAATTAGTTATAACAAATTTAGATAAGGCATGGTTTTAATATTTTAAAAATTATGATCTTTTTAAAATAGAGCCTGACTTTTATTCGTAATTTTCAAATATACCATCACGACATGCGTTTTTATCTATGTTTCAGTATATAAAACTAAGCCAAAGCTGTTGTTGCAATGAACAAGGTCTTTTACTAGTTTATTAGTACTTATTGGGTGTAAAGGTTAATGGATAAAAACTTATAATTTCTGTAAAATGTTAAGGTATTAGAAATATTTATATTTTTCTAAAAATATGTTTCCAAAATTAAGTATGTTTTTCAAAATTAAATATGAATTTAGTATCTAAACTTTTAATTTGTGTTAGAAAAAAGGGTTATCTAGATGCCATGCTATACACTAGTAGAATAAGGGGCTATAGACATAGTGAATATGGTCTTTAGACGCGGTTTTGCATTGTGCCAAAAAATAGGACCTAAATGCACTATGTTTATCTCTTCCGTCAATCATCTACTTTAGTGTCAAATGTATCGAGCCGTAGTTAATAGGTTAAGGCAAGACAAGGTTTGAAGTATAATGCACATACGCGCGAATGCGCAGGTTCGCGCGAGTAGGGCTGATCCGCGCTAAGGGCCATACGCGCATACATGCGCATCCGTCCTAACAGGTTTGCGCGGATGTGGGCTGCCTATAAATAGATGTCTAGGTTTTGTCATTTGCATCTTTTGGTGGACTAGAGAGGGGAAGCTCTGTCCATTTGATTTCACAGTTTTGTACTTTCATACAATCAATAGAAATCAGTTTAATTAGCTTGTTCTTATGCAAGTCACCTTCGTACTCGGATTCCGCACGAGATACGAAGTCAAACCAGCCGATTGGAGCATTCGGAGCACCGAAATGGTCCTCACAAGTGGTATCAGAGCTTAGAGACCGGTGGACTGAAGATACAAGATTCAAGCAGATTTGAGCCAATTTGAATCTGATTTCATCATTTTTAGACTCATTCTTCTTCTACACATCTTCTCCAAGCTTAAAATGCAAAATTAACGTCGAATTCATGGACAAAATTGACTGATTTTTGGATATGTTGTGCGAAATCACGTTTTAATCAATCCTTAAAATAATTAGATCAAAATTCGAACTAATTCACTAAAAATTCTTGAAAAAACGATGAAAACGTAACTTGGAGTTGCGCATTAGTTTGAAGTTTTCAAATTGCGTTCGCACGAATCTGATCTAGCTGATTCGCACGTATCAGACAAGTATAATTTGCACGGATTCATTATTTCTCAGTTCGCACGGATCAGATACGTTGAGTTCGCGCGGATCAGACAAGGATCTGATATTTCCAGTTCACACAAACCTGGAATTTCCCATTCGCACGAATAGGATTGTTAAATCTGGGTTTTCAAGTTGTTTGATTGTCTGTTGATTTTTGTAGGTAATTCTCGAATATTACAATGTTGGTAATCATGGGATGGATTGAGAAGAACGTATTGCACGTAGGAGATTGGATGCAATGTATGAAGTTTTTAAAGAAGCAAAAGAGGCCAAAAGATGGGATGAGCAGAGGAAATGCTTTTTAGACTTTGAAGGGAATCCTACTATAGATCCCAAGACGGTAGATTTTGACGCACTAGTTGCTACTATTCCTACTGCTGCAGAATATTATTCAGCTAAGAGAAAGGAAAAAAGAATCAGTGAAAAATCAGGTGGAAGAAAACATTAAGGTGAACAAAGAGATAACGACGGAGAATATGAAGAAGATGTCAGATAAACCAATGATGGAAAAACAAAACGAGATAGAAACTCAAATTGAATCTATCGAGTCGTTAAACCTGGTTAAGTCAATGGATAAAAATGATGAAAATGGTAAAAAATCTGGAAATAAAAATGAAACGCAGTACAGGAAATGCATAATATCATGCAATGCCTGTAGTGAGAAAGACGAAACGTTAAAATCCAGAAACATTGAATTTATTAAAATTGAGAATTTATTCAAAGAAAAATGTAAAGAAATGTTTGAAAATGAAAAGATTATGAAACAAAAAAGAAGAGGAGCTGACACAAAAATGCAACGGTTTTCAAAAAGAAAACAAAATTTTAAAGCAAAAGTGTTCAGCAACATGCAACACTTGTGTTCAAAAAGATAATATTATTCAAGAGTTGAAAAAAGAATATGATGTGACGAATAATTCACATCAATGGATGACAGAAGCGTATGGAAAAATGAAAGAGAATTATAAATTTCTTGACGATAGATTCTCAAATCTTTTTAAAACAAAGAAATTTCTTGAGGCTAATTATAGAGACGATCAATTAACATTGAATAAATATATTGATCAAGTTGCTGAGCTAAAACGTGATTTGGCTGAAAAAGATCAAAATATCAATAAATTGCAGAGTTATCATGCGTCTTCTTGCATCCTTGAACGCATATTCAATATTAAACCAGATGAGACTGACCCTGGAAAACAAAAAGAATAAAAAAGGTATTGGGTCAGAGTATCATCAGGTTCCACCACCGATGAAAGAAGATTATACATTTTATGATGGTGAAAAGGTGGAAAAGGCAATAAACATGGTTGATCAATTGCCTGAAAATATTGATATAACTTACACCAAATCTGATGTTGGTGAATCAGAGGTGGTAAGTAATGTTGTTGAAAATGTGTTGAAAGATGAAAACAATTCCACCAAAAATGATAATTCCACATCACAAGAAGAAGATGAAGAAAGTTTTATAAAAATTATTTGAAGAATTCAAAATCTGATTCTGAAGCAAAAACGAATGATGATACTCTGATGTTGGCATATCAATTGATTGGATCTGACAAATTTTTTTCACATATTGAACTTCTAATTCAAAATGTGATTGTGGAAAAGATCAACAAGGTGTTTAAATTGGTGGAAATTGAGTTTTCTGAATTTGAAAATCTTGTAGAAAAGGGAAGAAAGTTGAGAGGAAAGAAATCCTTTTATAACAAATCAGGAAATTCAGGTCACAAAAAGAAAAATACCAAGGCTGGTTTGGGTTATAAGAAGAAAAACAATCAAAAGAAAAGGTTTGAAAAGACTTTTGAAGACTCAGAAGAAAATTAGCTATGATGAAGATTGACTACACAATATCCAAGGGGGAGTCTATGAATGCACTATGTCTATCGCTTCCGTCAGTCATGTACGTTAGTGTTAAATGTATCGAGTCGTAGTTAATAGGTTAAGGCAAGACAAGGTTTGAAGTATAATGCACATACGCGCGAATGCGCAGGTTCACGCGAGTAGGGCTGATTCGCGCTAAGTGCCATACGCGCATACATGCGCATCCGTCCTAACAGGTTTGCATGAATGTGGGCTGCCTATAAATAGATGTTTAGGTCTTGTCATTGCATATTTTGGTGGACTAGAGAGGGGAAACTCTGTCCATTTGGTTTCACGGTTTTGTACTTTCATACAATCAATAGAAACAAGTTTAATTAGCTTGTTCTTGTGCAAGTCACCTTCGTACTCGGATTCCACATGAGATACGAAGTCAAACCAGCTGGTCGGAGCATTCAGAGCACCGAAATGGTCCTCACAAATATGATGAAATCAGATCCAATTCTGCTCAAATCTGCTGGTATCTTATGCTATCAGTCGCTGAAACCGGTGTCCAAGCTCTGATACCACTTGAGAGGAGTGTTTTGGGTTCCCGAATGCTCTGACTGGTCAGAAAGTCTTCATATCACGTGCGGAATTCGTGTAGGAAGATGACTAACACATAGATATACCGTTTGAACACTGACTCTATTGATATATTGAACGTACAAAGCCGAGAATTCAGTCTGGCAGTGCTTCGCTTCAAGTTGCCTAAAGTTACAACTAAAAGACCCAAGGTCTCTATTTATAGACCAGCCCAGTTGTCCGAAACAGCCTTGGACGACTTGGACGACTCGCACGAAAGGGTTTGATGTCCCTTTCGCACGAAAGACTCTTTCATGCGAAAGGGTCATTAACATACATTACCGACCTTTTCGATGCGATATTCATTCTAATCTATACATTACAATACATAACTAAACTAGACTCGACACGTGACGAAAGCTGCAGACATATGCATTCACAGAATGGTGACACTGGAGATGGTGAGTAGAGGGGAGGATGGAGGCGGAAATGGTGGTGATGATGGGATTATATGTATTTTAATATATATTTAATAAACTGTTATATATCAATATTAAAGGGTATTTTGGTTATTTATAAAAAATAACCAAGAAAATCTAATATAGTTAGTGAATAGACTTATATTGTTGCAATTGATAGTAACTTGTACTCAAATTATTTCAATTGAAAAAAATCAAATACTATAGCTAAAATTTGAAGATTATACTTAAATACTTAAAATTAAAACTATAAAACACAGGGACTTAAATATAAATTTAATTTAAATTATATAATCAAAGGTAAACCAATCACTCTAATTATAATAGTAACAATAAAAATTGTAAGATAACTATATCATTGTTTTTTGATAAGTTTATAGAATAGTAACCAAGTTTTAAAAGTGTTCTAATTAGGTCACTCAAGTTTCAAAAGCGTTACAATCAGGTCACTCAACATTCATTTTTCGTTAAAATTAAGGTTTTCTTAATCCATTTTATAGGTAACCATGGTGATGTGGATTTTTGTTTCTTTTTTCCCTTTTATTTGAAGCCAACGACGAGTGATGACGTGAATTTTAACTTGTTTTTCAATTTTTAATGTAACTAAAGTGTTTTTATTTTTAATGAATACAATTTCATATATTAAAATAATTCGACTCCAACATCTTATGATCCATTTTTTTCTTGACACACAGAATTAATGTAACTAAAGTGTTTTTATTTTTAATAAATATAATTTCATATATTAAAATAATTCAATCCCAACAACTTATGCTCCATTTTTTCCTTGACACATAGAAAAAAGGACATGACTCGATTTAAATATTAAGTTATCTAATTGAGATAAAAACGATACGGGTGACCTAATTAGACACTTTTAAAACTTGGTTATTATTCTGTGACATTTTCTCTATTTTTTTTTTTTTTTTTGTATTCCTTAACCCTATAAAAAGGTATATTTTAAGGTTAAGAAATTATATATGAAATAATAAGAAAATATAATCATCGTATATTTTCATATTTTTTTATAAAATTTGTCCATATGTGCTAAGTCTAATCAATTATTTTTGTAACAAATGTTACAATAGATTATATAGAATGCAAGGAAATCATGCAATTATTTTTGTAACAAATGTTACAATAGATTGTATAGAATGCAAGGAAAGCATGTAAGGAATATGAAAGCCAATAATTGCTTAATAAAACGGGTAGGTAGGTAGTCTCCTTACATAATTTATTGCTCATAGTTTTTTTTCCACAAGCACAAAGACAGAAAGTAGTGTTTATAAGTAAAGTCTTTGCAAGTCAAGAATCTAGAATAAGAAACACTTTCACCATATACAAACAGCTGTTTATATTCATCTATATATAAACTTTACCAATAACCTTCTCCCCTCAACTTAACCAATACGTTCAGAATACTATCACATACTTCTTTTGTCGTTAGATTCTGAATAAACAAGTTATAGGAATGAAAAACACAAACAATAAGTCCACAGAGAAATTGGAGATGTCGATGAAGAAGACGATCAAAGGGACAGTTGTTTTGATGAAGAAGAATGTCCTTGATGTCAAAGATTTTGGTGCATCGTTTCTTGATTGGGTTTATGAAACCATCTTCCACAAACGCGTGTCGATCCAGCTTATAAGTTCAACTCATTGTGATCCATGTATGTATCTTAATCTTGATCTCCATATGATATAGTAGTCTTCATTTCAGAACTAATAATATGTTGAGAACAACAATAACCTTTATTATACACTTTTACATATTGTTGACAACCGTTACCATATATATATTGTTAGTTTTGAAATGTACACGTCCTTTTTTTTAGTAGATTATCATACCTGTATTCATTGTGGTAATTTGTTTATACCTTTTCAGCAAATGGGTCAAACGGGAAGATTGGAAAAGCAGCATTTATCGAAGATTGGACAACAAAGAAGACTACGGTGGCAGCCGGAGAAACATCTTTCTCGGTGACATTTGAATGGGATGAGTCTATGGGAGTTCCGGGTGCTTTCTTGATAAAGAACCACCACCGCCGTCAGTTTTACCTCAAGACTGTCGAGTTGGAACATGTTCCGGGTCATGATGGAACTATCCATTTCGTTTGCAATTCATGGGTTTAATTACCCGGCCCATCGTTACAGCTACGACCGCATCTTCTTTGATAACCAGGTAAACTCTTGTTTATTTTGTTGTTATAACTTAAAAGTTTTTAGTTACAAGATTATCTTATGGTTGATTTTTGATAATTTGGTGCCTTGGTAGTAATATATTTGGATTTTGGGGGAAATGGGTGATGGCAAGAACATTTGTTTTGTGGTAATTTAATAAATCGAATCATTTGATGATTCTATTTCCATTATTATTTAATTGAATTTAGTTTTAATTCAATTCTTTGTGAAATATATATTTTAATAAGATTTTACTGTTTGTTAAACATATACTATATGTTACATAATTTTTGTAGTAGTTTTTAAAAAAGTCGAGTTTGGAGAAACAAACCAATAGTGGCCTAAAAGATTTTCTTGTCTTGAAACCGGTATAATAACGAACCGAATCGATATCGATCGAACAATAACGGTACCGGTACATGCATTTGTTTTTATAGATTTCAGTTGATGTACACACGTGTTAACTGCTATACTGAGTGTTGGTATCGTTATGGTATTGTAATCAACCGAACTGATACTGACTAAATCTGTTGCGAAGCACGGAGGAATACAACTATATAGAAATTAATGAAAAGTCTTATGAACAGTGACCATTTTTTGTCTTTTATGGTTTTTTGTTCTTAATGATTTTTTTCCTTGCTATCGTCAAAGCTGGTATTAATATTTGTTTTTATTGATTATCAATTTTATGGTTTTCGATGAGTAGAGCTGATAACGGCCAAAATCACGCCGCGTAACACAAGAGAAAAACGATTAAATTACTCCTGCTGCGTAGTGCATTGGGAAACCCTATTTTTATTTTTTTAGTTGGTATTATCGGAAGCGAAATCTATATTCACTTTTATTGTTTTCCAATGAGTAGAGCCGATAACGACCAAAGTCATGCCGTGTAACACGAGGGAAGTCCAATCATACTCGTGGCGTGTAGTGCGGGGGAAACCCCGATATTAATATTCGCCTTTATCGATCTTCGCTTTTATCGTTTCTGATGAGTCGAGCAGATAACGACCAAAGTCAAATCGTGTAGCACGGGGGAAAACAACCAAACTCCTGCTTGTTGTGCGAGAGAGAACCTAAATTTTTTAATTGTTATTATCAGAACCGATATCGATATTCACTTTTATGGTTTCCGATGAGTCGAGCCGATAACGACCAAAGTAACGTCACATAGTACGAGGAAAAACGATCATACTCCCACCACGTAGCATGGGAGAAAGATGAGCATACTCCCGCCACGTACCGCAGGGGAAAAACCTGTTACTGATATTCGCTTTTATGGTTTCCGATGAGTCGAGTCGATAACGACCAAAGCACGCCGAGTGGCACCGGGAAAAACAATCAAACTCTCGCCACATAGCGCGGGTAGAAAAACCATCAAACTCTCGCCACATAGCGCTAGCGGTTGGTGCGGTATTTGACTAGCAATTAATCTGGATTAAACGTATTGGGATTCTATATGTTATTTTCAGTTATATATATAGACACACACATTTTTATATGTAATCTTTTGATATATAACCAATATTTATTACATAACAAACACTATATAAAATACGTGTTAGATAATATAAAAATGTGATATATTTTTTGATGTTGTAATAACTTTTTGGAAAATAGCACACAACATATTCAGAGGATTTTCTTTTCTTGTACTTGATCCTAAAATGCAATCGATTTTGTGACTGGTTATTCTTTCTTTTTCTTCTTGATTTTTCAAGTTCCTTTTTATTTTTCAAAGGAAACGAAAGGCTGGTTCGATTATGGGCACTTGGCAGTCACCTAACCGAGTGGCTAACAAGTTTTATTTTTAAGGTAAAGACCAGTTAACTTGTCAGTGCATTAACCACCAAGAAATTGACATATGATAACTTATAAATGTAAAAGTAATGAGTCCACACTTGATGTCGTTATTCACGTTTTGAACCTCAATAAGTGAGCACTGAATAAGACAGAGTGGGTATCTTGTTTTTTTTTTCTTTTTTTTTTATTTTTGGTTTTTTTTTTCTACCAAAACAAGTATAAATTTAACAATTTCACTTCTCTATTATTATAGAATAGTGATTTTTTTTAATCTGAATTTTTAAAATAATCTAGTTTCGTATTATCAAATAAAAAAAATACTAAAGTGTAAAATATATTGTTTTGTTATCTATTTTAAATTAATTAAAACTCTACGTAAAAATTAAGTGATATGTGATTGGGAGGTAATAGTTATAGAGAGTATGAATTTTAAGCATTATGTGTAAGTTATGGGAGGTTGGGTCTAGTGGAAATCGGGGAGTATTTACGGCTTGTAGGGAAGAGGGGGGACAGAAGAGATGGGTTTCAACCAATCATACATTTTTTCTTCTTTAAAATAAAATTGGTTTTGGTGAAACTACCCCTCAGGGAGTATTTACGGCTTGTAGGGAAGAGGAGGGAAGAGAAGAGAGATGGGTTCCAACCAATCATACATTTTTCCTTCTTTTAAAAAAAATTGGTTTTGATAAAACTACCCCTTGTGATTAAGTGCTTAAGAGGAGTTGGAGAGTAGAGTTGACATAGATGGACTTCATTAGCTCCGGAGACGTCTTCATCCTTTTCTTGTTTCAAAAATACATATTTTATTTGTACATAAAAACCCTTTTTTTTTAAATAATAATTTTTTCTCTCTGTTTTTCTTTCAAATTTATATTTGTGTTTAAATTGTTTATATATATTAATTCACATCATCACAATGAATAGTGATGTCTTCTTTCTTTACTTTGAGCATTAATTTTTTAAAGTTTTCATTTTGGCCCCTCTTTCATTTGTCTTCACATAGACATACAAGTGTCTAATCAAATGAATAATGATGTCTTCGTTTCTTTAATTTGAGCATTACATTTTTCAAAGTTTTCATTTTGGCCCCTCTTTCATTTGTCTTCACATACACATATAAGTGTCTAATCAAATACTGTATATGTGTAATATTTAAATAAAGTATGAAAATTTATATAACAAATTTATTTTAATAATAATTTGGTTATCGACTTTCTTATATTTTTAATTTTAATTTATAACTCTATCTAAATTGTATACAATTTTTTTTATACTTAATTAAAGGGCTTTCTGTACTCCCAACATGATATTGGACACTAATGCTTTTGAAAGTTTCTATTTTTATACACGTTTCGGTATATAATTTGTAACGACCGGTATTTCGCTTTCAGTTTCTATTTTAAGATGTGCATTTAAATCACGTTAAAAAATCCAACCATAACCCTGCAACGCAGGGGATCAACTCTAGTTTGTAACAAAATATGTTACATTTTCAACAGTTATTCACTTTCAACTTTGGTAAAGTTTTTCACTTTCAACTTTGTTCTCATATATTTTTCATCTGTTGCAACTTTTTTCATTTTACATTTTAGTCTAAATTTTACGAGTTAACCCGCTGGAACATGCATGTGTGATTTGATATTTTTACATCTATTTTTCTCGTTTAATGGCACCGTCGCAACACGCGGGATCCTAGGTCAACTTAGTTATTATTTTTTATGTTTTTACGTTTAGATCTAATTTTAACACGTTAACATGCCACAACGGGCGCACATGGTTCAACATTTTTTCGTCTACTTTTCATTCACTTTAACCTCCCCCCTCACAACGCACAGGACCTACGGTGGTGTGACAGTATTGCTACTTGGCACAGTTTTATATCTTGCCGCAACGCGGTGAAGGGGAACTTAAGACTAGTTCATATTAAAACTAAAAAATAATAATTTTGTTTCTCTCTGCTTTTCTTTCAAATTTATATTTGTGTTTAAACTCTGCTTTTCTTTCAAATTTACATTTGTGTTTGAACTCGTTTTAAAACTATAGAATCGTATGTTGATCCAGATCCATACTTTAATTATTCAGGTTTTCTCTTTTTACAGTGTATATTTTTTTTTCTTTGGTAAACTTCTGGTGTTGCATATCATAGATCATGCTTTTTTCAGAGTATACTTCTGCGTAAATTTTTTTGAAATAATTTAACATTGATATTTATGTATATGAAAATCGTGTAGGTAGAATACCTTAAATACTTACGTATGCACCAACTAGTAATTAATATACCTCTTGCATATTAAAATGAGTGGCCTTTTTATTAGTTTTAATCATCAGTTATCATATTATTATTAAATTTGACCAGAATCAATATCAAATATGAGTATGACCAGAATCAATATCAAATATGAGTAAATCTCAAACTAATATCTTATATTTAAAGTAAAACGAATGTTGCCTCCAAGCTAACATGACGTTTCACGTGCGAATGCTCTTTTCAACCTTTTTTGCGCTTTTGATATTTTACATATTTGTCCAAGTGAATTTTTGTTTTCTTTAATCATTTCTAGGCATAAGAAAAAGTTAAAACTTTATTTCATAGTGTAATCCATTTTTTAATATACAAATTTTATTTATTTTATCATATCAATGGTGCATATACATTACTAAACAAAGAAGTATCATCGACACATACAATATTCGTCCATGATTACAAATTTTATTTATTTTATCATATCAATAGTTTGTTTTAATATTAGAAAGAATAAAAAAGAGAGATTTGATGATTTGGATGTTCTTGCAGGCGTATTTACCTTCTTCCACACCCAAACTATTACTTCACTACAGAAACCAAGAGCTCATCAACCTTAGAGGAACCGGGTCAGGAATGCTCAAGGAATGGGACCGGGTTTATGACTATGCATACTATAATGATTTGGGTGCACCTGATAGGGGACTTAAATATATCCGACCCGTTCTTGGCGGGAATGAGGAATTTCCGTATCCACGAAGAGGAAGAACGGGTCGAGGGCCAACTAAAACAGATCCAGATAGTGAAAAGAGATTGTGTCTTTTAAATTTGAACATTTATGTGCCTAGAGATGAAAGGTTCAGTCATATCAAGTTCTCCGATTTCTCTGCATATGCAGCTAAATCCATTGGCCAAGTGATTCAAGCGGAATTTAGGGCCATATTTGATAAAACGCCAACTGAGTTTGATTCATTTCGTGATATAATGAAGCTTTATGGCGATGCACCCAAAAACGCGGCGAAAAAGATGAGAAAAAATATAAATTTGGAATTTGTTAGAGAACTCTTGCGTAATGATGGTGAGAAGCTTTTTAAATTCCCCAAACCCGATGTTCTCAAAGGTAACATAGTTCTTATTAACGGAGTTTATTATCTACTATAGTTTAAATACTAGAATAGTTATTAACGTTAGTTTAATATTTGTTCTTTACATTCTAATTCTAATATGTCTATACACAAAAAGATTTGATTTTCTGTGATCAATACATAAAAAAGTATTATTCAAGAATATAATTTTTTTTGTTCGTTTCAATTATCTCAACTTGTGTCTATGCTCTAGAGTAACTCATCACCAAGTCGTCTATCAGTGACTAAACAACTGATGATGATTTTGTAGATAACGAGTCTGCCTGGCGTACAGACCAAGAATTTGGAAGAGAAATGGTCGCCGGAGTAAACCCTGTGGTCATTCGTCGACTTGAGGTACTATTGAAGTCTTTGGATAACATGATTTGAATTCTTGGATTCTTCAACAAATCAATGCTTTAAACGTTTTTTTTTTTCTCGTCCACCAGAAATTCCCACCAGCTAGCAAGCTCGATCCAAACAAATATGGCGATCAAACAAGCTCGATGACTGAGGAACATCTCAAACCAAACATGAACGGTTTAACCATAGAAGAAGTACGAATGAAATCCAACCATGAGTTTTCTAACCTATTAGTAATTAATACATCACATGGTTATAATTTACTTCTATAGTTCACTAGTGTCCCTTGTGTTTTTACTCGATCGTGTCATTAAACGTGGTAAAATAGTTTAATTTTATCACTACTAGAAAATTTCGCAATTGTGACTCAAATAACGGTCACAAATTTAGCGACCGATTTGCGATTGAAATCATGATAGTCTCAAAATTAGCGACTTATCAAGATCTAGTCGTAATGACCAAGTTTTCTAATAGTAACCGATAGAAAGTTATTCAACTAATCAACATAAGTTTAGTGACATTCATAGCATAAATTAAGAAAGTTATTAAAATGAAAGATAGAAAAAGGAGTTAAATGTAGCAAACTATTGAATTTATTAACACAACCCTATGTGTTAATTTATATAGGCTTTGAAAACAAATAAGTTGTTCATCTTGGACCATCATGATGCATTAATGCCATATCTAAAACAAATCAACTCTACGAAATCATCGAGAATCTATGCAACCCGAACAGTCCTCTTGCTTAAAGATGATGGCACGCTGAAACCGCTTGCGATTGAGTTAAGCTTACCTGATAAAGACAGTGAGGTTTACACTCCCTCTGAAGATGGTGTTGAAGGCACCATATGGCAGTTGGCCAAGGCGTATGCAGCGGTCAATGATTCCGGATATCATCAACTTATTAGCCACTGGTACTTGAAATATTTTACTTGATTCACGTAACATATTTCATGACTATTTAGTTAAGTATTCTAATTTATTTTGGTTGTGTAGGTTGAACACACATGCAGTAATAGAACCATTTATAATCGCTACTAATCGACAGTTGAGCGTGCTTCATCCGATTTACAAGCTCCTGAAACCACATTTTCGTGATACCATGAACATCAATGCGTTAGCTCGACAAATACTCATCAATGCCGGTGGTGTACTTGAAATGACCGTATTTCCAGCTGAATACGCCATGGAAATGTCTGCTGTTCTTTATAAAAATTGGGTATTCCCCGAGCAGGCACTACCAGCTGATCTACTTAAGAGGTAATTAGAGATTTCTTACTCTTTAATACAATCTTATTTCCAGATTAATTTTCAAAATCACTCTCAAAAGTGGTGTAAAACTTTCTGAAAATGGGGTTACAATACATGTTATACTGATATATAAATTTTAGTACTCATACTCAGTTTAGTACGTATATATAGTTATATAGAAAACTGTGTTTTGGTAAGACTATAAAGCATAAGGCAATGTATGTGTAGTGGTGAGTGATTTGGGCGTGTTTTGGCCCTATAACGCCCCACACACCACCCCTCGGGGCGTTTTTGTCAAAATTTTGTTGTTGGCGTTTCCTCAAACACGCCCGAATGAAAATTGAATGGCCAGAAAGAAATTTCCAACTCATCCATCATATTATTTGTTTTTATTTTTCTAAAAAATAATATTTGGATAATCATTGTTGAGACATTATACATACCACTGCACCACTTTTAAACTTCACCTCCCATAGTCCCCCGTATGTCACATAACGCTTCATGCCGAAGAAAGGGGCATTATTCTAATGCCTCACTACACATGGTATAAACGGCAAAATTTAATTTTAAATCCTGGTGGTTACTTTCAACCAATAGTTTATTTTCTCTCACTTGGGTGTCTATGCTTTAAAAATATTTTCATTCACTTTGTAACCCGTCCATGTCGACATTAAATGAAGGGTATTTGTATCTTTTTATATTTACACACATAAAAGAAATAAAACTAGAACCAAATATAATATATAATTATAACCCATTCCACACACTATTATCTCTTTCAAACATGGGTGGTTCTTATCTTGGGCTAGACGGGTCAGTCCTCCCTCGTGTTTTTTCGCTTCGTAGTTTAATTTTTACCGAAAATTTTTTACTTTGTTGTGTGGTGTAAAATATAAATATTGTAGTGAGGCAACGCGCAATCCCGCAAGTTACTATTATTAAAATTATGATAAAAAAATAATCATTAAAAACTGACCAGTTAGTTTTTTAAACACCCAGCGTTGGTATTTATAAAGTGCCCAACTGATATTAGTTACTTTTTCTAGTTTTAATAATGAGTATCATCCAGTTTTTAAAGTGTCAAACGTGTAGTTTTTAAATTGTAATAACTTTCAATAGTTATTACTTTGGAAATTTTAATTTATTACATTAGAAATTTAAGTTAAAATGGACCGGTTAACTTTGGTTAGCTTTTTAAATTAAGATAAATCGACCACAAATAAATTGTTGTACATTTTTATGCAACATTTTAAACTACTTTATTAGAAAAGTTATATTGTTGTACTCTTTTATGTAGCATTTTAAACTACTTTATTAGAAAAATTAGATTACCAAAATTCGTACCTTTTTATGTTACATTTTAAAGTACTTTATTAGAAAAGTTAGATTACCAAAATTTTTATATTTATGTTTGTGATTCGTAATACATATATAGGGGTGTAGCGGTCAAGGATCCAAGCCAACCCCACGGGCTTAAACTGTTGATAGATGATTACCCATTTGCAATTGATGGACTGGAAATTTGGTCAGCAATCCAAACTTGGGTTCATGACTACTGTAAGATATATTATGAATCAGACGAAATGGTTCAAAACGATTCTGAACTACAGTCATGGTGGACCGAGTTGAGAACTGAGGGCCATGGTGACAAGAAAGACGAGCCATGGTGGCCTCAGATGAAGTCAAGGGTCGAGCTAATGGACACATGCACCATCATCATATGGGTGGCCTCAGCTCTCCACGCAGCGGTTAATTTTGGGCAATATCCTTACGCGGGTTACCTCCCCAACCGCCCTACAGTTAGCCGTAGGTTCATGCCAAAGCCAGGTACACCGGAGTATGCTGAGCTAGAGTCAAACCCCGAAAAGGAATTTCTAAAAACCATAACAAGCCAACTCCAAACTTTGCTAGGAGTGTCATTAATCGAGATTTTATCGAGGCATTCGACTGATGAAATTTATCTCGGCCAAAGCGAGTCTCCATATTGGACATCCGATCCAGACGCATTAGAAGCCTTCAAAAGATTTGGGAGAAAATTGGAAGATATAGAAGTGAAGATAAAGGAAAGGAACAATGATGAATGCTTGAAGAATAGAAATGGTCTCGTCAAGGTTCCGTACACCTTGCTCTATCCTAACACTTCAGATTATACTTGTGTGGGCGGACTTACTGGCAAGGGCATTCCTAATAGCATATCGATATGAAAACATCATAGTTGGTTTGTGTGTTATTTTCATGTAAATCTTTGTTTGTGGATTGTGATTGATGAGAGTTAGTTAATGTAACATATGTGATAAAAAAATGAAGTTTGGCAAATTAGAGCATTCTACTGCGTTTACCACACCACCAGGGTCAGTTTTTTAAATATGATTGTTTTTAATGCAGATATCCATACACATTGACTTATTTCAACTTTTTTAGAACCTAATGCGAATGTTAAAATTTTAGTTTTTTTCGTATTAAAAGTGAACATTTTGACTTATCTCAATAACGACTTACCATTTGGTCGCATTGAAAACACCGTAAGTATTCTACCAACAAAAAATATTGAGTTAACTGTTATTTTCGTCTGTATAGTTTGTCCTGTTATACCAGTTCAGACCAAAAAAAATATTGAGTAAACTGATATTCTTGAAACATGTCAGCTTCGTCCAAAAAAATGAGTTAACTGCCATTTCGTCCATGTGATTTGTCCAATTATTCGATTCAACCTTATTTTTTTTAACAGGGGACCGGTGTAGGAAAAATAGGTGAAAGGTGCGACTGGTGGAGGGAGGGAATATTCAAATGTGCAACCGTCAATGACCAATGAACTTTAGTTAGGATTATTATAGACCTAAGATTTTTTTTTTAAAATATTCAAACCTTATATTCTTCATCTTTTCCACCATTTTCATCTTCATGGAACAAACACAAAAAAATAAAAAATAAATAAATAAATAATTAAAGCATCAATTCATAAAAACTATATTAAACAAGACTGGACCCCACAACTTCTCTTTTCTTCACGTCGTGCTCTCCCCCACTTACCCACTCAGTTGTCACACCCTGTCTTTTGCGGAAGCGTATGATGTGTGACTGGTTTAATATCATTGCATTCAATCGTAAATAACAACTACATGATTCAAAACGATGTTCATCCATTCATGAAATTTAAGTATTACAAACACTGTTTATTCAAGTTTTTAAAACACAACCTTCGACTAGGTTACAAACCAACAAAAGTGGATGACATCCACTTCTAGTTACGACACCTGCGTCCAAGATCCATTCCTGTTACCTGAAATACATGTAATTTTGGAAAACATCAACAAAAAGTTGAGCGAGTTCATGCGTCTAGTTTGTGTACTGTAATTCTTGTAAATCTTTGAGAGACTCTTTTGTAAACAGGTATGAAAAACGTGTATGAACATGAATGTTTTACAAGAACTTTAAGGCATGTGAGGATATGGGGAGTACTTGTTATGACTCCTTGTCGGAATACTCGTTCTGATTCCTTGTCAGAGTACTCGTTGTGACTACTTGTCGGAGTACTCGTTCTGACTCCTTGACTGTGTCGATTACCCTCGACTGTGTCGATTTCCCTCGACTGTGTCGATTAACCCCGACTGTGTCGATTAACCTCGACTGGGACTCCGAAGCACTACTAGGTACTAGTTTTGACCATGAGTGGGGTTCGACCGTACCCGTTAGATCTAACCCTCGTCCCTAATTAATGAATGTTTTTAATAGCTTGGTACTAGTTTTCACCAAGACTTTATGGCATTTTTATTGGTACTAGTTTTCGCCAAGAATTTATGACATATTTAACACTGCTTGGTACTAGTCTTCACCAAGAGTTTATGGCATTTTTAGTAGTAAGTCTATGCTCACATGATCTAGTATTTCATAGGCATTTCATACCGTTTAAGCATTTGTAACATGTATTTCACCCCCGAGAGTTATAAAACCAAAAACAGTTAAAGAAAAGGGGGAGCATGAACTCACTGTTTTGCGTCTTCAGTTCTCGTAACTCAAATCTCGTCAGCGAACACGACTACCTACAATGTGCTAGGGTCTATTAGACGAGCGGGCCGTGCCTTGCCTTAGTATTCATGTTTTGAGTTACGTTTACTTTATGTCTTTACATCATCCAGAGTTATAATACTTTTCAAGTATTTGTTTTCGTGTTACCTTCCCAAGAATGGGAGTATTTCATACATGTATTCTCGTATTCTTGTATTCTTGTATTTGAAGTTTCCAAAATAATACATTTTCACTTAGAAAATATACGTAAACTTGTTTTGTACAAAAATAATGTATCGTCAAGAAAATATATATTTTTATTCAAAAATCATATACCTTCTAAATATTCTAAGAAAATATATTTTTACTTCCAAAAGTAATATATTTCCTCTTTGTCGAAAATATGATATACTTTGTAATAATGACGAAAATCATATTTTCACTTCTTTCGTTTCCAAAATAATGTTTACCAAAAATATGTTGTAACGGTGTTTTCCGGAATATTTCATAAGTTACGTTTTAGCGTTCGGTTTCACAATGTCAAGTGGGTAGCTTATATATTTACTCCGTGAGGTTTTTGGTATTATTTTAGATTTGTAAGTTCTTGGTATTTGTAAGTTATATTATTTTCCCTAAAATAATATAACTATTTCACATATTCACACACAATGTCTTTAATGTAAATATATATTCTAAATACATATTTACCCATTTTTTTATTTGTAAAAACCAACCTCCAATGCTTGTATTTTTGTTTCAAAAATCTATGGCAAAGTTTATATGGAAAGTCACTGTTAAAAATACACTTGTAAACACTTGTTTAGAAAATATTTTCTAAGTGTTGGTATTTTTAGAAAATTTTGCCATAGATTCCTTTGTAAATGGAGGTTTCCATGCTTTCAAGCATATCATTTTCTTTTGTAAAATCATCACCAATCATCAACAAATCATTTAACACTTACCATATGTCAAAAATACGAAATTTACACTATGTCATGAACTTGAAACCTTGTAAAAATTTGTAGTAACTTACTAGCGTACTTAGTAAGTTTAGTTACCACTTTAAAGTGTGGTTATTTATTTAAAAATATCATTCTTGAAGAATTTAGATCTTCACAACTTGTATGAAGATTTTCTAAAAATATTTCTTCTTGTATTTTTCTTGTTAACAATATGTTTCTAACTTTTATTTAACCCTTAAAACATGTTTATTTCCTTTAAACATCATGATCATGTTAGATCTTGTAATAAACTTTAGTTTCTTGAAAATATTATTCTTGAAATATTTTATTTTCAAGTCTTATATCATATATCACAAATCATCATTCACCAAAACAAGTTTATTTTCAAGTTCATGATTTACATAAAGGATGATCATTACAAATTTCTCAAGATCTATCCTTACACTTGCTAGATCATGTGTTTAATCATCATCTAGCAAGCTTCATATGGCGATCTATACCACAAACACAAGAAATCATCAAACAAACTCAATACATACACTAGAACAACTTGATCTTCATGTTTTAGAGCTTTATGTTCATGTTTATGCTTATGTTTCTTTATGATCTTTAGTTTACCAAGTTACTTCATACTTTAACCACTAAAACTATGAGTAAAAACAAGATCAAAGAGGCTTACTACTAGCACTATGGCTTGGGAAGAACTCAAGTTGATTAAGATGATAAACTAGGTGGATAAAAGCACTAGAGAGAGGTCCTTCAATCCCTGTTTCTTCTAGACTTCTTATCCTTGCTTCTTACACCCTTATAGCACCTTAGATTGGTAGAACAAGACTTGAAGATGGTGGGTTGGTGGGTGGTGGGTCACGGCCGTAGCCAAGGGAGGAGGGAGAGAGTGTGGTGAAGTGTTGGTGTTATGATAATGAGTTATGTTGTGATCTTGTGGGTTTTAATAATAACTTTCCAACATGTTGTTATCTAATGGTTTTTGTGTTTCATGGACCACCAACATATCAAATAATATAATGAAATAAAATCTCAAGTGGGGCCCACTCTTCTAACCATCCTTAGAGTGGGGAGGGGGGGGGGTCTTGTTGAGTTTTAATGGTAGTTAAGCAATCTAGTTACATTTCAAGTATAATGTTTAGTGTGTAATGTGTTATAGTGGTTTAGGATGTAATATGGTGTTTGGTGATCATAACTAGCTCAAAAATAATAAAACAATGGTTTTAGCAATATTTTGGTGTTCCGGGTAATGTCCGGTTGTTTGGTTAAATACCGGTTCGTTAAAGTGTCTAGTTATTCCGTATAGTGTCCTTTATGTAACTTTTTGTGACACTTTTAATTCCCGACACTTAGGAAAGCATACAGGACCACTTTGTCATATTTTTGTACATTACTAGCTTGTTAAAAAGCTGATTTTTGCTGAATTATGCAGAATTCTGCACTTTATGTGGGTTTTAGGCACTTTCTAGCACTTTGTCTATCACTTAAGCATACAATTTTGTGGTCCTCACTTCCCTACACACTATACTAGTGTAATATGTCATCTCTGGCTCATACTGGGCCTCATAATATTGTTTGTCTATGTACTGAACTTCGTCAGCATTTTTTTTGTTTGTCTGGTAATGGTGCCGATTTTGTTCTGTGTATCATTAGAACTATCTCGTGTTGCATCTAGCAACGAATAAAGTCTTGTAACATGAAATGCCATTGTATGTATATAACGGTAATCAAAATTTCATTTGTCTTGTAAACTAGATCATGCACAATTATTACAGTACAAATCACTGTTTAATTAGTGTACGGAATGTACGGAAAAGTGACGGTTGTCACAGTCTCCCCCCGTTAAAAGAATTTCGTCCCAAGATTTAAGCCATGCCATCGGTCGCAGGGGAGTTGTGAATCAAATGGGGTCACTTATGTTTTAAAATTTGTCTTCATGTTCCCATGTAATTTCTGGGTCATGTTATAAATTCTATTGTACTCTAGTAAATCAATCATGTCTTTTCTGTATCTTGTGGACTCTTGGTCCGTAACCTTAACAGGTTTTATAGTATTGTGGACTCTTGGTCCGAAACCTTAACAGGTTTTATAGTAATTTTGTCGTTTGTTATTGACGTGAATCTTATTTGTGGGAACAACGACTGTTCCTTGAGTCAGACTCCTCTAAAGACTAGACATATGAATGTTTCGCGATCACTACTGATCTTTTTCTAGAAGTTTCATCTTGTGAACAATGGTTTCGATCCCTTCATCGGGGATTCGACCTTTTTAGTTTTCCAAATCACACTACGCCTTCTCTAGGCGAGGCTCCCATTATAGTCATACTTTTTGTCTCAAATTCTTACGATTTCCGCCACTCATCGGCGCAATCTTTCTGTATTCTGTGGGCTGCCTTGATATGTTCACATATCTAAACGGTTTGCCTCTTGTTTTTCCTGAGCCAAATCGGGCCAGTAGATTGTTTATTCCTGGTCTTCGTTCAACACGACGGGGGTCGACTTATTATGTTCCACCTATAGCTTCACACGAAGCGGTTTAAACGGCGGTGTGATAAATACTGTCGTAGGAAAACTCTACTAAGGGCAAGTGAGTGTTCCAACTTTTATCAAAGTTTATCACACAAGCACGTATCGTGTTCATATAGTCTGCATCGTTCAGTAGCTTAGTCTATTCATGTTAATATTTAAGTTCTTACGATCAACGGTGTGTTGCAACCTTTGTGATCAGTAAAGATCGTGCAGCGTTTTCTTTCAGGTAATGACGTCAAATTTGCGGCGTGCAATTTCTGTATCTAGATCATGGTTTCTTCTCATGACCTTTTAATCAATGTGCCGCGTATGCAATGTTGTGGTCTCGTTGCATCGACGTATAATCAAGACTTTGTCGAGAAGCGTTACATAATTGCAACTCTAGCTCCTTAGCTCTTGGTTGCAGGGTTGGCATGAATTTCGTTCTTATCCACCATGTATCTTAAAGTTCTCACTTCGCGAACTCGAAATCCGCCTTCCGTCGTCATAGCACATAACTGTTCTTTTCTCTAAGAGTTGCAAGGTAAATTGCAGCTGTTGCCCACGACCTTCCTTGGTCGTTGGCCATATAAGAATGTAGTCAACCAATATAATCATGATCTATCCAGGTATGGCTTACACGTTTGATTCATGAGGTCCATGAATATTGTCGATGCATGTGTTAAGCCAAATGGTACGACAAGGGACTCATAATGCTCGAAGCGAGTCCTAAAGGTCGTTTTAGGATATTTCTTTCTTGTATTCACAGTTGTGGACATCCTGTCCTCAAGTTGATCCTTGAGTGGTAACTAGGATCTGATGATTGGTCGGTTCATGGAATCAATCCTTGGCAAAGGATACCAATCCTTGATATCCAATTCTCTGGAATATATTTAAAATGGAAACTGTCAACTTTCTCCTTGTGTCCTTAACTAAGGATGTCATGTTCTTAAGTTCCTCTGTCTAGCAGCTCTTGCAGTTATATCGGAGGTTCATGCTTCCCGGACGAAGCTAGTCGGTAAGACGTCATTCGGCACTGGTGCTGCTCCTGGCTCGAGGTTTATCCTAAACTCCTCTTGTCGCTGCGGAGGGGCGTTCCTGGCAAGTCTTCAGAAAAGGCTTCTGGAACTTCTTTCATAACGGGGATGTTCTCAGGCTCTATACTTGGATATCCAATCCATGCTGACTATCATATTATGACTTCTCAAGTCAATGGTAACAGAAGGTTCCGGTCTTCTGAGTCCCTAAATACAATCCTTAATTGCTTTGTCTGCTTAAACTAGCCTTCTATATGCCCATTTCTAAAGAATACGAAACGTCTATTTTACTCGAAACTAGGCCATGCAGTTTCTTAGGTTCTAAGCATGCAAGGTTAAAGTTGATGCCAGTATAAATCAAAAATAGATGCATAAGGTTGGTTAATAGGGAACGTACCCGTAACCGCATCTGGATCCTGGCGTGTTTCACGAGTTTCGATCGTGAAAACCCTTCCTTGCTTGTTTCTTCCTAGGGCAATCTTTCCTAAAGTGCCCAGCTTCACCACATTTGTAGCAACCTGGTACTCTCTTATCCATTCCATCTGGGTCCTTCGCCCAACAGGCGTCCTTGCTATGCCCTTCTTTTCCACACTTTCCGCACTTAGGCCTCAGACATCGACCTTCATGGTGGAAATTGCATTCCCCGCACCTCGGCTTAGTCCCCGAGTAACCTTTACCACCGGCCTTATTAGTGGCTCCAACAGTTTTCCTGCCATGCGGCGGATTCACTTTCTTTCTTTTGTTTGTTTTAGAGCTCCCATAGCTGACTTGGGTGCTTATCTTTAAGTTTGAAGACTTCCTCTTCTTGTTGCCTGATGACTCCACATGAGTCTCTTTCTTGTTATCCTCAGATTCCGAAAATTTCCCCATGCGTAGAGCTTCTTCAGTAAGAGTGACACTCAAATCGATAGCTTCTTCGATGGTCGAGGGCTTTGAGGAAGTAACCATGCTCCTGATCTGAGGTGCAAGTCCCCAAATGAATCGCTCAATCCTCTTGAATTCTGGCTTGACTAAGTAGGGGACAACTCTAGACAAGTCATGAAATCGCTGGACATATTCAGGAATCTTCGGTCCGTCCATTTTCAAATTCCAGAACTCCACCTCGAGCTTCTGGATTTCAGCCCTAGAACAGTATTTCTTTTCCATCATTTCCTTGAGCTTGTCCCAGCCTAGTGCATAAGCAGCATCTGCACCAAAGGTTTGAACCTGGAGATTCCACCAGGAGAGTGCGCCATCCAAAAACAACCCTGAGATAAAGGTAACTCTCTGCTAGGTGAACAGCTACTCATTCTTAGAACAGAGTCAGTCTTTTTACCCAACGAACAAATGCAACGGCACCTCCCGTGCCATCAAAATTCAGGGGTTTGCAGTCCAGAAATTGTTTATAAGTGCAGCCAGTTGGAGGGTTATTTCCGGAAATGCCACCGCTGTGTTCAGAGCGGAGGGCTTCATGTCGTGCAATTGCCTGTGCGATACGTTCCTGAAGCTCAGCTTCTGTCCTTGGTAACATACTGGTGTTTGTGTCTCGTCTGGGCGACATTCTTTTCTGTTAAAAATACGGGATGGATTAGACAACATTCCACAATTGTCTATAGCACCATATGTAAGCAGGTAATCACCCAATATCACAGGTATATATAGTCATCATTGTATGAGCGAGGGAACAATTACTGAGCCTTCACATAGGCTTGGTGACTTGGATTATTGTTTGTAATAATGTATTCGAGGCAACATCGCCTTGGTCATACGAGTTTCATAAAGTGGTAGAGTGTAACGTCACTGAATCTTTCTGAATGTTATTCCTGCTCTCTTGCTTAAATATCGTTCCTCAAACGTCTCATACACGGGTAGAAGTATCAGACGTGAAGTAGGAAAAGTCAGGTTTCCTACTTTATAATATGCTCAAGCACTGTTCTATGTATTATCCTATCATATGAAGGTGTGAACACCTAGAGTTTATTTTTGGAGGGATGGTGATCTTTGGCTTGACCCGCAGAGTCCACCAGGATTTCCATGCACTACAAGTTGTTATTACGTGAGCCCCCGTAATAATAAATTGCCTTGCACAGTTACCCCAATTTCCTCTCGTCCAAGCAGATGATCAATCAAGGAGGGGACACTACTGCCCTTATACCTCTGTCATGGAAAGGACCTTTGTGATGGTCCACGCGCTAACACTCGTTATCGTTACGCGGTATAGGCATGATGATAGGAATAAAGAGAATTCCTAGTAGTTGGTGGGGCACCTTTGAGATGAATACTTCATCTTCCTTTTCTGGCCAAGTATGTCGTCAATCTTGCTTCACATAAGCCGCAGGGATCTCGTCCCGTTGATTAAGAATTCGTTCAAGGTTGTCGCCTCTGCCTCGTCATCATCACCGTAGTCAGGCACCTTCACGATCGAGAGGGAAGAGCAGCCATTTCCTACGGAAGGAAGCTTAGAATCTTGTCTGGTAATCACTCTAGCTATGAGCTTTGCAATGAACGCGAGGTCGATAGCTTCATCGTGCGAGTTACGTACAGTAATAGGAGTCGGAGTCGAAAGTATCTTGTTCACGTCAATAATTATTCCGTACACTTATTAGTATTTATTCACGCCAATATTTATTCCGTACACTTATTTGTATGTATGTATTGATAAACAAATATATTACTTAGCATAAACAGGCATTTTGATCATATCACGTATAACTCTCGCTTTTGGGGGGGGGGTCATTTTTCTAGTTGTCGATTCACGACAGAAACACTACTTGGTACTCGTTCTCACCAAGAGTGTATTTTATCTTTGGCAAGTCTAACTCGTGCAGACTATGCCTTAATTGGCACCTTATCTTGAGGGTATTCCCCACTAATGTTCTTGCCTTGTCTCTTTTTGAAAAGTGTTTGACTCGTGGATCTTGACGCTTACGTGAATGCAATGAAAACCTTTTTGTAAAATGTTTTCGTGAGAGAACTCTAGTGAGTGTAGTCTAGACTCGAGAAGGAATCCTAGTTCACTACAATCGAAGCTCTGATACCAAACTGTCACACCCTGTCTTTTGCGGAAGCGTATGATGTGTGACTGGTTTAATATCATTGCATTCAATCGTAATAAACAACTACATGATTCAAAACGATGTTCATCCATTCACGAAATTTAAGTATTACAAACGTTGTTTATTCAAGTTTTTAAAACACAACCTTCGACTAGGTTACAAACCAACAAAAGTGGATGACATGTAAACTTCTAGTTATGATACCTGTGTCCAAGATCCATTTCTGTTACCTGAAATACATGTAATTTTGGAAAACATCAACAAAAAGTTGAGCGAGTTCATGCGTCTAGTTTGTGTACTGTAATTCTTGTAAATCTTTGAGAGACTCTTTTGTAAACATGTATAAAAAAACGTGTATGAACATGAATGTTTTACAAGAACTTTAAGGCATGTGAGGACATGGGAAGTACTTGTTATGACTCCTTGTCAGAATCCTCGTTCTGATTCCTTGTCGGAGTACTCGTTCTGACTCCTTGTCGGAGTACTCGTTCTGACTCCTTGACTGTGTCGATTAACCTCGACTGGGACTCCGAAGCACTACTAGGTACTAGTTTTGACCATGAGTGGGATTCGGCCGTACCCGTTAGATCTAACCCTCGTCCCTAATTAATGAATGTCTTTGATAGCTTGGTACTAGTTTTCACCAAGACTTTATGGCATTTTTAGCATTTCTTGGTTTGCCAAGAATTTATGGCATCTTTAACACTGCTTGGTACTAGTCTTCACCAAGAGTTTATGGCATTTTTAGTATTAAGTCTATGCTCACATGATCTAGTATTTCATAGGCGTTTCATACCGTTTAAGCATTTGTAACATGTATTTCACCCCCGAGAGTTATAAAACCAAAAACAGTTAAAGAAAAGGGGGAGCATGAACTCACTGTTTTGCGTCTTCAGTTCTCGTTACTCAAATCTCGTCAGCGAACACAACTACCTACAATGTGCTAGGGTCTATTAGACGAGCGGGCCGTGCCTTGCCTTGCCTTAGTATTCATGTTTTGAGTTACGTTTACTTTATGTCTTTACATCATCCAGAGTTATAATACTTTTCAAGTATTTATTTTCGTGTTACCTTCCCAAGGATGGGAGTATTTCATACATGTATTCTCGTATTCTTGTATTTGAAGTTTCCAAAATAATACATTTTCACTTAGAAAATATACGTAGACTTGTTTTGTCCAAAAATAATGTATCGTCAAGAAAATATATATTTTTATTCAAAAATCATATACCTTCTAAATATTCTAAGAAAATATATTTTTACTTCCAAAAGTAATATATTTCCTCTTTGTCGAAAATATGATATACTTTGTAATAATAACGAAAATCATATTTTCACTTCTTTTGTTTCCAAAATAATGTTTACCAAAAATATGTTGTAACGGTGTTTTCCAGAATATTTCATAAGTTACGTTTTAGCGTTCGGTTTCACAATGTCAAGTGGGTAACTTACATATTTACTCCTTGAGGTTTTTGGTATTATTTTGGATTTGTAAGTTCTTGGTATTTGTAAGTTATATTATTTTCCCTAAAATAATATAACTATTTCACATATTCACACACAATGTCTTTAATGTAAATATATATTCTAAATACATATTTACCCATTTTTTATTTGTAAAAACCAACCTCCAATGCTTGTATTTTTGTTTCAAAAATCTATGGCAAAGTTTATATGGAAAGTCATTGGTAAAAATACACTTGTAAACACTTGGTTAGAAAATATTTTCTAAGTGTTGGTATTTTTAGAAATTTTTGCCATAGTTTCCTTTGTAAATGGAGGTTTCCATGCTTTCAAGCATATCATTTTCTTTTGTAAAATAATCACCAATCATAAACAAATCATTTAACACTTACCATATGTCAAAAATACGAAATTTACACTATGTCACGAACTTGAAACATTATAAAAATTTGTAGTAACTTACTAGCGTACTTAGTAAGTTTAGTTACCCCTTTAAAGTGTGGTTATTTATTTAAAAATATCATTCTTGTAGAATTTAGATCTTCACAACTTGTATGAAGATTTTCTAAAAATATTTCTTCTTGTATTTTTCTTGTTAACAATATGTTTCTAGCTTTTATTTAACACTTAAAACATGTTTATTTCCTTTAAACATCATGATCATGTTAGATCTTGTAATAAACTTTAGTTTCTTGAAAATATTATTCTTGAAATATTTTATTTTCAAGTCTTATATCATATATCACAAATCATCATTCACCAAAACAAGTTTATTTTCAAGTTCATGATTTACATAAAGGATGATCATTACAAATTTCTCAAGATCTATCCTTACACTTGCTAGATCATGTGTTTAATCATCATCTGGCAAGCTTCATATGGCGATCTATACCACAAACACAAGAAATCATCAAACAAACTCAATACATACACTAGAACAACTTGATCTTCATGTTTTAGAGCTTTATGTTCATGTTTATGCTTATGTTTCTTTATGATCTTTAGTTTACCAAGTTACTTCATACTTTAACCACTAAAACTATAAGTAAAAACAAGATCAAAGAGGCTTACTACTAGCACTATGCTAGGTAAGAACTCAAGTTGATGAAGATGATAAACTAGGTGGATAAAAGAACTAGAGAGAGGTCCTTCAATCCCCGTTGCTTCTAGACTTCTTATCCTTTCTTCTTACACCCTTGTAGCACCTTAGATTGGTAGAACAAGACTTGAAGATGGTGGGTTGGTGGGTGGTGGGTCACGGCCGTAGCCAAGGGAGGAGGGAGAGAGTGTGGTGAAGTGTTGGTGTTATGATAATGAGTTATGTTGTGATCTTGTGGGTTTTAATCAGGGGCGGATCTAGCATTCAACGAGCCGTAGCACGGGCTACGGCTCAACTTCGTACCGGTAGTTTATTCTATTTGTCGGTTTTATACAGAGATACCCTTAAACAACTACGAGGATACCCCTAAGCAAATGTTAGGATACCCCTAAATATAGGAGGTAAAAATAAAATGGAATGAAATTTTGTGTTCGACGAAAACTGAGATTTCCGGTTGACGACGGACTTGCATCGGCATGTTCAAAAAAGGAAGAAGATGAAGATTTATATGTATAATAATTTGAGCCTTGGGATAATAAATGGAAAGGTAAAAGTACTATACAAAAGTCAAAAGTTACATTTAGTCAAATTTCAACATTTAATTTATTTAATTTATTTGTGAACATTACTTATTTGCATTTTTTCACTTTGTTTATTATCACAAGAGATTCTATGAACGCATATTTTTTCACAAACAGTACTTATACATGGTATATATTTTTTTCTAAATAACAGTGAAAATAATACATCAAAAAAATATTAAACTAGTTCTTTTTTATATATTTGATTTAATAAATTGTCTTTTATTTATATATAAAGAAATATTATATAATCATGAAGAAAATATGAATATTTTATCAAAAAGATTATACGGATACATGAATAAGAAAGTTTTTAAACTCTAATTATATGAAACTAAAGATAAAGGTTTTAGATACGATTCATTCTAAAGCTTAGGATTTTTAATATTGAAAATTCATATAAGATTACATGCTTTAACAAATATGGAAGGACAATGAATTTTCGGTTCTTTTTGTTGTTGAAAATATTTTTATAACAAACTAAATATTATTTATAAAACTTCTAAATAACATTTAATGTTTTATAAAAAAAATTTGATAGTGTTCTCGTGTGTGTGTGTGGTACCCCATTAACAAACAAATATACGCAACGTGTGCTTTAAAATGTAATATTATAATTATCTTTGGATTCTATAATTAAATTGTTTTCATTCTCTTACTTTATTAAAGAGAGACACTATATTATAAAGTATAGATTAGAAAAAGTTGAATAGAGAGTGACAATATATTACAAAGTATGGATTAGAAAATGTTGATTAACAAATTTGTTTTTTAATACTAGTTTCACAACATCATATTAATGCATAATTTTAATTATATCTTATCTAAAAATATTATATTATAATTTTTTATATAACTTGTGTAATATACGAGTCTACAACCTAGTCGCATAGGGCCCCTAAGGGCTCTCGAATTCTCAGGGATGAACCTAGGTAAAAGAAAAACTTAAGGGTCCATTTTTACTAGCCGGTACAGATGCTCTCAAATTATCAGGAACGGGTCTAGGTAAAAGTATTTTAGGATACCCCTGAAGTTTTCTTCTAGATCCGCCACTGGTTTTAATAATAACTTTCCAACATGTTGTTATCTAATGGTTTTTGTGTTTCATGGACCACCAACATATCAAATAAAATAATGAAATAAAATCTCAAGTGGGGCCCACTCTTGTAACCGTCCTTAGAGTGGGGGGGGGGGTCTTGTTGAGTTTTAATGGTAGTTAAGCAATCTAGTTACATTTTAAGTATAATGTTTAGTGTCTAATGTGTTATAGTGTTTTAGGATGTAATATGATGTTTGGTGATCATACCTAGCTCAAAAATAATAAAATAATGCTTTTAGCAATATTTTGGTGTTCCGGGTAATGTCCGGTTGTTCGGTTAAATACCGGTTCGTTAAAGTGTCTAGTTATTCCGTATAGTGTCCTTTATGTAACTTTTTGTGACACTTTTAATTCCCGACACTTAGGAAAGCATATAGGACCATTTTGTCATATTTTTGTACATTACTAGCTTGTTAAAAAGCTGATTTTTGCTGAATTATGCAGAATTCTGCACTTTATGTGGGTTTTAGGCACTTTCCGGCACTTTGTCTATCACTTAAGCATGCAGTTTTGTGGTCCTCACTTCCCTACACACTATACTAGTGTAATACGTCATCTCTGGCTCATACTGGGCCTCATAATATTGTTTGTCTATGTACTGAACTTCGTCAGCATTTTTTTTGTTTGTCTGGTAATGGTGCCGATTTTGTTCTGTGTATCATTAGAACTATCTCGTGTTGCATGTAGCAACGAAAAAAGTCTTGCAACATGAAATGCCATTGACATATAACGGTAATCAAAATTTCATTTGTCTTGTAAACTAGATCATGCACAATTATTACAGTACAGATTACTGTTTAATTAGTGTATGAAATGTACGGAAAAGTGACGGTTGTCACACCAGTGGTGGAGCTAGACCTTAAAACCAGGGGTATCCCAAAAAAAAAATTACGGTGTATTCATACAATAATAAAAAACGATAATAAGTACAATAATGAAAAATAATACCTAATAGACTTGCCTTCTTCTTTTTCTCAAAGCTTGAAATCGTTCCATCACGTCATCATCTTTTACTTTATCAAAAGTTTCTTTTTCGATCGCACAAACCATAGCATTTTTAAAAAATTTCGGGCCCATTCGATTGCGTAAATCCGTCTTGACAAGCTTCATTCTAGAAAAACATCTTTCAACGGTTGCGGTTGCAACTGGTAAAACCAAAGCTAGCTTCACTACCCGATAAACCAAAGGACAAGAACTATGTGTTCCGGTTTCCACCATAAGACGAGCAAGATCACTTATTCCATTTAAGTTAGCAAATTTATCATCATCGCTTATAGTGTAACGAAATGACTCAATATCACCCAAAAGAGTCCCTAATTCTTTTGTAGTAAAATCATCTGGGTACATCCCAGCAAACGCCAATATCTTCGATGGGTCAAACTTAGAAAAACCGATACAAGGATTTAAACCCGACATATTTTTTTTATCAAACTAGTTGTTACCTCACTAAATCGATTTCCTAATTCTTGAAGTTGCATATCCAAAACCTCATTAAAAATGTCAACTTCAAAATGATGTCGATTTGAAATGACATTCTTTCGGTTTCTAGGATTACCATAACTTTCTGTCATGTCCACTATCGTAATGTTGTTTTTTCACAAAAGGAAGTAACTTTTTCCAACATCGACTCAAACCCATTTTCTCTTAAAGCATTTAATGCTCGTTTTGTTTCATTTATCAAGTTGCCCGCTTCTAATAAATCATTACCTTTTTGTTGGAGATGTTTTGAGAGAGCATTTGTGTAGCTTAAAACATCTCCCATTAAGTGCATATAAAAAAAAAACTCAAGTTTTTTAAAATACGATAGAATACCTTTTGCATTTGTTCGTTGTTGACTACAATCTCCATCTTCTTTAACATATTGAAGTACGGTAACAACTTCCGGAAACAACCTAAGCAAACTGATGATTGTTCTATGATGTGAACCCCATCGTGTATCACCGGCTCGTGCTAGGGAAACCTCTTGGTTTAATCCTTTTCCCATCTTAGTCTCACCTTCAAGTATTTCTTTTTCCACTCTCGCTTTTTTTGTCTCCCTTATCATATCCTTCCGTTTGCAAGAAGCATAAACCGTAGTAACAACCATGGAAAGGTATTCATAGAAAGTTTTAACACCGGGATTTTTTTGCGACCACCACAATCACCAACTGAAGTTGATGAGCAAAACAATGGATGTAATATGCCGACGGGTTATCTTTCAGAATCAGAGCTTTTAACCCATTAAATTTTCCCCGCATGTTGCTTGCACCATCATAACCTTGTCCCCTTACCTATTTAAACAAAAAATAACATTAAAACAAATAGTGAGTTTTCAAAGTTTATTTAAAGAATCAATAAAACTAATTACTTACTTGTTTTATGCTCAACTGGTTATTTGCTAATAAAGAATCAATGGCTTCTTTAAGAGTTGAAGAAGCCGTGTCTCTCACGTGAACAATTCCAATAAAATTTTCTCTAACAACCCCAAATTTATTAACAAATCTAACAACTACAGCCATTTGTTCCTTTAGAGATACGTCACTAGATTCATCAACCAACTGTAACAACCCGCACCTTCGTGCTTGTTAGTCTCGCTACACTTGTTATGCCTAGCACCAGAGATTCGGATCATAATGTATCGCTTACAACGCTATTTCGCTTATATCGCATACTTTCAACGCGCTATATCGCACATCACAACGCATACACTAGCACCAACGATGACATCGTGTGTCGCAACCCCCGTCCCCTTATTCAAAGACAGGAACGGGCGCTCGCGGTCAGTTTCGGTGGTATCCTATATTTGTCTAATTTGGCAACGGAATTTACATCAGGACCGTAGTTAGGAAATATTTTATCAGAGTAAAATACCACACTTTCATAATATTAAACACATGGGATAAACCCAAGTTTTCAGTACACGCTTTTTCATAGGAATGAATCCTATTTTTATTTAATAAAAACATCTATTTTTTTAGGTAACTTTATTGCCACTTTTCCAAGCCTTCAGTGCTGTCCAGCTGGCTTCTATTTGGCTTTCACAGATTGTCACCTGAAACGCGTTTTAAAAACATTTTGTCAGTGGGAAATACTGGTGAGTGAATCCCAGTTCAATCAAGTTTTAACAAAAACCATTGTACAGTATTGAGGGCGCTTCCGCAATTACATTTGTTTCCAAGTCATATCAATTACCACCCACGGTACTGTCGTTCCGACTTATGGTCATGTTACTCCTCGCAAGGCAGTAACAAATTTTGTATACAAAACCCCAAATTTACCGACTGTAATTGTATCCTTACAAATACTCAATAACTGTTTAATATATAATTAACTAAGTGAGGTTTTGTAAAAACAGTTTGCAAAAAGGAGATTACTCACATTGCTGTCTTAGATTATCCTTTAGGGTTTCCTGGTGACAATCTATAAATTACACAAATGCATGCGTGTTAGTATAATAACCCATTTTAACATTAGTAATACCCTTCCCGAGACGGCATTCCAACGACTACGTCGGGCAGAACCACGACAGCTGTTACGGAACCCTAGATCAATCGGGCAGAGTATCTAATACGTCTCCAGGGGTTATGATACTTACATCGGAGCAGAACCTCGCTATTTAGGGGGTATAATACCCGGGTATAGTGAATACTACGTAAAATTGAGAGAAAGAAAGAACGTTTTGAACGAATTGGACTGAAGGCCCGAGCTCCAGCTTTATAGGGGCTGAGTTCGGGTTCTACGCGGCCCGCGTAAGAGAAGACAAGGGCCTACGCGGCCCGCGTCAACTCTTGTCAACGTCCTAGCTTGTCCGTGTCAGCAACTAGCTTCGCCGTGTGTTGGGCCACGTGGCGGCCCAGAGTTTCGCCAGGTTTTTAAGTTGCCGTGGCCCGTGTAAGCTTAAGGGGTGGCTTACGCGGCCCGCCTAAACCCCAAAAATTCAATTTTTAATTATTTTTAATAATATTTAAGGTATTCGGGGCCCGTTTTCACGTATGGGGTGTATTTTAAAACATATTGGGATATTTTAAATATTTTTAGGGTGTCAGAAAAATTATGAGGGTGTTGGTTTATGTTAGGGTTGTTATATCCTCCCCACCTTGTTTTAGAGCTCGTCCTCGAGGTCTACTGGATCAAGTGTGGATATTTTCTTTGCATTTCCGATTCAAGCTCCCATGTGTATTCAGGTCCTCTTTTGGAGTCCCACTTCACTTTGACCAGAACTAATCTCTTGTGCTTGAGATTCTTAATTTTCCTCTCTTCAATCTGTAGAGGCCTTTCTACAAATTTGAGTTGTTCATTTACCTCTATGTCCTTAAGAAGTACTACGAGTGATTCATCAGCTAGGCATTTCTTGAGATTAGATACATGAAATACATCATGTATTCCTGCCATTTCCTATGGCAGTTGTTGCTGATAGGCTACAGGTCCTATTCTTCTAATAATCTCAAAAGGTCCAACATACCTGAGACTTAGCTTTCCCCGTTTGATGAATCTTACTACTCCTTTCCAAGCAGAGACTTTTAACAATACTTTATCTCCTACCTGGAATTCTAACGGCTTACTTCTGTTATCAGCGTAGCTCTTCTGTCGATCGCGTGCTACTTTCAGTCGTTCCTTGACTTGAATGATCTTGTTGGTTGTTTCCTGCACTATCTCAGGTCCAGATAGTTGCTTTTCCCCAATTTCTGCCCAACAGACTAAGGTTCGGCACTTTCGCCCATAAAGTGCTTCGAATGGTGCAGCATTGATACTTGTGTGATAACTGTTATTATAAGAAAATTCTATTAAAGGTAAGTGATCGTCCCAATTACCTCCGAAATCAATTACACAAGCTCTAAGCATGTCTTCTATTGTCTGGATTGTCCTTTCGCTTTGTCCGTCTGTTTGAGGATGATAAGTTGTGCTTAGATTTAGCTTGGTTCCCATTGCTTTTTGGGAACTTAACCAAAAATGAGAGGTAAAACGGCTATTTCTATCAGAAACAATTGATAAAGGAATTCCATGTAATGAAACTATTTCATTTACATACAATTTAGCTAGCTGTTCCATGCAGAAAGTTTCTTTCATTGGTAGGAAATGAGCTGACTTGGTTAGTCTATCTACAATCACCCAGATTGTATCATTACCTTTTCTTGTTTTGGGTAATTTGGTAACAAAATCCATTGTTATCAATTCCCATTTCCAAACTGGCATTTCTAATTATTGCAGTAATCCTGAGGGTTTCTAATGTTCAGCTTGAACTTGCAAACAGGTTAAACATTTAGAAACATAAGCTGCTATATCCTTCTTTATTCCTATCCACCAGAAATTTTTCCTTAAATCTTGGTACATCTTATCACTTCCTGGATGCATCGTATACTTAGACTTATGAGCTTCTTCTAATATACGATGACGTAGGTTTCCTAATTTAGGTATCCATATTCTCTTTTTATGGAATCTCCAAATTCCATCTGTTCCTTGTTCTAATTCCTTAATTATTCCTTTTAATTTTTCAGTATCCTCCTTGATTACTGATTCTTGTGCTTCTCTTATCTGATCATTTAAATCTACTTGCAAATTTAATTTAAGAGAACGTACCCTTTTTAGTTTTTCGTGATACTTTCGGCTTAAAGCATCAGCCACTACATTTTCTTTTCCTTAATGATATTGAATATCACAATCATAATCACTAAGCATTTCCATCCAGCGTCTTTGTCTCATATTCAACTCCTTTTGCCCGAAAACATACCTTAAACTTTTATGATCAGTGAATATGGTAAACTTACTACCATAAAGGTAAAGTCTCCAAACCTTAAGGGCAAAAATTATGGCTCCTAATTCCAGATCATGGGTTGAATAATTCTCTTAATGATTCTTAAGTTCTCTAGATGCGTAAGCTATAACCTTTTGACGTTGCATTAGTACACATCCGTAACCTATCTTAGAAGCGTCACAATAGACTATAAAGTCTTCAGTTCCTTCTGGTAACGCTAGTATGGGTGCATGGGTTAGTCTTTGCTTAAGAATTCTAAAAGCTTCTTCCTGTTTTGCTCCCCATTCAAACTTAATTGATTTACAGGTTAACTTGGTTAAGGGAATGGCTATTCTAGAAAAATCTTGAATAAATCTTCTATAATAACCGGCCAATCCTAAGAAACTTCTAACCTCGGTTGGTGACTCAGGGGTTTTCCATTTGGTAATCGCTTCGATCTTTGTTGGATCCACATGAATTCCTTCATGGTTAATTAAGTGTCCAAGAAACTGTACCTGTTATAACCAAAACTCGGACTTTGAGAACTTAGCATAAAGCTTTTCTTTTCTTAATAGACTTAAAAGTGTGTGCAAATGCTTTGCATGATCCTCTTTACTCTTAGAATAGATGAGAATATCATCAATAAAAACAATTATGAATTTATCCAAATATGGCTTACATATTCGGTTCATCATGTCCATAAATACGGCTGGGGCATTGGTTAAACCAAATGGCATGACAGTAAATGCATAATGGCCATATCTTGTTCTAAATGCGGTTTTAGGAATGTCCTCTTCCTGTACCTTTAGTTGATGATATCCTGATCTTAAATCGATTTTAGAGAAAAATCGAGCTCCTTGAAGTTGATCAAACAGATCATCGATCCTTGGTAATGGGTATCGATTCTTAATTGTGACCTTGTTCAATTCACGGTAGTCAATGCACATACGCATTGATCCGTCCTTCTTTTTGACGAATAAAATCGGTGCTCCCCACGGTGATGAACTTGGCTGTATGAATCCTTTCTCCAACAATTCGTCTAACTGTTTCTTCAGTTCCTGCATTTCGGCAGGTGCCAAACGATAAGGTGCTTTGGCAATTAGTGTCGTTCCTGGTAGCAGATGGATTTTGAATTCGACTTCCCTATCTGGTGGAAGCCTTGGCAATTCTTCTGGAAAGACATCTGAAAACTGAGACACTACTGGAATGTCTTTTAGTTCTTTTCCTTTAGTGTTTTGATTATACAAATCAAATACACTATAGATCCTTTTCTTATATAACTTGCAGTTTTCATCACAGAGATGAGTTTAGTGGATCTAGATGGTTTATCTCCCTTAATTGTGATCTTTTCACCCCTTGGTGAATTTACTTGAATTGACTTTTGATCACATAAAATACTGGCTTTATTGGCTATTAACCAATCCATTCCTAATACACTGTCAAATCCTGCTAGATTCATTGGTTAAAGGTTTGCAATAAACTTTTGGTTTAAAATTTCTATTCTTGCCTCCTGCAAGATTTTAGAAATTCTAACGGTTTCTCCATTTGCTGTCTCTACTAGACATTCTTGTGGAGGTTTAGTTAATGATTAGTGTAGAAGTTTGCAAAACGAAGTATTGATAAAACTTTGGTTTACACCAGAGTCAAATAATACTTTAGCAAAAATATCATTAACTAAAAACATACCGGCTATCATGTCCGGAATCATCTTGGCTTCATCTGCAGTCAGAACAAATGCTCTGGCATTTTTAGTGTTCTTGTTGTTTGTTGGTGGAGCTAATTTTGGGCAGTTTGGCTTGATATGACATTTTTCTCCACAGTTGAAGCACAATCCGTTAGTTGGTTTCCTTCTGCAGGTTTCTTCCCTGTGTCCTGGTACTTTGTAGAAATTGCAGTAAGTGGAGCATCTTCCAGAGTGCTTCTTTTTGCAGGCCTTGCAGTATGGTGCAGAGGTAGAACCTATGTTCCTATTTTTGGAATTTCCAAAACGGAATTCTTGAGTAAGCCTTTGGGTTAGGTTTCTCCTCTGGTCTTCTTCTCTAGTACAGATTAATTCATCTGTCAAAGTATTGGCTAGTTCTACAGCTTCTTCTATAGTTTGGGGTCTAGCTGCCTTGACTACATGCCTAATTTCTCCAATTAATCCGCAGATGTAACGGGAGATTAATACCGGTTCAGGTGATGCAAAAGAATGTGGTAGTATAACCCTTATTATCTACCCCGGTCATCCTAAGGTTCAAAAACTTATTTGCTATCTGTTCTTTTTCATTGGGAGGGCAGAATTTCCTTTCCACCATATTTTTAAATTCCTCCCATTCCATGTTGTAAACCTTATCACTTCCTCTTGATTGGAGGATAGTGTTCCACCACTTTAATGCTGAGTTCTTAAACAGATTAGAAGCAAACATTATTATAACAACCCTAAAGAAAACCGACACCCTCATAAATTTTCCGACACCGTAATATATTTTAAAATATCCCAATATGTCCTAAAATACGCTCCATACGTGAAAACAGGCCCCGAATACCTTAAATATTATTAAAAATAATTAAAAATGAAATTTTGGTGCGCTCGCAGGGTGCGTAGCCCTTTGGCTACACTTACGTGGGCCGTGACAACTTAAAACCTGGCGAAACCCTGGGCCGCCACATGGCCCAACACCCGTCAAGCCTACATAGTGACCCGAACAAGCTACTCCGTTGACCGAAGTTGACGCGGGCCGCGTAGGCCCTTGTCTTCTCTTACACGGGCTGCGTAGAACCCGAAGTGAAGCCCTATATAAAGGAGGCATCGGCCTTCAGTCGAGAATCGCTCAAACTTTCTTTCTTTCTCTCAATTCTAAAGTGTAGGCATTACACACGGGTATAATACCCCCCTAAATAGCGAAGTTCTGCCCCGTTGTAAGTACCATAACCCCTGGATACGTATTAGATACTCTGCCCGATTGATCTAGGGTTCCGTAACGGCTGTCGTGGTTCTGCCCGACGTAGTCATTGGAATGCCGTCTCGGGGAGGGTATTACTAATGTTAATGGGTTATTATTCTAACACACGTGCATTTGTGTAATTTATAGATTATCACCAGGAAACCCTAAAGGATAATCTAAGACAGCAATGTGAGTTTATCCGCTTTTTGTAAACCTTTTATTAACTGTTTTTACAAAACCTCATACAAATAATTATATATTAAGCAGTTATTGAGTATTTGTAAGAATACAACTATCGTGGGTATGTTGGGGTTTTGTATACAAAATTTGTTACTGGAAGGGTAACATTTCCACAAGTCAGGTCTGACAGTACCACGGGTGATAATTGGTATAACTTGGAAACAAATGTAATTGCGAGACCGCCCTCAATACCGTACAATGGTTTTTATTAAAACTTGATTAAACTGGGATTCACTCACCAGTATTTCCCACTGACAAAATGTTTTTAAAATGCGTTTCAGGTAACAAAATGTGAAAGCCAAATAGAAGCCAGCTAGAGAGCATTGAAGGCTTGGAAAAGTGGCAATAAATTTAACTAAAAATAAATAGATGTTTAATTAAATAAAATAGGGTGTATCCCTATGAAAATGTCTGTACTGAAAACTTGGGTTTTATCCCATATGTTTAATATTATGAAAGTGTGGTATTTTACTCTGATAAAAAATTTCCTAACTACGGTCCTGATGTAAAATCCGCTGCCAAATTAGACAAAAATAAGATACCACCAGAACTGGCTGCGGCCGCCCGTTCCCGGGTTTGTACCAGGGGGACGGGGGTTGCGACAGAAGGTGATATCAGAGCTAAGCCACTGATTCAGCCACAGAAGTGTTCTGCTGACACCAAATTTCAAAATGTTAGGAAATAAATTTCGGGAATACATGCATAGCTGTACTTTCTTGTTATGTGTTATCTGACTATTTGTTAGTTTTCAGTATGAGCGACCAAGGACCATCTGACGCGTACCGTCAATTGTCTGGTTCGCCTAGAAGCGAAGGTGCCTCTTCTCAGCCTGTGTCACAGCCCCCGATCCCTAGTTCCCGGGAACAGGCGGCCGCGAGCCAGTTTTGGTGGTATCACATTTATTTATCCAATTTGGCAACGGAAATTTTCATCAGGACCGTAGTTAGGAAATATTTAATCAGAGTAAACCACCATGTTTTATAACATTAAACATATGGGTAAAACCCAAGTTTTCAATACACACATTTCATAGGAATAAATCCTATTTATTTAATAAAAACATCCATTTTATTCTTAGGTAACTTTATTGCCACTTTTCCAAGCCTTCAGTGCTGTCCAGCTGGCTTCTACTTGGCTTTCACATTTTGTTACCTGAAACGCGTTTTAAAAACATTTTGTCAGTGGGAAATACTGGTGAGTGAATCCCATTTTAATCAGGTTTAAATAAAATAATTTCACAGTGAACAGTATTGAGGGCGATCCCGCAATTACATTTGTTTCCAAGTTATATCAATTATCACCCGTTGGTACTGTCGAACCCGACTTGTGGAAATGTTACTCCTTAACCAGGTTGTAACAAATTTTGTATACAAAACCCCAACATACCCACGATAATTGTATTCTTACAAATACTCAATAACTGTTATTCGCATGAAAAAGTATGTGAGGTTTTGTAAAAACAGTTAACAAAAGGTTCACAAAAAGTGGATCAACTCACAAAAATGAGTATAAAAAGAAGGATCACTCACATTGCTGTCTTAGGTTATTCTTTAGGGTTTCCTGGTGAATATCTATAATTTACACAAATGCACGTGTGTTAGTATAATAACCCATTTTAACATTAGTAATACACTCCCCGAGACGGCATTCCAACGACTACGTCGGGCAGAACCACGACAGCCGTTACGGAACCCTAGATCAATCGGGCAGAGTATTTAATACGTCTCCAGGGGTTATAATACTTACATCGTAGCAGAACCTCGCTATTTTAGGGGGTATAATGCCTGGGTATAATAACACCACTACAGAAATTTAGAAAGAAAGAAAGGAAATGAGCGAGACGGACTGAAGGCCGATGGCCTCTATTTATAGGGCTGTAATTGCGTCTTCACGCGGCCCGCGTTAAGTAAGGCTAACCCTTACGCGGCCCGCGTCAACCTCCGGTCAACGTATAGCCGGTCATCTACTAGGTTCGACACGATGTTGACACGTGTCAGCTCAGGGTCGTGCCACAATTCAGGACACTCGCGGCCCGCATGAACTTAGACTAACTCATACGCGGCCCGCATGAACTAAGGATTTCAGCGGAGTCCGGTTACACCCTAATGCGGCCCGCGTTAAGTTGAGGTGAGGCCCTACGCGGCCCGCCTCAGCTTACTTTTTAGGGTTTTTAATTTATTTTATATATTATAATCTATTTTGGCTCGGTTTTCACATACAGGGTGCATATAAAGACATGTTAAGACATTTTAAGATATATTAGGGTGTCAAAATTATTATGAGAGTGTCGGTTTTACCGAGGGTTGTTATATCCTCCCCACCTTGTTTTAGAGCTCGTCCTCGAGATCTACTGGAACAAGTGTGGATATTTCTTTTGCATTTCTGATTCAAGCTCCCATGTGTATTCAGGTCCTCTTTTGGAGTCCCACTTTACTTTGACCAGAACTAATCTCTTATGTTTGAGATTTTTAATTTTCTTGTCTTCAATCTGTAGAGGTCTTTCTACAAATTTGAGTTGTTCATTTACCTCTATATCCTTGAGAGGTATTACGAGTGATTCATCAGCTAAGCACTTTTTGAGATTAGATACATGAAATACATCATGTATTCCTGCCATTTCCTCTGGAAGTTGTAGCTGATATGCTACAGGTCCTATTTGTTTAATAATCTTAAAAGGTCCAATATACCTGGGACTTAGCTTTCCTCTTTTGATGAATCTTACCACTCCTTTCCAAGGAGAGACTTTTAATAACACTTTATCACCTATTTGGAATTCTAATGGTTTGCGTCTGTTATCAGCGTAGCTCTTTTGTCGATCACGTGCTGCTTTTAGTCGTTCCTTGACTTGAATGATTTTGTCAGTAGTTTCTTGTACTATCTCAGGTCCAGATAGTTGTTTTTCCCCAATTTCTGCCCAACAGACTGGGGTTCTGCACTTTCGTCCATAAAGTGCTTCGAATGGTGCAGCATTGATACTTGTGTGATAACTGTTGTTATAAGAAAATTCTATCAAAGGTAAGTGATCATCCCAATTACCTCCGAAATCAATTACACAAGCTCTAAGCATGTCTTCCATTGTCTGGATTGTCCTTTTGCTTTGCCCGTCTGTTTGAGGATGATAAGCTGTGCTTAAGTTCAACTTGGTTCCCATTGCTTTTTGGAAACTTGACCAAAAATGAGAGGTAATGCGGCTATCCCTATCAGAAACAATTGATAAAGGAATGCCATGTAAAGAAACGATTTCATTTACATACAATTTAGCTAATTGTTCCATACTAAAAGTTTCCTTCATTGATAGGAAATGAGCTGATTTGGTTAGCCTATCTACAATCACCCAGATTGTATCATTACCTTTTCTTGTTTTGGGCAATTTGGTAACAAAATCCATTGTTATCAATTCCCATTTCCAAACTGACATTTCTAATTGTTGTAACAAACCTGAGGGTTTCTGATGTTCAGCTTTAACTTGTAAGCAAGTTAGACATTTAGAAACATAGGCTGCTACATCCTTTTTCATTCCTATCCACCAGAAATTTTTCCTTAAATCCTGTTACATTTTATCACTTCCTGGATGCATCGTATATTTAGATTTATGAGCTTCTTCTAATATACGGTGACGTAAATTTCCTAATTTAGGTATCCACATTCTCTTTTTATGGAATTTCCAAATTCCATCTGTTCCTTGTTCTAATTCCTTAATCATTCCTTTTAATTTTTCAGTATCCTCCTTGATTACTGATTCTTGTGCTTTTCTAATCTGATCATTTAAATCTACTTGTAGATTTAATTTAAGAGAACGTACCCTTTTTGGCTTTTCGTGATACTTTCGACTTAAAGCATCAGCCACCACATTGGCTTTTCCTGCATGATTCTGGATATCACAATCATAATCGCTAAGTAACTCCATCCAGCGTCTTTGTCTCATATTTAGTTCTTTTTGCCCAAAAACATACCTTAAGCTCTTATGATCTGTGAATATGGTAAACTTACTACCATAAAGATAATGTCTCCAAATTTTAAGGGCAAAAATTATAGCTCCTAATTCCAAATCATGGGTTGAATAATTTTCTTCATGACTCTTAAGTTGTCTAGAGGCATAAGCTATAACCTTTTGACGTTGCATTAATACACATCCATAACCTAACTTTGAAGCGTCACAAAAGACTACAAAGTCTTTAGTTCCTTCCGGTAACGCTAGTATGGGTGTATGGGTTAATCTTTGCTTAAGAATTCTAAAGGCTTCTTCTTGTTTTGGTCCCCATTCAAACTTAACAGATTTACAGGTTAACTTAGTTAAAGGAATGGCTATTCTAGAAAAATCTCGAATAAATCTTCTATAATAACCAGCCAATCCTAAGAAACTTCTAACCTCGGTTGGTGATTCAGGGGTTTTCCATCTGGTAATTGCCTCGATCTTTGTTGGATCTACATGAATTCCTTCATGATTAACTAAATGTCCGAGGAATTGTACCTGTTCTAACCAAAACTCACATTTTGAAAACTTAGCATAAAGCTTCTCCTTTCTCAATAAACTTAAAAGTAAGTACAAGTGTTTTGCATGCTCCTCTTTACTTTTAGAGTAAATGAGAATATCATCTATGAAAACAATTATGAATTTATCCAAATATGGTTTACATATTCGGTTCATCATGTCCATGAATGCGGCTGGGGCATTGGTTAAACCAAATGGCATGACAGTAAATTCATAATGACCATACCTTGTTCTAAATGCGGTTTTAGGAATTGTCCTCTTCCTGTACCTTTAATTGATGATATCCTGATCTTAAATCAATTTTAGAGAAAAATCGAGCTCCTTGAAGTTGATCAAACAAATCATCGATCCTCGGTAATGGATACCGATTCTTAATCGTGACTTTGTTCAATTCACGGTAGTCAATGCACATACGCATTGATCCGTCCTTCTTTTTAACAAATAAAATCGGCGCTCCCCATGGCGATGAGCTTGGAGCTATATGAATCCTTTCTCCAACAATTCGTCTAGTTGTTTCTTTAGTTCTTGCATTTCCACGGGTGCCAAACGGTAAGGTGCTTTGGCAATCGGTGCTATCCCTGGTAACAGGTGAATTCTGAATTTAACTTCCATGTCTGGCGGTAGTCCTGGCAATTCTTCTGGAAAGACATCTGAAAACTGGGACACTACTGGAATGTCTTTTAATTCTTTTCCTTTAGTGTTAGTGATTATAAAATCAAATAAACTATAGATCCTTTCCTTATATAACTTGCAGTTTTCATCACAGAGATGAATTTAGTGGATCTAGATGGTTTATCTCCTTTAATTGTGATCTTTTCACCTCTTGGTGATTTTACTTGAATTGACTTTTGATCACATAAGATATTGGCTTTATTGGCTATTAACCAATCCATTCCTAGCACGACATCAAATCCTACTAGATTCATTGGGTAAAGGTTTGCAATAAATTTTTGATTAAAAATTTCTATTCTTGCTCCTTGCAAGATTTCAGAAATCTTAACAGTTTCTCCATTTGCTGTCTCTACTAGACATTCTTGTGGTAGTTTAGTTAATGATTGATTTAGGAGTTTGCAGAATGAAGTATTAATAAAACTTTGGTTTGCACCAGAGTCAAATAATACTTTAGCAAAAATATCATTAACTAAAAACGTACCAGCAATAACGTCCGGAATCATTCTAGCTTCGTCTGCAGTTAGAACGAATTCTCTAGCGTTTTTAGTATTCTTGTTGTTTGCAGCTGGAGCCAATTTTGGACAGTTTGTCTTAATATGACCTTTTTCTCCACAGTTGTAGCACATTCCATTACTGGTTTTTCTCCTGCAATTTTCTTCCTTGTGCCCTGGCGCCTTACAGTAATTGCAGTAAGTAGAGCATCTTCCAGAATGCTTCTTCTTGCAGTTTCTGCAGTATGGTGCTGAGGTAGAACCTACATTCCTACGGTTGGAATTCCCAGAACGGAATTCTTGAGTAAGCCTTTGGGTTAGGTTTCTCCTCTGGTCTTCTTCTCTAGTACGGATTAACTCATCTGTCAAGGTATTGGCTAGTTCTACAGCTTCTTCTATAGTTTGGGGTCTAGCTGCCTTGACTACATGTCTAATCTCTCCAATTAATCCCCAGATATAACGGGAGATTAACACTGGTTCAGGTGATGCAAGGGTTGGTACGATCCTAGCATATTCAAAGAATGTGGTAGTGTAACCCTTACTGTCTACCCCGGTCATTCTAAGATTCAGGAACTTATTGGCTATCTGTTCCTTTTCATTGGGAGGGCAGAATTTCCTTTCTACCATATTTTTGAAATCCTCCCATTCCATGCTATAAATTCTATCACTTTCTCTTGACGGGAGGATAGTGTTCCACCATTCTAAGGCTGCATTTTTAAACAGATTTGAAGCAAACATTATCCTATCCTCTTCAGAACATTTGCTTATTTTCAGAACAGCCTCAGTTTTCTCTATCCAGCATAGAGCTGCAATGGGTCCTTCATTGCCTGAGAATTCTGTTGGTTTACAGGACCAGAATTCTTTGTAAGAACAACCATATGGTATGGTTCTTCTCCTTTTGGGAATGGGCGCTTGAAGTACGAGTCCATTGTTCACGCTGTGTTCCGGTTCACTTGGTCGTTTACTGCTATGCTTACTTTTATTATTCGCTTCTTGAACCGTTTGAATAATAAATGGCATTGCAACTATAATTCCTTGTGCCACTATGTGTTGAACGGCACTATTATCCATTTGGTTTCCATTGTTATTGTTGTCCGAATTTTCATTAACCACGTTAATGTTACTCTGGTTATCGTTATTCAGATTATCCTGATTTCCCTCGTCGGCCATCTGAATTTTAAACATTTACCAAATATTAATATCACAAATAATATTTGAATATAGCCAATCACATGACACGCACTTTTAGCCAAAAGCGTCGAGCATTGCGACTTTTACTCTATTTATATAGTATGCATCATTACACACCAGTACTGAAATTTAAATTACAATACCGACTGAAATGTAAAGCTACAATACTAATAGTAGGCATCTGTAGTGTTTTTTTTTTCTAACACATACACACATATATTATTATATTATATTATATTATTATTATTACTACTACCGTTCCTGCCATCACATTCACTGATATGGATTCATCCAAAAATCCATATTACGCTCGTCGTATTTCCAGACGAGGCGTTCTCCCACCTGTCGCATTCTCTCACTGCTTTCTAAAATTACCTCCCCGAAAGTCCTAAGTTCTTGGATATTTTCTGCACTCATTGGGGGTGCAGGTTCTAGGACTGGGTTTGGAATATAGGGTGCGGGTTCCTGATATGGAGGCATAGGGGCCTGGTACGGGTATGGATTCTCTAAAATTTCCCTAACATATGCATCACTAATGTTGTAGGGATCTTGAGGATCTAATCCTGGATAGGCTCCTAAATTGGGTATTGGCACATTTTCCTGTATTGGGTTTTGTTGCACGTAGTCCCTAACATCGTCCCACCAGGGGTCGTAGTTGTTTGGGTCTAGGGGATCTGGTGCAGGTACCCTAGGTATCTCCTTCGGGTTGTAATCAAGCATTTCTATTTGATTTTCTACTTCCATGGGTTGGTCAGGATTTGGTGGTTGGGGTGCTAGCATTTGTTCCAGGTTTGGGTCAGCAGCAGTGGTTGCTAAAATATGGATATTAGCGATACCCCTATTGAGCATATCCTGATTATAAGCATCAGTCTCTCTTTTTGCTGCGGCTAATACTCGCTGTTCCTGCAACTTTTTCATTCGTTTCCTACGCTCGTGCGCTCCCCTACTGAACCATCCCCTCTTTTTCTGAGGAAATGGCTCTTCAGATTGAGCCTTAAACACAAAGATTCCTTCTTCTGTGTCAGCAGAATACCCCGAGAGGGCAGGCTGAGAAGAGGAGGTGCCTTCGCTCCTAGGCAAACCAGACAATTGACGATAGGCGTCAGAGGGTCCTTGGTCGCTCATACTGTAAACTAACAAATAGTCAGATAACACATAGCAAGAAAATACAACTATACACGTATTTCCATAATTTATTTCCTAACACTTTGAATTTTGATGTCAGCAGAACACTTCTGTGGCTGAATCAGTGGCATAGCTCTGATACCACCTCCTGTCACAGCCCCCGATCCCTAGTTCCCGGGAACGGGCGGCCGCGAGCCAGTTTTGGTGGTATCACGTTTATTTATCCAATTTGGCAGCGGAAATTTTCATCAGGACCGTAGTTAGGAAATATTTAATCAGAGTAAACCACCATGTTTTATAACATTAAACATATGGGTAAAACCCAAGTTTTCAATACACACATTTCATAGGAATAAATCCTATTTATTTAATAAAAACATCCATTTTATTCTTAGGTAACTTTATTGCCACTTTTCCAAGCCTTCAGTGCTGTCCAGCTGGCTTCTACTTGGCTTTCACATTTTGTTACCTGAAACGCGTTTTAAAAACATTTTGTCAGTGGGAAATACTGGTGAGTGAATCCCATTTTAATCAGGTTTAAATAAAATAATGTCACAGTGAACAGTATTGAGGGCGATCCCGCAATTACATTTGTTTCCAAGTTATATCACTTATCACCCGTTGGTACTGTCGAACCCGACTTGTGGAAATGTTACTCCTTAACCAGGTTGTAACAAATTTTGTATACAAAACCCCAACATACCAACGATAATTGTATTCTTACAAATACTCAATAACTGTTATTTGCATGGAAAAGTATGTGAGGTTTTGTAAAAACAGTTAACAAAAGGTTCACAAAAAGTGGATCAACTCACAAAAATGAGTATAAAAAGAAGGATCACTCACATTGCTGTCTTAGGTTATTCTTTAGGGTTTCCTGGTGAATATCTATAATTTACACAAATGCACGTGTGTTAGTATAATAACCCATTTTAACATTAGTAATACCCTCCCTGAGACGGCATTCCAATGACTACATCGGGCAGAACCACGACAGCCGTTACGGAACCCTAGATCAATCGGGCAGAGTATTTAATACGTCTCCAGGGGTTATAATACTTACATCGTAGCAGAACCTCGCTATTTTAGGGGGTATAATGCCCGGGTATAATAACGCCACTACAGAAATTTAGAAAGAAAGAAAGGAAATGAGCGAGACGGACTGAAGGCCGATGGCCTCTATTTATAGGGCTGTAATTGCGTCTTCACGCGGCCCGCGTTAAGTAAGGCTAACCCTTACGCGGCCCGCGTCAACCTCCGGTCAACGTATAGCTTGGCCCGGTCATCTACTAGGTTCGACACGATGTTGACACGTGTCAGCTCAGGGTCGTGCCACAATTCAGGACACTCGCGGCCCGCATGAACTTAGACTAACTCATACGCGGCCCGCATGAACTAAGGATTTCAGCGGAGTCCGGTTACACCCTAATGCGGCCCGCGTTAAGTTGAGGTGAGGCCCTACGCGGCCCGCCTCAGCTTACTTTTTAGGGTTTTTAATTTATTTTATATATTATAATCTATTTTGGCTCGGTTTTCACATACGGGGTGCATATAAAGACATGTTGAGACATTTTAAGATATATTAGGGTGTCAAAATTATTATGAGAGTGTCGGTTTTACCAAGGGTTGTTATAGCCTGCCCTCTCGGGGTACTCTGCTGATACGGAAGAAAGAGTATTCGTATTTAAGGCTCAATCTGAAGACCAGAAAAAGAGGGGATGGTTCAGTAGGGGAGCATACGAGCGTAGAAAGCATATGAAAAGGTTACAAGACCAGAGAGCACTAGTCGCAGCTAAAAGAGAAACCGATGCTTATGCCCAGGATATGCTTAATAGGGGTATAGCCAATATCCACATCTTAGCAACCACTGCATCTGACCCAAACCTGGAGCAAATGTTAGCACCACAACCACAACCACCAATTCCTGACCAACCAATGGAGATAGAAAACCCTGAAAACCAAGTAGAAATGCATGATTTTAATCCGGAAGAAATACCTAGGATACCCGCACCAAATCCCCTAGACCCAAATTACGACCCATGGTGGGATGACAATAGGGACTATGTGCAAGGCTACCCTATTCTAGAAGACATGCCAATGCAAAACCTAGGAGCCTACCCAGGGTTAGACCCTCTAGATCCCTATTACGATAATGATGTATTCATTAGGGAGATTCTAGAAAATCCTTACCCATACCAGGCCCCATACCAGGAACCCGTACCCCAGATTCCGAACCTAGTCCTAGAACCTGCACCCCCAATGAGTGCCGAAAACGTACAAGAACTTAGGACATTTGGTGAGGAAATTTTAGAAAGTAGTGAACGGATGAGACAGGTGGGAGTGCTTCTCTTATGGAAATACGATGAACGCAATATGGATTTCTGGATAAATCCATATCCATGAATGGGATGGTGAAAATGGTAGTAATAATATAATAATAATATATATAATATGTGTGTTTGAAAAAAAAAACTACTGATGCCTATTACTAAGTAGTGTAGCTTTAAATTTCAGTCGGTATTGTAATTTTAATTTCGGTACTGGTGTGTAATAGATGCATATTATATGAATAGAGTAAAGTCACAATGATCGACGCTTTTGACAAAAAGTGTGTGACATGTGATTGGCTATATTCAAATATTATTTTGTGATATTAATACGTGGTAAATGTTTAAAATTCAGACGGACAACAAAGTGAACGAGGAAAACCAGAGTGATAACCACCCAAATAACGATAATCTGAATAATGAGAATCCGAACAACAATAACAATGGAAACGAAGTGGATAATAGTGCCATCCAACATATAGTGGCACAAGGAATCATAGATGCGATGCCATTTATTATCCAAAATGTTAAGGAAGCCGAAAATAAAAATAAGCATAGTAGTAAGCAACCAACTAAACCTGAACACAGCGTGAACAATAGACCTGTACTTTAAGTGCCCATTCCTAAAAGAAGAAGAACCATGCCTTATGGTTGTTCTTATAAAGAATTCTGGTCCTGTAAACCAATAGAATTCCCGGGCAATGAAGGACCCATTGCAGCTCTACGTTGGATAGAAAAGACTGAGGTTGTTTTAAAAATAAGCAAGTGTGCGGAAGAAGATAAGATCATGTTTGCTTCTAATCTGTTTAAGAACTCAGCCTTAGAATGGTGGAACACTATCCTCCAGTCAAGAGGAAGTGATAGGGTTTACACCATGGAATGGGAGGAATTTAAAAATATGATAGAAAGGAAATTCTGCCTTCTCAATGAAAAAGAACCGATTGCAAATAAATTTCTAAACCTTAGGATGACCGGGGTAGATAGTGTAACATTCCTATTTTTATATAAGAATTATAAGTTTGGTTAAACTTATTAACCACTAGTAACTAGTAACTAGTTTATTTTTAATATAGCCCAAATAGTTTTTAAATACTATTATATATAGTTGGTTAAAATAATATAATTAATTGGCCTGAATCTAGATAACCTTTCTAATAAAATAAAAAGTATATAAAAAAACTTATATTATTAAACAGGTATATTACGGGTAAGTTAACTGTTAGAAATATGAAGTAACTAGACGGGCCAGGAACTGTATAATAATTAAACTATAAAAATACACTGCATTTGAACCTACTCTATTTTTAATGAAACTTAGACCCAAATTTAGACAAAAATATTCTCGTTCTAATGACATATTTATTATTTTATAAAACGTTATATTTTAGAAATTATACACGCCAAATAAGTTAACTAGGTGAATTAATTATAAGAATAAATTAATAATATATTAATATTTGAGAATTTCGATTTTTGTACGTGTCATAAGAAAGAATAAAATAATATATAATTTCTTATTCTTAATTCTACAAATATGAATGTTGGCCGTGTGGCAACATAATTTAATAATGGGGTACGTGTCCATTGAGGTGTATCCTTCAAAATTTTTGAGACAGTATAAAAAGGGATGCATATCACATCTTTGGTTGTTCAATTTTTTCTAGCTTTCGTCGCCCATATCTCTACCATACTACCTTTTATTTTATTATTTATTTTTCAACTATAATAATAAAATAAAGCCATGCCCCGTTTTAAGTGTTTTAACTCCCGATCACTGCTACCCTTTCCGATTGATCTGAGCCTCATAACTTATGTCAGGGCTCTGCCCGACTAAGTTGTTGGGATTTGGTCTCGGGACTTCGGGACAAGGTTGAATTAGGGGTACTATACTTACCACGAGTGCATTATATATATATTTTTTATATGTATAACTTAGAAGTTATACCCAAAATTTATGCCAGGAGTCTTTCTAGTTGAACCCTAAAGTTACAAAATGAGTCCATTCTCTCTTATCACCGTTTTATTCCCTTTTTGTCCCAAATCATAACAACTCTCATCAAAACTATTTTATTTTATTATTAGTATTATTATTTATATTTTGTCTAAAAAGAAACCCTAATTGAGACACCCAAGTAAATTCTACATAAACCTTAAGATTTTCAGAACAATCAGAATCAGGATCAGGGCCCCTAAAACTCAGAGGGGGTGTTTCCTAATTGATATTATCTAAACAGCTTTCAATAGAATTCGAATTTTATCGTTCCGTCGACTCACCCAAGCTACTGAGACGCGTGGCAACCCTATGCTAAAACCGCCCTCCTCGCGCCACGCGATAGGGCCTCGCGCCACGCGGGCGCGCCCTTTTTTCAGTATATATAGAGGGGTGTGGGACTTGATTTTTGGCACTGGAGCGATGTCAAAACTCGTTATACACTCCGAGATATTCTCTGATTACTACCAAACACACACTAGCTCGAATTCTGCTACAATACCGGGTATTAACTCGATCGCTGCTACGATTCAATGTCCGATCAATTGAAACTATCCGACCGGATGTCTAAGCGCTATCCTTTGTCATTAGTCGTGATTCTGACAGGATGTTTGAGTGCCACCCGAACTTGGGGAATACTCTGTCATTCGTTGTGAATCCGATGGATGTTTAAGTGATTGCACTTTGTCATTTGTTGTGAGGGTTTTGATCTCGTGAGTTATCGTAATTGCTGTATTAAGTTACCTACCTAGTTCGTGTGCACTAGGTTACAAGAATAATTAATAGGCTAAGCTCTGCCTATATAAATCTGCAATATCAAGGCTAATCAATAGGCTAAACTTTGCCTGTATGAATCTGCATGCTTATAATGTGAGTCATTCTCTTTTTATCAACTGTTTTACAAAACTCCAAATTATTTTCAAAGTTATAATTACAGGGATTAAGTCTTTGTAATCACCAAATTATAGCCGGTATGTGGGGTTTTGTATACATTACTTGATAACCGTCACCATTGGACAACGGGTTAGCCAAGGGGTGATATGACCATAGTCACAGACACCAGCGGGAAATGAGGCTACCGATGGCTGGTCGAGTGACAAATACTGTGGGTAGTTGGTTGATATCAGAAACATTGTAATCGCTCTTAATACTGTAAATTATAACAAAGTTGTAATTGCAGTGATTGAGTCATTGCCAATCTTAAAGAAGCAAATGTAAAAACTCTCAATGCTGTGAATTATAACAATATGTCGTTTTGTATAAAACCTGAATGAACTCACTCAGTATTTCCCGCTGACAAAACCTTTTTAAAACGCGTTTTAGGTGATTACAGTAGATTGGAATAAGAGTTGGATACGACACTGAAGGACTTCAAGAAGTGGCTTATTTTATTAATTAAATCAAATTAAAGAATATTGTTTTTATTAAAAGCTACCTTTGTAAAAATGGAATTTATTCCATCTATTTAAATAAAATCCGGTGTTTCTAAACTCTGATATTTTTCCTAACTCACGGTCCTGATGAAATTTCCGCTGCAATATTTTTCAAAATAATCACCGGTACCACTGGGCTGCTCACGGCTCCCGATTCCGTCCAGGGTGGGTCGGGGTCGTGACAGATAGTAAGGATTACACTACCACATTCGTTGAATATGCTAGAATAGTACCAATCCTTGCATCACCCGAACCGGTATTAATCTCCCGTTATATCTGGGGATTAATCGGGGAGATTAGGCATGTAGTCAAGGCAGCTAGACCTCAAACCATAGAAGAAGCTGTAGAACTAGCCAATACATTGACTGATGAACTAGTGCGTACTAGAGAAGAAGACTAGAGGAGAAACCTAACCCACAGGCTTACTCAAGAATTCCGTTCTGGGAATTCCAACCGTAGAAATATAGGTTCTACTTCTGCACCATACTGTAAAGCCTACAGAAAGAAGCATACAGGAAGATGCTCCACTCACTGCAATTTCTGCAAAGCACCAGGACACAAGGAAGAAGACGGTAAGAGGAAATCTAGTAATGGACTGTGCTTCAACTGTGGAGAAAAAGGTCACATCAAGCCAAATTGTCCGAAACTAACTCCAGCTACAAGCAACAAGAAGACTAAAAATGCTAGAGCATTTGTTCTGACTGCCGATGAAGCCAAAATGATTCCGGACGTAATAGCTGGTACGTTTTTAGTTAATGATGTTTTTGCTAAAGTATTATTTGACTCTGGTGCAAACCAAAGTTTTATCAATACTTCGTTTTGCAAACTTCTAAATCAATCATTAACTAAACTCCCACAAGAATGTCAGAAACCGCAAATGGAGAAACCGTTAGGATTTCTGAAGTCTTGTAGGGAGCAAGAATAGAGTTTTTAAATAAAAAATTTATTGCAAACCTTTACCCAATGAATCTGGAGGATTTGTCGTGTTAGGAATGAATTGGTTAATAGCCAATAAAGCCAGTATTTTGTGTGATCAAAAGTCAATCCAAGTAAATTCACCAAGGGTTGAAAAGATCACAATTAAAGGAGATAAACCATTTAGATCCACTAAATTCATCTCTGTGATGAAAACTGCAAGTTGTATAAGAAAAGGATCTATAGTGTATTTGATTTCTATAATCACTAACACTAAAGAAAAAGAACTAAAAGACATTCCAGTAGTGTCTCAGTTTTCAGATGTATTTCCAGAAGAATTACCAGGGCTGCCGCCAGACAGAGAAGTTGAATTCAGAATCCACCTGCTACCAGGAACAGCACCGATTGCCAAAGCACCCTATCGTTTGGCACCTACCGAAATGCAGGTGCTGAAGAAACAGTTAGACGAATTGTTGGAGAAAGGATTCATACAGCCAAGCTCATAGCCATGGGGAGCACCGATACTGTTCGTCAAAAAGAAGGACGGATCAATGCGTATGTGCATTGACTACCATGAATTGAACAAGGTCACGATTAAGAATCGATACCCATTACCAAGGATCGATAATCTGTTCGATCAGCTTCAAGGAGCTCGATTTTTCTCTAAAATCGATTTAAGATCAGGATATCATCAACTAAAGGTACAGGAAGAGGACATTCCTAAAACAGCTTTTAGAACAAGGTATGGCCATTATGAATTTACTGTCATGCCATTTGGTTTAACCAATGCCCCAGCCGCATTTATGGACATGATGAACCGAATATGTAAGCCATATTTGGATAAATTCATAATTGTTTTTATTGATGATATTCTCATTTATTCTAAAAGTAAAGAGGATTATGCAAAACATTTGCACGCACTTTTAAGTTTATTAAGAAAGGAAAAGCTTTATGCTAAGTTTTCAAAGTGCGAGTTTTGGTTAGAACAGGTACAGTTACTCGGACACTTAGTTAATCATGAAGAATTCATGTGGATCCAATAAAGATCGAGGCGATTACCAAATGGAAAACCTCTGAGTCACCAACCGAGGTTAGAAGTTTCTTAGGATTGGCCCGTTATTATAGAAGATTTATTCGAGATTTTTCCAGAATAGCCATTCCCTTAACTAAGTTAACCTGTAAATCTGTTAAGTTTGGATGGGGACCAAAACAAGAAGAAGCCTTTAGAATCCTTAAGCAAAGACTAACCCATGCATCTATATTAGCATTACCAGAAGGAACTGAAGACTTTGTAGTCTATTGTGATGCTTCTAAATTAGGTTATGGATGTGTATTGATGCAACGCCAAAAGATCGTAGCTTACGCATCTAGACAACTTAGGAATCATGAAGAGAATTATTCAACCCATGACTTGGAGTTAGGAGCCATAATTTTTGCTCTTAATATTTGGAGACATTACCTTTATGGTAGTACGTTTACCATATTCACTGATCATAAGAGTTTAAGGTATGTTTTCGGGCAAAAAGAGCTGAATATGAGACAAAGACGCTGGATGGAGATTCTTAGCGATTATGATTGTGATATGCAGTATCATGCAGGAAAAGCCAATGTAGTAGCTGATGCTTTAAGCCTAAAATATCACGAAAAGCCAAAAAGGGTTTGATCTCTTAAATTAAATCTACAAGTAGATTTAAACGATCAGATTAGAAAAGCACAAGAAGCAGTAATCAAGGATGATACTGAAAAATTAAAAGGAATGATTAAAGAATTAAAACAAGGAACAAACGGAATTTGGAGATTCCATAAGAAGAGAATGTGGATACCTAAATTAGGAAACCTACGTCATCGTATATTAGAAGAAGCTCATAAGTCTAAGTATACGATGCATCAAGGAAGTGATAAGATGTACCAGGATTTAAGGAAAAATTTCTGGTGGATAGGAATGAAAAAGGATATAGCGGCTTACGTTTCTAAGTGTTTAACTTGTTCATAAGTCAAAGCTGAACATCAGAAACCCTCAGGATTATTACAACAGTTAGAAATGCTAGTTTGGAAATGGGAATTGATAACAGTGGATTTTGTTACCAAATTACCCAAAACAAGAAAAGGTAATGATACAATCTGGGTGATTGTAGACAGGCTAACCAAGTCAGCTCATTTCTTACCAATGAAGGAAACTTTCAGTATGGAATAGTTAGCTAAATTGTATGTAAATGAAATAGTTTCATTACATGAAATACCTTTATCAATTGTTTCTGATAGGGATAGCCGTTTTACCTCTCATTTTTGGGCAAGTTTCCAAAAAGCAATGGGAAACAAGTTAAATCTAAGCACAACTTATCATCCTCAAACGGACGGACAAAGCGAAAGGACAATCCAAACAATGGAAGACATACTTAGAGATTGTGTAATTGATTTCGGAGGTAATTGGGACGATCACTTACCTTTAATAGAATTTTCTTATAATAACAGTTATCACACAAGTATTAATGCTGCACCATTCGAAGCACTTTATGGACGAAAGTGCAGAACCACAGTCTATTGGGCAGAAATTGGGGAAAAACAACTATCTGGACCTGAAATAGTTCAAGAAACAACCGATAAGATCATTCAAGTCAAGGAATGACTGAAAGCAGCACGTGATCGACAGAAGAGCTATGTTGATAACAGACGTAAGCCGTTAGAATTCTAGGTAGGTGAAAAGGTATTGTTAAAAGTCTCTCCTTGGAAAGGAGTGGTAAGATTCATCAAACGAGGGAAGCTAAGTCCCAGGTATGTTGGACCTTTTGAGATTATTAGAAGAAATGGCAGAAATACATGATGTATTACATGTATCTAATCTCAAGAAATGCCTAGCTGATGAATCACTCGTAGTAGCTCTTAAGGATATAGAGGTAAATGAACAACTTAAATTTGTAGAAAGGCCTCTACAGATTGAAGACAGGAAACTCAAGAATCTTAAGCACAAGAGATTAGTTCTGGTCAAAGTGAAGTGGGACTCCAAAAGAGGACCTGAGTACACATGGGAACTTGAATCAGAAATGCAAAGGAAATATCCACACTTGTTCCAGTAGATCTCGAGTACGAGCTTTAAAACAAGGTGGGAGGATATAACAACCTTAAAGAGAACCGACACCCTCATAAATTTTCCGACACCCAAATACATTTTAAAATATCCCAATATGTCCTAAAATACGCTCCATATGTGAAAACGGGCCCCGAATACCTTAAATATTATTAAAAATAATTAAAAATGAAATTTTGGTGCGCTCGCGGGCCGCGTAGCCCTTTGGCTACACTTACGCGGGCCGCGACAACTTAAAACCTGGCGAAACTATGGGCCGCCACGTGGCCCAACACCCGTCAAGCGTACATAGTGACCCGGACAAGCTACTCCGTTGACCGAAGTTGACGCGGGCCGCGTAGGCCCTTGTCTTCTCTTACGCGGGCCGCGTAGAAACCGAAGTGAAGCCCTATATAAAGGAGGCATCGGCCTTCAGTCGAGAATCGTTCAAACTTTCTTTCTTTCTCTCAATTCAAAAGTGTAGGCATTATACACGGGTATAATACCCCCCTAAATAGCGAAGTTCTGCCCCGTTGTAAGTATCATAACCCCCGGATACGTATTAGATACTCTGCCCGATTGATCTAGGGTTCCGTAACGGCTGTCGTGGTTCTGCCCGACGTAGTCGTTGGAATGCCGTCTGGGGGAGGGTATTAGTAATGTTAAAATGGGTTATTATACTAACACGCGTGCATTTGTGTAATTTATAGATTATCACCAGGAAACCCTAAAGGATAACCCATGACAACAATGTGAGTTTATCTGCTCTTTGTAAACCTTTTATTAACTGTTTTTACAAAACCTCACATGAATAATTATATATTAAGCAGTTATTGAGTATTTGTAAGAATACAATTATCGCGGGTATGTTGGGGTTTTGTATACAAAATTTGTTACTGGAGGGGTAACATTTCCACAAGTCGGGTCTGACAGTACCACGGGTGATAATTGGTATAACTTGGAAACAAATGTAATTGCGAGACCGCCCTCAATACCGTACAATGGTTTTATTAAAACTTGATTAAAATGGGATTCACTCACCAGTATTTCCCACTGACAAAATGTTTTTAAAACGCGTTTCAGGTAACAAACTGTGAAAGCCAAATAGAAGCCAGCTGGACATCACTGAAGGCTTGGAAAAGTGGCAATAAAGTTACCTAAAAATAAATAGATGTTTTATTAAATAAAATATGGTGTATCCCTATGAAAATGTGTGTACTAAAAACTTGGGTTTTATCCCATGTGTTTAATATTATGAAAGTGTGGTATTTTACTCTGATAAAATATTTCCTAACTACGGTCCTGATGTAAAATCCGCTGCCAAATTAGACAAAAACAAGATACCACCAGAACTGGCCGCGGCCGCCCGTTCCCGGGTTTGTACCAGGGGGACGGGGGTTGCGACAATTATCTTGTCTTCTTCAGCACATTTGCTTATTTTTAAAACAGCCTCAGTCTTTTCTATCCAGCGTAGAGCTGCAATGGGTCCTTCATTGCCCGAGAATTCTATTGGTTTGCAGGACCAAAATTCTTTATAGGAACAACCATAAGGCATGGTTCTTCTTCTTTTGGGAATGGGCACTTGAAGTATGGGTCCGTTGTTTACACTATGTTCAGGTTCCGTTGGTCGCTTACTACTATGCTTACTTTTATTTTCTGCTTCCTTAACATTTTGGATAATAAATGGCATCGCATCTATGATTCCTTGTGCCACTAGGTGTTGGAAGGCACTATTATCCACTTGGTTTCCATTGTTATTGTTGTTTGGATTCTCATTATTCAGATTATCGTTATTCGGGTGATTATCACTCTTGTTTTCTTGGTTCACTTCGTTGTCCATCTGAATTTTAAACATTCATCACGAATTAATATCATAAAATAATATTTGATTATAGTCAATCACATGTCATGCACTTTGGTCAAAAGCGTCGAGCATTGTGACTTTAGTCTATTCATATAATATGCATCTATTACACACCAGTACTGAAATTAAAATTACAATACCGACTGAAATTTAAAGTTACCCTACTATTAGTAGGAATCCGTAGTTTTTTTTTCATACACATACACAAATATTTTAATATTATATTATATTATTGTTATTATTATAACTTTCTCCACCATCACTTCTAAGGATATGGATTCATCCAAAAATCCATATTGCGCTCGTCGTACTTCTAGACGAGTCGCTCTCCCACCTGTCTCATTCATTCACTATTTTCTAAAATTTCCTCACCAAATGTCCTAAGTTCTTGTACGTTTTCTGCACTCATTGGGGGTGCAGGTTCTAGGACTGGGTTCGGAATCTGGGGTGTGGTTCCTGGTATGGGGGTGTAGGGGCCTGGTATGGGTAAGGATTTTCTAGAATCTCCCTAATGAATACATCATTATCGTAATAGGGATCTAGAGGATCTAACCCTGGGTAGGCTACTAGGTTTGGCATGGGCAAGTCTTCGTGTATCGGGTAACGTTGCACATAGTCCCTATTGTCGTCCCACCATGGGTCGTAATTTGGGTCTATCGGATTTGGTGCAGGTACCCTAGGTATTTCCTCTGGATTGAAATCATGCATTTTTACTTGATTTTCATGGTTTTCTATCTCCATTGGTTGGTCAGGAATTGGTGGTTGTGGTTGGGGTGCTAACATTTGCTCCAGGTTTAGGTCAGCTGCAGTGGTTGCTAAGATGTGAATATTGGCTATACCCCTATTAAGCATATCCTGGGCATAAGCATCAGTCTCTCTTTTGGCTGCGACTAGTGCTCTCTGGTCTTGTAACATTTTCATATGCTTTCTACGCTCGTGTGCTCCCCTACTGAACCATCCCTTCTTTTTATGAGGAAATGGCTCTTCAGATTGAGCCTTAAATACGAATATTCCTTCTTCCGTATCAGCAGAGTACCATGAGAGGGCAGGTTGAGAAGAGGCACCTTCGCTTCTAGGCGAACCAGACAATTGACGGTACGCGTCAGATGGTCCTTGGTCGCTCATACTGAAAACTAACAAATAGTCAAATAACACATAACAATAAATACAATTATGCACATATTTCCGTAATTTATTTCCTAACACTTTGAATTTTGGTGGCAGCAGAACACTTCTGTGGCTGAATCAGTGGCTTAGCTCTGATACCACCTTCTGTCGCAACCCCCGTCCCCTTATTCAAAGACAGGAACGGGCGGCCGCGGCTAGTTTCGGTGGTATCCTGTATTTGTCTAATTTGGCAGCAGAATTTACATCAGGACCATAGTTAGGAAATATTTTATCAGAGTAAAATACCACACTTTCATAATATTAAACACATGGGATAAACCCAAGTTTTTAGTACACGCTTTTTCATAGGAATGAATCCTATTTTTATTTAATAAAAACATCTATTTCTTTTAGGTAACTTTATTGCCACTTTTCCAAGCCTTCAGTGCTGTCCAGCTGGCTTCTATTTGGCTTTCACATATTGTTACCTGAAATGCGTTTTAAAAATATTTTGTCAGTGGGAAATACTGGTGAGTGAATCCCAGTTCAATCAAGTTTTAATCAAAACCATTGTACAGTATTGAGGGCGCTTCCGCAATTACATTTGTTTCCAAGTCATATCAATTACCACCCACGGTACTGTCGTTTTGACTTATGGTCATGTTACTCCTCGCAAGGCAGTAACAAATTTTGTATACAAAACCCCAAATTTACCGACTGTAATTGTATCCTTACAAATACTCAATAACTGTTTAATATATAATTAATTAAGTGAGGTTTTGTAAAAACAGTTTGCAAAAAGGAGATTACTCACATTGCTGTCTTAGATTATCCTTTAGGGTTTCCTAGTGACAATCTATAAATTACACAAATGCACGTGTGTTAGTATAATAACCCATTTTAACATTAGTAATACCCTTCCCGAGACGGCATTCCAACGACTACGTCGGGCAGAACCACGACAGCCGTTACGGAACCCTAGATCAATCGGGCAGAGTATCTAATACGTCTCCAGGGGTTATGATACTTACATTGGAGTAGAACCTCGCTATTTAGGGGGTATAATACCCAAGTATAGTGAATACTACATAAAATTGAGAGAAAGAAAGAAAGTTTTGAACGAATTCGACTGAAGGCCCAAGCTCCAGCTTTATAGGGGCTGAGTTCAGGTTCTCAGCGGCCCGCGTAAGAGAAGACAAGGGCCTACGCGGCCCGCGTCAACTCTGGTCAACGTCCTAGCTTGTTCGGGTCAGCAACTAGCTTCGCCGTGTGTTGGGCCATGTGGCGGCCCAGGGTTTCGCCAGGTTATTAAGTTGTCGCAGCCCGCGTAAGCTTAAGGGGTGGCTTACGCGGCCCGCCTAAACCCCAAAAATTCAACTTTTAATTATTTTAGGACATATTGGGATATTTTAAATATTTTTAGGGTGTCGGAAAAATTATAAGGGTGTCGGTTTACGTTAGGGTTGTTATATCGTGTGAACACTTAAACTACTCCCCTCGATCGTCGTGACGGAACGCAATCATGCTAACGACGACATCGCGTGAGTACTTAAGCAGTTCCCCTCGATCGTCGTAAAGCGACGCAATGCTAACGCAAAATCAACGCAATTATTGATACTATGACCCATTATATAATAATAATAATAATGATAATGATAATAGTTGAAACTGTCGAAACGTGCACTCGCGGGCACGCGCAACTTAACCTATCGCACTCGAAACACAAACACAAAACGCGGTTACTCACACTATACTATTATTTAGACTATATATATACTTTTCTGGATGTGTAAACGCTCGCTCGCAACTCGACTAAATGCAACGCAAAGCTTAACGAACGAAACGAAAGTTGGGAAACCAACAAATGAAATCGGACCGTCCGAATGGACTTCAGTCCGGATGACCATCCGACCGGATGGCCATTCGATCGGAAGCCATCCGATCCATTCAACCGCCTTAACTTCACTTCGCCTATAAATAGGACCATTGTGTCTCATTTCAACACTTTGGTTCTTTCCTCCGACCAACTCGCTCTCAAGTCACCTTCAGTCACTTTTCATCATGATTCAAGGCTATTTCGTAAGTGTTTCTCTTCAAATCTTGTGCAATCTTCATCACCACACACTTCTTCATCGTTTTCTCTATCAAAATCACTGTTTACCTTCTTAAAATCGTCTGATTTGAACAATCTCGAAGGTGGTTCTCACTCGGTTTCTTATGTAAACTAAAGTGTGACGTCACCTCATCAAGAATCGTTCAGATCTAGAGGATTTCCACGCTATTCAACACGAATCTCAACAAGTTTTCAACATTTTTTCGATTGATTTCGACTGTACTTCAACTTTCTTACAAAAACCCGATGGAATCTGGACTCATTCAGACTCTCTACTCACTCTATAGGTGAGAGCCGGCTCGGGAACGGATTTCCACTGGAAAAGATGACCAATTAACAGGTTAAACACAAAATCCCATCAGGAACAGTGAATCTGATCGAATGGTGTGATTCCCGTCCGACCAAATGAGCTGGACTTGGTGTGCCTCGCCGTCGTTTGACAAGTCATCGCGTTATCTCTGCTAAAACTTTTAAACTTAGAAATTTTACAAAGTTTGCAAAACAACAAATTACCTAATCGAATGATCATCCGATCAGATGACCATTCGACCAGGTGATTTGTCTTTTATACTATTCCATGTTCAAAACAACTTAGCTAAACTTCAAACTACCAAATTCTCACTCGAATAGCCATCCGATTGAATGACTGGATTTATACTACAACGAAAACTTCAACAGTTCTAACACAATTTTCAAACAACAGGTTACTCACTCGAATGGCCATCCGATCGCATGACTATCCGTTCAAGAAATGTGTCCTTTTGAAACTCTCAAAACACTCGCACTCATTCGAATGCTCAACCGCTCGAATGCTCATCCGCTCGGATGACCATCCGTCCGGATGACCATCCGATTGAATCGGTTATCACCCGTTCGACTCGCCATTCGACACTCACCTCATCTAACGCACTGTGTACATGCTGTTCAACGACTTATGCTACTGTTCACAGGCTAACTCAGACGCGCTCTCACCAATCCAAGCAAGTTGTGTTTTCTTGTTAAACACCTACAGTGAGTATACTTGACCCCTTTTAAACGCTTTAAACACACTTTGAGGTGTGACATATGTTCATATCTAAAACGCACTTATCAAAATGCAGTCTTTACTCTAAACTATTATCACATGCGAATTTCTAACGCATATATTTACACGTGATGCTGGATACATATGTGCTAGGACACTTACTCGCGACGTCCCACCTTAGCTAGCATCGAGTGACTTAGCTGGTAGTATTTGTTTTCTAGTGTATATGTTGTGTATCTCGTTTATGTGTGTGGAAATTCGCAGCACTTTTATCTTTTATGCTATTATACCAAACCTGTATACTCGCCAATACTTTTGTATTGACGTTATTTTAACGTATATTGCAGGTTAATCGCTGGCTATCTCGAAATCAAGCTAGGAAGTCTAGAAACTCACAATAAACCTAGGTTGTCGGATTTGTATTGTTTGAGAGAACATGAAAATCTGTATAACTGTTTACTGATATATTATTTATTAGTATGGGACAATGAACGCTTTAAATATTGTCACTAAATAGTTGTTATGGATTCTCTTGAGCAATCTGATTCGCCTAGTGCCGCGCCTCGATGATTCCGCCATCGGTTGGGGTGTGACAGATTGGTATCAGAGCCATAACTATAGGAAATTAGGAAAGACACGACCTAGTCCGGGTTTTGATGTCTTAGAATTGACCTAGTCTATAGTCTAAGTACCTACCTTTGAATAGCTGGTATGTCGCTTCGTGCGAACCCAGTAGAGGTATTGTACGAACCTGCATGTTGTTATATTCTCATTCAAACTCGCGAAAACTACATCTTCATACGAACTTCCGCACATATAGCTTCGTACGAAGGAGCCTTTCCTAAGGCTGAAAACTTACTATTGCCTTTCCTAAGGCAGACACAACACACATGTTTTCGAAAACACTCGCATAACACAACCAAGTTATTTGGTCGAGATTAGGTGTGAAAACCAAGAACTCTCGATAGAATCGCTCACTCTACACGAAAATTTTTAATCTAAGCACGAGAATCTTTGTTAAGTAAGGAGTGAAACCCGCAACTTGATGAAATTCTCCATCTCTATCTCGTGGTTTTACCACACTTACAGGAACGAAGTCGTTAAGTTAGGGGTGAAACCCGCATCTTAATGACTAGTTCCAATCCTTAAAATGGTTTTCAAAAGCTCTCTCCAAAGTCTCGACTGAACTGACAACTCGAGCCGCGTTGTAACTAGAGGGACGAAAGCTGTAGCCGCATCCCGGTGAAAGCATAGTCCATTAGGCCAACGCGTGTGCTTGAACTTATTGAGATAGTTGAATCACTTTGGGTAGTCAATGTCTAGCACCCTAGACACTCCATCTATTTTAAGCCGCAATCGCCGATTTTTACGTGTCAACGAATCTTACGATTTTAAGCTTTATCGATTTTTTCGACTTTACCGCTTTATCGATCTGTCGCTTTTCGCTCCCCGCTTTATACGCACAACTCGCACAGCCATCGCAATCGACAGTGACAATCACGGCCTCACAACAAGGTTCAAACAGCTTAGCATCATTTGCCCAAGCCAAGTCGACACTCCCGAAAAGGCTATCAAGAAGTACATCTGTGCTTTGCCTAAGTGTGTGGGCGATTTTGTCGAAGCTGCGAAACCTGCTACCATCGAAGAAACCTATCGCTTAGCCGCAGAAATCAACGACAAACGAGTCTTGGATGGATTCTTCTCCAAGAATCCTATCAAAAAGGCTAATCAAGTAATCATCATCAACTCCTCTGACGATTCCTCTGACAATTCCTCCGACGATTCTTCCAGCGAATCCTCAGATGAATCCTACGATGACACCGCGCCGCCACAAGATGCTCAGCCCAGCCACAAACGAAAGGGCCCGAGCCTAAACTCTTCAACAACTGAACTGCCGCAACCAGAACCTCTAGAAGCAGTTCTAGTTCGCTCAAAGCGCGCCTATAATGGAACTCTTCCCTTGTGTCTGAAGTGTACTTATAGCCACCCGCCAGAAGCCGACTGTCGCCATTGCGCAAATTACAACTGTCTTGCTTACCATACCCATCACTGCCGCACAGGGCCATGAACTTAAGGCACGCTAGCACTCCCCGAACCGCCAACGCAGCCCACAGCTCCAGCAGCAACCGTAATCCCAGCCGGAGTCTACAACACCAAACACCAACCAGGTGTAGAATAACGTTGTAATGATGCTATACTTGAAGAAAACTCTTGTGTACTTATTTTATTACTCGTTACAACGTTGACTCTCTCTCTCTCTCTCTCTCTCTCTCGTTCTTGCACTTAGTCTAAGTTCGCACAACACAGACTATAATGCTAGCACTATATACTATATCACGACATAATGTCTTCTACCCTCACTATGCGTCCTTGAAATAAGTTACGATAAGAGTGTAAGGAACAACTTAACCACTGGTACACACGGGATTATTTTGGTCAATGCATGGAGATCGTAGTAAATTCCAATGATGCCATAACGTTAAAAGCATGGTTAAGCATGGTGGATACGCCACTGGTACTTCCTATATATAAGCTTCTTAACCATGTCGACAAAGTGTGACATCTGTTCACGGGACGAAGGCGTGTGGTCGAAGCATGGTGGATACGCCGCTGGTACTTCCTATATATAAGTGCTTTGCCATGCTGACCAAGGTCTTGGGAAGAAAATGCCATACGGAGTTGAACATTATTCGACCTCTTATACTATTGATACTATTTTCAACACGCTAAACTACCTCGCATGGCGTAATATCTCATCGCAACTCAAACGCGTCATCGCTAGACTTTTCACAAGTCTACATGCACGCAATCGCTCCTTCGCTGAAATCTATATCGCATCGCAAACGCTATCCTTCTCGATGCTTTAATGCTTAACGATATCGCTCATCGCTAATCGTATATCGTTTATCGCTTTTCACTATTCACTGTTCGCTACTCGCCTATCTCACGTCGCTTATCGCTTTTGAAGTCTATCGTCTATCGCCCCTCGCGTATCGTCTCTCGCTCCTCGCGTATCGCCCATCGCTTATCACTTAACGACTATCGTGTGCCGTTTACCGCTTTTCGCTTGTCGCATAACGCTTTTCGATGTTCGCTTAACGTGTTTCGCTTTTCGCTTATCGCTTATCGCGTATCACTGTTCGCTTATCGCGTATCGTTGTTCGCTTAACGCGAATCGCTGTTCGCTTAACGCGAATCGCTATTCGCTTAACGCGAAGCGCTGTTCACTTAACGCGAATCGCTGTTCGCTCATCGTGTATCGCTGTTCGCGTATCACTGCTCGCTGTTCGCTTACCGTGTATAGCTTATCACTGATCGCTCGTCGCTTATCACTCTCTACCTATCGCCTAACGCTAGTCGCTTGACGATCGTCTCTTAACGCTTATCGCTTGCTGTTTATCGCTGATAGTTATCACTTTTCGCTTTCGCTTACTGCCCTCGCTCTTCGCACATGATGTTCGCACTACTTCAACGCACACTCATATCGCTAAACTGAGTTCGAAAACAACTTCATCACTCAGTTTACTCAATCTCCTTTCCGAACTTGGTCCAACCACAAACCGCTTGGACCGAGAACGCAAAATCTATCCTTATCATATCGACATACATGACATTGCTTCACGGGACAGAGGCAATATGGCTAAAACATGGTGGATACGCCGCTGGTACTTCCTATATATAAGTGTTTTAGCCATATTGACAAACTTCCGTGGAAAGATGCCATGTGGGGTTCGACGTAATTTTTTTTGAACTGTTTAAAAACTTTTTGGTCGAAACAAAATTTTTAGGAATAAATGGAAATTTTCTGAAAATTTTTAATTAAAACCCTTTCTGACAAACAAAATCCTATTGCAGCGTGGTTTAACAATCGACAACAATCGACTCAGGTTAACACCACATCATAAGAAACTTTTCATAAAATCAAGTTTTCCAATAAGACCTTTTGATAACTCAACAAACTTTTTCGACAACGCTGGCGTGAACATCGACTCAAGTTCAATGCCACCCTGTAGGAAAATTTTTCTACAACCAAACTTTTCCTTAAAATTTCATTGCCATCAAACTTTTCGAGAACTCAAAACATTTTTGGATTGCTAACTCGTGAATTACCCTCTTTTAGTCAAACAAATCGCCTTACACGTTGTTTTCTCGTGTTGCCAAGATGCACTCGCTAGTCAATCCTCGATCGATCGCTCGATCACTCACTGCTTTCCCCAACGCCTTCATCGCTCTTCGCTCATCGCCGCTCGTTCGCTCTCATCTTATCTTACTCGCTTTTATCACTACTCTCACTCACATTAATTCTCGCAACCCTCCTTATGGATTAATTTCGGGACGAAATTTCCTAAAGCAGGGGAGACTGTAACAACCCGCACCTTCGTGCTTGTTACTTTTGCTACGCTCGTTACACATAGCACCAGAGATTCGGATCATAATGTATCGCTTATAACGCTATTTCGCATATATCGCATACTTTAAACATGCTATATCACACATCAAAACGCATACACTAGCGCTAACGATGACATCACATGAACACTTCAACTACTCCCCTCGATCGTCGTGAGGCAACGCAATCACGCTAACGACGACATCGCGTGAGTACTTAAGCAGTTCCCCTCGATCGTCGTAAAGTGACGCAACGCTAACGCAAACTCAACGCAATTATTGATTCTATGACCCATTATATAATGATAATAATGATAATGATAATGATAATAGTTGAAACTGTCGAAACGCGCACTCGCGGGCACGCGCAACTAAACCTATCGCACTCGAAACACAAACACAAAATGCGGTTACTCACACTATACTATTATTTATACTATACAGATATATATACTATTCTGTATGTGTAAATGCTAGCTCACAACTCGATTAAACGCAACGCAACGCTTAACGAGCGAAATGAAAGTTGGAAAACCAACAAACGAAATCGGGCCATCCGAATGGACATCCGACTGAATGGACTTCCGTTAGAATGACCATCCGACCGGATGGCCATCCGACCGGATGGCCATCCGATCGGATGACCATTCGATTCATTCTACCGCCTTAACTTCACTTCGCCTATAAATAGGACCATTGTGTCTCATTTCAACACTTTGGTTCTCTCCTCCGACCAACTCGCTCTCAAGTCGCCTTCAGTCACTTTTCATCACGATTCAAGGCTATTTCGTAAGTGTTTCTCTTCAAATCTTGTACAATCTTCATCACCGCACACTTCTTCATCGTTTTCTCCATCAAAATCACTGTTTACCTTCTTGAAATCGTCTGATTTGAACAATCTCGAAGGTGGTTCTCACTCGGTTTCTTGTGTAAACTGAAGTGTGACATCACCTCATCAAAAATCGTTCAGATCTAGAGGATTTCCACGCTACTCAACACGAATCTCAACAAGTTTTCAACATTTTTTGACTGATTTCGACTTTACTTCAACTTTCATACAAAAACCCGATGGAATCTGGACTCATTCAGACTCTCTACTCACTCTATAGTTGAGAGCCGGCTCGAGAACGGATTTCGACCAGAAAAGATGACCAATTAATGGGTTAAACACACAATCCCATCAGGAACAGTGAATCTGATCGAATGGGGTGATTCCTGTCCAACCAAATGAGCTGGACTTGGTGTGTGTCGCCGTCGTTTGACACGTCATCGCGTCGTCTCTGCTAAAACTTTTAAACTTAGAAATTTTACAAAGTTTGCAAAACAACAGATTACCTAATCGAATGATCATCCGATCGGATGACTATCCGATCGAATGACCATTCAACCAGGTGATTTGTCTTTTATACTATTCCATGTTCAAAACAACTTAGCTAAACTTCAAACTACCAAATTCTCACTCGAATAGCCATCCGATTGAATGGCCAGCCGTTCGGATGACCATCCGATTGATTGACTGGATTTATACTACAACGAAAACTTCAAAAGTTCTAACACAATTTTCAAACAACAGGACACTCACTCGAATGACCATCTGATTGGATGACCATCCGATCGAATGACTATCCGTTCAAGAAATCTGTCCTTTTGAAACTCTCAAAACACTCGCACTCATTCGAATGGTCAACCGTTCGAATGGTCATTCGCTCAGATGACCATTCGTCCGGATGACCATCCGATCGAATGGCGTTCGACTCGCCATTCGAAACTCACCTCATCTAACGCACTGTGTACACGCTATTCAACGACTTATGCTATTGTTCGCAGGCTAACTCAGACGCTCTCACCAATCCAAGCAAGTTGTGTTTACTTGTTAAACACCTACAGTGAGTATACCTGACCCCTTTTAAACGCTTTAAAGACACTTTGGGGTGTAACATACGTTCATATCTAAAACACACTTATCAAAACGCAGTCTATACTCTAAACTATTATCACATGCGAATTACTAACGTACATATTTACACGTGATGCTGGATACATGTGTGCTAGGACTCTTACTCGTGACGTCCCACCTTAGCTAGCATCGAGTGACTTAGCTGGTAGTATCTGTTTTGTAGTGTATATGTTGTGTATCTCATTTATGTATGTGGAAATTCACAGCGTTTTTATCTTCTATGCTATCATATCAAACATGTATACTCGCCAATACTTTTGTATTGACGTTATTTTAATGTATGTTGCAGGTTAATCGCAGGCTATCTCAAAATCCAGCTAGGTAGTCTAGAAACTCACAGTAAACCTAGGTTGTTGGATTTGTATTGTTTGAGAGAACATGAAAATTTGTATGACTGTTTACTGATATGTTGTTTATTAGTATGGGATAATGAACGCTTTAAATATTGTCACTAAATAGTTGTTATGGATTCTCTTGAGCAATCTGATTTGCCTAGTGTCACGCCCTGATGATCCCGCCATCGGTTGGGGTGTGACACCAACAACCCAAACACATCATCTTTAATTTTTGCACATATTTTTTTGGTTACTTCCTTTGCAAAACATTCAATAATCTCCTTCTATATCATTGGCGATGTCAATTTATTGTTCTTTTTTGCGTTCCCCAATGTGTACTTACCAATTTCCGAATGATTGGTACTGATCAGCTTTAAAACCGAAAGAAAAATTCCTTGAGAAATAGATTCTTCCGATTCATCATGGCCACGAAATGATAAAGAGTTTTCTAAACAGAATCAAGCACTCATAACAGAACCATACAATCGATAATAATTTGCAATCTTTACTTCTTTAGTCGATTTGTTTAAATTCTCATCTATGTGGTCGTCTTGTTTCATGAGATTGTGACATTTTTGCGCCACCTTTAAATGATGACTATCAACTTTGCCAACATGTTCTGTTAAGGAACCCTTCTTACACCAATCACAACAGCTTTTAGAATTAGATGACCATGTATCTCTTCCTCCTTGATTACCAACATCTTCTTTAAACAAGTAACAATATAAACAGAAGGCTTTATCTACTTTAGTACTATACTCTAACCACTTATGATCATTAAACCAAGTAACAACAAAATGCTTTTTTCCATAATAGTCTTTGAAAGGAAATTCATGACAACGCGGTTGAAAAGCCCATTTAACAAGATATGCCCTTTTTATGTCATCTATTTGATTAGGGTGATAACTAGCAATAGGTGGCCTATCATAGGGATCCAAAGGAAGATCATTCAAATCGGTAATACATCATGTTGTAGGAATTGAAGTTGTAGGACTACTTGAACCAATATTAACATTTTCTTGCCTAACAACATTCGGACTTGCATCAATGTCATCATTTGCTTAAATATTATCATTAGCAACATTCGGACCTGTATCATTCAGGATTGTATAATTAACAACCTGGTTTTCATCAATTTCCTCAAATTTTCTTTCGAAAAAGTTCCCAATTAGTGATTGTTTTTTAGTTTGTGGTTTCATCTTCATCACAAATCAAAGAATTCAACTAATCAACTCCCTAGTTTAACAATGAGAAGAGAAAAGTATAAGTTTTCGAACATAAACAATATTACATTTTCAACAAACATTTAAAGAATTAAAGTTACAAATCTTAAATCCTAACATATTCACAAATCACAATTTCACATAAACTTACAAGTAACAAACAATAACTTAAAAACTAAAAACTAAAATAAAGTATCAAATTATCAATATTCAATAATTTCAAGGAATCAAGGGCCAAGAAACCGAAAACTCACAACGAAACGCAGGGATGAATCTGATCAACGAAACGCAAGTTCGAGTTCAAGGCTTCAGGGACGAATCGGGATGATGTTTCTGACATGTTCAGTGTTCAGACTTGAGATCGCAGGGAAGAGGACGCTCAATTGCCGAAATTTGGTTTCTCTGTTTTTTTTTTCAATTGCCACCCACACCATCACATGATAACGGGGCTTGTTTCAATTATAAAATTGATTTGGGTTTGGGCTGATGATGGGCTGGATCTGGGAGGTTTGTCATGATATATCGACAATTGGGACACTCTGTAAGTCCCGAAAATCAGGATCAAACAACGATATCAAACAATCACCAAGGATGCGCGGAATATAAGATTGATGATATTCAAGAAATCAAGAACAAGAAAGATGAAGATTTGATGAATTGAATGCTTAAATTTGCATACAAGATGAGATTTGTCTAATACAAGTTTCTAAAACAAATCAACCAACCATTTGATCCTATTCATAGTAAAGGGTTTTCCCAAAAAAAACCCAAGGCCCATTATCCCTAAAGCCCACTCTAATACCCACACTTTCTAGAAGTCTTGTCCATAAATACTAATCCATAAATGTCAAACCCCGATTTCCACGTGTTTCACCGGTGGGCCCGGTGGGGGATTACCGTGACGTAGTTGGCAACAATATAGTCAAACCACAATATTTAAATGCAGAGCGGAAGCATAAAAATAGATTATATTTCAACCATTGTTTGTAATAACTAAGTATTACGAATAGTCGAAACAAATCCACAGGGGATCAAAATAAAATATAAATATTGTTCAACAGATATGGCACCCCAAGCTTGCGAGACTCTATCGATGCTTAAGGAGTGGCCAACCTATTTCGTACAGAACCTGCATTTAATCTTTTGGGGAAAATACGTCAGTTTACACTGGTAAATACATTCAACCGACACTTTGTAAAATGTTTAATAAAAATTGATTTGAATGCACAAGGCACAAACTCTTTATAACTTGGGATAATTTATCAATCAAATCTTGTAAAAGAATTACATGTTCACTATGCGTTTGGTTGCCCGGGTCGTGCCGGGTTTAAGATTAATAGACACGCCACAAAGCATAAAGCCGTGGCGGGAAAACCAACGGTTATACCTTTATAATTATAGACACCTTTTCGGGTGTACGCCAACACCCGCGTGTCGAGGTCGTGGCCATTTCGTAAAATGATGCCAAGGATATCCGGGACATGGTCATTAAGCTCCCAAAGGCGTAAAGCCAACAAAACCAATTTTTAAACGGGTCACATTGATAATACCCAACTACAAATGAGTTGGGGTCAATTGCCCGACCAAGCGGTATTTTAAATACCGTAACCCAAGCCCGTATAACGGAAAATAAGTTAAAAGTATTTACCTGAGCAAGTAATATCCTTAATAAACAATGCAAGTTTCTTTTACTGGTCTCCTATTCTGGAATGAAGGTTTAAACAACCTATTAGAATCCTAACGGGTCTTTAATTCAGCCTTAGCTTAGACCGGTCAGTTTCAAAGGATAATTACGGTTTAATCGCGTGAAAGGCGAAAACCAGGAATGGAATGTGGTTTGGACCCAACAAGTTTGAATACCTGTTTTATATGGGTATAATAACCACACTCTGGATTTTGAAGTGAAAACGATAAGGTTTGACCCGTTTCGGCTAGTTTATGTAAACTAGTTACATAAACCGGACCGTGCGCGCAAAAGGCATAACAGGTAACCGTAAGAGTCCTACACAGGTTTTCTAAGTTAGTATGCTTTAAAGAGGTTGTGGTATCAGTAGGATACCTTCCATTATGCCCGTAACGAGTTAAATCCCAATATACGCCCCGTAGGGGTATTTTGGTCATTTTAAAGATTATAAAAGAGGTTTCCGAGTTCTACAGGAAATCTGAGTTCTCCAAACATTTTATAAATTCCAAAAGACTCCATTCATTATTTAAAATCAGTAACAACTGGAATCGGGTCAAAATACCATGTAGAAATCAAGTTATGTCCAAAAAGGGTATATTCGGTATTTACCGAACCGATGCCATAACCGCAGGTTATGAGCAGGTTAAAAATAATTAAAAATATTTAAAAATCTTAAAATATTATTTTACATCAGTGTGTAAAAGGTTTGGTGTCGAAATTTGGGTTTAGATAAGCTTTATGCTAAATGCGCCGTTTAATTACTAAAGTTTCCGTAATTGCGCTATTTAGCATAACTCATATTCTAGACCTCGGATAGACGCGAAACTTTAGGGACATGCTTAGAAATCAGTAACTAAGGTTATGGTCCTTTCACATGTCCAAAATTCTCGTTTTAAAGTAAAAAGGGCGTTACGGTCAACTTTTAAGCATTTAACGGAATGTGCTAAAGACTCAGACAAACAACGAACCTGCTTATACCATCATGTAACCGGGTCCTTAGAGAGTCCTAAGGCATATCTAATACGTACCATAACGGGTCAGAACTGAAGTCAAAGCAAAAGTCAAAGTTTTGCGACTTTGGGTTCCGAACCGGGTCTAAACAGTACATGGTCGGATCAAACAAGCTTAGACTAGTTAATATACTTATTATCATGTTATATGAGTGTTAAAACAGGTTACACGCCATCTACATTACTGATTATGCATAAAATCGCAAAATAGCATTCTGTTGACTTTTTCTAAGCAAGTTTGACTCGACATTCGGACTAGTTAGAGTGGGAATCAGAGGGTGCCCTTTTAGGGGTTTAATGCCCACATAATTACCAACATATAACTACCTTTGATTCGACAAACCACTGGACCACTTGTGATTTATCGTTAAGTCAACCGTTAATTACGACGGATTGACTTTTAAGCTAAAACTAAGCAAAACTTAACCAAGAAAGATCAAGCACACTTACTGAAGTATTAGTGAATGACCAGGGATGCTTAGAGAGGGCTCTTGTGATCCAGAAAGCTCCAGGAGTGAAGAAATGAGGTGTGGACAATTGTTACAACATGAATGGCCTTTTATAGCACTCTTGGATGAATTAGATCATGACAACTAGGTCTATGATTGTGTCCAGATCATTTACAAGTGTTTATTAGTGCCTACTAACTGTTAGGGGTCACCCATGCTGCTGAAAATATCTTGGTAAGTCGGTTTAACGTTTGTAACAGCCAACCGCCAAGCTGCTGTCGTTGGGCACCCCTTCCGGACCGTAAGGCAGGACCCTTGCGGTCCGTAAGCCTTTGACAGAAAAATGTTTTACCCTTTCGCACCTTACGGACCGTAAGGCAGGACCCTTGCGGTCCGTAAGCCCTTGTCAGAGGCAAAAAAATAACCTTTCATGATTTTAATGGACAACTTGCAACGCATGATTTCTGGTTTAATTTTCAGCACAATGCCTTTAACCCATGCTTGTACCAGTTATGTCTACTCCATCATGTATCATTTGTTTGAATAATGGTAAAGATTCATGAATGAAGTTTTAATGTACATTATTTCCATAGGATCCATACTTACAAATTTGGCATCCATCATTTTTAGTAATCACCGGATTAAGGTATATTAGATGTTTATTAATCATGTTAGGGTCTTGGGATTTATAATGAAGTCGTTTAGAGGTTTAAATTAACATGTCGACATGTTCAAAAATCCTACCGTACATCTTTAATCAAATCCGGGTTTACCATACTTTTGTCGTAAGTGACACGTGTCGTTTATTTATTGGACACAAATTTTCAAGGTGTTACATCCTCACCCTCTTAAAAGAAATCTCGACCTCGAGATTCATTGAAATAAATAAGGGTACTTTTCTTTCATCGTGGACTCTACCTCCCACGTGTACTCGGGACCTCTACGGGCATCCCATTTTACCTCCACTATAGGTATATACTTCCTGCGAAGTTTCTTAACCTGTCGATCCTCGATCGACACGGGTTTTTCAATGAACTTTAAGCTCTCGTCGATGTGTACATCTGTATGCGGTATAACCAGTGATTCATCGGCGAAACACTTCTTCAAGTTACAGATGTGAAACACATTGTGGATACCACTGAGCTCCTCCGGTAAGTTTAATTTGTAGGCAACCGATCCGACACGTTCGATTACCTCGAAAGGTCCAATATATCTCGGGCTTAACTTGCCTTTCTTACCGAATCGCATCACCCCCTTCCAGGGTGATACCTTAAGCAAAACCTTGTCGCCTACTTCGTAATTGAAAGGCTTACGCTTCAGATCTGCGTAGCTTTTCTGCCTGTCTCGGGCAGCTTTCAATCGATCGCGAATTTGGAAAATCTTGTCCGTTGTTTCAAATATTATATCAGGTCCTGTCATTTGGACATCCCCAACTTCTGCCCAACAAACGGGCGTTCTACACTTTCTACCATATAGAGCTTCAAAAGGTGCAGCCTTAATGCTCGTATGGTAACTGTTGTTATAGGAGAATTCGACTAATGGTAGGTGGTTATCCCAACTGCCACCTAAGTCGATCGCACATGCACGAAGCATGTCTTCTAACGTTTGGATCGTACGCTCACTCTGTCCATCTGTCTGAGGGTGGTAAGCCGTACTAAAGTTCAAACGTGTGCCCAAGGATTGTTGGAAGCTTTTCCAAAAGTGTGACGTGTATCTGGTATCTCTATCGGAGATGATAGACACAGGCACGCCATGAAGGGCTACAATTTTGTCTATAAACAACTGGGCTAATATATCGGAGCTATGCGTCTCCTTTATGGGTAGGAAATGTGCTGACTTAGTCAGTCTATCAACTATTACCCATATTGTATCGTTTCCCTTCTTTGTCTTTGGCAACTTGGTGATGAAATCCATCGTCACCATCTCCCATTTCCACTCGGGAAGTTCAGGCTGTTGTAGCAAGCCTGACGGCTTTTGATGCTCAGCTTTCACTTGCGCACAAGTCAAGCACTTTGCTACGTAGGTGGCTATAGACTTTTTCAAGCCTATCCACCAAAAGTTCGCCTTTAAATCCTGATACATTTTATCAGCACCAGGATGAACGGAATATCGGGAAATGTGGGCTTCCTGAAGGATAACGTTACGAAGACCTCCATAAACAGGAACCCATATCCTTCCATTCAATCTCAGAATTCCGTCTTTGCCATAAGATAACTGCTCTTCAGTTACTCCTAGCTTTTCGTTTGGATAGTTAGCTTCTAACACAGCCTCTTTCTGTGCAGCTAACAATCTCTCATTCAGACTGTTCTTGATTTCAATGCTCTTGGCATTGATCCTTATTGGTTTCACTCTTTCTTTCCTACTCAAGGCATCTGCGACTACATTGGCCTTGCCTGGATGGTATCTTATTTCACAATCATAGTCGTTCAGAGTTTCCATCCAACGTCGCTGCCTCATATTCAGATCTTTCTGATTGAACAGATGCTGAAGGCTTTTGTGATCAGAATAGATCACAAATTTAATGTCATAAAGGTAATGCCTCCAAAGCTTTAGTGCAAATACAACGGCACCCAACTCCAAGTCATGGGTGGTGTAGTTCTTTTCATGCCATTTCAATTGTCGCGAAGCATAGGCAATCACCTTGCCCCTCTGCATAAGCACACAACCCATACCGGTGTGTGATGCATCGCAATATACGACAAATTCTTCCATTCCTTCCGGCAATGTCAACACTGGAGCATTGCTCAGCTTTTGTTTGAGGATATCAAAAGCTTCTTGCTGCTTAGGGCCCCAATTGAACTTTATACTCTTTCTAGTTAGAGAAGTTAGGGGTGCAGCAATTCTTGAGAAATTTTCGATGAAGTGTCTGTAGTATCCTGCTAGACCTAGGAAACTGCGAATCTCCGTAGGCGTCTTTGGCTCCTGCCAATTCATGACGGCTTCAACCTTGGCGGGATCCACTTGGATGCCACGCTCACTCAACACATGTCCAAGGAACTGGACTTCTCGTAGCCAAAATTCACATTTAGAGAATTTGGCGTAAAGCTTTTCTTGATGAAGCAATTTGAGAATACATCGAAGATGCTTTTCGTGGTCATCTTGACTTTTTGAGTAGATGAGGATGTCATCGATGAAAACAATGACAAATTTATCCAGATAAGGCTTACAAACGCGATTCATGAGATCCATGAATGCGGCAGGTGCATTAGTGAGCCCAAAAGGCATCACTAGGAACTCGAAATGACCATAACGAGTCTTAAATGCAGTTTTGTGCACATCTTCATCCTTCAATTGATGGTACCCTGACCTCAGGTCAATCTTGGAAAAGTAGCTCACTCCTTGCAACTGATCAAACAGATCGTCGATCCTAGGCAAAGGATACCTATTCTTGATTGTAACTTTATTTAGCTCACGGTAATCGATGCATAGACGCATCGAACCATCTTTCTTCTTGATGAACAGGATTGGTGCTCCCCAAGGAGATGAACTTGGTCTAACAAAACCCTTGGCTAGCAGATCATCTAGCTGCGTCCTCAATTCTTTCATTTCTGTGGGTGCCAATCTATAAGGTGCTCTCGCAATAGGCGTGACTCCTGGAATGATGTCGATACTGAAGTCTACTTGCCTGTCTGGTGGCAAACCAGGCAGTTCTTCCGGGAATACTTCGGGATAGTCAGAGATGACTGGAATGTCTTCAATTCTGGGTTTCTCCTCACCGATAGTCACATGTGCCATATAAATGACACATCCTTTCTTCAAACATCTGGATGCCTTTAGCATAGATACATGTGCAGGCAATCCATGTCGAGTATCTCCTTGGATGGTAAGTGGTTCTCCAGACGGAGTCTTGATTACCACTTGCTTCTGGTTGCACACGATTTGGGCTTGGTTATGCGATAACCAATCCATACCCAATACTACGTCGAAACCAGCTAATTTAAAGGGCAACAGGGATAAAGGAAATGAGTGATTCCTAATGGATATAACACATCCATCTAAAACAGTTGAGACTGTTCCCATAGTCCCATCAGCTAGTTCTACTTCATATTTCACATTCAAGGCTTTAACAGGTAATTTGAACAATTCACAGAACTTATCATCCACAAAGGATTTATCTGCTCCAGAATCAAACAATACTCTTGCGAATACATCGTTGATAAGAAACGTACCGGTTATGACGTTGTCGTTCTGGATAGCCTCTTTAACATCCATCTGAAAGACCCTCGCATTGGTCTTTTTACCTTCTTCAGCCTTCTTCACTATCTTTGCGCAGTTAGTCTTGATGTGCCCTTTCTCGTTGCAACTATAGCAAGTTGCATCCTTGAGTTTCTTGCACTCAAGAGTCCTATGCTCAGAGGACTTGCATATCCCACACGCCTTCGGTTGGGATTTCTTTTCAAACCTGCACCTTCCAAAATGGTGCTTCTGACAGATCTTGCACATGGGCTTATCGCCCGACTGTCAATCATTCTTTTTGTTCTCTGACCCCCTCTTGTGGTCACGATTTCCCCAGTGCTTCTTGTTGGATCTTCGTGAATCATCGTCTTCACGCTTCCTCTTCTCACTGTCGGCATTTCTCATAGATCTCTGTCTCACTGCATCTAGTGTGAGAGACAGAGATATATCTGCCACGGATCTGAAGGTAGCAAGCCTAGAAGCCTTCACGCTAGCTTTTATTTCTGGGGCCAAACCCCCAATGAAGCGCGCGATCCGTTTGGGTTCCGGTGTTACAAGATACGGAACCAATCTCGACAAAGTGTTGAAAGTCGTGAGATATGCCTGGCAATCCAGGTTCTTCATGACCAACGATAAGAAGTCAGACTCTATCTTCTCAACCTCGTGCTGAGGGCAGTAGTTTCTTTGATGAGAGCAATAAATTCCTCCCATGTCATGCTATACCAAACAGCCTTCCCAGAGGCTTGAACCAGAGATCTCCACCACGCTAGGGCTTCACCCTTGAACGACTGGGATACAAACTTCACCACGTCTCTCTCAGCACAACCACTGATGTCCACAACAGTGTCCATTTCGTCTAACCAGGTCATACAATCCACCGCGCCCTTCTTCCCAGTAAAATCTCTGGGCTTGTAGGAGACAAAGTACTTATACGTGCAACCTTTGGCGCGAGGTGCGTCATCGACCACTTTCTTCTTAGGGTGGACGCTATTCTCATTGGATGAGTGCCTATCGTCATCCTTCTTAGGCTTAGACGGAGTCGAGGGTGGTTTGCTGTGAGATTTAGAGTGGGTTTTTGGCTTTGAGTGTGGAGTAGATAAAGTTCTGCTTCGAGACTCGGTGTATTCTTCGTACTGACGGTCTAAGGCCGTCTTCACAGCATTGTCTACTAAAGCTTTCAATTCAGCGCCCGTTATATGAATCTGGGCGTTATCATTGTCATCCTCCTTTGATTGACTATTAACTCCACTTGGGTCAGCCATTGCAACTTGAGTCTGCTACAGAAGATAATGACAATGTTTTATTTAGGAGTTTATTATGGAATTGTCTCTTATGGCAATTCATTAACCATGGTAAACATAGACCATATTTGGTTAATTTGTTACTCACTTTTATTTAGGATTTGAATATAACTTATCCTATTTACAATATATTGGTAGTGGCACATAAGCCTAGTCACAAAGACGTTTTTATAATATAAGCCGGGATTACAGAGAATCAAGGCATGAAGGTTTGAACTATAGTTCTTTTACCTTTTCTGACAGGGAGTCATAGACTACGGCTGCCTTTTGTCTTATATGACAATAAGTATGGCCCGTAGGCACTACATCACTAATGGATGTTTTAACCCAATGATTTATATCTCATTAATTCAGGTTTTGGAATCCTTTACAAGATTCTTATAAGAATGACGCGTGTGATTATAACGAATCACATCTGCCAAGAACGTTAACATGTTTACAGGGGCTAACAGGAATCTGAATCTTTTAATCAGACCTTACCATCTTGGCCGGGTCTTAAAATGACACCAGGCTAGGTTTCACCATTAAGATTCTTTATTTAGTAGGCAGACTAATTCAAAAGGAATGATTTTTGATTTATTCATTTCATATAATAATGTATAAAATGACAAAAATGAAATTTATAACTTAACATTCCATTAATCGTAATAATGATTACACACTGCCCTAATACGGGACTTTTTAAATAGACAAAATACCCACGCAGAGGTTTACCGAAAACAAGTCCACGCAGGGATCAATTACAAGGATAGATGTCCGCACAGGGACAAAAAGATAAGCCCACGCAGGGACTGAAAAGGCAATTGTCCACGCAGGGACTAAACATAATAAATGTCCACATAGGGACTAAAACAAACAGATGTCCACACAGGGACTTGATTTAAAATAGAAATTACATTAGAACATATAAAGACTAAGGAATCCACGATTGTTCTTGCGTTCTTGCTCAAAGTCTCGTTCCACTCGGTTTAGACGGTGGAGGATTTCTTCTTGCTCCGGTGGAGAAAAATGTGGCTGCTGCGACGGCTGCTGAACCGAAGGTCTAGGAGGTGTTGGATACCCATGAGCTGCGTATCCTAACCCCCAAGGATCCCCATAAGGTCTGTCGGGATGGAGGGCGTTGTAATTTGCCGCTACCACGTATGGGTCGGCATCATAATTATAGTTGTAGTGCGTGTGAGTCGGCTGCTCAAACGGGTTGTACACGGTGGAACCGGCGTATGCTGGTATCGGATTGTCATAGCCGAATGGTGGCGGAGGTGGTGCAACTGGTGCAGAATTCACCTCTGCAGGGTGACCCGAAGGTTCACCCATTTGGGGTTCTTCAGGCACTGGCGGAAAGTGACTTGCACTCGAGTGGCGAGGGGTGCTAAAGTGGAATTCCCCTCCTCGGGTGGACATCCGCGCGCCTGATCTTCTTCGCCTTGGTGGATCTAGAGGTGCTTGCTGAACTGGTGGCGGTGGAGGCGGTGGCGTAACTGCCACGAAACGCGAATCCTCGGAAGGATCCTGTTGCTGTTGCTGCTGGTGAGGTGAAGAATGGTGAGAGGGTGTAAAGTACCACTCGCACTGGTTAAACCTCGCCTGAAAACTGTCGGGACCTTGATAGGGCGTTCCATGGAAGGATGACCCATCAGAGATCTCGATAGGGTGATTGGGAGTACCCCTTGCAGGCTCGACGGGATCTGTATCCTCGTCCATATCCATCGCGTTGTCTTCGGAAAAGTGATCCTCTGGTCCTAAAGGGTTATAACCTATTGGTTCTTGGACATAATCAGCCGGGTTAAATCGGCCTTGAAAGAAAGGAGTAGGATCGCCATAGGAACGGTGCGAAGCAGATCGCTGGAGAGCTATAAACGATGGTTGAGGGTTACTAGGCTCGTTCTCTGAATTTGGTCCAAAAGAGTGATGGTATGAAGGTGTGGAACTGTGTGAGGTAGACCGTCTTGCTGGCTCAAAGAGGTTTCTTCTACGTCTCTGAGGTTCTTCACTCCTCGTGCTGGAAGGAGCTCGCATGTTCGAAGGTCCGGCCTCGTGATCATTATGAGTAGTGATCGGCCCTTTGCCTCTTCCTCCTCTTCTAATTACTGGTGGCATAATTCCTGCTTAACAGATCTTTAAATCACAATAAACAATAAAAGACAAACTAGAATAACAATTCGAATTTGTCCTATGTTCTTGTCTAGACTCAAGTATGTGCAATTGTGTCATTGAGATTAAACACATAAGGATAGTGTTTAATTCACTCAACGTTGGCTCTGATACCAACCTGTCACACCCCGATTTCCACGTGTTTCACCGGTGGGCCCGGTGGGGGATTACCGTGACGTAGTTGGCAACAATATAGTCAAACCACAATATTTAAATGCACAGCGGAAGCATAAAGATAGATTATATTTCAGCCATTGTTTGTAATAACTAAGTATTACGAATAGTCGAAACAAATCCACAGGGGATCAAAATAAAATATAAATATTGTTCAACAGATATGGCATCCCAAGCTTGCGAGACACTATCGATGCTTAAGGAGTGGCCAGCCTATTTCATACAGAACCTGCATTTAATCTTTTGGGGAAAATACGTCAGTTTACACTGGTAAATACATTCAACCGACACTTTGTAAAATGTTTAATAAAAATTGATTTGAATGCACAAGGCACAAACTCTTTATAACTTGGGATAATTTATCAATCAAATCTTGTAAAAGAATTACATGTTCACTATGCGTTTGGTTGCCCGGGTCGTGGCGGGTTTAAGATTAATAGACACGCCACAAAGCATAAAGCCGTGGCGGGAAAACCAACGGTTATACCTTTATAATTATAGACACCTTGTCGGGTGTACGCCTACACCCGCGTGTCGAGGTCGTGGCCATTTCGTAAAATGATGCCAAGGATATCCGGGACATGGTCATTAAGCTCCCAAAGGCGTAAAGCCAACAAAACCAATTTTTAAACGGGTCACATTGATAATACCCAACTACAAATGAGTTGGGGTCAATTGCCCGACCAAACGGTATTTTAAATACCGTAACCCAAGCCCGTATAACGGAAAATAAGTTAAAAGTATTTACCTGAGCAAGTAATATCCTTAATAAACAATGCAAGTTTCTTTTACTGGTCTCCTATTCTGGAACGAAGGTTTAAACAACCTATTAGAATCCTAACGGGTCTTTAATTCAGCCTTAGCTTAGACCGGTCAGTTTCAAAGGATAATTACGGTTTAATCGCGTGAAAGGCGAAAACCGGGAATGGAATGTGGTTTGGACCCAACAAGTTTGAAGACCTGTTTTATATGGGTATAATAACCACACTCTGGATTTTGAAGTGAAAACGATAAGGTTTGACCCGTTTCGGCTAGTTTATGTAAACTAGTTACATAAACCGTACCGTGCGCGCAAAAGGCGTAACGGGTAACCGTAAGAGTCCTACACAGGTTTCCTAAGTTAGTATGCTTTAAAGAGGTTGTGGTATCAGTAGGATACCTTCCATTATGCCCGTAACGAGTTAAATCCCAATATACGCCCCGTAGGGGTATTTTGGTCATTTTAAAGATTATAAAAGAGGTTTCCGAGTTCTACAGGAAATCTGAGTTTTCCGAACAGTTTATAAAGTCCAAAAGACTCCATTCATTATTTAAAATCAGTAGCAACTGGAATCGGGTCAAAATACCATGTAGAAATCAAGTTATGTCCAAAAAGGGTATATTCGGTATTTACCGAACCGATGCCATAACCGCAGGTTATGAGCAGGTTAAAAATAATTAAAAATCTTTAAAAATCTCAAAATATTATTTTACATCAGTGTGTAAAAGGTTTGGTGTCGAAATTTGGGTTTAGATAAGCTTTATGCTAAATGCGCCGTTTAATTACTAAAGTTTCCGTAATTGCGCTATTTAGCATAACTCCTATTCTAGACCTCGGATCGATGTGAAATTTTAGGGACATGCTTAGAAATCAGTAACTAAGGTTATGGTCCTTTCACATGTCTAAAATTCTCGTTTTAAAGTAAAAAGGGCGTTACGGTCAACTTTTAAGCATTTAACGGAATGTGCTAAAGACTCAGACAAACAACGAACCTGCCACAGAGGGTTATACCATCATGTAACCTGGTCCTTAGAGAGTCCTAAGGCATATCTAATACGTACCATAACGGGTCAGAACTGAAGTCAAAGCAAAAGTCAAAGTTTTGCGACTTTCGGTTCCGAACCGGGTCTAAACAGTAAATGGTCGGATCAAACAAGCTTAGACTAGTTAATATACTTATTATCATGTTATATGAGTGTTAAAACAGGTTACACGCCATCTACATTACTGATTATGCATAAAATCGCAAAATAGCATTCTGTTGACTTTTTCTAAGCAAGTTTGACTCGACATTCGGACTAGTTAGAGTGGGAATCAGAGGGTGCCCTTTTAGGGGTTTAATGCCCACATAATTACCAACATATAACTACCTTTGATTCGACAAACCACTGGACCACTTGTGATTTATCGTTAAGTCAACCGTTAATTACGACGGATTGACTTTTAAGCTAAAACTAAGCAAAACTTAACCAAGAAAGATCAAGCACACTTACTGAAGTATTAGTGAATGACCAGGGATGCTTAGAGAGGGCTCTTGTGATCCAAAAAGCTCCAGGAGTGAAGAAATGAGGTGTGGACAATTGTTACAACATGAATGGCCTTTTATAGCACTCTTGGATGAATTAGATCATGACAACTAGGTCTATGATTGTGTCCAGATCATTTACAAGTGTTTACTAGTGCCTACTAACTGTTAGGGGTCGCCCATGCTGCTGAAAATATCTTGGTAAGTTGGTTTAACAGAAAAATGTTTTACCCTTTCGCACCTTACGGACCGTAAGGCAGGACCCTTGCGGTCCGTAAGCCCTTGTCAGAGGCAAAAAAATAACCTTTCATGATTTGAATGGACAACTTGCAACGCATGATTTCTGGTTTAATTTTCAGCACAATGCCTTTAACCCATGCTTGTACCAGTTATGTCTACTCCATCATGTATCATTTGTTTGAATAATGGTAAAGATTCATGAATGAAGTTTTAATGTACATTATTTCCATAGGATCCATACTTACAAATTTGGCATCCATCATTTTTAGTAATCACCGGATTAAGGTATATTAGATGTTTATTAATCATGTTAGGGTCTTGGGATTTATAATGAAGTCGTTCAGAGGTTTAAATTAACATGTCGACATGTTCAAAAATCCTACCGTACATCTTTAATTAAATCCGGGTTTACCGTACTTTTGTCGTAAGTGACACGTGTCGTTTATTTATTGGACACAAATTTTCGAGGTGTTACAATAAACCTATTGGGCCTAGCAATCTCCCTCTAGGTTTACTGGATTAGTTGCTGAATCCGTTTGGAGGACCACCAGGCAACGGAGCCAGATTAGCAAACAAATGATTCTTGATTACGATCTTGAACTTCTTTTCCAGCTTAGCTTTCAACAGATATCATCATACCCACATAACTTTGTAGTTGTTCGATCGCCTGATCTTTTCTTGATATTTGAGCCTGCAAAGATGAAAGGGTGATTTTTTAGGGCAACATCTTCTTCCAACAGAATCACTCTTCTTTGCATCTCCACTACACCAACAGCCGTATCATTGTCACTATCACATTCTTCAATAAATTTCATTTTGTTGGCTGCAAAGCGCATGGCTTCTTCATCATGCTCAGAGAAACCGACACCACTGGAACTTCGTACATCGAACCTGATGCCGCTTGAGCTTTCTGGTTGCGAGTGAGTTGTTTCAGGTAGATCAAAATTGAAATTGAAATTTAAATCAAAATCGAGATCTTGCATGCTAGTTTCTTGAGTAGCAGCAGTGACTTGTGGATCGGTGGGCATAGTAGGCTCTGGTTCTGAGCTTGGGCTAGTAGAATGATTATCAGGAGCTGTTTCGGTTCTTCGTTTCTTGTTGGATGCTTGTTCAGCATCATCTGTCGCATTATCTTCACCATGAACTTCTGTTTTAGGAATTGGTACCGAAGGAGGGTTTCTGACACCATCCTTCAAGAATTCAATCAGGGCTTAAAGGTTTTTCAGTCATTAGCGTTGATTCTCGAACGAGTTCCTCAACTTTCTCAAAGACAATCACTTCCACATCACTGTCGTCATCAGATTCTTCTTCATCCATCTCTAACACTTCAGCTTCTATCTCAGCTTCAGCAGCAACATTCATGAGTTGCTCGCTATGATGTTCGGCAACTGTGGCTTTCAAAGACTTTGGTTTGAAAAGTATAGAAACCTGCAAACCTTGTAATTCGAATGTGGTCTCAAAAAACAATGAGAGAATCCGAAATGATTAGGAGATGAGATTAGTCCGAAATGTGACTCGAATGAGAAATGGTTGACAATTTATAGTGTTTCGAATTGGGCATGAGATCAAACGACCAAGCCCCAACTCGGAACAATTGTCCGAATTACATTCGAGAACAATGGGCCGGATCTGATTCGTTTTATTCGAAACAGTGGGCCCCAATCCGAAATAGTGGGCCAGACTATAATTTTAATGTTTTGCTTTTTCAAAACAGAAAACATCTTTCTCAAAATCAACGATCGAACCAATCGAGCAACCTTTTTGATCATAGAAATAAGAAAAATAGTAATAACAAAATAAAATAATAATAAAAAAATAATAAAGGGGTAATATAAGGAGGAGCTGCCATGGGATCAAATCTTTTTCGAACTGATTAAGGAACACTTTTCAGCACATGCTTACTTAGACTGGTCCACACGATTGTTAATATATTTGTCCTCTTAAATCTAACGCTCAACCTTCAACTTTCAGCCTTGTGATACGCTTAGGGTAAAATTATACTGTGACATCTGTGTGCCCCATTCCAAGGCACACCCCCGCGATTAAGGTAAGCACAAATGTTCATCGTAGCAGGTGAGTATACTGAGTCCATCCTTTGCTTTTACAACACCAGACTTTCTGGTGAACAAGTCAGTACTTTCGTACAGCAGAGAGACCAGAGAAGTTACTTTAAAACTTATTTAACTACAAAAAATTTAAAATGCTGAAATAAGTTATGTTGTTAAAAAGATTTAGAGTTAAATGTCATTTCAGTCCCTGTGGTTTGGGTCATTTTAACAGTTTAGTCCAAAGGTTTGAAACGTTATCATTTTAGTCCAAATAGCTTTAAACGTTGCCATTTTAGTCCAAATAGCTTCAAACGTTGCCATTTAATTTACTGGGTTAACACCGTCCATTTTTTATGTTAGCTAGAAAGGTAACTCGATCATTTTATAGGTCGAATTGCCATTCTAATTAACATAATTACATATAAAATCACTGAAATACCTTTCTAGTTAACAGAATAAAGGGATGAAGTTAACCCGGTGGACTAAAATGACAATGTTTAAAATCATTTGGACTAAAATGACAATGTTTCAAACCTATGAACTAAACTGTCAAAATAACCCAAATCACAGAGACTAAAATGACATTTAACACAAAGATTTGTAAGTTAGTTGTAAGAAATTTGGATAAGACACGATACGGTTTTAACGATTTTTAATTATGAACGCTTTATAAATTACGATCTGATTTTTTTTCATGATTTCTGAATATACCATTTCATTTTTTTCTATGTTTTGATATGTAAAACCGAGCCAGAGTTACCGCCGCAACAAGCATGGTCTTCTACTAGTTTATTAGTATTTGGTGTAAAAGTGATTGAATAAAAAACTTATAATTTCTGTAAAATGCTAAGATTTAAGAAATACTTTTTATTTTACTACAAAATGTTTTTCAAAATTAAATATGAATTAGTTTCTAAGCTTTTTATTTGTGTCAGACAAAACAAAACTGGTACACTAGTTTCTGTAAGGCTATAAGTTGTGGTTATGACCTTCCACGTCAGTGTCATGTCACCCACCTCTAATCCATAATCTAAAACTACTACCCTAAGGGTGTGGTCATAACCCAAATCATTATCCCCTTATTTATTTTAATTTATCTTTGGCTAAAGAAAAAGAAAATGATTACTTGAAAAATGAAAATAAGGACCATGGTTGCCATGGTTTAATCCATGCAAATCATGGTGGATTAGGGAAGGGAGTGGTATAGCTTTTCATTCATGTTCCTATGTAATAAATCATGTCCCAATCATGACCCCCACACCCTTTAGCCTAATTATTATCGTAACAAAAAACTACAAGATAATATGTTTTTGTTATTAATATTAACTAGTAATAAGACCCGCACCCGTTGCGGCGCGATAAATCATAAACATCGAATAGATTAGTCCAAACGTTATGTGACACGTTAATCATATGAAAAACGTGTTTCAACGTATCTGATTGAACTCAACGTTACCTATATAAGAATTGCAATTGGATCAAACACAAAGTAAATCAAATTTATACCCAACAATCATAACGTATTATATGTGACCCGAGTTATACATAGAAAATGTAACGGGTATAACGGAAAAGGTCACACGTATAATCAAAATGGCTGAATTAGAGCTTCTGAAAAAATGGAAAAAAAGGAACCATAATTTGACTCCACTCGATTTGAAACAAAATTTACAAAACGTCACCTCACTCGTTTCCCAAAAAAGTTTACGTTGAAACATACACCAACTCAAATTTATACCTAAACGTACATAAAAATATACACGTAAAAATGTTTTTTTAAACGAAAACATATTATTTGACCTAACTCGAATCTATATAGGCACGTACATCAAACTATGCACGTGAAAAAAAATTAGTTTTTCTTAAGTAAAGGAGGTATAACAGTAAACTCGAAACAAATTATTAGTAAAAAACTTAATAGGTTAAATACGTTAGTAAAATTGTGCCAAGTAGCACTAATTTCAAACCACTGCCAACGAACACCAACATCAGAAGAGCTTGTAAAAATAAAAATAAATAAAAAAGTAAAAAATAACACCGAACAAAAAACATATGTAAAATCGTTGAACCGCGCACCTGTAACACCTCGAATTTTTGTGTCCAATAATGTGTTAACACGTGTCATTTGATAACACGTGGCATCTATAATAAATAAAGGACTAATTTTGACAAACCTTGAAAGTATATAAATTCGAGGGTTATAAATGTCAACAAGGGTAAATATACTGTATAGTAACCCTAAATAATGCTTGAACCTTCAAACGGATAAATCATAGATCGTACGGAAGCGAAACACGAAAGAAAGTGAGAGGTTACAAGCTACAGGGGTTAACTGTGTCAACATGTTTAAAATATACCTCTGAGTGACCCTTTAACGTTCCCAAGGCTTTGTAACGGTGTTATACACTCACTAGAATATAATATATAAGTTTCGCGAAGTTTCGTTATGAAACGAGAAAATTACGATCGAATTCGTAGGAGAAAGGTTAAAAGCGTCAATAATATAAATTAAGGCCTTCTGAATAATAAATAAATTAATCAGGGGCTTAACAATACGGGTAAATAACGCGAGGTCCCTAATCGTAATTAATCGAGGACCTTATCGCAAAGTTACCCCTTCAAACCCGAAAGGTCAGGTAATTAATTACAAAGATTTTAATCATGACATAAAGATTTGAAAAAGATTTAATTTTAACCCCTTACGGACCGTAAAGGGTATGCCTTACGGACCGTAAGGAGGGGGAATGATTGCTGAGATCCGCCTATGGCTTACGGACCGCAAGGCCGAAGCCATACGGTCCGTAAGCAGCGCCCAGCGACAGAAATGTGGCTGTTGGCTGTTTTAAGCGGCCAGACACGAATTTATGGGTTTTTCAGAGGTATGGTTGCCCCCTACTCGACCCATAATCCTCTAGGACACATGCCATTCATCCCATATCAGTTGTAGAGTGATGTGTGATGATCTTGAGCTTGGACTTTGGCTATAAATAGCATACTTGTGTACATAACTTCATCACAACACAAACACTCTCATCTGATCATTTCAAAGACTCTCAAGTGTTCCTCTCTGCTCTCTAAGCAAGTCTTAACTTCTGTAAGTTGCTTAGACCATTTGTAGTTTCATTTATGCTTAGTAAATCACTAAGAAACAAACCGTCGTAAATACAGTTTGACTATCGAATAAATCCGTGATGGTTTAGTCTTATGACGAATCAAATGTAGTTATGAGTTGGTATTAATGTGGGTAATAAACCTCTAAAAGGGTTCCCTCTGATCACCACTCCAACTATGACAAATGTCGAGTCAAACGTGCGGTTAAAAAGTCAACAGAAAGCTATTTTTGCGATTTATGTATAATCTGTAATGTGTATGCTATGAAACCTGTTTAGACACTCATAAAACATGAAAATAAGTATATAAACTTGTTTGCGCTCGTTTGAATCGACCATTTGCTATATTGAACCGGTTCGGAGCCGAATGTCGCAAAAGTTTGACTTTTGCTTTGACTTCAGTTCTGACCCGTTTTAGTGAGGTATAAATATGCCTTAGGACTCTCTTAGGACCAGGTTACATGATGGTATAAACCTCTATGATCGGTTCACGAGTCATCCGAGTCTTTTGCGCATTTCCGTTAATCGCCTAAAAGTTGACCGTAACGCCATTTTGAAAATAAAACGAGTATTTCGGACACGTGAACGGACCAGAACCTTGCTTATTAAATTATAAGCATGTCCTTAAAGTTTCACGTCAATCCGAGGTCTAGAATGAGAGTTATGCTAAATAGCGCGATTAAAATAAACTTTTGTAATAAAAGGCGCAATTAGCATAACACCTATCTAAACCAAGATTTCGTCACCAAAACTTTTACCCACTGTATTAAAATAATATTTTGGGAATTTTAGAGATTTTTAATAATTTTTACCTTGCTCATAACCTGCGGTTATGGCTACGGTTCGGTAAATACCGAAAATGCCCTTTTCGGCCAAAACTTGAGTTCTACAAGGTCTTTTGACCCGATTCCAGTTGCTACTGATTTTAAATAATAAATAAAGTATTTTAGACTTTATAAACTGTTCGGGAAACTCAGATTTCCTGTAGAACTCGAAAAGCTCCTTAAAAGTCTTTAAAACGACCGGAAAACCCCTACGGGGCGTAATATTAACTTAAACTCGTTACGGGCATCACGGAATGTATCCTACTGATACCACAACCTCTTTAAGGCATATTGACTTAGGAAATAAGCGTAAGACTCTCATGGTTAACCGTTTCGCCTATTTCGCGCACGGTTCAGCTTATGAAACTAGTTTTCATAAATTAGCCGGTACGGGTCAAATTATATTATTTGAACCCCAAAATCCAGAGTGTGAACCTTGAACCCATATAAAACAAGTCTCTGAACTTGTTTGGGGCAGAATCACATTCCATTCTCGGTTTTCGCCTTTTCGCGCGATTAAACCATATTTATATTCCGGAACCAACCGGTCTAGGCTACGGCCAATATAAAGACCCGTTAGGATTCTAAGAGGTTAATTAAAACCTTCGTTCCAGATTAGGAGCCCAGTAAAAGCTATCGGTGATTTAATCAAACTAAGGAATAATACTTGCAAAGGTAAATACTTTAACTTATTTCCCCTATATGGGCTTGGGTTACGGTATATTAATACTGCTTGATTGAGCATTATATTTTTCCATCGCTTAGGTGGTTAATTAAATAATATGATCGGCTCATTTAAACAGTTTTGTTTCTTAAAAGCCTTTGGGGGGTTTAATGACCGTTGTCCCGGATATCCTTGGCATCATTTTACGAAATGGCCACGACCATCGACATCCCGGTGTAGGCGTACACCCGGTATATATTGTCGACATTAAATTAAAAGACGTAGCCGTTGGTTTTTATACTACGGTTTTACGCAATGTGGTGTGTCTATAAATCTTTAACCCGGCACGACCCGGGCTACTGAACGCATAAAAGAACATGTAAAACGTTCACAAGATTATTATGATTTTCCCAAGTTAAAAAAAAGAGTTTGTGCCTTGTGCATTCAAATCAATTTTAATAAACATTTTCAAATGTGTCAGTTGAATGTATTTACCAGTGTAAACTGACGTATTTTCCCCAAAAAGATTAAGTGCAGGTACTATACGAAATTGGCTGGTATAAGCTTCCTAAGCATCACGAATAGTCTCGCAAACTCGATGCCGTATCTGAATGAACAATATTTATTTATTTTGATCCGCTGTGGATACATTCGACTTCTGTAATACATTTGATAATACAACCAGAGGTTGAAGTATATATTTATCTTTAAAGCTTCCGCTGTGCATTTATATAATTGTGTGGTTTGACTATATTGTTGCCAACATCGTCACGGTAATCCCCCACCGGGCCCACCGGTGAGACACGTGGAAATCGGGGTGTGACAGCACCCCAGTCACGGTGTGTTAATTCGAAGAAATTATATAGAAACGTAAAACTAAAAAAAATAACTAAGTCGATCTAGGATTCGCGCGTTGCGACGAACTTTTCAAACGTGGAAAAATAGACGCGCTGCGACTAGACTGTCAGACAGGGAGAACAAACGAAAAAACGTTGCACCCTACACGCACGTTGCTGCCTGCTGACTCGCCAAATTTAGAACGAAACGTAAAACGAAAAACTTGCGAAAAATGAAAAGTATAAGGGGCCAAAGTTGAAAATAAGAAAGTGTTGGGGTTATATTGAAAAGTTGAAAAGCTTTGTGTTAAAACTAGAAATGACAATGGGTTTAAAATGAGAAACATAAAACCCTTTGGGTTGAGAAACATAAAACCCTTTGGGTTAAAAGTTAAAAATGCATTTTTTTTTTTTTTGAAAAACACCCAATACATATCTAACAACTATTAAAGCAACAAAAAGTTGCTAATTTATAGTTTGGAAATTTATGTTTCATGACCCTAAAAAAGAATATTTTAGGGTTAAGGAATATATTGGGGAAAGATCCACTAAAAATGAGTTTTGTATAAGTAGTTTTAAGAAAGATTATGGTGATAACACGTTGTACTTCTTTAAGTAAAAATAAACCCAGTACAAAAAATTCAACACAAAAAATGTAGCATAAAAATATAGTACAAAGAATTTAGTACAAAAATGTTATACAACATAGAAATTAAGAGAATTTTTTAGGTTATTTAGATCTCACATATTTTATAAACAATATGGTGCTCAAGTTAAAGAATAAAAGATGCTCGATTTTATTATGTATTTAAAAATAAATAATGTCGTATGAAAAAGTTATGAACATTTAAAAAATATGGAAGAATATGCATGTAACTTGTATGTGAAAAAAAAAATTAACATATAGACTATTACAAAAATACTCTTACACTTATTTTTTTCTATACTTTTATCTTAAATATTAATTTAAAAAATGATTGGTTAAGTTTTCTTAGACAAAATTAATTTTTTATTTGATTCTAACTCATGAATATAAAATAGTACAATAATCATTTATTTCATATACGTTGATAAAATTTGTTTTCATGCGCTAAGTCTAATCAACTATTTAACGAGTTATAAATATGGATTATTAATTGCTCAACAAAACGGGTAGGTACTCTCCTTACATAAATTATTGCTCATTGTTTTTGTCTTTTTTTTTTTCACACGCACAAAGCGGGTGGGTGTGTGTGGATACAAAGACAGAAAGTAGTGTTTATAAGTAAAGTCTTTGCAAGTCAAGAATCTGGAATAAGAAGCACTTTCACCATATGCAAACAGCTGTATATATTCATCTATATATAACCTTTACCAATAAACCTTCTCCTCTCAACTTAATTAACCAATACGTTCAGAATATTATCACAGACTACTTTCTGTCGTTATATTTTCTGAAGAAACAAGTTATGGGGGTGATGAACATGATGCCATGTGTGAAAAACACAAACAATAAGTCCGTACATGAATCGGAGATGTCGATGAAAAAGCCCATCAAAGGGACAGTTGTTTTGATGAAGAAGAATGTCCTTGATGTCAAAGATTTTGGTGCATCGTTTTTTGATTGGGTTTATGAAACCATCTTCCACAAACGCGTGTCGATCCAACTTATAAGTTCAACTCATTGTGATCCATGTATGTATCTTAATCTTGATCTCCATATAATAATATGTGGAGAACAACAATAACCTTTATTATACACTTGTGCATATTGTTGACATCCGTTACCATATATATATTATTGGTTTTGAAATGTACACGTCCGGTTTTTTAGTAGATTATCATACCTGTATTCATTGTGGTAATTTGTTTGTACCTTTTAAGCAAATGGGTCAAACGGGAAGATTGGAAAAGCAGCATTTATCGAAGATTGGACGACAAAGAAGACCGCGGTGGCAGCCGGAGAAGCATCTTTCTCGGTGACATTTGAATGGGATGAGTCTATGGGAGTTCCGGGTGCTTTCTTGATAAAGAACCACCACCGCCGTCAGTTTTACCTCAAGACTGTCGAACTAGAACATGTTCCGGGTCATGATGGGACAATCCATTTCGTTTGCAATTCATGGGTTTACCCGACCCATCGTTACAGCTACGACCGCGTCTTCTTCTCTAACCAGGTAACCTCTTTTTTATTTTGCTGTTATAAGTTTTTAGGTACAATATAATATAATGTTATGGTTGATTATTGATAGTTTGGTGTTAAAAATATTCAGATTTTAGGGAAATGGGTAAATTTGTTTTGTGGTAATTAATTATTATTAAATAAATCGAATCATTTGATGGTGATTTTATTCTCATTAGTATTTTAATAAGATTTTACTGCTTTTTGAAAATATACTATATTTTACATAAATCGAATCAGGTAATTAATTATTATTAAATAAATCGAATCATTTGTGGTAATTTTTGTATAATAGTTTTTAAAAAGTTGGGTTTGGGGAAACAAACCAATAATGGCCTAAAAACATTCTTCTCTGAAAAGTATATATAAATGTATATATTACTAATTAATAATTAATAATTAATAATATATTACGTTAGATACAGAGTTCAAAAAAGATACAGAACTTCAACTACTTTATCTAAGTGATATCCACATCCAATATTTGATTTTGTACTTTATATTATAGAAAATATATCGTGTTTTTATCCTAAAATTCTGCTTTAATTAATTTATCTTTTAATATCAAACTTAAGCATTGAAGTACTCATATGCATAAATATTAAATGAATCTTTTAATATATAACCAGGTAAAGTATCCTGTACAAAGTCATAATTTTGTAAGAAGTGTGAGAAATAATTTGGTGATGAAAAGTGTCCTCTATCTTAATTAATTCAAAAGGGTATATTAGTAATTTACCTTTCTTATCAATTAATTGAGTTTCAAGATAACTGAAAAAAAAAAACTGCCGTCCTATTTTTTTGCAAGATCCAATTCCATTTTCACCTACGTATCATTTCTTCATCATCTTAATCGCAACATCTTTTAATCGTATATTGTTCATATCTTCTTTTCATCATCTTTAAATTGCAATACAATGTTTTTTGGATTCCAGATAAAACACCATGACTTGAATCATAGTCAATTTATCTAGTTGTTTTAAAACACCATGCCATGAATCTGATTACAGTTCTCGTTATGATAATGTATGACGAATATGCAACCAAAGACCTCCTACAATTAAGGTGAATCATTAATTCCGATATTTAAGGAAAAAGGAGTAAATGTAAGAGTTTTTTTGGTCGTGTATGATATGGTTACCATATTTCAAACATTGAAAAAGACACTATTGCCCTTCAATTTTACATAAGGTCCCTCTAATTAAAACACAATTTACATTTTTATACCCTATTGATCTCAACCATTAGATCAAATATCCAATGGTTTAAAACACTTCTTACCCTTCTTACATTTTAGACACTTTTTACCATATCCCTACCCTATATAACCAAATTTAAATATTGAACAACGAAAGATGCATAAATACCATAACATAACGCTATGTAAAAAATTGTTTAAAGTTATTCTCAAGTTTCTTCTTTTAAAACTAATATATTGTATTTAATAGTTTATTTTTGATGTTTTAATAGTTTTGTGGTTGGTTCCCCTTTCTTTTTCTTTCTAGCTTCTTTTCATCGTAGAAAAAAGTTGGTTTAGTTTTATGGCCACTTAACAGTCGAATAACCAACCAGTTAACAAAATTTACTTGTAAAGAAAACACCAGTTAACTTGTTTGCGGATTAAAAAATTATTATGCGGCAATTAATGTTTATTTAATACATCAAATCATTCTATTATGCGGCAATTAATATTTATTTAATAAATCAAATCATTCAGTGATGATTTGGTTCCCATTCGTATTTATATAATATGTGATATTTATATTAATAAATCAAATCATTCTATTATGCGGCAATTAAGCTTTTATTACTTGTTAATAATATGTGTATAATTTAAAAAAGTCGTGTTTTCATCGTGGCTAGACTTTCTTGTCTGAAAACTATAAAGGCCCAAATTACTAATTTTTAAATATTTCTTCTAGAATTATTTTATATAACCTGAGTGATATCCACATCCATACTACATTATTTGATTTTGTGATTAGATCATAGAAAATATATCATGTTTTTATACTAATATTCTTGTTTTAATTACTTAGTCAGTTAATACCAAACCAATATTAATAAAATAATGTGGTTCATTTGCCTTTGATTTCTAATAGTTTGTGGTATCATGTTATATAGTTTCTGTTTTTAATAAAATGTGCTGTTGAAAAAGAAAATAGATAATATGAGAATGTGATATATTCTTTTTATATGTAATAAGTTATAAAAAATGGCACATATCAAATTATATTTAGAAAATTTTCTTTATTGTAATACTAGTAGTTATGTGATTGGTTGTTCTTTCTTTCTTGATCATTCAAGACCCTTTTCATCTTTTTAAAAGAAAAAAAAGTTGGTTCAGATTATTGGCACTTGGCAGTCACATAACCGAGTGGCTAACAAGTTTTATTTTTAGGTTGAACGTAGTGGGGCGCGAAGTGGGGCTATAGCGCCCACATAGCGCCGCCCACACCACCCCCTGGGCGCTATGCCCAAAAAAAAAAAACAAATGGCGTGAAAATTTTCGCGGCGCGAGAAGGTGTTGATTTGTTCTGCATTTTCCACTTTGTTCCCTGCATTTTACACTTTGTTCCCTGCATTAAAACACTTTGGTCCCTGCATTTTACACTTTGGTCCCTGCATTTTACACTTTGGTTATGATGAGGTAGGGGCTTTATGACTACGGGCTCTAGTGACATAACGCCCCATAAAACCCCTGTGTGACGTGGCACGACACGTGTCGCATAACGCCCACAAAAGAGCTTTATAACTACACATGGCCTTAAAGTAAAGACCAGTTAAGTACCAAAAAACTGACACATGCCAGTTGTTGGAAAGCAAAACCAGTCAAGCAAAAGCGATTAGAAAATATATTTCTTGAGAACTTATAAATGTAAAAAATAATGAGTCCAAACTTGATGTCGTTATTCACGTTTTGAACCTCAATAAGTGAGCACTGAAGAGGACATTACATCTTGTTTCTTTTTCTTTATCAGGCCCCGATAAAATCAGCTCACCAGTACATAATATTTTATTACTTTTGTAACACTCATTTTAAACTAAACAACTCTACTTTCATATTATTATAGATGAGATGTCTCTAATAATTAATGTACACTCTTCAAGCTTAAAAAAATATGTAATTTCGTAATGTTTTATTATTATTTAAAAAAAAGCAAATAAGTATTGGGCTTAATAAACCTAATGTCAAATGAGCTAAATTCTAAGCCATAAAAAATGATCTGTAAATAGGGTGTTTACTATTATTTTTTTTTAAATCGCGTGCCCCTCGAAATCACAGACCTTGTGCGAAGGTCCTCCCTACACACCACCAAAGTCGCACTAATTATGGAATAGTACTTTTACAGGAGTTAATATTCGCACATCCTTTCTCTCTGTCTCTCTATATACATAGATATATAAAGAGAGATTGTAAAAAGATATGAAAAAATGTATAAGGATGTGGAAATAATGAGAGCCATTTTTTTTATTTTCTTTTAGCACTAATAAAAACAATTTTATTAAATGCGGGCTAGCAAGTTGCTACGAAATAAAACAACAGAGAACCCTATAAGGGACTATCACCAAAATAAATCAACTGCAAAAGAATATCAAACCCCAGCCATTGACTCCAAGTAATAGCCACCTCCTTTGACTGATTTTTTATCAATAAGAAATCGGTTGGAAAATTACGCTCATGTTCAAATGGCACTAAAAAATAGATTGGAAAATCAATGCTACATTCATATTCACACATACAAGACTTTTCCGAATGAGTAATATTATACATCCTTCATCTCTATCTCTCTTTATATATACATACATATATATAAAGAGATATAGTGTAAAACTAAGTGTAAATAAGATTTAGAGTTAAATGTTATTTTAGTCCCTATGGTTTGTGTCATTTTGCCAGTTTAGTTCAAATGTTTCATTTTAAACCTGTGGATCCAAGAAGGTTTCACAGTTCCCATTTTAGTACATTTGGTTAACTTCATCCATTTTTTCTGTTAACGAGAAGGCCAATTCGGTCATTTTGTATGTAATTTTGTTAATTAAAAGGGCAATTCAGCCATATGAAATAACCGAATTGGCCTTCTCGTTAACAGAATAAATGGATGAAGTTAACACAGTGGACTAAAATGGCAACTGTGAAACCTTTTTGGAGCCACAGTTAAAAATAAAACCTTTGAACTAAACTGATAAAATGGCCCAAACCAAAGGAACTAAAATGACATTTAACTTTAAGATTTAATAATGTGGAAATAGTGAAAGCCTTTCTCTCTCACACTCACTACTGTCCCTTTTATTAATTTTGTTTGTATATCTTATTTTTGATTGAATACGAGTATATACATGACTTTTTTCTAAGTGTTTAGAAAATAATGATATATGCCAACGAACTACTACTAGTGAAGTGGTTGGGGAAATATTTGGTGTTCCTTATGACTTAGGTTCGACTCCAACTATTCCCATTATTTTCTGCGGCATCCAGGTGAATAGCGAATACAGGTGGCACTGGTTCGTCTTTGATGGGAGACGAAGTTTTACCGATTATTCCACTGTCATGCCTTCGCGCGGGTGGAGGTCGGGTTTCCGCGCATCTGGGACAGCCAAGGGGCTGGCGGCGGTCGAGTAGTCGACCTTGGCTACAACGTCAGATGTCACGGTGGTTGGCACGTCATTCTTTGCCGTTCAAAAAAAAATAATGATATATTATATTTTGGAAAAAAAGTTATTGCTTCTACTTATTTGAAACATAATTATTGTTGTTTTTTTGTAGTCATTGAACTTTTACTTGAATAACTGCACCCAAAAGTCGAAATTGATGTTCCCACAAGTGCAAACAAGCAAACCACTCGCCATCAATTTTGTTTGAGCGAAGTTGGTAAATAAAGTTTTATATTTCTCAAGTGTATATATATATATAGGGTGGGGTTCTAGAGGGAACACTAGTGCATTTGCGAACTAAGTGAACAAATCCTGGCTATTGATCTACACACGTGTATGGCCAGGATCTCATCATCAAATCGTAAAATACACTAGTGTATTTCAACATCAAATCTTGGCCATTGATCTACACACGTGTATGGCCAGAATTAGTTCACTCAGTTCGCAAGCTACACTAGTGTTCACTCTTGAACCTACTCCTATATATATATATATATAAACTAATAATAGTACTAGCCAGTATTATTACCCTATATATTAAAAACCCAACGATTTGAACAGTAGAAGGGGATTTTTTTGTAAATTACATACATGCTAATGAACAGTACAACAAAAATTATACATATTATTACTAACTGCTAATGAACAGTACAACAAAAATTTTGAGAATTCATAATACAAATAATTTTATTATTATTAATTTATTAGTATTTATTTTATTATTTTTAGTAGTATTATATTTATTATTCAACTTTATCTTTTAATCATAACTTGCGTTCGTTAACCTTTTTAAAAATTCTAAATTTGCATCTATATATATTTCAAGTTATTTTTCCGCACGTTCTCATGATAGGTTACCATGGACATTGGATTGATTCTATACATGTGAATTGTAACTCACGATGAACAATTAAATGTAATTTTTTATTTATTACATTATAATATTGTTATGATATTGTATTATTATAAATACTTTTTATTATATTTTATTTTTCGCTTATAATTTTTAACATAATACTTTTTATAAAATTTTGAATATTTCATTACTATGTGCTTACTGAGTTTTTGTGACCGTCTTATATTAAAAATCACTATTTCAGTCCATTAGTTTAAAAAATATGATTTCAATCTCTGTGGTTTCACTTTCGTAATTATTTCAATCCCTGTACTTAACAGAATAATAGATTGAAATGGTTACGAAAGTGAAACCACAAGGACTGAAATGGGTATGAAAGTGAAACCACGGGGACTGAAATCACAATTTTTGAGCTAATGGACTGAAATAGTGATTTTTAACACATCACAGGGACGAAAACGGTAATTAACTCTTAACTATAATAAGCCAAATGATAGTTTTATCAATTTGCTGAATTAAATGCGTAAAAAATCTAAAAATAAAAACAACTGCAAATTTTAATATAAAAGATAAAATTAGTCATTTAATTTAAAATAATAAATATATCTCCATATCTATATATGATACTATATAATGCATTTTCTCTTTACCAAATTCTTTTATGTATAAAAATGATAAATTCTCATAAAATTTTAAGATTGTATGTGAAAGTTCAAGTTAAAATGTATAAATATTTGCTATTTTCTTTAATTCATATCACTGATCTTTACTTGATCAATAACATTTATGTCTAATAAATCTATACTATATATTAGATTATATATAAATAATAAAAAATAAGTTATGGATAATAAATTCATCACATTCATCAAGAACATATATTCAAAATTACATTTTATTGTATTTGTGTATTTGGAGTAAAAGATTAATCAGTAAACCAAAATTAATCAAATTAACATAAAACATGTTTTGTAATTTTAGAGTTGTTAGTTAAAAATCTAGATGTAAATTGTCGACTCCGCCACAACACGTGGGTTTTTCACTAGAAAAAAAATTGTTGCAGAATACTATATAATGTTTATCATAAGGGTTTTACTGTTTATCAGAAGGGTTTCTCGTGCGTTGCAGCCGCGAAGCACGATTGCTTTTATATACACACACGACGTATATACAATTTTTAACGTTTTTAGGTTTGAATTAAGTTCTCGGCTTATATTGTCGAACCCACTGCATTGCGCGTGTTCCCCCATAAGTACTTTAATAATAAATCTTTACGTATGCATGTACTATGGACGTCGTTTGAAAGTGTTCTACAATTGAACGAAAGGATAAGGAAATGACTACACTTTTACTTTAAAAATAAATCCACTACACTTTTGCTTTTGCTTAGCCTTCACCTTTCACCTTCCTCTTCTTCTTTTTCATCTGCATACGCTTACTCATTGATCGTGACAACCATTAAGCCATGTTTACTGGTCCGAACGATTTGACCTGTATACAATTGTAGCATAATATATCAACGTACTAAATTAAAAGATTATAATAAAGGATCTGCAAAATTAAAATAAAAAGAAAACTTTGAACTTAATATATAACATAAAATTAAAACTAGTCGTTTGTTTTAAAAAATAAATATTTATCAATACTAATTTAGGTCTTGCTACACACGCCATTTGAAAGTATTCCTTTATAATTGCTAGAAAGGACCAGTTACTTTTGCTTAGTCTTTCACCTCTCCACTAGTCCACTTCATTTTCTTCTTTATCTTCCTTTACGATTGTTTGTGTCAGTCATGACATTGATGATTGATCAAATCATATTTACAACAATCATTTCCTTTCCAACAAGCATGCTTGTAAAACATGGTCAATCACTCCAAGGTAGGTTACTCCGCCTAATTACTCGGAATCGATCAAACGTGGTCAATTAACCTCGGCCATAATCAGTTCTAGTAGGTCAACTAGGACCGAGTTTGACTTTAAAAAATAAAACATAATTTCTATATCTAATATATCAAAGAATTAATATCATTTTCACGTATTTTGTTAAAAATATTTGTAAATTTATGTTATTTGACATATATTTAATTTCCGAAAACTAATTTCTTTATAATTTAACATGTCCGAGTACTTACCGAGTATTCTCCGCCTAGGCCGAGTATTCTCAACTCACTGGTTGGCCAACTAAAGAGCGCTTAGTGACTTTTGCAACCATGCCAACAAGTCAATATTATGACTATTATCATTTTGTATATGAATTTTAACGACTATAATAATATAAAAATAATATTATATTTGATAATTAACGTCTTAATGTGCAATATTGTTTTTTGTAGTATTATGATATATGCCATACAACTTATTGTGCATTATTTCTAGTTGTTTTTTTGTAGAAAAGTAAGACACAAAACACGTGTAGGATTTAATTTAAGTTATCATGCGTTTCTATTTTTTTTTTTAAATCCTGTTTGGTTGTCTATGACTTTGCATACACTAATTAATCAAATTGTTATAAAAATATTCACTTAATCATCAGTATATCATATTGTTAAATCTGACTAGAATCAATATTAAATATGAGTAATATTCAAACTAATATTCTATTATTTAAGTAAAACGAATGTTGTCTCCAAGTTAACATGGCGTTTCACGTGTGAATGCGCTTAAACCTAAGGGTGGGAATTTCTGGCACGACCTTAAAACACGACGAGAACCTAACACGAAATTTGCAAGTTTGGGTTTAGTCTAAATGGGTTCGGGTCAGTTTCAGGTTAAACCCGCCAACCCGTTTAGCTAAACGTCGGGTTGGCGGGTTGACCCGTTAACCCATTTCTGTAATATTATATTTTTTACAATATGTTTTATGTTATAAATTAATTTTGGTGTGTATTTTATGCTATACTTATAACTTAAAAATAGAAATTAACATATGATTTTATGATTTTAATGTAATTTTATTATCTAATTTGTGTTTTTTTGTAGTAGATGTTAATTTTAATATATTAATTTGTAAAAAAAAAATAAAAAAAAAAACTCGGGTTGAACGGGTCGGGTTCGGGTCAGCCTGCGAATATTCAAGTCAGGTTCGGGTTCATATGTATGAAACAATTTTCGGGTTCGGGCCGTGTTCAGATTCGTCTAAAATTTTCGAGTTCGGATCAGGTTGAACCCGCCAACCCGTGAACACGACCCATTTAGCACCCCTACTTAAACCTCTTTTGCTCTTTTAAGGAGTTGATATTTTACGTATTTGTCTGAAGGAATTAATTTCTTCTCTAATCATTGTCTGCTTACTCATTTTAATTTCTGTATTAATTAAAATAATTTGAGTTATCTACTTTTTTCAAAGACGATGTTATCGAGTTTCAAATCCTTGATCTCGTACTCTTAAATTCAATGACTTTGTCATTGGACTAAACCTAAGGCTAGCAATTTTACACGAATACACGACACGAACCTACACGAAGTTAACAGGTATTGTGTATGGCCTTAACAGGTATCGTATACCAAACAGGTAGACACGATATTACCTGTTAATTTTCGTGTACAAACAGGTTAAATACTTGTTTACCTGTTAATACCCGTCAGTACACGATAATAAATTAAATTAAATAAAACTCATCAGCTATGTGCGTATGGGTTCCTTAATTCCTTTCTATTTTCATTCCTCATTCAACAAAAAAAAAAATAAAACCCTAAACTCCCTCTGTAACTCTCAGATAGCATGTCGTGTTCGTGTTTTTGTTCGTCTTAACAAGTATTAATAGGTAATTTTCGTGTATAACTGTTGAACAGTCGTGTTAACAGGTATTAACAGGTAATTTTCGTGTATATCGTGTCGTGTTCGTGTTTGAAAAAAATGACACGATAAGTTATCGTGTCGTGTTCGTGTATGGGATTTCGTGTATCGTGTATCGTGTCTTATCGTGTACGGGTATACACGATATGCCAGCCCTAACTAAACCCCGACCCAGATCTGGATTATCTATTTTGACATGTTTGGGATTCAAGATATATATCACCGGTAACAAAGATAATGTCGTAACAATATAAGCATTAATGATAATTTTTAAAATTTTCCCTGCATATATAGTTAACTTTATTTTACAAATGTAAAAAACCTTGAAAAGAGGGTTTTAATATATATAATGCTTAATAGTTAAATTTCATTATGTTAATTTAATGGTGAATCTATCACACATTAACTACCAATGAAAGTTTTATTTAAGTTATTCTTTTTAGCCATCTTAAATCTATACATATAATAAAGTAAACCAATGTGTGACACGTGTCATTCATTGGATGCACCTATTTTTGGGTTTTCCCGCCTTTCTTTCATATTTATTTTCTAATAATTTATCTTCTAATTTTTAGATAATATTAAATAGAAAAATGTTTATCTGATAATTATAACCCTTTTATTGAAATTTGAAAAGGGTTTCACGCTTTTTTGGATTTTATTAAAATTCATGACTACATTATATAATTATAAGTTTGAATATATATATATGTCAAAATTAAAAATTATTCTTCAAAAATTCAGTAACATCCATACTCTATATATACATTTAGAAAAATATTAATAATTGCAAATAATACTAAATAGAAAAATGTTAATTGAATACAAAAAAAATATAGGATATCATCAAATGTATATCGATTACTTAAATGAGTATACACATGCATGGGCGGTGATAAGGGTGTGCAGGGAGGACCACCGAACAGGGTCTGTGATTTCAAGGGGCACGTGTTTTTTATAAAAAAAAAAAAAAAAAAACCGATATCTATGTTAAAAAAACCCAAAACCCCAATAAGTCTATAAGTTGTTTCAAAAAACATAACCAAACATGCTCTTACTGAGCCCAATACCCATTTTATTTTAAAATTAAATAATAATATTAAAACATTACGAAAGAACATAGAGCTCAAACAGGGTACATGAATTCTTACAGACGACTCTGTACACATGTATGAGATTTTTTTACTATTATTATTAGTTTCATTATTTATCAAATATATATAAATGTCTCCGTCATTGATTTGCATTTACAAGAAATATTTTATTACATAGTTTAAATTGTTCAACCCGTGTAACACACGGGGAACTAACCTAGTATAGTTATAAAACCTAGGGTGAAGATACAATAGGAAGTTTATTTGGCTAGGAAGGATAGAAAGTGATCTTGACCATCCATTAAGTTAATCAAGTGCTAAGATTAAATCAGGGAAAATGAAAGTAAGAAAAGAGGCGCGTGACTTTGTTCAAGGGCATTCTAGTCAATCCAAGCCAATAGTTTTTCTCTCCTCCAATTCCCCCCCATTTTTTAAACGTTAATAACTCTTTCATACGACATTATTTTTTTATAAAATTTGCACCAAAACAACGAGCGTTTTTTTATCTTTAAAACGAGTATACTATTGCTATATTTAAAAAAAAAAAATTTAAAACCCAGTTGCGTAAAACGCAATAGAAAAACTACCAGTTACATAAAACGCAATGAAAAAAAACCTAAAAATTGACATTTTTCTAAAACGCAAAGCATCAAAAACACAAAGAAATGACTTATTTGTAAAACGCAATGGCCAGAAAACACACAGAAATGTCTTATTTGTAAAACGCAATGGCCAGAAAATACATAAAAATGTGTTTTACCTAAAACGCAATACACAAAAAACACAAAGAAATAGCTTATTTGTAAAACGCAATGGCCAGAAAACACTTAAAATGTCTGTTTTCTAAAACGCAATGGATTGAAAACACATAAAAAAGTGTTTTACCTAAAATGCAATGCATCAAAAACACAAAGAAATGTCTTATATGTAAAACGCAATGGCCAGAAAACACTTAAAAATGACTCATTCTAAAACGTAATGGACTGAAAACACCTAAAAAATGTGTTTTACCTAAAACGCAATGACTAAAAACACATAAATGTGTGTTTTTCTAAAACGCAATAGCCAGAAACCACATAAAACTCTCTTATTTCTAAAATGCAATGGACACATAAAACTGTCTGTCACTGTGAACTGTCTGAATTGTCTACGATTTACTGTCTTCGAAATGAGCTCAACCCCAGCCAGGGGCTCTGCCCCTTGGACCCTGCCAGGGGCTGCCGCCCCTGGGACCCCGCTACCGGGGGCTGCCGCCCCCGGACCCCCGCAAAGATCGTAAAACGCAATGAATAAATCAAAAACCCAGATCGCGAAAATGAAATTAAAGAATTTCTTACATGGATTGAAGCCAAATTCAACATCAATTGACGAAATTTGAATGATAGAAATACTTATCAACGCTCGAATCGAACGAATCGAGTGATTATCTCCAAATCACCGGAAAAAACGATATTTTTTTATGAAATTAAACTGGGTTTTCTTCAAAAAAAAAGCTGAAGAACACGTCGATCGGGTTCTGAATCATTGATTGTTGATGAAAATCGCACTATAATGTAGTGATTATTGAGATAGAAAGTGAAGAAATAGTTGAAGATGGTGGGTTTTGAAAATGGTGGGTTTTTGAATTTACTGGGTTTTGAAAAAGGAAGAAGAATGAGTTAGATTGACTAAAATACCCTTTCTCTTTATTTTAAATTTTGCCACATGTCATAATCCTATGGCTTCCTATCATTCCTAGCGAAAATTAACTTCCTATTTGATCTTTTCCCATAAAACCTATGTTTAAAATTTGACGTAAAAAAAATTACATTATTCCCATATTTTAATTATAATTTATCTAGTTTACTATTAAGTGTTCGATGGTTAGGTTTTAGTACAAGTGGATCTTAAAATATAAATGGGTTTAATATCAGAAGTGAAGGGGGTATTTTTTTTTTTTGAAATTTTCTTTTCTCATCCTGAAGAACGTATTTTATTCTCGGAATCTAATAAAAAAAATTATATATTTACACAAGTAGAGTAATTACACATAATTACTCTATTAGAGCATATACATGAATTATTATTTATTTTTCTTTTTACATTTTGCAATAAACATTAATTTTAAGTAGATGGGAAAAATTCAAAACAATAAAATAAAAAAGTTCCTCATTCACTTTTGTTATGTTGACTCATTTTAAACAAGTGTTCTGCCATAAAAGTATTTATTTTAATGTTACATTGAAATTTCTAGAATATAGTTGAGTTTTATTGAAGGAATATGAATATAAAACATTTTGATCCTTTACAAAGTGGCGAAAGTAATTGATCATATATGACGGAAATTTACTATGTATTCCATACTAATTTCTATGTATTTATAATATTTTCTATTGAATAACCCACCTGGTTAATGCAAATGTTTGATGAAGACATTCATATTTGAACCTAAATATAATATAATAACCTGGTTACTGACAGAATTCTGACATTGATACTCTTTTTTAGTGCGGTATATAGTTCGTTTAGATAGTTATTATAGAAAGAAAAAAAAAAGAAGATTTGATTTGGTTGTTATCGCAGGCATATTTACCTTCTTTCACACCCGAACCATTACTTCACTACAGAAAACAAGAGCTCATCAACCTTAGGGGAACTGGGTCAGGAATGCTTAAGGAATGGGACCGGGTTTACGACTATGCATACTATAACGATTTGGGTGCACCTGATAAGGGACCAGACTATGTGCGACCTGTTCTTGGTGGATCTCAAGAGTATCCATATCCACGAAGAGGAAGAACGGGTCGTGAGCCAACTAAAACGGATCCAAATAGTGAAAAGAGACTGTTTCTTCTAAGTTTGAACATTTATGTGCCGAGAGATGAACGGTTCAATCATATCAAGTTCTCAGATTTCTTAGGATATGCAGCCAAATCCATTGGCCAAGTGGTTCGACCGGAAGTTAAGGCCGTATTTGATAGAACTCCAAATGAGTTTGATTCATTTGATGATGTAATGAAGCTTTACAAAGGTTGGTTTAACCTCCCCAAACATACGGTAAAAAAGATACGAAAACACACAAATCTGGAACTTGTAAGAGAACTCTTGCGCAATGATGGCGAGAAGCCTTTTACATTCCCAATGCCCGACGTTATCAAAGGTATATAATTCTTGACTTGTGTTAATCTAGCCTAATATCTGTTATGATTATTATTGTTGCCCAGACTTGATATTTGTTCTCTAGATCGCAAATGATAAACTAAACTTTATTGAATACTGAATTTGAATACAATGGAATGAGTTTTACAAATGAATTCTAAGCCCTTTTTATAGTTTCTAAAAGGTGCGAGTGAATAGACGCGTTCTTTCACGAACGGGTGTGTCTCTTGGATTGTGTGGATGAGAATCAATCTTGAAAGGTTGTGTCTTCTTGTCCAAGATCATGTCCCTTTGTTTCTCCTTGTGGCCGAGATCAAACAGGTGCGACTCCAAGGGATTTCGCAACCCTTCGGGTGGTAGTTACCAAGTTCTGTTTTGCCACTTTTAGTCCCTCTACTTTGTAACCGTCATATAACTAACTTTTAACTACATACTAATAAACCCTTAAACTTTGGATGTGTAGAGATTAGTGATTTCAATTATTATTTACTCTAAAGCTTGTTTGTTGGTTATTATTTTTTTCTATTGTTTGAATGTTTGATTGTTAATTAATGTTAGGTTTATTCGTAACCTTTTCTTTGTAATTAGTTTAGAGATCTAGTTTAGTTATCAATACACATAAAATATTACTAGTTTCACTTTATTCTTTATTTCAGTTATTTTAACTTGTGTCTATACTCCATAGTACTTCCTCACCAAGTCCTTGTGTCAAAAACTAAATTAACTAACTAATGATAATTTTCCAGAGAACGAGTTTGCTTGGCGAACAGATGAAGAGTTTGGAAGAGAAATGGTCGCGGGAGTAAATCCTGTGGTCATTCGTCGACTTGAAGTAAGTTCCATGGAAGTCTTTTGATAACATGCTTCGACCCGTCAAATTCTTCAACAATATTTACATTTTATTTTGTATCCACCCAGGAGTTCCCGCCAGCTAGCAAGCTCGATCCAAATGAATATGGAGACCAGACAAGCTCTATGACTGAGGAACATCTTAAACCAAACATGAACGGTTTAACAATAAAACAAGTACGGATAACATTGAATCCAACTATGAGTTTGCTATTCTCATAGGAAAAGATCACAATTGCTAAAAAAGTTGTGTGTTCGTGTTTGAATTATGCAGGCATTGGAAGAAAATAAGTTGTTCATCTTGGATCATCATGATGCATTAATGCCATATCTAAAAAAAATCAACTCTACAAAATCATCGAGAATCTATGCAACCCGAACAGTACTCTTGCTTAAAGATGATGGCACACTGAAACCGCTTGCGATTGAGTTAAGCTTACCTGATAAAGACAGTGAGGTTTACACTCCTTCTGAAGATGGTGTTGAAGGCACCATATGGCAGTTGGCCAAGGCGTATGCAGCGGTCAATGATTCCGGATATCATCAACTTATTAGCCACTGGTACTTGAATTTTTTACGCGATTAGCATAACATATTTCATGACTATATATTTAAGTATTTTGATTTATTTTGGTGGAGTAGGTTGAACACTCATGCAGTAATAGAGCCATTTATAATCGCTACTAATCGACAGTTAAGCGTGCTTCATCCGATTTATAAGCTCCTGCAACCACATTTTCGCGATACCATGAACATTAATGCATTAGCTCGACAAATACTCATCAATGCTGGCGGTGTCCTTGAAATGACCGTATTTCCAGCTAAATACGCCATGGAAATGTCAGCTGTTCTTTATAAAAATTGGGTTTTCACCGAACAGGCGCTACCAGCTGATCTACTTAAGAGGTAATTAGTGACATCATACTTTATAACTGGTTCATACTTTATAACAAAATAACATACATCTCATTTCTGTGTTATTTTTCAGAACCATTTTCTAAGTAGAGGGTAGAGTTATATGGATATGAAATTTTAAAACTTGACAAACGGATTTACGTACTGACATTTGTATAGAGAAGTACTATGCGCACAGGGGCGGATCTAGGCCACTTTTGTGGGTTCCCAGGAACCCATTCGGTTTAGAAAAAATGAGAAAAATTAGTGAGAACCTCGTATGATTTGGAAAAAAATAGTGAGAATTAGTAAGAATCTACCAATAGGAACACAGTGAAAAAAGTTTTTAGATCCGCCGCCGCTGTATACGCATAAAATATGTCTAGTTACTATTGTTACAAAAAACTGATATAATTTATTAAAACGTCCAGTCCAGCGTTAGTATTCATAAAGTGCCCAACCAATATTCCTTTTAGTTTGTCGTTTTAAAAAACAAGAGGCATCTAGTTTTTAAAAGCATCAAATGTGTAGCACTTTCTAATGATGTTCAATTGTCATTACTTTAGAGTTTATAAATTGTTACTTTAGAAATATTAAGTTAAAACAGATCAGTTAACTTTTTCTTTAACATGTAGGTTTTTAATATAAGAGAAATCAACCATAAATAGATTGTTGTAACAATTTTTTTTGTAATATTTTTCATCATTTTATTAAAAGCTGATACGTATTAACTTAATTATTTTAACGTGTCTAAATTCTATAAAATAATTAAGTTTGGCATTTATATATAGAGGTGTAGCGGTCGAGGATCCAAGCCAGCCCCACGGACTTAAACTGCTCATAGAAGATTACCCGTTCGCAATTGATGGACTTGAAATTTGGTCAGCAATCAAAACATGGGTTGATGACTACTGTAAGATATATTATGAATCAGACGAAATGGTTCAAAATGATTCTGAACTACAGTCATGGTGGACCGAGTTGAGAACTGAGGGCCATGGTGACAAGAAAGACGAGCCATGGTGGCCTCAGATGAAGTCACGGGCCGAGCTAATGGACACATGCACCATCATCATATGGGTGGCCTCAGCTCTCCACGCAGCGGTTAATTTTGGGCAATATCCTTACGCGGGTTACCTCCCCAACCGCCCTACAGTTAGCCGTAGGTTCATGCCAAAGCCAGGTACACCGGAGTATGCTGAGCTAGAGTCAAACCCCGAAAAGGCATTTCTAAAAACCATAACAAGCCAACTCCAAACTTTGCTAGGAGTGTCATTGATCGAGATTTTATCAAGGCATTCGACGGATGAGATTTATCTCGGTCAAAGCGAGTCTCCATATTGGACGGCTGATGTGAGCACATTAGAAGCTTTTGAGAGATTTGGGAAGAGATTGGTGGAAATAGAAGGGGGGATTATGGAAAGGAACAACGATGAATGCTTGAAGAATAGAAATGGACCCGTCAAGGTTCCGTACACCTTGCTTTATCCTAACACTTCAGATTATACTCGTGAGGGTGGACTTACTGGCAAGGGCATTCCTAATAGCATATCAATATGAAAGCATCATAGTTGGTTTTGTGTGTTATTTTTCATGTAAATCTTTGTTTGTGGATTGTGATTGATGAGACTTGGTTAATGTAACAAATGTAATAAAAATAAAAAAATGAAGTTTGGCAAATTAGAGCATTCTAATGCATTGTGTATAACTTTTTGTGTGTCCCCGGTCAGTTTTTAAATATTAGTGTTTTTTACGCATTTATCCATACACATTGATTTATTTGAATTTTTTAAGAACCTAATGCTCATGCTAAAATTTGGGTTTTTTCTCGTATTAAAAGTGATTTTCTTGGTTATAGTCTCAATAACGACTTACCATTTGATTGCATTGAAAACACCATATTTTGCCATCAAAAAATATTTGAATTGAAACATTACTAAGAGCAATTAACACAACAACAACCAACAAAAAACATACTCTTTCTTACGTCAACAAAGCTTAGACCATACGTAGTGGTCAGGGCCGGCCCAAGGGGGAGCCAACTAAAGCAACTGCCTTGGGCCTCCACCCTTCTAGGGCCTCCAATTTCTGTGTTAGGCCTGTTATGTTAGGTCAGAAACTGACAACAATAGAAAGGGAAAAATGCATCGGAATCTAAAGCGTGAATTGTTTATACATGATGCCATTTTGTGGAAGATAAATCACTGATAACTAGAAGCAGAAAACATCATTGTTCGTCGGTTCTGAAGTCTGAGATTAAAAGCCAGTTGTTCAAGGTAATCGTTTTTGGCTTAATTTGTTGATGACTTGATTGTAGTTTTCTGTCCTAAAATCATTGATAACTTGGCACGTTTCTATACTTCAGATTGTTTCTGTTGTTTTAGATCTTCATGCTAATGGCATATATAATATAATGAACATGGACTTGAAACCTGAAAATATTATTCTGGGTGCAATATATGTGTAATTTGGTGTAGTGTCTAAATCTGATATATAAAGTATATAATGCTTACATGGAAGAATCTCTTTCTTTCATTTGAAAATAAATTATGCGCCATATTTAATAAGGTTATTATTGTAATGCAGAATAATGTAATTTTTTTTGTCTATGTTATTTATAAGGTTTCATTCAGTCTGCACCCTTCATTTATAGGTTGGAAACAAAAAAAAATTGTAGCAAAAGATAATTAAGGATAATATTAAGCTTTTAGCCTTCTTGTCAATTGAAAAAGACTCTCTTTTGAAAGGGATAATACAACTCTCCTATAAATACATAATAGAGACTAGGAGATTGGGGTCAGGTCAAAAGAGTTGTTTTTTAAGACATTCTATCCATACAAAAAAAAAAAAAAAATTATGATTTACAAGAAAAAAAATTAATTATAAAAAAATTATAATAATGAAATTCGAAAAAGGCCCCAAACTTTTATCTCGCTTTAGGCCCTCGAAAGGGTTGAGCCGGCCCTGGTAGTGGTAACAACAAATAATGCCCAACTTATGGGCATTGTGTGTCACGTGTCATCCTAGTCAGCAAATGAGCGTAGTGGTGATAATGCCCAATAATACCCCGTCAATCATTACAAAATTATTAATTTTTTTTAATTAAAACTAACAAAATTCACTAAATAAAAACATTACATTCTTAAAAAAACCGGAAATAAGAAAAAAAAATTAAAATCCTAAAAAAACAAAAAAAAAAATCCGAAACAAATAAATAAAATACTATTAAGCTAGAGTCCGTATTTTTGACGGATTTGTTGTCGACATATTTGGGCTAGGATCAACGCGTCGCTAGTGAGATGGTCGATGATTTTAGACAAAAATTCGATATCTTTCTCCATTTGTCTCGATTCTTGTATCGCGACAAACTTTTTGTTTTCGGCGTTTCTTTCCTCCATAGTTTGTAAACGCCTATGACAAAGATCTCAAATGTCTTGAAGGCGTCGATTCATCTCTTCGAAATCTTGCTTTAATATTTTTGGGATTAGAAGAACAGGACTCCGCTTTTTTCCCTTATTTTGGCACTTCTTCTACCCAGTGGTCGTTCCAACTCCAAATCCTCCTCGTCGTCTAAAATAATATTTAAATCGACGTTACGAGCATCTGAGGTGGGAGTGTCCGGGTCAACCGACGATGATGTTTTGGATCGCTTTGATTTACGTCTAATGCTAGACGTCATCGTCGATACGTTTGACCATTTGGGACTTTCTCGTAAAAGCTCCCAACATCTTAAATACGTGAAACCGCCTTTCATAGCGTTGTATTCTTCCAACGCTCTTCTTATAACATTAGCGTCGTTTTGGCCACTTTCCCTGTTGTCTCAGTTGCATTGAAAGACCTATGACATTTCCAGTTGATTTCGATCTATTTGCTAGAAATAGAATCTTTATCTCGATATTCATTTTTCCCCGTAGTTTTAAAAAACGTTTCACGAATTCTTTGCCAAAAAACCGGTAATGTTTGATAATTTGCTACAAAGAAACACAAAAAATATAATGTTATATTTAACAAAATAATAATAATAATAATAATAATAATAATAAATCAGCCAAATACTTGTAAAAAACAAATAACTTTTTAAAACACCTACCAACATCGGGGGCCTCCGATATATCTAGCCATACACGTGCCAAGGCGTACTCCTCGTCTTTCGTCCATGCTTGGTAGCTTCCTTTTCGACGAGGAGCGGTTGGATCTTTCTTTTTGTGAGACCTTTTCCCACGTTTGGATCCCTCGACAACGGGCTTGGGTTCGGGTTGTGTCTCCTGTACCGTTTCTATCTTTGGATCGGTATCTTGAATAGACGGTTGCGAACCGTCCATGGTTGGAAATTTTTGAGGTACTTGAAAGAATGGTTGCGAACCTCCCGATGCTAGTATTTGGGCATACAAAAATACCTTAGGATCCATGTCTTGTTGGTTGAAGCTCGGTTGCGGTTGCTTGGTGTTCGGCCGATATGCGTTGGGGTTACTGGGTCTCGAAGGCACACCGAATGGGGGTCGGAAGGGATTCATGATTGTGGGTGAAAATTGGAGAAAGTTTTTAAAAAATAGAGAAAATGGGTGAAAAGTTTATAAAAATGAGATGAGAAGTGGAATTTTAAATAGGGTAAAGTTGAAATAAAAAATAATTTTTAATTAATATGACCGTTTCTCAACGGTAATATTTCGAAAAGTGTGCGGGGCTCAAGCGTTTTTAAAACAACGCTATTTAAAAAATTGATCAAAAACGCGCCGGGGGCCGTCGATGGTACGTGCTTGGGCAAAAAAAGCCCAAATTTTGGACAACTACGCATGGTCTTATATATTTTGATAAGGAGTAATTGGAACAATTGACTGAACCATGGTTATAAATTTGAGAGGCTGTAACATTGTGAATTCATAGTTTAAGACATGATGCCAAATTTCATTTTTACCCACAGCTAGAATCGTAGTCTCTAAATCTTTTTTCGGGGCCTTAAGAGTATATCTTGTATGTGGTAATGGAATGAACGGGAGAATGGAATGGATGACGTAATGGAGTTGACAAAGAAATAAAATGGATCATTACCATTCCATGGTCTTGTTTGGTTACCATGTGAGAATGAAATGAATCATTACCCTGTGTTGTTTTGTAGGTAGAAAAAGATGAAGGAACAAAATCGGCGACAGGTGGCGGTAGTGGGAGGTGGCGGCGGTCGATGGTGGTGGTGAGTGGTGTCGGTGGCAATGGGTAGCGGTTGGTGGTAATGGTGGATGGTGACGGTAGGCGACAACAGGTGGTGTTAGCGATAGCGGTGGTGGAAGGTGGCACCGACGACAATGGTGGCAGTGGTCAACGGTGTTGGTAGGTGGTGGTAGTGGGCGGCGGTGACGAGCGGTAGTGGTCGGCGGCGATGGGAGATAGCCGATGGCAGAGGGTGACAATGAAGACGGTGGCAATGGTGGCAGGTGCGTGGTGGACATCGGTGGTGCCGGTGTTCGGTGGCGGAGTGCGGCAGCGGTAGGGGGTGGCAGTGGCGGGTGGTGTTGGTGATGAAGGTGAGAGAGGGAATGGAATGGAAAAAAAAACAAGGGTGGTCGATGAAATGAATTTGAGAGAATGGAATCCCTTATGTAAGGGGTGATCCCATTACCTTGATCAACCAAACATATTTCTTTTTCCTGCATACCAAACACTACCTAAGGGTCTAAAACGAGAGGTTTTTTTGATCCACTCTCTAACATGATAGAGACAACCCTAGTTAAAGAAAATTGGACTTTAATTATAATCCTAATTTTGACCATTTGGTCGGCATTAATCCCAACTTAAGAAATTCCTCAGGACAGTCCCAACTTTCAAACTGTTTTCTTCCATCAGTGTTTTTTTAACTTCGATCTAACTTCGTTAATTTCTGATGATGTGGCTACTAATGTGTAAAATAAAAATTAAGCAATCTTCTTTCACCACCACTACCACCGCCATCTACACCACCGTCGCCATAGAAAACACAAACCACACACTACTGTTTCCCTACTAACAACGCCTCTTTTATAAAAACTCCCCACAAAACCACCCTCACATCACAAATTGATGTTCAATGGTTTATCAATCACTCAATCCCATTTCCCATAATTGATACAAACCCCACAAACCTTTCCTACTTAAATTTAGCAAACATATCAAAAGTTATGTGGAAAAACATCTCCCAATGACTCTGTTCAAGAATCACCGTAAGTTCTCCCTTAAAGTTTCTTCCTTTTCACTGCAACTTTTGGGATATTCAGGAAATCTACTTAGTCTTGAAAACTTGCCATTTAGAGGTATGGATTTGGATTGGTTTCATTAATTAAAGCATACCCAGAAAAGAACTTGTTCAAAATGTGTCAGATTAGGTTTTCCAGTGTTGTCGAGGATGTTGTTACTTCATTAGTTGATGCGGATGAGGATATTAATAGTGGTGATGAGTTACAAAACTTTTGGATGAGATGGGGAAGCACAGGAACAGAGACAGACGATTAGAGGTTGATGGAGGCGGAAAAGAGAGAGTGGTGGGACCACTATGGTGGTCTTACATCTTCGATCTAGAGAGATAAGGGTGGTCTGGTCCGATGGTGATGGGGGGGGGGGTGTTCATTTTTCTGCGCCACGTCAACAAATAACTCAGTATTATTGCCACATCAACGAGAAAGCTAACGAAGGTAGACCTCAATTAAAAAAGCTCGGTTGAAGTAAATAGTTTGAAAGTTTGGATTGTCCTGAGTAATTTTTTAAGTTGGTATTAATGTCGGCCAATGGGTCAAAGTTTAAATATCCAATTTCCCTACTGAACCATGGTTGTAAATTTGAGGGGTTGTAACATTTTGAATTCATAGTTTAAGACATGATACCAAATTTAAATTTTACTCATAGCTAGAATCGTGGTCCCTAAACCCTTTTTTGGGACTAAAGGGTCTAAAACTAGAGATTTTTTTATCCTCTATCATGACAGGGATGACCCTAGTAATCATATACAAGTCCACATTTTTTCTTACTTTGTCTTGATTTAAATTGGATGACTGTCTAATTTGTTGTGCCTGATCATTCGTATAGACAAAACAAAGAAATTACACGAAGAATATCACACCATTATAAATTATCCATCCTTAGAGTAACTCCAACGTTGTTGATATGTCAACATTTGTAAATTTCTGACGTTGGGAAAATAGACGGGACATGATGTCGTGGTGAGGTCCGTATACATCGCCCGGTATTCTAAACCCCCTTCAAATGAGTGAAATGCTCCCCTTAAAAAATAATTTACGGTCCTAACTTGAAATTGTTAGATTTTAAGTTTTTTAAAATATGATTTTCAAACAAAAAAAAAAAGCCAAATGGCTACTTTTCACAAAAAAAAAAAAAAAAAAAAAAAAAATCTCAAAAAACACCGTAAGTTAACTCGAGGCAAAGGGCATGTGCATATCTCTGCGCATGAGAGCTTATACTCGCACATGAGCTCATACTCGAGTATGACTTATACTCATGCATGAGCTCATACTTGCGAATGACTCATATTCATGCATGAGCTCATACTCGCGCATGAGATCAAGCGCATGCGTGCTACGGATAAATTTCTGTTTTCTGGTTCCTAGATACTAGAACTAAGACACGACCCCGTTCTCCTATGACACGGCCCCGTGTTTTTGTCCAAGTAACGTAGAAAAACATATTCTTTTTAGTTGTAAGTTGGACACGGCCCCGTGTGTGATCAAACACGGCCCCTTGCTGAACCTGCAAAAAGTAGAAAAAAATGCAGAAAAAAGTAGAAAAAATGCAGAAAAAAGTAGAAAATAAAGAAAAATAAAGAAGATTAAAAATGATAAGGCCGTCGATTTTAAAATTTCTTAAAATCCTTATGTCCCCGGTAACGGCACAAAAAACTTGACGTGATGTGAGTGTGGCATAATTTTTAATATATTTTTAAACACTTTTACTTGTTTATCAAGATTTAAATTTATAAAACACGATATAACACAATCACTCTCTATAATACGCTAGGGCAAGTGCACCCATCGTTGGCACAGCATAGTGATGGTAAGATACCGAGGTCGTCCAATGACACAAGAGCTTTTAATACCGGAATATCATCAACGTCTAATATAATCAAATTTTTTTAGGAAAAAGAAGTTTAGTAAGTTAAAAATAAAGAAAGAAACTAAAATATTAAAATGAAACAATAGACAAGATAGAATATCTTGGTTCCGACTCTTCTTTTACGTATCCATTGATGAATTCTACACTTTGGGTTTTTTATGAGATTATCTTAGTTATAGTGGCATGTCCCTCTTTTGGAGGCAACGCTACCCTCGGCCATATTGGTCTGAGTCAGCAACGATACAGTCCCGCCATGCCACAATATTGAAAGATAATTAAGTAAGTTATTAATGCAAAATGTGGCATGTCCCTCTTTTGGAGGCAATGCTACCCTCGGCCACATTGGTCTGAGTCAGCAGGGATACAGTCCCGCATGACCAGTTTAAAGTTTTAATAGTACTTTATTTATAAGGTATTCGAGCCGTTCTTACTTCCCCCGATTTGATGCTATCTACCTCAAGATAAGTCCTAATAAGCTTGAATCAAGTTCTCGCAGGATCTATACCCTGAACTAGGCAAGAACTTTACCCAAACCACCCTTCTAACCCCCTTTCACGCAGTTAACGCGTTTTATATAAACCGTAAAGACACGAATGAGTGAATCAACAAAACATGAAGAGATGATAGAATAAAGTTAACTTTCAAAATAAAAAAACTAATTATTAAAGTCCTTAATACATATCCAATTAAAAAGTTAACCAAAGCTTGGAAATCAAAAGTAATAGATAAAAGATTTGTCTTCACCAAGTGATGTAAGAGATTAGCCAAGCATGACCTTTGTTTGACAAAAACAGTTACAATCAATCTTGGATCCCGAGACTACTTGATGTGTGTAAAATGCAACATATAAATTACAACAAATGAGGCATAAAACTAACCCTTTTTAAGTACTATTGTAGGAAAAAGAGTGTTTTTGTCTTCCTTTTGTATTTTCAGGATTAAATGAGCTCAAATTAACAAAAGAAACAAAAAGGCAGCTAAATCTAACATAAATACAAGAAAAGGAACATAAGTGGATTGCCCGACCCCTCGACAGCATCTTCCCAAGCAAAACAGAGAAGGCAGAAGACTGAACACGCCCCGTGCTCAGCCAGCACGGGGCCGTGCCCAAGAAGCAGTAGAAAAGACAAACCTATAGAAGCTTCTATTGCCCACCACGGGGCCGTGCCCAGTGAACACGGGGGCGTAGCGAAAGTGCTGCAGGCGCATTAATTGTAATTGCAAATTACAATTAATGAAGAGAGAGATTGTCAGACGAGCACGGGGCCGTGTGCAGCGGACACGGGGCCGTGCCCAGGCTTCTGTTCAGCCTATAAATAGGAGTGGTTGGCTTCATTGCAACTCATCCCTTGGCACACCACCTCTCTCACACTTCATCCACCACCCACCACCATCACAACACCATCATCCACCACCATCATCCATTGTCCATCATAGAGTGTGTGAGTCGTCTCGGGATCCAAGATTGATCGTAAGAGTTCTTGACAATCAAGGCCATGTTTGCCTAAGTCTCTTACATCACTTGGTGAAGAGAAGTGTTTAGTATAATACTTTTTATTTTTAATCTTTTGCAGTTTTTATTTGGTTTTGTATTAATGACTTTAATAACTAGTTGCTTATGTTGAAGGCGATTCTTCCTTATCGTTTGTCCGTGGTGTCTTGGCATTATTTTACTGTCTATATAAAATAAAATATTTTCACCATTCATATCTCCACGGTCTATATGGAGGTATGTTGGCTACCTGGTCGGGGGTTAAGGGAACGGTTTGGTAAGGGTCTTGCCCTTGTTCAGCGTTTAGAGGTCCTGCAAGGGACCTGGGTCTAATTTAGTAGGATCTCCTTCAATACCCATAGGTATTGGATGGCGGGGATCCAAACTCTTTGACCCCCTCATAAGTTAACTACTATTAATACTATAACTCGGCTATTTAGGACTGTATCCTTGCTGACTCAGACTACTTAGTCGAGGGTAACGTCACCTCCAAAAGAGGGGCCTACCATAATTTGCATTAATAACTTAATTCATTATCTTTCAATAATCCGACCCTTTAGGATTGTATCCTTGCTGACTCAAACTACTGGGTTGAGGGTAACGTCGCCTTCAAAAGAGGGGCCTACTACAATAACTTAGATAATCTCTTAAACAAGTGCAAAAGTGCGAAAATAATCAAAGGTTATACTAATACACGAGTCGGATCCAAGTGATTCATCTTGTCTATCTGTTTTTATTTTTATTTTTATTTTTCAGCATTTAGTTAGTTTTATTTTCTTAGTTTAAAAATCTTTTCTAACATTTTGATTTGGTTAGACGTTGAGGATAAACCGGTATTAAAAGCTCTTGTGTCCTTGGACGACCTCGGTATCTTACCAACACTATACTACGTCCACGATGGGTGCACTTGCCCATATGTGTGTTTAGTGTTAGTAAATATCGTGTTTTATAAATTTAAAACTTGGCTGAAAGTGTAAAAAGGGCTTAAAATATACATCTAAAATATAACACACTTCACGCACATTACTACTACACACACTCTAAAGATGGATGATGGAGGAATGTGGTAGATGATGGTGGTATTGTAGTAGCAGGTGTGAGAGAAGTGTTTTGCCAAAGGATAGATTGCAAATGAACCAAGCACCCCTATTTATAGCTGGAAACATGCCTTTCACACGACCCCATGCTCGACGGGTACGACCCCGTGTCTTCTTCTTCTCTCTCTTCATTTAATGAGTTGTGTCAGAGGGCACGACCCCATGGTCTTGTACTTGCTGTACTATAAGAGATTTTGCATATATAGGAATTGACCACGGCCCGTGTCCATGGGACACGGCCCCGTATCTCTTGGCTGCTTCTGTTTGTCTTTTTCTTCATGGATTCTAGAGTGGGGCACGACCCTATGCCTTGGTGGCACGGCCCCGTCCTTGTCTTCTAATTTCTTGTTTTGGTCTTGGGGTGAAGCTCGGAGGGTCGGTATGATGTATCAACTTCTCTTCTTTTGTATTTATGTTGGTTTTTTGCCGTTAATTTGTTCCTTTTGTACATTTAAGCTCTTTTAATCCTGAAATCAAAAGTATACAAAGAAACACATTTTTTCCAACATTAATACAAAAAAATGGTTGATTTTATACCTTATCTGATATAATTTATATGTTGTAGTTTGCGCCTATCATTGAGTTAACACACTATGACGTGCGTGCATAGTTTGATGTTTTTACACTTTTGTTTGGCAATTCCATTGCAACACACGGGTTTTGAAAACCCGTATCACTAAAAGTGTAGTATTTTAATTACTTATTCCTTTGTTTAATGTAATAAAGTAAATTTCTTAACACAAGTTAGTAACCATTTAGAAAAAATAATACAAAGAATTGACTCAAGTTTTGATCCCACTAATATATATGTGTTCACATCACCTAGTCACCCACTTCTCACCTGATACCAAGCCCATATCCATTATAATAGTTGCACGATTTCTTTTCATTGTAACAGAATTGTCAAGGGCCCAAGTAATAATTAAGCCCGGTGATTATATGGAGATTGGGTTGTTTTCTTTTATTTTAGGGTAAATTATTTTTTGAGTCTATGTGTTTTATGGGTTTTAACTAGTTGAGTCCAAAAGCAAAAAGTTTAACGACCTGAGTCCCCATAAACATTTTCTTTAACCATTTGAGTCCAAATTTCTAACCCATTTAGAATTTTGTTGTTAAGTTTTGTTAAATGACCAAATTACTCCTATAAAACACAGGGACTCAAAAAGAAAAAGAATATATAATACCCCAATTAACACAAGTCGGTGAAATCGATTGATACCACTGATACCGCCTTACTACTGCAGATCAGAAATCGATTTCTGTTCCGACAACTGTACAGATCAGATATTGATTAAGGGTTTTTAAATCTACAGAGGCGCAAACCCTCTCGGCTTCCCCGACTGCTTATCCAACCCCAACGGGCCATCCTCAATCTCCCCAAACTTCGACACCACCGTTCACCATAACCAGTGCACCACATCTCCACGTCTGATCTTCTCTATCTCGATAATCATCGGTCACCATCATCTTCTCCATCGTCATTGTCACTCTGGGCATCACCATCCAAACCATCATCATCACCGCAGACTACCTGCAACTACACCGACACCATTGTTCACCTCCGACAACACCACTAACAACCATCATCTTTGCCATCTTTACTACCTACCATCTTTACGAGCTCCGAATCAAATTACTTTTCGAATCAAAGGTTTTTGAACTTAAGTTCACGCTAAGTTTTCGAATTCCTGTTTTTGAGTTACTGAGTGATTTGGAAAAAAAAAAGTTTTCGAGTTCACACTCCGCTATCTCTCCGTCAACCACCGCATTTCTGTGTCATCTTATCATTACAGCAGCTTATCGACATTTCTTCATCACCATTAACAACCTTCATTCACCACCATCATCTTCGTTTCACATCATCCTCGACACATCATTAGCTCCGTCATTCACAACCACAACCACAACGACAACCATCTTCGTCGTTCATCACTACTCCTTCACCTTTGTCGTCCACCATTCAGTGACAGTAATCGTTGTTTTGTCAACAAAAGTAAATAAAAGTTGAAGAAGACAGTTTTTGTGACAGTTTCTTTGTCGGGAAAGAAACGAAAGAAGAAGGGAATCTTTTTGCGACAATTTGGGTGTCAGGAAAGGCTTGTTTGCGACTGAACAGTTGTTTTGGCTTTGAGAACTGATTGATTTTAATAGTGACGTTCTGACAAATTCAATTTTTTAATGTTTTAATAGTTTTGTAGGGGTAATTTGGTCATTTAACAACATTTAACAACAAAATTCTAACTGAGTTAGAAATTTGGACTCAAATGGTTAAAGAAAATGTTTATGGGGACTCAGGTCGTTCCACTAATTCCTCACCATATGTGCGGAGTTCCTGCACATTCTATTCACTCATGGTTGGCAGTGGTGCTGGTACTGGGTCAGGGTATCGAGGTATAGGCTTTCCATATGGGTACGAGTTGCTTAACACACTCTGAAAATACGGGTCGTCATTCCAAAACGGATCTAAAGGATTAAGGTCGGTATACTGTGCTATGGGATTTGGTATTGGTTCTTCATGTGGATAGAGCTCCTGATATTCCCTATGGTCATCTTCCCATGGATCACACTCTAGAGGATTAGGTGCTGGGATTCTAGGTATCTTGTTAGGGTCAAATGCCGGTATGGGAAATTGGTTTCCTTGGTTAGGTTCTATCTCCATTGTTTGGGTTGGAAATAATGGCAATGGTTGTGGTGCAACTATCTGGTCAAGGTTTGGATCTGCTACAGTGGTGGCTAGCATATGAAAGTTTGCCAACTGTCTATTAACTGCTTCTTGGGTTTGGGTATTTACTTCCCTATTGGCTGCGGCTAACGCTCTTTGTTGTATTAACTTTATCATCCGCTTTCTCCTCTCATGTGCTCCCCTACTAAACCATCCTCTCTTTTTTGAAGGGAATGGTTCTTCGGATTGCGCCTTAAAGATGAAAATTCCTTCTACAGTATCAGCAGAATACCCCGAAGGAATAGGCTGTGATGAAGTTCCTTCACTCTTGGGGGAACTAGCTAGGTGACGGTAAGCGTCAGATGTACCTTGCTCACTCATATTGTAAACTAACATATTGTCAAATAACACAAAACAATAACATACATATACACATAATCATATAGATTATTTCCTAACATAACTGATAAAAATCTTGGTGTTAGCAGAACACTTTTGTGGCTTACACCAGTGGCTGTAGCTCTGATACCACCTCCTGTCGCAACCCCCGACCCCTTGCCCCTAGAGGCGGGCGGCCGCGAGATGCACAAAGCCGGTGGTATCGGTGTTTATCAATTTGGCAGCGGAAATTAAAAACCAGGACCGTAGTTAGGAAATAGTTTATTAAAGTTAAAACACCACACTTTTATAAATAATAAATGCAAGGGAAAAACCCAAGTTTCGATTATGTTTATAGGAATAAACCCTAATTTATTAAAATAAACTTCTTTTTATTTAGGTAACTTTTATAGCCACTTTTCCAAGCCTTCAGTTCTCTCTAGCTGGCTTCTATTAGCTTCACATTAAGTTACCTGAAACGCGTTTTTTAAAAGTTTTATCAACAAAAAATAATGGCGAGTGCATCCCAGTTTAATCAAACAAGCTTTTATATCTTTACAGTATTGAGAGCGATTACAATGTTTATATCTACCCAATTACCACCCACGGTACTGTCAATCCTGACTTGTAGTCATGCTACTATTCACAATATAGTAACAAGTAATGTATACAAAACCCCAACATACCGAAAGTAATTGTAGAATACATAGACTCAATCACTATTATAATAATTTAAAACAATTGAGGTTTTGATAAAACAGTTTGGTAGAAAAGGAGAATGCCTCACTTTGTTGTTTTAGATAATACTACTGCTTTCTGGTGATTTCCTGGTTATAATCTATTAAAATTAAACAATGCACACGTGTTAGTAAGATAACCCAATTTACATTAGCCATACCCCCGAGACAGAACTCCAACGACTGAGTCAGGCAGGGCCTTGACATGCGTTACGGAGCCCTAAATCAATCGGGTAGAGTAACTAATACGTAACCGGGGGTTATAATACTTACAAAGAGGCAGAGCTTCGCTTTTTAGGGTTATTTATATCGAGCAATACTATTGCTATTATAGGGACAGAGATACAGAAAAGAAATGAGCGACTGAAACTGAAGAGGCCCCCTTTTATAGTGCAGATCGGACAGCGGGTCGCGGCCCGCGACACAATTCGCTTTGGCCTTCGCGGTCCGGGAGCGATATACAGTTGGCTCTAGCTTAGCTGAGTCGAGGGGTAGGCTTGACACGAGACAAGGACACGTGGCGCAACCGGGTGCGGCCTGGTATCACTGAGTCGCGGCCCACAACCGGCTTGCTTGACCTGGTCATGCCCCGCGAGAGCCGCGGATATTTGTTTTTGTTTGACTTTTATAAATATATAAAAGTATATTAGGGTAATTTTTCGTATACGAGGTATATTTTAGGACGTGTAGGGCATGTTAAGGGTTTTTTTAGGAGAGATGTTATACCCGACAACGGCACCAAAAACTTGAGGTGATGTGAGTGTGGTATAATTTTTAATATATTATTAAGCACTTTTACTCGTTTATCAAGATTTAAATTTATAAAACATGATATAACACAATCACTCTATACAACACGCTAGGGCAAGTGCACCCATCGTTGGCGTAGCATAGTGATGGTAAGATGCCGAGGTAGTCCAAGGACACAAGATCTTTAATTACCGGAATATCACAAACGTCTAATATAATCAATTTTTTTTAGGAAAAAGAAGTTTAGTAAGTTAAAAATAAAGAAAGAAAGTAAAATATTAAAATGAAACAATAGACAAGATAGAATCTCTTGGTTACGACTCTTCTTTTACGTATCATTTGATGATTTCTGCACTTTGGATTTTTTATGAGATTATCTTAGTTATAGTGGCAGGTCCCTCTTTTGGAGGCAACACTACCCTCGGCCATATTGGTCTGAGTCAGCAGGGATACAGTTCCGCAATGCCGTAATATTAAAAGATAATTAAGTAAGTTATTAATGCAAAATGTGGCATGTCTCTCTTTTGGAGGCAATGTTACCCTCGGCCATATTGGTCTGAGTCAGCAGGGATACAGTCCCGCATGACCGGTTTAAAGTTTTAATAGTACTTTATTTATTATTCAAGTCGTTCTTACTTCCCCCGATTTGATGCTATCTGCCTCAAGAGAAGTCCTAATAAGTTTGAATCAAGTCCTCGCAGGATCTATACACTGAACGAGGCAAGAACTTTACCCAAACCACCCTTTGAACCCCTTTCCAGGCAGTTAACGCGTTTTATATAGACCGTAAAGACACGAATGAGTGAATCAACAAAACATGAAGAGATGATAGAATAAAGTTCACTTTCAAAATAAAAAACTAATTATTAAAGTCCTTAATACATATCCAATTAAAAAGTTAAGCAAAGCTTCGAAATCAAAAGTAATACATAAAAGATTTGTCTTCACTAACTGATGTAAGAGATTAGCTAAGCATGACCTTTGTTTGACAAAAACACTTAAAATCAATCTTGGATCCCGAGACTACTACACACACTCTAAAGATGGATGATGGAGGAATGTGGTAGATGAAGGTGGTATTGTGGTAGCAGGTGTAAGAGAAGTGGTTTGCTAAAGGATAGATTGCAAATGAACCAGGCACCCCTATTTATTGCTGGAAACATGCCTTTCACACGACCCCATGCTCGACGGGCACAACCCCGTGTCTTCTTCTTCTCTGTCTTCATCTAATGAGTTGTGTCAGTCCGTATGCACACACGGTCCCGTGTGTCAGAGGGCACGGCCCCGTGGTCTTGTACTTGCTGTACTATAAGAGATTTTGCATATGTGGGAGTTGATCACGGCCCGTGTCCACGGGACACGGCCCCGTATCTCTTGTCTGCTTATGTTTGTCTTTTTCTTCATGGACTCTAGAGTGGGGCACAACCCTATGCCTTAGTGGCACGGCCCCGTGCTTGTTTTCTAATTTCTTGTTTTGGTCTTGGGGTGAAGCTCGGAGGGTCGGAATGATGTATCAACTTCTCTTCTTTTGTATTTATGTTGGTTTTTTTACCATGCATTTAAGCTCTTTAATCCTGAAAATCAAAAGTATACAAAAAGCACACTTTTTCCAATATTAATATAAAAAAGGGTTGATTTTATACCTTAGCTGATATAATTTATATGTTGTAGTTTGCGCCTATCATCAAGTTAACACACTATGACGTGCGTGCATGGTTTGATGTTTTTACGTCTATTTTTTTTGTTTGGCGATTCCATCGCAACACACGGGTTTTAAAAACCCATATCACTAAAAGTGTAGTATTTTAATTGCTTATTCCTATGTTTAATGTATAACGTAAATTTCTTAACCCAAGTTAGTAACCATTTAGAAGTAATACAAAGAATTGACTCAAGTTTTGATTCCCACTAGTAGTATATATGTTCACATTACCCGGTCACCCACTTCTCACCTGATACCAAGCCCATATCCATCCATTATAATAGTTGCACGATTTCTTTTCATTGTAACAGAATTGTCAAGGGCCCAAGTAATAATTAAGCCCCGTGATTATATGGAGATTGGGTTGTTTTCTTTTATTTTATTTCTTTTTAGTATTTTTCTAATTAAAAATAATGTTAAATAAAAAAAATATATAAACTCTAATAGTTAGTATTTTCTAATTAAAAATAATGTTAAATAAAAAACATATAAAGTCTAATAGTTTTAACTTTTGAGATAAATCCGTTGCTTGTTGTTCAAAAAAAAATATATATATCTAATAGTTAAACATCAATTACTAACTTTACAAATTATATATATATTTTCTTTGAAAAATTAAACTTCACTAAAACACAACCTTCAACCCAAACGGCCAACCTCAGCAACGTGCAAGTGCCACCTCTTAGTTATACCTAAAACGTTGTACATCCACATTGTGTGGGTACAATAATTACCGTGTCAATGTATAGTCATGAATAAATAGATTGATATTATACCTAAAAGTTGTTCATCCACATTGTGAAAATAAATATCCCGGGTTGTGATTTTGTTACCTTTCGTGAGTACATACATAATAAGCAAACAAAACAAAGTACAAAGACATAAAGCCAGAAAAATAACAAAGACAATATCAAAAAGGGAATTTTCTTGAGCTTGTAGTGCTTGGGTGTATAATCTTCCATTCATATGGTGCAATGTCATTTATGGTTATGCTTCTGAGCTGAACCATTTCCATGCCCATAGATATACCTTGCTGAACCCTCGGTGTACACATGAGTTTCGTCATCCAATCTGTAAATATACGTTGAATCATGATCTGTCTTATTAAATACGAAATAGATCACAAAGTTAACAAAACACTAAAGCTCTTACGATTTTCTAACTGCTTTGCTCAACGTAGAAGTTGCAACAAATGTTTTGCCATCAAGGTATCTATTCTCTCCATTCATCCTTTGTTTCATTCTCAAATCCAGTTCATCTGGGCTCAGTGTGATTGGGTAATCTGATGCCTGAGGTCAAGTTATGCGTATATTATCAATTTCAATAGGGGGTTTAATATTAAAAGATTGATCCACCCTTTTGTGAAAGTTAAAGGCATATAGTAAGATTACCATGACCCATCCCCACATGTCAGCATAGGAAGGAATGTGAGCGGAGTATGGCACAACATCTGTTTACGATGTGGGCAACATTAGAAATTTATAGCGAGGAACGGCTGTTGGTAATATTTACACAAAGTAAATAATGAAACATACATTTGAAAACCTGCTTGAGAGTGTTGAAAATACATGAAAATACTTCAGTATGGCTAAAAACACCAGCCGGTCCAGCCTGCACAATATGAAACTTTTTACGTACCTTAATTCTGTAGGAATTATTGTGTAGAGGTGAAATTTTAAAGCTGTATAATGAGTAATTTTTACTCAAAGTCACAATAACCATATCTTTGGTACCTATAATGTTGTCTCTTGTAATTTTACCTGTGTAACAAAAATGCCGCCATTCATAAGTTTTGGTTTAACAGTTTGTTCATAGAAGTTCTTGGTGTAGAGCTGGTAACACGGGCCTCCTTCAATGGGATCTGCCAAGTCCCCAACTATCACATCGTATTTATCTTCTCGCTTCACTAGCTCCGCCCTGCAACATATAACGTATAACATCTACATCAGATGACTATTATTTCCACTCGGGAATCGCATAAAACTGAATAAATGTTTCCAACCTTGCATCGTTGATTATGACCTCAAGTCTTGGATCACAGAAAGCTTCACTATTAACCGCCAAATATGACTTGCAAAATTCCACTACTTCCTGCTCATAAAAAACAAATAATTGTTCTAGAATAGGATATAACTTATACATACTTTTTTATGAAGAGAAAATATTGAGATGATGGAATGAAGGATGTCACCTCATCAATGTCACACATGATAACTTTTTCCACAGTTTTGTGCCTAAGTAATTCCCTTGCAGTAGAACCCTCACCTCCCCCCATAATAAATACGGTCTTGGGACTGAACATAATATTCATTCGAATTTAATTATCATTTTCTAAATAACTTCTGTTATAACTAAATGTCAAAGAATGGGAGTTGTACTTTGGGTGATGTAGAAGTGGTGGATGAACAAGAGATTCATGGTAGATGAATTCATCTATCTCTGCACTTTGCAACTTTCCATCTATCACTAAGGCCTGTGATATAAAATCACTAGTTATTAAGCATGTTTTTTTTTTTTTTTTTCAAATTTGCATGGACAAAAAATATACAAACAAATAATAAAAAAAAGAGTAAAAGTGGAGTACCTTCCCAAAGGGTTTGGTGTCCAAAAGTTGAATGTCTTGGAACTGACTGGCTCCTGTGTGAAGTATACTGCATAAAAATTTAAACATATATTATTGGACATGCAAAAGTATCTCAACTTTTCCTTTACAAAAACTTTTAGCCAAAAGGCATTGCTTATAATATATAACACACAATTAAAATATATAAAAAAAAAAAACAAACCTATTGAGAGCAAAACACCATCTTAAGTTCTCTTCAATCTCTTCCTCATACCAACAGCTTTTCCTCTGAGAATATGCATTCCCATTCCCATTCCCATTCCCATTCCCATTCCCGTTATCATTCCCATTCCCATTCCCATTAGCACAAGAAATTTTTCCCATTTTTTAGTATATGGATGAGAAGGTGTGGAGGAATATGTGGGATTTGAATGTTTTTATAAGCAAGTTAAAGAGTGGGAAGAGATAGTGATAGTGGTGATGATGATAATAAAACTTGATGGAGAATGAGAGAAGCAAAATCCTCATTGATTTCCCCAAACCCATCAAACCTTGCTTTCTCCGCGTGGCTGGCGTGCATTCTTTTTATTTATTACTTCCAACTTTTTTATATACAAATCCAACTTATCTTTCTAAAATCCATTCCAAAAATTGGCAACATATTTAGTGGTTTCGAATTTCTCTAAGTTGTTATTTAGTTGGTGTTATATTGTTAGCTGTAAAGTTTTCAAAACATATTTAAAGCAAATGATATTGTTTTTTGACGCATAAAAGATGTTTCGATTCATGGTACCTCCCCTTTCTACTGTGTTAATTACGTAATATTTTAAATATCACATAACATGAAGTGACGCTAAACATGCGCAAAACTTTTTGAAAACATAGAAGTATTACTATTACAGGCATCAAGGTCACATAATGGTCATATAGAATAATGTAACCCGGTTTTAAAACATATTAGGGTGGAAGGGACGGGTTCGGGAAAACCTTCGGTGAGTGGGTTTTACCGCGTGGCAAGGGGATGCAACCCCATCTTCGGTGAGCGGTGAGTGACAAAAACGGCGAATACTCACCGATTCAAAATGTGACCGTTATGCAAAAATGGAACGTTAGGGGTGACCGTTGGTAATTTAATAAAAAAATTGCTTTCTTATTTAAAACTCACACATTTCACTCATCTCACACACCACCCTCACTAAAATTTCTACACCCGCACCACACCATGGATTAACAAAACAAAGGTGAACCCAAGAAAAAATGTTCCTCTAGCCGAGGATCGGATTCAAACTCAAGAAAAAAGGTTCCGCAAACGAGACGAGGCGATTCTAGAGATCCGAGTGCACCGGTTCAAACCCCGTACGGATATTCACCAAACTCTCAACCTCAATATTTTTACCCCCAAGCTTCACAACCGACTTTTTATAACACCCAACCTCAACCTAATTTTCCGCCACAAATATTTTCACACCCACACGGTCCAACGATGGTCGCACCCGGCATGTACGAATACTCCATGGAAGCACAAAACTCATTCGATCCATTTGCATTTAGGAGCCCGCCAATTCAATCACCAAGAGAGAATGCCGAGTACTCACTTCCGATCTACAATGACAATGAAGACCAAGATGTAGAGGTTGTCCCCGAAACACAACATTTGGATGAAGAAATTGGTGAGCGTCAAATTTGGACGAAAAAACAAGAAGAGGCTTTAGCCAAGGCATGGTTTCATTGTTCTCTAAACAAGAAAAAGGCAACCAACAAAAAGCGGACAGTTTTTGGAAAAAAACTTCTTGAGCATCACAACGGAACGGTCGGCGGAAGTACACGAACCGTTCATCAAGTACGTTCAAAATGGCTCCCTATGTTGAGTAAGATAAACTACTTCAACGGCCTTTGGCAACAAGCGGTATAATTTTTTTTGAACATTTAATAAATATTTTTTATAACATTGTTTTTTTATATTTTATTTTATATTTGTTATATATGTAGGATCGTATTCGTGGTAGTGGGTGTGGCGACGTCGATGTCATGAATAGGGCTTTAAAAGATTTCCAATCAAAATATCTGAGTGGTTTTCATCATGTTGAGGCATGGGAGGTTGTTAATGAACATGACAAATGGGCTCGGTACCATTGTTGGGTGAAGATAGTGGAAGTTCGGGCCAAAAAAGAAAGTCGTCGGATTCGGGTATAACTATAATGCGAGTACATCGGGAACTGAATTCACTAGCGATATACCCGACGTAAACGTAGACCCCTCAACAACAAGACCGCGGAAGAAAGATAAGAGAGCCGCAACAACACCATCCGATAGCGAAACAACTTTGACCGAGAAGCTCTCACAATACACCCTTATGAAAGAAGCAAAACAAGCACGTACGATGTCACACCCCAACCGATGGCGGAAACATCGGAGTGAGATGAAAATGACATTGTTCGAGACTTCATAACACTATTTGCAACAATATTTAAGTAAAACTGATTTCATTTCATTTCAAATTGTCAAGTTACAATACAAGGAAATTCAAATAACAACATTGTTTCAAAATACAACAACAAGACAATAATCAAAATACAACATCGTTTCACAATGATACAACAACAAAGTCTTAATTCAGTGTGGGTATCCAAAGCATCCTCGCTAAGCCCATTTTAATATCGTCTTCATCCTGCAAATATGTTTAGAATACATGGTTCAATACAAAAGTATTGGCGAATATACAAGTGTAATACATAGCATAAATATAAAAGATTTAAACGAATCCACATGGCAAGCTTAGTTATCAAGATTAACATATAAACTGGCATGTGAATGTTCAAGTCAATCCTCTGAGTACCGCATAAAATGAATTTAACATGAGCACAAGTCTATGGGCGGTGCGTTACTCTAATAGCGCTATACATGTTAAAGGGAGGCTCGTACGAAGTTAATGACAAGTTTGTCACACAAAATAATCATCCAGAATAACGAATAAAGTATAACGAATTTAGCATGCATGTGTTGGATTGTTTATGCATTTTGTATAAAAGTCTAAGTGTAACTGTGTAGGTTTTATAGTAAATATATTGCACCCAAAGTGTAAAATGGAAAAAGGCGTTCGAGTATACTCACGGTTTTCCTAAGTCTTCTTAGTTAATTCCGCGTGCGAAGTATGGGTGACGTAGTACATGAAAGCCAAGGTTGCCCTATCCCGCGAGTGAAGAGTGGTGGACGTAGTACATGAACACCAAGATCACTTTACAGGGGATAAACGAAGGCGTGAGTTTGTTGGAGTTTGAACGGAGGATTATGATGTGAAATAAAGTACGTAGTATAGTATGAAAGTATAAATAAACCGAAAGTATATTTTTTCCGAGCACTTGTCACGATACTGAGTTTCCATGATTTTACTTGTCCTGGTTTACCCGACAGAATCAGCAACAAGGAACGCGGAAACGGAATATGGGGAAACCGAAACACAAACTGTTCGGATGAAAGACAGTTGGCACGACAGGCCTTTCGCGTGAGTGGGACCACCCTTTAGCGCGAGAGGGACTGTTTGGTGAACCAATCTTTGTTTGAACGTTTTAAATATTAATCAGTTATGTTCGTGAATTCAGTTAAGTTATTTAGTTATAGTTTAGTATAGTATTAGTCCAGGATGTTCATAGAATTCATTGAAGTCATGCATGGAGGTAATAACCTCGTTATAGTTCACCAAAGCACAAATCAGTTAACTTAGTTAACTAATCGGTTGGTCATGAATACATAAATGGAAATTAACAGAATGTAAATATTAGCCAAACAACCGAACAAGGACAACCCAGGTGTGCCAACACGACATAGAAAGAATGAACTAAGTGTCGGAGGCTAGACGAGGTTAACCTATTCTAGGTCTAGGAGATTGTTTGGGTGTTCGTTTTACAAGTTCAAGTGAGGTGGTGGAACTAGATTAGAAGCCAAGGCTTCCACATATCACACACTAATATTACAGAGTCTCCTATATCGAGAATAGAGATCTGGAATATCATTTAACACTTCAAAAATGTCGGAACGTAGTGAAACAGTCCCATTCGGACGGCAGAAGCTTCCTCTCGCGCGAAAGGGTTAACCTTTCGTGCGAGTGGGCCACCTTTCGGGCGACTCGTACTATTTCAAGATGAAAACAGCTTAGTTTTGGTTGAACTGTTTATCTTCTTGGCTGGAATTGACTCTAACATGAATCCACTGTTGGATCAGTTCTGTTTAAACATAATGGAAAACATGAATAATACCTGTTACAGCAGACAGGCCAGCAGAGAATCCAGTCAGAGATGCAGTCATTGAGTTCGACATGATTGTCAGGATGATCTGGTTCCTCCTTAGGGTGTAAGTTAATGATGGTGATGAAACCGAAATTAGGGAGGTTTCGGTTATGGGGAGAGAGTGACGAAATTCTTGATGTTATTAGGGTTTTGATTGTGTAATGTGTGTAACCCTTTAACTCTCTAATAAGCCCCTTATTTATACACCCAAGAGGAAACCCAATTAGTTAATAAGGGTAATATGGTCCATCAACAATTACCAACTAATTATTAATAGGTTATTAAATATATTTTGATCTAATATAATATAAATGATTATATAGGCTACAAGATTAAATATTATATTTATATATTTAATCTCACATTCTCCCACTTAGCCAAGTAATCATTTATCATGAGTATTAGGTAAGCCTGGCCAGGAGTTAACACTCATTTTAGCTTTAAACCAAGAACTATAGCAGAGAAATACAGCCGTTGAATCATCATTCGACTCAGGACCCCCATTAATCATACTATAGCCTCAATTTAAAACCTAATAGTTACGATCAAAATATGTATAAGCCCTTTAGCGTCTGATTTGTATTTATATTTGTCTATATGTCATTACACCGGCAGAACATATGTTAGAGACATACAAAATCAAACTGAGGAAATTTTATTAATTAAAACATAAGCTAGTACAATATGCCATTAAATAAGGTCTTTAGTAAGTCCCATATTCGATACATGTTCTTCGAAAACTTTAGGTGGGAGACCTTTAGTCATCGGATCCGCTAGCATATCTTTAGTACTAATATACTCAATACAAAGATTATTTTCCTCAACTCGTTCACGTACGAACAAGTACTTTGTATCGAGATATAAACCAGCTCCAGTCGAACTGTTACTGTTCGAGAAACTAACGGCAGCTGAGTTATCACAGTAAAGCTTCAATGGTCTAGAAATGGAATTAACGATTTTGAGTCCAGTGATCAGATTTCTAAGCAACATTCCATGACAGGTTGCGTTGTAAACAGCAATGTATTCTGCCATCATTGTGGAAGTTGTAGTTAACTGTTGTTTATGACTCTTCCATGAGATAGGTCCGCCTGCTAACATAAAGATGTAGCCCGAAGTGGATTTCTTGTCATCTTTGCACTTGGCAAAGTCAGAATCAGAATAACCTACCACTTCTATGTAAGACCCTAATACGTATTTGACTAAAAGTCGCAGCGGAAGTTCAAGCCATAAACTTTCTTTCATTATAAACACCTTAACTTATTTAAAAATTAACTTTAACATAACTCTTTCACATAAATCCATCAATCGACTTATTTACTAAGTAGAAACATAGCTTATGTTTACTACATTATATACATCAACGTTCCCGTACAATCTCACTAGTGACTCGATCCTCGATCTCTGTTCCTTGATGATCCTCATGACTCGTACTACCTGCGCTCACCACATTAAATTCATAACATTAGTACGCATTATAAACATACAAGATTTATTCACGTTTACTTTTTGTTCCGTTAATTCTTTACATCCCAGCTTTCCATTTGATCGTACATTCCGTGGTGAGACTTTCTCATTGTACCTGCGTTACACTTCGTTCACAAGGCACACTATTATTATCGTCAATACTCAATTTCATTGAATACATGCGTATATACTTTCATACATACTTACATATGTGCATCCGTTCACACATAACTGCTTACAAACCTACGTACCTACATTCATACGTACGTTCCTACATACGTGCATACCTACATACATACATGCATACATGTCTACATACATACCTATTACATGCCTTCTCACAACCCTACATACGTGCACACACTTTCGTACATACTCACTTGGATATATATATACACATACACATACTACCCACATACACACCTACATACATACATACATACATACATTCATACATACCACTTATATTCACACATACATACATACATACCTTCATACGTATCTACTTAAAGAAATTCTTAACTTAGAATCCCACATTTAGGTACCATATTACTACATATTCTTTAGGATCCCACCTTTGGGTACCATATTACTACATATTCTTTAGGATCCCACCTTTGGGTACCATATTACTACATATTCTTTAGGATCCCACCTTTGGGTACCATATTACTACATATTCTTTAGGATCCCACCTTTGGGTACCATATTACTACATATTCTGTAGGATCCCACCTTTGGGTACCATATTACTACATATTCTTTAGGATCCCACCTTTGGGTACCATATTACTACATGTTCTGTAGGATCCCACCTTTGGGTACCATATTACTACATATTCTTTAGGATCCCACCTTTGGGTACCATATTACTACATATTCTTTAGGATCCCACCTTTGGGTACCATATTACTACATATTCTTTAGGATCCCACCTTTGGGTACCATATTACTACATATTCTTTAGGATCCCACCTTTGGGTACCATATTACTACATGTTCTTTAGGATCCCACCTTTGGGTACCATATTACTACATATTCTTTAGGATCCCACCTTTGGGTACCATATTACTACATGTTCTTTAGGATCCCACCTTTGGGTACCATATTACTACATGTTCTTTAGGATCCCACCTTTGGGTACCATATTACTACATATTCTTTAGGATCCCACCTTTGGGTACCATATTACTACATATTCTTTAGGATCCCACCTTTGGGTACCATATTACTACATATTCTGTAGGATCCCACCTTTGGGTACCATATTACTACATATTCTTTAGGATCCCACCTTTGGGTACCATATTACTACATGTTCTGTAGGATCCCACCTTTGGGTACCATATTACTACATATTCTTTAGGATCCCACCTTTGGGTACCATATTACTACATATTCTTTAGGATCCCACCTTTGGGTACCATATTACTACATATTCTTTAGGATCCCACCTTTGGGTACCATATTACTACATATTCTTTAGGATCCCACCTTTGGGTACCATATTACTACATGTTCTTTAGGATCCCACCTTTGGGTACCATATTACTACATATTCTTTAGGATCCCACCTTTGGGTACCATATTACTACATATTCTTTAGGATCCCACCTTTGGGTACCATATTACTACATGTTCTTTAGGATCCCACCTTTGGGTACCATATTACTACATATTCTTTAGGATCCCACCTTTGGGTACCATATTACTACATATTCTTTAGGATCCCACCTTTGGGTACCATATTACTACATGTTCTTTAGGATCCCACCTTTGGGTACCATATTACTACATATTCTTTAGGATCCCACCTTTGGGTACCATATTACTACATATTCTTTAGGATCCCACCTTTGGGTACCCTACCCGTTGGCGACGCCTTCTAGTTTTTGCAGTTTTCTGCAGGTTCGTTTCGTCGTCCGTACGCACTAAAACGCACGTAACTTTTGAACCGTTTACCCGTTTGACCTCCCGTTTCTTCCTACATACTTGTAAATTCACATTCTATCATATGAACATAAAATCTTACCTCCGGATTACGGAAATCCTTAACTTACATACATTCGACTTAACTATTATCTAACTATTTGACCCGTTAAGGGTATTCGCGCATTAATTGGTCTATGACTGACCAAACCATCATCCCCACTTCCATACCTGTCCAAAACATTACTCTAATCGAATAACTTGCTTCTAAACCACTTTTAAGTTCGTTTACCCCAAAATACCCATCATGGGCATTTTGGTCAACCTTAAACCCATCATTTACGACGAAAGACTTTAACACATATTTGACCTCAAACATCATATTTAATTCATTACAACACTTTATTACTTACTTGTACTACGAAGTGATTACGGAAATCACTTACCTCGTGCATCCATGTTCGTAACCGCTTCCTTGCCCCATTTCGACCCGTTAGCCTTTCATGCTTGGTCCATGCTAGTGTGGTTCCTATCCTTTCATGTCGTCATGCCATAATAATGTTAGTACTCATGCTTATTCATATTAATACACATTTTCCAGCTCTTATCTACATTGACTTTCACTAACACGCATACAACATAAATTGTCAACCACATTGTTCAGTTAGACAACCTAACGTAATTCATAACATCATCCTTTACTAGCATGGTCATATATTATATATTTAGTACACATTCACTTCTTGATTGAAATTAAGTGATTAATAAAAACACATGGGGAGCATCGCCCGTTCAAGCACAATGTACAAGCTTCTAATGCATAGTCTTGACCAACACATACATTCAATCCCGAATTCTTGTATGAGTTCCATCTAAGGCACATTCCTCAAGTTAGTATACTACTAATTACATCATTATCATGTTTCATTCATATATATCAAGCCATTTCATACAATCTCACATCCTAACTTCACCTAGACATTTCATCAAACACTTGGCGTGCGTACAAGTTTCTAAACATGATGTACAAGTAACCTTCATTCTTTTCTTTCTAATTCTTGTTTTCAATCATCCAAACTACCAATAACAATTCAATCTCATACCATATTCAATATAACTAACAATTTGGTCACATGCAACATATCATATCAAGAATTAAACAAAGATTGGACATGGGTGACATACCCATGTCGCCATTTCTACTAACCCAAGTGGGTTTCATCTCCAAATCTCAATTAACATCAAATCTTGCATAATTCACATTCCAATGATAATTCTAACATATGTTCATGCTTAATTTCATCCCAATTCATGGATTAAGACCTAACCCATTTCGTACAAGATCACCAATCTTAGTTTTTGAGACATACCTTTTGATCCTCTTGTGATGGTGAGCATTAATTCGTGTTTATTCATGATTTTGAGCTTGGATTCAACCTTCAATTTGGACTTCTTTAAGAACTAGGGTTTGCACCCCTTTGTTCTTCTCCAGAGCATTCCACGCACACACACACGATGTATGTGTGTTGTGTGTTGTGATTTTGTTTAATAAAACATAACTTTCCCCCTTGTTCATATATGGTCCCTCAAGTTTGTTCACTTGTTTGCTTTGCTAAACTTTTGACTAGGTATAATAACCTAGTTACTACATTCTATATTATTAAACATGGGGTCTCATTAGCAAATTTAGTAATTCGAGTTTTTGGAGCGTTACTTAACTAGGTTAAATAACCTTAGTCGTTTATTTCATGCTAAGTCATATAAGAACACATGGCAATTATAAACATTCGGGTTTTGGGATGTTACAAGTCTACCCCCCTTAAAGAAGGTTTCGTCCCCGAAACCTTTCTCATTCAAACTAGACCAATTTTACTCTTACCCCTTTCAGGTTGTTCATTCACAATACTTACTACCACCTAAACGCTTTCGGGATCTTGACAAGGTGTTATTCATGCATGAACGTAATTGAACACATCGTTCCTATGCCCTCATATTACGTAAATTGCTTTCATAATTATACTTATGTTAGACTCTGCTCCAGAGCTCTTATTAGTGTCTTTTACTTTGTCTTTTACTTCATAATACTAGCTCTTAACACATATCATCACTAACGTTTCTTTCATCGAGTTTATTCCAATTGTATACAATTATTAACTGTATAAACCTTAGTCTGTGGTTTGTTTCTAACTTCCTATCTAAGCATCTTTCATTCATATATTTGCTAATCGAAATAAATCGATTTATTTCATACTACTCATACACCATACGCTACCTTTCATTTTGATCACTATGAGCCATGTTAAACATTCCATTACTATCATTACTCCCGATTACCTCTAAGCTCATAAAAGGGGTCGATACATTACCATACGCATACTATAATCATTCAAGAACTTATTATTACAGCTAGATTCACCCTTCTTAACTTATTTATCCATACTTAATCCACAAAGACTAAACATTATTTCCATGGTTACTGCTGTTATTTATGCCATGCGTATCTTTTCTACAATGTCTTGTTCAAATGAACATGGCCAACAAGCCGAGCATCAAAATTAGCATTTCTTAATAACATTTGCCGTCTTTTATATTCTATCAGAATTTCCATAGTTACTATCATTTAAGTTCAATACCACCCGAAGATCATTACAAACATTTGAAATTCACTCCTTATTGACATACATTCTTCTTATGTCAATTGTTAAAATTAAACTTTCCATATCATAACATTCATACCCATTCCATCATTCATTTCGTAGGTCGTACCCAATTAACCAATTCATACTTATCTAACATAAGTTAAACTTTTTACTGACCTCATCTCATATCATCCATCGACGATCTGCAACCCAGATCGATCCGCATTCTTCACGAGTACTAGTCATACCAGGCTAGATTTCATTCATCCGCGTAATGCGCTTTCGCCCGTGCACATCCTTCCACCAATTCGTTTGGTTTCATCACATCAAGAGTTCCTAACATTATAATCTACAATTTTTGCGGTTAGCACATTTCATTCAAGCATTCATTATACTAGGTGATTACTCACCTATATTTCCTTTTTCAACGTCCTACGTACAAACTTGAACACATTCCGCATTTCATTCCTTACATGCAATTCTTTTATTCTGGTTCCTCATTTCATCAACCTTTGCAGTTTGACCCTTTCCAGGTCAGGCTGTCATTTCTTACTTACCATAGATGTATTGAGGTACTCTTCGTACTTCTTTCCATTCATGCTTACTTACAAAGACATTCATTACATCGTTTTAGTATTCTTAACAAACTTACCCTTTTTGTTCATACTTAAACCATTGTCTGGGTCATAGCCCGTCATTCATTCTGACTTCTAAGAGTCGATTTCTAACACATTTAACACATACCTTGTTCAAAACTTCCTTCTTTCGTTTTATAACTTAGGTCTGCATGCTCATTACGATCATCCTTTTGTTTCTTTACTTTACATTTGCCCATATGACTCATTTAACACAATCACGGTCAGACTATCGACACTTCTTATGTAGACTAGTTTCGTCTTTTATACCTTAAATATGTTTCGCGGATTCGAATGCATTATTCATACCTTTCGTACCTTCTATGTTTTGAATCCGTCTTGCGGATTCAAACATTGCATTCGCATCTTTCATTCTTTGAATCCGTCTCGCGGATTCAAACATTTCATTCATACATTGCTGATCCGTACTGTCTTACGGTTTCAACATTCTTCGTTCTTATCACTCATACTTTTCACTCTTACATAGTACTCTCAATTTCCCGAGAGTCTTACTACCCATTTCACCGCACGCCCACCTGTTACCCAATTCTACAGATATACCTGCGATAATTACCACGGTCTCACGAACGTCATATGCTTCTTGCGTACTGGCCAGGTGCGCAATTCACATACTAATTCCGTGCCTTCAGGTAATCATCGCCTTATGTCCGCATTAGTGGGTCTCAGTTCGTGCTACATTTTTACAATTTTACCAAGACAATATCGTTGTCTTCCGTTTAGTACTTACCCTCCCAAGGAGACTTTTTCCTTTTTCTTTTAACAACGGTACCCATACATGTCAACATTGTGTACCTGGGGTCCGTCTGTCCATTCGCATCCTTGCCTGCCTTAGCATCCACCTTAGACTGCATTCACGGATCATCCTCTCCAAACTTTTAAGCTTACCTTGCACATAGCAAACCGTTAGCTTCTTCATATGAATACATACATACACGTTTTCATTCCATTTCTACCTTTGGATCTTGATCGAGTCATGGATTGTACAGGTTCCTTATCACAAGAGCACATAGGTTTGAGTTCAAGTACCTACCTTCTCGTACTTGATTCCCTCAAACCAGGGCTCTGATACCAACTTGTAAGACCCTAATACGTATTTGACTAAAAGTCGCAGCGGAAGTTCAAGCCATAAACTTTCTTTCATTATAAACACCTTAACTTATTTAAAAATTAACTTTAACATAACTCTTTCACATAAATCCATCAATCGACTTATTTACTAAGTAGAAACATAGCTTATGTTTACTACATTATATACATCAACGTTCCCGTACAATCTCACTAGTGACTCGATCCTCGATCTCTGTTCCTTGATGATCCTCATGACTCGTACTACCTGCGCTCACCACATTAAATTCATAACATTAGTACGCATTATAAACATACAAGATTTATTCACGTTTACTTTTTGTTCCGTTAATTCTTTACATCCCAGCTTTCCATTTGATCATACATTCCGTGGTGAGACTTTCTCATTGTACCTGCGTTACACTTCGTTCACAAGGCACACTATTATTATCGTCAATACTCAATTTCATTGAATACATGCGTATATACTTTCATACATACTTACATATGTGCATCCGTTCACACATAACTGCTTACAAACCTACGTACCTACATTCATACGTACGTTCCTACATACGTGCATACCTACATACATACATGCATACATGTCTACATACATACCTATTACATGCCTTCTCACAACCCTACATACGTGCACACACTTTCGTACATACTCACTTGGATATATATATACACATACACATACTACCCACATACACACCTACATACATACATACATACATTCATACATACCACTTATATTCACACATACATACATACATACCTTCATACGTATCTACTTAAGGAAATTCTTAACTTAGAATCCCACATTTAGGTACCATATTACTACATATTCTTTAGGATCCCACCTTTGGGTACCATATTACTACATATTCTTTAGGATCCCACCTTTGGGTACCATATTACTACATATTCTTTAGGATCCCACCTTTGGGTACCATATTACTACATATTCTTTAGGATCCCACCTTTGGGTACCATATTACTACATATTCTGTAGGATCCCACCTTTGGGTACCATATTACTACATATTCTTTAGGATCCCACCTTTGGGTACCATATTACTACATGTTCTGTAGGATCCCACCTTTGGGTACCATATTACTACATATTCTTTAGGATCCCACCTTTGGGTACCATATTACTACATATTCTTTAGGATCCCACCTTTGGGTACCATATTACTACATATTCTTTAGGATCCCACCTTTGGGTACCATATTACTACATATTCTTTAGGATCCCACCTTTGGGTACCATATTACTACATGTTCTTTAGGATCCCACCTTTGGGTACCATATTACTACATATTCTTTAGGATCCCACCTTTGGGTACCATATTACTACATATTCTTTAGGATCCCACCTTTGGGTACCATATTACTACATGTTCTTTAGGATCCCACCTTTGGGTACCATATTACTACATATTCTTTAGGATCCCACTTTTGGGTACCATATTACTACATATTCTTTAGGATCCCACCTTTGGGTACCATATTACTACATGTTCTTTAGGATCCCACCTTTGGGTACCATATTACTACATATTCTTTAGGATCCCACCTTTGGGTACCATATTACTACATATTCTTTAGGATCCCACCTTTGGGTACCCTACCCGTTGGCGACGCCCTCTAGTTTTTGCAGTTTTCTGCAGGTTCGTTTCGTCGTCCGTACGCACTAAAACGCACGTAACTTTTGAACCGTTTACCCGTTTGACCTCCCGTTTCTTCCTACATACTTGTAAATTCACATTCTATCATATGAACATAAAATCTTACCTCCGGATTACGGAAATCCTTAACTTACATACATTCGACTTAACTATTATCTAACTATTTGACCCGTTAAGGGTATTCGCGCATTAATTGGTCTACGACTGACCAAACCATCATCCCCACTTCCATACCTGTCCAAAACATTACTCTAATCGAATAACTTGCTTCTAAACCACTTTTAAGTTCGTTTACCCCAAAATACCCATCATGGGCATTTTGGTCAACCTTAAACCCATCATTTACGACGAAAGACTTTAACACATATTTGACCTCAAACATCATATTTAATTCATTACAACACTTTATTACTTACTTGTACTACGAAGTGATTACGGAAATCACTTACCTCGTGCATCCATGTTCGTAACCGCTTCCTTGCCCCATTTCGACCCGTTAGCCTTTCATGCTTGGTCCATGCTAGTGTGGTTCCTATCCTTTCATGTCGTCATGCCATAATAATGTTAGTACTCATGCTTATTCATATTAATACACATTTTCCAGCTCTTATCTACATTGACTTTCACTAACACGCATACAACATAAATTGTCAACCACATTGTTCAGTTAGACAACCTAACGTAATTCATAACATCATCCTTTACTAGCATGGTCATATATTATATATTTAGTACACATTCACTTCTTGATTGAAATTAAGTGATTAATAAAAACACATGGGGAGCATCGCCCGTTCAAGCACAATGTACAAGCTTCTAATGCATAGTCTTGACCAACACATACATTCAATCCCGAATTCTTGTATGAGTTCCATCTAAGGCACATTCCTCAAGTTAGTATACTACTAATTACATCATTATCATGTTTCATTCATATATATCAAGCCATTTCATACAATCTCACATCCTAACTTCACCTAGACATTTCATCAAACACTTGGCGTGCGTACAAGTTTCTAAACATGATGTACAAGTAACCTTCATTCTTTTCTTTCTAATTCTTGTTTTCAATCATCCAAACTACCAATAACAATTCAATCTCATACCATATTCAATATAACTAACAATTTGGTCACATGCAACATATCATATCAAGAATTAAACAAAGATTGGACATGGGTGACATACCCATGTCGCCATTTCTACTAACCCAAGTGGGTTTCATCTCCAAATCTCAATTAACATCAAATCTTGCATAATTCACATTCCAATGATAATTCTAACATATGTTCATGCTTAATTTCATCCCAATTCATGGATTAAGACCTAACCCATTTCGTACAAGATCACCAATCTTAGTTTTTGAGACATACCTTTTGATCCTCTTGTGATGGTGAGCATTAATTCGTGTTTATTCATGATTTTGAGCTTGGATTCAACCTTCAATTTGGACTTCTTTAAGAACTAGGGTTTGCACCCCTTTGTTCTTCTCCAGAGCATTCCACGCACACACACACGATGTATGTGTGTTGTGTGTTGTGATTTTGTTTAATAAAACATAACTTTCCCCCTTGTTCATATATGGTCCCTCAAGTTTGTTCACTTGTTTGCTTTGCTAAACTTTTGACTAGGTATAATAACCTAGTTACTACATTCTATATTATTAAACATGGGGTCTCATTAGCAAATTTAGTAATTCGAGTTTTTGGAGCGTTACTTAACTAGGTTAAATAACCTTAGTCGTTTATTTCATGCTAAGTCATATAAGAACACATGGCAATTATAAACATTCGGGTTTTGGGATGTTACATTCTAAGTGATCACTTCTTCTATAAGTCAGTTTATAGTCTTTCGTCCCTTGTAGATATCTGAGGACCTTCTTAGCTGCTTTCCAGTGATCTAGGCCAGGATTAGTCTGATAACGGCCTAGCATTCCAGCAATATAAGCGATATCTGGGCGAGTACAGACTTGAGCATACATCAGGCTCCCGACTACTGACGCGTAAGGTATCTGGCTCATTTGCTCCTTTTCAACCTCTGTTGTCGGACAATGGAATGAACCGAAAACATCTCCCTTAACTACTGGAGCGACGGAGGGTTTGCGCTGTTGCATGTTGTAACGTGTAAGGACACGATCTATGTAAGTCTTTTGAGACAATCCTAAGATCCCTTTGTGTCTATCTCGGTGAATTTCGATGCCAATGACGTAAGAAGCATCTCCAAGATCCTTCATGTCGAAGTTATGCGAGAGTAACCGCTTTGACTCATGCAACATGTCTAAACTATTACTTGCCAATAGAATATCATCTACATAAAGGACACGTATAGTAAAGTTACTCCCACTCATCTTGAGGTAGGTGCATTGATCCACTTGATTCTTCATAAAACCTTGCCTCTTCATGACTTCATCAAACTTGAGGTACCATTGACGTGATGCTTGTTTTAACCCATAAATGGATTTCTTCAACTTACAGACTAGATGCTCCTGACCTTCAGGTTTAAAGCCTTCAGGTTGTCTCATGTAAACATCTTCGTCTAAGTCTCCGTTAAGGAAAGCAGTTTTGACGTCCATCTGATGTAGCTCTAAATCAAAATGAGCTACTAGGGCCATAACGATCCTTAATGAATCTTTACGAGAGACAGGTGAAAACGTCTCTTGATAATCAATTCCCTCTTTCTGAGTGTAGCCCTTTGCAACCAATCTCGCTTTATAGCGTTCAACGTTCCCATTCGGATCCAGTTTTGTTTTGAACACCCACTTACAACCTACAGGTTTGACACCGTTGGGCAATTCTACCAAATCCCAAACGTCATTTTTCTTCATGGATTCAAGCTCATCAATCATTGCTTTGTTCCATTCAGAAGACTGATCACTGCTAATGGCTTCATTATAAGAGATAGGATCATTGAGCTTTCCAGCATCCATTTCAGTCAGGTAGGTAACATAATCATCCCAATTAGTAGGCCGTTTTTGCCTAGATGACCTCCTGAGCTGATTTTCGGGTTGAGCGTTGTCTTGGTTTTGAGCGTTTGATGTGCCTTCGTTATGAGGTATAATGGGTTCTGGTTGTGGAGATGGAATTTGTGCAGTGGCTTCAGGTGCAGGTGCATGGGGTACAAGAGGAGTAAACGGAGTAATGGTAAGCGACGAGTGTCTCCCCCCCGCGTCTTGTACTTCTTGCAATTCTTCATAAGGGTTAGTACTGCTCCCACTGACCTTGAAATCCTCCAGGAACGCAGCACGCTTGGTTTCAACAATACGAGTGACATGGGAAGGACAATAGAAACGATAACCCTTTGAATGATCAGGATACCCGATAAAGAAACAGGTAACTGTTTTAGGGTCAAGTTTCCTTAGGAAAGGATTATATAATTTTGCTTCAGCAATGCAGCCCCATACTTTCATATATTTAAGACTCGGTTTCCTTCCTGTCCAAAGTTCATAAGGAGTTTTAGGGACAGACTTAGAAGGAACTCTATTGAGTATATGAACAGCTGCTTTTAACGCTTCAGTCCAGATAATAATGGTAAATTAGTGTTGGCTAACATACTGCGCACCATGTTCATAAGGGTACGATTTCTTCGTTCAGCGACACCATTCTGCTGAGGTGTACCAGGCATGGTGTATTGGTTCACAATCCCCTGGCCCTTACAAAACTCATAAAATGGACCAGGAGCTTGACCCACATCAGTATGTCTTCCATAATATTCACCGCCTCTGTCTGATCTCACAACTTTAATCTGACGATCTAATTGCTTTTCAACTTCAGCTTTATAATCTTTAAAAGTTGTTAGAGATTCAGACTTTTCCTTATAAGATACAAGTACATGTAACGAGAATAATCATCAATGAAAGTGATAAATGAAGTATGTCCTGTGATGCCAGCGATTTGATAGGGACCACTAATGTCAGTGTGAATGAGTTCTAATAAATTAGAGCTCCTAGTGGCACCTTTCTTATTCACTGATGTCATTTTGCCTTTGAGACATTTGACACATGTTCCAAAATCAGTGAAATCGAGAGGAGGTAAGACTTCATCCTTTACGAGACGATTTAATCGTCCTCTTGAGATGTGGCCTAAACGTTGATGCCACAACATAGATGAAGTCTCTAAGTCTCGAATTTGTTTCTTTTCCATCTTTGTGAGTGATTCATTAATATTATATGACAACAAAGATTTGGAAAAATTATCATCTAGTTCTAATCTGTAGAGACCACCATCCAGAATGCCAGTACCATAAACAACGGAATCATAGAGAATAGAGAGTTTGCGATGACCATGAGAAACGACAAAACCGTCCATGTCTAACTTTGGTCCTGATACAAGGTTCCGAGTTACCTCAGGAACATATAAGGTATCATAAAGTTTAATACATAAACCAGTTTTCAAAAATAATTGTAATGTTCCTATGGCCTTCACTTCTAATTCCCGATCATCCCCAACTTTAAGTGTTCTTTGGTTTCTTCCCAGCTTCCGGATTGTAAGGAATCCCTGAAGTGAATTGGTAACATGAACCATAGAACCAGAATCAAACCACCAAGAATTAGCAGGAACATTTAAATTAAAGGACTCAAGTATCATGAAAAAATCGTTACCTTTCTTAGCCAGCCACTCCTTGAAGTCAGGGCATTCCTTTTGCTTATGTCCTGTCTTTTTACAGAACTTGCAATAGGGTTTGCCTAAGGAGTTCTTAGAGCTGGAAGGTGTACTTGTATTATGATTTGGATTTGGCTTTTGAACCTTAGAAGCATCGTTTCTTTGATAAGAGTTCTTCCTCTTCTTTGAGCTGGAGGTGGTGAAGTTAGCAACATCAGTAGTGCGATCCATCTTCATACGCTCTTCCTCCTGCACGCACATAGCGATCAGCTCACTCATCGTCCATTTGTCCTTCTGAGTGTTGTAATTGATCTTGAATGCTTCATAGGACGAAGGAAGCGAAGTGATGATGAAGTGAACAAGAAAACCATCACTGATTTCCATCTCAAGGCCCTTCAGCTTATTGGCCATGTCATGCATCATCATGATGTGTTCGCGAATGCCGCTCCTCCCATCATATTTAGTTGTCACCAGCTTGAGGATAAGAGTGCTTGCGTGTGCCTTTGATGTTCCCTTGAATTGATTCTCCACAGAAGCCAAATAGGTTTTAGCATCTTCAGAATCAGGAATGGCCCCTCTGATTGAGTTATGAATGGACTGCTTCATGAACATGAGAGACATGCGGTTACACCTAGTCCATTTATCATGGACTATCTGCTCAGCAGCAGTACTTGTAGCGGTAAGGTCTGCTGGCTTATTCTCTCTTAAAGCATAATCAAAGTCTAGCAATCCTAGAGTAAGCATGAGGGCATCCTTCCATTCAGCAAAGTTATCACCAGTCAAAGGTGGAATCCCGCAATTGGGTGCTGATAGTGGAAATAAGATGAGCAAGTTATGATACAAAATAAGAAATCCTAATGTGATCTAATTGGCTGGTTATACTAAGGCAGGCATAAATAATGACCATTTTAATTATGAAGCTGTGATAATGTCTATTACTAACATCAAAATAATAGACTTAGTAAAAAAATTCTACTTAAACGAGGACAAATCAGCTTTGGCCAGAAGTGTAATCATTTAAGTATGTGTGCAAAGTAATTGTGACAAATCAGCTTTGGCCAGAAATGAGACAATCACTTTAGTTATGCACTTGTCAAGCATGCTAAACATAAATGAATTAAATCAGCTTTGGCCAGAATTAAGACATTTCAGGTTTGTAATGCATACTCAACATAGCTTTTATTAGACTTGAACAATAAATAAATGTATTAAATCAGCTTTGGCCAGAATTAATACATCAGAAGCTCATTCAAGTAAAGCTATTTTGGTTTTGCAAAATTATCTGATTCTGATAAATTAATTTAGTGTTAACAAAACCAAGTATTTAATAGCAAACCATCTGTTAGCGCGGATCGAACTAAGTTTTGAGATCTCGAGTGAGGTCTCGAGTCATGGTCTCGAGTCATGGTTTCGACTGAGTTTTGAGATCTCGAATTAGTTATGAGGTCTCAAGTCGCAACCTTAGTCTCGAGTTGTAGCGTTATTATCTCGAGTAGCAACCTTGGTCTCGAGTAGCAACCTCAGTCTCGGGTAGCAACCTTAGTCTCGAGTTATGACCTTATGGTTTCGAGTAGCAACCTCATGGTCTCGAGTAGCAACCTCATGGTCTCGAGTAGCAACCTCATGGTCTCGAGTAATGACCTTATGGTCTCGAGTAGCAACCTCATGGTCTCGAGTAGCAACCTCATGGTCTCGAGTAGCAACCTCATGGTCTCGAGTAGCAACCTCATGGTCTCGAGTTATGACCTTATGGTCTCGAGTATCAACCTCATGGTCTCGAGTAGCAACCTCATGGTCTCGAGTAGCAACCTCATGGTCTCGAGTTATAACCTTATTAACAGCTGTTTTGTGATGATAACTGAAAACTCGAAATTTTAGGGAATGTGGGATAATGTTTCCTGTTTTAATGCTGATCTAAACTTATCAAAAGATTTCGAAAATAATAACTGATTATCTTTTAACAGTTTCCGAAATTTTTAGTAGATAAAATTCATATCAAAAACAGTAAAACACCCACTAATCCGAATTATATTCCAAATCTTAGGGAATTTTCGAGTTTTCTTAGAACATTATGATGAACCCTAAAAAATTTAAAAACATAATTCTGGGATCCGAAACCTGAATTTTAAGATTTTAGTTAACAGATTTCGGATACTAAGTTACCCATTACGATTTCGAGTCAATTTTGTCAATCATACTTTTCCGAAACAGTGATTTCGGCTCATTAGAACTCGAAATCAGCCGTGATTTTAATGACTTCAAAAACTTCCGTTTTCCAGATTTTTGATCCCAGAATAACGGATACGAAAACAGAACTGATTTATCAACATATTTTCTGATACCACATGTTGGATCAGTTCTGTTTAAACATAATGGAAAACATGAATAATACCTGTTACAGCAGACAGGCCAGCAGAGAATCCAGTCAGAGATGCAGTCATTGAGTTCGACATGATTGTCAGGATGATCTGGTTCCTCCTTAGGGTGTAAGTTAATGATGGTGATGAAACCGAAATTAGGGAGGTTTCGGTTATGGGGAGAGAGTGACGAAATTCTTGATGTTATTAGGGTTTTGATTGTGTAATGTGTGTAACCCTTTAACTCTCTAATAAGCCCCTTATTTATACACCCAAGAGGAAACCCAATTAGTTAATAAGGGTAATATGGTCCATCAACAATTACCAACTAATTATTAATAGGTTATTAAATATATTTTGATCTAATATAATATAAATGATTATATAGGCTACAAGATTAAATATTATATTTATATATTTAATCTCACATCCACAACTATTAACTTAGCTTGTGAGCTCGGAGAGTCCCTATTTCGGCCAAGTTTAAAACTAGAAAGTTTGTTTTTGTAGAAAGTTGAAAGATTAACTTCACTTAATCAACTTGGTCCTCACTATGAAGAGTTCTACTCAGTTTACCATAGCAGATTTGTTTAACCAAGTGGGTTGTTGTGAAGAATCATGTGAAAACTTAGAAAATAGAAGAAATGTAGAAGAAATTTAGAAGAAATAGTGTGTTAGTGAGTTGCAAACTCACTTAGAAGTTGCTGGAACAAGCTCACAAGAATTGCATGAGTTAAGGTTTTTTTTTAGAGAGAATTCGGAGTTGTGAAGGTTGGAAATGAAGGAAGTGGGTTGGTATTTATAAACAGAAGGTGAAGTTTGGGACGAGATGGGTTCGGACGAATGGGGGCTTTGGGACGAGAGGGTAACAACTCTCGACAAGTAGTAAGCTCTTACCGATTGACCACCCAGTTCCTATCAATGATCACATATATAATTGTTTTCGAACTATACCGAAAGCACATTACTATCCATCATTAACAATAACCCTCATTTGACTTTATGTTGATTTGGGCGTTGCCCTACCTGTCTGGGCATTTTGTAATCTGGTTGATGTGTGGATTAGTTTCCGGCTAGCCGTGTAGCTTTACTTTATATTAATAAAATTACTAAATAAAATACTAATAACTAGGATTTTTTTTTTTTGAAAAGTTACTATTATTCACAACGGCACGCCCCCGAAACAAGGGCAGCCAAAGAAACAAACCAAGCCGATTACATCAAAGAAAAAGAAACCCAATTCTCCCACGAAACATCTTTACATTTAGATCTATTGCTATACCATAAAAACCCCAGCGATTTAACGTCCTGAACGATTTTATCCGCCGATATGTGAGAATCCGAAAATCTTCTGTCATTCCTAGCTTTCCAAATACACCACCATCCGACCATAACAATGCCTTTTAGAATATCTTTTGCTTTATTTCCCAATCCGGAGAACTCATGAACTTCGAGCAGGTCGGTCAACGAGAAGGCATAAATCGGCCCAACATGGGCCCAACTACTAATGCGAGCCCACACCTCCGAAGCCACCACACAGGAACAAAAAAGGTGTTCCGCCGTTTCAATGCCGTCGCCGCACATGATACACCTATTCTCCCCGTTGAAACAATTCCGTTTGATAAGAGCGTCCAACGTTGCAATCCGACCCATTTGAGCACGCCAAGCCAGAATATTCACCTTCTTCGGAACCCATTTCGACTATTTAAAAACATAGTTGCTGCTAAAGTCGGTATTGCTACGAAGAAAACTCTTAACCGCAGCCACCGAGAAGCAAGAATCTCTACCCCCTCTCCATTCCCATTTGTCTTTTCTGTCCGAAAGCTTCACCGACGCCATCAAAGCTGAGAAATCGGCCCATTCCATCCATTCCACATCTGAAGCAAAATCTCGAGACCACCCCCATCTATCAGCAAAAGCCTGCTGAACACCATGATAACGCGACTCAACCCAACAATTTTTATCTGACTCCAAACGAAACAAAGCCGGGAACCGGTCCTTAAGCGGGACATTGCAAACCCACGGGTCCAGCCAAAATCTAATAGAGCACCCATCTCCAACCACTCCTATAAAATTATCCAGTAATTGAACACTTCCCACTTTGGTTTTGGAGACAGAAGATACAATACCTTTCCATACTCCCCCTATGCTTTTGTTAAAAGGAACCGAAGACCATCTTCTGTTAGACGAGTGAATAGAGTCCACAACCTTTTTCCATAGCGAATCTCCCTCGTTATGATAGCGCCAAATCCACTTACTTAGCAAGGCGATATTTATGTCTTTAAGATCCGACAGCCCAATGCCCCCTTTATCAACCGGAGCCGAAGTTCGATCCCATGCGACCCAATGAAGCTTTCTTTCCGTGCCCCCGCCTCCCCATAGAAAACTTTTTATAGTAGCCTGTAATTTATTGACTACTGACACCGGCGCTTTGAACATAGAAAAATAATAATTTGGTAAGCTTTCAAGAACTGACTTGATAAGCGTAACCCGGCCACCAATCGACAACATGGAAGCTTTCCACCGCGCAAGACGCGATTCAAAAATATCGAAAATAAAATTCCAGTTAACTACTCTGCTCATCTTAGCACCAACCAAGATACCAAGGTGAACAAAAGGCAACTTTCCAGCCGAGCACTTAAGCGAGGCCGCCATTTCCTCTATGACCGAGTCACCCACTCCAACTCCATAGAGACTAGATTTTTTCATGTTGATTTTTAAACCAGAGCAAATATAGAAACACCTCAAAAGTAAATTCACCTTTTTAATATTGTTCATGGCCCATTCGCCAAGCAACACACAATCGTCGGCATAGAGAAGATGCGAAACCACCGGCCCATCCTTCGGGAGATTAACACCCCTAAACGCCCCCACCCCACTCGCTTTTTTTATCATACTAGAGAACGCTTCCATAACTAATAGGAAAAGAAAAGGCGATATCGGGTCTCCTTGGCGCATACCTTTAGAGCAAGAGAACTCAAAAGTAGGAGATCCATTGACGAGGACCGAAGAGCGAGCCGACGAGAGAATACCACGGATCCACATCCTCCATTTCTGAGGGAAGCCAAGTTGCAACATAACCGAATCCAAAAAATTCCAATTGACGTTATCGTACGCCTTAGCAAAATCAATTTTGAAGATGAACAACTCTCTACCAGATTTCTTAGCCCACGCCATAACTTCATTGAGGATTAAAGGGCCATCCATGATTAATCTATCTTTAAGAAAAGCCGACTGGTTTTCAGATATCACTGAACCGATGACCACCTTAAGACGATTAGCTAAGACTTTTGACACCACCTTGTTGATGACCCCCACTAGATTAATCGGACGATAATCCCCTAACCCACCCGGATCTTTAACCTTTGGGATAAGAGCAATAAAAGAGGACGTGCAGCCCCGCGTGAAAGACCCAGATTCGAAGAAATGCTTGAAAATGTTCAAGAAATCCTCCTCAAATAAAGCCCAAAACCTCTTGAAAATTTTCATATTAAAACCATCCGGCCCCGGGGCCCGCTCACTACCGCATTCAAAAACAGCCTTTTTAATTTCTTCTATTGAAAATTCCTTTATCAACGAAGCCGCGTCCTCTTCAGGGAGAAAATTATTAAAAGAACAATCTAAAACTGGTCTAACCGGCACCTTCTCCTTGAAAATGTCTTTGAAAAAGTTCCAAACCAAATTTTTAACCTTCCTCGGTTTGGACACCCACTCATCCTTGTCGAACAACCCGGGAATGGCATTGGAGGCCTTGCGTTTATTAATAATACCATGGAAATATTTAGAGTTATCATCCCCATCTGAGGCCCACCTTACTCTCGATCTTTGCTTCAGATCCTTCGCCTTGAAATACTCAAACTCCAACAATTTTTTCTTTCCTTCCAATCTGACCCACTCTTCTTCTTCTGAAAGATCCCTCACTTCCATCTCCTCCTCCAACTTCTCAACTTCCATTTTAGCTAACTCCTTCTCCTCACCTTCCTTTGTTCTAATTTCATCTCTCCACTCCTTTATTTTTCCACGAAGATGTCTCAATTTAAGAGTTAGAATAAGGTCCGGGGGACCTTCCACACAAAAATCCACCAACGCCGATTCCACAACACCAGCAAAATCTGAGCGATCCAACCAAGAACTGAAAAACCGAAATGGTTTCGCACCGAAGTTCAAGTCTTTGACAACCAAGAGTAGGGGGCTATGGTCGGAATGCACCCTCGGAAGAGCGCGAACAAAAGCCTCCGGCCATAGATTTTGAAAATCTTTACACACCATCACCCGGTCTATCTTACTAAATTTTCTCCCATTATCTCCTTCCACCATGAAGGTAAATTTACTCCCTTTTAACTCAAAATCACACAAATCGGCATCATGGATAAATTGGTTAAAATCTCTGGCACACCGGGCTTTAAACCTAGAGTTTTTTCTTTCTTCCGCCCCACGCACAACATTAAAATCCCCTGCCACAATCCACAGCCCAACCCTACCCGATTTAGCTGACAGTATTCGAAGCCACAAGGCCCGCTTGTCAACCGATTTTTGCGGCGCATAAACATTGAGGATGAAAACCTCCTCCATTCTACCTTTAATGTTTCCAGCAAGCAAAATAAAGTTGGGATCCTTGACCACCGAATTAAGACGGAACATACCTGGGTCCCAAACGCAGAGAAGACCCCCGGATCTGCCCACGGGATTCACCACTTCCCTAACCCAGCCTGAACCACCCCAAAAACTATCCACATCCGAATCGGGGATATCCGAACGATTAGTTTCCTGGAAAGCCATAAACGACACCTTTTCTCTAACCTTGATCTCCTTAATCCAAGCCGCTTTTCTATCCACCCCAAAACCCCTGATATTTAACGATAAAAGATTCATTGGCCAACCGCATTAATACCTTCCTCCTCCCTGATTACATCTTCCACTCTTCCCTCAAAGCCTTCTAAGTTTAAACCAACTAATTTACCAAACTCCACCGTATCCTTGATTTCCTTCTCCTTCAATCTCTCTTGTGTGTCATCGACCAGAACAGAGTCCTCCAGAGACGCCTCATTCCTCGCTCCCCCTTCACTCTGATCAGACGAAATAGTATTAGAAAACCTAGGCCTTTCATTTAGGTTAAAGCTCTCCTTGTCCAACGGAAACTCCCTGTCCACAATAACAGGCTCAGTAGGAGTCCGAAAATCGTGAGGCCCACTACCCCCATGCCCCTCAGTAAAGCCCATTAAATCTCCACAACAAAAAGCCTCCTCACATCTAGGTCTTTTCCTGGGCCTAGGAGATAATCGGCCCACCAAGTTAGCCCAATGGTCCTCAAAAGAAGGTCCAGCAGGAAAATAAAGGGGTGGGTTACAAGCCTGTGCAACGAAAGCCTCGTTAACTGAAGTGGCATAATTAATTCCTTCCACTCCATGCATGGGTGTACCCTCTTGGTTCGCGTGCGCCGCCGAGCTCGGCTTCCCAGGAGGATCGTCTGGACCAACCTTTTCACCTACTCCCTCACCGACCACCTGTTCTGCTACCCCCTCACCTTCTCCCTCACCGTCCACCTGTTCCGCTTCCCCTTCATCTGCCGAAGACACGTTAACCCCATCGCTAAAAACCGACGAAACATCATCAACCTCGTTAATGTTCCCTAAACAGTCCGGGACCCAAGCACTGGGTTCCTCTTGAACCCAAACCCTGTAAAGCTTATCCTGCCAACTTAATTTCAGAAACCCCGAGATTAAATTCCCATTATCCGTCAGCACTCCGAGGCAATCGAATGTTAAGTCTCCATCCTCTTCAACAACCTGAGACTCATGGACCACCCTCCCGTACTTCTTAGCGATCGCGTTGAACACCTGTCTAGAGAAAAGATGGGGGGGGGACTCCGTAAACGTTGATCCAGGCTAACCGTTCGAAAGGAAACAATTGGCCAACCCAGGGATCAATGGACGAAAACCACTGACTCCGAGCGCCCCTGTCTTCGACGAACCTCTTAGCTTCCAACTCGTCTTTAAACGAAAGAAGGACAAACAGACCTCCCAAGTATTGAATAACAATATCCTGGAAGCCGGCTTCCCGAAGCGAAGCTTTTAATGATCTAAGCACAGAGACATTGAACGCCCTGCCCACTAACGCTCTACCCACCTTGTCGGAGAGGGCCGATAGCGACGGCTCCACTTCAATAACATCCTCCATCTCAGCTACAGGGCTCGATTTATTCAACAAAATATCCACGAACGATCTGCCTATTAACCCCCCAGTAACCGGCTTCCTTTGCAACGGTTCGGCCACGGGAACCTTCATGTTATTATAACCCTCCGGCCTGTTACTGCCACCCACATTCTTAATGACCGACCCCCCATTCTCCTTAGCAAACTTAGCAACGTTAACAAACAGCTTATTACCACCCAACTTCATGTTTACCATGCTAGCCTCCAAACCAGCAGCATCGAGAACACCTTTGAAGCTTACAAAACCAAATTTCCTTCCTTCCTTATCCTTCTTCTTCGCTATGAACGCACCCGCAATGTCTCCATACCCCCTAAAAGCATTAGCAAGGTCCCACGGTCTGCATCCATCCGGAATGTTTGAGACGAAGAATTTGACCACCCGATGGTTGAACCCTGAACCTGACCCAAGCCCTTTTCCTTTTTTCCCCATCCATGGACCTCCCCCATCTTCGAACTCCATGAGGAAAACCGGCAGAAAACTACCAGACCCAGTAAGCGAAAGGAGACAGCACTCAGCAAGATAGAAAGAAAGGTCAAGTCAAGGTTATCACAAGGATTAAAACCGACAAAACCTCGCCCGCTATTTCGCTTTGTACGTCATCGTCGAGCTCACCGGCGAAAGGAAAGAAACCGGCGACTGTTGGTTTTCCTAAAGGAGAGATTTTAGCCAAAGATATATGATGTAACCAAAAAAATAATAACTAGGATGTATGTAATCGTTTTGAGGCGTCTAAATAATACTTTTTTTTTTTTCTAATATCATGATAGCCACAATAAAGAGCATCATTGTATACACGAGCTCTATGTAGATTTTATTTTCCACCCAATCTTGGTCAATCTCCATCATTTTGAGGATGCACGCTGACCTATGAGCTATGGTTTGACAATTTTGCTTGCATACGAACCCGGCTGAAATTGTCATATTTATAATAAATTAAATAGTCGAAATTGTTCTTATCAAGAATATCTGATATCATTTCCTATCCTTTGAAATAAACTTTTATTTTAGTGAAAACTACGACAGTGTTCAGGGTCGTTCCTATATTTTTGGAGACTCTAAGCGAACAAAGAAGTGGATGCCCTTTTGCAAGATTATCCTTTAAATATATTTAGTAACAAAACCCTTCTCCTTTACCTAGGCATGAAACCGACAATTACAAACTAAAAAAGTTTAAAGCAGGCAAAGTTAAAAATTTTACGTAATGCAAGTCGGATATAGTAACATATTAAAAATTTTACTTTATGCAAGTCCGATATACATGCAGATAGAGGGGTTATTATATGGTTACACATATAATGACCATTTTATGCAGAATTTGTGCCCTTTTTCAGTTTTTTAGTTCGTATTTTCAATTTCTATTTGGCACAAAGATTATTAAGATTAACTTATATAGCATTTAATATATTTATAAAGTAGATTGTTTTCTTAACCAAATAAATTTGATTATCTAAAACATAAATCAAATCAAAGTTAGTTAAGAATTTCTTATTGAATAAAGTTAAGTAGACAATATTTACTTATTAACTAGAATTAAACGTTTCTATGTACTTTGAGAAGGAGAACTAACAAAAACACGGATTAAAATGTTATTAGTAGAATCAAAATTATATATATATATATATACACTAGAAGAAATCGAAGTTAAGTTATAATATAAGTTAGAAGACGCAAAGTATATGTATATATAAACTTTATTAAATCTATTTATTTAAATATAATTACGTCGAAGGGCCAACGCAGACAATATGTAAGCATACCCACAAATCCCTTAGGTTTGTTTGTTTTGAGGTAATGAAATAAACGAGTGAATGGAATGGAATAGACAAGGAAAAGAAATGGATTATTATCATTTCATTGTCATGTTTGATTACCCTTATGGAAATGGAATCATTACTTTGTTTTGTATGGTATATGAAAAAAATGAAGTAGTGAAATACAATTCATTAAAAATGATAAACATATCTATGTAATGTAATGTGATACGATACGATACGATACAATATGATATGATATAATATAATATAAAATAAATTAATGGAATGAATCACAATACTTACGGAATGATCGATTCCATTAATGCATGTTAACAAAGCATGTTTTCTTTCATTGCCTGAATGAACTATTTCATTCATGCTTCAATTCTTTTTATATGAAACAATACCTTAGTTTTTGGATTACCAGTGTGTAACCGTTTTAAGGTATAGGGGTGGGCTTAATAGGGAACCTAAAAAAAGTGGGAAATCGGGAAACGATTCATTTAACATGTTAGAAAGTATTTTTTTTTTCAAAAAAAAAGTTCAAAACTTTTGTACATAAAAATGTGTAGAACTAATTCTAATAAAAATATTTCTATTAACCCTCGTACTGCTAATTTTTCATATTTACTTTATCTATACTTTTGAGTGTTATGTGTCTTAGGTCCAAGGCTTTATACAAAAATACAGTCGAGCCGGGGGTCTCACCGGAAGCAGCCTCTCTATTCCTACAGGGTAAAGATAAGGCTGTCTACATCTACCCTCCTTAGACCCTACCTTAGCTTTGCTATTGGTGGGATTTACTGAGTATAATGATTTATCTATACTTTTGAGTTTTTATCATCCTGATTTCATAAGGCAATTTACACTAATGTAATTTCAATAAAACAATTTGACTAAGGTTTTGTTAAGTTTGTCATATTCATCCAAAAAAGTTTTTTTTCCCTCACATCATGATGTTTATAAATCATTATCAAATCCATCAAATCTCTAACACCATTAAAATTTAATGTTAAATGAGGGGTATTTTTGTTATTCTTTTTATTTATTTAATATTTCTTATTATTTTATTATGAACAAGAAAACTAACATACGATACTACACAATATATCATGAGAGAATTAATAAACTAAGCGAAAATGAGTATCACATTGAATATTATCACTATCGCTGCAACGCGTGGGTTTTCTACTTGTCTGTTATATATAATTTTCTCTATACACAATAAATGTAAATAAATAAATAATCTTGATTTTTAATTTTATTATTCCGACCATCTTATAACTTTTTAGTATTGTTTATTAATATATTAATTTTATAAATGTAAAAATATTTAATATATAAAAATTAATATTAAATATTTATACATTTATAAAATTAATACTTATATTAATAAACAATACTAAAAAGTTATAATGATGGTCGGAATAATAAAATTAAAAATCAAGATTATTTTATTTATTTACATTTATTCTGTATAAGGAAAATTATATATAACAGACTAGTAGGAAACCCGCGCATTGCAGCGGCAGCGATAATATACAATGTGATACTCATTTTCGCTTAGTTTATTAATTCTCTCATGGTATATTGTGTAGTACCGTCTGTTAGTTTTCTTGTTCATAACATCATCTATGTAGTCCATGCCATGAGTTGAATATAAATGTTTCTTGTAAGCCTAAGCAATTCCAAAACTTACCATCTATTTTATCAAAGCCATGAGTCGAATATATATGTTTTTTAAGCGTAAGCAATTCCATAACTTACCATCTAAAAATTAGATAATATATTACTTGATTCAACATGATTTATTGATAAACTAAAGAGGAGACTTGTTGAACTTCTACAACTCTTCTTTTGTGCTAATTTGTAAGGATATCCACTTTCGCCTTTCATAGTTAGTGATGCATAATGTCCACAATGAAATTTACCGCCTTTACTGAAAAAATAACATAGTCCCTCCCAGGAGCATTTAACACATCAGATGGTAATCTTCTTCTGTAGTAGTTGCTAGTATCCAATAGTTTCTCAAAGAATATATAAACAAAGAAACGTAATTGAGTAATAGAAATTAAACGCATAAACAAAATGACTATGATGATAAATAAAAAGAAGTATGTTGTAAAATTATAACTTTAAACTTCTCCTTCTCTGTCGTGTCACGCTATGATTATTTCTTGAGAACCGAAGCTTTGTGAGAGTCTGATTCAAAAGCAAGGAGATAGAAGTACCCATTAATGATGTTAAAAATATACAACTATAGTATGTGATATAAGTTGACCACCCAGATCATTAATTACAACAAACCTATCTTTTAAGACCAAGGGGTATGGGTGCCCGCTTAGGCCCGGCGAAGCCCGGCGCCGGTCCCCCACAACGCCCCCCTCGGCCCAACATGTTAAACCCGGCGTGCCCAACACTACTAGAAAGAAGGGTTTTTGCGACTGCATTTACAGTCGCAAAGCGATTGCAATTGCCATGTTGCGACTGTTTTGTGACCTAATTTGCGGTCGGAAAAACACACGTCGCAAAAGCCCTATTGCGATCAAGTTGCGACCGCTGTAACTTTTTTGCGAGTGGACTTTGCGATTATAAGATCAATCGCAAATTTTGCGACTGTTTTAGACTTTGTTCTTGTTGCGAATGTTTTGCGACTGCTTGCCTTTTGCAAACTTGCAACCGTTTCGCGACCGCAAAATATTTAACTATATTTGCTTTTTTTTTTGCCCATTTTTAGAACTGCTATTTTAAACATGCTAATAATGTAAAAAAAGTTAAATATTGAAGCATTCATAAAATTTACAAAATCAAACAAACCATGCTAATAACGATCGTGTTTTAAACAACAAAAATGTGAACATTCTCCTTTCATATTTATATAACTGATGCATTTTGTTCAACATACATTATTCTACCATCTTGTTTCAATCATTCAAGTAAAAGCCCATAGCAGCTACGTACCGAGTTTCCCTATGCATTAACAAGTAAAAAGAATATTAAATGGTAAATTAGACAACAATAGTTTGTTTCAATTAAAGAACAAGAATGTTAAAAAAAATAATCCAAAAAGTGGAACCTGAACACGAATATTAGTTGTCAAAATCTCGTGCCTGCATTCCAAAAGGTACACATGAGACATAAATTGAGTTGGTATACCACGCCCAATGCGTATCCACGTAAAGAAACATCATATGAATGAAATGTGAACTGAACATATATATTAAATGGTATTAAACTTACATGTCATCGTAGTAAGATGCATGCTAGTTATATATGGAACTAGTGGCAACCCGCGCGTTGAGGCGGACGCTCTGTGTCGATCTTGCTTCAAAACAGTTAAATCCCACGTGGCGATATGCTATACTCACCTGCATGGAAATTTAACAGTTACCACATAAGTTGCCACGTAATCATTAAGACCTATTACTTCAAATTAAAGAACATCAAACCTTTATGGGTTTTTACTTCTATAAAAGTTAGTTATAAAACTCATCATTCATGCCATACGCATGGGCTGTTAGAATTGCTTGGCCACCTTAGAGATGACACCTGAAAGTTTCACAAAGTTGTTGTCCAGAGCAATACCCACCTTCCATCAAATATGCTAAACCTACAGTCACCCACAAAGTCTGTAGACACCACATCATCCTCTGTGTAACCTAGGATTCCCTTCATACTCCCCTCTGCCTCAGCCGTGCACAACATAATATTAATCCCGACAACAAATGCATTAAACAAAAACTTAAAAAATATTATTTATATAATTATCAGAATCTTACTTAATAGCAGCCTTAATGTCATCATATGAGGTAGGCTTCTCGAGCCTAGCTGTAAGGTCAACCACAGATACGTCAACCGTAGGGACACGGAATGACATCCCTGTAAGTTTCCCATTAAGGGTAGGAAGGACTTTTCCAACAGCCTTCAAAAAGAAAAAAACCGATTACTCATGGAAAAAGTTATTATACATTTGAGAATAAATTTTGAAACTGCACACGGTACCTTAGCAGCACCCGTACTGCTGGGAATAATATTGAAAGAAGCGGCACTTCCACCTCTCCACTCCTTCATTGATGGACCGTCAACAGTTTTCTGAGTTGCTGTGATGGAGTGAACAGGGGTCATAAGGCCTTCAACAATGCTAAATTTGTCATGTATAACCTGTATTATAAAACCAAGAACGTTAAACGTCAAACACTTATCATCAGAACTTCACAAGCATGCTGCAAGTAACGAAAGTTACGAAACCAACCTTTGCCAATGGAGCAAGACAGTTAGTGGTGTAGCTAGCATTAGACACAATAGTGATATCGGATTTATACTCTTTTTCGTTTACACCCATGACAAACATGGGAGCGTTCGCCCTTGGAGCTGAGACCACAACCTTCTTCGCACCTCCCTAATCAACAATGAAACTAACTCTCAACAAACATGTATTCATTTGCATCAAACCTGCGATAAATTAAGATTAATAACCTTCAAATGAGCAGCAGCTTTGTCCTTATCTGTGAAAACTCCAGTTGATTCTACAAAATACTCAGCTCCTGCTTCACCCCACGCGATTTCCTCCGGGTTTCTGCACATTAGTTCAAGATTATTAACATGATTCGGTTAAGTCAGTTCCATGTTTGATGAGCTGCAACGATGGAGAATCAAATCAAATCAAACCGAACTTACCTGCAGCCAAAAACAGTAACAGGTTTATCGCCGAAGAGAAGAGTCTTGGAATCCTTAACTTTGATTTCATCCCTTCTCATATTGGCCATGAACACTATCATATTTGAACATGTAAATCTGGACAAAGTAACCAATTACAAACAACCGTCAATCCATCATCTTCAGCATAATCAAATCAATTTAGGGGAAAACCGGAGCACTCTTCCTAACCTAGATGATTATTTCAGCTTCTGCATAATTTGATTGAAGCAATCCCTGATTTTAAAGTTTACTCACGGTTTAGTTTTTCTATATAAAGTGATGTCGTTTACCCTTCTCGTTATTTTAATAATATAAAAGTTGATTATTTAGTTCTTTACCGTTACGAACCAAAGCAATGCCATCCAGTGTCATGAGAAACCGAACCAATCCAAGTATCGAACTGGTACCGGTATTCATTTTTATATTTTTCAATCAAGATAAAACGCGTGTCGGTATAACTCTTTTGGTCACTATACAAGTCTTCTGCAGTGGAGAGTTACCTTTGAAACCACATATCGATCTAACTACATACACATATATCTGTATAATTATACAACTTAAAAGAACAAAGCTTGAAACGGTCAGATTTACCTTACCCGACGGTTCTGAGTTCTATAGTGTGGTTGAGTGTGTGGATGTGCTACTGGGTGATCTGCACCTATTTTTTAATCCCCTTGGTTCCATCAGTTTTTTTTTGTCCTTATCTGTGAGCATATTCGATGGGAAGGTGCAGAAGAGCACCCTAGAGTACCTTGTGCACTACAACTTGAAAGCCAGCCTTTTAACAACATTGATTCAACTCTACAAGTTTTGAATCCAATCCATCCTTCCATGATCCAAATTCACATTCATATTTTCTATGCTTATATACAAAATATTACAACTAACAAACTTTGCAATCATTGAACAATATCGTCACTGTAATTTTGATATCCGTCAATCTTATCTCTAATAAGCGAACAAAATAGGATCCTTCAAACAATTATAATCACCAGCTAGAAAATTTACACCTAGTACACTGAAAATTAGCATAATTAATCGTGTGATAGAAAATACTTCAAACAATTATAATCACCAGCTAGAAAATTTACACCTAGTACACTGAAAATTAGCATAATTAATCGTGTGATAGAAAATTAGCATAATTAATCGTGTGATAGAAAATTAGCATAATTAATCCGCTTGTAACACAAATTCCTTAGTATAACAACAAATGTTTGTAGTTTTTATAAACAATCAGAGCTTAATCGTATAAATACTTCAACTTCATAGAGATTAATTAGATTACGAACTAATAACAGTAATTTTACTATCATAATTCGCGTAATAGAACAGATTCTTCAATATTATGAGCAATATAGCTTGTGAAGGGCTCGAATCAGAAACATACATACATTTAACACACACAGATCTAAAATCATCGATTAAGTAGAATTAGAGAGATGAGTACCTTGATTAATGAACGATTGTCTCGGACAAAATCAACGAATCTTTATCAACCAGAGAGACAAATCAACGAATTAGAGTTATCGATTAAGCTCATCATGAATCAACAAATTTGTATCAACGAGAGAGACGAGCGGAGGAATCGAATCAGTAGCGGAATTTGTACCAGAATCAACGAGTAGAGTAATCGAATCATGAGCGGAGGTGAAGACGAAGCGGTTTTTAGGGTTTATTGAAATCGTGAAGTTAAGATGGAACGGCGTTTGTACTCTTTATTTTGTATATATTGGATTAAAATTGTGCATTTCAATTATCCGTTTCGTACTCAGTAACTTTTTATATTTTATTTATTCTATGTTATTCAATTTATTATTGTTTTTCGAAATTAATATTTTCCAAATTAATTATAAATTTGTTTTTATTTTTTAATAAGAACATACAAGTTGTGTGCGCCTTGTGATAGTTTTTTAGTGTTTTGTATATAATTTTGTACGTTAGATATTCTCGTATTTGCGACCGCTCTAGGTAGTCGCAACTTTTGTTTTTTATTTACTCGTATTTGCAACCACTTTAGATGGTCGCAACTTTTGCTTTTTATGTATTTCTTGTATTTTCCGACCACTATTCAACTATTTTGCGACTGTAAAATTGCGGTTACAAAATTTGCAACCGTTTTGCGACCGAATCTGGATTGGTCTTTAATTTTGCGACTGTTTTGATTTCGGTCACAAAGCGGTTGCTAACTTTGCGACCGTCTTACCGTGGTCGCAAATTTTAGTCGCAACTGCCTAGTTTTCTAGTAGTGCAAACCATTGAAGATGGGCCATGATTTTGAATATATAGCCATTGAACGGCTATATTTATTTAATAAAAAAAATTTCCTTTTTTCTTTAAAACCATCCCATTTTATACCATTTTTCATCACTTTCTCCCCACTTTCAACCCAAAACACTCTCATTTTTATACCACTATTGTATAAAAAAATATCTTTTCATCCACAATAACATCTAATTCTAGGTGGTCCTCGGGTTCTTCGAACGAAGAGGAGGTGTTTCGCAAACGCTGTGGTAAAGGCGGCGCAAATTCTTATGGAGGAGGAAGAGGAAGAGGAAGACGTCTCGTCTGAAAGCGTTATTACCAGACGAATACGGGTTAACAGAGACCGCGAAGGAGCACACGAGAAATTGGTGAACGATTATTTTAGGTGGTGTAATTTTTTTTAGGTTATGTAATTTTTATTTATGTTATGTAATGGATTTTATGTCTTATTTTTAAATTTTGATTTGTTTTTATAAAGTTAAACAAATAGAAAAGTTAAACAATAAAAGTTAAACAATAAAAGTTAAACAAATAAATAAATTAAACAATAAAAATTTATGTGGGGTAGCCCCATCATCCACCCCCTCAAAAATGGAGGAGGCCCATCCTCCATAGGATGGTGATGTGACGCCTACGTGATGACCAATCCTCATAGGGATGAGCCTCCCCATACCCACTAGTCTAAAAAAAGAGCTGCATCCTTCCGTAAACAAATTAAAATAATAAATGTCGGGAAAAAAGGGTTAATTTAAATTTGAAATTCTAAAAAAAATGACTGCGTTATACCTCCTTGAATGGTCATTCCTTGACCTCTAATAATTTGAAAGCCTATGCACCACCCTACAACAAGATCAAGGATCATATGAAAGAATGCAGTTTCCAATCCCACATGAACTACATGTTTCTGCAAATTATATAACTTTGAATTTAAAGCGAAAATTAATTCATACATAATATAACCAGTAACTTGAAAAACAGAAAAAAAATCTCAATTAGATATACGGATATACATATATATTAAACAAATTACTGTGTGATAGAGGATTTAGAGACACGTTTTCAAGGGATTGTTCATTGTATTCCTTCTCTTCTTCAACATCTCAAGTCAAAATAAAAATGATAAATAGTAAAAAAAAAAAAAAAAAAAACCTCGTGAAGGAAACTATTAGTTTCGATGACGGAGGCGGCTATGACCGAGGCTTCGCCAGAACCCTAGAATTAATTAACGCAGCCACTATCGATTATGATGAAAAGGCTAATTCAAACCTGGTGATCCAAGTTTGTAGCATGCCGCTGTCACGCATCTCGGCAGGTCTCATTCCGCTGTTCGTTCTATCCACCAGAGCCGACTTGGCGGTGAATCAATAGTGTGCGGCAGTTGATGGTGGTTGTGGGACGACTGGTCGCTGGCTTCTAGAGAAACATCGAAATTAAATAAAGAAAACAATAATGATATGAGGGGTTTCAAAGATTTGGCAAACGAATGGTTTCAAACGAAATTAAATGAAGTAATAATGATTGTTGATTGTTGTTACATTCCAACGGTTTCAACAATAAATTGGGTTTCAAGAATTTTGCAATACATGAGGAGCATTTATCAAATCGTTGCACTGATGAACGGCAACAAGGGCAGGGAGAAATGTTTAACCACATTAACAAGGGGTGGAAATGGAAGAAAATGATCAAAAATTAGGCATTTTAACTTGACCTTTCATATGACATCTTAAATGGACCACAAGTAAGTGTAATTTGTTCATTTGGAGAGCGTAAATGGACAGAATACCCACTTATGATGCGCTCATCAAGAGGGGAGTGGCGATCGGTGACGGGTTGTGCGTGTTTTGTAAATCTGAGGTTGAATCGGTGGAGCATGTTTTCACATCGTATTGGTTCTCTTCGGTCTTATGGCAAAAGGTTAGTCAGTGGTGTTGTATCCCTCCTATTTTCGCGTTCCAATTTAGAGACCTATTGGAGATTCACAAAGGGGGGCATATCAGATCCGGGGTAAGATCGATTGTCCAAGGCATCATCATCGTCTCATGTTGGAGCTTGTGGATGGCTTGAAACAGGGCCGTTTTTTCTTCAAAAGAGGCTAAGGTGGACGACGTTTTTAGTGAAGTTAAATCTATAGGATTTTTGTGGTTTAAACACAGAACGAGGATCAATCATATCTCATGGTTGGATTGGTGTAATTTTAACATGTTGTAAGGTTTGTTGTTGGTCCCTGTTCGGTTTTTGGGCTTGGGTGCGTGTTTTAATGAAGTTCTCGTTTAAAAAAAATGACATCTAAAAATTTTGAAGGGAGTAAATTACAAGTTTTGTCCTTTATGTTTACACCAAATTGCAGGCGCTGTCCTTTTTCCAAAAGTTTACAGGCAGTGTCCTGAACCTTCCAAAATCTTGCACGTTATGTCCTTTATGCCAAACCCAGTTAGATTTTTGGTTAAATCTGATCACCCAATGGTATTTTAGTCTTTTTACCCATTTATTTAATAATATTTAAAAAATAAAACAAAATGATTTAAAATATTATTATTTTAACTATATAAATAACCTCCATCACCACCACCCTTCACCATCGTCACCACCACCCTCCACTGCCACCACCACTCTCCACCTCCACCACCATCAACCATGCCTTAAAACTCATCGCTCCCTCTCTCACACCCTCATCCCCATTCCAATACACTCCTCAATCACCACCCTCAACCATTCTCAATAAACCTGTATACCAGATTAAAAACCCCAAATCCCCAAAACCAAAAATCTCAAAACCCCAAAAAACAAATCCGTCATCGAGTCTCTGGCCATCACCACTTGTAATCGCCCATAACATCTCCTCCACCGCCGCACTAACCCACCATCACAAACCACTCCTTCACCTGCCGTCACACCTAACCCACCACCACATCCACCCCTTCATCCACCGAACCTAACCCGCCATCACAACTACTTGTAACCCACCACCACCTACAATCGCACCACAACAACCACCTCCACCATCTACTGCAACCACCCATTATCCACTATCGTAGCCCCAACAACCACCCACCCTCCACCACCGTAGCCCCATCAATCACCAAAAGCCTTTTCAGATTATACCTCAATGTGTGTATAATCAAATGTACTGTAATCGAACTTTTAAATTTCAATGTATACCTCAATGTGTGATCTGTGAGAAGAGAGAGTGAGAGAAGAAAGGGAGAGAGGAGAGAGAACCGCTGGAAGAGAGGGAGAGGAGAAAGGATACTAAATGTTTGTTTTGTTTTTTTACAGTCCCTAGATATTAAATATTTTGCACAATAGTCCCTATAATGGTGAAAAGACAAATGTACCCTCATATGCAAGTCACATGACCAGATTTAACTAAAAAATCTAACTAGGTTTGGCCTAAAGGACATAACGTGCAAGATTTTGGAAGTTTAAGGACACCGCCTGTAAACATTTGAAAAAAAAAGAATAGCGCCTGCAATTTGTTGTAAACATAAGGGACAAAACTTGTAATTTACTCTTTTGAAGGAAATTACAATTATGTCCATGTAAAATGCTTTATGTAGATGTATAGATATACATGCTTAATAAATCAGAGAGCATCTTTAGAACATGTATTCTAGGTTTACTAACAAAAAAAATAAAAATAAAGTGGGTGAAAATTGGTGACTTGAGGGACCTGAACTTGACTTACCATGAAACCACTATAATTGTATTATCACCATACCACACTGATGTTAATAGTAAACCATCTCTTAGTATATTTAATATTCAAACTTTCTTTTATTTTTTTTTAAAAAAGTTAAGTAATAATTAATTGTAATCAATTGATTAGTTTACGTAGATTCACTTTTTCACCATTGAAACCATACTTCTAAAATAGAAAACTGCAATGATAGTAGTTAAACCAGTAGCACATGAGGTAGTTATGAGTGTGGTTGTCGAAAGTAGTTTGATCCTACTTGTCTGAATTGTTATCTTATTCAAAATGATTTATATCATGCATTTGATCTTGATACGAACATTGCGATGTATCTTGAGTTTTGAATAATTCATCAATATGGGTTACATTTATCATGAACTCTCCATATACGTTACATATGAAAAATTAATAACAATGGATATGGTTCACTAACACATGAAAAAAAATCGTTTACCACTGAAAAACATCCTAAATCATGTTGTATATAGAAATAATATATTAAGCATTTTTAGGGATATTTACATATATCCCCCTACTAAGAGCCATTATTACATATTTACCCAACTCTTAAAATCAATTACATATTTCCCCTTTTTCTTATGAAATTACCCCTTTACCCTTTTTTTAATTTAATTGTTTAACTAAAATCACTGCAATTTCCCCAAAATCTGGTTCCTTTAACTTCAAATCTCGTTCCATTCACTTGAAATTTTCTACAACCATTTCTTATACAAATACATATACATACACAGTAGATCACAGATCCTCTTTCTGTTTTATCCTATGCTATCATCGATTCATGGTCGCCTTATGTAAACCAGCCATCGCCACCGTGAGCCATAAAAGGGGCCGTCGCAACCCATTTTCCGTACAAGCAAACGACACCGCAGCCGTTGGTTTCGACCACCAAACGTCCCCTTGTCTGGCTGAGGCGGAAACCCACCTGAAACCAACCGTCGGCGCCGGCACCATCGATTTGAACCACCTCTTAGGTATATGAATGACATAGTTCTTTTTCCAGCTAAGTGTTTCCGATGTATAGTTGGGTCGTTTGGGGTGTGCCGACGGTAAAGAGAAATGAGATAACTTTGAGGGTAACAAGGTGTTTGCAAGAAACCATGAAAAATAAGAAACCACCTCTTAGTATGTGTTTAATTGTGTATGTTCTTATATGTGGGTATATATTTGATCTGAAAAATAAGAAACCATGAATCTGATTCTTAATTGATACCACAGTTGAATTTATTTATTCAGTTAGTTATTAATTAAAATGATTAATATTAGTTAATATTAATTATTTATAAGTTTATTAAGGGTAAAACGGTAATTAATAAGAGTAATTTTAATGAAATGGATAAATATGTAATATACGTTGTTTAGGAAGGGGAAATATGTAATTGATTTTTTTGATTGGGCAAATATGTAATAAATGATCTTAAGAAGGGGATATATGTAAATGACCCTTTTTAAAAGATAAGTATATGATTGTGTGGGAGTAGGATCAAATAGAAATCACATTTCTTATACAAACTGTAACAACTATTTAAAAAGTGTTATGTGTCATCCAACTAAATATACAGAAATGGTAAAATGATAACCTAAATATATAGAAATGGTAAAATGCTAACAAGCAGTTAGTTCTTTACTTGGATCTTACTTTTGTTTTCAATGTGCTGATAAAGAAAAGTGTTGTTATCATTTCACATATGTGCTAAAATCAATTATGTTGATTAATTTTTCATGTGCTAATATAATTTAAAAGTGCTACTTTTATGTATGTATTGTTTTAGCATGTGCTAATTTAACTTTTTTTTAAGTGCTAGGATCTGTTCTTACGGTTTGTAGGATAAATATAGTTTGTATCAGAACCAACCCCTGATTCTGTGTATATCACTATCAAAACTAACTTAAATTACAAAGAAGTTCATAATTTTGATCGAACACCAACTTGTGTATTTTATAACCAAGAATCCGATAAGTATACATTACAAAATATTTTTTCAAGTTCTTTTACCGTATAATCCATGTTTAAAAGGTTTAAACAAAAAGTTGGCTTTTTTGGTTCACCTGATGGTAGACAATTCTATTGTCCTGGTTTCCGTACACGAGTGGTTTTTAAAAGTTAAGTGTGATGTCAATGTGGCATCAACATGACATGAAACCTTGTTGGAGGCAAACTATATATATTCATTTTGTTGACAAGATAAGACATCATGGATTTGCATGCCAACAATTAATACTTCAAAAATTATTATTATTATTATGATGATGAAGTTTCACGCCAACTTTTGTTTTTAGAAAGTTATGATGAACTGAAGTACCCATTATCAACTTATATTCCATTTTTCATGTGCTACTACACTTGATACTACATTCGCTTAGTTTGATTATGTTACCAACCTAATCATGTGTTCCCTCGTTATTTGTAGCTTTACTATTATTTCATGCATTGCTTGAATTCTATCTTTTGTTTTGTCTTTAACTTCAACTAAATATTAGGGGCTTTTTGGCAACTTCTGAATAGTTAAGTGCTGAAGCAGTGAGGGGTCTGAATGATTAAGTGCTGAACTAGTAAGATGTCTGAAACGTTAAGAGCTAGTATAATGTTTAACCGTTCAGAGGCAAATGTCTGACCAATTCAGATTAGAGGTCTTAACCATTCAGACTCTGTATAATTCTTAACCATTCAGATGCAAATGTTTGAACTATTCAGACATTTGCTCGCAAAACAAACAGTCTGAATCATTAAGTGTTAAACCAGTAAGAGGTTTGAATCATTAAAAGCTCTATTAAGAGGAGGTAAAATAAACATTCTCTTAGACTGCTTGTTGATTGGTGGAACTGAAGCATGGTTTCTTTACATTAAAGAATTGCATTTAAAAGTACAATGATATGGTTAAAGGTAAGCAAAAGCTAATCAGACACTATCATGAGCATTGTACACTTCTCTATTTTAATATAATATCAAGGTTCAGACAATGGAATGCACTCTCATGTTGCGTTAATGTGTGTCAACGCTAATTATAATTTAGGAGTGGTGGTATGTTCAATTAAATTACACAATTAGACTTGGAGATGTAATAATTATATAATACGTAAAATGCTTGCGCGTTGCTGCGTGTGTTTATTTGCTACATTTAGTTACACACATGAACTAATCCATTATTTGTTAATGGTTGCAATTAAATTCTTTTAACATGTTCAACACAGGTCAAAGTGGATGCTAATCCATTATTTGTCAAAGGTTACTTTCGATAGAACATAATTTGGACAATAAGGTTACGTTATAAAATTATTAACAGGAAAAAATATACAAATATCCATAAGATCACCTGCATATGATCTGCTTCATCAAACACAAGGATCCTCAAATTAGATGTACCCAACTTCTTGGCTGCTATCCATTTGTTAATAGTTCCCGGGATGTGTCGATAATGACTTGTGTTGTGACATGTTCTCGCTTGGTTGATATAGAAAGTTGCCAAAAAAGATAACTAAAACCGGATTTGATACAATATATATAGGGAGAAGATAATGAGAAAATTACATCTAAATATGAAAACTAGAAAACTAACTAAAAAAAGCTAAAAAGCATACCAATTTTTTTTTTTTTTTTTTTTGCAAATTTTTATAAAAAAATCGCTAGTTTTATTTATAAAAAAAATTTCTATTTTTTTTTTGTTGTACTACACATGTGCATTATATGTGTTCTACACATGTGCATTATATCCGTAATAGTGCACATGTGCAATACAACAAAAAAAAAAAAATTCTTTTATTTTTTTTAAATTTTTTTCCATACATAAAATATAGCGATTTTTTATAAAAAAAAATGTAAAAAAAAATTTTTTTTGGTATGTTTTTTAGGTTTTTTTAGTTCGTTTTTTGGTTTTCTCATTTAAACTAGTTTTCTCATGTTCCATATATATATATATATATATATATATATATATATATATAGAAAAAGTATATTGTACATTACAGCTTAACGTACTTCACGTACAACAACGTGCGTGATTTGTTATATAACATGCGTGATTATTGTGTTTCAACATGCGTGATTTTGGATTTTTGAGTTATAACGTTCGTGATTTAAAATGAATGTGCGTAATTACCTGTCGTACGTGTTGTACGTTAAGCTGTAATGTACGTTAACCTTCCTCTCTCTTTCTCTCTCTCTCTCTCTCTCTCTCTCTATATATATATATATATATATATACATATATAATATGGGTGGGAGTTGGCTACAAAGTCCATTATTCCTACAAAGTGTAAAAAGTCATAAAACACCATAATGTCAACCATAAAACACACTTAAAACCCACAAATAACATAGTAGAGATTACTAAAACATCATATTTGTGGGTTTTGTGTTGTGTTTTGGATGATAAGACTTTGATTAGCGAATGACTATTATTAGTGTGTTTTATGTTGATTATCATGTTGTGTTTTATCTTCATAGTTGTACGATGGTGTGTTTGAAGTTTTTAAGGGCGATTAGGGTTTGGATATTGTGTTTTAGTGATCTTTACTAAGTTATTTGCGGGTTTTGAGTGTGTTTTATGGCTGAAATTGTGGTGTTTTATGACTTTGTACACTTTGTATGAAAAATGAACTTTGTAGCCGAACCCGACCCTATATATATATATATAGGGCAAGGATAAATCGAAAACATAATTGAGTTGAGAAAACCTAGAAAACTCAACATCTACCATTGATTTAATTGATCAACAATTGTGATCATTTTGGGTGTGAGACTGATGTTAGTTTTGCTTTAGTAATTAGGGAAAGTACTGCAAGGGTATTTTTGGCATGCATGTAAAATTTTGGTGTCTTGAAATAAATGTAAGTGTATGTACGGTGACATCCATCAAGATAAAGAAAGACTATGCTCCCTACTGTACCACCCCACTCATTATCCCTACATGATCCCCCCCTATAACCATACCCTACACTGGTCGATGTATCAAAACCTAAAAGCAAAATTTTTTGTCATCTTTTCCATTGTTTATCAAAAAAACACACACAAAAAGTTTCATTTCCCCGCCTTCAACTGATCTTGGATAGGATGTTCAAAGACTTAATGTCATACCCCGACCACGTAATACAACAAACCGCGGCGGAAACGTCAGGGAGCGGAGTAACATAATCATTGTTTCAGAACACATGGTATTTAAGTTTGGTTTTAGTAGAATAATTGTTTACAATGTCTTGAAATTTAACTGAATACATAAAGTAAATTAAATTGTCTTGCTTCATTTTAAGTCACTAAAGCCCAAGTCCGCCTAAGTGTAGCACGATCATCATCATACATTAATTCCTGAAACACATGTGAAAAAGGTACGTCAGCATAAAAATGCTTGTGAGATACATAGGTTTTGTTGATGAAGGATTCATGACTTGAAAGTAAAAAGGAATGTTTAACAAAAAGTCATCATGAATCTTGTAAAATGTTTTCTTTTATAAAATCATGTGAAACTCGATACGAAAACAGATGATATAAAAGAATGATGCATGGTTAAATAAATAACCAAGTAAAAACAAGTTGTATAAAATTGGTTATTCGTAAAAGAGTGTCTTGTAAACAATATGTCGTGTCTTTGTATAAAATATATCATGTCTTTGTTCATGTCAAAGTGGTTTAGATAACGCTGTGATATGTAATATCATAAAGGCACTTATATATATGATGTACCAGCGGCGTATCCACCATGCTTTTATCATATTACACACGCCTCGTTATTTAAATCACTTACCAAATAAACCACCAAAAATGTCTTGTCAAACCAATGTCAGATAACAACTAATATCATGTATGGTGAATAAAAAGTATTTACTCAACCCCATAGGTAAAATGTCGATGTATAACTAAATGTTATGTACGGTGAATAAAAAGTATTTACTCAACCCCATAGGTAAAATGTAAATGTAGAATCAAATGACATGTGGAAACCATGTACTAAGTATGCTAAGTAAACATACAAAGCAAAGCATCACGTACTATATGCGTACTAATGAACATAGCAAGTATAAGTCATGAAAGCACGAAAGTAACAAGTAGGCACATGTGTATCACCCCAAAATATTTGAAAACAGTAAAAGAGGGGACTATGTACTCACTTGATATTGCTTAGTAGTCTTGGAATAACAATCAAATAACGCTTGAAAGATCACAGAATCAAACGACACCTAATATAGGTAACTATGTTAATAAACCGGACCTAAGTCGGAAGATCGGATAAAATGAGGTCTCGTAAACCAAATGAGTATTGGAACTCATATAATATGGTTTAACAAAGCCTACATTCTAAATCGGAACCTATTCTAAGTGCTTATGACTCGTTACGACTCGTTAAGGTAGTTTACGCTACTTTAACGTGTCATTCGCGCAAAAGCGCGTTCGGAACGCCTTACTAGTCCTATGACAATTATTATATGCCTTAACATGTCTAATAATATTGCATAATCAGTTTAGATGTTAAAATTTAGGTTACATATGCTTAAAATGAAATTATGCGTAAAAAGGTCATTTTGGTCATTTTCCTAAGGCATATAAACTACCTATCATACAACTAACTAAACGAAGTGACCATAAGGCATAACCTCGGAAGGTTATTCCCAATGCAACTATGGTCACAAAATATATTTGGTCGGATCCTAATGATCGACCAAACGGGTCGGGTTCGAAAGTCTAAGCGGTTATTTAGACCGCTTAACTTACGACCCTATATAAGTAGTAGACTAAAACTGACGAGTTAAATATGTTAAAACATGTTTAACTAAGTTAGAAAACAAGTTTAATATCAAAACAAAGTGTTTTGATACCCGAAAATAGCTTCGTCACAAAATACGCATAAATATGTATTTTGACCGAAACTTTGACTCGTCACTACGCCTAATCAATGTGGTAATCAGTAGGTATAGTCACAAGTGTCACACCCCCAAAATACGACATCCGGAAACCCCGCTAGGCGTGTGACGTACCAGGATCTAGCCACCAATCACATTGAACTAATATCAAGTTATTAAACAAAGTTTCCATTCATTATGATAAAACATTCATAAACATAATCCAAGTTTAACATGCTCAGTGGAAGCATAATATAAGTCATCATTCAGTGTTTCAAAACCAAATAGAAGAAAACCAAATGTATTGTCATGTGTTCTCAAAAGACTCGACCCATGACCACTCCAGCAATCCCAGAGAGCAAGCTCCTCATCCATAGAATCCAACGACCTGCGAGCATGCAACAAGTGTATCAGACAACGCTGGTGAGTTCATAGTTTTACGAAAACGTTAATTGCCAAGTGTTTAGTTTAGTTTAGTAATAATATTGATAATAACTCGAGTACCGTACAAGATGGCTCCAAATTGTTTTGCCCGTCCCCAATGCCCCCTATCTAAGCATTGGTCATGATTAAGGTCATTAGTTCACGCCCGTCCTCTCAGGTACGGTGTGAGGTTGCCAAGCGTAATAGCGCTATCAAATAATACCCCGTTACCTCTCAGGTAACTAATTCGGTATAAGATGGGACTTAAAGTGATAGGAAATGAGTGTATTATCTAACATCCCAGTTTTTTTTACCCAAAGACTTATTCCTCTCAGGAATACCCATTTGATTGTCCCACCCACCGGGACGCATGCTCAAGAGAAATGAACACAGCTTAGATTTGCTCGGTATATTAGGTTACCCGTTCCAGTAAGTCAACTAAACCCTACCGTGGTTACCAATGAAATCAGTTTCATAATCAATTAAGTCACGTATTTTCACAGTTTGCATTCATCGCAAAGATCACCATAACACATAGCAAATACTCATTCGTATACAAGTCCACATCCCATGTGCATGACGCATAATAACATTTAACAAGTGAGGTTGCTACTCACACAAATCAAATCAGATTTCTCATTCCTAATCAGCATTATTATCATGCAACAAATAAAATTTATAAACACAAATATTCATTAACAAATACATCCTAAATTGTTTCACTGTTCTGTCCATTTGCTCTTTTGCAGCATCCTCACGAAGAACCAGTTCTTCGTGGGATGCCCTCACGGTGAAGGAACCTTATGGCGAAGAACTATTCTTCGTCGAGAATGAATGGGACGAAGAACCCTTATGGTTCGTCAAAAACCAGTCAACGAAGAACCATGTTCTTCGTCGAATTACATCCTTCGTGGGGGAGTCCTTCGTCGCTGCCCTCATCAGACGGTTACAATTTCCTTAGTCTCTGTCGTAACAGATGCTAACAATTCTGATGGTTTCCCAGTCAAATCAAATGACACTTTTAAACCATGATTATGCACTCTACTCATGAACAATTATCAACCATTCAAAACATAACAGTTCTCGCTCATCATACAAACCATACTAAACAATCATTGACCCTAATCATCCAATGACCACACACAATCAGATTATTAGTTTATCATGATATAAGTTCATCAAGCAGAATTATCAAACCACATCATGAATATGAACGTATACAAATCATCACATAAGATCACATCATCTGGATTTTAGCAATTAACATTGATAGACACTAACCGCGATACTGAAGTGATTAGTTTGTTTGAGATGAAGGGCTTCGAGACCCACAACTATCGTCGCACAGGGAGGAGAGGGAGATAGTGTTTTAGGGTTTGATATTGCAGGTTATGATAAGTTATGCAAACAAATAACAGTCGGGCTCATTCTGGGCCACGAATGAACCTGGGCCGAGGGCCCTTTTGGCGAAAAACCTCTTGGCTAAGAACCTTCTTCGTCATGGGGTGTTTGGGGCGAAGAACCCTAGTTCTTCGTTGACTTGGGGTTTTCGTGATTCAAGTGTGGTGCCACGTTATGTCTAAACATTAAACATTAGTCAACTCCTAAATTTTCATGCAACAACCAAACATAGCAATACTTTAATCATTCAAATATCGTGCACATGATACAACGTAAAATGAATTGTGAAAACAGGATTGTGAAACAAGTGATGCGTAGATGAAAGGCCTTGAAATCTCGGGTTATCACATCATCCCCAACTTGAAAGAAATTTCGTCCTGAAATTTGATAAGTAAACCAAAGCAGCAGAGTGTTAGATCAGGATGACTGTGGATTTTCCTCGGGTGCCACATCATCCCCAACTTGAAAGGGAATTTCGTCCCGAAATTCACCAGTTGCATCAGGATCAGATTGGTCAGTTGGGAAAAGTTGAGGATACTTGAGCTTCATCTGATCCTCGCGTTCCCACGTGAACTCCGGTCCCTGTCTTGAGTTCCAACGAACTCTCACGATCGGGATTCGACTATGCTTACGGACCTTGACCTCCCGATCCATAATTTCAATGGGTTCTTCGACAAACTACAATTTGTCATCGCTTTTTAGTTCTTGGAGTGGTACCACAAGTGTTTCATCGGACAAACACTTCTTTGGTTGTGAAACATGGAAGATATCATAAACGTTACCCAACTCAGCAGCTAACTCGAGCTCGTAGGCCACTTTACCAATTCATTCCAGAATTTTGAATGGCCTGACATAACGCGGATTAAGCTTGCCGCGTTTCCCAAAGCATACCACACCCTTCCAGGGTGAGACTTTTAACATAACGCGATCGCCTACAACAAACTCCAAGGGTTTCCTACGCTTGTCAGCGTAGCTTTTCTGACGGTCGCGTGCTGCCGCCATACGATTTCTGATCTGAACAATCTTCTCTGAAGTTTCAAGTATGAGTTTCGAACCTGTGATCTGGCTGTCACCCACCTCAGCCCAATAGAGAGGAGAACGGCATTTCCGTCCGTACAATGTTTCGAACGGAGCTTCCTGGATGCTGGAATGATAACTGTTATTATAAGAAACTCTATCAAAGGCAAGTGTTTCTCCCAACCCTTACCAAAATCAATCACACATGCTCGCAGCATGTCTTCAAGTTTCTGGATGGTTCGTTCACTTTGACCATCCGTTTGTGGGTGATAAGCAGTACTCATGTCGAGACGTGAGCCGAATGATTTATGCATCGACTGCTATAAATTGGATATGAAACGCGGGTCGCAATTAGAGATAATAGAGGTTGGCACCCCGTGCCTAGAAACCACCTCCTTTAGATAAACAGCAGCAAGTTGTGGAACTTATTAGTTTCCTTGATTGCTAGGAAATGTGTCGACTTCGTGAGACGGTCAACGATCACCCAGATGGTATCATTTCTGTTTTGAGTTCTTGGCAATCTAGTGACGAAATCCATAGCAATTTGCTCCTATTTCCACATGGGTATCTCTGGTTGCTGAAGCAGGCCGGAGGGTTTCTGATACTCCACCTTGACTTTCACACAAGTCAAACATTTACTCACATACGTCGCGATGTGGGCCTTCATCTTCGGCCACCAGTACAAGACTTTGAGGTCCTAATACATCTTATCCGAACCCGGGTGAACAGAGTATCGAGACTTGTGTGCTTCGTCCATCACGAGCTCTCTAAGATTACCCTACAAAGGAACCCATATCCATTCCATAAAATAATAAATGCCGTCAGATCTCTCTACGAGTCGTTTCTCCATGCCCCGTAAATATTCAGCTTCCAGGTTTTCTTCCTTCAATGCTTCAGTCTGAGCAGAACGGACCTGATCAGGTAAATTAGAGTGAATAGTGAGCTGCAGAGCGCAGACACGCTTGGGTTTCGTTTCCTTTCGACTAAGGGCATCAGCTACAACATTAGCTTTACCTGGATGGTACTTGATTGCATAGTCGTAGTCATTTAAGAGTTCTACCCAGCGACGTTGTCGCATATTCAATTCATTCTGATCAAAGATATGCTGAAGGCTCTTGTGGTCGGTATAACTAGTGCATTTAGTACTGTACAAGTAATGCCTCCAGATTTTTAACACAAAGACCACGGCCCCTAACTCTAAGTCGTGAGTTGTGTAATTCTTCTCATGAACCTTCAACTGTTGAGAAGCGTACGCTATCACCTTCTTGCGTTGCATTAGCACACAACCAAGACCCTGAATAGAAGCATCACAGTACACCACAAAATCCTTGGTACCTTCAGGCAAAGACAAGATTGGTGCACTGTAGAGTTTTTGTTTCAAGAGTTCGAAAGCATCCTCCTGCTTCATTCCCCAAGAATATACAACGCCTTTCTGTGTTAATGCGGTAAGAGGTTGAGCGATCTTCGAGAAGTCTTTAATAAATCTGCGATAGTACCCAGCAAGACCAAGAAATTGTCGCACCTCCGAAGGATTCTTCGGTGCCGCCCAATTTCTGATAGCATCAATCTTAGCAGAATCCACGTGTATTCCCGTTTCGTTAACAATGTGGCCAAGGAAGTGTACTTCTCGTATCCAGAAGTCACACTTAGAAAACTTCGCGTAGAGTTGCTCCTTCCTCAGGAGCTCCAAAATAAGACGCAAGTGTCGCTCGTGGTCCTCCTTGCTCTTAGAATAGATCAAAATGTCATCGATAAACACAATGACGAAGTCGTCAAGATATGGTTTGCACACACGATTCATGAGGTCCATGAAAACCGCTGGTGCATTTGTTAACCCGAATGGCATAACCAGAAACACATAATGGCCATACCGCGTTCGAAAAGCTGTTTTTGGAACATCCTCCTCTCGGACTCTCATCTGATGATAGCCCGATCTTAAGTCAATTTTTGAGTAGAAGCTTAACCCTTGCTGCTGGTCAAACAAATCATCAATGCGAGGCAAAGGGTAACGGTTCTTGCCTGTCACTTTGTTAAGCTCACGGTAATCTATACACATATGAAAGGACCCGTCTTTCTTCTTCACAAACAGAACTGGGGCTCCCCAAGGCGAAGAACTGGGTCAGATAAAACCTCTATCCAATAGTTCTTAGAGTTGGTTAGACAGTTCTTGCAACTCTCCTAGGGCAAGACGATAAGGAGCATGAGCAATCGGGGCTGCTCCTGGTGTAAGGTCAATCTGAAATTCCAGCTGACGGTGTGGAGGTAAACCAGGAAGTTCTTCAGGAAATACATCGGAAAACTCACGAACAACTGGCAGGTCTTCGATTTTCCTTTCTTCAGGCTGAGTATCAGTAACAAGTGCTAAAATAACACTTCTGGGCTTTCATGGCTGAGATGATGCCAACCATTGCACCACTACGATGACCTTGAACCATCAGAGATTCTCCGCTGGGGAGAGGGATACGCACGATTTTCTCCTAACAAAGAATTTCCGCTTGGTGCTAAGACAACCAGTCCATACCAATGACTACATCGAAGCTTCCAAGAGTAACGGGGAGTAGGTCAATGTCAAACACTTGACCCATAAGATCGAGTTTACACCCAAAAAAACATGTGAAGCTTCAATCGATTTGCCATCAGCTAATCCTACTACACGTTTGTTTACAAGAGGCATAGGAGTCAACCTTAACTGACGACTGAACCCCAAAGACACATAACTCCAATCGGCACCAGAGTTGAATAAAACAGAAGCAAATAGATTGTTCACAGAAAACGTACCGGTCACCATGTTGCTATCATTCCTAGCTTCCCCAGCACCGATAGTAAACACTCTTCCACGTGCACCATTCCCACCATTGTTTCCGTTGTTGTTGTTCCCAGCATTCTGATTCAGTTGAGGGCAATCCCGCCTAAAATGTCCCTCGTCTCCACACTGGAAGCATCCCTTGAGATTACCCTGGTTCTGTTGAGGCTGTTGCCTTTCCTGATGCTGTGGCTGCTGTTGCTGCTGTTTTGGGAGTAGGGCCCTGCAATCTCTAGCCATATGGCCCAAGATGACTGGCTAAAACTGCGGTTGCTACTGTTGTCTGGCTTATTTTGTGACTGATTTGAGTTGGACACCTTGTCCGTATCGTTCCACTTTCGTTTGTTATCCATAGCAGGAGTAGGAACTGTAGTAGTAGCAGCTGCAGCAGAAATACGTGGTGGTAGCGAGCCACGCTCCACCTCCTGATCTGTGATCTTGTGGGCTAAGCGGACGATTCGAGGCAAGTTGTCAAGGTTCACTGCAGTTACCAAACCCTTGACCTGTGGTGCTAGACCATTGATGTACAACTCAATCTGTTGGTGCATGTGTCTGTCGACTTCGTCTTGTATCGAGTCTTGTATAGAACTAGTTAGATCAGGGCAAGAAAAGCGGGAAAGTGAGAATTAGAGGAGATTCCGCTTGAAATGACACCGGGTCAGTTTCAAGCGAAATCTTAAAGTTCTTATTCCGCTCGAGTTTATATATGTGATTTCGCTTGAATCAAATGTGATGATTCCGATTGAAATGAACATGCACATGTTCAAGCGGAATCTGCTCGCCTATATATAGGTCATTTGAAGCGGAATCATGTAACAGTTTTCCGGTTTTGCAACGAAGTGCTGCCGAAGTGTCGACTCGCTGTAAAACGTCATCTTATCAATAAAATCGACAGTTTAAGTGATAATATTGTTGAATTGACCTCAGTTTGTCTGTTTCCACCGTTCAAACTGAGCAAAACTCTTCTGATCGACTCGTTCGGGTCCGAAAACGATCCTACAAGTGGTATCAGAGCTCAGGAAGAAGAGTTCTTGCCATTTCAGCTGCATTTTCTGTGTTCTACACCTTCTTTTACAAATTGAAACTGTTTTCACGGTTAAAATGTTCTGATTTTTACACATCATACTCGGAATAGTGTTTTAACTAATCCTTGAGAAAATTGGACTTTAATTCGATCTAAAACAATTAAAATCTGTTATTCCGCTTCAAAATCAGCGAATGAATGATGACATCAGCAGCATTTCAGGCTTGATTTCGCTTGAAAACCAGATTCCGCTTGAAAGTTCAGTTTGATTCCGCTTGAAACTGTATTCCGCTTGAAAGGAGTGGTTGATTTCGCTTGAATCAGTGGTTCCGCTTCAGAGGGTTTCGCTTTAACTTGTTATCTCGCTTGAACAGAGATTTCGCTTGAGATTGTGATTTCTTTTTAAGTTTGTAATTTCGCTTAAACAGACCAGTTTTGTAAATTTTGAGAAACCGAAACATGGACGAGGAATTCTACAACGCCTTTGCTACCCCGATGACTGTGACATAGCAGACAATGTTGGAAAATGAAACGGGGACTATGCAAAAACCGCCTAAGCTCATGAACATTGAGGAGTATAAGGGTTGGGAAGGACGGTTCGAGAACTGGTACAAGCAAATTATCTAGATTCTTGGGAATGTGTTGAGACAAGGTATATAAGACCGATAAATGATGATGAAGAGGAAATTCCTATCAAAGATATGAGCATTGATGATAAAAAGAAATACAAAAATGAGAAAATGATGCTAAGTCTACTACAAAAAGCTGTGAAAGAAGACATCACGGTCTTATTACAACATAATGGAAGTTCTTATTCAATTTGGAAAGCATTAAGATCAAAGTTTGTTGGTAGTCAAGAAATAATCAAGAACAAGAAATCGCTTTTAAAAAAAGAGTTTAATTTATTTCGAGGTTTAAAGAATGAGAGCACAAAGCAGATAATCGAAAGATACTGCGATTTGTTAGTAAATTTGAGAAGAGTGAGCATCAACAAAGACAATGAACAGCTAATAGAGAAGCTAGCTGATGCGTTGCCACACGAAACTTGGGGTACATATCTCATGATGCTAAGAAACAAGAAAGGTTTCAGCAATCTGACACTTAGAAAATTCATTGAAAAGATTGAGACTCAGGAAATGGAACAGAGAAAGATCTCCAGGATGAAAGACTTCGATGGTGAACAAGACATTGGGCTTTACTACAAAGCAGGGTTGAATGACAAAACCATAATTTTTTCTCCAAAAGTGGAAACTGCTTTCAATGCCAAGAATTCATCTGAAAGTTCTTCAAAAGGATCAAGCAGCAAGACAAGTTTCTCATCATATCCGTCTTTTGATTCAAACATTTCAACAAAGAAAAATGGGAAGAAGCTTCAGTGCAACATTGTTTTGAATCTTGAGGATGATCAAGATTATACAGAAGAAATTGCAAAGAGCCATATGTCTTTGTTGGGAACTGTGTTGGAATCATATGGAAGTTTTGTTGCAGGTCGGATCGGAAATCCAATGCTTACAAAAGAGGATTAAGATCAGATCGATGCTGAAGAAATAGAATTAATGGATATAAAATGGTGTTTGGCTAGTGTGTTGAGACGAGCTGAGAAATTTAAGCAAATCATAGGAAGAGATGATCTCCGTGAGGCTAATGTTTCTACTTTAGGTTTTGATAAATCTAAAGTCACTTGTTTTCGTTGCAGGGAAAAAGGACACTTCAAGAGGGAGTGCACTAATCGCGAAGCAAGTGGAGCTCAAAATCCATTCAACAACAATGATTACTACCGGAAGGCAATATACCATCAAGTTGCTCAACAATCACATCAACAAGAACCGCAAGTGGCACATGGGAGAAAAGTCATAGAAGAATCGTCAAAGAGAGCATGTATGGTGAATCAGGATGAGAAGAAACCATCAACAGAATTCAGTTGGGACAAATATATTCCATCTGATGCTAAAGCTTGTGTGATTGATCAAGATGATTAAAAGTTACCTGAAGGCTTTAACTGGGAAGGTTTTAGTTGGGATGATTATGATCCTAACAAAACTTCAAGTCACAAAGCATTTGTTGCTCGTATTGAAGAAGATAGTGATGATGATGGTACTGAGTATTATGCTAAAAGAATGAGACAACATTTGAAGATGATGGCTGAAAGTGACAGTGAAGATGAGAAAGCTAAGCATAAAAAGAAAAAGATCAAAACACCGGTCAGCAGTGATGATGAGAATGTTCCAGTGGTGAGAAGGAAAGTAAAGGAAGTTCCAGCTTTCAAGATTGATGAAGGAGCTGTTGCAAAGAAGAATCCAGTGATTTGTGAAAATTGTGAAACAATGAAGAAACAAAACAGTTCATTGATTCATAACATGAACAGGTTGAAGGAGTCTTATGATGTGCTGAACACAGCCATGAATATGTACAATGACACATGTGAAGAGCAGGCAACAACAATGAAGACACTTCAAGGAGCGTTTATGATCAAGCAGAAAGTGGTGAACAACTACATCGAGAAGTGTGATGTTTTAGAACAGAAACTGGAAGCTCAAAGAATTGAAACTGAAAGAGTTAATCGTTTGTTGAAAAGTTAGTCATGTACTTCTTATGTCATTGACAGGATTTATCCAACTGTTGAAGGCATGAAGGCATTTGAAGAGGATGAAGTGACAAAAGAACAAACTGAAGAAAAGGCTCCAGAGAAGAAGAATGAAAAGAAGAATGACACAAAGAAAAAGACTGACAAGAAGATTTCTGGTAAGAAACAAGGTGTCAGTTACAACAAGTGTCCACCCCCGCTGGAAAATGGATATTTGCCCAGAAATCCAAATTCTGAAAGAGTTCAAAAAGCTACAAACTTACAGTGGGAGTCGGAGTCCTCAGTCAATTTGCCAGAAAGTATTGATGTCACATTTACATCGTCTGACACTGATCAACAATCTCAATTGATGAAGAAAGTGGTGGATCATGTGTTAGATAACGATGAAACTGAGGAGTCAAAGTCGGAGTCAATGTCGGAGTCAAAGTCTGAGTCCAGCACTCCGGGTCAAAATGAAAAACAGGGCAAAAGAATTTATGATAAAGAATTCTTGTTATCAAAATCTAATTTGAATGATGAAACATTTAAAGTGGCATATACTTTGAATGATTCGGACAAATTATATTCTGATGAGGAATTTCCAATAAGAGGTGTCAAAACTAAGATGATAAAAAAGGTTTTCAAACTGACATAAATTAATATTTCTAGAATAAAAGATTTAAATCTTACTGATAAACCTAAAAAATACACATCAAGAGTGCAACAAAGATTAAACAAGAAAAAGGGTTACAGTTCTGGTTCTGGTTTTCAAAAGAAACCAAACCATAACGGTAATTTCAAAAAGAAAGGTTTAGGATTTATTCCACCAGCAAATCAGAAAAATGAAAAATATGTTCGAGACTTTAAATCAAAAATGAATTTTGTTTCAGGAACAAGCTCAGAAGAAGAGATGAAAAGTCCTTTCTGGAAGCAATCAAATAGGGATTTTCTTGCTAAGAAGCAAGAAGAGATGAAGTTTGTTGTTCAGAAGAAAGATACGAGAACCTGTTTCCAATGCAACTCTGTTGGACATATTGCCAGAGAGTGTTCTAAGGCAATACAATCAAAACAGGGAGTTTATAAACTGAAAGAGAAAGTGATTGAGTTTAAACCGCCAATTGACAGAACCAAACTATTCAAAAATTCAAAATTTGAAATTGGTGAATGTTCAAACATGTTTTACAAGAAAAGAGCTAAATCTGACAACCAGAAATGGGTTGTTAAGAAGTCTGTTGATAGTTCTAGTGATGATTCTGATAGGTCTAAATCAGAGGAGCTATTTTCTGGCGATGTATCTGATTCCACAAAATCAGAGGAGCCACAGGTTGAGGAAAATGGTGAAAAATCAGTTCCGACTGTGGATGATGAGAATTTTCCACCACTTCGGGCTGAAAATTTTAAGAAGAAAATTGGTAAAATTGAGATTTGAAACCAGTTTTATTCTGACAAAAAGGTTTTTGATGTTGAAAAGGCCTTTAACCCCAAAGTGAAACACATCTTTGGAAAAATGATTAACAGAAAAGTCAAAGGGGTTAAAGAGTTCTATGATAAGAAGATGGGAGGTAAGAAACCGAGTGTTGGTAACTCGGTAACACCTAAGGCTGGTCAGGCTTGGGTGGATATATTCTTTGAATAGAAAAACCTGACTTGCCAGAGTTCCCAGGTTGGTAAGAGTGGAACATGAATCGGCATCTTTCTTGAGAAATTCACGAAAAGTGATTTCGTTTTACAAGTGGTATGAGGTTGGTTTTTACAAAGTGATTCGTCAAGGTCATTAGTTTGAACTTGATGTAATCTTCATACAAGTGGTACAGAGGTTGATTGTGCATACTTGAAAGTGGTAAATCAGGGACATTAACTTGTACTTGATTTTCTACAAGTGGTTAAAAATGAACAATGTGATGAGTTTACCCCGAACCCAATCAACTAAACTTATTTTCCAGAAAAACCATTTTGATTAAAACAAACTTAAGTGTTTTGAACTCTTAATGGGAAAATGTTTGTTGTAAGGGGGAGTTCTTATTGTTTATGCCAGAGTGGATGGCGAATTGAGGCTTGAAACAACAATTGTCATATTTCTGTATAGTTTGTTTTCAAATTTCTTTAAATGTGTTTGCATTTTAGGGGGAGTAAAAATTTCAGAAAATCCAAAAACATTAGAAAATTTGAAAAATACAAAAACATGATAAAATGAAAAATGAGTTTTGTTGTGAAAAAGAGGAAATGATAGTACATCAGTGGACTATCACAGCACGCTAAAGAAATGGAAAGTAAAAATGTGATAAACAATCTTACTGCGGATGTGCCAGTAGGTTTTTGCACATTTAGTAGATTGTTGACGAGATATAAACCTAAATTTCAAACTTGCTTAATCGTGGGTAACATTTCTTAGGTATATGGGTAACCCTCGAAATCTTGTTTGAAAGGTCCCTTTTTCTGAGATACTAGGTCTTTATACTCAGTGATATCTGGGGTATTATCCCGAGACTTCTGATTTTGCGGAAGCAATGGCCTAGTCCACGTATAATACTTTGCAAATTGCTTAAAATATAGCGCAACCCTCAGCATAAAAATGATGAAACATTGAAAAATGCTAATCATGTGCTGTTGAAGAAAAGATCCTCTAAAGGGGACACACCTAAAGTCGAGCCCCCATCTCTCTGCTGAACGGAAGTTCTGACCTGAGCTCTCACGGTTTCGCATCTAACCTCTTTACAGATATCATTTGTGGTATACTCACCTGTAAGACTGAATATTAGGATCTGGATACAGGAGTATATTCAAGTGGTGGGACACGCGAATAAATTTAAGTCATTAAGACATTAATCTCGTATCTCGAAACAGTTGAACTTTGTGTGAAAATTTAAGGTGGACCGGTATACTTATAATCTAGGTGAATTGTTTAGAACTTAAAATGAAATGAAGCTTAACGGTGTTGGTGATTTGTCTCAGAAACTGATATGATCATTTTACACAAACTCACAAAAAGATTGTCTGTAAATATTTCTTTATTGCATTTCTTTATAAAAATCCCAAAAAGATTTTTAGTGTATTTTAGCATAAATTTTGAAAAATTCAAAAAGATTTTTGACAACTGGTGTTGAAGAGCTGATGTTCAAGATCCCAAGTGCTAAACATGATGAACAAATGGTTTGGGTAAAATTGTTTGAGATGTTTTGAAATGAAATGAGAAAAGTTATTTGAAGTAAAATTTGCATTCCTGCAAGTGGTTCATCAAAGATTAATATTGTAAAATCATTGTTTGAATATCCTATCCACAAGTGATTCATCAGAATGAGAAGTTGTTTTTACAAGTGATCATCAGAAAATTTATTTTTGGGTAGAGATTTGTGCAGGATAAGAGCTAGGTGATCTTGGGATAAAAGATTGAAGGCTAGAGTTCTATTCAGAGTAGGATGAGAGCCAGGGCACGATCTTGAACTTGTGAAAGCCAGGCTGCGATCCCAGCTTACTGAGAGGGGAAGTCTGAATGTCAAAGAGTCAAGTTTTGACCTTGAGATTGTTGCTGTTGATGACTTTAAAGATTCAACATTCGAGGAGGAGAGTATTTGTTTGAAGGGAGTTTGTTGGTGATGAAAGAGAAGAAGAGAGAGAAGATTTGAGGTTACTTACAGTGTAAGATACTTTGAAGATATGCCCGAAGATTGATAAAGATTGAAGATGCGAAGACTCGACACTGAAGACTCGTCAACATTCGAGGGGGAGTTTGTTGGTGCATGCGTCTGTCGACTTCGTCTTGTATCGAGTCAGTGAGAATTAGAGGAGATTCCGCTTGAAATGACACCGGGTCAGTTTCAAGCGAAATCTTAAAGTTCTTATTCTGCTCGAGTTTATATATGTGATTTCGATTGAATCAAATGTGATGATTCCGCTTGAAATGAACATGCACATGTTCAAGCGGAATCTGCTCGCCTATATATAGGTCATTTGAAGCGGAATCATGTAACAGTTTCCTGGTTTTGCAACGAAGTGCTGCCGAAGTGTCGACTCGCTGTAAAACGTCATCTTATCAATAAAATCGACAGTTTAAGTGATAATATTGCTGAATTGACCTTAGTTTGTCTGTTTCCGCCGTTCAAACTGAGCAAAACTCTTCTGATCGACTCGTTCGGGTCCGAAAACGATCCTACAAGCCTACGGTGGGGTGGTCGTGATAAGTTAGGACACATTTTCGCGAGCTCATGAGACCGTTTCGTGTACGCTTCGATCTCGGACCCTGCCATCTTCAAATTGTAGTACTCGTTTTCCAACTTTTGGTTCTCATCGCGAGGGCAGTACTCTTCTCTCATCAGTTCTTTAAAATCATCCAAAGTAGTTGCATTCGCCATTTCAATACCCAGCATTTGGACTTGGGCATTCCACCAAGTTAGGGCACCATCCTCCAGCGTGCCCGTAGCATACTTCACTCTGTCCCTAGCAGGACAGTTACACATAGCGAAAACCGACTCTGCTTTCTCAAACCAACGAAGTAGTCCCACAGCTCCTTCAGTCCCACTGAACGTTTATGGCTTACAATCTATGAACGTCTTAAACGTGCAAACTGTAGGATCGTGTTTTGACCCGAACGAGTCTATCAGAGGAGTTTTGATCAGATACAGGTGCGGAAAACAAGTACCTGACGTAGAAACAGCGAGATCTTCACTTAAATCACTTTTCTGATTGATATTACAACGTTTACATTCAAATCTCACACCGGCAGCACCTCGGTATGGAATCTCACACACGTTACAAATGAGATCTGCTTATGAGGTATTTATAGTGCAGGTAGGTTCCCACATACGGACATGTACGTATAAGCGGACCTAACCAGGTAGGTTCCCACATACGGACATGTACGTATAAGCGGACCTGACCAGATAGGTTCCCACATACGGACATGTACGTATAAGCGGACCTACTCTCTAAAACACATATACTCTCCAGTTTTCTCGTAAAACGCGCCCTAATCTAATCAATACAATGTATGACTCGATCCAAGACGAAATCAACAGATGTAGTGCACCAACAGACTCCCCCTCAGATGTTGATGGAGTCGTTCATTGAGTCACGACTATACTGTGTCTTCACATCTTAAGTCTTGATCAGTCTCTGGGCTTTTCTCTCTCTCTGTTCACGCAAGTCTTCAGACTCCCCCTTGCGATGTGCTGGCATTTCTTTAGTTCATCAGCATCATCAGCTTTAGGATCGTTGTCGGGCTTTCCATCTAACAGCTTCTCATCTTATCCGGCAAAAGCTCTACCTTAAAGTAAATTTCTTTCACATACATATTTCAAACGTAAACACATGAACTAACTCAGACTCACTTCTCAAAAACAAAATGATTTTCCAATATGATGAACCACGTTAAGGATTAATAAAAAATAATCAGTTTTAAACACAAACTCCCCCTCAAATTATACTCATCATGCTTAGCACTCAGAATTTTGAAAATCAGCTTTCCAATATCAGTTGTCAAAAATCTTTTTGAGTTTTTTTGAAACTTTATGCTAAAACACACTGAAAATCTTTTTGGATTTTGAAATAAAGAAAATGTAATGCACTAAAGAAAAAATATTTACAGACAATATTTTTGTGAGTTCGTGTAAGAGGATCATATCAGTTTATGAGACAAGTCACCAACACCGTTAAGCTTCATTTCATTTTAAGTTCTAAACAATTCACCTACATTGTCAGTATATTTGTCCACTTAAATTTTCACACAAAGTTCAACTATTCCGAGATACGATATTAATGTTTTAAGAACTTAAACTTATCCGTGTGTCCCACTACTTGAATATACTCCCGTATCCAGATCCCAATATTCAGTCTTACATGTGAGTATACCACAGATGATATCTGTTCAGGGGTTAAATGCGAGGGCCGTGAGAGCTCAGGTTGATACTTCCGTATACGCAGAGAAATGACGGCTTCGACTTTTCGGTGTGTCCCCTTTAGAGGATCTTTTAGTTTCAACAGCAGCGACTATCAATTTTATTGTTTCATCAGCTTGCTGAGGGCGATGCTTTTTCAAGCTTTGCGGAAAGTATTATCCGGGGACTAGGTCAGTACTTCCATACAGCAGAAGTCCCGGGATAATACTCCAGTTATCACTGAGTATAAAGACCTAGTATCTCAGAATAAGGGACCTTTCAAACAAGATTTCAGGGGTTACCTATATATCCAAGTTTGTGTTAACCCACAGAACAAGCAAGTTTGAAATTTAGTTTATATCTCGTCACAATTTACTAAGTGTGTAAAAACCTACTGGCATATCCACAGTGAGATTGTTTATCACATTTTAACTTTCCAATTCTTTAGCATGTTGTGACAGTCCACTGATGTACTATCATTTCCTCTTTTTCACAACGAAACTCTTTTTTGAATTTTATCATGTTTTTGGCTTTTTCAAATTTTCTAATGTTTTTGGATTTTCTGAAATTTTCTACTCCCCCTAAAATGCAAACACATTAAAGAAATTTGAAAACTATCTAAGCTCTAGACCCACTTGAAGAAAATTCAAAACAAACTGTACAGAAACATGACAACCGATATCAAATCGCCTCAATTCGCCATTCACTAGGCATAAACAATCTGAACTCCCCCTTTCACAAACCATTTTCTCATTTAGATTTCAAAACACTTAAGTTTGTTTTAATCAAAATGATTTTTCCGGAAAATGAGTTTGTTTTTACCACTTGTAAGTTTACCACTTGTTTAAGTACGGGGATATGGTTCATCGTCTTGTCAGTTTTATCAAATGTTATAAATCAAGTACAATTTAATGTCCTTGATTCACTATTTGCAATCAAGCAACCTCTTAACCACTTGTAAAATAACCAAACAATACCACTTGTATGTATATTCAAAATGCCGATTCCTGCTTCGCACTTACCAACCTGGAAGCTCCGGCGTAGTCATTCAACCTGTAAAATTTTAACAATTTCAAACATTTTCAAAACAACCTTATTAAACATGAAAGATGCCGATTCCTGATCCATGATTACAAACTTGGGATCTCCGGCAAGTCAGGTTTTTCAAGCAAAGAAAATGTCCACCCAAGCCTGACCAGCCTTGGGTGATTTCAATTCAGATTTTGTTGGAGTGTAAGTTGCTTTCTTTTTAGCGTAGAAATCCTTTACCCCTTTCACCTTCCCATCAACCATTTTTCCGAAAATCTTCTTAACTTTCCCATTAAATGCTTTCTCAACATCAAAATTATCCTTTTCAGAATAATCCAGATTTGAGATTTCAGACTTTCCAGCTTTCCTTTTAAAATTCTCAGTCCTCAATGGTGGAAAGTTGTCGTCATCCATTGAAGGAACTAAGTTTTCATCACTCTCATCAAACTGTGGCTCCTCTGATTTTGTGGAATCAGATTCATCACCAGATTTTACCTCAGATTTCTTAACAACCCATTTTTGGTTGTCAAGTTTCACACTACGCCTGTAAAATCTCTTCGAACACTCACCAACTTCAAATGTTGAATTTTTGAAAACTTTAAATTTTTCAGTTGGTAATTCGGTTTTGTCAACAATAACTTCTTTCAGTTTTCGAGAAACTCCCTGTTTTGTCTTTGTCGCTTTCGGACAGTTCCATGTAATGTGACAGGCTTCATTGCATCGGAAATAGGTTCTGGTTTCTTTCTTCACATAAGCTCCATTCTTTCTTTTCTCGGCAAGAAATTCTTGGTTGATTGTTTCCAGAATGAGCTTTTTGCTTCCTCTTCCGAACTTGTTCCTGAAACAAATTTTGTATTTGTTTTAGAAAATTTTTCATTTTTATAGTTTTCTGACGGAGTAAAACCAAGTCCTTTCTTTTTGTAGCTACGATTTTGGTTTGGTTTCTTTTGAAAACCAGAACCAGAATTGTAACCTTTTTTCTTGTTTAGTCGTTGTTGAACTCTTGAGGTGTAAAATTTAGGTTTACCATTAAGATTTAAATCTTTTATTTCAAAAATATTAACTTCTGTTAGTTTGAAAACCTTTTTTATCAAATCAGTTTTGACACCTCTTATTGGAAACTCTTTATCAAAATATAATTTGTCCGAATCATTCAAAGTATACACAACTTCAAATGTTTCATCATTCAAATTAGATTTTGATAACAAAAATTCTATACTATAAACCCGTTTTCCTGACGATTTTGAACTCTTTTCGGACAAACTTGAACTCCCGACTGACTGACACGAACTTTCGGACTCGGACTTTGACTCTGACTCCTCATCCTTATCCAACACCTGATCGACCACTCGTTTTATCAGTTCGGACTCATGATCTGTGTCGGACGCTGTGAACGTGACGTCAATATTGTCCGGTAAAACATCGTTTATCGCGGATTCTAACTTAATATTGACCGCCTGTTTTAGTTCTTCCTCGTTAGGTTTTCTAGGCGAGTACCCTTCCCAAATCGGAGGCGGATACTTATAATCTAGGTGAATTGTTTAGAACTTAAAATGAAATGAAGCTTAACGGTGTTGGTGATTTGTCTTAGAAACTGATATGATCATTTTACACAAACTCACAAAAAGATTGTCTGTAAATATTTCTTTATTGCATTTCTTTATAAAAATCCCAAAAAGATTTTTAGTGTATTTTAGCATAAATTTTGAAAAATTCAAAAAGATTTTTGACAACTGGTGTTGAAGAGCTGATGTTCAAGATCCCAAGTGCTAAACATGATGAACAAATGGTTTGGGTAAAATTGTTTGAGATGTTTTGAAATGAAATGAGAAAAGTTATTTGAAGTAAAATTTGCATTCCTGCAAGTGGTTCATCAAAGATTAATATTGTAAAATCATTGTTTGAATATCCTATCCACAAGTGATTCATCAGAATGAGAAGTTGTTTTTACAAGTGATCATCAGAAAATTTATTTTTGGGTAGAGATTTGTGCAGGATAAGAGCTAGGTGATCTTGGGATAAAAGATTGAAGGCTAGAGTTCTATTCAGAGTAGGATGAGAGCCAGGGCACGATCTTGAACTTGTGAAAGCCAGGCTGCGATCCCAGCTTACTGAGAGGGGAAGTCTGAATGTCAAAGAGTCAAGTTTTGACCTTGAGATTGTTGCTGTTGATGACTTTAAAGATTCAACATTCGAGGAGGAGAGTATTTGTTTGAAGGGAGTTTGTTGGTGATGAAAGAGAAGAAGAGAGAGAAGATTTGAGGTTACTTACAGTGTAAGATACTTTAAAGATATGCCCGAAGATTGATAAAGATTGAAGATGCGAAGACTCGACACTGAAGACTCGTCAACATTCGAGGGGGAGTTTGTTGGTGCATGCGTCTGTCGACTTCGTCTTGTATCGAGTCAGTGAGAATTAGAGGAGATTCCGCTTGAAATGACACCGGGTCAGTTTCAAGCGAAATCTTAAAGTTCTTATTCTGCTCGAGTTTATATATGTGATTTCGATTGAATCAAATGTGATGATTCCGCTTGAAATGAACATGCACATGTTCAAGCGGAATCTGCTCGCCTATATATAGGTCATTTGAAGCGGAATCATGTAACAGTTTCCTGGTTTTGCAACGAAGTGCTGCCGAAGTGTCGACTCGCTGTAAAACGTCATCTTATCAATAAAATCGACAGTTTAAGTGATAATATTGCTGAATTGACCTTAGTTTGTCTGTTTCCGCCGTTCAAACTGAGCAAAACTCTTCTGATCGACTCGTTCGGGTCCGAAAACGATCCTACAAGCCTACGGTGGGGTGGTCGTGATAAGTTAGGACACATTTTCGCGAGCTCATGAGACCGTTTCGTGTACGCTTCGATCTCGGACCCTGCCATCTTCAAATTGTAGTACTCGTTTTCCAACTTTTGGTTCTCATCGCGAGGGCAGTACTCTTCTCTCATCAGTTCTTTAAAATCATCCAAAGTAGTTGCATTCGCCATTTCAATACCCAGCATTTGGACTTGGGCATTCCACCAAGTTAGGGCACCATCCTCCAGCGTGCCCGTAGCATACTTCACTCTGTCCCTAGCAGGACAGTTACACATAGCGAAAACCGACTCTGCTTTCTCAAACCAACGAAGTAGTCCCACAGCTCCTTCAGTCCCACTGAACGTTTATGGCTTACAATCTATGAACGTCTTAAACGTGCAAACTGTAGGATCGTGTTTTGACCCGAACGAGTCTATCAGAGGAGTTTTGATCAGATACAGGTGCGGAAAACAAGTACCTGACGTAGAAACAGCGAGATCTTCACTTAAATCACTTTTCTGATTGATATTACAACGTTTACATTCAAATCTCACACCGGCAGCACCTCGGTATGGAATCTCACACACGTTACAAATGAGATCTGCTTATGAGGTATTTATAGTGCAGGTAGGTTCCCACATACGGACATGTACGTATAAGCGGACCTAACCAGGTAGGTTCCCACATACGGACATGTACGTATAAGCGGACCTGACCAGATAGGTTCCCACATACGGACATGTACGTATAAGCGGACCTACTCTCTAAAACACATATACTCTCCAGTTTTCTCGTAAAACGCGCCCTAATCTAATCAATACAATGTATGACTCGATCCAAGACGAAATCAACAGATGTAGTGCACCAACAGACTCCCCCTCAGATGTTGATGGAGTCGTTCATTGAGTCACGACTATACTGTGTCTTCACATCTTAAGTCTTGATCAGTCTCTGGGCTTTTCTCTCTCTCTGTTCACGCAAGTCTTCAGACTCCCCCTTGCGATGTGCTGGCATTTCTTTAGTTCATCAGCATCATCAGCTTTAGGATCGTTGTCGGGCTTTCCATCTAACAGCTTCTCATCTTATCCGGCAAAAGCTCTACCTTAAAGTAAATTTCTTTCACATACATATTTCAAACGTAAACACATGAACTAACTCAGACTCACTTCTCAAAAACAAAATGATTTTCCAATCTGATGAACCACGTTAAGGATTAATAAAAAATAATCAGTTTTAAACACAAACTCCCCCTCAAATTATACTCATCATGCTTAGCACTCAGAATTTTGAAAATCAGCTTTCCAATATCAGTTGTCAAAAATCTTTTTGAGTTTTTTGAAACTTTATGCTAAAACACACTGAAAATCTTTTTGGATTTTGAAATAAAGAAAATGTAATGCAGTAAAGAAAAAATATTTACAGACAATATTTTTGTGAGTTCGTGTAAGAGGATCATATCAGTTTATGAGACAAGTCACCAACACCGTTAAGCTTCATTTCATTTTAAGTTCTAAACAATTCACCTACATTGTCAGTATATTTGTCCACTTAAATTTTCACACAAAGTTCAACTATTCCGAGATACGATATTAATGTTTTAAGAACTTAAACTTATCCGTGTGTCCCACTACTTGAATATACTCCCGTATCCAGATCCCAATATTCAGTCTTACATGTGAGTATACCACAGATGATATCTGTTCAGGGGTTAAATGCGAGGGCCGTGAGAGCTCAGGTTGATACTTCCGTATACGCAGAGAAATGACGGCTTCGACTTTTCGGTGTGTCCCCTTTAGAGGATCTTTTAGTTTCAACAGCAGCGACTATCAATTTTATTGTTTCATCAGCTTGCTGAGGGCGATGCTTTTTCAAGCTTTGCGGAAAGTATTATCCGGGGACTAGGTCAGTACTTCCATACAGCAGAAGTCCCGGGATAATACTCCAGTTATCACTGAGTATAAAGACCTAGTATCTCAGAATAAGGGACCTTTCAAACAAGATTTCAGGGGTTACCTATATATCCAAGTTTGTGTTAACCCACAGAACAAGCAAGTTTGAAATTTAGTTTATATCTCGTCACAATTTACTAAGTGTGTAAAAACCTACTGGCATATCCACAGTGAGATTGTTTATCACATTTTAACTTTCCAATTCTTTAGCATGTTGTGACAGTCCACTGATGTACTATCATTTCCTCTTTTTCACAACGAAACTCTTTTTTGAATTTTATCATGTTTTTGGCTTTTTCAAATTTTCTAATGTTTTTGGATTTTCTGAAATTTTCTACTCCCCCTAAAATGCAAACACATTAAAGAAATTTGAAAACTATCTAAGCTCTAGACCCACTTGAAGAAAATTCAAAACAAACTGTACAGAAACATGACAACCGATATCAAATCGCCTCAATTCGCCATTCACTAGGCATAAACAATCTGAACTCCCCCTTTCACAAACCATTTTCTCATTTAGATTTCAAAACACTTAAGTTTGTTTTAATCAAAATGATTTTTCCGGAAAATGAGTTTGTTTTTACCACTTGTAAGTTTACCACTTGTTTAAGTACGGGGATATGGTTCATCGTCTTGTCAGTTTTATCAAATGTTATAAATCAAGTACAATTTAATGTCCTTGATTCACTATTTGCAATCAAGCAACCTCTTAACCACTTGTAAAATAACCAAACAATACCACTTGTATGTATATTCAAAATGCCGATTCCTGCTTCGCACTTACCAACCTGGAAGCTCCGGCGTAGTCATTCAACCTGTAAAATTTTAACAATTTCAAACATTTTCAAAACAACCTTATTAAACATGAAAGATGCCGATTCCTGATCCATGATTACAAACTTGGGATCTCCGGCAAGTCAGGTTTTTCAAGCAAAGAAAATGTCCACCCAAGCCTGACCAGCCTTGGGTGATTTCAATTCAGATTTTGTTGGAGTGTAAGTTGCTTTCTTTTTAGCGTAGAAATCCTTTACCCCTTTCACCTTCCCATCAACCATTTTTCCGAAAATCTTCTTAACTTTCCCATTAAATGCTTTCTCAACATCAAAATTATCCTTTTCAGAATAATCCAGATTTGAGATTTCAGACTTTCCAGCTTTCCTTTTAAAATTCTCAGTCCTCAATGGTGGAAAGTTGTCGTCATCCATTGAAGGAACTAAGTTTTCATCACTCTCATCAAACTGTGGCTCCTCTGATTTTGTGGAATCAGATTCATCACCAGATTTTACCTCAGATTTCTTAACAACCCATTTTTGGTTGTCAAGTTTCACACTACGCCTGTAAAATCTCTTCGAACACTCACCAACTTCAAATGTTGAATTTTTGAAAACTTTAAATTTTTCAGTTGGTAATTCGGTTTTGTCAACAATAACTTCTTTCAGTTTTCGAGAAACTCCCTGTTTTGTCTTTGTCGCTTTCGGACAGTTCCATGTAATGTGACAGGCTTCATTGCATCGGAAATAGGTTCTGGTTTCTTTCTTCACATAAGCTCCATTCTTTCTTTTCTCGGCAAGAAATTCTTGGTTGATTGTTTCCAGAATGAGCTTTTTGCTTCCTCTTCCGAACTTGTTCCTGAAACAAATTTTGTATTTGTTTTAGAAAATTTTTCATTTTTATAGTTTTCTGACGGAGTAAAACCAAGTCCTTTCTTTTTGTAGCTACGATTTTGGTTTGGTTTCTTTTGAAAACCAGAACCAGAATTGTAACCTTTTTTCTTGTTTAGTCGTTGTTGAACTCTTGAGGTGTAAAATTTAGGTTTACCATTAAGATTTAAATCTTTTATTTCAAAAATATTAACTTCTGTTAGTTTGAAAACCTTTTTTATCAAATCAGTTTTGACACCTCTTATTGGAAACTCTTTATCAAAATATAATTTGTCCGAATCATTCAAAGTATACACAACTTCAAATGTTTCATCATTCAAATTAGATTTTGATAACAAAAATTCTATACTATAAACCCGTTTTCCTGACGATTTTGAACTCTTTTCGGACAAACTTGAACTCCCGACTGACTGACACGAACTTTCGGACTCGGACTTTGACTCTGACTCCTCATCCTTATCCAACACCTGATCGACCACTCGTTTTATCAGTTCGGACTCATGATCTGTGTCGGACGCTGTGAACGTGACGTCAATATTGTCCGGTAAAACATCGTTTATCGCGGATTCTAACTTAATATTGACCGCCTGTTTTAGTTCTTCCTCGTTAGGTTTTCTAGGCGAGTACCCTTCCCAAATCGGAGGCGGACACTTATTATAACAAACACCCTGTTTCTTACCAGTATCCTTCTTCTTCCTTGGCTTTGTTTCTTCATTTTTAAACGCTTCAAAACCTTCTACTGTTGGATAAATTCAATCGATTATGTAGTCACAACCTTTGTAACTTTGCAGCAATCTTCTGATTCTTTCATTCTCAGCTGCTTCATTATCCAACTCTTTCTTCCACTTTGCACATTCTTCTATATACAAATTGATCTCTTTCTGCTTTGTCATCATTGTAGCATTCATCATCTTCAAAGCTTTCTCTCGTTCAGGGTTAGTCTTCTCCAGACTATTCACATGCCTGTTTAATACATCATACGACTTTTTCAAGTTCTTTACATCAAACAACAATTGTTCTTTCAACTTTTCTAACTCACTAAACCTCTCATCTTTTTCTATACATTGTTTACAAGACTCTAAACATGTAAGACAGGGTTTTGTGACTTCAACGATCTTCTCGACTTCAACTCTTTTTTCAATTTCCACAATCTTCTCGATCACTTTGACTTCTTTCATTTCCTTTGCAACTTTCCTCTCTTTCAATTTCTTCAATTTTTCTGCAAAATGAAATTCAAAAGTGTCAGAAGATAAATGTGTTTTTCCAAGATTTATCTGTTCCATTTCTTCATCACTATCACTTGTTTCTGACGAACTGTTTTTAGATGAAACAGATTCCTCATCTTCACTTTTCTCTTCATCAGATAACACTTCCATCCATTCTTTCAGCATATCTGGCTGTCGAACAATATGTGCAATAAAAGCTTGAACATTTGGATCTGCTGGAATAAACTTATCCCAGCTAAAACCTTCAGCCATTCTCTCATCTTCTTGATCAACGATGCCATAATAAGCTTTCCTGTTTGCATCCTCTATCATTTTTCCATGTGTCGTTTGAGCTTCTTTTTGTTGATGCGGCTGATGAGTGATTTGCTGATAAATGGTTTTCCTATAATAATCATCTTTCCCAGACGACTCCTTTGCTCATCTCGGCTCCTGATTCTTGTACTCTCTTTTAAAATGGCCTTTCTCCCTGCAACGAAAACAAACAACTTTAGATTTATCAAATCAAAGATTAGAAAGATTTGCATCCAAGAAATCAGTTCTCCCTGTAACCAATCTAAACTTTTCTGCTCTCCTCAAAACGCTCGCTAAGGCCCATTTAATATCCATCAGTTCTAGCTCCTCTGCATCAATTTGGTCATAATCTTCCTTTGTGAGCATCGGATTACCAATTCTTCCGGCAATCAACCCTTCATAAGACTCTAATGCAGTGACCAATAATCCCATATGATGCTTTACAACTTCTTCAGAATAATTTTGACCATTTTGAAGATGTAGAGCTACATTGCACTGAATCGAATGTCCATTTCCAGCAGATGCACTTTGAACACTTGGAGGATTCACTGTTGAAAAACCACTAGAGTTGACTGATCCTTGACTGCTTGGTGTAGGTTGATTTCCAGCACTAAATGCAGTTTGTATCTTTGGACTTCCTTCAGTAGTTTGAACATTTCCTTTATAGTACAATTTAATATCTTGTTGATGAGTAGAACTGTTCATTCTAGCAATTTTCTGCTGCTCCAATTCCTGTGCCTCCAGCTTCTCGATAAACTGTGCAATAGATAACCTGCTAAATTGTCCAGAATTCTTCAATATCATCAGATATGTGCCCCATTCCTTTTGCGGTAATGCATCAGCAAGCTTTTCAACCCATTCAGCTGGAGTTTTTGTAATCTTTAACTGTGACATGGTGCGAACAAGATGACAGTATCTCTCAATAAGAGTCTTGGTCGTCTCACCAGGCATACACGTAAACAGCTCAAACTCCTTTTTCAACAAAGCTGCTTTACTTTGTAGCATTTCAGTACTTCCCTCAAACTTCTTTTTAAGAGCTTCCCAGATAGAATAAGCATTTTCATCATGTTGAAGTAACACAAATATATCCTCTTTAACAGCTTGTTGTAACAAATTAATCATTATCTTTTCTGCTTTATAACTATCTCTTTCTTGCTCCGTGAATTCTGAAATGATTTTATCGACACCCACTGAATTCTTTGGCCTCTCATATCCAGTTTCAATGCTCTCCCAAGATTTCAGATGATTCGCCTGAACCCAATTTTTAAATCGTTTCTTCCATCCGTGATAATCTTCAATTCCCATAAGTTTTGGAGGTTTTTGCATTGTTCTGGTTTCATTCTCCATTGTCATGGTCTTTGTAATGTCAGACGGACTAGCAGGGGTTGTAGCAAACGCGTTGTAAAACTCAGTATCCATGTTTCACACCTGTATTACCTGACGTACACAAAACAAGCAAAAACACAATCAGTTTAAATGCTATCAAAACAACTGAATCAAACTTATACTTTGTGCGAACTGAATCACTCGAACTGATGAATATTCTGTGCGAACTGAAGGTTGAAATTGGCAAACTGTAAGAACAGCTATGACTCGGATCAATTTCAAATGACCAGACTCACTACGTACGAACTGATGGACTTTCGAACAACCTAATGGACTTTTAACAATTTTGAACTCCAAACCGTACGAACTAGAACAAACTTTCAAGCGGACAAGACTGAGATCAAGTGACCTTTTAATGACTTGACAAGGTTTAAACGAACTGAACCTTTGAATAATCAAACCGTGAGCCTTGAACCTTTGACACACTGATTTATTTGGCCTTGACAATGTTATCTAAATGCTCACAAATACCAATCCCACTTAGCTGACAAGAATACTCCTCACAATTGTTCAATTCAGACCAGGCCATATGTACAATTCACGCCAATGATCCCCAGCCCAAGTGGTTGGGAGGAGGTCAGGAGTTTTCCCCTTTGGGGGTTTCTTCTGGAGGGGTGCAGGTTCGAGTCCACTCTGGTACCAATATTGGGTAATTCCAGTGCGGCTGGACCTTAGGGGGGGCCTGGGATTCGAACCTGCAGTGCGGGCGAATTTCTTAAAGGGAGTGAACCGTTAACCGTTCAAAAAAAAATATGTACAATTCACAAAATTATTAGATGATTTGACCAATCACTTGATTGCAGCAGACAAATTCTTCTTTTAAAATTCTTGATTGGGCCGCAACTATTTATATATCATCAAAAATTTATCATGGACTAACAATTTAACATAACTATGATTGGGCCGCCTATATGATCTTTTATTCAAACTCTCCACTAACTGACAATCAATTTAATACTTTGCTTATTTGACCAAGAATTAGTGGGTTGCTAATATCAACAAAATGTAATTGGGCCGATGTTGAATGAATTCCTTTGATTGGGCCGTTTTCTAATATACATCAAATCAAAAGGTACACTTGAACTAATCGACAACTTTGATTTCTTACTAATATCTGATTGGGCCTCTCCTTCCACTAAGACGACATATGATTGGGCCGATATTTTTTAAGTGGATAGTGAATAGGATAGATTGTGATTGGACAAAATAATGATGTTCACATGTACTGATAACCTTTTATAAAAGTAGCCGCCAAACTTCTCTTTAAACAACTCCTATTGGACCCCAATCCACTAACCTATAACACTACAGTTCAATTAAATTGATTGTAATGCACTGTTGATTGATGACAAAATGATACGATTGGACCTCACAATCTATTTGTGGCCGACAAATCCATTCATCACAAGAATCTCATCGGGCCACCCACTTTGAATTTAAACAGATTCACATGAACTGTTGTCTTAGGTGGTCATAAAAGCGAATCACTAAAAGTGAATCTAGGGTTTATGATGACCAAAAAGCGGATCTACTGATGGTCATAAAAGCGGATATGTGACACCCCAGGAAAACCAGGAAACCAAAGCAACATAACTAGCTTCCTCAGTAACCACGTGCTAAATTTCGGGACGAAATTTTCTTAACAAGGGGAGAATGTGACAACCCTCAAAATCCCATGTATTCCGTACAATTTATTCTTGATAATTAAAGTGTTTGACGACTGTGTGGAATTACTTAACTGCTCTCTGATTACTGTGTTATGCTTACATGTGCGTGTTAACATACTGGTAGTATATAGAAAAGTTACTAAATAGTCTGGTATATTTTCCTATGTGTTAGGAATTAATTGAGTTACAAAAATATATATATAAGACGCCTTACGGAACAATTAAACACTTTAACGGAACAGTATCCGACCGAACAACCGGACATTACCTGGGACACCAAATATTTGTCAAACACATTATTTAATTATTTTTGGCTAGTCATGATCCCCGTGTACCATAACACCCACCAAAAATCATCACACAAACATATACTATCAAGATACTTGCACTCTAACTATCAATTACCATTTAGTTGAAATTTTACATCAAGACCCCCCCCCCAACCGAAATTTCGGTCCCCCATGGACCCACAAATCATTCTCCATCCTCCATATATTTGATTAGATTTTATGACAATTGTTTATTTGATTCTTGCTTGTGTAAGTATCCATAATATTTGATTCTTGCTTGTGTAAGTATCCATAATATTTGATTCTTGCTTGTGTAAGTATCCATAATATGTGAAGATGATTATAAGGCATGGCCATGAGATCTTACAATCAATTCAAGTCTTACACACCCTCACATTACTATTCCCTCTCTCTCATTCGGTTTCCCCCAAAACCGAAATCCATCACCACCACTATCATCATCCATCTCTTCCATTTTTACAAGTTCCATTCAAGTTTGAAGGTGATATATGGAGGTGGCAACTTGAAGGACTTTCTAAGGAGTTTGTTCTAGTCTTTTTCACCATCATATTCTCAATAGATTCTACCCTAGCTATAAGCTAGTAGTAAGCTCTCGTTTAACCCTTGATTATCTTACTTTTATGGCTAATATTTGTAGAATGATGTTTATTTCACAAGAACACTAAAAAGGGTTTAACCAAGAAGATGAAACATGATGTACTTGTGTTAGTATGAAGTTGTTTTGATATGTACTGAGTATTTGCTGATTTACTTGTTGATATTGATGAGGGATGTTGCTACAATCACTAAATATGATTAACGGGATCAACCGAACACAAACTAGTAAGCTAGAGACTAAAAACAGCAATCTGTCCATACTTTACAGCCAACTTCAGTTGGCTGTAAACAGGTCATAAACTTAATGAAAAACCGATATTTTGAATCTAAAAATGTTATTATGAAATACGGTTCTAATGGAACCGGAATCGTATTTTTTGGACTCCGTTTACTATTTTTAAAGTGTTAATTTGTAACAGCAACTTAAGCTGAATTTTGACAGCAATAAATGGGTGTTATACTTTCGGTCATAACCTGAGTTTTGTGATGAATCGGGCCATGAAATTTGTACAGTAGATGACAACCGATGCATGTGTAATTACCCCACTGGAATTTCGTAAATCGGACACTCGATGAATTTTTAATAAATTGTTCCGTGAACTGTGGTCAGAAAATACATAAATCTGAGTTCAGTCAGGAAAATGATTTTTAATAAAATATTGGTGATGAATTAGATCCCGAGATTTTTACACAATAATATTTAGGTCATTTAGCATTTTCTATAAAAATTTGGGAATTTTTGGAACAAGTTAACTATTTTATTAAAATCCCCGAAAACAGCCTGCTTTTGAATATTTAAGCTGAAACTACATAAGTAGTGATTTGCGTGTCTAAATGTCGAATATGTTATCTGTGAATGATCTAACATGTTATGTGTCGATAAAAGTGTTATGTGCAATATTGTATGTTTAATTGTGAATGGGAATAGATGGGGAGGTTACATGGGCATAAACCGTCAAAGTAATGCATGTTATGTGATAGATACGTGTAGGAACTTTGTGTTCTATTTGAAAGCCACTAAATGACTAACTGGTAAATTATATTAGGACGTGATTGACCGACCTTGACTGTTAGCTATATTTGAGAATCTAACCGAGCAAACCGAGGTAAGTTCACACACTTTCTAAGGCATGGGATTCCCGGTGGTTTGGGAATGGGTTAAAGAATTAAAACGGAATCTACATATCCTACTTAGGTAGGATATGTACGGCCATCCTCCTCGGGTAGGATGCCAGTATTAATCCTGCGTATTCTCTTTGGGAGAACTACGTACGTTCGTCCTCCTTGTGTAGGACAACAAACTTAAACTTACTAGACAAAACTCTATCATAAGTCCCTCATTTTATATCGACTTAATCGCCGAGGCCAATGGCGAGCGGGTCATTAGTTAATAGCGCTATTAGGTTTAACAAACCTCACACCGTGCCAGTCGGACGGGCGTGTACTAATGGACTATGGCAAACCATCAGTGATGATAAACACTGATGTAGGGCACAACTTACTTGCGTAGTAGTCGATACCATACGGTCTAGTAGTTCACATGGGGAAGCCCCCACTAATCATGGAAATGGTTTGGGTAATAAAGTATGAACTAGTTAATCTTACTTTCAACTACGTGGTAACCCCCACGGCAATTACGCCAACGAAAGACAAACCACGTTTTCAGAAACAACTTAAAACTAAACAACTAAACGTGAACTCACTCAACTTTGTTGTTGACTCGTTGTTACATGCCTTACAGGTCGTTAAATGCTTGGAGCTTGCACGAGGAAGGATTCGTTGTGGGATACGGACTGCCATGTTCCGTAATAAACACTTAATCCTTATGAACTTATTAAATCTACGTTTTGGATTTTAAACTTATGGACTATGATCTTATATTTTGGTATCACGTATTATGCTTCCGCTGTTTAATTTAAAACTTGGTTAACTGGCTTTTGGTCACCAATTGTATTATGGTTGGTTTTATTTACTTAAATACGTTGTTCAATATGATTGGTGGCTCGATCCTGGTCATGTCACGCCTCCAAGCGGTGGTACTCCGCATGGTGGATTTTGGGGGTGTGACAGATTGGTATCAGAGCCATTGGTTATAGTGAACTTGGTTTTAAAAAGGGAAAAGTTTTTGATAAAACCAGACTATAACCGGTACAGTGCTCAACAATCCACAACGACGCTTCGCTCCACGTGCAAGATTCGACACCATAGGTGGTATGATTTATGTTATATTGTCGGTTAGATAGTTTAGACTGTGCATTAGTTAACGTGATATTTTCTATTTGAACCTTGTGTGCTTACTCTCTTCTGTTGCCCCACACTTACGCACGTTGCGATACCTTTCTTACCTGTGTTCCCCTCGATGTGAAGATCATGAGTGGGCATCTCAACATGACCCAGGGTCAGCTGACGACCTTGATTAACGAACGGATTGCTGAAACCTTAGCAACCCAATCAGGGAGTCAACCCATGCACACCCAATCCCGCATGGGCACCTTCAGGGCGTTCTTGGAGTGTAAACCTCCCACTTTCGATGGCACTGGAGGGACAATCGACCTTCTACACTGGATCCGAAGAATGGAATATACGTTCGAAGAAAGTGAAAGTCCTGCTGGCAAAGGAGTAGGGTACGCTACTGTCATGTTGCAAGGGAAAGCGTATTCTTGGTGGAACGCACAAGTTTAGATGCTCGGTTTGGCAGACGCGAATGCTACCCTCTGGAGCGACTTCAAGGATTTGATTAAGGAAGAATTCTGCCACCTGGACGACATTCTGAAACTTGAAATAGAGTATTATGGTTTGAAGATGGAAGGATCAGAGATTGAGGCGTACACAAAGAGGTCCAACGACTTGGCTGCCTTATGTCCTAACACGTCACAACCCATATCTAGGCGAATCAAGCTATACCTCAGAGCCTTAGTCCCGGAAATCCAAGGGTCTGTGAGTGCGGCCAACCTTCCCACAATCCAGCAAGTCGTTCGTTTGGCGCACCAACTCACTGATCAGGCGGTGGAAGAGGGCAAGTTGCCCAAGCGTACCTCTTCCAATGCAAATGCTCTAATGAGTAACAAGTATATTTGGGGTGAGTACCAAGGTGAGGGTCCTAGCTCTATACGACGGGAACCGCACAGGAAACTCGGGCTGAACTACCAAAATCAGGGGGGATACCTAGGGAATAAACCGAGATGCCGCAAGTGCCAACGGCACCACAGCGGGTCATGTGCGGAATCGTGTTGTCATCGGTGCAAGAAGTTGGGACATATGGCTAGAGACTGCAGGAGCCCATATCCTGCAAACCGGAACCAACGGCAACACCAGCAGGGTAATGAGAGATGTTACCAGTGCGGTGCTGAGAGTCACTTCAAGAGGAATTGTCCGCAGATGAGACAGAATCGTGAAAACAGCGGCAACCAGGGCAACGGGAACAATAACGGAGACAATAAGGATAACCGCAGGACTGGTAAGCATGAGCTTCTGAATGGACAAGAGGAAGAAGGAAACAACCTCAACGTTGTGGTGGGTAAGTTCTATTTTAGTTAATTCGGGTACAGATATGTGTCCCTAAGAGTCAGTCAGGTGCTTAAGCGTACCCCATTACCCTTAAAACATCAAACATGTTATAGAACTAGCTAATGGTGAAAGTCTTAAGGGCACACACGTAGTTAAGGGTTGTAACACCGTCTTAGCTGGTTAGACCCTCTTTATCGACCTCATTCCTATGGTTCTGGGTAGTTTTGACGTTGTCATTGGGATGGATTGGTTATCTCGACACCAAACGGAGATTATTTACAAGGAGAAAACCGTCCGTATCCCTCGTTCTGATAAAGAACCCCTCGTGATTTGTGGCGACAAGAGTGGTGCTGTTGTAGGCATCATCTCTTTCCTTCAGGCCCAGAAGTGTTTGCGAAAGGGGCACACCGCTATTCTAACCCTCGTCTCTGATACATCCGTGGGAGAAAAGAAGATTGAAGACATTCCTATTGTACACGACTTTCCAGAGGTATTTCCCGAGGAATTACCAGGTCTTCCGCCTCATCACCAAGTCGAGTTTCAAATTGAGCTAGCTCCTAGAGCAGCACCAGTAGCTCGAGCACCACATCGTCTAGCTCCATCAGAACTCGAAGAACTATTTATGCAACTACAAGAACTCTTGGAAAAGGGATTCATACATCCTAGCTCTTCGCCTTGGGGAGCTCCAGTGTTATTCATGAAGAAGAAAGACGGTACCTTCAGAATGTGTATTGACTATCGTGAACTTAACAAGGTGACAATGAAGAACCGTTATCCTCTCCCACGCATTGATGACCTATTCGACCAGTTACAAGGGTCGAGTTTCTACTCCAAGATTGACCTGAGGTCAGGCTACCATCAGCTGAGAGTCCGAGAGGAGGACGTCTCCAAAACAGCATTCTGGACTCGTTACGGCCATTATGAGTTTCTGGTTATGCCTTTCGGATTGACGAATGCACCTGCGGTCTTCATGGACCTCATGAACCGAGTGTGCAAGCCTTACTTGGATAAATTTGTCATAGTCTTCATCGACGACATCCTGATCTATTCTAAGAGTCAGGAGGAACACGAGCAACACCTGAGGCTTATTCTAGAACTACTTCGTAAAAAGCAGCTGTATGCCAAGTTTTCGAAATGTGACTTCTGGCTTCGCGAAGTCCATTTTCTGGGCCATGTGGTAAACAAGGATGGAATTCATGTGGATCTATCTAAGGTTGAATCGATCAAGAACTGGCCTGCACCCTGTACACCAATAGAAATCCGCCAATTCTTGGGTTTGGCAGGATATTACAGAAGATTTATCAAAGATTTCCCCAAGATTGCGCAACCTCTCACTTCACTGACTCAGAAGGGTGTCACCTATCGTTGGGGTGATGCACAGGAGTCCGCATTTCAGCACTTGAAGGATAGACTTTGTAGCGCGCCTATCCTCTCATTGCCTGAAGGCACAGACGATTTTGTGGTTTATTACGACACTTCCATCCAAGGACTTGGTTGCGTGTTGATGCAACGTGACAAGGTCATTGCCTACGCATCACGCCAACTCAAGGTTCACGAAAGAAATTACACTACTCATGATCTGGAGCTGGGAGCAGTTGTTTTCGCGCTTAAGGTATGGAGACATTACATGTACGGTACCAAGTGCACCATTTACACCAATCACAGGAGTCTCGAGCATATCTTCAAGCAAAAGGGGTTAAACATGCATCAATGCCGATGGGTAGAACTCTTGAATGATTATGAATGCGGGACCAAGTATCATCCGGGCAAGGCCAATGTTGTGGCCGATGCTCTCAGTCGAAAGGATACTATACCTAGGCATGTACGTGCGTTACAGCTTACCATCCAATCTAACCTTCCAGCTCAGATTCGCGATGCTCAGGTTGAAGCATTAAAGGCAGAGAACATCAGAGCTGAGTCCCTAAGAGGATCGAGGCAACGGCTAGAACAAAAAGAAAACGACGCCTACTATGTTAACGGATGCATCTGGGTTCCACTGTATGGAGACTTGCGCGAGCTTGTGATGGATGAAGCGCATAAGTCTCGTTACTCAGTACATCCTGGTTCGGACAAGATGTACCATGATCTCAAGACTACATACTGGTGGCCTGGTATGAAAGCCAGCATAGCAACCTACGTCGGTAAATGTTTGACTTGTGCGAGAGTTAAGGTCGAATACCAGAAACCATCAGGCCCACTTCAACAACCAGAGATACCTAAATGGAAATGAGAGCAAATTTCCATGGATTTCGTTATCGGCCTGCCCAGATCTCAACGCAGAAACGATACCATTTGGACGATCGTAGATCGACTGACCAAGTCTGCACATTTTCTGCCTATCAAAGAAACGGATAAGTTTTCTACTCTAGCAGACATCTACTTAAAAGAAGTGGTATCAAGGCACGGAGTGCCAACCTCCATCATTTCTGATCGTGACGCTCATTTTACCTCTGAACTGTGGCAAGCTATGCATAAGTCTTTTGGCTCACGTTTAGATATGAGCACCGCTTATCACCCACAGACGGATGGGCAATCTGAACGCACCATCCAAACCCTAGAAGACATGCTTAGGGCATGCGTAATCGACTTTGGCAATGGCTGGGAAAAACCCCTCCCGTTAGTGGAATTTTCGTATAACAACAGTTACCACACCAGTATCCAGGCCGCTCCGTTTGAGGCATTGTACGGACGGAAGTGACGATCACCTCTCTGTTGGGCAGAAGTTGGTGACAGTCAAATCACTGGCCCAGAACTTGTAGTGGATACAACCGAGAAGATTGCTCAGATACGACAATGAATGGCGGAAGCTCGTGATAGCCAGAAAAGCTATGCTGATAAGCGAAGGAAACCACTCGAGTTCCAGGTTGGGGAACGGGTGCTACTCAAGGTCTCACCTTGGAAAGGTGTAGTTCGTTTTGGTAAACGAGGCAAGCTCAATCCGCGTTATTCGGACCGTTTGAAATCATTGAGAAAATTGGCAAGGTCGCATACAGGTTGAATCTACCTGAAGAACTCAGCGGAGTTCACAACGTATTCCACGTGTCAAATCTGAAGAAGTGTCTGTCAGACGAGACCCTCATAGTTCCTCTCAAGGAGCTCACTATCGATGACCAGCTGCGATTCGTCGAAGAACCAGTAGAGATTACGGATCGAGATGTTAAGATTCTCAAGCATACCAGGATACCTCTCGTCCGAGTTCGTTGGAATTCCCGTCGTGGCCCAGAGTATACCTGGGAACGAGAAGACCAAATGAAACTCAAGTATCCCCAGCTGTTTAAGAAAAGTGCAACCACTACTGAGGCTGAAGCTATTGCAGAATTTCGGGACGAAATTCCAAATCAACGGGGGGATGACGTGACACCCCAGGAAAACCAGGAAACCAATGCAACAATAGTAGCTTCCTCAGTAACCACGTGCTAAATTTCGGGACGAAATTTTCTTAACAAGGGGAGAATGTGACAACCCTCAAAATCCCATGTATTCCGTACAATTTATTCTTGATAATTAAAGTGTTTGACGACTGTGTGGAATTACTTAACTGCTCTCTGATTACTGTGTTATGCTTATATGTGCGTGTTAACATACTGGTAGTATACAGAAAAGTTACTAAATAGTCCGGTATATTTTCCTATGTGTTAGGAATTAATTGAGTTACAAAAATATATATATAAGACGCCTTACGGAACAATTAAACACTTTAACGGAACAGTATCTGACCGAACAACCGGACATTACCCAGGACACCAAATATTTGTCAAACACATTATATAATTATTTTTGGCTAGTCATGATCCCCGTGTACCATAACACCCACCAAAAATCATCACACAAACATATACTATCAAGATACTTGCACTCTAACTATCAATTCCCATTTAGTTGAAATTTTACATCAAGACCACCCCCCCCCCAACCGAAATTTCGGACCCCCATGGACCCACAAATCATTCTCCATCCTCCATATATTTGATTAGATTTTATGGAAATTGTTTATTTGATTCTTGCTTGTGTAAGTATCCATAATAGTTGATTCTTGCTTGTGTAAGTATCCATAATATTTGATTCTTGCTTGTGTAAGTATCCATAATATTTGATTCTTGCTTGTGTAAGTATCCATAATATGTGAAGATGATTATAAGGCATGGCCATGAGATCTTACAATCAATTCAAGTCTTACACACCCTCACATTACTACTCCCTCTCTCTCATTCGGTTTCCCCCAAAACCGAAATCCATCACCACGACTATCATCATCCATCTCTTCCATTTTTACAAGTTCCATTCAAGTTTGAAGGTGATCTATGGAGGTGGCAACTTGAAGGACTTTCTAAGGAGTTTGTTCTAGTCTTTTTCACCATCATATTCTCAATAGATTCTACCCTAGCTATAAGCTAGTAGTAAGCTCTCGTTTAACCCTTGATTATCTTACTTTTATGGCTAATATTTGTAGAATGATGTTTATTTCACAAGAACACTAAAAAGGGTTTAACCAAGAAGATGAAACATGATGTACTTGTGTTAGTATGAAGTTGTTTTGATATGTACTGAGTATTTGCTGATTTACTTGTTGATATTGATGAGGGATGTTGTTACATTCACTAAATATGATTAACGGGATCAACCGAACACAAACTAGTAAGCTAGAGACTAAAAACAGCAATCTGTCCATACTTTACAGCCAACTTCAGTTGGCTGTAAACAGGTCATAAACTTAATGAAAAACCGATATTTTGAATCTAAAATATGTTATTATGAAATACGGTTCTAATGGCACCGGAATCGTAATTTTTGGACTCCGTTTACTATTTTTAAAGTGTTAATTTGTAACAGCAACTTAAGCTGAATTTTGACAGCAATAAATGGGTGTTATACTTTCGGTCATAACCTGAGTTTTGTGATGAAGGGCCATGAAATTTGTACAGTAGATGACAACCGATGCATGTGTAATTACCCCACTGGAATTTCGTAAATCAGACACTCGATGAATTTTTAATAAATTGTTCCGTGAACTGTGGTCAGAAAATACATAAATCTGAGTTCAGCCCGGAAAATGATTTTTGTTAAAATATTGGCAATGAATTAGATCCCGAGATTTTTACACAATAATATTTGGGTCATTTAGCATCTTCTGTAAAAATTTGGGAATTTTTGGAACAAGTTAACTATTTTATTAAAATCCCCGAAAACAGCCCGCTTTTGAATATTTAAGCTAAAACTACATAAGTAGTGATTTGCGTGTCTAAATGTCGAATATGTTATCTGTGAATGATCTAACATGTTATGTGTTGATAAAAGTGTTATGTGCAATATCGTATGTTTAATTGTGAATGGGAATAGATGGGGAGGTTACATGGGCATAAACCGTTAAAGTAATGCATGTTATGTGATAGATACGTGTAGGAACTTTGTGTTCTATTTGAAAGCCACTAAATGACTAACTGGTAAATTATATTAGGACGTGATTGACCGACCTTGACTGTTAGCTATATTTGAGAATCTAACCGAGCAAACCGAGGTGAGTTCACACACTTTCTAAGGCATGGGATTCCTGGTGGTTTGGGAATGGGTTAAAGAATTAAAACGGAATCTACATATCCTACCTAGGTAGGATATGTACGGCCATCCTCCTCGGGTAGGATGCCAGTATTAATCCTGCGTATTCTCTTTGGGAGAACTACGTACGTTCGTCCTCCTTGTGTAGGACAACAACCTTAAACTTACTAGACAAAACTCTATCATAAGTCCCTCATTTTATATCGACTTAATCGCCGAGGCCAATGGCGAGCGGGTCATTAGTTAATAGCGCTATTAGGTTTAACAAACCTCACACCGTGCCAGTCGGACGGGCGTGTACTAATGGACTATGGCAAACCATCAGTGATGATAGACACTGATGTAGGGCACAACTTACTTGCGTAATAGTCGATACCATACGGTCTAGTAGTTCACATGGGGAAGCCCCCACTAATCATGGAAATGGTTTGGGTAATAAAGTATGAACTGGTTAATCTTACTTTCAACTACGGGGTAACCCCCACGACAATTACGCCAACGAAAGACAAACCACGTTTTCAGAAACAACTTAAAACTAAACAACTAAACGTGAACTCACTCAACTTTGTTGTTGACTCGTTGTTACATGGCTTACAGGTCGTTAAATGCTTGGAGCTTGCACGAGGAAGGAGTCGTTGTGGGATATGGACTGCCATGTTCCGTAATAAACACTTAATCCTTATGAACTTATTAAATCTACGTTTTGGATTTTAAACTTATGGACTATGATCTTATATTTTGGTATCACGTATTATGCTTCCGCTGTTTAATTTAAAACTTGGTTAACTGGCTTTTGGTCACTAATTGTATTGTGGTTGGTTTTATTTACTTAAATACGTTGTTCAATATGATTGGTGGCTCGATCCTGGTCACGTCACGCATCCAAGCGGTGGTACTCCGCATGGTGGATTTTGGGGGTGTGACAGGATCTACTGATCTTTATTAATAAAAGCGGATCTAGGGTTTATGATGACTAAAAAGCGGATCTACTGATCTTTATGGTCACAAAAGCGGACCTAGTTCTCTTGTGTTGACATAAAAGCGAACCTAGGGTCTAGTGAGCGGACCATGATGTCATATGAGCGAACCATTGGAGCGGATCTATCAAATTAAGTCCAAATGAGCGAACTTAAACTGTTCAAATGAGCGGATCTACACCTTGTTCATAAAAGCGGACCTTAATCGGAGGTTAATTTGGACCATTTTTAGTGTGAATTTTAAGGTCAAACTTTCAGGGATTTGACAATGATCAATAATACGCAATCTGTGAAATTTTGACCCAATTCTAACCGGTACAACTTTCTGAACTGAAAATAGAAGGTGTAGAAGTAAGAATTTTAGATGAAATCCAGCAAATCTCTATAGAACTCCTCCTCCTGAAGCTCTGATACCACTTGTAGGATCGTGTTTTGACCCAAACGAGTCTATCATAGGAGTTTTGATCAGATACAGGTGCGGAAAACAAGTACCTGACGTAGAAACAGCTAGATCTTCACTTAAATCACTTTTCTGATTGATATTACAACGTTTACATTCAAATCTCACACCGGCAGCACCTCGGTATGGAATCTCACACACGTTACAAATGAGATCCGCTTATGAGGTATTTATAGTGCAGGTAGGTTCCCACATACGGACATGTACGTATAAGCGGACCTAACCAGGTAGGTTCCCACATACGGACATGTACGTATAAGCAGACCTGACCAGATAGGTTCCCACATACGGACATGTACGTATAAGCGGACCTACTCTCTAAAACACATATACTCTCTAGTTTTCTTGTAAAACGCGCCCTAATCTAATCAATAAAATGTATGAACACGATCCAAGACGAAATCAACAGATGTAGTACACCAACACAAACAGGAGGATTGTTCTGATTCTAATTCACTTGTTGACCTAAGGATGAAAGAAAATACAACACAGAGTAAGAATCGAGTACGCGACACCAGGATAAAGAGTATTTGGCACATATCATACCAACTGATGCGTGTTAGTGTGTATATGTTTTAGGTGTATATTTTAAGCCCTTTTACACTTTTTTAGCCAAGTTTTAAATTTATAAAACACGATATTTACTAGCACTCAACACACATATGGGCAAGTGCACCCATCGTGGGCGTAGTATAGTGTTGGTAAGATACCGAGGTCGTCCAAGGACACAAGAGCTTTTAGTACCGGTTTATCCTCAACGTCTAATCAAATCAAAATGTTAGAAAAAGATTTTTAAACTGAGAAAATAAAACTAACTAAAATGCTGAAAATAAAAATAAAAGTAAGCACAGATAGACAAGATGAATCACTTGGATCCGACTCGTGTGTTAGTGTAACCTTTGATTATTTTCGCACTTTTGCACTTGTTTAAGAGATTATCTTAGTTATTGTACTAGGCCCCTCTTTTGAAGGTGACGATACCCTCAATCCAGTACTTTGAGTCAGCAAGGATACAATCCTAAAGGGTCGGATTATTGAAAGATAATTAATTAAGTTATTAATGCATAATGTGGTAGGCCCCTCTTTTGAAGGCGACGTTACCCTCGGCTAAGTAGTCTTAGTCAGCAGGGATACAGTCCTAAGTAGCCGGGTTAAAATTTTAATAGTAGTTTAACTTATGAGGGGATCAAAGAGTATGGACCCCCGCCATCCAATACCTTTGGGTATTGAAAGAGGTCCTACTAAATTTGACCCAGGTCCTTTGCAGGATCTATAAACTGAACAATGGTAAGACTCTTACCAAACTGTTCCCTTAACCCCCGACCAAGTAGCCAACATACCTCCATATAGACCGTGGAGATATGAATGGTGAAAATCTTTTATTTTATATAGACAGTAAAATAATGCCAAGACACCACAAACAAACGATAAGGAAGAATCACCTTCAACATAAGAAACTAGTAATTAAAGTCATTAATACAAAACCAAATAAAAAGTGCAAAAGATTAAAAATAAAAAGTATTACACTAAACACTTGTCTTCACCAAGTGATGTTAGAGACTTAGGCAAACACGGCTTTGATTGTCAAGAACTCTTACGATCAATCTTGGATCCCGAGACGACTCACACACTCTATGATGGACAATGGATGATGGTGGTGGATGATGGTGTTATGGTGGTGGTGGGTGGTGGGTGAAGTGTGTGAGAGGTGGTGTGCCAAGGGATGAGTTGCAAGAGCTCCAAGCACTCCTATTTATAGGCTGAACAGAAGCCTGGGCACGGCCCCGTGTCCGCTGGGCATGGCCCCGTGTCCATCTGACTCTCTCTCTTCATTAGTTGTAATTCGCAATTACAATAAATGCGTCTGCAGGAAGTTGACCACGGCCCCGTGTCCCCTGAGCACGGCCCCGTGGTGGGCGATGGAAGCTTCTATAGGTTTGTCTTTTGTGCCAAGGCTGACCAAGACCCCGTGTTTGCTAGGCACGCCCCGTGTTGAGCTGGACACGCCCCGTGTTGAGCTGGGCACCGCCCCATGCTCAACTGGGCACAGCCCCATGCTCAGCTTTCTTCTTGTTTTTGCTTTGGGAGATGCTGTCGAGGAGTCGGGCATGCCATGTTTCTTCCTTTTCTTTTTATTTATGTTGGATTTGGCTGCATTTTTCCTTCTTTTGTTCGTTTAAGCACTTTTTAACCCTGAAAATACAAAAGAAAGACAAAAGCACACTTTTTCCAACATTAGTACTTAAAAAGGGGTAGTTTTCTGCCATATTTGATGTAATTCATATGTTGCATTTTTTGCACATCACCAGCCTACTGAGCCACTAGGGCTTCAGGCACACGAGTGTTGACCAAGTCGGCTAATTCAGCTTGGGACATCACAATGTTGCCACGTCCACCGCCGCGGCCTCCACCACGTCCACCGTTCCGTCCGCTCATGATTCTATACGAGAAGAGTGGAAAATGTTAAGGGTCGAAATTGAGTAGAAGTCAAACATCACTATGGCTTCTACAGATTACTGTGTTCTATTACTATGTCTGACAACAGAGCAGAAACCCCTTCACACTCGTTAAGCCTCACTGGGACTCACATGCACCCCACATTAGTATTATGTGTGCATCCATAATAACAATGCGATTTGCATGTTTATCTCAGCTCCTCCCAACTCGTGCTAAAAGGTTCCTCAAATTCGAGTAGCAAGACAAAAGACACCATAACATAGGTCATGAAGGTTTAGAGGAGTGACACACTATCAAACACATAAAGTAGGCTACTAACACAGGAACTCATACTGTAGTGCTAAGTATGCATTCACATGCAATGTCATACATAAGTGTACACTAGATATGTTGTGCAATAAGTAAACGAGAGACGAACCTTGCAATCTGGAGCTGAGTGTCATGGTCGATTTCTGAACTGTTCGGTTATAGTCTGGTTTTATAAAAACGTTTTAAAACCTAGTTCACTATAACCAGTGGCTCTGATACCAAACTGTCACACCCCCAAAATACCACATGCGGAAACCCCGATAGGCGTGTGACGTACCAGGATCTAGCCACCAATCACATTGAACTAATATCAAGTTATTAAACAAAGTTTCCATTCATTATGATAAAACATTCATAAACATAATCCAAGTTTAACATGTTCAGTGGAAGCATAATATAAGTCATCATTCAATGTTTCAAAACCAAATAGAAGAAAACCAAATGTATTGTCATGTGTTCTCAAAAGACTCGACCCATGACCACTCCAGCAATCCCAGACAGCAAGCTCCTCGTCCACAGAATCTAACGAAATGCAAGCATGCAATAAGTGTATCAAACAACGCTGGTGAGTTTATAGTTTTACCAAAACGTTAATTGCCAAGTGTTTAGTTTAGTTTAGTAATAATGTTGATAATAACTCGAGTACCGTACAAGATGGCTCCAAATTGTTTTGCCCATCCCCAATGCCCCCTATCTAAGCATTGGTCGTGATTAAGGTCATTAGTTCACGCCTGTCCTCTCAGGTACGCTGTGAGGTTGCCAAGCGTAATAGCGCTATCAACTAATACCCCGTTACCTCTCAGGTAACTAATTCGGTATAAGATAGGACTTAAAGTGATAGGAAATGAGTGTATTATCTAACATCCCAGTTTTTTTTACCCAAAGACTTATTCCTCTCATGAATACCCATTTGATTGTCCCACCCACCGGGACGCATGCTCAAGAGAAATGAACTCACCTTAGATTTGCTCGGTATATTAAGTTACCCATTCCAGTTAGTCAACCAAACCCTTCCGTGGTTACCAATGAAATCAGTTTCATAATCAATTAAGTCACGTGTTTTCACAGTTTGCATTCATCGCAAAGATCACCATACCACATAGCAAATACTCATTCGCATACAAGTCCACATCCCATGTGCATGACGCATAATAACATTTAACAGGTGAGGTTGTTACTCACACAAATCCAATCAGATTTCTCATTCTTAATCAGCATTATTATCATGCAACAAATAGAATTTATAAACACAAATATTCATTAACAAATACATCCTAAATTGTTTCACTGTTCTGTCCATTTGCTCTTTTGCAGCATCCTCACGAAGAACTAGTTCTTCGTGGGATGCCCTCACGACGAAGGACCCTTATGGCGAAGAACTATTCTTCGTCGAGAATGAATGTGACGAAGAACCCTTATGGTTCGTCAAAAATCAGTCAACGAAGAACCATGTTCTTCGTCGAATTACATCCTTCGTGGGGGAGTCCTTCATCGCTGCCCTCATCAGATGGTTACAATTTCCTTAGTCTCTGTCGTAACAGATGTTAACAATTCTGACGGTTTCCCAATCAAATCAAATGACACTTTTAAACCATGATTATGCACTCTACTTATGAACAATCATCAACCATTCAAAACATAACGGTTCTCGCACATCATACAAACCATACTAAACAATCATTGACCCTAATCATCCAATGACCACACACAATCAGATTATTAGTTTATCATGATATAAGTTCATCAAGCAGAATTATCAAACCACATCATGAATATGAACGTATACAAATCATCGAACCCTCATCATGCAAGTTCTAGATTTACAATCTTATTAATGAAACCCTAATTACACATAAGATCACATCATCATGATTTTAGCAATTAACATTGATAGACACTAACCGCGATACCGAAGTGATTAGTTTGTTTGAGATGAAGGGCTTCGAGACCCACAGCTGTCGTCGCACAGGGAGGAGAGGGAGAGAGTGTTTTAGGGTTTGATATTGCAGGTTATGATAAGTTATGCAAACAAATAACAGTCGGGCACATTCTGGGCCACGAATGAACATGGGCCGAGGGCCCTTTTGGCGAAAAACCTCTTGCGAAGAACCTTCTTCTTCATGGGGTGTGTCGCACCCCCAAAATCCACATGCGGAGTACCACCGCTTGGAGGCGTGACTGACTAGGATCCAGCCACCAGTTATACTGAGCAATTTAATTAATAACATAAGTAATACCCACTAACAGGTATCATAGTCAAAGTTCAAAAGTTTTAAGTTCAAGTAGTAGTTCAAATACGTAGCGGAAGCATAGACAAACAATTTGAAACAAGGTTCAGAGTTTGAGTTTATTTAACACCCAACACAGGGGTGGACGATCAGTACACATCCCCAAGCAGTAAGCTCCTGAGTCACTGGGTACCTGCAAAGCATGCAGTAGGGTATCAACAATAATGTTGGCGAGTCCACGCGTGTCCAGTTTTTAATTACCAAAAACTTGTTGCACCAGTTAATTTATCCGTTTATACATGCTATGGGGAGCTACCCCAAAGTAAGCAACTAAACTGTTTTTCCAATACCGAACACTAATTAACCCCACGTTTTCGCAGTGCCCCGTTTGTCAATGTTCTATCATCATTGATGGTTGTCAGAGTCTATTAGTTCACGCCCGTTCCAAGTAACAAGGGTCGGTGTGAGGCTGGTTAGACCTAAATAGCGCTATCAACTAATAACCCGTTCGCTAGACCCCGGCAACTAATCAGTATAATGTAGTAGGGACTTAAGTGATAGAGTTTCGTTTAGTGTTGCTCGTTGCATTCCTTATAAACCGTAATTAATCAAGAGTTCCCACACAAGGGGAGAAAAGTAAGTTTATTCCCAGTAACAAGGGAAGAAAAGCAAGTTTGTATCCCTCACAAGGGGATAGTGTTGTTTTTAGTTCCGTTTCCCAATCCACCGGGAATGCATGCTTTAAGTTGTGAATTCACCTTGGGTTGGTCGGCAGATTAGCTTACTTGGTCAAGCTGGCTGGTCACCACGTCCTAACATGGTTACCAGTATAGGTCAGGTTTGGGGTACAAGTAATCACGTACATCCTACATGTATCTAACACATAGAATTCATGCCGTTATCTATTGAGTTATTGGGTCTGCTCTAAAAATTACACGGTTACACAGCAACAATCAACACGTAGTCCAGTTAAACACATAGTCCAAACATACCAGCATACATTATGGCCCAATAACTGAGCCAAATGGCCCAGTCGAGACCAGGTGGTCTCGACTCGAGAACGTGCGGTCTCGAGTCGCAACCATGAGATCTCGAGTAATGCCGGCATGAGTCGCAACCTTGGGAGTCTCGAGCTTAGTCTCGAATCAAGAATAGGAGATCTCGAGTGGAGATCGTGAAGTATTAAGTCGAGACCTTGCCGGTCTCGAGTTCTTGCAGTTTGTCTCGAGTTGTCACGTGTTGGTCTCGAGTCACAACCGGGGGTCTCGACTCGCAACCACGGATACGTGCACATGAAGTTCTTCTAGAACCTCTAATGTACTAACCAATAGAATTGCAATTTCATGTAATTGTGTACTATCCAATCAAATCACACAAACATGTTTTCTTGTCTAACCTTTAATCAAAATGGATCAAAACAACATATTTCAAATATTTATCACCTCTTCAAGCAGTTCATCATACATTCAAACATTTCTTATGATAGTCAAGCGATTTTATTTTCCTTTTGTAACATGATTACTCAACCAAATTTATCCTAGCATGAACTCAAATTAGTATCATTAATATCGGTTCCTAAATCTAGCATGTCTAACAATATAAAAGCATGCTTGGATAAGGTTTATCATCAATCATTTATCCAATCAAACATTCAAAACAGTAAGCACCTATTATACTATACATTCATTCAACAAAGTAGTATCATCAAACATCCAAAAATCACCTGAAAGGCCAAATAACCCACAGATACTAACGGCTAGGTGTTGAGGGTATAGAGGATTGATGAGCTAGCTTCCGAATGATGATAATGAGCTGATTCCGAGAGCCCTATTGCTTTCGGTTGAATCCAAGAGAAGTGGAGAGTGGTTAGTGAGGTTTAGGGTTTTTAGTGAGAGAAAGTGGATGAGGTGAGAGGGATGAGGGGAATGTTTCTAGGGATTTGATGCACAAATGATTGTTAACAAGAATGGCATTGTTGGCTAGGTCCAAGGGTTTTATACCCGCCTCGAGTGGGTACACCCTAACGGGTTTCCGAGTGGGTTTTAAGGGTGTATGGCCCAACCGGCCCAACTGTTTACTGTTTACTCGAGACCGAGTGGTCTCGAGTCGGGTTCATGGTTTCGGCCCACTACATACCTATATACATATATATACACGTATACATACTTAGTGCTAGGATCACATGGAACATCAAGATAAACACAACTTTCATTTAATAACATATATACACACAATTACAAGATAGTTGCTCGGGAAAACCCAGAGTGTCACAGGGTGTTTGGGGCGAAGAACCCTATTTGTTCGTCTACTTGGGTTTTTCTTGATTCAAGTGTGGTGCCATGTTATGTCTGAACATTAAACATTAATCAACTCCTAAATTTTCATGCAACAACCAAACATCACAATACTTTAATCATTCAAATATCGTGCACATGATACAACGTAAAATGAATTGTGAAAACAGGATTATGAAACAAGTGATGCGTAGAGGAAAGACCTTGAAATCTCGGGTTGTCACAACAAGGGACTATAACCATCGTGATTACGCTCACGTTTCAAAGTTCAAATGAACTTTGACTTGACCAAAACATGGTCAAAGCAGAAAGTCAAACACTGTTTGACTTTCGTGCTTAAAATACATGAACAAGCATGAAAGAAGCTTACAAAGGTCCAAGCTTGGATCAAGAACAAAGAAAACTAAAGAATGGAGCCTTCAACCAAGAAGGGATAGCTCTAATCAGATCCAATCAGCAGATTTGAGATGAATGAGCAAGTTGGGTTTGTGAAAATCTTGGGTTTATGTAGAAAATAAGGACCATTAGGATCATTCCACATGTTTTGAAGTATGATCTTGGCCATACACATGTAGCACATTGTTTTAAATACTTGAAACAAGCTCCATGTATTGAAAAACCATGTTAAAAACCAAGGAAACAACTGCTGAAAGCCAGATTCAATGTTTCTGCCAGCTCCAGCTGTCGTGGGCCGCGAAGACAGAAGCTCTGGTCTTCGCCCCAGGCGAGAGCTTCCAGACAGAAACTTTCCCAAAATGGCAGAACAGGCCTCTACGACTCAAAACTTGATTTTTGACGTGTTTAAGCCCTGTTAACCCATTATCTAGGCTTAATAATGATGTTAAAGCATAGGGGACATGAAATATGCTTGAAAATATCACGGATGTCGATTCGTTTGGTCGTACGATCACGTTGTTTGGTTAATTACGACGAAACACGAACGGATGCGAAAAACGATCCAAATTGCGCGACGAACGGTATTTTAGCATTCCAATCACTAAATAAACTATTTTAATGATTACAAAATTTTTGGATGTCTGGATATTTTCAGAACGTAAAATATGCGCGTAAATGCAAACTTATGCACTTTTTGACGCTTTTAGTCCCTGTTGGTCAAATAAGTTTATTTTCCCACACTGAACCCCTCAAAGCTTATTTCTAAGCTATGTAAAGGATATTTATGGTATGTTTAACTTATGATCATTTCCGGAATGTACGTTACTATACGAATCGGCAGACTTTTGAAGTTTGTCGCAAAGAGTCCCTGTAAGCGAATAAAGTTGTTTTTGCTATACCAAACCCTTTAAAACTTATTTCTAAGTTATGTAAAGGTTATTTAAGGTATGTTAAGCATATGTTGATGTTCCGGAGTGTTTGTCATGTTAAACTGATTACGTTTACGCATCAGTTTGCGTATAACTTTCTAGAAAGCGATGTAGAGCTCGAAATCAAACGAGAATTGATATGTGCAAAAATCACATGTTTTTGTACAAATCTCAAGATTGAAAGACAAGATTTCATTGGATTCGTATTTGTATGATGGTCGTAGAGGCATAGATGTCATAGTCCGGACAGTTCATTTTATAATGTGCAGGGGAAGAAAATCAAATGAATAATCCTATGATGACTTGACTAGACTACCATAGGGTTTCTTTAACTAGATCAACAAATGATCTTTTTAAATACACCACCAAAGAGTCTTTTCAACTAGATCACCAAAGGATCTCTTTAAATAGATCGACGAACGATATCTTTAACTAGATTGAGGAATCAATCTCTTTAAATAGACCACCCAAGGGGTCTTAACTATATCAACGAATGATATCTTTAACTAGATTGACGAATCAATCTCTTTAACTAGACCACCCAAGGGGTCTCTTAAACTATGTCAACGAATGATACCTTTAACTAGACCACCCAAGGGGTCTCTTAAACTATATCAACGAATGATATCTTTAACTAGATTGACGAATGAATTTTTAATTACCTCTCTCCTCTCTCTCCTCTCTCCTCTCTCCTCTATCATTTAAATATCAACTCTGTTTTCTTTTTGAGCAAATTTTTGAAAAGCTCTCATCTTGATCTCAAAAGAGAAGTGGCGGTAGGTGAAAAGCTCTCATATGGATCTTTAAAGAGAAGTGGCAAATTTTGAAAAGCTCTCAAACCGGACCATCATCAGCGCCGATTCAGAGCGGCCAAACCCACCCGAACACTCCCTTGCTCTCCCTGAACACCGTAGGGCGACGACAATAGAAGCGCCGCCGCTCCGGCGTGGCTTCTCGACGGCGATGAAGAGAGAGGGAGGCAGGAAGGAGAAAGAGAACTGATCTAGATCGGAGAACCCGAGAGATGAGCGGCGGCGACATCAGGGGTTTCCGATGAGAGAGGGAGGCAGGAAGGAGAGAGAGAGAGCTTCACTTAACTGTTCTTTCTCTTTTCCTTCTTTCACCTAGTAATAATGTTCCGCTGATATATGTTTTTTTTTTCAGTGATGTTGTCGATGGTAAGGGTGGTGCTTCTTTTTCTCACATCATTTGAGTTTTAGGGTGTTTGGATCCACTGCAAAGTGGTTATTTTTTGAAGTTGCAATAACTTTTATATGTATGTTTTAGCAAAGGTGTTCTGATCTTGGGTTTGTTCAAAAAATAGGGTTAAAAATGGGTAGAAAATTGTTCTAAAAATGGGTATGAACTTGGATGTAAAAAAATACATCACTATTAAAAGTATACAAGGTTATGAATTATAGTGCGTAAATAGAATTTGATGTAAAAAATCTTCCCAAAACCGGTTGTTTTTGTTGTTTCAGTTGATTCGGGTTTCACGGCACGTGTTAGCTCGGTCAAAAAGCCAATCGGTCAACTGTCGGGTCAACTCGGTCAAAGCTGGTCAGCCGATTCAGTCACGGTTCAGTCTTGCTTCGAGTTCGGGTCAGCGGGTTAAACATGAGACTCGAATAACAGTGGCGAAAAATATAAATTTTATTGTTTTGTATTAATTAATATTTTATCGCAAAACCGAACTTTGAATAACTTGTATTTATGAAATTACGTAGTAGAATCATATGATTATATTGTTTCGTTTATTGTGTATTGAATTTTGAAAATTATAACGACAACTTGCATTGTCGGGATCGTCCAAAATTAGAGGAAACTCTGCCCGTTTTTTGTAAAAATCCGTGAAACTTTTTATTGTAAAAACGTAAAGTTTTTAACGTAAAACGTAAAAAGTTTAACGTAAAACGTAAAAAGTTTAACGCAAAACGTACAAACGTAAAAACGTAAACTTTTTAACGTAAAACGTAATCTTTTTAGCGTAAAAACGTAAAACGTAAATTTTTTAACGTAAAACGTAAATTTTTTAACGTAGAACGTAAACTTTTTAACGTAAAACGTAAAACGTAAAACTTAAAACGTAAAACGTAAAAAGTTTAACATAAAACGTATACTTTGTCACGTAAAACGCAAACTTTTTAACGTAAAACGTAACACGTAAAACTTAAAAGGTAAGGGGTAAAAGGTAAAACGGAAAACGTAAAACGTAAAAACGTAAAACGTAAAAACGTAAAAACGTAAAACGTAAAAACGTAAAAACGTAAAACGTAAAAAGTAAAAAGTTTACCGTAATACGTAAAAAGTTTAAAAAGTTTAACATAAAACGTAAACTTTTTAACGTAAAACAGAAAACGTAAAACTTTTTCTGCGTAAGTTGTAAAACGTAAAAAACCGTGTGATAAAACAGTGCATAAACAAGGGGTGTGAATGTGGCGCATAAAAACGCCGCGAAAAAAACGGGACGTAAAAAACGGCGCGTTAAAACGGGACGTAAAAAACGGCGCGTTAAAAAAACGACGCTTGAAAAAGTCTAGCGTAAAAACGGCGTGAAAAAACGACCCATAAAAAAACGATGCGTTAAAAAGCCGGGCGTGAAAACGGCGTGCAAAAACCGGCGCGCATAAAAAGTTGTCTTGTTAAAAAAATTTAAATTTAAAAATGTTTTTAATAAAAAAAATCTTTTTAAAAAATAAAAAGTAATATAATAAAACTAAAAAGTAATATATAATAAAACAAAAAAGTAATAAAAAAATAATAAAGACAAAAAGACAAAAAAAAAGTTATTTTACTAAACTACCCTTTTGGATTAAAATATTAAAGAAGACATAATAAGACAAAGTGTATTTATTATTAAATTTAGTTACTTTTAATCTCATTTATCCATCTTGTTGATCTAAGGGCTAGAAAGTGGTTCCCACGGTTCTTACAACTACAGGTGGTTTTCATTTTAGCGGTCCCCTATGTATATATAGATGCATATATATGTATGTATGTATGTATGTATGTATGTGTAAGGTTAGGTTTATTAATGAACAACCTCCTTCATTGTTAACACTAGTGAACTAATATTAGTTCAATTCTCGTGGGAAATCTGTGGGTAACTGCAGTTACTCATGGATTTCCTACGAAAATGGGTTGTGGGAATTCTACTCGTGGGTAATCTTTTTTTGACGCATTTCCTATGGATTTTCCTACTCCTTTCCCACACAAATGTTTCGTTAGAATTCTACTACTTATTTCTCACGGAATTAATTTTCTTAAGTTTCCGACGCATTTCCCACGCAATATTTATTTTTTAAATTTTAAAACAATTATATTTATATTTAATATAAAATATTTATTAAAATTTAATTTTCTTACACAATTCCTACGAATTTGTTTTTTCTTCCTACACAATTCCAACGGAATGTATTCGTTTTCCCTACACAATTTCTACGGAAATATTTTTTCTACACAATTCCAACTGAATATATTCATTTTTCTACGCATTTCCTACAAAACTAGTTTTTTCATACACAATTCTAACGGAATGTATTCATTTTTCCTACACAATTCTGACAAAATTAGTTTTTTTCCTACACAATTCTAATATATTGTATTCTTTTTTCTTACGCATTTCCTACGGAACTATCTTTTTTTCCTACAGAATTTCAACGGAATTTGAGTCTGTTTCCTACACATTTCTTACGGAAACATTTAAAAATAATATAAAAACAAAAAATACAAGCTTTTTTCCTGCTGAAAGATGCATATTGATAAATATGATTCGAAATATAACTTTAACAAAAACAAATAACATAAATTAGGAACACGTTTAAATTACAAAATCATCGATTGTTAAACAAAAAGATTTGGAATAAATAACAAAAATTCCGAGCCCGTTTCAATCACAAAACCACTGTTATTAAACATAAAGATCCGGAATAATTAAAAAACTACTACTAATGACTAACGGGAGGCTGAAACTTTTTCATGAACGCTTCAAATTGTTTTTGCCTCTTTTCTTCATTTCCTTTCATTTCTTTTTCCATCTGTTGCACTTTTTGCTTCAACTCTTGTCTCGCATCCCTTTCATTTGCAAGTTCCTTTTCCATTTCAACTCGGACTTTTTCAACCTAAAATGTTAAAACGGGTCAACAATCTAAGTTATTGTTTTCTACATATATTTTTATAAATAATAAAACTTTATATTTTAATATCAGTAATTTCATTTTATTATGAATGTTTTTTATGATAAATTGGATTCCTACGCATTTCCTACCGATACTTAAAATGAAAACGGATTCCGTAGGGAATTGCCGACACTTTTCCTACGCATAACGATTCCTACGAATTTCCGGCTAATGGTTAAAATGAAAACGGATTTCGTCGGAAATCTGTCAGAATCTTCCTACACTTTTCCTACGCAAACCAATTTGTCGTTTTTTTATCGCTTTATTTGTCACAAAACTAAGACCCTTTCTAATACGTCGGAATTTCATAGGAAATGTGTGACAACTGTCAGCAAACTGGTAATTTCCGTACACATTAATTATTATTTAATGACTGCAATTATGTGGTTAAATGTCAACATTGTCTGATTACATACTAAACAAGTGAATTCATGCACGTTTTATACCACAAGAATTACTTTATGCATCAATGAACAGCGTTGCGTCAGAAATACTAGTAAACTCACCGGTAAGACACATTGTGTCAACAATTCTGCAGAAAGCAGTCAGACATTAGAATTGAGGCCTAGGCGTAGGTCCAGCATCAAGAATACATTAAAACCCAAGAGTACATACAAGGGTTAACATATAGACCTTCCGAAAGCTAAAATACGCACTAAAAAGCACCCGAAACGCACTTTAAGTGCAGAATTTTATTAAATTCAGCTATAAATCAGCATTTAACACGTAAATATTATGCAAAACTCATGATTTATCCTTCAGAATACTTTCCTAAGTGTCGGGAATTGAAAGTGTTACAAAAGGGGACATAAAGGACACTAAACGGTGCAATTTAGCACTTTAACGAACCGGTATTTAACCAACAACCGGACTTTACCCGGAACACCAAAATATTGCTTAAAACATAGTTTCACTTTTTCTGAGCTAGTTATGGTTCCCGAGCACTATAACATATTACATAAAACATCCTACACTAAAACACAAGACTTTCACCTAGCACCCTCCACTAATTAACATCATGTGCCATCAAATTACAATTAACCCCTCCCCCCCCCCCCACATATGCAATTGGTTATGGAGGGGCCCCACAAAAGATTTATCTAAATCTCCCAAAAATCTTCTATAATCTACCCTTGGGATTTGATTTAGATGTGCCATGTACTATGGAGACAAGGAAACCAATGGATAATAAGAATTGTGTTTATAATGCCCTTCATCTTCATCTTCACACATCACACACTTTCTCTTCCTCTCCCCCTCATAAGCTCATGGCTGACCCCCCTTGTCCTCACACCACCATTTTCATTTCAAGATTCATCCATTCCAAGTGTATCTCAAGGTGTATCAAGGTGTCTAACGAAGCTCGGTGCTCACGGAACTTGAAGGACCTCTCTAGTGTGCTTTTATCCACCACTATTGCATCTTGTTCTTCCCTAGCTTTAAGCTAGTTGTAAGATTCTTATAAACTCTTGTTTACTTCCATTGTTAGTGGTTAAAAGACTTGTTATGTTGGAAATCTTAAGAACACTAAAGAATATGAACATATGTCTTACACATAATGAAATAGTGATGAAACTATGTGTTTAGTGTATAAGTGATGCTTGTTTGTTGAAATGATGATGTTGATCATCACATAAAGCTTGCTAGATTGTGATTAAACACATGATCTAGCAAGTGGGAGGATGATTATGTAACAACCTAGAATAAACATCTTCTTGTCTAGTCATGAACTTGATGAATGGATGATTTCTTGGTAAAATATTAATCAAAGCAAGCTAGTAATCTTGTGAATCTAAGATCCATGAGTGGTTTTTCTAAAAGAACCAAGTTTAAAGTATGATTTTTAGAAGATCTTGATTTATACTTAAACTTACACTATTTTTATTAGAAAGACAAGTGTATAAACACTTATGAAAGAAGAAAAATACAAAAGGAATATTTTTAGAAAAATCATCCTACAAGTTGTAAAGAACCAAATCTTTTAATAAAGTTATTTACAAACAAATAACCATGCTTTTAAGGGTAACTAAACCTACTAAATAACATGGTAAGTTACTACAAGTTTTTACAAAAACTTCAAGTTCATGATATTGTGTGATTTACATGATTTTCTTGTGGTAAGTCTTGATTAAGTTGTTGATTGATGAGATGATTTTAAAAGAAAATAAACACATGTTTTGAAAACATGGGAAACCTCCATTTTTAGGGGAAACTCTGTGAAAATTTTTATAAATTTTGTCACTTAGAAAAATATAAGTTTTTGAAAAACTTATTCCCTAAAAATGTATCTAAAAATATTTACCTAGGTTTCCCTAATTTTTGTGTTAAGAAGTGATGATTTCTTCAAGACTAAAATTGATATTAAGTATGTATATTTTTGAGAAAATATATATATTTATTGATCACAAATTTTGTGCTAAGTGTATGTAGTATGTATTACATGTAATTGTGTATTAGGACTTGAAAATACGCTAAATACTCATAAGAAGTAAAAAGCACAAGAATACACATACAACATGCTTAGACACATACATGAAAATATATTTATGAAAATATATTACTTGATAGAATAAATATCTTGGACAAGTTATGAACATGAAATGAAGCTTAGAACAAAATACATAATTCGGGTGAAAAATACAAGATACTTATATTTATTTTTGAGAAAATAATATAAGTAAGACACATAGTTAAAAATATAAATTATTTTTAACACAAGAACAAATACACAAAAGATAGTGACTTGTACTTGTGCGATACAAGTCTAGTGACTAACGTTAATAAAACACGTTTAGGTTACGACGCTAGATAAGCAAAAACCGGTGAAGTTTACGGCGCAAGGAACGCAAAGTTGTGAGTTCATGCTCCCCCTTTTCTTTTAACTGTTTTCAGTTTTATAACTTCGGGGGTGAAATACATGTTACGAATGTTACAATGTTTATAAATGGTATGATGAATACAAAAACGAGAAGCACACTTGGTGATAACTAGTACCAAGTATGATGCGTTTTGAGGAATGATACGAGAAATCATGTCACGAATAGGGTACCATAAGCACCGTTAATCGTGTACATACTTAGACCGTAGGACAAAAGGTTAGATCTAATGGGTTTTCGGGTAGCCCCACTCTTGGTGATAACTAGTACCGAGTAGTGTTTTTGTGTATCCGTCGTGAATCGACAACTAGAAAAATGCCTATGGTTTGGATGCTTCCTATGTCGTGTCACATGTTAATGGCCTTGCAACCCATTAACAACCCTGGTACATACAGAAATACTTTTTAGTTCATACCACAAGAATACTTTATTTGTATGAGGTTCGTACACAAAAATACTTTATAGTTCATACCACAAGAATACTTTATTTGTACGAGGTTCGTACACAAGAATACTTTATTTGGTTCATACCACAAGAATACTTTATTTATAGAAGAATACTTTATTTACACAAGAATACTTTATTTACACAAGAATACTTTAATTTTTTTTACAAGACACATATCACGTTTTCATACTAAGTATACAAACATTCAATACAAGAACTGCATGAATTCACACCAACATTATGCTGACATTTTTTTTCCAAAACTCACATGTATTTCAGGTAACTAAAGTGGATGTGCGCACAGTCTTACTCTTGCTCGTGGATGTCGTTTAAGTTTGCTTTTGAATAAAGTTGTAAACTTTTCAGACAATATGTTGTCACGTGATGTAAACACTTAATCTATGTTTTCAGTAATGTAATGGTATGGGTATTTGAAGTTATTTTTCGAGCATATAGTATGTTTACCTTTCGTATGCAATGGGAACCTTTCATGATCACACCTCGTGCTTCCGCCTAAGAAAGGGGTGTGACAAAATGTGTCGCCATTTTCCTTCGTAGGAAATTTTGGTAGGAATAATAGAAGTTTTCTAGTAGTGAATCCTAGCCCTTGATTATAATTACACAAGTGTAAATCAATTGTCAGGATTTGATGATGAAAATACACTAGTGTATCTTACGATTTGTTGATGTAAATCAATGATCAGGATTCGTTCACTCAGTTCACAAATACACTAGTGTTCGCTCTAGAACCCCACCATATATATATATATATATATATATATATATATATATATATATATATATATATATATAGGGGATGGATTATGAGAAAACTAGTTTAAATGAGAAAACCAAAAAACTAACTAAAAAAGCCAAAAAAACATACCAATTTTTTTTTAAATTTGTATAAAAAAATCATAGCTTTTTATGCATGGAAAAAAATTTTCAAAAAATTCTTTTTTTAATTTTTTTTGTTGTATTGCACATGTGCACTATTACGGATATAGTGCACATGTGTAATACACATATAATGCACATGTGTAGTACAACAAATATTTTTTTTTTTTTGAAATTTTTTTTATATATAAAAACTAGCGATTTTTTTTATAAAAAATTGTAAAAAAAATTGGTATGTTTTTTAGCTTTTTTTTAGTTAGTTTTCTAGTTTTCACATTTATATGTAGTTTTCTCATGATCCTCTCCCTATATATATATATATATATATATATATATATATATATATATATATATATAGGAAAAGGATCTGTTAGGAACTATCCTTTATTGCGAGAACCAGTGTGAACACAACAAAAAAATACGTAAAAAAATAAAAAAAACACTCCATTTTTTTTAAATATTTTCTTTTAAAAATATCGCTATATTTTGTCACAAAAAAATCGAGTAACAATTGTCCATTCACATGTGCACTTTCATTTACACTACCATTCATAATGCACTACTTTTTACATTAACAATATTGGAAATGCACATGTGCATCTATATGTATGAACTTGTTATAACCATAACAACACTAGAAATGCACATATGCATCTATATGTATGAACATGTTATAACGTGTTTTGGTACACCACTTTGAATACATTTTCCCTTTCATCTATCATACCATCCATAATACATTACCATTACCTCCTACCATCCGTAATACAATACCATTACCTTCTCCCATCTATAATACAATACCATTACCAATATTTCACTTTATTACATGTACATCAACACCCTTTATACCATCCAAACAACATATTACGTCATCAAGTGACAAATATAATCAAATCATCAACCACTTGATATAACTAACCAAAAAACATGCATATGTGCCTACTTCATCATTTAAAATAACAAACTTTTTGTACCAAAACACGTTATATTATGTTATACATAATGATGCACATGTGCATTTTTATATTGATAATGTAAAAAGTAGTGTATTGCGCATAGTAATGTAAATGAAAGTGCATTTGTCTACTACTGGTAATATATTACGGAATTTGTCCAAGAAACGATACATATGCACATGTGCATCCATAATTGTTACTCGAAAAAAAATTTATTTTTATTTTTTCTGGTAATGAATTATAGCGATATTTTTTAAAAAAATATTTAAAAAAATTGTATGTTTTAGGTATTTTTTTGTGTTCACATAAGTTCTCGCGGTTCTCGCATGAACCCTACCATATATATATAGGGTAGGGATAGTGTGCATTAATTCAAAATTGTGAGAAGTGTTTTAAACCATTAGATCTTTGATCTAATGTTGAGATCGACATGGACCAAATTATAAATTATGTTTTAATTATTTGGACTAATATGAAAATTATAGGGGTAATAATGTCTTTGTATATGTTTCAAATTAGGTAAGCTCTCCTAAATTCTAGTGATTCACTCCAAAAATCTAGCGATTCAATTTTAAACTTATTTTAAAATTCAGACATTCTAAAAAATCTAGAAATATGTAACTGATACAAGAAATATATAATACTATACATCCATCATATAACACTATATAACACCATAAAACACCGTATAACACTATGTAACACCATATAACACCATATAACACTATGTAACACTATATAACAATATATAACACTATACATCTTTCATAGACATATTATCAGACAAATATAACACCATAACAGTATATAAAACTATATACCAGTATATAACTCTAAATAACACTATATAACACCATATAATACCATATAACATCATAGTGGAGAGTTCAAATGAGAAGAAACTTTTTGTAAGAAGAAAAAAGAAGAAATTTCAACCAATAGGAATGTTTTATTTTACTTAATTTAATATAAGCATTTAATGTTACTATAAGGGTACATTGGTAAATCTACACAGGTCATTAATTTGTAGTCTTCCTCTTTAATAGCTAATTACATTAAATTTTTTGTAACTTATCTTCAAAATATATATTTTTTCAAAAAAAAAATAATAATAATTTAAAGTGTAGGATAAATTACGAGTTGTGTATGATAAATTACGAGTTGTGTAGGATAAATTTCAACGTGTAGGATGAATTTCGAAATATGTAAGATAACTTTTGATGTGTGTAGGCAAAAAAAAAAGTTAGTGTGAGTGATACTAGTCTTTATAACTAATTAGTTAGTAAAAAATGATAATAAATGAGATAAGTGAAAAAACTATTTAATGTTTTACAAAATTACCCTTTGTGCTTTTTCTTCTCAATTAAATTTTCTTCTCAAATGAACCTTCCCCTGACAGCATATAACACTATATAACACTATACACCCATCATATAACACTATACATCCATCATATAACACTATATAACACCATATAACACTATATATAAAAAAATATAACACTATACAGTTCTGAACGAGATGGCACAAATTCGTAGATTAATTCTTAATTCGTATTCCTATAATTAAGGGTGACGGTTATGGAAGGTTATTAATTAATTATATCAATAAGAAAATTACTTGTTTACCCTTTTGAATTAATTTAGATTGAGAACACATGTCATCACCAAAATATTTCTCACCCTTCTCACACTTTTAGATTAATGTACAAGATTCTCTACCTATATATATATATAGAACCCTACCCTATATATAATATAGAGTAGGGTTCATGCGAGAACCGTGAGAACCAATGTGAACACAACAAAATAAACCCACTACACTAGCAAAAACCTAAAAAAACCTAACCCCCTCTCCCCCCCCCCCCAAAAAAAAAAAAAAAAAACCTAACCCCCCTCCCAAAAAAAAAACCTACCCCCCCCCCGAAACTAAATGCTAAAAACTAAAAACCCAAAAAATCTAAAAAACACACAAAATATTTTTTAATATTTTTTATGCTAAAAACTAAACCCCTAAAATCATTGATTCAAAAAAGCATAGGCACACACCCCTGTGTTCAACTGTCTGATGTAAAAAATTTTCTGCCCAGATAGTGGCACGGTTGTGTCAACTCAGCACGCCCCGTGTCCACCTTACTGGAAGTTTTATGTTCAACATTGTTACTGGTACTTTGGCAACGGGGCCGTGTCCCCATAGGACGCCCCCGTGCTGTAGTGCTAGTAACCATAAAATTGTTATTTTCACCCACTTTTTGCACATTTAATCAAAACAAATCCTAGTTGGGACACATTGAGGACAATGTGTAATTTAAGTGTGCGGGGTTGTTAAAACCTTAAATCATTTGTACTAAAAACAAGCCTTACATAAAACTTGCCTTGAAAAACCGCTAATCACCCCAAAGTTTTTCAAATATTTTTTTTATTTTTTTTAACTTATCTTGGTTTGGTTTGGTTTGGTTTGGTAAAATAAGTTCTAAAAATTATGTTTTTACTTGTTTACACCTGATAGTGTCGTGATAAAAAGAACCAATTAAGAAAATTATAAAAACGGGCATAACAAATCTTTGTAGAATTTGATTATATATACATTTTTACACTATAACCATTTTCCCCCAAAAGTGAGTCTTGAGCCTTTACCGAACATACAAATACACATCCATACTAATTGCTCAATTTTCGTTTCTTGTGTGAATAGCCTGTTTGGTTCTTACAAATCTAGAACTTACCAAAGCGATACATTCCAAATCCTTACCAACACAAATCCAAGTAACTAAATGATGAAGGCATTAGGATTAAACCCATTTTTATTTTTCTTTTCTTTCCTTACCAAAAACATCCCCCTAGATAAACCACTTTGAGCCTTAACGCTTTCGTTTCTAAACCCGCAAAAATATATACTTTTGCAAAAACAACCACCCACATCTGTAAACCTTTTATTTTCACCTTTTATTTTTGTAAAGAGTTTCGGTTATAAAAATTACAGGTATGCCTCAATTTTAACTTTGGTAAAAAAATAATAAAATAAAATAAAATAAAATAAAAAATGCCAAAGTATTTTTTTTGCTAAGCCACAAAGCAATGGAAAAACCGATACTTTTTACGTCTTTTGCCATTTCTACCAAACACACCTACCCAAACCACAACTTACCCTTTAAAGTCCTCTTGATATTTACGAAGATTAAATGTCAAAAAGGAGAAGGTTTAATTGTTTGTCAAGCCTGTAGTAGGAGCAGGTTCTAAACCAGGCACGAGCGTTTCCACTTAAACAACTTCGGCCGAGTGTTGAGTAACCACTTGTGATGTGTGTAAGTTTGTATATAACTAAATGGAATTTTATAAAGGCATGTTATACCCAAAACCAATAATTTTTCTTAATATGTATTTTAAATAAATCATGACGAATAAGATTGTAAATAAAACAAAAACAAAATAAATTTAGAACTTGGATTCCCGATACTCTAAAGATAAGCCTAAAAACCTTCTCTCCTACCTATTCCGTTTGGGTGTGTAAGCCACGATATAGAGTTTTGCTTGAGGACAAGAAAAGATTCAAGCGTGGGGGTATTTAATGTTCGTAAAATACAACATATAAATTATATCAAATACGACGTAAAATTAACCCTTTTTCGGTACTAATGTTGGAAAAAGTATGTTCTTTGTTTCTTTTTAATTTACAGGGTCAAAAGAGCTTAAACGAACAAAAGAAGCAAATTAACAGTAGAAACCAACATAAATACAAAGAAGGAGGAATGACACAAAGCGCCAAGCACCCATCCACATCCAAACCAACAAAAATAACAAGAACAAAAGCTCTGACATGGGGCCGTTTCCACCAGGCATGGGCCATGCTCAGTCCAGATTCCCTGCAGAAGAAAAAACAACAACAAAAGACAAACCAGGCACACCAACATGGGGCCATGCTAACAAAACACGGGATGTGGTCAACTTTAAGATTCCCAGAATCTGAGATAGTACAGCAAGTACAATGGCACGGGCAGTGCCGTTTACACACGGGCCGTGTTAGTACAAGATCTAACACTGTAGTTAACGAGGAAGAGAGAGAAGGAAGGCCACAGGGCCATGCCAGGTGAGCACGGGGTCGTGTGAACTGTCTGACTTCAGCTACAAATAGGGGTACTTGGTTTCATTCCAATCCATCCCTTGGCAAACCACTTTTCTCACACTTGCCACCACTCCACCACCACTAAAACACCAACACCCACCACCATCATCCATCTTCCATACTTTAGAGTGTGTAGTAGTCTCGGGATCCAATATCAATCTTAAGAGTTCTTGTTAAACAAAGGTCATGCTTGGCTAAACTCTTACGTCACATGGTGAAGACAAATCTTTTATATGTTTCTTTTTTATTTCTAACCTTTGGCTCCTTTCTATTTGGATATGTATTAATGACTTTAATAACTAGTTTTCTATATTGAAGGCCAATTTTACTTAATCATTCTTCATGTTTTGTTGATTCACTCATCCGTGTCTTTACGGTCTATACAAAGCACGTTAAGTACCTGTAAGGTGGTTATAAGGGTGGTTGGGTAATTCTATGTCTCGTTAAGTGTATAGATCCTTTGAGAACCTGGTTCAAGCTTAGTAAGATTTCACGAGTGGGCAGTACAATCTGCCTCGGGAGAAGTAAGAACCGCTTGAATCCCTTATCTATAAACTACTATTAAAACTTTAAACCCAACCTTGCGGGACTGTATCCTTGCTGATCAGACCAATAGGTTGAAGGTAACGCTGCCTGGAAAGAGGGCCTACCACTTTTCGCATTAATAACTTACTTAATTATCTTTCAATAATCCGACCTTGCGGGACTGTATCCCTACTGACTCAGACCAATAGGTTGAGGGTACCACTACCTGGAAGGGGGCCTACTACTATAACTTAAAGATAATCTCTTAAAATGCCCGAAGAACGGAAATCATTAAAGGATACATAAAAGAGGAGTTGGAACCAAGTGATTCCTTCTTGTCTATTTGTTTTTCCTTATATTTTATTTTTGTTTTCTATTTTATCATTTTATAACTTTCAAAACTTTTTATCAAAATTTGGTTAGATTAGACGTTAACGATAAGCCGGTACTAAAAGCTCTTGTGTCCTTGGATGACTTCGGTATCTTGCCATCACTATACTATATCCGCGATGGGTGCACTTACCCTAACGTGTGTAGAGTGATAGTATTATATCGTGTTTTATAAATTTAAAACTTGACTCGTGAGTAAAAAGAGCTTAAAATATATCTAAAAATTATAACCACCCACACACACGTCAGTGTTGCTTGTGTTGTTATGTGTTATTTTACCTAGGGATAAGCATGGTACGGGTACCATACCGAAGCGGTACCGGTACCGAAATTCGTCGAAACTGGGTACCGGTAACGGTACCAAAATATTCGGTACGGTATGGTACGGTACCGGTATTTGAAGGTAAAATTTGGTATTTTACTGGTACCGTACCGAACCGGTACCGGTACCGAAAATGCCAAAAAGTGAGTACCGGTACCCTAGTGTTACCTACGCTATTGCAAACCACTTGTTGCTTGTGTTGTGTTACCCATGCTATTGCAAACCTCATGTTGCTTGTGTTGTTGTGTTTTATGTTATCCATGCTATTGTAAACCTCATGTTGTTTGTGTTATTATTTGTTGTGTTACCCATGCTATTCCGAAACTCGTGTTTCTTGAGTTCTTATGTGTAAGTGTTACCCACACTATTGCAAAACTTATGTTGCTTGAGTTTTTGTGTTACTAGTGTGGTTGCAAAGGTTTACAGCCTTTGAAAGTTTGCTATGGTTACAGTCTCCCCTACTTTTAGGAATTTCATCCCGAAATCGTTTCGGAGGATACTTTGGAGAAAAGATGGGGGTATTTAGTTTTCATTTGGTCCTCCCATTCCCAAGTTAACTCTGGGCCACGTTTGGATTCCCAACGAACTTTGACAATAGGTATTTGACTACGCTTAAGATTTTTTACTTCGCGAACCATGATTTCCACGGATTTCTCAACAAAATGCATAGTGTCATCGATGCAAATTTCGCTGAGAGGGATGTGAGGTTTTTGTTAGCTAGACACTTTTTCAAGTTAGACACGTGAAAAGTTGGGTGAAGTTTCCCAGCTTAGGAGGTAGCTCGAGTTTGTAGGCTACGTTTCCAATCTTTTTAATTATCTTGAAAGGACCCACATAATGAGGAGCTAGTTTACCCTTATTCCCAAATCTAACCACACTCTTCCAAGGGGATACCTTGAGAAAAACGTGGTCACCAATTTGGAATTCCAAAGATTTGTGTTGCTTGTCAGCGTAACTCTTTTGACGACTTCTAGCTGTCCAAAGGTTATTGCGGATTTTAATGATTTTGTGTGTTGCTTCTTGAATAAATTCAGGTCCGGTGATTTAGGCTTTATCAACTTCATTCCAACAGATAAGAGAATGACATTTTCCACCATAAAGGGCCTCAAAAAGACCCATGTTGATGCTGGAGTGATAACTGTTGTTGTATGAGTACTCAATCAAAGGTAGATGCGAATCCCAACTACCACCAAAGTCAATTACACAAGCTCTAAGGATATCCTCAAGTGTTTGGATTGTCCTTTCGGTTTGTCCATCAGTTTGAGGATGATAAGCGGTGCTTAGATAATCTGGTTCCCATGGAAGATTGTACAGTCTTCTAGAAACGAGAAGAGAAACGAGCATCACAATCCGAAATGATGTTAAAAGGAACACCATGACGAGAAACAATCTCATTTATATAGATCTTAGCAAGTTTATCAACAGAGAGATCCCCGCGAATACGCAAAAAGTGTGCTAATTTAGTCAAACGGTCAATAATTACCAAAATGGTATCGTGACCTCTATAAGTGGGTGGTAACTTAGTGATAAGATCCATGGAGATGTTCTCCCACTTCCATACCGGAACTTCTGGTTGTTCAAGCAAACTGGAGGGACGTTGATGTTCTACGTTAACTTTGAGGCAAGCAAGGCATTTGGATACGTACAAGGCTATGTCCCTTTTCATACCTTGCCACCAATAAAGGGTACGAAGATCCATGTACATTTTGTCTGTACTAGGATGGATAGAGTAACGAGATTTAAGGGCCTCGTTCATCAATAATGTACGAAGATCCTTTTGGTTTGGCACCCACAAACAATTTAAGAAATAGAGCAACCCATCATCTTCAGTTTCAGTTAAAGCTCAAGATTATGTGGCATTTCATCATGCATCTTGCCTTAGGTCACATAATGTGTTGGGTTTGGAGAATACGCGTTTGGATATTAGTTTGGACTTGAAAATAATGAAGTTTGACATGTTCCATACGACTAAGTGCGCCATCCATGACGTTCGCTTTACCAGGATGGTAACGAATCTTGCAGTCATAGTTGTTCAGAAGTTCGACCCGACGTCGTTGTCTCATGTTCAATTACTTCTGATTGAAGATGTGTTGGAGACTTTTGTGGCTAGTGAAACCCATACATTTGGTACCATAGAGGCAGTGTCTCCAAACTTTGAGGGCGAAAATAACAAAACCCAACTCAAGATCATTAGTTGTGTAGTTCTTTTATGGATTTTCAATTGTCTCGAAGCATAGGCTATGATTTTGTCTCTTTGCATAGGAACATAGCCAAGGCCTACATTTGAGGCATCACAATATACAACAAAGTCGTTGTTGCCATCGGGTAGGGATAGAAAAAGAGCATACAGAGTTTTCCCACACTTCTCCATTTTTTGACACCTAGCTCGAATTTTGCCAATCTTCTTCTGGTCTTGACACATAAGGATACACTAATCACTCATCTAAGCCCCCTTGGACACTTGTCCACTCCTCATGCACCCTCTTTTGCTATAAATAGCCCCTTTAAGTACATTAATCTCGTCCCAAACTTAAAACACAAACACTTCTCTAAAAGTCTTGTGTTAGCTCTTATACTACTTCTCCAAGTTCCTCCTTTAGTTTTCTGGAGTTGTCATCTAGAGTTGGATTTATTTGTAATATTTGAGAACGTGCAAACTCATCGTCAATCATCATGGTGAGTACATAGCCCCTTTTACCATTTTACTTTTGGGCGAAACATATGTTTATGTACAAATAAATATTTTTTTGGCCACATGTTCCAAAATGTCGTAGTGTGAAAGTTGTTTGGATAACTCGACGTGTCCATTCATTAACTGTGATCAAGCCGAACGGTAATATATTATTGCGCTATAGGTTTGACAACCCATTTCTGCTTCCGGTGTGTTATAAATTTTTGTGTGTTCTGAAAGACCATTTGTGGAATGCTAGAATCCGCCTATTTTACTTGAAAATCCTTTTTGGGTCTTTCTACTCAATTAGTTAAACCCTTGGATTTCCATGTCTGTCAACATAAGGTTTGAGTGTGCCCATCCTTGTTACCATATCTTGTTAAACAAAAATTACTTTAGTACAACATATTGCCATACTAAACCCTTGTTGTTTGTTAAACCTATGTTACTCACCAACTCTTTAGTTGACCCATGTTTTCTCACATATGTTTCAGGTGCTAATTGTAACACCCCAAAAATGTCCAATATGAAAATAAGTGAAAATAAATAAAAACCTAACTTAGTTAATGGAAAAATGTTATAACTACAAGTAATAATATGTGTAGTGTTTAAATTAAATAGGTGAACAAACTTAAGGGACCAAAGGTGTAAGGTGTCAAACTAAAATAAATAAAAGAATAAAAATCAAAACACACACACTAGGTGTGTGTGGCTGGTCGATCGTACAAGCAGGAGACAAGGGTGAAACCCTAGTTTCACCAAATCCATCCAGTTGAGTAGGAAATTCAAGGAAAACCGAATGCATGATCCCTTATTTCAAACATCAACCCTTGTTCATTAAAGTGGTAAGTTCAATTTCGTGATTTGATGAATTACAAGAAATGGGTTTCATCCCAACCATGAGTTTTGATATGATTTGTGTAAATTGGATGTTAGAAGTACTCTCTAGAACAGAAATCATGTTTGATTTTAGGTCAATTGAAAGATTCTAATATAGTTTCACCTTATGAGAATGTGTTATGAATATGGTGAATAATGTTGATATAACTATGTGAAAATTTGAACTATGATGTTCTTCCGATACTAGAATTCTTAGACAATATGGTGTAGGATGAAAGATAGTCATGAATTTAATTGATTGTTGATGAATTTCTAGAAGGACTAGTTAAAATAATGTCCTAGGATAATTGTGTTTAGTGTCCTACTAATGCGAAACCCGCCAAATGTTCGATGAAATGCTTAAGAGAATATATATGTGAAATTTCAGAAAATTATGATAATGTTGCTTTATGATAGAACATGTAAATAATGAAAGGATGTTCGTATGGACTAAATGATATAATGAATATGATAATGTAGGCATGAAGGAAGAAAGTTCAAGTGCTCAGAAAACGGAAAACGCACAAGATCGAGGTATGTTGTATTCCGACATAAGTTTATTTAATTGTTTAGTGTTGTTTAAAAAGTTTAGGTTTTACTATATTAGTGTAAATATGAAGCAAGTAGCCTAACCCATGCGAACGGGTTATTGGGAATGAATGTTTATGAACGGACAATAGTATAGTCGGCTTGTTTTAAACAAACCGAGAAAAATGTATGTTATTACCAAAAAGGAAAGTAATGACTTAAATCCATTGTAAATGGATTAATGAGGATGAATGTAATAGCAATATAAAGGATGTATTCGATTCGTTATAATCGAACCGAATGGATGATTATGTATGTTTACAAATGTTCGTTACGATGGACTAAGGAATGGCATGTTTATTCTCAAATATGAGATAGTATGTTTTGACCCGTTTTACCGGGAAAGAAAGTGTACGTGCGAAATGAAAGTATGAATCGGATTAGTTGAATTATTAGTCATGAATTAACATAACTAACGAAATTCGTTTGTGTGTGGATGTAGGTAAATCCTCAACTTAATCGGTTTGGCGACTTGGAACGAGCACACAATGAATCTCGCCTATATGCGCTTCCGCTACTTTTGCACAATGTTTTTGGTCAAAAAGGCACTTTTGTAGTAACTATTTTGTTTAGTAACTAGTCTTTTGAAGTTCGAATTGTTAACTCTTTTTAAAACTTTTCTATATGTTGGTAAATATTTGGAAGTAAGGTCTTGGTCTTTGTTAAGTCTTTTGAAAGTGTCAATAATGTGCTTGAAATGAGGTTGTCAAAACAGGGATTTGCTTATGTTACGGACGGGTCATGCCCGGATTTTGTAAAATAATTGTTTATAATTAACTAAGTCAAAAAGTTAAAGAATGGGGCGTTTTACTAATCCCTGATTCTATTCAAGTCAGCTTCACATACGAAATGGACTTTGCTTTAGTTTACTTTAATAAAAAAAATAGCTATGTTATGTTTTGTTTTGAGATAAAGTTGTAACTTGGTTGACTAATAATATATCGCAAATTTTAAATTAATGCCATGCGTTTTGAGCAATCTATTCACATGATGCCTCGGCATTTCCGTCACGGTTGGGGTGTTACAGTAGGTGCCCAATTTGGGAGCCTTACACAAAATTTATTTAGGATTTGAGATCACATTTCATCAATACACAATGAATGCCTAAGCTTGTTCACTAGTATTTTTATGCGGGTGAGTAACGATTACTAATAGTGTCAACTACACAACTCTTGGGTTTGACGAGTGTTGTCAAGCATTGGTATGTTTAACCCCATCTATACCCGCTTGTAACTACTTTCAAGTGAAATTCGTCCTTTAATTGGTGACTAAGGAATCCGCCTAAGTTACTTAGGAATGACGGTTCCACCTCTCACCGAAATCAGCCTAAGTTACTCAAAATATTTTGGATAACTTGTTGCATGAGGCAAATCATGGAACTATAGTAAAATCAAATTTTGTGTTTGCTCATGATAAGTTTGTAACACCTTTAAACTATCAACACGATTTAATTTTTAATGCCCTATTTAAAACTACTTTGGTCGTTTATCATGAACTTGATTTAAAATTAGGGGTAAATTACACTTTTCGTCCTTTATGTTTGTAGCGGGTTGCAATGGATAACCTTTAACTTTAATAATTACAGTCACAGTCCCTTATTTGCAAAATCTTTTACACATTAGGTCCTTTGACCCTAACCTGGTTAAAACTTTCAGTTAAGTGAGGTCATGCGCAACCCATGTGAGGGCAAAACAGTCATTTAATAAAAAAAGAATTTCAAATTTTAAAAATTATAAAACATCATCATCATCTCCTCCCTATACTCTCTCTCACTCCCCTGTATTCTCTCTCTCTTTTTTTGAACACACTACTTCTACAACCATCATAAGTCCACCACCACCTACACCACCGCACCAATGGCTGAGATTATTTTCACCTCTCCAAAAAAACCGACTCAAAACCCTGTATATAAACCCTCATCGTCTCGTCATCATTCACCGTCTCCTACCTTCTCTCTCTGAAAAAACTTCTCTCTCAAGAGAATTTCAGAACACAAAACTTTTCAAAACCACAACAATGGCGTCTTCTGGACTCGTTATGGTTATCATGTTCGCTATGATAGCCGGATCTACTCTTTCTCAGTCACCGACCGCATCTCCAACGGGTTTGCCGACTGTTTCTCCACTGACGGCCGCTCCGACTTCAACACCGACGACATCACCGTTAGGTCCTCCACCTGCTCCTCCGACCTCTCTCGCTCCTGGTGGTTCTCTGGCACTGTCTCTGACTAGTTTATCTTCTCCTGCTCGATCTATTTCTCCCGCTGATTACTCCCAGCCTTACTCAAAACTCACTATATGGCACACTAACAAACATAATATGATTTGGTAAGAAATTGTTGTGATTTTCTTCTAAAGTACGATACCTGTTTCTATGAGTGTGTATGTATGAGTGATTGGAACAGCTGATATGAATTTGAGCATGAATTATTGGTTTAAGGTTTCGAGAGCTGCCATGGTATGTACAGATGGGTGGTCTAGGGTTTGGTAGTTGAAAATTAATACAATTAGGGGAATAGATTGAAGAAAATTGGGATATTAGAAGATGGTATGGGAAGGGAGATTACAATGAATCTGGAGGTTGATAGATTTGTGGACCAGTGTTTGTTATGTAGAGAGAGAGAGACTACCAGGAGGAGAGTAGATGATGATGTTTTATAATTTTTAAATTTTGAAATTCTTTTTTTATTAAATGACAGTTTTGCCCTCACATGGGTTGCATATTATCTTACTTAACTGAAAAATTTAACCAGGTTATGGTCAAAGGACCTAAGGTGTAACAGGTTTTGCAAATAATGCACTGTGACTGTAATTATTAAAGTTAAAGGTCATCCATTGTAATAGGCTACAAACATAAAGGACGAAAAATGTAATTTATCCTAAAATTAATAAACTCTTATTAATTTGCGGTATTTAAGATAAATGGATTTAATTTAAAAACCAAAACTTTTTTTATCTTTTAATTAAACTCCTTTAGTTAAATTTACCTTTCTAGTTTAACTTAAAACCAATTTAATTATTTTGTTCAGTTTTGTTTGAGCCAATAAACGAGAACCGAACTAGTCTACATGACACAAAATTAACCCATATCTTTTCGGCTCCCACTTAGTCCAACATCTCCATCTTCATGTCTAGTTTGTCTCTCTCTTCGGTCTTCAATATCTTCTCTCGTTTGGTTTAAAATTTTATAATAAAATAAACCTAACTATTACAAGGGTTCCTAATAACCCACCAAATACAATAATGTTAATTCAAACCAAAAACAACAAACACAAACAACCACAAGTTCCCAGGGCCCGATTTACAACACAATCATCATCAAAATGGAAAAGGCACGATCTTTTATCAAACAAAGGTTTTGACAAACAAAAACAGAGATTGTTCTAAACTAAATTATATTGAAACGAATGCAAAAGTGGCTCTAATAACGCTGATAGGAACCATTGTACCATTTATTTAATTATTAATAACATTTACTAATGTTTAGTGAAAGCGTGTACAATTAACGTATTAAAACTATCCCATCAGGAGTCTAGTTACATTTGAATAAATAATCAATCAACCATTGGGGTTTAGGGTTTTGTACCTTTGACTTGATAATGAAACCCAAAACCCGGTTCGACACTCGACGGAGATGGTGGTTGCAGCACAACGTCAAAGGTGTGCAGCGGCGGTGCGTGCGGCACGACGTTAGTGGTGTGTGGCAGTGGTACGCGCACCAGTCCGGTGCACGAAGGTGATGGCGCTTATGCGATCCGGGTATGGTACGGTGGGCATGGAAGAGGCGGCGGTCGGAGGTTGCCGATGATCTTAAGAAAGGGAGATAAAGGGTGACGTGATGTACACAATTAGTAAAAAATTCTAATTAGGAATGCACATACTAGTTTTAAAGGTAAATAGGCCTAAAATACTAACTATACAAGTAAATAAGTAAAGATACCTATCACTAGTATAGTATAGTTCAGTAAGTTACCGAGTATAATTCATGGATACGATAGCCCTTAATATTAGGTTTGTTTACTAATATGTAATCTATTAAATATGTAACTTAAATATTAACTAAGAAAGCAAAGAATGAAATTTAAAGTTGTAGAAAGAAATCACAGGTTAAAAGGATATAACCATCTAGACTTGATTGAATCAACCAAGAATGATTAACATAATGAAAGATACTGAATAGAACTACTTCAAGAACTAACTTGATAATAGCGTATAATGTGCTAAGATAGATTAGTACTCACCAAGGTTAATCATACTAAATAAGGGTTGAAAGCTATAGACACCCCACAAGGCCTAATTGGGTAAAGCTAGAATTGCTATGGATTCTTATGATTTAAGGTTTCTACATTGGGTTCAAGATTAAACTATGAACATAGCGACTTACAAATAAATCAATATCAATCATATAGAAAGCTCTAACTACTTTTTAGATCCTTTTATTCAGATTCTTCCCTGTTTTACTAACTATGATGCTAAGGTATCTATTAGCGATTCAAGTTTCAAGCCCTAAGTTAATTAATGGACATCAATATTGCCAAGAAATAGAATATACTGAATCTAACATGCATAACCTCATAGAAAGATCGATTCAACCACTGAACCAACATCAAAATCAATATGTAACATATAATCATACACATCGTAAGATTAAATCCACAACAAACTATTGAAATCAAACTACATAAACAAATCAAACATCAAAACATTCAACGAATCATCTCCTTCAAACAATTGTAACGATGTTTAGCCGGACATCATGAATAAAACTAAAACCAATAGTGAAATCATCATCAAATACAAGTTCAGAGAAAAGAAAACAGCAAAAAAGTAACCCAGTAGGCCAGCTCCCACTTCCTATGTTGTTAAATCCTCTATTCTCTCATCTTTTAGCATGTTTCTTCTCCAAACACCATTCTAGTAGCCTTTTACATAGTTTCAGCCGTCAAAATCTACTCTAGCGTTTCCCATGCATCAGACGGCTAACCATTGCGGATCTGAAATAATATTCCAACTTTATGAATCCATAGTCCTTGAAATACAATTCTATCATTTCCCCATGCATAACGGTTTGTGAAAAACAAACAAATGTTCATAACAAAACTTACTTTACCTTGAAACTTATCTTAGCGAGACTTGAACTTAAGCCCATCGAATCTTGCTGCAAAACCAATTCCTAGTCACTAGTTGATGATGCAAAGCAAAGCTATGCTTGCCCCCTTTGATCTTTTACAAGAAAAATGATGATTTGCTGCCAAACACCATTTTCCCTATCTAACAACCACTTGCTTTTTCTAGACTATGGTGCCAATGGTGCAAATGAGGGGCTAATTGACAAATGCTTGCCATAGTTGGATTTTCATGAGTAATTTCCAAAAATGCCCTTATGGGCTTGCAAATCCATTTCCATATACATTTGTGCTTTTAAAGATATTTAAACCACTTATTACCATTTTACCTCTCCAAAAATACCAAATTCATTAAATATTTGGGATGGTACAAGAGATGAATAAATCTATAAAGGGATCACATTTTCTTTTTAAGGCGATGGTTACGTTTGTGGTGTTTAGAGACAAAGAAGATGATACGTAGTATGTCACCTTTGATATACTGCCATATTGGTGAATGTGAATGTTGAGTGATCAGATGAACCACAAAAAGGTGGAGTTTGTAAGAACTTTTGCACCAGGAAATGTATAAATAGTTGATATTCTCCTATTGTAGAAAGAGATTTGGTTAAAGAGAAGATTAAGCTAGGAAAGATGTATTTAATTAAAATTAAGTTTTTTTCTCTGGTGATAAAGTATTCCTCTATTTTAATTTTGTTGACTTTGGTAGCACAATTGGATCTGGAACCATTTAATATGGGTGTAAAGACTGCATTTTCATATGGAAGTTAAATGGGTAAATCTATATGGTGCATTGAGAGGGATTCAATATAGTTGGGAAGGAGAAAGAAGTTGTTAAGTTGATAAATTATTGTAAGGAATATAAGGATCTCTGAGATAGTGGTACAGATGATTTGATAAGTTTGTGTTGGTGTTTTAGTATAGAGAAACAAATATGACCACTGTGTCTTTTTGAACAACCTACAAGAAGGGTCTTTCATATATCTTCTTATATATTTTTATATACATTGATGACATGCTGATAACCATTGGATCTGAGAGTTAGTCAATTGTGTGTGTTTTTGATAAATCTATTCGTAATCAAAAAGTAATAAAACAAACAAAGATAATAAATACATCATCACAAACACTATTGGATTCAGGAATGATTGTTAGTGATTCATATATTATTCATATGTCAATTTACAATCAATAGTACAGTAGTAGTCCCCATCACCAGGCAAACTCTCTCTCTCTTAGGTTCTTCTGCTTTTCAGCTCCTAGAGTTGAAGTTCACTGAATACAGAGTGAACTATTTGTAGAAGAGAGAACTGCATGTGACGTCACCATGAAAGCCACCCAAACAACCCAGCCAATGAGGTAGTGGTGGAGTGGTTGGGGAAAAATTGTTGTTCCTTGTGACCCAGGTTCGATTCCCATCCAAGTGAAGAGCGAATACAGGTAGCGCTAGTTCAACTTGGATGGGAGGCGATGTTTTACCGATTATTCCACTGACGTGCCATCGCGCGGTGGAGGTCGGGTTTCCGCGCATGTGGGGAGAGCCAAAGGGCTGGTGGCGGTCAAGTAGTCGACTTTGGCCACAGCACCTAGTGTCACGGTGGTTGGCACGTCGTTCCTTGCCATTCAAAAAAATGTGTAACTGCCAGCAATATTACAGAACTGTTGGACAGTTAAGGAAATAAGCAACTAAAACCAACAACTAGAAAATTACAAGTAAACAACTGGGATTTCAAAAGTGTTGGTGCTGGTGGAGAACAACATTTTAGGAATCTAGTAGTACCGGTCTTTCTTTGACTTGATCTTCTGGTCTTAAGTCTTCATTGTGTTGATTGTTGACTAGTTGACCCATCACTTTTCATTCCAACATTGATATTTGTTGTCTTGTATCTTTGAGGCAACAATTGTTTATTCTAGTAGTTTGGGTGGTTGTTTGGACAACTTTCAAGGGAGGAAACTTCTGGACTTTGACTTGTAAACTAACTTATTTCATTAGGCAAGGGGACGGTTTCCCTAGGGTTTTGGCTTTTATCATCGGCATAGCTTACATAACCTAACAATCTCCCCTAGATCTGTTGATGCTAAAATCTCACTTATGTGGCATGTCTTTATTCTCTTATTTGGTGATGAGAGCTATAAATCAAATTTGTTTATGTGTTCCTCTAGACACTGAATTTGTCTCATCATAGTCAACCATCCTAACTTTTAAAAGAACTAAGCATCATTCCTTTTAATCCATAAGTGCTTGTTTTCTCTCAATCTCTAGGTTAGGGAAGATTGGAGGCTACCCTTTGGACCTCAGTTGAAGAACTGAGAGGTATGTGCTTGTTTTAGAGGAACCCAACTTATTGTGAAGATCATGCAACATTGTCACCTTTTTTTTAAAACATGTGTAACTTTTGGCATGTAGTCTAATAGGAAGAACTTTGTCTCATCATCCATTTCAGAGATCTAGATAACATATTCATGCTTCTCTTTGACATTGTTGTTGTAATCTTCAAGTAGCTTATGATTATTTGAGATAATTTCCTCAATTTTGTAAGGAACATCAGATGACTTCTTCTGTTTGTTAGCAAGATAGATCTTTGTGTTCTTCCAATCAAGTAGTGAAGGAAATTTCTCTGGATTTTTCTTTCTGGCATCTAAGAAATGTTCGTATTCTTTCAAAAGAGTGGACTTTTTCCATCTTAGGATAGAATTCTTTTGGGCCCATTCAACTTGAATAAATTGTTATTTCATTTTGAACAATTAAAATATTAATTCTGTTGCTAGTGGTTTCTTCCAGTCTGTCTTCCAGTTTGGAGCCGAAATTTTGAATTTGGATCTGCAACCATCCTTTTAGCCATTTCCACTTCACCCAGAAAGCTTCGCTGATTCCAGTATTTGAATATATGAAACTGTTTAACTGGATAAGGAGCATTCTTTTTAAACCAGTCAACACATTCTTCTTTTGATGATTTTGTAAATGTTTGATCTTTGTAAGGAATTATATGTGAGAGCCTTTGAGATTCTTCAAACATAAGTTGTTCATAGTCTTTGACCTCCTTCATTCTTCTTTCCAAGATGTATTGGGCCTTCTTTGATTTGCACTGCATTCTTGAATAGCCTCATCCTCCATGTTTTTTTACATTCTCGAGATAGTTCAAGTTTTTATCTTTTGGAGTAGTGGCAGCTCTTTCAGTGATAGGATAAATATTGTTGAAAGTGGAGGATTCTCAGCAGTTTCGAAACTGCTGGGTTTTCTTCTAGATCATCATGTAAAATCAACTTCCTTCTTTTTGAAGATTCGATTATCTTAGGAAGTGTTGGTTTCTCTTGAGCAACGGGTTTTGCACCAGTTTTCTTACCATTCGATGATCTTGTTGTATAAGATTGAGTTGATGAAGTATCAACAGTTTGACCTGGACCAGCTGTTTGAGTTTTCACTCCAACTATTTGTCCTTGGGCAACTAAAATACTGATTAGCCCTGAGGAGGTTGTCTTTTCTTGGCTTCTAGATTTGCAAGTGCTTTGGATCTTTGAATAACAGTTGGATGTCTCATATATGCTTTGACTATCTTAGTGATATTTCTAGCAGTTCTTATAGCTTTTTCTTCAGATCTTTACCATTCTATCTTCGCTTGGACCACTGCAGCAGTTAACCCTCTTTGATTTCTTTTAAATACTGTTGTTCGTTTAATAAGGTCATTATCACCGACATCTATGCCCTTTTGTTTTTCCATCATAGCGTTGGCACTTGCTTCTTCAGGTCTTTTCTTGGCAGTTTCAGCTCCTATTTGAATCATGTCTAGTTTCTCCCCCTTTTTGGTATTAATAGTTTCCCGCCTTTGCATAAAATGATGTAACCAAAGTCTGGGGGCAGAAGAGCCAAAAATATTAGTATCGAAGGTAGGTAGGTATGATTGAAAATAGGTTTAATTATATGTTGGAGGGTATTGTGGAGCTCCCTTGCTGGAAATGATAGGATGATTTTAACCTCACCAACAGTTTGGCTTTCTGTGGCTGGTGGCTTTTGTTGAGTGAGGGTGTTATGTATGGATGTTTTGTTGTTGCCTGCAGGGTGATCTTAAGGATGTTTCCACTATCTTCTTGTAAACTAGTGGTTTAGCAAGAATATTGGAAGCCACCTCTGCAATCACCACATCAGGATTTACATGAGTAGGATATGCCTCTTCCTCATGTAGGTGCGAGTTAGATAACTTCCGTACCAGGGCTTCATTCTATGGCTACATCTCACTGATTTGTGGTTGTGATATACCCTTTTTATGGTACATAGGAAGATCTGCCTGCATGAGTCTCTTTTCAAAACTACCGGTTAGCCTGGTTTGGCTGGTTAGAAGTACTCGAGACTCTGGTGAAGAAGTAACCATGGTCTGCAGAGTTTGTGTTTTAGCCAGGCTCTTAGGGACCTCAACTTCCTGAGTTGTCTTGATTTTGGTTCTTTTTGAGGATATTGCTTTGAATTTTGGATGAGATGATTTAGAAGTCTTTTGTGCTCAAGACTTCTACCTCTTTTTGGTGATGGTTGTTGTGGGTTACTCAGGGATAGGTTGTCCCTTTTGGTCAGCAAGAGAAGTGGGCTCAGGTGGTTGTTGTTCCTCAACTGCTAGTTGTGCAGGGTTAGTTCCTTGCACAGGCTCAACTACTTCTTAATTTATGTTTTGCTTAGTTTTGATTGATCCTATTCTTGTGAAGGTTTAAACTAAGAGATATTTTATAGGAAGAATCACACCCCTTTTGTAGACTTCATCAGGCAATTCTTGTTCTAGATTTGCCATACAAGTCTGGGGTACATTAAAAATTTTGTTGTGAAGGTGACATTTGAACAAAGTTCCTTAAAAACTTGATTTGAAAGATTAAGTTGGATTCAATCAACATTGAAAAAGCAATGAATTTAGTTGACTGTGGAACCTCATTCCAAGAACTAGATTTACCTGAGAAGCATTGCATGAGAGTATGAAAAAGATATTTAAGGCCAGGAGCACAATTTTTCTTCTCATAGGTAGCATACTTGGTCTCACCATAGTACCCATGTTCAATGAACTCTAAAGCCATCTATGTTTTAGAAAATTTATCTACCCCTTCAGCATCTCCCAACTGGAGTTTGATTGATAGAACCTCAAGAGTGATAGCAATTTTTTTTCTCCCACAGTTTTTGTGATGGTCATCACTTTTCCTTTGTCATCATGAGTAAGTTTTGCAGATGACCATAACTCAATAAGAGTGATTTTATAAATTATTGGGTTTATTGTAAGCGCATGGTGGAATAAAGATTTCTCAATAAGATCGATGATGTTGTAGAATTAAAGATGATCCTTTTCCTTAGTTTGACAAGGAATAAGTTTTTGAGTAGATCGAAAAGCGAGATTTGCCATAATCAGTATTGAGAACGAAAAAAGGTTTAGTGAATGAAATTAAGAGTTAGGTTTTGCAATTGATCATAGGATAATGTTAAGTAAGGTGAGAGAACCTCTAAACTTCTGGAAGGATATTTATAGGGTTTGTGTAATGCTTACAAGAAACTACTAGATTTAGTAAACAACTGGAACAACCCAACAGTTGCAGGGCTAATTGTCAAAATGGAGGCAGTTTTTCTTTAACTTATAATGACAAGCATATTACTTTAAACATGATTTTTAATAATATTTCTATGGAAACCATGCTTGTAAACTTGCAGGCTCGCTCCCAAATGTAATTGATTGATCACTCTGATTACTACTTTGATCAAAAAGGTTTTCAAATTCTTCAGATCTTTTACTTGACATAAAGTTTATAGTTTTGATATCCACAAAGGTTTCAACAAAATGTCTAAAACCAACTGTTGATTCTGTAGTTGTAATCCAATGTGTTGTGTAGTGCATAAACCAGCGTATTCATTTGTGCTTTGGTCAGAGTTTACACTTAGGGTAATTGTAGCAACTAGTGCAACATTGTCATTATCCTAGTCCATATATAGCAAGCCATTCCAAAGTGTTTATCATTCAAATCCTCAGGAAAACTACTTCAATCTATAAAGTTTTGTGTGAAAAGGCTTTGTTGAGTAGTTTCTGGTGTAGGACATCCATCAGTTTATGAAACAGCCGGTAAAGATGCATGGGATTGAAATTGTGATTGTGATGGTATTTGAACATATGACGGTGGATATCGTGATGAACCATTTGCATATTGGTATTCTACTTGAATCGGACCATGTGCAAGATGTGTGCAGTGTGTGTTGTGTTGATGGACCAAAGACATTTATAGAGGAATTTTGATAAGCACTTGAAGAGATTGGCTGTTGGCCAGTAGTTGAATTAGAATGAGTCATTTGGCTAAGGTATGTCACAAATGATGTGGGGTTCTGTGTAGAAGTCCTACATTACCTGGCGAAATGACCTAGTCTATGACATTTATACCATTCAACCCTGAACTTGTCCTTCTCAAATTTACCCTTACCCTAGAAACCTCCTACTAATTTTGTTGTAAATTTGTTTGTCCTGATGCCAAATAGTGCAAGCTGGTCTAGAAGGTCAAATTCTTCTTGATCTGTTGGGTCCATGGGTCTTTGGTCATTCATTACTAAGGCAAAAATTTGGTTTCCAACAGTTAATGAGCTGGTCAAGAAATTGATACCAATAGTTATGTCATCAAGTGATCATAAACCGGATCACCCATACTGCTAGTTAATGAACATTCATTGTGGCTTAATAAGGCACTATTTCCAAATGAATAATCACCAGCAACCTTTCCAACCGTGTCACACCCCCAAATTCCACCATGCGGAGAATCACCGCTTGGAGGCGTGACATGACCAGGATCGAGCCACCAATCATATTGATCTTCCTGTACCCAAACCTGACCTATATTGGTAACCATGTTAGGACGTGGTGACCAACGTACTTGACCAAGTAAACAGTCTGCCGAGCAACCCAAGGTGAGTTCACACACTAAAAGCATGCGTCCCAGGGAGGGACACGGACAAACTGACATCTTTGGGAAGAATACTTCCAAACTAATACTTCCGGGGGAAATTACGAATGGGTATTTTTAATTCACTATCTCCGGGGGAGATACGTTTTCATATTATTTATAAATCACAACTAGCAAAACTAAACGAAACTCTATCACATTAAGTCCCTGATTACAGTACCGATTAATCGCCGGGGGCGAACGGGTTATTAGTTGATAGCGCTATTAGGTTTGACAACCTCACTCCGTGACCGGGGGGATCGGGCGTGAACTAGTAGACCTTGCATCTTGGTCAATGATGATAGACATTGACTCGGGGCACAACAACTTTCCGTCAACAGTTTCGGTATCGACAGTTTAGTGAGCTTACAGATGGGGTAGCTCCCCATAACGTGATTATAATGCTCTATCTAAACAACTTACGTTTGCGAAAACTAAAAATTGACACCTCGTGAACTCGCCAACATTATGTTGATACCCTACTGCATGCTTTGCAGGTACCCAGTGACTCAGGAGCTTGCAGCTTGGGGATGTGTAGTGGTCGTCTAACCCATGTGTTGGGTTCTAAATAAACATGAACTATGAACTTTGTTTTTAAACTATTTTGTCTATGCTTCCGCTACATACCTAAACTACTATTTGAACTTTGGTTATGATATTTGCTAACCCTGTGGTTGGTGGATGCTACTTATGTTATTTATTAAATTGCTCAGTATAATTGGTGGCTGGATCCTGGTCAGTCACGCCCCCAGGCGGTGGTACTCCGCATGTGGATTTTGGGGTGTGATATTTAACCCATTCCCAACCACCGGGAATCCCATGCCTTAGAAAGTGTGTGAACTCACCTCGGTTTGCTCGGTTAGATTCTCAAATATAGCTAACAGTCAAGGTCGGTCAATCACGTCCTAATATAATTACCAGTTAGTCATTTAGTGGTTTTCAAATAGAGCACAAAGTTCCTACACGTATCTATCACATAACATGCATTACTTTAACGTTTATGCCCATATAAACTTCCCATCTATTCCCGTTCATAAGCAAGCACACGACATTGCACATAACACTCTTATTGACATATAACATGTTAGATCATTCACAGATAACATACTCGACATTTAGACACGCAAATTACTACTTATGTCATTTCAACTTAAATATCTGAAACTTGGCTGTTTTCGAGCATTTTAATAAAATAGTTATCTTATTTAAAAAATTCTGAACTTTTTACAGAAGGTGCTAAACGATCCAGATATTATTGTCTAAAAATCTCGGGATCCGATTCATTACCAATATTTTAATAAAAATCATTTTCCGGACTGCACTCAGAGTTATCTTTTTCTGACTGCAGTCCACGGAATAATTCATTAAAAATTCATTGTAAGTCGGATTGACGAAATTCCAGTGGGACAATTACTACGACATCAGTATCCATCTATAGTACCAATTTCATGATCCAACTCTACACAGAACTCAAGTTATGACAGAAAACAGAATGCATATTTTCAGCAGTAAAAATGCAGCTCTAGCTACTGTTACAAAATGACACTTTAAAAATAGTAAACGAAGTCCAAAAATTACGATTCCGGTGCCATTAGAACCGTATTTCATAATACATAAATCTAAACTTCAGAAAATACATTTTTCGTTAAGTTACAATTCTGTTACAACCAACTAAATTTGGCTGTAATTACCAAACAACCTACTGTTTCAGCTTCTGATTTTCTAACTTGTGTTCGATTGATTCCGTTAACATGTTTAGTGATCACAACAACATCATACATCAATATTACAAGTAGATCAGCAAGTAAATCAGTAACATAATCAAGACAACTTCAGTTTATCATCACTTCATTATGTTTCATCAATATTTCATTACAAGTTAGTTTATATGCAAGACTTTGTTCATGGTTGTTTAGTGTTCATGGATTTTCATCATCAAACAACTATTAACCACTCTAATAACGTGAAAAATGAATGGATCTAAGTTTTTACCACTAGTTCGAGACTAGGGAAGTTCGAGAGTGGAAAAGTGGTGGATAAAAGAAAACGAGAGCGGTCCTTCAACTTCCGAACACACCGAGCTTCGTTGAGCACCTTGTAGCACCTAGAAGTACACTTGGATCGCTAGAATGAAAACCGAAAATGTGGTGATGATGGGGAGGATGTTCGGCTGAAGTGAGGGAGAGAAGAAGAGGGTAAGTTTTTGTGAAAGATGAAGGTGATAATGAATGTGTAAGGCCTAGTGGGTTTTTATAAGTAAACTCCAACATTTCATGATCCTTTGGTCCTTATGTCTTCTAAAGTACATAACATATCCCTTAAACAATTAGAAGCAAATCAAGAGGGGTGTCCCACTTCCATAACCGGTTGAGGGGGGGGGGGTAGATTTAGTTGGGTTTCAATTGTCTAGTTAGTGCTTTAGTTAGGGAGTTAAGTGTTTAGTTGGTGTCTTGTAAGTGTTATAAAACATATAGTGTGTTAGGGTGTTCGGGGACCCTAACTAGCTCAGAAAAATAGAAATAATGTCACACCCCCAAAATCCACCCGCGGAGTACTACCGCTTGGAGGCGTGACTGACCAGGATCCAGCCACCAATCATACTGAACAAGCATATAAACAGTTATAAAAGTTTAACCAGTACAATCGGTGTTTCAAAACAAATAAGTTTAAGTTGCACGCGGAAGCATAAGTCTCAAAAGTAAAACATAAGTTCAAATGTTTTCAAACAGAACATGGCACGCAGCAATCCGTGTCCCACAACGACTCTCCTCCATGCAATCTCCAGCTGAGTACCTATGGTCCTGCAAAGCATGTAGTAACGAGTCAACAACTAGTTGAGTGAGTTCACAGTTGGGTGTTCGTTTTAGTTGTTTCGAAAACAGTTTCCTTTATCTGGCATCCTGCCGTGGGGGTTACCCCATAGTTTAAAAACGTGACTTGTTCATTCCCGATTACTCCGGCACTCCAGCCGTGGGGGCTACCCCATGTTAGTTATCAGGCATTTCGGCCGTGGGGGCTACCCCATGCGTACACTAGACTCGTTACTGTATCGACTGCTGACTGTAGTCATGTTTATGTGCCCTGAAAATTATCAATGTCTATCATCATTGACGTGCCCCAGATCCATTAGTTCATGCCCGCCCTCTGCGGCACGGTGTGAGGTTTGTCAGACCTAAATAGCGCTATCTAACTAATGACCCGCTCGCCATTGGCCCGGCGATTAAGTCGATACAAAAAGGAGGGACTTCGTGATAGAGTTTTAGTCTAGTACGTGTTATCCATCCATCCGGACGAGGAATCACATTCCTGAACCACTGCCGTCCTACCCAAGGAGGACGAGGAACCCACGTTCCTTAACCCCGTTCCCAACCCAGGGAATCCCATGCTTTGTAAGAGTGTGAACTCACCTCGGTTTGCTCGGTAGTAACACAGAAGGGTCAATTAATTTGCAAGTAGTCAATCACGTCCTAACATAGATACCGCTTATAATCAGATTCAAACCAAGCTGTGCACATACAAGTAGCAATCACGGTGTAAAAGTTTAACATATTCAGTTAACAGTAACACATATACAGTCCATAAGTTCAACCCAACTACTCAAGCCCAAATCATGCATCAACGGTTAACACAGAAAACCCATAAGCCCGGCCCATTAATCGTAGGCCCATAAATACGTAAGCCCATTAAGTGTGGTTGCGAGTCGCAACAAGACTCGCAACTGCGCGGTCTCGGGTTGTGCTGCTTTTGGTTGCGAGTCGTAACCGGACTCGAAATCACAGTTGCGGGTTATGCTGTTTGTGTTGATCAGGGATGGTTGCGAGTCGCAACCTGTGTCGCAACCACTGTCTCGGCTTGGCATGCCATGGTTACGAGTCGTAACCTGATGTTCTCGACTCGCAACTGATGTCGCAACATGGAGATTTCTAGTCGCAACCAGGGTTTCGACTCCCCAACATCTGCTGATTTCTGCACAGTTTGTACTATCCAATAGCATTTGAATACCATGCAACACAAATATTGTACTATCCACTAAAACATGTTTTGTTGTCTAACACTAACCAAAATCGGATCAAATAGGCAGAATTCAAACATTCAAAGCACATTCATATCATATTCAACAAGTTCTTCATGTATTCAAACTCATTCATCAAGTTTTTCATATATTCAAAGCACAATATCACTTATTCAACCAAGTTATGAACAAGCATCAAAACACTTAGCATAATACCACAAGCCCGGTTTTATACTAATCCGATTGTATGGCAATTGCAAGCCGATTTCATAAACATCAACAACTAGTGGTTTAAACAAGATATCATAGTCCATCATGCAATATATCCGAAAACATGTTAATCGATTCATCATCATTTGGTAACTACTTTCTATCAATCAACATCTTTATCATAGATAAACTATCATTTCTCATGTTCATAATGTCATAATAATCAATCCAAGCACAAAACATAACAAGGATTACTAACCGGCTAAGAGATAGGAAAGGTGAACTCCAAGGTCGATTTCCAAGCTTGATCCGAATCCTAGTGTTGGCCGGCTACCAAGGTGTGTTTGTGTTTCTTAGGGTTTTTAGAGAGGGAAGGAGTGAGAGTATGAGTGTGTGTTGTTCAAGAGTAACAAGTGTGGTTAGGAGGGTAATGCACATATATATATGTATTAGCTTCAAGTGGTGCACCCTTAATGGGTTTCGGTTGATGGTTTGCGGCCCAAAGGCCCACCGGCCACTATTCACTCGAGACCTCATGGTCTTGAGTCGGGTTCTTTGTTTTCGGGTTGGGTTCTCGGCTTGCTTATAATACATACGTATATACATACAAACACACCAACAAGGCACATTTCACATAAAACTTCACATTTATTAACAAGTTAACCAGTCCTATAGCGTACAAGTATGTTACATCGAGACACAAGAAAGGTTCTAAATTTCGAGTTGTCACATCATCCCCAAGTTGAAAGAAATTTCGTCCCGAAATTTGATGGCACTCACTGAGGAAGCTAGTTAAGCTGCAAGGTTTTCCCGGTTATCCTGGGGCGTCACATCCACCCCCCGTTGATCTGGAATTTCGTCCCGAAATTCCGTAGCTTCAGCCTCAGTAGCGGTTGTACTGTTCTCAAACAGTTGGGGATACTTTTGTTTCATCCGATCTTCGCGCTCCCAGGTGAACTCTGGGCCGCGACGTGAGTTCCAACGAACTCGAACGAGAGGTATTCTAGTGCTTTTGAGGACCTTAACATCCCGGTCCGTGATTTCGACTGGTTCCTCGACGAATTTTAACTGTTCGTCGATCGTAAGTTCCTTCAGAGGAACTACGTGGGTCTCATCTGACAGACACTTCTTCAGATTCGACACATGGAAAACGTTGTGAACTGCACCGAGTTCTGCTGGTAAGTTTAGTCTGTAGGCCACCTTTCCTATTTTCTCAATGATCTCGAAAGGTCCAACGTATCGTGGGTTAAGTTTGCCTCGTTTACCGAAACGAACCACACCCTTCCAGGGTGAAACTTTGAGTAATACCCGCTCCCCAACCTGGAGCTCAAGTGGTTTCCTGCCCTTATCGGCGTAGGCCTTCTGACGGTCTCGAGCGGCCGCCATGCGTTGTCGTTTTTGAGCAATCCGCTCAGTAGTGTCTACCACATGTTCTGGACCAGTGATTTGACTATCCCCCACCTCTGCCCAACAAAGAGGTGACCGGCATTTACGTCCGTACAATGCCTCAAACGGAGCAGCTTTAATGCTGGTGTGGTAGCTGTTATTATACGAGAATTCCACTAGTGGCAGATGCCTTTCCCAGCTGTTGCCAAAGTCGATTACACAAGCGCGAAGCATGTCTTCTAATGTCTGGATAGTGCGCTCGGACTGCCCGTCCGTCTGTGGGTGATACGCTGTGCTCATATCTAGACGTGAGCCAAAAGACTTGTGCATTGCTTGCCACAGTTCCGAAGTAAAACGTGCATCTCGATCAGAGATGATAGAGGTGGGCACCCCGTGCCTCGAAACAACTTCCTTGAGGTATATTTCCGCTAAAGTGGAGAATTTATCCGTCTCCTTAATTGCCAAAAAGTGTGCGGATTTTGTGAGTCGATCCACGATCACCCAGATAGTATCGTTTCCGCGCTGTGATCTAGGTAAGCCTGTAACGAAATCCATGGAAATTTGCTCCCATTTCCATTGTGGTATCTCTGGTTGTTGGAGTAGACCCGAGGGTTTCTGATATTCCGTCTTGACTCGCGCACAAGTCAAACACTTGCTGACGTAGGTTGCTATGTGGGCCTTCATGCTAGGCCACCAATACGTAGTTTTAATATCGTGGTACATCTTGTCCGAACCAGGGTGTACCGAGTAGCGAGATTTGTGTGCTTCATCCATCACAAGTTCTCGTAAGTCGCCGTAGAGTGGGACCCAAATACGTCCTGTTACGTAGTAAGCACCGTCTTCCTTCTGTTCTAAGTGTCGTCTTGACCCGCGTAGGGCTTCGGCTCTAACGTTTTCTGGTTTCAGTGCTTCTATCTGAGCAGCTCTTATTTGCGAAGGTAGACTAGAATGGATCGTGAGTTGTAAAGCTCTCACGCGTTTAGGCGCAGTGTCCTTTCGACTGAGGGCGTCAGCCACGACATTGGCCTTGCCCGGGTGATACCTGATGGAGCACTCGTAGTCATTCAGCAGCTCGACCCATCGTCGTTGTCGCATGTTCAGCTCTTTCTGCTTGAATATGTGTTCCAGGCTCCTATGGTCGGTGTAGATGGCGCACTTGGTTCCGTACAGGTAATGTCGCCATAGTTTAAGTGCGAAAATGACAGCTCCCAGCTCCAAATCATGTGTAGTGTAGTTCTTTTCATGAACCTTGAGTTGGCGTGAGGCGTAGGCTATGACTTTATCTCGTTGCATCAATACACAACCAAGACCTTGAATTGATGCATCACAGTAAACCACAAAATCGTCTGTGCCCTCTGGCAGTGAGAGGATAGGTGCACTACAAAGTCTATCCTTTAGATGTTGAAAGGCTGATTCTTGTGCATTCCCCCAATGATAAGCAACGCCTTTCTGTGTTAGCGAAGTGAGTGGCTGCGCGATCTTAGAGAAATCCTTAATGAACCTTCTGTAATAACCTGCCAATCCCAAGAATTGGCGAATTTCCTTTGGTGTACGAGGTGCTGGCCAGTTCTTAATAGAGTCTACTTTGGATGGATCAACGTGAATCCCATCCTTGTTCACCACGTGGCCTAGGAAATGGACTTCACGAAGCCAGAAGTCGCATTTCGAGAACTTTGCATAAAGCTGTTCTGTTCGAAGGAGTTCCAAAATAAGCCGTAGATGCTGTTCGTGCTCCTCTTTACTCTTAGAATAGATCAGGATGTCGTCGATGAAGACTATAACAAACTTGTCCAGATAAGGCTTGCATACTCGGTTCATCAAATCCATGAAGACTGCGGGTGCGTTCGTTAGCCCAAACGGCATGACTAAAAACTCATAGTGCCCATACCGAGTTCTAAAGGCGGTCTTAGAGACATCCTCTTCCCGAACTCTCAGCTGGTGGTATCCCGATCTCAGATCGATCTTTGAGTAGTAGCTCGACCCCTGCAACTGGTCGAACAAGTCGTCAATGCGTGGTAGAGGATAACGATTCTTCACCGTCACCTTGTTGAGTTCACGATAGTCGATACACATTCTGAAGGTACCATCCTTCTTCTTCACAAATAGTACTGGAGCTCCCCAAGGCGATGAGCTAGGACGAATAAAACCCTTATCCAAGAGTTCTTGTAGTTGCGTAGAGAGTTCCTCCAACTCTGATGGCGCTAAACGATAAGGTGCACGTGCTATAGGCGCAGCTCCAGGAGCTAGTTCAATCTGAAACTCGACTTGGCGATGGGGCGGAAGACCAGGTAATTCCTCAGGGAATACCTCAGGATAGTCGCGTACAACTGGAAAATCTTCTAGCTTCTTCTCTTTCTCTGTGGTATCAGTAACTAGAGCCAAAATCGCAGGGTGGCCCTTTCGTAAGCACTTCTGGGCCTTAAGAAGAGAGATGATGTTCTCAACAGCACTTCTCTTGTCGCCACGAATCATGAGAGGTTCACTACCTAAACCAGGAATACGAACGATCTTCTCGTTGCAGAGAATCTCTGCTCGGTGTTGGGATAACCAGTCCATCCCAATGACAACGTCGAAACTACCCAAGACGATAGGAATAAGGTCAATAGAGAAGGTCTGGTTAGCGAGTACAAGTTGGCAACCTTTGACTACGTGCGAGGCCTCCAAACTCTTACCATTAGCTAGCTCTACAGTGTGCTTGATGTTCAGGGGTGTTGGAATACGCTTAAGCATTTTACTAACTTCTAGTGACACATAGCTAGTATCGGCACCCGAATCAAATAAGACTGTAACATAAAAATCGTCGAGAAGGAACTTACCCGTCACCACGTTGGGATCATTCCTTGCTTCACCTTGACCAATCACGAACACTCGTCCCCTGGCACCATTGTTGTTGTTGTTGTTGTTGTTCCCAGTGTTACCATTCCCCTGATTGTTGTTGTTGTTGTTCTGGTTCAGTTGGGGACAATCTTTCTTGAAGTGGCCTTCAGCTCCACACTGAAAGCATCCTTTGTTGTTACCCTGTTGCTGCCGCTGGTTCTGTTGGGGTTGCTGACGATTCTGATTGGCGGGGTATGCGCTCCTGCAATCCTTTGCAACATGACCAGGCTTGTTGCACCGATGACAGTTGCCCCTGGTGCATGGCCCACTGTGGTGTAAGTTGCAGCGATTGCATTTGGGGTGATTCCCCTTGTACCCACCATGACTTTGACCACCAGACGATTGCTGACTGGGGCTCTTGTGGTCGTCAGTCTTTCTCTGCTGAGACTGAGATTGCACAGAAGTTGAACCCTTGCTTGAAGTTCCATCCCATTTCCGTTTGTCCCCACTAGAGGTACCAGAAGTAGTTGCAGCACCTATGCGCTTTGGTAACTTGTTCTGCTCCACTGCTTGGTCAGTAAGACGGTGAGCCAACTGAACAACCTGCTGGATAGTAGTCAAATTTGCTGAAGTCACATGGCTTTGGATCTCTGGCACCAGGCCCTTGAGATAAAGTTCAATTCGCTTATACGGAGGGTCCACCATAGTAGGACACAACAAGGCAAGCTCATGCGATCTCTTAGTATACGCCTCAATTTCTGACCCCGTCATCTTGAGGTTGTAGAACTCATCTTCCAGCTTATGGATGTCATCGCGACTGCAGTATTCCTCCTTAACCATTTCCTTGAAAGTTTCCCATGGGGTGGCGTTGGCAGCAACCAACCCCAGCATTTGCACTTGAGCATTCCACCACGTGAGGGCCAAACCCTCGAGAGTACCAGTAGCATACTTCACCCTGCGCGCTTCAGGGCATTCACACATCTCGAACACAGATTCTAGTTTCTCAAACCAGTGTAGGAGACCTACTGCTCCTTCAGTTCCACTAAAAGTAGTGGGTCGACAGTCCATAAAGGTCTTAAATGTGCACACCGGTGCCTGAGCATATTGACCTAAGGTAGGTGAAAGAAAGACAGAGTTTAACACAAAGGTTGGTTCACGAGAGTAGGATCCAAATGATCCTAGAACAAATTCGGACTGCAGGATATACCTCCTGCGTTTGCAGCTGCAAGCGCTGCGGCAACTCGTTCGTTGATCAAAGCCGTCAACTGGGCTTGTGTCATGTTAACGCGTCCAGACATGATTCTTCATAATAAGAGTAATACGTGTGAGAGAGGTTCGCGAAAGTACGATAGTAGGATAGAGCAAGCACACACGTGTTCAAACAACAGTAGTTATACTAATCAAGCATACCATGAGCAATGTACTATGTATCTAACAAGTAGGCAATATACACATATCATATCACCTAGAATGTCGAGCCTTGCATGTGGAGTGGAGCGTCGTTGTGGACCGTTGAGCACTAAACCGGTTATAGTCTGGTTTTAACAAAAACGTTTCCCCTTTATTAAAACCAAGTTCACTATAACCAATGGCTCTGATACCAATCTGTCACACCCCCAAAATCCACCCGCGGAGTACTACCGCTTGGAGGCGTGACTGACCAGGATCCAGCCACCAATCATACTGAACAAGCATATAAACAGTTATAAAAGTTTAACCAGTACAATCGGTGTTTCAAAACAAATAAGTTTAAGTTGCACGCGGAAGCATAAGTCTCAAAAGTAAAACATAAGTTCAAATGTTTTCAAACAGAACATGGCACGCAGCAATCCGTGTCCCACAACGACTCTCCTCCATGCAATCTCCAGCTGAGTACCTATGGTCCTGCAAAGCATGTAGTAACGAGTCAATAACTAGTTGAGTGAGTTCACAGTTGGGTGTTCGTTTTAGTTGTTTCGAAAACAGTTTCCTTTATCTGGCATCCTGCCGTGGGGGTTACCCCATAGTTTAAAAACGTGACTTGTTCATTCCCGATTACTCCGGCACTCCAGCCGTGGGGGCTACCCCATGTTAGTTATCAGGCATTTCGGCCGTGGGGGCTACCCCATGCGTACACTAGACTCGTTACCGTATCGACTGCTGACTGTAGTCATGTTTATGTGCCCTGAAAATCATCAATGTCTATCATCATTGACGTGCCCCAGATCCATTAGTTCACGCCCGCCCTCTGCGGCACGGTGTGAGGTTTGTCAGACCTAAATAGCGCTATCTAACTAATGACCCGCTCGCCATTGGCCCGGCGATTAAGTCGATACAAAAAGGAGGGACTTCGTGATAGAGTTTTAGTCTAGTACGTGTTATCCATCCATCTGGACGAGGAATCACATTCCTGAACCACTGCCGTCCTACCCAAGGAGGACGAGGAACCCACGTTCCTTAACCCCGTTCCCAACCCAGGGAATCCCATGCTTTGTAAGAGTGTGAACTCACCTCGGTTTGCTCGGTAGTAACACAGAAGGGTCAATTAATTTGCAAGTAGTCAATCACGTCCTAACATAGATACCGCTTATAATCAGATTCAAACCAAGCTGTGCACATACAAGTAGCAATCACGGTGTAAAAGTTTAACATATTCAGTTAACAGTAACACATATACAGTCCATAAGTTCAACCCAACTACTCAAGCCCAAATCATGCATCAACGGTTAACACAGAAAACCCATAAGCCCGGCCCATTAATCGTAGGCCCATAAATACGTAAGCCCATTAAGTGTGGTTGCGAGTCGCAACAAGACTCGCAACTGCGCGGTCTCGGGTTGTGCTGCTTTTGGTTGCGAGTCGTAACCGGACTCGAAATCACAGTTGCGGGTTATGCTGTTTGTGTTGATCAGGGATGGTTGCGAGTCGCAACCTGTGTCGCAACCACTGTCTCGGCTTGGCATGCCATGGTTACGAGTCGTAACCTGATGTTCTCGAGTCGCAACTGATGTCGCAACATGGAGATTTCTAGTCGCAACCAGGGTTTCGACTCCCCAACATCTGCTGATTTCTGCACAGTTTGTACTATCCAATAGCATTTGAATACCATGCAACACAAATATTGTACTATCCACTAATACATGTTTTGTTGTCTAACACTAACCAAAATCGGATCAAATAGGCAGAATTCAAACATTCAAAGCACATTCATATCATATTCAACAAGTTCTTCATGTATTCAAACTCATTCATCAAGTTTTTCATATATTCAAAGCACAATATCACTTATTCAACCAAGTTATGAACAAGCATCAAAACACTTAGCATAATACCACAAGCCTGGTTTTATACTAATCCGATTGTATGGCAATTGCAAGCCGATTTCATAAACATCAACAACTAGTGGTTTAAATGTAACACCCCAAATTTCGTATGTTATAAAATAATATTATTTTGTGATGCTAAATAACAGAAAAACGGTGACCGTAAAATGGTACCGTAAGAAAAACGATAGTAAGTTTAAAGTTGTGTGTGTAACTAAGTTAAACTAAGAAAAGAGACCAAGTTAGTATGGAAATAACAAATTTAAACATAGCTTAAAAGACAAGGGGGCTAATGTGTAAATGTGTAATATATTTCAACAAAAAAAAAGAAGCCAGTACGTGTTTTTGGCTCTGGATCGATCGAACAAGGCAAGGGGAAAGGTGAAACCCTAGTTTCACTAATTTCATCAAATTGGGAAGAAATCTCAGGGAGGCTTGGATGCATGAACCTGAATGTTGATCATTTAAGTGTCTCTAACACAAAGTAAGTCGAATTAAGTGTTTTGGTAATGTTTTGTTAAGTGGGTTATGTATAATCCGTGAATGTTTATTGAAATTGAGTAGGAATTCTAGACAATATGAATACATAGAGGCTATAGCATGCTTAATTTCGATTATGTTGATGTTTTGAGAAAAACCCACTTGAAGTGGTAGTAGAATGAAGTTAATGATGACTATATGTGATATGTTCTATAGAATTTGATGGGTGAAGTTAGATGTTGTGTGATGTTGTAGAATGAACCTAATTAGAATGAAAATGGTATGGTGATTGTTGAATCTATGATTTTGATATGAGATAGTAAGCTTATGCACAAGGTACTTGTACATTGAGCTTAGATAGTAGTACGCTCACAAGGTGTTTGATGAAATGCCTAGTGTAGGGTAGTATGTGAAATTTACATGCTAGCTAATGGATGAATATGTGTTGAGTATGGTAAGGGTATAATTATTGGTAGTTGAGCACAAAAGACGCGTAGTAGGAGGAATACGTGAAAAGGTGTTGTTGATGGTATGATTTGGGTAGAAATATGCATTAGGAACTTGTACCCTATGCTTCAATGGTGTGATGCTCGCCATGTATTTGATGCGCTAGATTTATGGTAATTAAAAGTGAATGTGTATGAGTGTGAAATGAATAGCTTATTGGTAAACAATAATGTTGAGGTTATGTGTGAACGTATGTAAGATAATAACTTTGATTAAGTGAATGTTGAACAATGTGGTTGTTAGTTCATGTTTATCTATGATAAAGTTCGACTATTAAGAGTCTATGTAATTAAAAGTTGGAAATGGATGTGATATGAATGAACATGTGGACTAACTATGATATGGGCATAATGACTTGAAAGGATAGGAATCCCAAATTGACATGGACTCAAGTATGGAAAGCTAACGGGTCAAGCGGAGGTGAGGAAGCAAGCATGAACACTAACGCTTAAGGTAAGTGATTTCCGTAATCACTTCTTAGTTCAAGTAAGTAATAAAGTGTTGAAATTAATTAAACATGATGTTTGAGGTTAAATATGTAGGAAAGTCTTTCGTCGTAAATGATGGGATTAAAGTTGACCAAAATGCCCTTGATGGGTATTTTGGGCAAACGATCTTAATAAGTAGTTTAGAAGCAAGTTATTGATTAGTGTAATGTCTTGGACAAGTATGGAAGCGAAGAGTATGGTCTTGGTATGTCATAAACCATTTAACGCGCAAATACCCTTAACGGGTCAAAACTAAGTATATGAACGATAATGTGTTAAGAGGATGCAAAATGTCTAAGAACTTATTATTTTATGATAAATGTCACTGATATTATTAGGTTTATAAGAGTTTATGGTAAAACAAACAAGTTACGTTGATGAATGCATGAACGGGTCGAATTGTGGGAAAAAGGGTAATAAGCCGATAGCGTGTAAGTTAAGATTTTCCTTAAGGCGGTTATGGGATTTTAAGTTCATTTGATAGGATGTGAATTTACAAGCATGTAGGAAGAAACGGGAGGTTAAACGGGTAAACGGTTCAAAAGTTACGCGCGTTTTAGCGTTTTCGGACGTCGAAATGGATCTGCAGCGAAATGGCGCATGGTCATGCGCTTGGCCGCATGGTCGTGCACTTGGCCGCATGGTCGTGCGCTTGGCCGCATGGTCGTGCGATTTCGAGAAAATCATTGCACTAGCTTGTGCACTGCCAGTGCCCCCAACGTCGTAGGAACTGCATGGTCGTGCGGTTGGACGCATGGCCATGCATCAGTTGCCACTGCACGGTCGTGCGGTTGGACGCATGGCCGTGCATCAGCTGCCAGTTCAGTATAATGTGCAGAATTCGTCCAAATCAGTCCCGTAGCCCATAGGTTATCCCAAAATATAATCTAACTCATTGTAAAATGTTCATGAGCTGCAATAAGCGTGTGCGCAAGCATAAAATGGAGCAAGATAAGTATAAGAGGCATATGTAAGTTTATAGAGGTACGTATGTGATTAGGCATCTATGAGTTGGATATATTACTAGCAGGAATGTATACTCGTATATATGTATAAAGTCGGAAGTGTACGCAATGAAGTAGGTATGGGTGTATGTAAATACGCACGAAGGGACGTAGATGCATTATATAAGGGTACGAATGTATGTATGTAATTGATTGTGTGTGATCATATAATTATGTACAAGTATGTAAGAAAATAGTTGCGCACGTATCCAATGAAATTAGTGCTAACGATATTAATAGTATGCCTGGTGAATGAAGTGGAACGCAGGAATAGCAAGGAAATCTCACCGTGGATCATATGATCAAATGGAAAGCTGGAACGTAAAGGGTTAATGGAACGAAGAGTAAATGTGAATAAATTTGTGTGTTATGATGCGTGCTAATGTTACGACTTTATGTGGTGAGCGCAGGTAGTACAAAATACGAGGATCATCAAGAGATAGAGATCAAGGACCGAGTCATATGAAGGATTGTACGGGGTGTATAAGAATGTAATTTGTTAAATATAAGTTATGTTTTATTCTATAATTGAGTTAGTTTGATGTATTCAATGTAGAGGAGTTATTTTGGAAAGTGAACTTTCAAGTAAGACATAAGGTTTACAATGAAAGAAAAAAAAAATATATGGTACGTAATTCCGCTGCGTCATGTTTAAGTTCTTACAGGGAAATTTTCATTATACGAACGGGTCATGCCCGAATTTTGGTAAATAATAATACTTTTTGGAATAAGAAAAATGGGCGTTTCAAGTTGGTATCAGAGCCCTGGTTTGAGAGAATCAAGTAGAAGGAGGTAACTACTTGAACTCAAACCGGTGTGCTCTCGTGACCAAGGACCCGTACAATCCGAGACTCGATCAAAATCTAAGGGTAGGTGCCAAGGTAAGTATGTGTTTAAGTATGTATGTGAAGACAACTAACAGTATGTTATGTGTAAGGTCGGCATGATTGCTTTGAAAGGATGATTTGTAAATGCGGTCTAACGCTGGCACCAAGGTATGTAATATGACATATTGACCGAGGTACGTAGATTTAGCTTGTTGGTGCATGAAATGGTAAAAATTAAGCAGGTAAAAGAAAATTTTAAATGAAATAAAATGACAGAGTAAGGAAGTTTTGAAAATGTTACACGTACCGAAACTTAATTCTGCGGTCATAAGGTGGCGATTACGCGAAGACACGAAACTAGTATGTGGATTGTGTACCTGGCCAGTATACAAGAAACGTATGACGTTCGTGAGACCGTGATAATTGTTACAGGTATGTCCGTTAGAATCAGGTAGTAGGTGGACGTGGGGGTGAAAAGAAATGTAAGACTTTCAGGAATGAAGGTATGAATGATGTGTTGGAATCCGCGAGACGGAGTCAACACGTGTAGGGAATGAAAGATATGAATGGAATGTTTGAATCCGCGAGACGGATTCAAGGAATGAAAGGCTCGAAGGGAATGTATGAATCCGCAAGACGGATTCAAGGAATGAAATGCAGAAATGATATACTTGAATCTGCGAGATGGATTCAAATCGTAGAAGGAAGAAAACGTATGAATGGTAGGTTAGAAGGTTCGCTAGAGGGATTCAAAATATAGAAGTAGTAAAAGGGTATGGTTGTTACATTTGAATCCGCAAGATGGGTTTAAAACACATAAAAATATAAAATTTACCCACATCAGAATTGTGTCAATAATTGACCGCAGTTATGTCAAACGAGTTCTATGAGTAATGCGAAGTAAATGAACAAGAAAATGACCGTAATGGACACACACAAACCTAAGTCTTAAGATGAAAGAAAGAAGTTTTACAACCCGTTATGTGTAAATGTGTTAGTAATCGATTCGTAGGAGTTATAATGTAAGGCGGGCTACTACCCGGACAATGATTTAAGTATGAATGAGAAGGGTAAGTTTGGTCATGAGTACCAAAATAACGTAATGAATGATTTTGCAAGTAAGCATGAATGGAAAGAAGTACGAATGTATACCTCGATGCATATACGATAAATAAGAAATGTTAGTTGGCCTTGAAAGATCAAATTATGAAGTTTGGCGAATTAAGTAACTAGAATGAAGAAGTTTCGTGTGAGAAATGAAAAGTACTAACTGTTAAATTTCTTGATGATAATGTTAGAATCTTTGATGTGATGAAACCAACAGAATTGGTGAAAGGATGCGTTCGAATGGAGGCACATTACATGGATGAATGGAATCTAGCCTGGTATGACTAGTACTCGTGAAGAATGTGGACAGATCTGATTTACGGATCGTTGTAGTATGGAATGAAATCGAGGTAAGTTGAAGGTAAAGTATGAGAAATATGGACTTACTAGTAAGCAATGGTGTTGAGATTATGTCAAATTTCTAGTTTTTATATATGATTGTCAATTATAGTATTTCAAATATGTTAATATGAGTTGAAATGGTGATACATGTGCATATATAATTAGTGGATCATGTACTTATGTATATGTATGTCTTTCACCATGATTATGATATGTAAATGGTATCATTGGTATGGCCGACAAGGTTTAGATGAGTACATGATCATATGACGAAAGTATGTAGGTAAGATGATTGACTTTCTGAAAGTCAACAATGAGTGAATAGCACGACTAGGTCTTTGGATGCACTTTCAAGAGTAGAGACGACAAGTATCATTAAGAAATACTAACCTCGATGCTCGGCTTGTTAGCCATGTTCATTTGAACAAGACATTGTTGAAAGAACGCATTTAAGTGGAAGCTTAACAAAGGAACAAATACAATCAACCCAGGTATCACATGACTCACAATGAGTATTGGGTTGGTTCGGATCGGGTCGTGGGCAGTTGGATTATGCAATGGGAACGAGGTTAGTGAAACGTTTAGCTTGTGATTATGAGTAAGAATTGGTATATCGAATGTTTATGGTATGCGTATAATGATACGTCGACCTTTTTATGAATGTGAATGTAAGTAGAAGGAACGATAGTAATGGAATGTTTAGGATGGCCCATAGTGATCAAAATGAAAGATAGCGTATGATGTATGAGTAGTATGAAATAAATCGATTTATTTCGATTAGCAAATATATGAATGAAATATGCTTAAATAGGAAGTTAGAAACAAACCACAGATTAAGGTTTATACAATTAATAATTGTATACATTTGGAATAAATTCAATGAATGAAATGCTAGGGATAATATGTGCTAGAAACTAGCAATATAAAGTGAAAGACACTAATAAGAGCTCTGGATCAGACCCTGTCCCTTGTGTGATTATGAGAGTAAATTACTAATTTAAGAAGATAAGAACAATGCGTATGATTATATTTATTCATGGTTGAGATTTTTATGCAAGGACCCCGAATGAGTTATGTTGTAGTGTGCCCATTGAATGAGTACAATAGAAAGGCAAATGCAGGAACAAGAGAGGTTTCGGGGACGAAACCTTCTTTAAGGGGGGTAGACTTGTAACACCCCAAATTTCGTATGTTATAAAATAATATTATTTTGTGATGCTAAATAACAGAAAAACGGTGACCGTAAAATGGTACCGTAAGAAAAACGATAGTAAGTTTAAAGTTGTGTGTGTAACTAAGTTAAACTAAGAAAAGAGACCAAGTTAGTATGGAAATAACAAATTTAAACATAGCTTAAAAGACAAGGGGGCTAATGTGTAAATGTGTAATATATTTCAACAAAAAAAAAGAAGCCAGTACGTGTTTTTGGCTCTGGATCGATCGAACAAGGCAAGGGGAAAGGTGAAACCCTAGTTTCACTAATTTCATCAAATTGGGAAGAAATCTCAGGGAGGCTTGGATGCATGAACCTGAATGTTGATCATTTAAGTGTCTCTAACACAAAGTAAGTCGAATTAAGTGTTTTGGTAATGTTTTGTTAAGTGGGTTATGTATAATCCATGAATGTTTATTGAAATTGAGTAGGAATTCTAGACAATATGAATACATAGAGGCTATAGCATGCTTAATTTCGATTATGTTGATGTTTTGAGAAAAACCCACTTGAAGTGGTAGTAGAATGAAGTTAATGATGACTATATGTGATATGTTCTATAGAATTTGATGGGTGAAGTTAGATGTTGTGTGATGTTGTAGAATGAACCTAATTAGAATGAAAATGGTATGGTGATTGTTGAATCTATGATTTTGATATGAGATAGTAAGCTTATGCACAAGGTACTTGTACATTGAGCTTAGATAGTAGTACGCTCACAAGGTGTTTGATGAAATGCCTAGTGTAGGGTAGTATGTGAAATTTACATGCTAGCTAATGGATGAATATGTGTTGAGTATGGTAAGGGTATAATTATTGGTAGTTGAGCACAAAAGACGCGTAGTAGGAGGAATACGTGAAAAGGTGTTGTTGATGGTATGATTTGGGTAGAAATATGCATTAGGAACTTGTACCCTATGCTTCAATGGTGTGATGCTCGCCATGTATTTGATGCGCTAGATTTATGGTAATTAAAAGTGAATGTGTATGAGTGTGAAATGAATAGCTTATTGGTAAACGATAATGTTGAGGTTATGTGTGAACGTATGTAAGATAATAACTTTGATTAAGTGAATGTTGAACAATGTGGTTGTTAGTTCATGTTTATCTATGATAAAGTTCGACTATTAAGAGTCTATGTAATTAAAAGTTGGAAATGGATGTGATATGAATGAACATGTGGACTAACTATGATATGGGCATAATGACTTGAAAGGATAGGAATCCCAAATTGACATGGACTCAAGTATGGAAAGCTAACGGGTCAAGCGGAGGTGAGGAAGCAAGCATGAACACTAACGCTTAAGGTAAGTGATTTCCGTAATCACTTCTTAGTTCAAGTAAGTAATAAAGTGTTGAAATTAATTAAACATGATGTTTGAGGTTAAATATGTAGGAAAGTCTTTCGTCGTAAATGATGGGATTAAAGTTGACCAAAATGCCCTTGATGGGTATTTTGGGCAAACGATCTTAATAAGTAGTTTAGAAGCAAGTTATTGATTAGTGTAATGTCTTGGACAAGTATGGAAGCGAAGAGTATGGTCTTGGTATGTCATAAACCATTTAACGCGCAAATACCCTTAACGGGTCAAAACTAAGTATATGAACGATAATGTGTTAAGAGGATGCAAAATGTCTAAGAACTTATTATTTTATGATAAATGTCACTGATATTATTAGGTTTATAAGAGTTTATGGTAAAACAAACAAGTTACGTTGATGAATGCATGAACGGGTCGAATTGTGGGAAAAAGGGTAATAAGCCGATAGCGTGTAAGTTAAGATTTTCCTTAAGGCGGTTATGGGATTTTAAGTTCATTTGATAGGATGTGAATTTACAAGCATGTAGGAAGAAACGGGAGGTTAAACGGGTAAACGGTTCAAAAGTTACGCGCGTTTTAGCGTTTTCGGACGTCGAAATGGATCTGCAGCGAAATGGCGCATGGTCATGCGCTTGGCCGCATGGTCGTGCACTTGGCCGCATGGTCGTGCGCTTGGCCGCATGGTCGTGCGATTTCGAGAAAATCATTGCACTAGCTTGTGCACTGCCAGTGCCCCCAACGTCGTAGGAACTGCATGGTCGTGCGGTTGGACGCATGGCCATGCATCAGTTGCCACTGCACGGTCGTGCGGTTGGACGCATGGCCGTGCATCAGCTGCCAGTTCAGTATAATGTGCAGAATTCGTCCAAATCAGTCCCGTAGCCCATAGGTTATCCCAAAATATAATCTAACTCATTGTAAAATGTTCATGAGCTGCAATAAGGGTGTGCGCAAGCATAAAATGGAGCAAGATAAGTATAAGAGGCATATGTAAGTTTATAGAGGTACGTATGTGATTAGGCATCTATGAGTTGGATATATTACTAGCAGGAATGTATACTCGTATATATGTATAAAGTCGGAAGTGTACGCAATGAAGTAGGTATGGGTGTATGTAAATACGCACGAAGGGACGTAGATGCATTATATAAGGGTACGAATGTATGTATGTAATTGATTGTGTGTGATCATATAATTATGTACAAGTATGTAAGAAAATAGTTGCGCACGTATCCAATGAAATTAGTGCTAACGATATTAATAGTATGCCTGGTGAATGAAGTGGAACGCAGGAATAGCAAGGAAATCTCACCGTGGATCATATGATCAAATGGAAAGCTGGAACGTAAAGGGTTAATGGAACGAAGAGTAAATGTGAATAAATTTGTGTGTTATGATGCGTGCTAATGTTACGACTTTATGTGGTGAGCGCAGGTAGTACAAAATACGAGGATCATCAAGAGATAGAGATCAAGGACCGAGTCATATGAAGGATTGTACGGGGTGTATAAGAATGTAATTTGTTAAATATAAGTTATGTTTTATTCTATAATTGAGTTAGTTTGATGTATTCAATGTAGAGGAGTTATTTTGGAAAGTGAACTTTCAAGTAAGACATAAGGTTTACAATGAAAGAAAAAAAAATATATGGTACGTAATTCCGCTGCGTCATGTTTAAGTTCTTACAGGGAAATTTTCATTATACGAACGGGTCATGCCCGAATTTTGGTAAATAATAATACTTTTTGGAATAAGAAAAATGGGCGTTTCATTAAACAAGATATCATAGTCCATCATGCAATATATCCGAAAACATGTTAATCGATTCATCATCATTTGGTAACTACTTTCTATCAATCAACATCTTTATCATAGATAAACTATCATTTCTCATGTTCATAATGTCATAATAATCAATCCAAGCACAAAACATAACAAGGATTACTAACCGGCTAAGAGATAGGAAAGGTGAACTCCAAGGTCGATTTCCAAGCTTGATCCGAATCCTAGTGTTGGCCGGCTACCAAGGTGTGTTTGTGTTTCTTAGGGTTTTTAGAGAGGGAAGGAGTGAGAGTATGAGTGTGTGTTGTTCAAGAGTAACAAGTGTGGTTAGGAGGGTAATGCACATATATATATGTATTAGCTTCAAGTGGTGCACCCTTAATGGGTTTCGGTTGATGGTTTGCGGCCCAAAGGCCCACCGGCCACTATTCACTCGAGACCTCATGGTCTTGAGTCGGGTTCTTTGTTTTCGGATTGGGTTCTCGGCTTGCTTATAATACATACGTATATACATACAAACACACAAACAAGGCACATTTCACATAAAACTTCACATTTATTAACAAGTTAACCAGTCCCATAGCGTACAAGTATGTTACATCGAGACACAAGAAAGGTTCTAAATTTCGAGTTGTCACAAATAATGTGTTTGACAATATTTTTGTGTCCCGGGTAAAGTCCGGTTGTTCGGTTGGGTGTTGTTCCGCTAAAGTGCTTAATTAATCCGTAAAGTGTCATACATATATATTTTTGTAACGTTTTTAATTTTCAACACTCAGGAAAGCATAACGGACTATTTAATGACTTTTCTGTACACTATTAATATCTTGAAAAGTACAGGTAAGTATAACACAGTAATCAGAGAGCAGTTAAGTAATTCCACACAGTTGTCAAGCACTTTAATTACCATTAATAAATTGTACAGAATACATGGAATTTTGAGGGTTATCACATTCTCTCCCTGTTAAGAAAATTTCGTCCGGAATCTTAGCACGTGGTTAGTGAGGAAGCTAGTTAAGTTGCGTTGGTTTCCTGGTTTTCCTGGGGTGTCACATCATCCCCCCGTTGATTTGGAATTTCGTCCCGAAATTCTGTAGTAGCTTCAGCCTCAGTAGTGGTTGCACTTTTCATAAACAGCTGGGGATACTTGTGTTTCATTTGGTCTTCTCGTTCCCAGGTGTACTCTGGGCCATGACGGGAATCCCAACGAACTCGGACAAGAGGTATCCTGGTGCGCTTGAGAATTTTAACATCTCGATCCGTAATCTCTACTGGTTCTTTGACGAATCACAGCTGGACGTCGATAGTCAGCTCCTTTAAGGGAACTATGAGGGTCTCGTCTGACAGACACTTCTTCAGATTTGACACGTGGAATGCGTTGTGAACTCTGCTGAGTTCTTCAGGTATATTCAACCTGTAGGCGACCTTGCCAATTTTCTCAATGATTTCGAACGGTCCGACGTAACGCGGATTGAGCTTGCCTCGTTTGCCAAAACAAACTACACCTTTCCAAGGTGAGACTTTGAGTAGCACCTGATCCCCAACCTGGAACTCGAGTGGCTTTCTTCGCTTATCAGCAAAGCTTTTCTGACGGTCATGGGCTGCCGCCATTCGTTGTCGTATCTGAGCAATCTTCTCGGTTGTATTTACTACGAGTTCTGGACCAGTGATTTGACTGTCACCAACTTCTGCCCAACAGAGAGGTGATCGGCACTTCCGTCCATACAATGCCTCAAATGGAGCGGCCTGGATGCTGGTGTGGTAACTATTGTTATATGAAAACTGCACTAACGGAAGATGCTTTTCCCAGCCGTTACCAAAGTCGATTACACATGCCCTAAGCATGTCTTCAAGGGTTTGGATGGTGCGTTCAGATTGCCCATCCGTCTGTGGATGATAAGCGGTGCTCATATCTAAATGTGAGCCAAAAGACTTATGCATAGCTTGCCACAGTTCAGAGATAAAACGCGCGTCACGATCAGAAATGATGGACGTTGGCACTCCGTGCCTTGATACCACTTCCATTAGGTAGATGTCCGCTAGGGTAGAAAACTTATTCGTTTCCTTGATAGCCAGAAAATATGCAGACTTGGTCAGTCGATCCATGATCACCCAAATGGTATCATTTCCGCGTTGAGATCTGGGCAGGCTAGTAACGAAATCCATGGAAATTTGCTCCCATTTCCATTTCGAAATATCTGGTTGTTGGAGTGGGCCTGATGGTTTCTGGTATTCGACCTTGACCCTAGCACAGGTCAAGCATTTACTGACGCAGGTTGCTATGCTGGCTTTCATACCAGGCCACCAGTATGTAGTCTTTAGATCATGGTACATCTTATCCGAACCAGGATGTACTGAATAACGGGACTTATGTGCTTCATCCATCACAAGCTCGCGTAAGTCTCCATAAAGTGGAACCCAGATGCGTCCATTAACATAGTAGGCACCGTTTTCCTTTTGTTCTAGCCGTTGCCTCGATCCTCGTAGGGACTCAGCCCTGATGTTCTCTGGCTTCAATGCTTCAACCTGAGCATTGCGAATCTGAGCGGGAAGGTTAGATTGGATGGTAAGTTGTAACGCATGTACACGCTTAAGTATAGTATCCTTTCGACTGAGGGCGTCGGCCACAACATTGGCTTTACCCGGATGATACTTGATTGTGCATTCGCAGTCGTTAAAAAGTTCAACCCATCGGCGTTGTCGCATGTTTAACTCCTTTTGCTTGAAGATATGCTCGAGACTTCTGTGATCGGTATAAATGGTGCACTTGGTACCGTACAGGTAATGTCTCCATATCTTAAGCGCGAAAACAACTGCTCCCAATTCCAAGTCGTGCGTAGTGTAGTTCTTTTCGTGAACCTTAAGTTGGCGCAATGCGTAGGCAATGACCTTGTCACGTTGCATCAACACGCAACCAAGCCCTTGGATGGAAGCGTCGCAATAAACCACAAAATCATCTGTGCCTTCAGGCAATGAGAGGATAGGCGCGCTACAAAGTCTATCTTTCAAGTACTGAAATGCGGACTCCTGTGCATCACCCCAATGATAGGTGACACCCTTCTGAGTCAGTGAAGTGAGAGGTTGCGCAATCTTTGAGAAATCCTTGATAAACCTTCTGTAATATCCTGCCAAACCCAAGAATTGGCGGATTTCTGTTGGTGTACGGGGTGCAGGCTAGTTCTTGATCGAGTCAACCTTGGATGGATCTACATGAATCCCATCCTTGTTTACCACATGGCCTAGAAAATGGACTTCGCGAAGCCAGAAGTCACATTTCGAAAACTTGGAATACAATTGCTCTTTTCGAAGAAGTTCCAAAATAAGCCTAGATGTTGCTCGTGTTCCTCCTGACTCTTAGAATAGATCAGGATGTCGTCGATGAACACTATGACAAACTTATCCAGGTAAGGCTTGCACACTCGGTTCATGAGATACATGAAGACTGCAGGTGCATTCGTCAACCTGAAAGGCATAACCAGAAACTCGTAATGGCCGTAACGAGTTCTGAATGCTGTTTTGGAGACGTCCTCCTCTCGGACTCTCAGCTAGTGGTATCCCGATCTTAAATCAATCTTAAAGTAATAACTCGACCCTTGTAACCGGTCGAACAAATCGTCAATGCGTGGAAGAGGATAACGATTCTTCACGGTCACCTTGTTGAGCTCGTAGTAGTCAATACACATTCTGAAGGTACCGTCTTTCTTCTTCACAAATAATACTGGAGCTCCCCAAGGCGAAGAGCTAGGACGTATGAAACCCTTTTCCAAGAGTTCTTTTAGTTGCGTGGACAGTTCTTCAAGTTCTAATGGAGCTAGACGATAAGGTGCTCGAGCTTTGGGCGCTGCTCCCGGAGCTAGCTCGATTTGAAATTCAACTTGACGATGAGGCGGAAGACCAGGTAATTCCTCAGGAAATACCTCAGGAAAGTCGCGCACAATAGGAATGTCTTCTATCTTCCTTTCTTCCGAGGATGAATCAGAAACGAGGGCTAGGATAGCGGTGTGGCCCTTTCGTAAGCACTTCTGGGCCTTAAGGAAAGAGATGATGCCTACCACAGCACCACTCTTGTCGCCACGAATCACGAGGGGTTCTTTATCAGAACGAGGGATACGGAGGATTTTCTCCTTGCAAATAATGTCCGCTTGGTGTTGAGAAAACCAATCCATCCCAATGACGACGTCAAAACTACCCAGAACGATAGATATGAGGTCGATAGAAAAGGTTTGATCGGCAAGGACAAGCTTGCAACCCTTAACTACATGTGTAGCCTCTAAAATTTTACCATTTGCTAACTCTACGATGTGCTTGGTGTTCAAAAGTGTTGGAGTGCGCTTAAGCATCTGACTAACTTTTAGGGACACGTAGCTAGTATCGGCACCCGAATCAAATAAAACAGTAACAAAGAAATCATCCAGAAGAAACTTACCCATCACAACGTTGGGATCGTTCCTTGATTCACCCTGACCAATCACGAACACCCGACCTTGGGCACCATTGCCATTATTGTTACATCCGTTGTTGCCTCCGTTGTTATTTCCATTGTGGTTCCCATTCCTTTAGTTGTTCTGATTCGGATTTTGGTTCAGCTGGGGGCAGTTCCTCTTAAAGTGGCCTTCAGCGCCACACTGAAAGCATCCTTTATTGCCCTGCTGATGCTGCTGCTGGTGGTTCTGTGGAGCTTGTTGTTGTTGTTGGCGATTCTGATTCACAAGACGTGGGTTCCTGCAATCTTTGGCTTCGTGACCCAGCTTATGACATCTCTGACAACGACCCTTGTTGCACTGGCCGCTGTGGTGCAGATTACATCGATTGCACTTAGGGTGATTTCCCTTGTACCCACCTTGACCTTGATTCCCAGAAGATTGCTGGCTAGGGCTCCTGTACTCGTCTGTCTTTCGTTGCTAGGATTGAGCTGAAGCAGAACCCTTGCCCAAATTTCTATCCCACTTGCGCTTATTATCATTGGGAGCATCAGAGGTAGCAACGCTAATACGCTTGGGCAGCCTGTTCTACTCAACTGCCTGATCGGTGAGACGATGAGCCAACTTGACGACTTGCTGAATGGTGCCAAGATTAGCTGAGGTTACGTGGCTTTGAATTTCTGGCACCAAGCCTTTAAGGTACAGTTCGATACGCTTGACAGGAGGATCCACCATAGTAGGGCACAAGATGGCTAGCTCATTTGACCTCTTCGTGTATGCCTCAATCTCAGACCCCGTCATCTTCAAATTGAAAAATTCCACCTCCAGCTTGTGGATGTCGTCACGACTGCAGTACTCTTCTTTAATCAATTCTTTGAAACCATTCCATGGGGTGGCATTAGCAACCGCCAACCCAAGCAGTTGAACCTGTGCCTTCCACCAGGTTAACGCAGCACCTTTGAGTGTTCTAGTAGCATATTTCACCCTACGATCTTCAGGGCATTCACACATCTCGAAAACAGACTCAAGCTTCTCGAACCAGTGAAGAAGGCCTACAGCTCCTTCTGTGCCGCTGAAAGTACTAGGTTGGCAATCCATGAATGTCTTGAACGTGCACACGGGAGGCTGAGCATGTTGACCTCCGGCAGGAACAGGTGCGAGTGCCTCAGCAACTCGTTCGTTGATCAAAGCCGTCAGCTGGGCTTGAGTTACGTTGATACGTCCTCCGCGTCCGTTCATGGTCTTCACAACAAAGCAACGTAAGTGAGAGACATGTCGCGAAAGTGCGTAAGTGTGGGACGACAGGAGAGAGTAAGCACACAAGGTTCAAATAGCAATTACCACGTTAATTAATGCACAGTGTGAGCTATCTAACCGACAATATAACATAAATCATACCACCTACTGTGTCGAGTCTTGCACGTGGAGCGAAGCGTCGTTGTGGATAGTTGAGCACTGTACCGGTTATAGTCTGGTTTTATCAAAAAAGCTTTTCCCTTTTTAAAACCAAGTTCACTATAACCAATGGCTCTGATACCAATCTGTCACACCCCCAAATTCCACCATGCGGAGTATCACCGCTTGGAGGCGTGACATGACCAGGATCGAGCCACCAATCATATTGAACAACGTATTTAAGTAAATAAAACCAACCACAATACAATTGGTGACCAAAAGCTAGTTAGCCAAGTTTTAAATTAAACAGCGGAAGCATAAACGTAAATCCAAGAACATAAGTCCATAGTTCATAAGTTTAAAGTCCAAAGCGTAAGTTTAATAAGTTCATATGGATTTATATATTGAGCACGGAACATAGCAGTCTGTATCCCATAACGACTCCTTCCTCGTGCAAGCTCCAAGCATTTAACGACCTGTAAGACATGTAACAACGAGTCAACAATAAAGTTGAGTGAGTTCACGTTTGGTTGTTTAGTTTTAAGTTGTTTCTGAAAACGTGGTTTGTCTTTCGTTGGCGTAATTGCCGTGGGGGTTATCCCGTAGTTGAAAGTAAAATTAACCAGTTCATTCTTTATTACCCAACCCATATCCATGATCAGTGGGGGCTTCCCCATGTGAACCACTAGACTGTACCATATCGACTACTAACGCAAATAAGTTGTGCCCTACGTCAGTGTCTATCATCACTGACGGTTTACCATAGTCCATTAGTACACGCCCGTCCGACTGGCACGGTGTGGGGTTTGTTAAAGTTGATAGCGCTATTAACTAATGACCCGCTCGCCATTGGCCTCGGCGATTAAGTCGATATAAAAATGAGGGACTTATGATAGAGTTTTGTCTAGTAGGTTTTAAGGTTGTTGTCCTACCCAAGGAGGACGAACGTACGTAGTTCTACCCAAGGAGAATACGCAGGAATAATATTGGCATCCTACCCAAGGAGGATGGCCGTACATATCCTACCCAAGGAGGATATGTAGATCCCGTTTTAAATTCTTTAACACATTCCCAACCACCGGGAATCCCATGCCTTAGAAAGTGTGTGAACTCACCTTGGTTTGCTCGGTTAGATTCTCAAACATAGCTAACAGTCAAGGTCGGTCAATCACGTCCTAATATAATTACTAGTTAGTCATTTAGTGGTTTTCAAATAGAGCACAAAGTTCCTACACGTATCTATCACATAACATGCATTACTTTAACGGTTTATGCCCATATAAACTTCCCATCTATTCCTGTTCATAAGAAAGCACACGACGTTGCACATAACACTTTTATTGACATATAACATGTTAGATCATTCACAGATAACATACTCGACATTTAGACACGCAAATTACTACTTATGTCATTTCAACTTAAATATCTGAAACTGGGCTGGTTTCGATCATTTTAATAAAATAGTTATGTTATTTCAAAAATTCCCAACTTTTTATAGAAAGTGCTAAACGATCCAAATATGATTGTGTAAAAATCTCGGGATCCGATTCATTACCAATATTTTATTAAAAATCATTTTCCGGACTGCACTCAGATTTATCTTTTTCTGACTGCAGTCCACGAAATAATTCATTAAAAATTCATTATAAGTCGGATTGACGAAATTCCAGTGGGACAATTACTATGACATCAGTGTCCATCTATAGTACCAATTTCATGATCCAACTCTACACAGAACTCAAGTTATTGCAGAAAACAGAATGCATATTTTCAGCAGTAAAAATGCAGCTCTAGTTGCTGTTACAAAATGACACTTTAAAAATAGTAAACGAAGTCCAAAAATTACGATTCCGGTGCCATTAGAACCGTATTTCATAATACATAAATCTAGACTTCAGAAAATACATTTTTCGTTAAGTTACAGTCCTGTTACAGCCAACTTACAGCCAACTGAAGTTGGCTGTAATTACCAAACAGCCTACTGTTTCAGCTTCTGATTTTCTAACTTGTGTTCGATTGATTCCGTTAACTTGTTTAGTGATCACAACAACATCAAACATCAATATTACAAGTAGATCAGCAAGTAAATCAGTAACATAATCAGGACAACTTCAGTTTATCATCACTTCACTATGTTTCATCAATATTTCATTACAAGTTAGTTTATATGCAAGCCTTTGTTCATGGTTCTTTAGTGTTCATGGATTTTCATCATCAAACAACTATTAACCACTCTAACAACATGAAAAATGAACGGATCTAAGTTCTTACCACTAGTTCGAGACTAGGGAAGTTCGAGAGTGGAAAAGTGGTGGATAAAAGAAAACGAGAGCGGTCCTTCAACTTCCGAACACGCCTAGCTTCGTTGAGCGCCTTGTAGCACCTAGAAGTACACTTGGATCGCTAGAATGAAAACCAAAAATGTGGTGGTGATGGGGAGGATGTTCGGCTAAAGTGAGGGAGAGAAGAAGAGGGTAAGTTTTTGTGAAAGATGAAGGTGATAATGAATATGTAAAGCCTAGTGGGTTTTTATAAGTAAACTCCAACATTTCATGATCCTTTGGTCCTTATGTCTTCTAAGGTACATAACATATCCCTTAAACAATTAGAAGCAAATCAAGAGGGGTGTCCCACTTCCATAACCGGTTGGGGGGGGTAGATTTAATTGGGTTTCAATTGTCTAGTTAGTGCTTTAGTTAGGGAGTTAAGTGTTTAGTTCGTGTCTTGTGAGTGTTATCAAACATATAGTGTGTTAGGGTGTTCGGGGACCCTAACTAGCTCAGAAAAATAGAAATAATGTGTTTGACAATATTTTTGTGTCCCGGGTAAAGTCCGGTTGTTCGGTTGGGTGTTGTTCCGTTAAAGTGCTTAATTAATCCGTAAAGTGTCATACATATATATTTTTGTAACGTTTTTAATTTTCAACACTCAGGAAAGCATAACGGACTATTTAATGACTTTTCTGTACACTATTAGTATGTTGACAAGTACAGGTAAGTTGATGTGTGTAAAATGCAACATATAAATTACATCAAATAAGGCATCAAACTAACCATTTTTAAGTACTAATGTTGGAAAAAGAGTGTTTTTGTCTTCCTTTTGTATTTTCAGGATTAAATGAGCTCAAATTCACAAAAGAAGCAAAAAGACAGCTAATTCTAACATAAATACAAGAAAAGGAACAAAAGTAGACTGCCCGAACCCTCAACGGCATCCTCCCAAGCAAAGAAGAGAAAACAGAAGCCTGAACACGCCCCGTGCTCAGCCAGCACGGGGCCGTGCCCAGGAAGCAGCAGAAAAGACAAACCTGTAGAAGCTTCTATTGCCCACCACGGGGCCGTGTCCAGTGAGCACGAGGGCGTGGCGAAAGTACAGCAGGCGCATTAATTGTAATTGCGAATTACAATTAATGAACAGAGAGAGTGTCAGACGGGCACGGGGCCGTGTCCAGCGGACACGGGGCCGTGCCCAGCCTTCTGTTCAGCCTATAAATAGGAGTGCTTTGTTTTATTCCAACTCATCCCTTGGCACACCACCTCTCTCACACTTCATCCACCACCCACCACCACCATAACACCATCATCCACCACCATCATCCATTGTCCATCGTAGAGTGTGTGAGTCGTCTCGGGATCCAAGATTGATCGTAAGAGTTCTTGACAATCAAGGCCATGTTTGCCTAAGTCTCTTACATCACTTGGTGAAGACAAGTGTTTAGTATAATACTTTTAATTTTTTATCGTTTGCACTTTTTATTTGGTTTTGTATTAATGACTTTAATAACTAGTTGCTTATGTTGAAGGTGATCTTTCCTTATCGTTTGTCCGTGGTGTCTTGGCATTATTTTACTGTCTATATAAAATAAAAGATTTTCACCATTCATATCTCCACGGTCTATATGGAGGTATGTTGGCTACCTGGTCGGGGGTTAAGGGAACGATTTGGTAAGGGTCTTGCCCTTGTTCAGCGTTTAGAGGTCCTGCAAGGGACCTGGGTCAAATTTAGTAAGATCTCCTTCAATGCCCATAGGTATTGGATGGCGGGGATCCAAACTCTTTGACCCCCTCATAAGTTAATTACTATTAATACTATAACCCGGCTATTTAGGACTGTATCCCTGCTGAATCAGACTACTTAGCCGAGGGTAACGTCACCGCCAAAAGCGGGGCCTACCACAATTTGCATTAATAACTTAATTCATTATCTTCCAATAATCCAACCCTTTAGGATTGTATCCTTACTGACTCAAACTACTGGGTTGAGGGTAACGTCGCCTTCAAAAGAGGGGCCTACTACAATAACTAAGATAATCTCTTAAACAAGTGCAAAAGTGCGAAAATAATCAAAGGTTATACTAATACACGAGTCGGATCCAAGTGATTCATCTTGTCTATCTGTTTTTATTTTATTTTTATTTTTCAGCATTTAGTTAGTTTTTATTTTTCTAGTTTAAAAACCTTTTTTTTCTAACTTTTTGATTTGATTAGACATTGAGGATAAACCGGTACTAAAAGCTCTTGTGTCCTTGGACGACCTCGGTATCTTACCAACACTATACTACGTCCACGATGGGTGCACTTGCCCATATGTGTGTTTAGTGTTAGTAAATATCGTGTTTTATAAATTTAAAACTTGGCTAAAAGTGTAAAAGGGCTTAAAATACATATTAAAAATATAACACACTTCACGCACATCAAGTTTTTGGCGCCGTTGCCGGGGACACAAGGATTTTAAGAAAGTTAGGAATCAACGGCCTAATCATATTTTTATTTTTCTTTTAAACTTTTAGGATTTTTCATAATTTTTCAGCTTCTGCAGAGCTCAGCACGGGTCGTGCCCGCTGAACATGCCCTCGTGCTCAATCATTGGAACTGGCAATCCTGTTTTAAGTCAGACAGTAAGCTGAACACGGGGCCGTGCTCACTCAACACGCCCCCGTGCCCAAGATTCTCTTACTGAAAACAGAACCGTTAGATCCCGACAGTTGGTAATTTCTGACATAAACATGAGTGATAGTAATTCTTTTTACTTTCGGCACTCTTATGGTATGTGGTGTCAATTATGTGGAGGCGAACATGAAGAATTAAAATGTTATTTTCTAAATTATAGGCCCCACTATATAGACCCACCGATTCCTTATAACCTTAAGAGGGGCGAAAGTAAAAATAAGCACTATCTCTCCCTCGAATGCGCCCAGCCAGATATTCTAGGGGAAATGCTCCTTGACGAGTTATTTCAACTAGAAGAACTAATTCTAAATTGGTCAAAAGAACTTAGGAAGGATTTTATTGATCCACCCCAAGACGATGACCATGAAGAAATGTTGGAACCGCATTCCGACAACCTCGTTGCTCCCGAAAATACCTTCATACCTAGAAAAGACTTGGACGATAGTCGTCCCTGTACTGATTGTGCCGTGAAGGACTCTCTATCGACTTCGTTCGGTGCATACATAGACCTGAGCGATTCGGCATACACCTTCTTTAACGAGAGCCCGGGAAAGGGTTGGACTTGTCCACCTAGAATGAAAATAGGAATTACCCTCACCGACAACCTCTTGCGTTCTCGCCTTAGTATAGGACAATTAAGGTATCTTAGACACTTTGGGGTTGTTCCAACCAATCAAGAGCCACCCGATACAGGTAAGCCCCTTAAAAACTAGACAACTTCATAAAATCATCCCTCGACACGGGGCCGTGTCCAGCCAACACGCCCCCGTGTTCACCAAAAGATTCCCTTCTGATCAGTACGACAGAATACGGACAAAATATGTCAGAATTTCACCTGCACACGGGGCCGTGTCCAACGGACACGGGGCCGTGTCCAGGATGCTGTCGTTTTCTATAAATGCAGCCAAGAATTCTGCACATTTGGACCAACTTGGGACAGAGATTTGAATGAATCTTCTCTCAAACCATCCTAGGTAAGTCTAAAAGAAGGTTCCAACAACCCATCTTGTCCTTTCCTCTTCTAGCCATTTCCTTCTTTTTCATCTTTCTCCAAGAACTATCATTAAAAGTTTGAATTCTTCAAACTTTGTGGTAGGAAACAATGGGTTTTGATCAAGGAATCTTGGTAAAAACATGTTATGTAACATTATTTTAAGTTATTAATGTTTAAAAAGCCTACACAAGTTCAGAAAATAACTTAAAACTTCAAGTTTCCTTGCTTCAAAATTCTGCAGAAAGATGAACACGGGGCCGTGCTCAATGAGCACGGGGCCGTGTCCAGATACTGTTTCATCAAATAAACTATTTTTCGGTTTATTTTTCGTAGAATGTCGAGTGAAAACAGCGAAACATCATCCGTTCATTCATCAAACAGCCGAAGAGGAAGGAGGCCCTCCGTTGAAGCTACACTTGTGCACTATGTGATAGCATTAAGGGAGGCTCTTGACGAAATGACGTTAGTAGAGGAGGTCCTAATTGACCGTATTAACGATCTTACGGTGGGGCTCGAAAGCAGCTTCCAAGAAATTAACCTCTTGCACCAGAGGTTAAATATTCTTGTAGCACCCCCGATGGAACCAGTCCTTCCACAACAGGATTGGAACTTGGCACTCGGGGTTAACAACCCTACCGGGTGGGAAGACTTCCCAGCGGAACCTCCCATGGAACACCAACAAGAGATTCCAGCGGAAATCGAAACTACTCAAATTAATGCAAATGAGCCCTCTTTTCTCCTTCCAAGGGAGGTGGAGGAGTGGCTCGCCGACATGTGAGGAGGGCCACACCCGGAAGAAGGAGTTTTAAAAGCCTTATCTAACCAAGATTAGTAGCTTCTTGGAAATTTTGCTAATTAAAATAAAACATAGGGCTAGAACTCCATGGTTTAATATTTATGTATTTTCATATTTAGTTTTATGTAATGTCTCTCTATGTTTGCAATGAAATGATGGTTTCTAAAGTTTGATGGTTTATAATAAATAAAACACACTCACGATGGTAAAGGATGAAAAAGGGAACGAGAAAAATGGCCCCATGCACAAAGAACGAAGCGACCCGACACAAATCTCCATTACAGAAGGCTCAACACGGGCCGTGCTCAACCAACACGGCCCCGTGCTGAGCCACTTGCAGAAAAACGCCCAGTTCAGGTAACTGGACACGGGCCGTGTTCACCAGACACGCCCCCGTGTCCAGGCTTCTGTCTCATTTCTTTAATTTTTGTTACTGGCACCTGAACACGGGGCCGTGTCCGGTCACCACGGGGCCGTGTCCAGACTGCCAGTAACATAATTCTTTGCTTTTAACACCACATTACACATCCAATCAACCTAAAAATTTATTTTTTGGACACATTGAGTACAATGTGTAATTTAAGTGTGGGGGGGGGGGAGCTAACACCTTGAAATTTTGCAAGTCCTAACAACAAGCCTTACACAAAACTCTATTGGAACCGCTAAACACTCCAATTTTTTTTTCAAAAACTTTCATTTTTTTTACTTGTCTAAAGTTTAAGTTAGGAATCCTAAGATTAATAAGGTTATATTTTTATAAATTTTACAACCGAGAGCGTCGTGATAACAAGAACCAACATAAGAAAATTATGAAACAGCATAACAAGTCTAATTAAAATTTGATTATATACTTGATCACATTAAAAACCCATTCCCACAAAAGTGAGTTTTGAGCCTTTATTGAGCATACAAATTTACATCCTTAGACTAAATGCTCATTTTTCGTTTCTTGTGTGAATAGCCGCTTGGTTCTTACAACTCTAGAACTTGCCACGACGATTCATTCCCGGTCCTTACCAACTTAAACCCAAGTAAGTAAATGATGGAGGCATTAGGACTAACCATTTTTCTTTCTACACCATTATTTTTCATTTTTTTTTACCACCTACCCAAAATCCCCCTAGTTAACCCCTTTGAGCCTAAACCTTTCATTTCTTTACCCTAAACCCTTTTTACCCACCAAAAACCCTTTTTTATTTTCACCCTTTATTTTAGTAACAAGCTCGGTTTTTTTTGCAAGCTCGTTCTTTTGTGTGACATCAAAGAAAAAAAAATGATGAAGTAAAAAACAAACAAAGCTATGCAAACAAAAGCTTGTTTGGAGAAATACTTCAAAATAAAAAGCCACTAAAAACAAAGTGTTTTACGAAAACCGACGCTTTTTACGCTTTTCGCCCTTTTACTAACCACTAACCCAACCACCCACCTTTAGCCCAAGCCTAACCCTTCACCCAAAAAGTCCTCTTGATATTCACAAAGGTATAAAGTTAAAAAGGAGGAGGACTGATTACTTGGCAAGCCTATGGTAGGCGTAAGTTCCATGCCGCTTTCGAGTGATTCACTAAAAAATACACCTTCGGCCGAGTGTTGAGTGATTTCTCCCGTGAGATATGTGAACTTGTATATAAATGAAATTTTAAAAGGCATGTTATGCCCAAATAAGTAATTTATCGTATGAAACGTTCTAAATAAATCCTAACGAATAGGATTGTAAATAAATAAAAATAAAACCCAAAAAGATCTCGGATTCCCGACACTCTATGACAAGCCAAAAACCTTCTCTTCTACCCATTCCATTTGGGAGTGTAAGCCACATTTAAAGAGTTTTGCTTGAGGACAAGCAAAAGTTCAAGTGTGGGGGTATTTGATGTGTGTAAAATGCAACATATAAATTACATCAAATAAGGCATAAAACTAACCCTTTTTAAGTACTAATGTTGGAAAAAGAGTGTTTTTGTCTTCCTTTTGTATTTTCAGGATTAAATGAGCTCAAATTCACAAAAGAAGCAAAAAGACAGCTAATTCTAACATAAATACAAGAAAAGGAACAAAAGTAGACTGCCCGAACCCTCAACGGCATCCTCCCAAGCAAAGAAGAGAAAACAGAAGCCTGAACACGCCCCGTGCTCAGCCAGCACGGGGCCGTGCCCAGGAAGCAGCAGAAAAGACAAACCTGTAGAAGCTTCTATTGCCCACCACGGGGCCGTGTCCAGTGAGCACGGGGGCGTGGCGAAAGTACAGCAGGCGCATTAATTGTAATTGCGAATTTACAATTAATGAAGAGAGAGAGTGTCAGACGGGCACGGGGCCGTGTCCAGCGGACACGGGGCCGTGCCCAGCCTTCTGTTCAGCCTATAAATAGGAGTGCTTGGTTTCATTCCAACTCATCCCTTGGCACACCACCTCTCTCACACTTCATCCACCACTCACCACCACCATAACACCATCATCCATTGTCCATCGTAGAGTGTGTGAGTCGTCTCGGGATCCAAGATTGATCGTAAGAGTTCTTGACAATCAAGGCCATGTTTGCCTAAGTCTCTTACATCACTTGGTGAAGACAAGTGTTTAGTATAATTCTTTTTATTTTTAATCTTTTGCACTTTTTATTTGGTTTTGTATTAATGACTTTAATAACTAGTTGCTTATGTTGAAGGTGATCTTTCCTTATCGTTTGTCCGTGGTGTCTTGGCATTATTTTACTGTCTATATAAAATAAAAGATTTTCACCATTCATATCTTCACGGTCTATATGGAGGTATGTTGGCTACCTGGTCGGGGGTTAAGGGAACGGTTTGGTAAGGGTCTTGCCCTTGTTCAGCGTTTAGAGGTCCTGCAAGGGACCTGGGTCAAATTTAGTAAGATCTCCTTCAATGCCCATAGGTATTGGATGGCGGGGATCCAAACTCTTTGACCCCCTCATAAGTTAATTACTATTAATACTATAACCCGGCTATTTAGGACTGTATCCCTGCTGAATCAGACTACTTAGCCGAGGGTAACGTCACCGCCAAAAGTGGGGCCTACCACAATTTGCATTAATAACTTAATTCATTGTCTTCCAATAATCCAACCCTTTAGGATTGTATCCTTGCTGACTCAAACTACTGGGTTGAGGGTAACGTCGCCTTCAAAAGAGGGGCCTACTACAATAACTAAGATAATCTCTTAAACAAGTGCAAAAGTGCGAAAATAATCAAAGGTTATACTAATACACGAGTCGGATCCAAGTGATTCATCTTGTCTATCTGTTTTTATTTTATTTTTATTTTTCAGCATTTAGTTAGTTTTTATTTTTCTAGTTTAAAAACCTTTTTTTTTCTAACTTTTTGATTTGATTAGACGTTGAGGATAAACCGGTACTAAAAGCTCTTGTGTCCTTGGACGATCTCGGTATCTTACCAACACTATACTACGTCCACGATGGGTGCACTTGCCCATATGTGTGTTTAGGGTGTTAGTAAATATCGTGTTTTATAAATTTAAAACTTGGCTAAAAGTGTAAAAGGGCTTAAAATATATATTAAAAATATAACACACTTCACGCACATCAAAGTATAACACAGTAATCAAAGAGCATTTAAGTAATTCCACACAGTCGTCAAGCACTTTAATTTCCATTAATAAATTGTATGGAATACATGGAATTTTGAGGGTTGTCACAAACCGACAACAACTTTTGTTTCTGGTCAATTTCTCTCTTGATTGAACACTCTAATTAACAAGTAATCAACAAACAAAGATAATAAATACATCATCACAGACACTGTTGGATTTAGGAATGATTGTCAATGGTTCATATATTATTCATATGTCAATTTACAATCAATAGTACAGTAGTACTCCACCTCGCCAGGCTAACTCTCTCTCTTTCTCTCTCTTAGGTTCTTCTGTTTTTTAACTCTTAGAGTTGAAGTTCACTGAATACAAAATGAACTATTTATAGTGGAGGGAACTGCGATGTCACCATGAAAACGACCCAAAACAACTCATTAAATGTGTAACTGCCAGCAGTTAGGCAAAAGTGATGGGCAGTTAAGGAAATAAACAAGTAAAACTAAACAACTGGAAAATTACAAGTAAACAATTGGGATTCCAAAAGTGCAGGTGCTGGTGGAAACCAGCACTTTTGGAATCCAGTAAATATGGTCTTTCTTTGACTTGTTGACTTGGTCTTCTGGTCTTTAGTCTTTATTGTGTTGACTTTGAGTGTTGACTAGTTGACCCAACACTTTTCATTCCAGTACTTGTACTTGTTGTCTTGTATCTTTGAGGCAACAGTTATTTCTTTCAGTAGTTTGGGTGGTTGTTTGGATAACTTTCAAAGAAGGAAACTTCGGGACTTTGACTTGTAGACTAACTTATTCCATCAGGCAGAGAGATAGTTTCCATTGGGTTTTGACTTTCATTATCAACAGATCTTACTAAGTGTAGTTGAGATTTAGAACCTAAAGTTAACTGAATATGAATTTGAGATAAAGAATCTAAGTGAAGCGTTGACGATTCCTATAGTTGTCATACATTGTGCTAGTAACTTACCCAAACATTTCGAGTTGTAACTTTGTTATCACATATATTTAATAATATTTATAAATTTACCACTGAAGAGTACATAATAAGCAAAAGAAACGAAGTACAATGAAGATATAAAGGCAAAAAAACCAAAGACAATATCAGAAACAAAATTTTCTTAAGCTTGTACTCCTTTGGGTGTATATTCATCCCTCCATCAATACGATACCATGTCAAGCATGTTTATGCTTCTGAACATTTCCATGCCCATGGATGAACCTGGCTGAACCCTCAGTGTACACATGTGTTTCATTATCCAATCTGCAAACATACATCATGTTCACACCTACCAAATAGAATATAGTTCACAAAGTTAAGAAAAGACTTAAGCTCTTACGATTTTCTAATTGCTTTGCTCAAAGTAGAAGCTGCAACAAAGGTTTTTCCATCAAGGTATCTATTCTCTCCATTCATCCTTTGTTTCATTCTCAAATCTAATTCATCTGGGCTCAGTGTCATTGGGTAATCTGATGCCTGTTGTCAAGTTAAATGCATACATGATCGACTTCAATGACGAGTTATATATAAAATGATTGATTCATCCTTTAGTGAAGATTAAAAGCATGAAGTACGATTACCATGACCCATCCCCACATGTCAGCGTAGGAAGGAATGTGAGCGGAGTATGGCACTACATCTGTTTACCATTTGGGCTACATTAGTAACCTATAATCAGAATTTTTTGTTCGTAAAATTTAAGCGAAGTACATCGTGAAACATACATTTGAAAACCTGCTTGAGAGTGTTGAAAATACAAGAAAAAACTTCGGCATGGCTAAAAACACCAGCTGGTCCAGCCTGCACAAAATTAAAGTTTGTTACTCTTCTATGCCCCATGTTATTATAGGAATTGAATACTGTGTAGAGGTCCAATATGGATAACTGATTTTTTGTTTTTTTGCAAAGAAGAATACTCATGAAATTTTTTCCACCTCTCCTTGATTATATAATGTTAGGTTTGTAACAGTACCTGTGTAACAAAAATGCCACCATGCTTGAGTTTTGGTTTAATAGTGAGTTCATAAAAGTTCTTGGTGTAGAGTTGATAACATGGGCCTCCTTCAATGGGATCTGCCAAGTCACCTACAATCACATCATATTTATCTTCTCTCTTCTCTAATTCCGCCCTGAAACGTAAAACATTTAACATTTACATCACATAACTATTATTTCCACACGCAAATCGTAAAAACTGTATAAATGTTTTGGACCTTGCATCGTTGATTATGAGCTCAAGTCTTGGATCACAGAAAGCTTTACTGTTAACCGTCAAATGAGACTTGCAAAACATCACTACTTCCTGCTCATAAAAAACAAATAATTGTTCTAGAATAGGATATAACTTATACATACTTTTTTTATGAAGAGAAAATATTGAGATGATGGAATGAAGGATGTCACCTCATCAATGTCACACATGATAACTTTTTCCAGAGTTTTGTGCCTAAGTAATTCCCTTGCAGTAGAACCCTCACCTCCCCCCATAATAAATACGGTCTTGGGACTGAACATAATATTCATTCGAATTTTGTTATAACTAAATGTCAACAGTAAACAGTGCAATTTATTTTGAAAAAGAAGATAGAGCATTCAAAGAATGGGAATTGTACTTTGGGTGATGTAGAAGTGGTGGATGAACAAGAGATTCATGGTAGATGAATTCATCTATCTCTGCACTCTGCAACTTTCCATCTATCACTAGAGCCTGTGATACATTGTTAGGAATATCAACCATCAAAAGTATTTATATAAATAGTTAATGTAGCAGTGGGTAATGTTGATCATATATATAGAAACGGGATCAGGGAAAAAGGCTAAAAGTGTTAGAACGGTGAGAACGCATCCTGACACATTATTACCAATTTTTTTTTTTTTATTTTTAACCAATCATTTACACCATTCGTTCTCTCTTTATTATATATTATATATATTGAAAGTACAAAGAAGGGTCGCCACTATGTAAAAATAAAACTCAAAAAACAACCACCACAATAATAAAAACGAATCATGTGGCCACAACGTGAAAACATCCCATAAAAAGAGTTATTGGGGATGCTCTAAACGTTAGTGGCAAAACGTGAAAACATCCCATAAAACGAGATATTGGGGATGCTCTAAACGTTAGTGTCCATGTTTAGCTTGAGGGGGCATGTTAACAATATCAACAACCAAAAATTTAAAATAATATCTATATAAATAGTTAATGTAATAGTGGTTAATGTCATGATTCAAGAGTCATCTTGTGAGCATATATATGCAGTTGTCTTGTAATGTACTAATGTTTTGGTTCAGAAAGGCAAACATGAAATTCACCTTCTTAAACCAACTTTCTATAGTTCACACAAGTTCTAGACTGCATATTTCAATAGCAATTAAGCAAGTTGACTCGCCAATTTCCATGGAATTGGTGAACTAGTTGGATAATTACTATTGTGACAAATATATATATACAAACAAATAAATAAAAAGGAGTTAAAAAAGTACCTTTCCAAAAGGTTTGGTGTCCAAAAGTTGAATGTACTGGAACTGAGTAGCTCCTGTGTGAAGTATACTGTATTGAACTGACTCGTTAATTTGCATTGATTTGTTTAATACAGTTAATTAGGCAGTATTGAAGCATTGTCTATACTTTTCCATGCTTATAAAAAAAATAAAAACTATTTAAATATTTATAAAAAAAAACCAACCTATTAAGAGCAAAACACCATCTTAAGTCCTCTTCAATCTCTTCCTCATACCAACAGCTTTTCCTCTGCAAATATGCATTCACATTCCCATTCCCATTCCCATTTGAACAATGAATATCACCCATTTTTTAGAGTTTTGTGGTTGTTAAGTATGAAGGATTGGAATGTAAATTTATATAACCAAGTTAAGAGGGTGTAGTGATAGTGGTGGTGGTAGTGATGATAATAAAAGTTGATTGAAAGGATGAGGGAAGCCAAAATCTTCATTGATTTCCCCCAACCCATTGAAGTTTGCTTTCCTCGCGTGCCTTCTTTTTATTTATTACTTCCAACCAAATTATCTTTCTACAAAACCCATTACAAAAAGTATGCAACATATTTATGCTGGTGTCCTATTATTAAAATATTCAAAGCAAAAGATATTTTCGTTTCGGCATAAAGGATGTTTTGGCTCTTGTTACCTCTTTTTTTACATTTTAGAAACTAAGCTTTATAAACTTAAATTACATTTCTTAGTATTGGTCTGACACCCAACTTGTCTATTGTAAAATCCGATCTTTAGATGTTGAAAATATTATTATGTTTTCTAACTGTAAGGAGTGGGGGTGGCCATCACTCATCACTCATTCATCACTTACAACATCCAACCAAGTTCCGACATGTCATCAACCATTATTCCATCACTTACAACTTTTTTTTAGTAGGGGTGGTCATCACTAATGATGGAATTTTATCACTCAACTTTTTTTTAATTCTTTTTTAATTTTTTTTTAAATAGCATTTTTATTTCATTCCAATCATTAGGGCAAATTACATAAGGATGGCATACTAGTTCAATTAACAATAAAACACTAAAATTATGAATTTCATTAAAATTAAAACATACTAGTTCAATTAACCATACTAGAAATATTTTAGACTACAATTAAAAAAAAATACATAAAGAAACTCTACTCCTCGTCCGAATCAGGAAACTCCAAACCTAAAGAACCTAGTAGATCAATTAAATTGTATCTCAACCGAAAGTGAGTTTCTTCATCACGCAAGTCTTGTTGGATATTTTCTGGAACGTGAACTTGTGTAGAAGGATCCGGCACCCAATATGGAGATATTGCACGTCCGTCTTCTTTGATTAGCATATTGTGTAATATGATACATGCATATATTATGCTATGTATTGATTTCTTGTTCATCGCACAAAAATTGCAGACATTCACGTGAAGTTCTGGCCGACATAGCTAGGTATTCATCAAATTGATCGGGAGGGTTACCTGTCGCTAGTTGGCGTGAAACTTGGTTTGCCCCTCGCATCGTAACCTTCTTGAAACCATTCTTCGGTTGCTTCGATGTCTCCAACAATCTTTAAAAATAATTCATTTGGTAAGCGAAACCAATCTCTAAACATTTCGGCATTGTAGACCGGATTCTCCACAAAATAATCGTTCATTAACACTTCGTTTGGATGTATACGATCATGTTCCACCATCTTCTTCTTTGGGCGAGACAAACTTGACTCAAGTTTGTTATACACCGACACAAAATATTTAAGTGTCTCATTGTCAGAAGACGACTGGCTATCGCTATCGCTGTCCATCGGAAACGTCGAATCCGTAGGAAAATCCATTTGTGAAATATGTAGAATGTGTGATATGCGTTTGTGTTTTGGTGTAGGTGAAATGGTTAAAAATTGTGAAGTATATATAAATGGTTTAAAAGTTTTTTTATTAACATTACCGTTCAAAATAACGGTCAAAAAATTGCAACGGTCACAAACTCCACAAATTCAACGCGTGATCTTTTCCACATAATTAACTTTTCACACGTGAAAAGTAATGATGACGGCGATGTTTTGGAGGTAATCACGCGTGATGGGGAGTTTATCACTCACCACCCCACCTGCCCTAAAATCCATGTTTAAAATGTGTAACAAAAAGCATGCCTTTTGATTTGCAAACACAATTCTACGGCCATGTTTTTCGTACACTTAGTGGTTTTTAAATATTGAGGTTGTTTTCAAGGGGGCATCAGTATGATATGAATCCTTGTTTGGGGCGCAACATGAACCCCATTGGATTTATTTGGTTGACAAGATAAGACATCATGGATTTGCATGCCAACAATTAATGCTTTTAAAATCATTATTTTAATGATGACCAAGGTTCACGCCAACTTTTGGCTTTAGAAAGTTATGATGAATAGAAAGTGGCCATTATCAACTCATATTCCAACTTTCATGTGTTACTATACTTGGTACTTGCATCAATTCTTTACATTAAAAATCCATGCTTTCTAGTTAGAGCATAGTGTTCCCTAGTTAAGTTGTAGCGTGTTGATTTCACTCATTGCTTTGCTCTAGATTTTAGTTGTGTATTCGACTTTAGCTTTGGTCAACTTGAAGAATAGTTTAGCAAACCTAGGTGTGGATGACGCGTCACATGGTCTTTTTTTTGTTCTTTTAGTATGTATATGTACTTTAATTCATCCTGAGCAATCCCTATCAAAATTTTGACCCCGGACCCTATTATATTTTGACACCAACCTAAGTAAAGTTGATCTCAATTAATTTCAGTTATTTTTATCTTTAATTGTTGTACTATTTATAAATATATTTTTACTTTCAAGATTTTAAAATAAACTTGTTTTGTTAATTAATTTTGTTCTACTTTTAAGTTTATTAATGCTTAAATTTATGTGTTTGTTTTAATGTTTAAATGATTTCGTTTCGAGTTTAATAAATATTTGGAAACTTATTTTCTAGTTTCTATTAGAGTTGACACAACTATTTATATCAATTATCCCGACCAAACCTGAACACAGAACATGATCGAAAAAATCTAAATGACACTATTCACTACACCACTAGTGTTGCAGTAATGTCAACGCTAATTATATATATCAGTAAATAGTAATAGTAATTGTGAAGGTTGGTGACAATTGACCGAACCAGTAATTTCTTTTCATGGTGTGTGGAAATTTTTGAGGATTATTTATTTATTGATATATAATTGTTGGACCTATAAAAGAAAAAATAATATTCAAAAGTCAAAACATGATCAAGTGATTAAGAAATAAATAAAAGATTGAACCAGATTACTCCCAAAGATAATGAATCTTGAACACCTAAATTAGAGCATCTATTGAAGACCAGCTAACATCTGTTTGAAGTCTTGGAACCGTTGTTCATGAAGAAATAAGGTCTATTCAAGTCCTAAAGTCTGTTGAAACAAAAGTCTGATGAAGAAGACCAAACCTCTATCTGGCCAAACATATATTTGTAACAAAGCAACAGAGGATAGCTTAACTGTTATTTCCCAATGTAACAGTATTTACTTTTAAACATTGTTTAGCATAGTTAGATCAATTGTTTGATTCCCACAGATGTTTGTAAAAACATCTGTAGATCTGTAGAATTTTTTTGCTAGGAATATTAGAAGTCTCTATTAGGGTGATGTCAGCCAATCACAAACAGAGCTTTCGTAGTAGTATAAATAGATCTCACCTGTTAGAGATCTATTCATCATTACACATCACATTTTTTTGGAATGATTGTTTAAGTGATTAGTCTGAGGGGAAGTCTGTTTTTCTTCAAAAGAAGAAAAGAAAATGGCATAAAATGATCCTCATAACACTGGCTTCAGTAATAAGCCTCCCATGCTTGTCAGATCTGAATTTAATATCTGGCAAAATAGGATGGCTCACATACTTGCTCAACAAAACATCGAGCGTTGGAAGTCTGTTGTGTTCAGACCCCACATTCCAATGGTACCTAATGCCGAAAACCCGAGTGTACAAGAGCCAAAGAAGCCGGAAAATTACTCATAGCGGGATTTTCAAAAATTTGAGCTAGATGCCAAAGCCTTAAGCATTGCGGAAATGGCTTCGCTGAATGAAATCTATGCAGGCCTGTTACATTGCAACAGTGCCAAAGAGTTATGGGATGCATTGAATGAGTAGTTCGGTGGAACAGATGAAGTTATTGAAAATACAAGAGAAATCCTTAACCAACAACACGAAACTTTCACACACATCAAAGGAGAAACTCTTATACAACAATTTAAACGGTTTTCATGTCTAATTAGTGAATTAAAGTTGGTTAAGAAGGAATTTGCCAAATCAAATTTAACTAACCAATATCTTAGATCTCTCCCCTGAGAAATACAACATTATTGCTATAGTGATGAGAATATCCCCAGACTTCAAGGACATGACAAAGACTCAGCTTATTGGACGGCTCCTAACATTTAAAAGTGTCCGACAGTTATGTTTTCGAAAACACGACACTTCTGATTCAGGAGGGATCATCTTCTAGAATGACAATTGAACAGAGTTTTGATCATTTTATTGATATATCAACTCTGATTAACATTCCACAAATTATGCATTTACAACAAATGATGATGGTCATGGTCCTGATAGTTTGTTGTTTATCCTTAATGATCTTAAGCACATAGACCCAGCTGACCTAGAGGAAATGGATATATTGCATTAAGTGGCACTACTAAGTTTAAGAGTAAATAACTTTTACAAAAGGACTTGTAGGACATATCTGGGGTTAAATGGGAGGTCAAAAGTGGGATTGGATAAATCTAAAATCAAATATTTCAAGTGTAATAGATTAGGTCACTTTGCAAGAGAGTGCGGGAGTCAGTCCAAAAACTCTGCACCATTGATCACATACCCTAATCAAAGACCTCAATCTAATGCACATCCACATTTTTATCAAAATACCCAAACTACCCCTGGACCAAGTGTACAAAACACAACCCAATTTACACAAAGCATGAACCATGTGCCTGTGCATTATGTTCAAGCAACTCATGTTCCTTAGTTTCAGTATGTTCAAGTGCATGTTCACATGTTCAAGCACCACAAGTTGCTCCTACTCCTGGACCTGCAGAGCCTAATCAGTAAAGCTTCTTTACACAAGGCTATGTTGATTGGATCAGCTTCCCAGAAAATTTAACTGATGAAAACTTTGTATTAATGGAAAATGATTGTGATAAACATGCAAATTTCTATTTCATAACTGTTGAACATATCTTAGTAGAAGATGATCAAGTTCAAACAACTGTTGGTGAAAGTCTAGTTTGAGGAGACTGTTGATAGCTCAGTTCAAGCATCTATTTTTGACCATGAGAATGCAGTAAGGATTAAAGAAAATTATCCTAAAAGTTCCACTGAATGCATTAGTGCTGATCAGGTTCAAATGACTACCTTTAAGGTATCACCTCAAACTCTCAAAGAGTTATGTTCTAACAGATGTATCAGAGCATTTGCAAATGTTAAAGAGGTAAATGAAAACCTAACAGAAAAGTTTCAGATCAGTGAAATAGTTCTTGAAAATATGAAAAGAGATTTTAAAACAAGAACTGCTGAAAAGGACCTAGAAATAAGCAGTCTTAAGCATGAAGCAACTATAACCAAGGACCAATTCCAAACAATGATAGAAAAATCTCAAAATTGCAAAAAGGAGTTGGAATCCACTCAGATTACCTGTGAAAAATGGGTTGAATCTTGCAAGGTTATGAGATTCTTTTAGAAAAACAAATTAAAAGCAATGTGAAGTTTGAGGTTGGGTTGGGGAAATATGATCAAGAACTAGTTTTAGAAAACTTCCAATTGGCTCAGAAACGGTTGAGGTTATTCCAACCAATCCAATTGGTGAAGAAATCAAGATCACTGAACCTAGTAGTAAAAAGATAACTCTTGAAAACCACAAAGTTCCATTCAGGCTGAAAAACAAAAAAAAATATGAATTTAAACCCACATGGTTAGATGAATGTGATGTTCTTAAAAACTTAAAACCAGATGATTTCACCAACCTAGAGGGAATTTGAAAGTGCAAACAGAGGCTTCCCTAGCACATATCATTATTTGAATAAAAGAAAAATGTTTTTGAAAACTCATCAAAAAAGTTCTTACAACATTAGAATGTTGTTTCAAAATCAAGAAAATAAAAAAAATGCAGTTATTATTGAAGAAAAGATTGTGAAAAATCACCAAAATCAAAACTTTGTTCAAAGGAGTAAAACCTCTGTTTCTATGGTTACAAACATCTGTGTAACCATTGTTAACCACTGTTTGAAACAAAGAACCATTGATTCACTATCCATTGTTTGACTACAAAAGTTAAACAGATCCACTGTTTCTCAAAAACCAACCACTGTTTTCAAATAGATCCACTGTTTCTCAAAAACCAACCACTGTTTTCATTAAAAACTTTGTTTTAACCCAACAGAGGTTTCAAACATGGGTTTCCATCCATCTGTTAACCAAAAGTCAAACAGATTTACCAACCACTGATTTGGTTATTCAAACGCCTGTTGAGACCCAACAGAGGTTTCAAACAGACTTTTTTTTTAAAAAAAAAACAGACCTTATCTTCCTTCTTCAAAGGGTTTCCTCAAAGGGACCCACTTCATGAACAGTGTTTTGCTATAACAAAAAGCTGTTGGCCACATTGCTCAGAAAGTAAACATTAGCCACGCTTGCATCCCTGTTCACAAGCCCTATGTAAAAACTTGACAAACAGAGTTTACATCCTTCATATAAACTTATCAAAATCAAAGCACTTCAAGAAAGAAAAACTACAAACTTGTCTTCAAAAATCATTGGTTACAATCAAAAGATTTGTCAAGAATTTCATCATGGCCCTCGATCTTAAATTATCTTACAACTACTTGTTGTATCTTGTCAAACATGGCAAGAACACTGTTTTTCACTCCAACATAGAAATCATCACATCTTCCAAATACCATAAGATACCACAAACGCCCCAATTCATCTATCCACTCTTAGTGAATGTAACACCTCGAAAAATTTCGTCCAATAATGTCTTGACACGTGTCATAAGGTTCCGTTATGTGAAAACATACTTTAGAGGGACTAAAAGTGACAAACAGTGAAAACTATGGAACGTAAGGGTCCAAAGTGTCAACAATGGATAAATAGGCTCTATGATAACCCCACATAATGTTTATAACCTTTAACGGATGGTTCATGGATCATACGACGCGGAAATTGCCCAAAAGTGAAGTATTGTAAACTATAGGGGCCAAAAGTGTCAACATGTTTAATTTATACCTCTGAGTGAACTTTTGGCAGACCCGAAGCTTTGTATAGCTAAAATATACTCACTAGAATATGTGGTTAAAATTTCATGAAGTTTCGTCAACGTATGAGAAAGTTATGGCCAAAACCGTACTTAAGGGACTAAAAGCGTCAACGTCGAATTTCAGGGCTTTTCGGTTGAGCGCAAAGTTATCCGAGGGCATTACCATGTTGGTAAAAGTCCTAAGGTTCTTAGAAACCAAGTTTGGGGGTTTACGGGTCGAGAAAAATAGCCGAAACGTCGCATACAAGCTCAGGGACCATTGCTGTCAATACATGAAAGTTGTAGGCTGATCAGGAGGGTCAGGCGACCCGCCTGGACATGCCCAGGCGGGCCGCGTGGGACTGCCAGCGACCAGAAATCGATTTTGGGTTATTTGGGTCCGAATTCAAGTGCAATACAGCTCATTTTCGCCTCCTCTTGCACCAATAACATGCCATGCATGCCTACATCAACAGTAAACCTCAGAATCTCTGCTTTAAATCCGAATTCATCTCATTTTTGATCATTTACCATTGTGAACAAGAACACCAAGACTTGCAAGAGCTCTCAAAGCTTCTCTGGAGATAATCTGATCATCAAGGCCGACTTCTAGTGTCCACTAAACATCTTTAGGACCATTGTAAGCCTTCAATTCGTTCTTTAATCCGTTTTTATAGTGATTATTGCTAAAAGTCAAACTGGGTGTTCATAACCTTTGACTTTCTGATTAAACGGATTTCCTTCAGTAATTTCTCGAATTGAAGCTTGTTATAGATTGGTATTTATGTGGGAAACAAACCCTCTAAAGGGTACTAACTGATTCCCACTACATGCATGCTTAATGTCGAGTCAAACATGGTTCTAAAAAGTCAACAGAAGTGATTTTTGTGAAAAATAACATGATTAATGATATAGATGACATGCAACCTGATTGATCATTAAAAATAACTTGTAACACATATAAGAATGTGTTTTAATCATCATCAACTCGACAATCTATAGCATAGACACGAATCGGAACCGAAAGTCTTGTAAAACGATTATTTCGTAGACTATCGATTCGGATTCGTACATGCATGTTCAAGATCTGTATTGGAAAGTATCTTTGACTATTCTTATTTTAGTTAAACTTTCTGGAATCTTCTTTGATTGAGTCTATGTTTAGCCTATTCGAATGCATGTTCCGGTTTATGCATAAAGTTGACTATTTTGCCCTTTTTGTTTTAAAACGGGATTTTTGGAAAAGTAAAAGGATAGAAATCTTTATTTTTATTATATAAACTTGCACCGAAAATTTCGGATCAGTTGGTGGTCCAGATCGTGAGTTATGGCCATTAGCGTAAAACTATATTATAAATTTACATAAACGGTCCTTTTCGCGTAGAACCCGTTTCTGGCCACGTTTTGGTACAAAACTTTTTACCAACAGAAGTAATATAATATTCTGGGAATTTTGATGATTTTTAATTAATTTTTGGCTGAACGGATCCTAGATCGCCTAGTCATTTCGGCTTATGTCGGTTTTGACCGTTTTAGCCATAAAATGAGTTTTACACATCCTTTTGACCCGAAACCTTTTTCTACTGATTTTATATGATGAATAAATTATTTTAAGTATTCTGGAAATATAAAAATCTCAGATTTATTGTGAAAACCCGGAAACGCCCTTAAATCGTATTTTTAGCGTTTTAACGCATAGTAAAGCGTTATACTTGTTTTAAACCTATAAGACTTATACCTACTGATGTAAATTACTTATTTTCATATAAAAACAGTAAGTATAAGTATATGAACTCAGACTTCCAGTTTTGGCATTTTTAGCCCTTGTGAAATTACTAAAATACCCCTACGGTGCATAGTTTGGGTTTTAAATGATATATTTGGTATATGAGTCATACCCTACTGATATAATATGTTATATTAAGTATATTTACTGTATGAACCAGACCCGAAACTCAGATTTCTAATTTTACTCTTTTATTATCTTTTAAATGACCAAAATGCCCTTCTAAGGCATAAATTGGGTTTAAAATTATCCCGGGCAATATAGAACATAACTTACTGATATAATATCATATTCTAAGCATATTAATTCAGGGAACTTGCATTGGAATCTTTTGGCTACCCGTATCGCCCTTTTCGCGTTCGGTTCGGTTTACGTAACTAGTTTGCGTAAATTGACCAAAACGGGTCAAACGATATCATTTTTATTTCAAAATCCAGAATGTATTTAGTATACCCATATTATACAAGTATTCAAACTTGTCGGGTCTAAATCACATTCTATCCGGTCTTTCGCTTAATCGTGCGTAAACCGTATCACTCCTAAAACTAACCGGTCAAAGCTTAAGCTTAAATGAAAGGCCGTTAGGGATCTAATAGGTTAATTATAAACCTTTGTTCCAGATTAGGAAGCCCGGTAAAAGCTACCACCACTTATCGTTTGTGACTTATACTTGCTCAGGTAAATACATTTCGACTTATTTTCCCTATACGGGCTTGGGGTACGGTATTTAAAATACCGCTTGATCGGGCGCACAAGTCCTGCGCCCTATGGGTGTACAGTCTTGAATAGCTTGTGTGACCTCGTTTAAACAGTTTTGTCTTACTTAAAGGCTTTGGGGGGTTGTTGACCGTGTCCCGGATATCCTTGGCATTTTCTTACGAGATGGCCACGACCAGAGCACGGGGTGTAGGCGTACACCCGTCGTGTATAACTCTTTGATGTGGTGTGTCAATTAAATCTCTAGCCCGGACAGTAGATCCCGGGCCACCAGAGATATAAGTGCATGTAATTCGTTCACAAGTTTATATTATATAAATATCCCAAGTTAATAAAAATATTTATGCCTTGTGCATTTAAATAAATTTTAAATCATTTTCAAAATGAGTCGGTTGATTTGTATTTACCAGTGTAAACTGACGTATTTTTCCCAAAAGATTAAGTGCAGGTACTATACGGAAATAGGCTGGCTGTTTCCTAGAGAGCGTCCACAATAGTCTCGCAAACTCGGACGACATTTATCTGTTGAACTATTTAATTCTATTTTATTGATCCGCCTGTGGATCCATTTCAACGACTGTGATATTTATTATTGCATTTTAATTAAAGTTGAAATGTTTCTATTCTGCTTCCGCTGTGCATTATTATATTGTGTTGATTGTCTATGACGATGCCAACTACGTCACTGTACCCCACACCGGGCCCACCGGTGACACGTGGAAATTCGGGGTGTGACAGGTTGGTATCAGAGCCAACGCTGAGTGAATTAAACACTAGTCCTTTGTGTTTAATCTCAGTTACACAAATGCACATTCCTCGATTTTCGAGTCTAGACAAAGAACTTAGGAATGTTCAACTTTTCGTTTAATTTATTGTTATTTATTATTGCATTGTCTTATATATTTTGTTGTGCAACTTGTTTGACTTTTGACAGGATCAGGATGCCGCCAAGGATGAGAGGTCGTGGAGGATTTCATACATCGCACGATCATGAGGCCGGTCCCTCCCATAGGCGAGCTCCATCCGCCTCACACAACACAGCCGCCAATGACCTTTGGAGGTCTTTCGCCGAGCCTGCTAGGCACTCGGTGTCCGCCAGCACTTCACCGTCGCTACCCCACTCGTTTGGGCCCCATTCGGAGAACGGGCCCCATGATTCGCTTGGATCGTACATACCATTGCACCAGTCACCGCAGCAGTATCCTGCGCCCGTCTACCAGGGTTTATATAACCCTAATGCTTATGTGGAGGAGCCAGTGGGCCACAACCCACTCGGGCCGGAGGATCATTTGCAGGGAGAGCACGAGATGGACGTAGACGAGGATACAGACCCGTCGCTACCACCATCAGGTACGCCTAACCATCCGATTGAGATATCGGATGGGTCACCATACACAGGATCACCATTTAATGGTGTGGATAGTTACGAGGAGAGGTTTCGGCAGTATGATTGGTACCACACCCCTAGCCACAATTCTCCGATGCTTCAATCACTCCATGGTACCCCGATGCTCCAATCGCTCCATGGTTCGCCGGTGCACTCGCAGCACCACTCGCAGCAGCAGCAGCTCCAGCAGCAGCCGCCTCTACCGCAGGACCTATCTGAGGCCCTGTGGCGTGACGTGATCACTCCATCACCACCGCCGCCACCAGTCTTACCTCCTCCGCCTCAGAGGCCAAGGAGGAACGCGCGCATGTCTACGCGCGGAGGGATTCGCATAGGCACCCCTCCACGTGTTAGTAGCAGCCGCTACACGTCTCTACCCGGGGAGTCTGAGACAGGGGAATCTCAGCATCCCGTATCGGAGGTTACTTCTGTTCCGATCCCGCCTCTGCCGCCGCAGAATTTCGGGGAGCCGATTCCAGCCTTCGCCAGCTCAGCGCCATTCGACCCATTCGCCCAGCTCTATCCTCAGGGCTACGACTACACGGGAGACCCTTATTGGTAAGCTGCCAACTTCAGCTCACTCCCACATAGTGGTCCACTTGGAGACCCTTGGGCTGCTGGCCCATCTACTTTTGGTTACCCTCCGGGTTACCAGCAGCCACCGCAGCCGCAGCCTTACCAGCCGCCGCAGCCGCAGCACTACCAGCCACCACCACCGGCGCCTATGATGTCGCCGCCGCAGGTTCAGGAGATCCTGCAGGGGATTGATAGCATGCGACGCGAGTTTCAGCACAATATGCGAGAGGATCGCCGACGCACCAGTGGCATGTTTAAGAAGGTATTTGATTTGCTCAAGGGTAAGAGCAAGAAGGATCGTTGAATCCTTCGATTATCATTTCATGTACTCATGTCCCTGCGTGGACATTTATTCCAGTACTCTACCCCTGCGTGGGTATATCTATCTTTCTCTACCCCTGTGTGGGTATGTTATCCTGTTAACCCCTGCGTGGGTTTGTTTTATTTTATTTTGTTATTGTTGTACTTGTTTAGCCCCTGCGCGGGCCTGTTATTCAGGTTATCCATGTTATTTCAAAGTCCCGTTTAGGGCAATTATGTACTGGTACTTTATTGGAAATTTGAAATGGTTAATTTAAATTTATCATTTTATTTATATGCATGAATAATATTAAAATAATGGAAAATATCAATTTTTATTTGATTTGCCATTTTATAAGAATCTTAGTAAGGTATAACCTAGCCTGAATGCCTTATTAACAGGCCTGGCCCTGATGGTAAAACCTGGTTGAAAGGATTCAACTCCCTGTTAACATCTGAGAACATGTTAACATTCCTGGCCAAGCGTGATCTGTAAAATCACACAAGCCACCCTTTTTAATAAAATATCTACAGATTTTATCTGTACACAAGTCTGTTAATGACTTGATACCTACGGGTTATGACTATGTCATATAGTGGCAGTTGTGGTTTATAACTCCCTGCCAAGAAAAGAATTATCTACAGATTATATCTGTACACAAGTCTATTAATGGCTTGATACCTACGGGTTATAACTATGTTATATAATGACAGTTGTGGTTTATGACTCTCTGTCTAGTAAAGGATTATTTGTTTAATTATACAATTTATAATCCTCTAAAAATCTAAATTTATAATTTAGTAATTGTCCATGTGACTAGGCCTATGGTGCCAATATATATATTTTCATTCCTTGATTGCTAATAAGAGCCTGAATGAAATTTATTAAATTAACTGCTAAGGTTTTTGATACCATGGTTAATAAATCGTCTAGGACGATAATACTGTTAGGTTCTAAATAAGACCTTGTCCTTTATTGTAGCTTAAAGCTACGATGGCCAAATCGGAAGAAACCAACAGTCATTCTGGGGAACGCTCAGATAATGCAAAGATTCACGTTACCGGTGCAGAATTGCAAGCACTGATAGACAATGCTGTCGCCAAGGCTATGGATCGGCAGTTCAAGGAATCTAGTGGTACTCAGAGTAGAACCCGCTCAGTGACGCATGTCAAGGCTAAGACTCATTCTGGGGCTCATAGTAAGCCGCCATCTAAAAAGAGTGAGCCAAAGAAAGCTGAGGATGATAATCATTCCTCCAACCACAGCAGCGTCCCAAGGCAGGAGATTGAGCTGAAGCATGACACGTACAGCAGGTCCTGTACGTACAAGTATTTTGTATCCTGCAAGCCCAGAGATTTCACTGGGGAAAAGGGAGCCGTCGATTGTATGACGTGGATCGACGAGATGGACACTGTAGTTGATATCAGCGGGTGTGCTGATAGGGACGTCGTAAAGTACGTGTCCCAGTCATTCAAAGGAGATGCGTTAGCATGGTGGAAGTCACTCCTACAAGCTGCCGGTAAGGCCACACTGTACGGTTTGTCATGGGAACAGTTTGTGGCCCTGATTAAAGAGAACTTCTGTCCGCAGCACGAGGTCGAGCGAATTGAATCGGATTTTGTATCCTTAGTCATGAAGAACCTCGATTGTCAAGCGTATCTTACTACGTTCAACACGCTGTCTCGTTTAGTGCCTTACTTGGTGACCCCGGAGCCACGTAGGATTGCTCGATTTATCGGGGGTCTGGCACCGGAGATTAAAGCCAGCGTCAAAGCTTCAAGACCCACTACATTTAGATCCGTAGCGGATCTATCCCTCTCCCTCACTCAGGACGTGGTTAGATTGAGAGCCATGAAGAGCTCTGAGGAGAACAAACGGAAACGTGAGGATGACACCTCACGAAGGTCTGAAAAACGACATAGAGGGAACAACGACCACAGGAAAGGGTCGGGGTCTAGGAAAAGTGATCATCAGTCGGGTGAGAAACCCAGATGCAAGATTTGTAGGAGACACCACTTTGGGAGGTGTCGGTTTGAAACAAAATCCCAGTCTTCGGAGAAACGATGTGGAATCTGCAAGTCCACAGATCATAAGGCTGTGGATTGCAAGAAAATGAAGGATGCAACGTGTTTTGGTTGCAACGAAAAAGGTCACATTCGGCCCAACTGCCCAAAGTTTGCAAAGAAGGCCGAGGAAGGGAAGAAGACTAATGCGAGAGTCTTCAAAATGGACGCAAAGGAAGCAGTCCTTGACGATAACGTCATTACCGGTACGTTTCTTGTAAACGATATTTTTGCTAGAGTTTTGTTTGATTCGGGGGCTGATAAGTCGTTTGTAGATAATAAATTTTGTAAACTGTTGAACCTTCCTGTTAAAACCTTAAGTGTGAAATATGAGGTGGAACTAGCCGATGGAACCATAGAAACCGCCTCGACTGTTCTAGATGGATGTGTTATATCCATTAGGAATCATTCCTTCCCGTTATCCTTGCTTCCCTTTAAGCTAGCTGGATTCGACATAGTAATAGGCATGGATTGGTTGTCAAGTAACCAAGCCCAGATTCTGTGCAATAGAAAACAAGTAATAGTTAAGACTCCGTCTGGTGAGTCACTTACTATTCAAGGAGATACCCAGCATGGATTGCCGGAGCAAGTGTCCATGCTCAAGGCATCCAGGTGCATGCAGAAGGGATGTGTCATTTATATGGCACAAGTCACCATTGATGAGCCGAAGCCGAAGATTGAAGATATTCCTGTTATCTCGGAATATCCTGAAGTGTTTCCTGAAGAACTACCCGGTTTGCCACCGGATAGGCAAGTAGAGTTTCGGATAGATATCATACCAGGCACAGCACCTGTAGCAAGAGCACCATACAGATTGGCACCAACGGAGATGAAGGAGTTGAGGACGCAGTTGGATGAGCTTTTAGCTAAAGGTTTTATTAGACCCAGCTCGTCTCCATGGGGAGCGCCAATCTTGTTCGTTAAGAAGAAGGACGGATCGATGCGTCTGTGCATCGATTACCGTGAGCTTAATAAGGTCACTATCAAGAATCGGTATCCGTTACCCAGGATCGACGATCTATTCGATCAGTTGCAAGGAGCCAGTTACTTCTCCAAGATTGACCTAAGGTCAGGATATCATCAGTTGAAGGTCAAGGAGGAAGACGTACACAAGACCGCGTTTAGGACTCGTTATGGGCATTACGAGTTCCTAGTGATGCCGTTTGGACTCACTAACGCACCAGCCGCGTTCATGGATCTCATGAATCGCGTCTGCAAACCTTATTTAGATAAGTTCGTTATCGTCTTTATTGACGACATCCTTATCTATTCGAAGAGCCAAGCTGATCATGAGAAACACCTTCGTTGTATTCTCAAACTTCTGTATCAAGAGAAGCTTTACGCCAAATTTTCGAAGTGTGAATTTTGGCTTCGAGAAGTCCAATTCCTTGGACATGTAGTTAGCGAGCGTGGTATCCAAGTAGATCCCGCTAAAGTCGAAGCAGTCATGAATTGGCAGGAGCCGAAGACGCCTACCGAGATTCGCAGTTTCCTCGGATTGGCAGGATATTATAGGAGATTCATCGAGAACTTCTCAAGGATTGCTGCGCCCCTAACCTCATTGACCCGTAAGAAGATTAAGTTTGATTGGGGCCCTAAGCAGCAGGAATCCTTTGACATTCTGAAGCAGAAGCTGAGCAATGCGCCAGTGTTGACATTGCCCGATGGTATAGATGAATTTGTGGTGTATTGTGATGCATCACATACGGGCATGGGTTGTGTACTCATGCAGAAAGGCAAAGTCATTGCCTACGCTTCTCGACAGCTCAAGGTGCACGAGAAGAACTACACCACCCACGATTTGGAATTGGGTGCAGTTGTGTTTGCTTTGAAGTTATGGAGACATTACTTGTATGGAACCAAGTGTATTATATATTCGGATCACAAGAGTCTTCAACACTTGTTCAATCAGAAGGAATTGAACATGCGTCAAAGGCGATGGATGGAAACTCTCAATGACTATGATTGCGAGATACGATACCATCCAGGCAAGGCAAATGTGGTTGCCGACGCCTTAAGTAGAAAGGAAAGGGTTAAACCGATCAGAATCAATGCCAAGCGCATTGAAATAAGAAATAATTTGAATGAAAGGGTGTTAGCTGCACAGAAGGAAGCTGTGCTGGAAGCTAACTATCCTGCAAAAAAGTTGGGAGTAACTGAGGAGCAGTTATCCCACGACAAGGATGGAATGTTACGACTAAACGGACGAATATGGGTTCCAGTATATGGAGGACTTCGGGATGTTATCCTCCAGGAGGCCCACAGCTCTAAATACTCCGTCCATCCTGGAGCTGATAAGATGTACCAGGATTTGAAATCAAACTACTGGTGGATTGGTTTGAAAAAGTCCGTGGCCGAGTATGTGGCCAAATGTTTGACTTGTGCGCAAGTCAAGGCTGAGCATCAGAAACCGTCAGGTTTGCTTCAACAGCCTGAAATTCCCAAATGGAAATGGGAAATGGTGACAATGGATTTTATCACCAAGTTGCCAAAGACGAAAAAGGGGAATGATACCATATGGGTCATAGTAGACAGACTGACTAAGTCAGCTCATTTTCTACCCATCAAAGAGACGTATAGCTCAGATATGTTAGCTCAATTATACGTCGATAAGATAGTAGCGCTACATGGTATACCTATATCGATTATCTCTGATAGAGATACTAGATATACGTCACATTTTTGGAAGAGTTTCCAACAGTCGTTGGGCACTCGTTTGAATTTTAGTACGGCTTATCATCCTCAGACCGATGGTCAGAGTGAGCGTACTATTCAAACCTTGGAAGACATGCTTCGTGCATGTGCGATCGACTTAGGTGGTAGTTGGGATAAGCACCTACCACTGATTGAATTCTCCTACAACAATAGCTACCATTCCAGCATAAAGGCTGCGCCTTTTGAGGCCCTATACGGTAGAAAGTGTAGATCGCCCATTTGTTGGGCAGAAGTTGGAGATGTCCAGTTGTCCGGACCAGATATCGTCTTTGAGACGACAGACAAGATCGTTCAGATCCGTGATCGTTTGAAAGCTGCCAGGGATAGGCAGAAAAGTTATGCGGATCCTAAGCGCAAAGATTTTCACTTCGATGTGGGTGAAAAAGTGTTGCTTAAAGTATCACCTTGGAAAGGTGTAATGCGATTTGGAAAGAAAGGCAAGCTAAGCCCGAGATATATAGGACCTTTCGAGATAATCGAACGTGTCGGGGCAGTCGCTTACAAGTTAAACTTGCCTGAAGAGCTTAGTGCCATTCATAATGTGTTCCACATCTGTAATTTGAAGAAGTGTTTCGCTGACGATTCACTGGTTATACCGCATACAGATATACACATAGACGAAAGTCTAAAGTTTGTTGAAAAACCTTTGTCGATTGAGGATCGACAGGTAAAGAAGCTTCGAAGAAAGCACGTGCCTATTGTTAAGGTTAAGTGGGATGCCCGTAGAGGTCCCGAATACACGTGGGAAGTGGAATCCACGATGAAAGAAAAATATCCCCATTTGTTTGAATAAATCTCGGGGTCGAGATTTCTTTTAAGGGGGTGAGGATGTAACACCTCGAAAAATTTCGTCCAATAATGTCTTGACACGTGTCATAAGGTTCCGTTATGTGAAAACATACTTTAGAGGGACTAAAAGTGACAAACAGTGAAAACTATGGAACGTAAGGGTCCAAAGTGTCAACAATGGATAAATAGGCTCTATGATAACCCCACATAATGTTTATAACCTTTAACGGATGGTTCATGGATCATACGACGCGGAAATTGCCCAAAAGTGAAGTATTGTAAACTATAGGGGCCAAAAGTGTCAACATGTTTAATTTATACCTCTGAGTGAACTTTTGGCAGACCCGAAGCTTTGTATAGCTAAAATATACTCACTAGAATATGTGGTTAAAATTTCATGAAGTTTCGTCAACGTATGAGAAAGTTATGGCCAAAACCGTACTTAAGGGACTAAAAGCGTCAACGTCGAATTTCAGGGCTTTTCGGTTGAGCGCAAAGTTATCCGAGGGCATTACCATGTTGGTAAAAGTCCTAAGGTTCTTAGAAACCAAGTTTGGGGGTTTACGGGTCGAGAAAAATAGCCGAAACGTCGCATACAAGCTCAGGGACCATTGCTGTCAATACATGAAAGTTGTAGGCTGATCAGGAGGGTCAGGCGACCCGCCTGGACATGCCCAGGCGGGCCGCGTGGGACTGCCAGCGACCAGAAATCGATTTTGGGTTATTTGGGTCCGAATTCAAGTGCAATACAGCTCATTTTCGCCTCCTCTTGCACCAATAACATGCCATGCATGCCTACATCAACAGTAAACCTCAGAATCTCTGCTTTAAATCCGAATTCATCTCATTTTTGATCATTTACCATTGTGAACAAGAACACCAAGACTTGCAAGAGCTCTCAAAGCTTCTCTGGAGATAATCTGATCATCAAGGCCGACTTCTAGTGTCCACTAAACATCTTTAGGACCATTGTAAGCCTTCAATTCGTTCTTTAATCCGTTTTTATAGTGATTATTGCTAAAAGTCAAACTGGGTGTTCATAACCTTTGACTTTCTGATTAAACGGATTTCCTTCAGTAATTTCTCGAATTGAAGCTTGTTATAGATTGGTATTTATGTGGGAAACAAACCCTCTAAAGGGTACTAACTGATTCCCACTACATGCATGCTTAATGTCGAGTCAAACATGGTTCTAAAAAGTCAACAGAAGTGATTTTTGTGAAAAATAACATGATTAATGATATAGATGACATGCAACCTGATTGATCATTAAAAATAACTTGTAACACATATAAGAATGTGTTTTAATCATCATCAACTCGACAATCTATAGCATAGACACGAATCGGAACCGAAAGTCTTGTAAAACGATTATTTCGTAGACTATCGATTCGGATTCGTACATGCATGTTCAAGATCTGTATTGGAAAGTATCTTTGACTATTCTTATTTTAGTTAAACTTTCTGGAATCTTCTTTGATTGAGTCTATGTTTAGCCTATTCGAATGCATGTTCCGGTTTATGCATAAAGTTGACTATTTTGCCCTTTTTGTTTTAAAACGGGATTTTTGGAAAAGTAAAAGGATAGAAATCTTTATTTTTATTATATAAACTTGCACCGAAAATTTCGGATCAGTTGGTGGTCCAGATCGTGAGTTATGGCCATTAGCGTAAAACTATATTATAAATTTACATAAACGGTCCTTTTCGCGTAGAACCCGTTTCTGGCCACGTTTTGGTACAAAACTTTTTACCAACAGAAGTAATATAATATTCTGGGAATTTTGATGATTTTTAATTAATTTTTGGCTGAACGGATCCTAGATCGCCTAGTCATTTCGGCTTATGTCGGTTTTGACCGTTTTAGCCATAAAATGAGTTTTACACATCCTTTTGACCCGAAACCTTTTTCTACTGATTTTATATGATGAATAAATTATTTTAAGTATTCTGGAAATATAAAAATCTCAGATTTATTGTGAAAACCCGGAAACGCCCTTAAATCGTATTTTTAGCGTTTTAACGCATAGTAAAGCGTTATACTTGTTTTAAACCTATAAGACTTATACCTACTGATGTAAATTACTTATTTTCATATAAAAACAGTAAGTATAAGTATATGAACTCAGACTTCCAGTTTTGGCATTTTTAGCCCTTGTGAAATTACTAAAATACCCCTACGGTGCATAGTTTGGGGTTTAAATGATATATTTGGTATGTGAGTCATACCCTACTGATATAATATGTTATATTAAGTATATTTACTGTATGAACCAGACCCGAAACTCAGATTTCTAATTTTACTCTTTTATTATCTTTTAAATGACCAAAATGCCCTTCTAAGGCATAAATTGGGTTTAAAATTATCCCGGGCAATATAGAACATAACTTACTGATATAATATCATATTCTAAGCATATTAATTCAGGGAACTTGCATTGGAATCTTTTGGCTACCCGTATCGCCCTTTTCGCGTTCGGTTCGGTTTACGTAACTAGTTTGCGTAAATTGACCAAAACGGGTCAAACGATATCATTTTTATTTCAAAATCCAGAATGTATTTAGTATACCCATATTATACAAGTATTCAAACTTGTCGGGTCTAAATCACATTCTATCCGGTCTTTCGCTTAATCGTGCGTAAACCATATCACTCCTAAAACTAACCGGTCAAAGCTTAAGCTTAAATGAAAGGCCGTTAGGGATCTAATAGGTTAATTATAAACCTTTGTTCCAGATTAGGAAGCCCGGTAAAAGCTACCACCACTTATCGTTTGTGACTTATACTTGCTCAGGTAAATACATTTCGACTTATTTTCCCTATACGGGCTTGGGGTACGGTATTTAAAATACCGCTTGACCGGGCGCACAAGTCCTGCGCCCTATGGGTGTACAGTCTTGAATAGCTTGTGTGACCTCGTTTAAACAGTTTTGTCTTACTTAAAGGCTTTGGGGGGTTGTTGACCGTGTCCCGGATATCCTTGGCATTTTCTTACGAGATGGCCACGACCAGAGCACGGGGTGTAGGCGTACACCCGTCGTGTATAACTCTTTGATGTGGTGTGTCAATTAAATCTCTAGCCCGGACAGTAGATCCCGGGCCACCAGAGATATAAGTGCATGTAATTCGTTCACAAGTTTATATTATATAAATATCCCAAGTTAATAAAAATATTTATGCCTTGTGCATTTAAATAAATTTTAAATCATTTTCAAAATGAGTCGGTTGATTTGTATTTACCAGTGTAAACTGACGTATTTTTCCCAAAAGATTAAGTGCAGGTACTATACGGAAATAGGCTGGCTGTTTCCTAGAGAGCGTCCACAATAGTCTCGCAAACTCGGACGACATTTATCTGTTGAACTATTTAATTCTATTTTATTGATCCGCCTGTGGATCCATTTCAACGACTGTGATATTTATTATTGCATTTTAATTAAAGTTGAAATGTTTCTATTCTGCTTCCGCTGTGCATTATTATATTGTGTTGATTGTCTATGACGATGCCAACTACGTCACTGTACCCCACACCGGGCCCACCGGTGACACGTGGAAATTCGGGGTGTGACAGTGAATATTGGGAAAATGCAATTTTTTGCTTAAAAACAAAAGGCCCCACGTCATCACATCCACCATCAATAAGGAACATGTTGAATCTACAAGATATCACAGGTATGGAAACTATCCCAGAAAATATCTTACAACCTGAGTTCATAAAAAGGGGATATGAAGCTCAAGTGGTGGGTGCAACACTTTTTAAAATAAAATTCCCACCAGAAATGAAATTCTTTTTTATACACCCTTGGTTTGCATGTCTGCTAACACCACAACTTTAATGAAATTCCCCTAAAAACTCAGTATCTTGGATATGCTATGCTGACAAATACAAATTGTAAGCTATCCCAAACACTATTTATGGATTTGGTGGCAAATATAAAAGCAATCAAGAGGGGTACTAACAATCCTTTTCTACTATATCCAAGATTGTTAAGCTTTTACCTAAAAAGTGCTTTAAGACAAGAAAGTTTTTCACAGGGTGAAGCCCTTGAAATTAAAGTCTTTCAAATGAAACATTTACCCGCATGATGACTAAGGGTCAAGAAATTATGGGTGAAGAAAATGTTTTACAAAACCAAGCAACAGATGTTACAACATCTATTGTTGCGCCCACTGCTTCTGGTGAAGACAGTGCATACCCCGCAATGTGGAGCACACACCAAAAATCTACACAAAAAACTATTTCCATTTCCATCCCCAAATCTAAAAGAACAATAAAAAAGAACGTATCTCTGTGGGTTAAGATGCCAGACGTAACTACTGTACCACAAATCAAGATGGAGAAGATTCACTTGAATATCTCTTGTTAAGCCCCTCTCCTAGGGCTGCTTCTCTTTTCACTACACCCACCCACATAAAAAATCCCATCGTCATTCCAAAAATTTCTTGATGCTATTGATAACACTGACTTGCACATACCTAGTCCTTTCAACAACAAATCACAGAGAGTACACCTCAACAAGTGAGTAGGGCAAGTTCAGAAATCATGGTTATCCATAAGCAGAGGAGGCAACACCGCTTGTGTCTCAAAAGACACTTGCAGGTTTTTCAAGTGAGGCAGCTACTACAATTATAGAGACAACAGTCACATAATTGGACATTAGTTACTTAACTAAGACCTCCTTGAAGGCAACAACTAATGAAACTACAAATGTAGTCTCTGTATCAGTTGGAAGTCCTCGGTACCAAGAAAAAGGGGCACCAGGTACAACCACCTCTTGTGGGAATTCAGATGGTCCTATTAATTTAGGTGATGGGTTAAACTATCGAGAATTAACGAAGAGAGTCACCAAGTTGGAGTCATCATTTGAAGAAATCAAAGATGTGATGAAGACTTTGGTACAAAACTCAAGACCTCCACCAACAGATGCAGATGTTGCAAAAGAAATTTGGGTGCATGCACAGATGTACCTTCACCTTCAAAAGCAAGCTGTAGAAGAAAAAAAACATGCAAATGGAGTTAGTACGAACAATGGTGGATGCTAATTACAAAGAGACTTAAACAGAGATTAAAGTCATCAAAGACTTTATCCTTTAAAACACTGGTACAACTCTAACTCTTCCCCAATATCAAGATGATGCCAAAAAGGGGGAGGAATATTGCATGAGAAAGCTTCCACCTCTTATCAAGAAAGCTGGAAAAAGGCCTGACACTGTTGATGCCAAAAAGGCTAGGGAAGAAGAAATTAAGGCAATAGAAAATGAGAAAATGGGAGACATAAGGGAAGCTAATATGCAGATAACAGTGCAAGAGATTATTAAAAGGAAGAAAATACAAGACAATCAAGGATCTTCAACAGAGGTTCCAGAAAGCACTGCTTCAACTACCATCCAAACCACTGTCACTTCTATCTAAACATCTGTTACCCAAACCCATGCTCCCATAACCCAAACATTTGTTGGCACTACGAAAGTAACAACTGCTGTTACAACCACACTACCACCACCACCAACACATAAGTCTCCTAAAGGACTTCTCCACCGTAAAAGAAAACCAACAACAAAACTTCCACAACCACTAACAAAAACACCAATAGTTCAAACCAGAACCAAGAGAACAAAATTCGTTGTCCAAGATGATGATAATGAAACTCCTGATGCATCACCTATCAAAACCACAACCACCACAACTTTATCCCTCACATCTCAACAATCTACCACAACAACCACAACACTCACCATTACATCTCCACCAACAAAACCACCCATCACCATACTTGATCCAATTGAGTTAGAAAATGTATCAAAAGAGATACAATCCTTCTACTCAACAACTGACATCAACCAACTTACCTTTCCATCCCTCAAAAGATATCTATAGGATCGATATTGACGATCTAATGAGTCAATCAGAGTCAAAATACCACTGTTTATGTGGCGGAATCACACAAACAGCTTGAATCAAAGAGAATGGAGTAGAAATAGACAGAATATCACTTCAAACACTGTTTCTCATTAATTGATCACAGAAAAATTTGGCAGCACTTCGGTATACAACTTGATGATCGGTGACAAAATGAGAAACAACACAACTATATATAGGGGATCTAATTCCGCTTGAAATTACACCTTGTCATTTCGAGCGGAATCACAAGCTTCTGATTTTGCTTGAAATGACAAAGTGTCATTTCAAGCGGAATCACTACATAAACACATAAAACTTACAATTCAGCCCCTATACATTTCATACTTGACATATTAGACCCCTAGACCCTATACAAGCACGACTAAGACTAAGACGTAGGCTTTAGACATCGTGCACTAACAAACTCCCCCTTGGATACAGCCGGAGTCTTCAGTCTTGTCTTCGGGTCTTCAGAGCGACTTGAAACTTTCTTCTCTTTGTTTAGGCTTCTTTCTCAGCAAGTTCCTCAGCCTATCGTTCTGTTTCTTCTTTTTCTTTTCTTCTTCAGCTTGCATTTTCATCCACTTTCCTCTGTTTTCTTCCAGCTTCTTCCTTTCCTTCTCAGCTTTCTTCTTTTCTTTCTCTTCAAGCGACCACCATTTTGAATTCCATTTACTTTCAGAATTAATGCCTTTCTGAAAGCAAATAGTTACGACTTTCTGGAATTGCATTGCCTGCTCTCTGTCTTCAGCCTGGAAGTGGATCTTGTTGACAAACAAACATTCAATATCTTTCGTTGAGCAATTAACTAACCACATCGGGTCGTAAATAAAAATCTCTCTAATCTCCTTCCCAGCTCGGTAAGTGATCACAGCCTCTGTCGAGATACAATTGTACACCCAGCCCATGAAACCTTTATAAAACTCCTGTTCCATCTTGGGCACTGGAACGTTCTTCATCGTTTTTGGCTTTTTCACGTTCAAAATCGTCTCTTCAATCCCTGTCACTGGATCTACCCTTTGAACTCTCTTCGGGTAATGAGGCTTCCAGTGTTTGAAGTCTTTCAGAGCCTCAAACTTTATCAGGCCCACATTGCAATATCATTCTTTCTAACAGGATACCCCAAGGTTCTTACTTTCGATAACTCATCCACATCCCACCATGGAAGGGATATAACATCATGTAATTTTTCAAAATATTGAACTCCACATTCTCTTCTAATTGCATAAGCATTAACCTGCGGTAGAAATCCCCAGCTTATTATATCCCCCAAAGAAATACTTCTGTCTCTCTGATAATACTTCAACGGACGCTTGAATTTATGTTCATTGCTTTCCTTGAACCATTTCTTACGTTCTTCTTTCAGAGGATCTTTAGTAGTACCATCAAAGTTCTTGTCTTTAAGAATCTCAGCAACTTTCCTTCTAAGTTCATCCCGATTCTCTTCACTAAAGAACTCCATCAGTGTTGGAAGTTCGGAAGTGTCTTCATTCAAAATCTCTTCATCCGTACAGTCTTCAACCTCAACCCTGTCATATACATCAGCGTCTTCCACATACTTGTATTCATATTCAGGTTGATGGTTGATGTCGAAAGCATTCAGTTCTTCCTCAAAATCAAACTTAAACTCGTTTTCATTCACATTGAACATTTTCAGTACTTCATCCAATGTGTAAGTGTGCCTTATCTCACCTTCTTCAACATGAGGTTCAATTCGAAGAATCAATTTTTCAATTTGATCAACGTTTTGATCATCAACATGCTCCCCCTCTCCATCAGCTCCCTCTGTTTCTTCATTAGCATCATCATTCATGTAATCATCAACGTTCATTTCTTTTGATGCTTCAGTCACAGTAACACCGGTACCACCTTGATTATCATCGTCATCATTGTCATCATCAGAACCATGACTACTCGCAGAAAACACTTTTTCATCATCATCATCCTCTTCTTCATCACCCCCTTCATCATCATCCTCCTCATCATCTTCTTCATCGTTATTCCCAGCAAGATCCTCAAGTGATACATCTTCCTCAAAAATAGCCCTGACTTCTTCAACTTGAATTTCCTCAAACCTTTGCTCTATCGACTTTTCGAGTATACTCTCAACCACCTTGTTCATCATTTAAAATTCATGTTCCTTCAACGCCTTTGCAGCTTCAAGTTCTTTGTTTTTCAATTCAAAGTACTTGTTCTGTTCATCTCGGCGAGTCTTTTCTTCTTCTAACTCTGCCACTCTCACCTTCAAGAAATCAATCTCTGTCTGATCGGTATCTATCTTCTTCAATAAAGATTTGTTTTCACACTCTAACTTCTTTACTCGCATCTCGAGAATCTTTTCACGATCACCCACTCTTTTGCTTTCAGCTGCTAATCTTTTGTTTTCATCCATCACAACATCAACTTTACTTTCCACATTCTTCAATTGAACATTACTCGCAAAATCAAAGTCTCCAATCTCATCAAGCCCCATACTCAAGTTCGGAGGAACGGGTGGAAAAGCTCTGTACCCCGAAGAACCAGGTGTGGTTTGAATAATTGGTTGTGAGGGTGGTGGTGTTTGGAAGATTGGTTGAGATGTAAGTAAGGTTGTCTCTTGTGGTGGTGTAATGGTATGAAGTTGTTGTGGTGAATGAGGTGGTGTGAGATGGAATGGTGAAGGTTGTCTTGGTGGTGTTGGTTGTTTAGGAGGTGATTGGTGAGGTGGTGAATGTATAGGTGATTGTTGTGGTATTGGTTCAGGTGGTGGTGATGGTGGTTTACTCAGTTCTTGGGACGGTTTCTTCTTTAGAACAATCTTTGTAGGCTTCTTGATCTTGGGAGTAACCCTTTTGATTTTAGGAGAAACAATCCTCTTTCTCGCACCCGCTTTCTTCCTTCACCTGAAGGCGATTGAGATTCAGATATATGCTCAGGAGATGGAATATAAGCAGCATCATCCTTTTTCCTGTCTCTTCCTCTTTCTCAACTGTTTCTCTTTCTCTGTCTCCTCTTGAATTCTTTTCAAACGTTCAGTTTCATCAATCTCATCATCAGAAGAACTAGAAGAACTTGTTGTACTTTTGTTCACATCATCACCTTCTATATCATCAACAACTTTTTCTTTCTGAGCAACATCAGCGGCTTTATCTTTCTTAGCATTAAACGCCTTCAAATTCTTCAGCAAACTTTGAGAATTTGGCGATAGACGAACATCAATTTCAATATTATGTAACACCCCAAATTTCGTATGTTATAAAATAATATTATTTTGTGATGCTAAATAACAGAAAAACGGTGACCGTAAAATGGTACCGTAAGAAAAACGATAGTAAGTTTAAAGTTGTGTGTGTAACTAAGTTAAACTAAGAAAAGAGACCAAGTTAGTATGGAAATAACAAATTTAAACATAGCTTAAAAGACAAGGGGGCTAATGTGTAAATGTGTAATATATTTCAACAAAAAAAAAAGAAGCCAGTACGTGTTTTTGGCTCTGGATCGATCGAACAAGGCAAGGGGAAAGGTGAAACCCTAGTTTCACTAATTTCATCAAATTGGGAAGAAATCTCAGGGAGGCTTGGATGCATGAACCTGAATGTTGATCATTTAAGTGTCTCTAACACAAAGTAAGTCGAATTAAGTGTTTTGGTAATGTTTTGTTAAGTGGGTTATGTATAATCCGTGAATGTTTATTGAAATTGAGTAGGAATTCTAGACAATATGAATACATAGAGGCTATAGCATGCTTAATTTCGATTATGTTGATGTTTTGAGAAAAACCCACTTGAAGTGGTAGTAGAATGAAGTTAATGATGACTATATGTGATATGTTCTATAGAATTTGATGGGTGAAGTTAGATGTTGTGTGATGTTGTAGAATGAACCTAATTAGAATGAAAATGGTATGGTGATTGTTGAATCTATGATTTTGATATGAGATAGTAAGCTTATGCACAAGGTACTTGTACATTGAGCTTAGATAGTAGTACGCTCACAAGGTGTTTGATGAAATGCCTAGTGTAGGGTAGTATGTGAAATTTACATGCTAGCTAATGGATGAATATGTGTTGAGTATGGTAAGGGTATAATTATTGGTAGTTGAGCACAAAAGACGCGTAGTAGGAGGAATACGTGAAAAGGTGTTGTTGATGGTATGATTTGGGTAGAAATATGCATTAGGAACTTGTACCCTATGCTTCAATGGTGTGATGCTCGCCATGTATTTGATGCGCTAGATTTATGGTAATTAAAAGTGAATGTGTATGAGTGTGAAATGAATAGCTTATTGGTAAACGATAATGTTGAGGTTATGTGTGAACGTATGTAAGATAATAACTTTGATTAAGTGAATGTTGAACAATGTGGTTGTTAGTTCATGTTTATCTATGATAAAGTTCGACTATTAAGAGTCTATGTAATTAAAAGTTGGAAATGGATGTGATATGAATGAACATGTGGACTAACTATGATATGGGCATAATGACTTGAAAGGATAGGAATCCCAAATTGACATGGACTCAAGTATGGAAAGCTAACGGGTCAAGCGGAGGTGAGGAAGCAAGCATGAACACTAACGCTTAAGGTAAGTGATTTCCGTAATCACTTCTTAGTTCAAGTAAGTAATAAAGTGTTGAAATTAATTAAACATGATGTTTGAGGTTAAATATGTAGGAAAGTCTTTCGTCGTAAATGATGGGATTAAAGTTGACCAAAATGCCCTTGATGGGTATTTTGGGCAAACGATCTTAATAAGTAGTTTAGAAGCAAGTTATTGATTAGTGTAATGTCTTGGACAAGTATGGAAGCGAAGAGTATGGTCTTGGTATGTCATAAACCATTTAACGCGCAAATACCCTTAACGGGTCAAAACTAAGTATATGAACGATAATGTGTTAAGAGGATGCAAAATGTCTAAGAACTTATTATTTTATGATAAATGTCACTGATATTATTAGGTTTATAAGAGTTTATGGTAAAACAAACAAGTTACGTTGATGAATGCATGAACGGGTCGAATTGTGGGAAAAAGGGTAATAAGCCGATAGCGTGTAAGTTAAGATTTTCCTTAAGGCGGTTATGGGATTTTAAGTTCATTTGATAGGATGTGAATTTACAAGCATGTAGGAAGAAACGGGAGGTTAAACGGGTAAACGGTTCAAAAGTTACGCGCGTTTTAGCGTTTTCGGACGTCGAAATGGATCTGCAGCGAAATGGCGCATGGTCATGCGCTTGGCCGCATGGTCGTGCACTTGGCCGCATGGTCGTGCGCTTGGCCGCATGGTCGTGCGATTTCGAGAAAATCATTGCACTAGCTTGTGCACTGCCAGTGCCCCCAACGTCGTAGGAACTGCATGGTCGTGCGGTTGGACGCATGGCCATGCATCAGTTGCCACTGCACGGTCGTGCGGTTGGACGCATGGCCGTGCATCAGCTGCCAGTTCAGTATAATGTGCAGAATTCGTCCAAATCAGTCCCGTAGCCCATAGGTTATCCCAAAATATAATCTAACTCATTGTAAAATGTTCATGAGCTGCAATAAGCGTGTGCGCAAGCATAAAATGGAGCAAGATAAGTATAAGAGGCATATGTAAGTTTATAGAGGTACGTATGTGATTAGGCATCTATGAGTTGGATATATTACTAGCAGGAATGTATACTCGTATATATGTATAAAGTCGGAAGTGTACGCAATGAAGTAGGTATGGGTGTATGTAAATACGCACGAAGGGACGTAGATGCATTATATAAGGGTACGAATGTATGTATGTAATTGATTGTGTGTGATCATATAATTATGTACAAGTATGTAAGAAAATAGTTGCGCACGTATCCAATGAAATTAGTGCTAACGATATTAATAGTATGCCTGGTGAATGAAGTGGAACGCAGGAATAGCAAGGAAATCTCACCGTGGATCATATGATCAAATGGAAAGCTGGAACGTAAAGGGTTAATGGAACGAAGAGTAAATGTGAATAAATTTGTGTGTTATGATGCGTGCTAATGTTACGACTTTATGTGGTGAGCGCAGGTAGTACAAAATACGAGGATCATCAAGAGATAGAGATCAAGGACCGAGTCATATGAAGGATTGTACGGGGTGTATAAGAATGTAATTTGTTAAATATAAGTTATGTTTTATTCTATAATTGAGTTAGTTTGATGTATTCAATGTAGAGGAGTTATTTTGGAAAGTGAACTTTCAAGTAAGACATAAGGTTTACAATGAAAGAAAAAAAAAATATATGGTACGTAATTCCGCTGCGTCATGTTTAAGTTCTTACAGGGAAATTTTCATTATACGAACGGGTCATGCCCGAATTTTGGTAAATAATAATACTTTTTGGAATAAGAAAAATGGGCGTTTCAAGTTGGTATCAGAGCCCTGGTTTGAGAGAATCAAGTAGAAGGAGGTAACTACTTGAACTCAAACCGGTGTGCTCTCGTGACCAAGGACCCGTACAATCCGAGACTCGATCAAAATCTAAGGGTAGGTGCCAAGGTAAGTATGTGTTTAAGTATGTATGTGAAGACAACTAACAGTATGTTATGTGTAAGGTCGGCATGATTGCTTTGAAAGGATGATTTGTAAATGCGGTCTAACGCTGGCACCAAGGTATGTAATATGACATATTGACCGAGGTACGTAGATTTAGCTTGTTGGTGCATGAAATGGTAAAAATTAAGCAGGTAAAAGAAAATTTTAAATGAAATAAAATGACAGAGTAAGGAAGTTTTGAAAATGTTACACGTACCGAAACTTAATTCTGCGGTCATAAGGTGGCGATTACGCGAAGACACGAAACTAGTATGTGGATTGTGTACCTGGCCAGTATACAAGAAACGTATGACGTTCGTGAGACCGTGATAATTGTTACAGGTATGTCCGTTAGAATCAGGTAGTAGGTGGACGTGGGGGTGAAAAGAAATGTAAGACTTTCAGGAATGAAGGTATGAATGATGTGTTGGAATCCGCGAGACGGAGTCAACACGTGTAGGGAATGAAAGATATGAATGGAATGTTTGAATCCGCGAGACGGATTCAAGGAATGAAAGGCTCGAAGGGAATGTATGAATCCGCAAGACGGATTCAAGGAATGAAATGCAGAAATGATATACTTGAATCTGCGAGATGGATTCAAATCGTAGAAGGAAGAAAACGTATGAATGGTAGGTTAGAAGGTTCGCTAGAGGGATTCAAAATATAGAAGTAGTAAAAGGGTATGGTTGTTACATTTGAATCCGCAAGATGGGTTTAAAACACATAAAAATATAAAATTTACCCACATCAGAATTGTGTCAATAATTGACCGCAGTTATGTCAAACGAGTTCTATGAGTAATGCGAAGTAAATGAACAAGAAAATGACCGTAATGGACACACACAAACCTAAGTCTTAAGATGAAAGAAAGAAGTTTTACAACCCGTTATGTGTAAATGTGTTAGTAATCGATTCGTAGGAGTTATAATGTAAGGCGGGCTACTACCCGGACAATGATTTAAGTATGAATGAGAAGGGTAAGTTTGGTCATGAGTACCAAAATAACGTAATGAATGATTTTGCAAGTAAGCATGAATGGAAAGAAGTACGAATGTATACCTCGATGCATATACGATAAATAAGAAATGTTAGTTGGCCTTGAAAGATCAAATTATGAAGTTTGGCGAATTAAGTAACTAGAATGAAGAAGTTTCGTGTGAGAAATGAAAAGTACTAACTGTTAAATTTCTTGATGATAATGTTAGAATCTTTGATGTGATGAAACCAACAGAATTGGTGAAAGGATGCGTTCGAATGGAGGCACATTACATGGATGAATGGAATCTAGCCTGGTATGACTAGTACTCGTGAAGAATGTGGACAGATCTGATTTACGGATCGTTGTAGTATGGAATGAAATCGAGGTAAGTTGAAGGTAAAGTATGAGAAATATGGACTTACTAGTAAGCAATGGTGTTGAGATTATGTCAAATTTCTAGTTTTTATATATGATTGTCAATTATAGTATTTCAAATATGTTAATATGAGTTGAAATGGTGATACATGTGCATATATAATTAGTGGATCATGTACTTATGTATATGTATGTCTTTCACCATGATTATGATATGTAAATGGTATCATTGGTATGGCCGACAAGGTTTAGATGAGTACATGATCATATGACGAAAGTATGAAGGTAAGATGATTGACTTTCTGAAAGTCAACAATGAGTGAATAGCACGACTAGGTCTTTGGATGCACTTTCAAGAGTAGAGACGACAAGTATCATTAGGAAATACTAACCTCGATGCTCGGCTTGTTAGCCATGTTCATTTGAACAAGACATTGTTGAAAGAACGCATTTAAGTGGAAGCTTAACAAAGGAACAAATACAATCAACCCAGGTATCACATGACTCACAATGAGTATTGGGTTGGTTCGGATCGGGTCGTGGGCAGTTGGATTATGCAATGGGAACGAGGTTAGTGAAACGTTTAGCTTGTGATTATGAGTAAGAATTGGTATATCAAATGTTTATGGTATGCGTATAATGATACGTCGACCTTTTTATGAATGTGAATGTAAGTAGAAGGAACGATAGTAATGGAATGTTTAGGATGGCCCATAGTGATCAAAATGAAAGATAGCGTATGATGTATGAGTAGTATGAAATAAATCGATTTATTTCGATTAGCAAATATATGAATGAAATATGCTTAAATAGGAAGTTAGAAACAAACCACAGATTAAGGTTTATACAATTAATAATTGTATACATTTGGAATAAGTTCAATGAATGAAATGCTAGGGATAATATGTGCTAGAAACTAGCAATATAAAGTGAAAGACACTAATAAGAGCTCTGGATCAGACCCTGTCCCTTGTGTGATTATGAGAGTAAATTACTAATTTAAGAAGATAAGAACAATGCGTATGATTATATTTATTCATGGTTGAGATTTTTATGCAAGGACCCCGAATGAGTTATGTTGTAGTGTGCCCATTGAATGAGTACAACAGAAAGGCAAATGTAGGAACAAGAGAGGTTTCGGGGACGAAACCTTCTTTAAGGGGGGTAGACTTGTAACACCCCAAATTTCGTATGTTATAAAATAATATTATTTTGTGATGCTAAATAACAGAAAAACGGTGACCGTAAAATGGTACCGTAAGAAAAACGATAGTAAGTTTAAAGTTGTGTGTGTAACTAAGTTAAACTAAGAAAAGAGACCAAGTTAGTATGGAAATAACAAATTTAAACATAGCTTAAAAGACAAGGGGGCTAATGTGTAAATGTGTAATATATTTCAACAAAAAAAAAAGAAGCCAGTACGTGTTTTTGGCTCTGGATCGATCGAACAAGGCAAGGGGAAAGGTGAAACCCTAGTTTCACTAATTTCATCAAATTGGGAAGAAATCTCAGGGAGGCTTGGATGCATGAACCTGAATGTTGATCATTTAAGTGTCTCTAACACAAAGTAAGTCGAATTAAGTGTTTTGGTAATGTTTTGTTAAGTGGGTTATGTATAATCCGTGAATGTTTATTGAAATTGAGTAGGAATTCTAGACAATATGAATACATAGAGGCTATAGCATGCTTAATTTCGATTATGTTGATGTTTTGAGAAAAACCCACTTGAAGTGGTAGTAGAATGAAGTTAATGATGACTATATGTGATATGTTCTATAGAATTTGATGGGTGAAGTTAGATGTTGTGTGATGTTGTAGAATGAACCTAATTAGAATGAAAATGGTATGGTGATTGTTGAATCTATGATTTTGATATGAGATAGTAAGCTTATGCACAAGGTACTTGTACATTGAGCTTAGATAGTAGTACGCTCACAAGGTGTTTGATGAAATGCCTAGTGTAGGGTAGTATGTGAAATTTACATGCTAGCTAATGGATGAATATGTGTTGAGTATGGTAAGGGTATAATTATTGGTAGTTGAGCACAAAAGACGCGTAGTAGGAGGAATACGTGAAAAGGTGTTGTTGATGGTATGATTTGGGTAGAAATATGCATTAGGAACTTGTACCCTATGCTTCAATGGTGTGATGCTCGCCATGTATTTGATGCGCTAGATTTATGGTAATTAAAAGTGAATGTGTATGAGTGTGAAATGAATAGCTTATTGGTAAACGATAATGTTGAGGTTATGTGTGAACGTATGTAAGATAATAACTTTGATTAACTGAATGTTGAACAATGTGGTTGTTAGTTCATGTTTATCTATGATAAAGTTCGACTATTAAGAGTCTATGTAATTAAAAGTTGGAAATGGATGTGATATGAATGAACATGTGGACTAACTATGATATGGGCATAATGACTTGAAAGGATAGGAATCCCAAATTGACATGGACTCAAGTATGGAAAGCTAACGGGTCAAGCGGAGGTGAGGAAGCAAGCATGAACACTAACGCTTAAGGTAAGTGATTTCCGTAATCACTTCTTAGTTCAAGTAAGTAATAAAGTGTTGAAATTAATTAAACATGATGTTTGAGGTTAAATATGTAGGAAAGTCTTTCGTCGTAAATGATGGGATTAAAGTTGACCAAAATGCCCTTGATGGGTATTTTGGGCAAACGATCTTAATAAGTAGTTTAGAAGCAAGTTATTGATTAGTGTAATGTCTTGGACAAGTATGGAAGCGAAGAGTATGGTCTTGGTATGTCATAAACCATTTAACGCGCAAATACCCTTAACGGGTCAAAACTAAGTATATGAACGATAATGTGTTAAGAGGATGCAAAATGTCTAAGAACTTATTATTTTATGATAAATGTCACTGATATTATTAGGTTTATAAGAGTTTATGGTAAAACAAACAAGTTACGTTGATGAATGCATGAACGGGTCGAATTGTGGGAAAAAGGGTAATAAGCCGATAGCGTGTAAGTTAAGATTTTCCTTAAGGCGGTTATGGGATTTTAAGTTCATTTGATAGGATGTGAATTTACAAGCATGTAGGAAGAAACGGGAGGTTAAACGGGTAAACGGTTCAAAAGTTACGCGCGTTTTAGCGTTTTCGGACGTCGAAATGGATCTGCAGCGAAATGGCGCATGGTCATGCGCTTGGCCGCATGGTCGTGCACTTGGCCGCATGGTCGTGCGCTTGGCCGCATGGTCGTGCGATTTCGAGAAAATCATTGCACTAGCTTGTGCACTGCCAGTGCCCCCAACGTCGTAGGAACTGCATGGTCGTGCGGTTGGACGCATGGCCATGCATCAGTTGCCACTGCACGGTCGTGCGGTTGGACGCATGGCTGTGCATCAGCTGCCAGTTCAGTATAATGTGCAGAATTCGTCCAAATCAGTCCCGTAGCCCATAGGTTATCCCAAAATATAATCTAACTCATTGTAAAATGTTCATGAGCTGCAATAAGCGTGTGCGCAAGCATAAAATGGAGCAAGATAAGTATAAGAGGCATATGTAAGTTTATAGAGGTACGTATGTGATTAGGCATCTATGAGTTGGATATATTACTAGCAGGAATGTATACTCGTATATATGTATAAAGTCGGAAGTGTACGCAATGAAGTAGGTATGGGTGTATGTAAATACGCACGAAGGGACGTAGATGCATTATATAAGGGTACGAATGTATGTATGTAATTGATTGTGTGTGATCATATAATTATGTACAAGTATGTAAGAAAATAGTTGCGCACGTATCCAATGAAATTAGTGCTAACGATATTAATAGTATGCCTGGTGAATGAAGTGGAACGCAGGAATAGCAAGGAAATCTCACCGTGGATCATATGATCAAATGGAAAGCTGGAACGTAAAGGGTTAATGGAACGAAGAGTAAATGTGAATAAATTTGTGTGTTATGATGCGTGCTAATGTTACGACTTTATGTGGTGAGCGCAGGTAGTACAAAATACGAGGATCATCAAGAGATAGAGATCAAGGACCGAGTCATATGAAGGATTGTACGGGGTGTATAAGAATGTAATTTGTTAAATATAAGTTATGTTTTATTCTATAATTGAGTTAGTTTGATGTATTCAATGTAGAGGAGTTATTTTGGAAAGTGAACTTTCAAGTAAGACATAAGGTTTACAATGAAAGAAAAAAAAATATATGGTACGTAATTCCGCTGCGTCATGTTTAAGTTCTTACAGGGAAATTTTCATTATACGAACGGGTCATGCCCGAATTTTGGTAAATAATAATACTTTTTGGAATAAGAAAAATGGGCGTTTCATATTAGCATCAGCTTCAGTCTCAGCTTCAGCTTCAACATCATGTTCAACTTCAACCTCAGCTTCTGGTACTCGCTCTTCCACATCAGGCTCATCAATAAGCATAGTCTGTGTAACTTTCTTTTGTCGTTTCTTGGGTTGTGACAATGAACCCTCTCCCTTTTGTACTTTGGGAGTAACTTTCTTTCCTTTCTTCCTCGGTTCTTTCACAAACCAATCATTGCGAGTACTTTTAAATTTTTCAAGAGCTTCTAACTCATCAGCATAGGCAGCTTCTTTCATCTCCTCTTCATTCCTCCAGTTTTGGTGATTTACTGGATCTGGATCAACATAGTTTGCATCCTTGATAAATCCGAAAAATTCAGCTACTTTCGTTGGCTCAGGATGATTCGGATGATATCTTGCTAGCTGCTTCAGAGAACATTGCTAATGTATGAAAGAACTAACAAGTCGTTGTTTACATCTCTTTCAATATCAGAATATGCATGATCAATCAACATTTGTACAAATCGTGGATAAATCCAAGTTCTACTCTTTGTTGTGATGTTCTAAGCCTAGTGAAATATGATATGAGAAAAATTGTATTTCTTGTTCAGAACCAACGCTGTAACCATATTCATCTGGTAATCACGCATTGCATCATATCCTCCCTTGCAATGGCTTAAAGCCTGCAGTACTGAATGAACAATAAACTTGTAAGGCTTTTGAAACTTTGACTTCAAGTAGTTCGCGTTGTTCAATGCTCCATCATAGCCCATCCTCAGCATACATCCCTTGACCATTCTTTCAGGAAACTTTGTTGGCGAGTTTGCATCATCTGGAAAATTCAAAACTTCACGAACAAGCGCCTTGGTAACAACAATTGTCTTCTTCTCATTATACTGCTTCACAACTGAATGAATCACATTGTTCTTTTCATCGTAAGTTGCGTGCTTCCAGAAACGTTTAACATGAGACTTGTACACCAAATGTTGGTCCGTAAGAGCTTTCTGAATTGGTACCCTTCTCATAAACTCCAGAATGCTGCTGAATTTCGACAGCTCTGTATTCTTATCCTCATCAAAGTCACAACAGCTGTTGTGCAACGGATCAAAAATAACATTTGAACCCTGCAACACAACACAGTGCACAAAATAATCAATCACTTAGAAAAATTTTAGCATCAAACACCTATAAGCGAAATCACATGAAATGACATGCATTTCAAGCGAAATCACAAGAAGTAATTTGGAGCGAAATCACTAAGTCACTTAGAAGCGGAATCAAATTAGTTCAATTGAAGCGGAATCAACTAATGTACTTAGAAGCGAAATCACTAAGTTGAGTTTGAAGCGGAAACACATGAAGTTACTTTGAAGCGAAATCAAATATCATCACAGAACATGATTCAAGCGGAATCATAATGAAACTTCAAAAACCTAACAGTTGATGAAATTAAACATGTGGGTTGGTTAATCTGTGAATTCTGAACACTTAGATGTGTTTTTTATCCATTATAATCCTCAGAAACTTCCTAGATCTAAGTCTGCAAAAACTGTTCATCGGCAAACATACAAAACCTTAGATCTGGTACAATCAAACTCACATACATGTTTTACAACACAATCCGACAACACTATGGTGTTTTTCGTTCATTTTTGATATCATTTAAGCCCTAAATCTATGTTCTCAAACAAGTACATCGCCGACAGTTACAAATATATCAAATCTGGGTCAAATTTGGCCAATATCTCACCTTTCCCATGTTATTAGTTGAGCCAACCAACTAATAACAACTAATCAAACCACAAATGAGCAGTATTTCGGCAAGAAAACAAGAAGATTGGGGTTTCACTTGAATCGCCCAGAGAAAAGACTTTGAAGCGGAATACGAGTTATGAGGTTCAAGCGGAATCAGATGGCTATTTATAGGCCATCTGATTTCGCTTGAAATGGCCTTTGATGCATTACAAGCGGAATCACCCATGAAGCTTCAAGCGGAATCAGTTTTGATCATTTTCAAGCGGAATTAAAAACTCACTTTTAAAATTTTTAACTTTTTAACATTTTCTGATTTTTTACTGACACACCCAGTTAACCAAGTCCAAGTTAATGACCTTGGTCAACTGTTCAACCTACCAAGTCCAAATTAATGACCTTGGTTAACCAGATTATGAAGTATGCTGACTTTCCGATACTGAAATTAGTTCAAATTAATGAACTTTCAAACTTTTCAAACTTTCAAACATGTACCAGTCACTTTACAGAAACTCCTGCTTACCCAAACCTCATGAATCAGACATGTTCTGCACAAGACTTTGATCATCTGATCCCCAATGTCCGTTGTCGAAAATAAGATGAAAATAAAATCTTTTTGGATTTTAGAATGAGATAAACAGAAATCTGTACACACAATATTTTTGTGAGCGTGTTAGGGGATCATATCAGCTTCCGACAAGACACAAGTACCGTTAAGCTTCTTTTCGTACTCAGTTTTAAACAGTTCACCTAGATTGTCGATATACTGATCCTCTTAAATTTTCACACAACTTTCAATCTGTTCGGGATACGGATTTAGTGTTTTAAGACTTAGACTTTCACATGTGTCCCACTTCAGTATATACTCTCGTATCCAGATCCCAATATTCAGTCTTACAGGTGAGTATACCTAGATGATATCTGTAATGGGGTGAATTGCGAGGCCGTGAGAGCTCAGGTCAGAACTTCCGTTCAACAGAGAGATGACGGCTCGACTTTGGTGGGTTCCCTTTAGAGAATCTTTTTTACAACAGCACATGATTAACCATTTTGCAACGTGTTATCATTTTTTATGCTGAGGGAGGCTTTACAAGTAAAGCTTTACGAAAAGTATTATACGGGGACTAGGTCAGAATTTCCATTCAGCAGAAGTCCCGGGATAATACCCCAGATATCACTAAGTGATGTGTGCTAAACAGACTATAAAAATTAACTAAATTAGACTGTCTAAGCTAGACACTAAAAAGCTTTAATTCTAGACTCGACCTAAAACCACACAATCGGCAAGTGTACCGATCAATGTAGTATAACCTAGGAAGTCCGGATATCGAACCACATGACTCTATGTATCACGTAAATTAGACTCTAATAGACACTAACAGACACGACTTAACTTGTTTTAATTGTTGGGGGGGGGGGGGTGTTACGGAAACTAAGGAAATCTATATTAAACTACTAAATTAAACTAGAACTAGACTAAAGACGAATAAAGACTTAGGACTTTTCTTATATGAGAACGAGACCACCTAGACAAGAATCCTGGATTATTTTTAAGAGATTACCGATTAAGTTAAGTGCACGAGTTATGGAACCGGGATCTTAAAATACTAAACCTATTAAGAACCATCGAGGCCCCTCGACCCTTCTCAAGGAGAAACCTGTGAAACTACCTAGGCCGTTAATCTTACCGGTTATTAGACGCCTTTCCAGTTGTCTAATTATTGTGTAAGTACCCTAATGTTGACCTACTCTTTTCCAATCCTAGGTCTAGGGTAGTTTGAAGTAATTAATTTGACTTGATAGACTAATAAGACCGACAAATAAACCAAGACATGACCTTTTCCAAGGACTATCTAAAGCGATTCGTCGGGTAAGACCTACCAATAGCCCCTCACTTTCCAGGTATTAGGACTAGTAGAACACTAAGACTTAGCAAATTATTACCAATTACTTCTAGGGTTTTTTGGCCAATTCTCCCTAAAGAGTTAAGGTTTTCTTATGTGATATAGACACTCACCGAAATCCTAAACCGTAATATGACTCTATGTTGTGATATAGACCGTCACTAAGAATCATACGAAGCAAATAATAACAATAAATCAATTCAAAGTACGCATACACATCAAACCTATTAAATCAAACCGCTTACAAAACACAATTAATCCATAATAATCATGCAAATAACATAAACGGTAAAAACTTTATTTTAATCCATTCATCAAGTCTAGGCGGTTTATAAGTTTAGCTAAGCATCATAAAACGTGAAAACAATTCAAAGATGTCAAAACCGGAATTCATCATAACAAGTTTCGTAAGAAAAGTCAAGAATAAAGAACTAGAAAACCCGATTAGATCTTCAAGCCTTTTTCCCCGAACTTGTTCCGATGATTCCTAGGCTTCAAAATCTCCAAAAACGCTCGAAGAATGCTCAACAAGTCGCCCAAGATGTCCCACAATCGAAATTTTGGGTTTTTTCCCCCGTTTAGGATGTTTATATATATCTTTTTATCACAAACCCTTTTAATTTTCGTAATAATTGCCAGCCAGAACGTTCTGGCTGGGCGCCACAAAATCAGGGACTGGGTGGTGGGGTGCCACCTTGTTTTTCAGCTCATGTACTAACTTCAGTCTCTCGCCTGGTGCCACAGACTTGCTTAGTGGGTGATGGGGTGCCAGAGAGTGATTTTTCAGCTCTTTAACTCTATTTCAACTCCTCGACCTTTCCAACATGCTTCAAGACTTGACAATTCAATATTTTTACTCGTTTTACTCGCTTTCTCGCATATTTGAACATCAAGACCTGCAAAACACGATTTGATCAATAGCATGCATATTCTAACAAAAAACAAAACTAAATATAACGAAAATTATACAAACTTTACACGAATAAAAGATGTATTTTGCAATACATCAAACATCCCCACACTTACTCTTTTTTCGTCCTCGAAAAAGAATTATGCAACGGAATCAGAGACGAATAATCACTCGGGTCAAAAGCATAGGTATATTTAATTAAAACCAAGGCTTGCATTAGCTGCGATTGCGAATATACTTGTCCCCTTAAACCCGAATCCAATCCTAAGCCCTTATCATGTGAATTTAATTTAAGTACGGTCAGTCTACCTAGGGCCTCACACTTGAATCTACGGTCCACCTACTCCCGCCTCAAGCTTATAGGACTAAAAGAACGATCACTGGACCAATTCCTAATCGTCTTATATCAAAACCAATAGAGTTTACAATCATATTTTTTTCTTTTTTTTTCTCTTTTTTTTCTCTTCCGTGAGTCTAGACGATGCTTTCCCTAACCAAGAGGCATTCTGGCTGTAGAGTCGCTATCCCCAACCACAGATTACTTAAGTTTCAGTACTTTTTTCTCTTTTTGCACAGTCGATTTCACACACCCTAGCGGTAATCCGGCTGTAGAGTCGCTATCCCCAGCCCAGACTACATAGGAATGCACTACTATAATTTAGTTTCTAGCTCACTTTTTATTTTTTTTATATTTTTTTTATGATCATAAACTCTAACAGTTTTAACTTATAACGGTGCCCCTTATACTATTATTGGCGGTTTTAGTTTCCCATATCTCCCAGGCGAAAACCCACTAGTAAACCGACAATTAAGATATATTAGCTCAAAGGGACTTAAAACCAAACCCGGGCCTATTCACATATCCCTAACTAGACGCAAGCTCGATTTTTTATAACTCATATTATTATTATTCGAACCCGAGCAAAAATTTGTCTTTTCTATCATTTTCCGTTTTAATTTGCAAACTTCTTTTATTTCAAAGGACATTTTCTGGTTTTTCAATTTTTTTGGATTTTTCAATTTTTTTGTATTTTTAATAATTAAGACTCGATTATTTACATGTATCCCATCCCCACACTTAGAGATTGTATTGTCCCTAATGCAAGAACAAAAATACGACTCAACAACTACCTAAAAATAAAAACTACAAACGAAATAAAAAAAAATTACAACAACAAAAAGGGAAACGACTTAGCTGTATATGTGAGACTGTCAAAGTGCCACTCGTTTCCACATAAGCCCTCCAATTCGATACACGCTCAGCAAACAACTCCTAACCTCGGGCACGCGAACGAAAGCGGCTACTAATACCAACCTAATCACGCAAACACCAAACACTAGCAAAAGATAATATAATATATCACGTTCAACAACCATCCACAATTATATCAACCAACCCCAAAATCCCAACCAACTTGTTTAATGTATTTAAGTACAAACCAATAGACGAAGATTAAAAACAGCATAAAGATAAAAATAAACAAAAGATATAAGCTGTCATCGTCGCTCTACTCCGCATCATCCAACACCTCATCACCCGCCTGTGTCCCACTGGGCCCTCTCCTGAGTGAGTGTCTCAGCCTCGTTTCCTGTTGGCCCGACTTGAAGTTCCTGCACGTGACATTCAGCAAAACAATTCAATAATGGCAATACGAAGCAAACATAATATTAGTCACAAACTATTTTTTTGTATTTTTCATTTTTTTTAACAATAAACAAATATATACAAAAACAACGGCCGTATAGCATTACGTTCGCGGCCGTAGTTTAGAAACAAAGTGACATTAAAGCGACGTTTTGCAAATCCCTTTTTAAGCATAAACCGAATCTCGCCCGAATGGAGATTGAGTACGGGCGAGTGGTATCAAAATTCAAGTAAGCAAAAGACGCAATAAGACACTAAGACGACTCTAACACAATTAAAACGACACCAAAGACCCTAAACGAACCATTGGCTAGACTAGACCTCGAGCTAAGTAGACGCCAAAAATACAAGATTAGAACCTCTACCTCCTCCCGGCACTTTACTCGCCCTCGAGTAATCCTAAGTGCCTAAATTCATCAACACAAAAACATAAGTGCGGAAGCAATGGACACGGGCCATGTAAGTAGTAAAAATCCAATTTTTATATAAAAAACTACAACCCGTATCCCCACACTTATTTCCAACCATGCCTACAACAAATTAACCGTTAAATCCAATAAACAAACCCGAACAGCTCCTCTAGAACCTGTAAACAGCCTAGACAAACTCACTCATGGTATCCGAACTCACAATAAAGGACGTTAGGCGTCAATAGCTTGAGTTTCAGATTGTGAATACAACCCACATATTGAAACCATGTTAACAATTCAACTGCTGTGTAAAATTATCCCCTTTATCTTAACCCAAAACCAACCGACTCCTAAACCATTCCTGTCGAAAATCACCTAACAGGACAACACCCCAAAAAAAAATCTCAAAGATATGACATTTAATCGCTAATCCATCTTCCCGCAACCTGTAGCAACCAACAACTAAACCGAGCCTCCCGCACCCAAAACTTATCCTGACTTGACAAAAGTTGACAAAACTGGACCAACACTTGACCTAAAATAACACAAAGACCTGACCCGACCCGACACTATACTACAATGACTCGACCACTAAGATAATTAAAATCAGACTCAATGTACAGTGGAGGTGCAAGAAACATACCTGAGATTCGAGGTAAGCAAGAAGAATTGAGAAATTTTCGGTTGAACTCTCAAACCCCAAAATGAAATCCGATTAATGGTGAATTATGGTAGAATGATGGATGAAATCAGTTATATGTATGTAATAGATGAAAGGGTGAGGAGTGGTTTATGGTGATAATGGAGGTTATCGTTGGGTGAAACATGGGGGTTATCGGCTGTAATTGGTTGTTTAACGGAGGTGAATGGAGGTTATCGGTGAGGAGTGGTGGGTGGATGATAGTTTTATCGGCTGGGTGTGGAGGTCCAAGAGGGAGTGTCGGCTGTGGGGTAGTGAAGGGTGGATGGCGATGGAGAGGAGAGGTAAGGGGGTTGTGGACGGTGGGTTAGGGTTTACTGCGAGGTGGGGAGGTGAGCTGCGGTAGACGTGATGTGGTTGTCGGTTGTGTACGGCGGCGAGGAGAGGAAGGGTGTGGTCGGCTGTGGGGTAGTGAAGGGTGGGCGGCAGTGGTTGAGGTGAGGAGTGGTTGACCGGCGGTTGGGGAGGTGAGGAGATAAGGGTTTATCGGCGAAGGAGAGAGAGAGTGGAATAGGGGTTACGGCGGTATTGGGGAAGAAGGAGGGCAAAAAGAGCGGAGGTTAGCAGGAGGATTTTTTTTTGGTTTTAATTTAACTCTATTTTTTTAAAACTTGTTCTCAGCTGCAGATAGCTTGTTTGGCGGCCCGCCAAAAATAGGTGAAGTTGGTGGCGGCCGCCACCACGTTACTTTCGAAAAGAACCAAAGTTACGTGTTTTTATTTTATTTAAGTTGTGGGCTGCAGATGTGGTTTCTGGCGGCCGCCAGAAATATCTGATGTGGGTGGCGGCCCGCCACCACGTTATAAATTTCCAAAAAATTTTAATTTTTTGATTTTTTTTAACAACCCATCAAAAATCAACCAAAATTTATAGTTTTCACAGAAAAACTTTTGCAAAATTTTGTTGTCTTTGCTTTAGAAAGTTTATAGTTTTTCCCAAACCATCCAAAAACCAACCAAGAATTTTCCAACACTTAAAACTTACTTGGAACCTTAATTTCTCTCGCAATTTCCTGCAAATCCTCGGTAATGTACTCCTGCAACTGACTCAAGACACAAACAAGGACCCGAAAAACTAACAAAACAACCGTTAGCTTCTAAAAGTTGTGAAAAATAAACGAAGATACAAACGGTACATACTCTACACTTGGGATTTCAACTTTTCACATACTTATGGAGGATCATAGAGATGCAGCTCACCTCCAAACACACATTCATGGGTTGTAGCACCATTATACCTATCATTGCTCAACTCAACCCAAACACTCTTATCTCTCTCACCACCTCTCAACTCCTCACCTGGCGGTTTGAATCTGTACTCTCCATATTGAACTTTATCCCCACACTGAGCTTTGCTCAGTGTCTCTATCTTAGATTCTAAACGCACGATTCTCTCCTCTAATTCCTCTACTCTCCTATCCGGTGGATCCCCACACTTGAGTCCTATCACCTTCTCTAGACTCGGATCACTCATCACCTTCTCCTCATCTTTCTCGTCCTTCTCACACTCCCTTACTGACGATACCGCCTGCACCCTATCACTTGACCCTCTCGAATTCATAACCTTAAAAACTACTGATTCCTCGCCCGCTCTAAGTGTGATGGTTCCTAAAAAGACATCTATGAGAGCTTTAGCGGTATTCAAGAATGGGCGTCCTAAGATTAACGGTACGTTTTCATCGGCTTCCATGTCGAGAATGACGAAGTCAGCCGGAAAAACGAACTTGTCCACCTTAACAAGCAAATTCTCGACTATGCCCCTAGGGTGTTTCACGGATCTATCAGCTAAGGATAATGTCATTCGGGTGGGTGAAAGCTCGCCTAAGTCTAGCTTTTCGTAGAGGGAAAATGGCATCAAATTGATGCTAGCACCTAGGTCGGCTAAAGCTCTAGTATTAGTGTTACTACCGAATAGACAAGGAATTGTGAAAACACCGGAATCGGTAAGCTTCTCAGGAAGCTGATTTGAGACAACGGCCGAACATCCTCCATGCAATGGGACATTCGATAACTCCCCTAACTTCTCCTTATTCCTAAGAAGGTCCTTTAAAAATTTCGCGTATTTAGGCATGGACTGGAGTGCCTCGATAAAAGGAAGATTAATCTTCAATTGCTTGAAGATGTCTAAGAATTGCCCGTATTGCCTCGAGTATTTTTTATTCTTAAGACGGGAAGGGAATGGGACATACGCATGGTTCACTAAAGGCGAAGGCCTAACATCCACGGGAGGTTTCTCTACTCTCTTCTCACTTTGAGACTCACCGGGCTGTGCGGTACTTGCTGGGCGCAGCCTCGATTGCACTTTGCCAGGAGCCTCTATCTCTATCTCTTCGTCTACAATATCCTCATCCTCATCGACTACTCTCTCCTCTACGCTCGGGTCCCCTACGGTTTTGCCACTACGGGTGGTAATGGCCTTTACATGAGCATTCGGGTTAGGTTGGGTGTTACCCGCAAACTGACCGGGTAATCTCTCCTCTAACTTCCTAGACATATCGCCTACAACCCTTTGAAGGTCTTGGAAAGCAGTTTGGTGATTCTTAAGCATAAGGTCATGTTCGCTAAGTTTCTTTTGGGTGGTTTGGTCCCTAACAATTAATTGACTCATCATGGACTCCATCCTTTCTAGACTACCCCCAAGATCATAGCTTGAACCCTGACCTGTTTGAACCTGACTACTTGACCCCCCATCCTTAACCTGCCCATTTGAACCCCCACGAAAGAGTGAACCTAAACCCCTATTTGGATTTTGAACTATTTGAAAACCAGGGGGTTCGTTTGAGCGAAAATTGTTGTTAGAAGCAAAATTATTATTACGCCAACCCGAACCAAAGTTATTATTACCAAACCCACTAGGTTGACCTCTACCTTGACCCCCTCCTACAAAATCGACTTGCTCCTCACCTACTAGCAGTGGACACGCACTCGTGTCGTGACCCCCTCGACAATACTCACATTTGTCTACCTTAGCCTTAATTTCCTTAAGTTCCCTAGACATGTTTTCCAATACAACGGCTAAACTAGGATCCATGGTGACATGGTTCACCCCTCGGGCGGGCGCACTAGTAGTGGTATTCGAATTACCACTTTGATACCGCTGATCGGATCGTGATTGGGATTGAGACTGAGCAAATGCCTCAAAACGCTCTAAACACTCAGCAACAGTAAGAATACCCATCATATGCCCTCCCGCAATAGCATCGAACCTATCACGAGTCTCTTGGTTGAGACCGTTATAAAATTTCTCACATAACGCCCAATCAGAAAGACCATGCTGGGAGCAACGAGCACACAGGTTTTGGAATCGCTCCCAACCAAGGTAGTAAGGCTCGTCGGGCTCCATGCGAAAAGAGTGGATTTGGTCTCTAAGACGTGAGGCTTTAGCGGGCGGAAAATACTTATTCAAAAAGGCTTGACGAAGCCCCGCCCATGTGGTGAAGGTACCGGTTGGTTGAGAGTCCAACCAAGTAGCCGCACGGCCGGCTAATGAGAATGGGAAAAGCTGTAGGTAGGTGGCATCGTTGGGTGCACCGTGAAGGCTAAAAGTGGCGAGAATACGGGAGAACCGGTTTATGTGGGCTGGTGCGTCCTCGTCCTCGCGACCGTGGAACTGGATGCTATTGGTGATGGCTTGCATGGCATAAGATGGAATCTGCCATGAGTTCTCGCTAACTATAGGTGGAACAGTAATGGGTGACGCTAGACCAGTGAAGCCTTGGGTGGCTTGTTGGTGAACGGTCTGCCTAGCGTTGGCCATGTGTTCTAGGTTATCTGGGATGCTAGAGGTGCTAAAAGTAGGGCTATCGGGTGGGGAAATCTTAGGTGATGTTTTGGGTGATTGAAGTGGGGTGGGTAATGGAGTGGAATCGAAATTGGGAAACTGAGACGTGGATGAAATACTAACCTGTGGGCCTTGGCCCAAACGAGACGATAATGATGACTCGGTGACTGGTGGCTTCGGTGGCGGTCCGTGCGAGCGCAGATGTGGCATCCACTATCCGCAAAAACCTGAATGTGAGAAAAGCAACAGTAGTCACTACGACTCAAACGAAAATAAAAGACTCAAACAAACTAAACACGTAGCACGTATATGTCAAATAAGGTCTATCAAAGCTAATAAACGCGATTGCCAAGAGTCCCCGGCAACGGCGCCAAAAACTTGATGTGTGCTAAACAGACTATAAAAATAAACTAAATTAGACTCTCTAAGCTAGACACTAAAAAGCTTTAATTCTAGACTCGACCTAAAACCACACAATCGGCAAGTGTACCGATCAATGTAGTATAACCTAGGAAGTCCGGATATCGAACCACATTACTCTATGTATCACGTAAATTAGACTCTAATAGACACTAACAGACACGACTTAACTTGTTTTAATTGTTTGGGGGGGGTGTTACGGAAACTAAGGAAATCTATATTAAACTACTAAATTAAACTAGAACTAGACTAAAGACGAATAAAGACTGAGGACTTTTCTTATATGAGAATGAGACCACCTAGACAAGAATCCTGGATTATTTTTAAGAGATTACCGATTAAGTTAAGTGCACGAGTTATGGAACCGGGATCTTAAAATACTAAACCTATTAAGAACCATCGAGGCCCCTCGACCCTTCTCAAGGAGAAACCTGTGGAACTACCTAGGCCGTTAATTTTACCGGTTATTAAACGCCTTTCCAGTTGTCTAATTATTGTGTAAGTACCCTAATGTTGACCTACTCTTTTCCAATCCTAGGTCTAGGGTAGTTTGAAGTAATTAATTTGACTTGATAGACTAATAAGACCGACAGGTAAACCAAGACATGACCTTTTCCAAGGACTATCTAAAGCGATTCGCCGGGTAAGACCTACCAATAGCCCCTCACTTTCCAGGTATTAGGACTAGTAGAACACTAGGACTTAGCAAATTATTACCAATTACCTCTAGGGTTTATTGGCCAATTCTCCCTAAAGAGTTAAGGTTTTCTTATGTGATGTAGACACTCACCGAAATCCTAAACCCTAATATGACTCTATGTTGTGATATAGACCGTCACTAAGAATCATACGAAGCAAATAGTAACAATAAACCAATTCAAAGTATGCATACACATCAAACCTATTAAATCAAACCGCTTACAAAACACAATTAATCAATAATAATCATGCAAATAACATAAACGGTAAAAACTTTATTTTAATCCATTCATCAAGTCTAGGTGGTTTATAAGTTTAGCTAAGCATCATAAAACGTGAAAACAATTCAAAGATGTCAAAACCAGAATTCATCATAACAAGTTTCGTAAGAAAAGTCAAGAATAAAGAACTAGAAAACCCGATTAGATCTTCAAGCCTTCTTCCCCGAACTCGTGCCGATGATTCCTAGGTTTCAAAATCTCCAAAAAGGCTCCAAGAATGCTCAACAAGTCGCCCAAGATGTCCCACAATCGAAATTTTGGGTTTTTTCCCCCGTTTAGGATGTTTATATATATCTTTTTATAACAAACCCTTTTAATTTTCGTAATAATTGCCAGCCAGAACGTTCTGGCTGGGCGCCACAAAATCAGGGACTGGGTGGTGGGGTGCCACCTTGTTTTTCAGCTCATGTACTAACTTCAGTCTCTCGCCTGGTGCCACAGACTTGCTTAGTGGGTGATGGGGTGCCAGAGAGTGATTTTTCAGCTCTTTAACTCTATTTCAACTCCTCGACCTTTCCAACATGCTTCAAGACTTGACACTTCAATATTTTTACTCGTTTTACTCGCTTTCTCGCATATTTGAACATTAAGAACTGCGAAACACGATTTGATCAATAGCATGCATATTCTAACGAAAAACAAAACTAAATATAACGACAATTATACAAACTTTACACGAATAAAAGATGTATTTTGCAATACGTCACTAAGCATAAAGACCTAGTATCTCAGAAAGAGGGACCTTTCAAACAAGATTTCGGGGATTACCCATATATCCTGGAGATGTTCCCCACGTAAAAGCAAGTAAATTTTTATGTTTATATCCCAAACAAATCTATTAATTTTGTAAAAACCTATCGGCACATCATCAGCGAGGTTGCCTAACGCATATTAAACATTACATTTCTTTAGCGTATTGTGTCTGTCTAGCTGATGTACTATCATTTCCCCTATTATACACAAGCTCTTTTTCAGGTTTTCTATTGTTTTTGGATTTTTCAATTTTATCATGTTTTTTTATTTTTCTGCAAACTTTCTCCCCCTAAAAATAAAAACATATTTTTGTGTTTTTGTTTTTATTGAAAAGTAGAAAAATAAACTGTACAAACAAAGTTGACAACATGACGTAGTTCACAGCTGATCGCCGCCCTCCTCGGCTTCACATTCTTCAACCCTCCCAGAACGCAGATTTTTCATCCCATTCAATTTTAAAAGATAATAAAATCTTTTTTTATCAAACGGTTTTGTATAGAAATCAGCCTTCTGATCATCGGTGTGTATATGTTCGATTTGTATCAACTTCTTCTCGTGACAATCACGGATGAAGTGATGACGGATCTCTATATGTTTCGTTTTAGAATGTTGCACCGGGTTTTTAGTTATATTGATAGCTACTTCATTCCCACGAATATTGGTGTATCCAAGAATTGCAAACCAAAGTCGCGCATTTGGTGCTGGATCCAAAGGATCTGAGAACAGCAGCTGGAAGCTGAAACGTATTCAGCCTCACAAGTAGAAAGCGCCACGGAGGTTTGTTTCTTGCACTGCCAGGTAACAAGCCGAGTTCCGAAGAACTGACACCCAGCAGTGGTGGACTTAGTGTTCTGCTTGCAGCTTCCAAAGTCAGAATCAGCAAAACCTGTTAGAGAGAAGTCACCCAAGCGAGGATACCACAAGCCGATGCTTGGGCAGCCTTTCAAATACCGTAAAATCCTTTTGACAATCGTCAGGTGTGACTGCTTCGGGCTCGACTAATATCTGGCGCAAAGACATGTCGGGTACATGATGTCCGGTCGGGAAGCAGTGAGATACATTAAGGATCCGATGATAGACCGGTACAATGTCTCCTCCACCTTGACGCCACTCTCGTCAGGACAAATACCATGATTCTGTGCCAGGGGGTTGCTGCTGGACTACATTGAGCCATATCAAATTTTCAAGCACGTCCGTCACATATTTTGTTTGGTGAATGAAGATTCCATCGGGCATCTGCTCCTCCTGCAACCCGAGGAAGAACTTCATCTCCCCCATCGAACTCATTTCAAACTTCTTCTTCATAACCTTCTCGAACTCTTTGCACAACTCGTCGTTTGTTGAACCAAAAATGATGTCATCAACGTGGATCTGCACAATTAGGAGATGTCCTGCAACTTCCTTTGTGAACAATGTGCTATCGACTGTCCCTCTGGTGAACCCGTTGGCCAGCAGATGTTGGGAAAGCGTCTCGTACCAGGCTCTCGGGGCCTAGCGTAGTCTGTAGAGCGCCTTGTCCAGCAGATAGACCTTGTTCTTGTGTAGTGGATCAGTGAACCCCGGTGGTTGTCCCACATACACCTCTTCTTTAATCTTTCCGTACAAGAAGGCAGATTTAACATCCAGCTGGTACACTTTGAAGTCTTTCCATGACGCAAACGCCAGGAAGATCCGAATAGCCTCAAGTCGAGCAACAGGCGCGTAAACCTCATCATAGTCGATGCCTTCTTGCTGACTAAAGCCTTGTACCACTAATCGTGCTTTGTTCCGAACCACGACTCCTCTATCGTCTCTCTTACACTTGAATACCCACTTCGTTTTGATCAAGTTTTGATTCTCCGGCAAATCGACTAATCTCCAAACACCCAGTTTCTCGAATTGCTGCAGCTCTTCCTGCATAGCATTCACCCAGCTGTCTTCAGTCTACGCTTGTTTATATGTTCTGGGTTCGATCTGCGAGATAAAATATTTCAGTGAAAATTCTTCCTGTAAATGTGCAACAGAAGAATAAAAACATGTAAGAGCTCTGTTAATTTGGTCTCTTGTTTTAACACCACTTTGTAGATCACCGATAATCTGCTCTGAAGGATGATAAGACAAGGTTTGAGGCATGACGGTGTCAGGTACGTCAACTTCCGATTGCAAGCTCGTTATGTCTAGATCACCGGTGTGATCCTCAGTTTCCGTCGTAGTAACGTTTGGTTCCTCGTCAAAAGTAGGAGCGGATTCCTCTTCTGAGTCGTCAGAGTTGTCAAACGTTGAAGCTGGTTCCTCTGGTGGTTCGTGAGCTATTCCACTTGGACCGGCTTCATGATCGTTTGTGCCTCCTGTAGAAATGCTTGTATCCACCTCAGGTTGTGAAACTACCAAAGGCCTTGGCACTTGATCTTGTGAACTAGATTGTTGCTGTTGGTATAGCAGAATAAGTTCTTCAATAGTTGGCTCGGTCGGAAGATGAAACGACTCCCAGAGTTTGTCATAATCGAACAAGAATCTTTGTCCGGGAAGTTGTGGTGAAGTAGTGTACTTCTGACAATCCACATGGAGAACTTGTATTACTTTTCCAAGGAAAGGTACGGACACCCTCTTCAACGGGCTCGCGTAACCTACAAAGAAACCATCATTCGACTTAGCACCGAATTTACCATTTTCATCAATAAAAGTACATGGAGACCCAAATGGCTCCAGAAACTCTAGATTTGGCTTGTAACGGTGTAGCAACTCAAAACTTGTTTTCTTTTACTTCTTGACGGTGAGCACATGGTTCAAAATGTAACAAGCTGCAGCCACTGCTTCGCTCCAAAAGAAGATTGGTAACTTGGAATCGGCTAACATCGTTTGAGCAGTTTCTATTAAGGTCCGATTCTTTCTTTCAGCAACGCCGTTCTGTTGTGGTGTGTATGGCGCACTGAATTCATGAAGAATCCCCTTTTCATTGCAGAACTCGAGCATCTTGTTATCCTTGAATTTTGTTCCATTGTCACTACGTATTCTTCGGATAGGCAGCTTATACAGCATCTCCATCTTTTTGAACAGAACCATCAGCGACTCAAACGTCTGATCCTTTCTTTCCAAGCACACTACCCACGAAAACCTTGTATAATCATCAGTGACTACCAAGCAGTACAAATCACCACTGATGCTCTTCACATTGACCGACCCGAAGAGATCCATGTGGAGTCTCTCAAGCGGTACTCTGATTGAATTCAGCAATTTCTGTGGGTGTGACTTCCGAGTCTGCTTTCCCTTCTTACAAGCTACACAATCATCAGACAAATGAAAATTCTTAAAACTCACACCTTCTACTAAATCGTTATGCACCAGAAAATTCATTTTTCTAACATGAATGTGGCCCATCTTTCGATGCCACATAATAGACTCTTTTTCAGTTGCTTTTGTTTTCGACACAAAACATTGTTTTTGATGACTTGTTGGTGTTGCGACACTCATATCAAGAATATACAAGTCGTTCTCTCGTGGAGGCGCAACAACACCATGTCATCAGGGATTTTAAACCCAGGTTTTAAAACCAAACATTCGTTTTTCATGAAATGTACAGTTAACGATTTATCACAGACTTGAGAAATACTAAGCAAATTGTTTTCCAATTCTATGATATAGTTCACTTTCTCAAATGAAATGACCCCATTTGTCAGGGTTCCTTGGCCCACAATCCTGCCACCCTGATTTCCTGCAAAACCCACGTAGCCTCCGTTGATTGATTTTACGTCGTAAAGTAGTGCACGCATCCCCGTCATATGTCTAGAGGCCCCACTATCCATGATCCATTTTGAAATGATTGACCTGGGTAGCCCCTGCAAACATTATAACAACTCATTCAAACAACGATACCCATGACTTCTTAACAGTTGACACACTACCAAACACTATATCACACGGTACATCAATCTTTGGAAAGTTAAACGTGACATTCGGAACAACAGTTTTAACTTTTGATTTTACTTCATTTTTTATTGGTGGAAACTCTGCAAGAAACTTATCAAGTTCATATTCAAACTCAACTACATCATCTTTCAAAACCTTTGTTTCATTTTTCAAAATGTTATCCATCTTTTTCTCCTCGAACGATGGTTTTGATTTCGCAACCCATGATTGATTTTCAAAAATTTTTGTTTTCGGATAAATCTTTGAAATCTTTTGAGAGTTTGAAGATTCACCAATCTCAAATGTTGATTTCGGCTTATCTTCCGACGTCAAAGATTCACCCCTCTTCAAGATGCGAATAGGTGAAACCATTGGTTTTTTACCCTTTTTGTCAATTGGTGACTTAGGTCGAGGTTTTTGAACAACTGGTTTTACAGCGACAGGTTTTTCGAAAACTTTCTTGCATTGTTTTGCCATGTGCCTGATTTCATTGCAGCGATAGCAAACTCTTTTGTCATACTCGACAAAAGTTGATTTGAATGATTCCTCTTTCAGTTTCTTTGCCGCATTGAAATCGTCAACGGCTTTCTGACTAAAGATGTATTCTTTCTCATCATCGACACTTGGTCCAACAACAAAGACATCATTCATTTTATCATTTGGCTTGACAGCCTTCTTATCCATCTTTTTCTCAAAACCAATTCCTTTGTTTTTAAAGTTGTTACCATTTTTCTTGTTGTTATCATTCCCTTCCCACTCCTTTTGCCCGAGTTGTTGGAACGTGACGTAACAAATGTTTTTTTCGGTTTCGAGAAGAATTCTTTGTTGTTAACTTCGGCAATGTTAATTTCAACCAATTTGAAAACTTTCTCAACATTTTCAATCTTTGCGTTCTGAAGCGGATACTCGAAATCAGAGTATAGCTTATTAGTTCCAATCATAGTGTAAACCACCATGATCGGATCATCATTCGCATTCTTGTCTGATTTCGGTAGGAAACGGTCTAAAAAGTTACCCTCGTCTTCAGAATCAGTAACAGACTTCTCAGAGTGAGATTTCATAACTTCAACCTCAGAGTTATCACTCTCTTCATCTAACACCTAGTTGACAACGGTCTTGATGACCTATGACTCGTTGTCTGTGTCAGGCGGAGAGAATGTAACATCAATGCTCTCTGGCAATTCATCCTCAATTGTCCTTAACTTAAGGTTCAATGCAGCTTCCACCCCATCTGGATACTTTTGAGTATAATGATTCCACATTGGGGGTGGAACGCTGTTAAAGACCGGTGTTGCACTGGGCTGTTGTGGAACAATCTGCTCAAGGACATAGGATGATGCAACATAGCTCATCAATTTCTTATTAATTCGCTCATTTTCAATTTTAGTTAATTCTAACTCTTTCCTTAATGATGCGATTGTGTCAAAATGAAAATTTACTTCCACTTGTTTATCAAAAAGTGTTGCTTTTGCTAGTTTGGTGGCTTTATCATTTTCAACACTTTCCTTTTGAATCATTTTAACTGATCTGGCTAGTGTATCATATGCCTCTTTGACTTGTCCTAGATCAAATTTTAACATGTCAGCATGTTGTTTCAATTCCTGAAACTTAGTATCTTTTTCAAGACACTCCATGCACGGTTTTAAACACTTTTGGCATGGGGTTTCAGATATTGAATCCTTTTTCTCAACAACCTCTGCTTCATGAGCAGTTTTCACTTCCTATTTACCGACATCTTTGGACTCTGACTCAGACACTTTCTCAGATTTGACCTTCTTAATTCCTGACTCCTGATCCGACTCCTTTTGAACTGACTCGGTACCGACAGACTCGGGTTTCACAAGTTCTGTGTCTACCTCTTTCAGTTTCGCCATGAGAGCCCTGTCAGCAATTTCCTTCAAAGTGTCTTCGGTCATTTCTTTTGTCACATCGATCATTTCTTCGACAGACTCTTTCTTCTCCTCATATCGTGGACACAATCCAGTCGTCGGTTCTTCAAAGAAACCTGCAAAAGATTCAAAAATTTTAGGAGGCATGATAGATCTCAAAGAACTGGCTAATACCTCCTGCTCAGACTGATAGTAATAAACTTCTTCAGCTAATTCCTCAATATCAGCTACACTATCCACAGTAACATCTTCAACAACCATTTCAGACTCAACCACACTCTCAGGCTCTTCAATTATCTCAACCATCTTAGCCTGTCCATCACTTCCAGGGATGTATTTATCCCAGCTAAATCCTTCGGCTACTTTCTCGTCATCCTGGTTCACAATAAGAGCTTTCTCAGGTTTGTTCTCGATTTGTGGCCTTTGAACTACAAGTTGTTGATTCGGCCGGTGGTAGATTGCATGTCTGTAATAATCATTCGTGAACGGATTCTGATGATTATTCACTTCTCTGTTCTGGAATTCTCTTTTGAAGTGGCCTCTCTCTTTGCACTTGAAGCAGGTTACTTTAGACTTGTCGAAACCTAGCTTCTGATCAGGTCCAGAAAGGCTGTTTCTTCCAGTGCTCTCCATAAAGCGCTGTGCTCTCCTCACAAGACTAGCCATGCCCCATTTAATATCTATTAACTCAAACTCCTCTGGGTCTATTTGATCGTAATCCTCTTTGGTCATGTCCGGATTCCCGATCTTACCCTCTACCAGAGATTCATATGACTTTAACACAGAAGCCAACAATGCAATATGTTGTTTCGCAGCTGATTCAGTGAACTCATTCCCATTCTTGATAGTGACTGCAATGTTGCATTGGATCCCAGAAACATACGCCTGATTGTTTGAACTGGTCGAGCTTTGAGGTGATGTCTGTTCAGTAGCTCTGACGTTTGGCTCGTAGTTGGTAAATGGCGAAGACTTGTTTGTCTGTGGAGTATTCGAAGAAGCACTTGAAGTTGTGTCAGCACTAAAACCAGTTTGTATCTTTGGGCTCTGGTTTGTTGTAACAGGAGTACTGCCTCTGTAGTACAAAGATACATCTTGTTGAACATTTGCTGAGTTCATCTTTTTAATCTTCAGCAACTCCAACTCATGAGCTTCAATCTTTTCTATGAACGAGCTGAGATTCAGATTCACAAAATCAGAATTATTCTTTAACATCATCAGGTATGTGCCCCACTCCTCATAAGGTAAAGCATCAGACAACTTATCAATCCATTCTTCATTGGTCTTTTTTGATTTCTAATCTCTTCATCTCAAGTACTAAATGGCAATATCTTTCGATCAGTTGCCTTGTAGTTTCACCCTTCATCCCGGTAAAAATATCAAACTCCTTCTTGATCAAAGCCTTCTTGCTCTTGATCATTGACACACTACCTTGAAACTTTACCTGCAATGACTGCCACAAAGATTGAGCATTGTCTTCATGTTGCAACAACACTAAAATATCCTCTTTGATAGCCTGCTGAAGGATACTAATCATCTTTTTCTCGGCTTTGAAATCATTCTGTTCTGTCTCTATCAGACTTCCAATACCCTTCTCCATACCTAAACCATCAACCGGTGGAACGTACTTTTTCTCTATCTTCATCCAGCATTCGAAATGGTTAGCCTGAACCCAGTTCTTAAATCTGCCTGACCATCCCGCATATTCATCCAGGTTCATCAACTTTGGAGGCTTTTGCATCGTTCCCAATTCTTTTTCCATGTTGACGTTTTGAACGATACTCGCTGGACTCTGACCTGCTGTCATACCACTGCCCGCGAAGAAGTTGTAGAAATCTTGATTTTCCATTTTAGATGACAATTACTGAAAACTTTTCAACTTTTTGAAAAACAGGTGACTTTACTGAAAACACTTGCTACACAAACTGAATTTCAGACGAAGTATCACGAACGAAATGGACTTTTAAGATAAAACCCTAATTTCAAGTAGAAATAGGTTTTTCAAGTGAAATCAAGTTTTAAGATTTCAAGCGAAATCAAAGTTTTAATTTTCAAGAGAAATCACACTTTTATCTTTCAAGCGAAATCAGAGTGATGATTCAAGCGGAATCACACTCTCAGGCAGAATCAGGTGAAAACTCAAGCGGAATCACCTGGTTCGAGCGAAAACACTGATTTCGCTTCAAGAGTTCAAGCGAAATAACAACTTTACAAGCGAAATACCTGATTTCGCTCGAAATGTCAAGCGGAATCACAACACCCTCGTTCAAGCGGAATCAGGTTTTAGGCCATTTTTTACCACTTGTAAGCTGAATTTTAAACTGTTACTTTCAAGGGTTTGTTAAATGTCACTTTTACACAATATATCAAAAACTCAGTCCATTTTACCTGTGGAAATGTCCAGAAATCCAAAAAGTGTAAGAAAAATGCTCTGATTCAGGTATTTTAGCTCATAACTGGCTCTGATACCAATTGTAGGATCGATATTGACGATCTAATGAGTCAATCAGAGTCAAAATACCATTGTTTATGTGGCAGAATCACACAAACAGCTTGAATCAAAGAGAATGGAGTAGAAATAGACAGAATATCACTTTAAACACTGTTTCTCATTAATTGAACATAGAAAAATTTGGCAGCACTTCGGTATACAACTTGATGATCGGTGCCACAATGAGAAACAACACAACTATATATAGGGGATCTAATTCCGCTTGAAATGACACCTTGTCATTTCGAGCGGAATCACAAGCTTCTGATTTCGCTTGAAATGACAAAGTGTCATTTCAAGCGGAATCACTACATAAACACATAAAACTTACAATTCAGCCCTATACATTACATACTTGACATATTAGACCCCTAGACCCTATACAAGCATGACTAAGACTAAGACGTAGGCTTTAGACATCGTGCACTAACAATATTCAAAGCCTAAAAATGTACAAAAGTACATGGAACTAAAGATCAAACAGGCCGAAAGAATAGTTATTGTTAAAAGTAAGGGAAAAGGTGATAAGGAGACACAACAAATTCCGTATGCGGAATTCACAAAATTGAATAGACTAGAAAACTTTGCTAAAGATGTTAGTCCAAAGACTTCACAAGGACCAGTAACAAACGTTGAACTCAGAAAAGCTTTAAGGGAAGATTACTTGGATTTCATAATGAAGAATAAGCCTTACACAGCCACAAGGGCTCAATTCTCTAGTTAGACTATTGAAGCCCTTCTAGAAGAAATTGCAAGGATTGAGAAGTTAAAGCTCAATCCAGATATCAAGCCCACTCCTCAAAATTGGAAAGTAGGTAAAAAGCTTGTTGGTCAAAAAATTGTTGAGCTAAGAAGAACGAAGGGGGATATGGTGGCAGCTAAATTTGGGTCAATGCAATCAATGGCCAGGTGGGATGAGCCAACAATCAAATAGATCGTTAAAAAATTAGAAAAATTATAAGCTAAAGATCTCTCAGTCCCCAAAAGGCCTAACTATGAAGACTTGAATGTACCTATCAGCTCTCTAGTAATCCTTCAGAACTTCCATCTACTAAGAATGTCTCCTCTGCTATTAGAATCTATGAATGTACCTTATTTTCTAAGGATAGATGATGATTTTGTATAATATGTAAATTTGACTTTTAATAGATGATGATTTTTGTATGTTTTGGAATCACCTAAGGATAGGTGATTGGTTTGTATATTTGTAATACTAAGAATCTAGACATGATTTATCTCATGTTTGGTTCCTAGGAAGTCATAGTCTAGGTCAAAAGCATTTCTAGGAACCTAATTCCTATAACTATGGCTCTAATACCAATCTGTAGCACACCGACCACTTGAAAATTTGTGGCAGAAACGTCGGGGAGTCAGGTTACAAGATTGTTCACAACACATGGTACTAAAGTTTCATTATATTAGACAAATGTTCACATTGTTTCATAATCACCAAAGCGTACAAGTGACTGTTTTTAAATTAAAAATAAACTAAGTCCCGATTTCGTTCCGATGTGTAGCATACTTGAATATTATCAAACGTTTGTACCTGAAACATATGTGAAATAGACGATCAACAATAAAGGTGGTGAGTAACATAGGTTTTGTGGTCAAATTCTTGGCTATGGATTTGGGGGTTAGGATCAAATACAAAGGATATAATAAATAAGAAGGGTAAGAAGGATTTTAGTCCATTGATCTTAGATTTTGAGGGTTGAGATTAGTTGTAGGGAAAATAAGATAATAGAAAGGCATAAAGGGAATCATATATTTATGGATTTTCTCTCTCCACATGCAAGGCACATGCCAATTCCCCCATTGATTTAAAACGTCCATAACTTTTTCATACGACATTTTTTTTAAAAAACAATTTCACCATAATAACGAGCGTTTTTTTATCTTTAATATGAGTACCATATTATCATATAAAAATAAAATAAAAAATTTCATTTTTACTGGTTTTTTTTTTTTTTTTTTTTGCATTGTGTTAAAGGTTCAGGTCATTGTGTCTTTTAACTGGGTTTTGGTCAGTAGAGTTTCTATACATTGTGTTATTATCAAAACTTATAACACAATGTTAATTTGGGTTCTATCCATTGTGTTTTTATAAGAACCTAATGACACAATGAAGATGTTGTTATATCTGGGTTTTCTATAAATTGTGTTATTAGTTCAGGTCATTGTGTTTAAAATGTTATTCATTGTGTTTTAATATGTTGTCCATTGTGTTTTAATAATTTGTTCAATTTTTTTATTATCTTTGTTCATTGTGTTTTAGTTTGTTGTGTATTCTGTTTTTAGTTTGTTTTCCATTGTGTCTTCATCTGCTCTCCATTATGTCTTTTATTTGCTTTCATTAATTGTGTCTTTTATCTGTTGTCATCCATTGTGTTTTTATTTAGTCTGATACTTATTGTGTTATATGTGATCGCCATTGTGTTATACGTTATGGTCATTGTGTTTTAGTATGTTGTCCATTGTGTTTTTATCTGTTGTCATTTATTGTGTTTTTGATCTACTTTACATTGTGTTTTACATAGTGTCCATTGTGTTATTATCAAAACCTATAACACAATGTTAATTTAGGTTCTATCCATTGCGTTTTTATAAGAACCTATAAGACAATATATGACACAATGAAGATGGTGTTATATCTGGGTTTTCTATAAATTGTGTTATTAGTTCACGTCATTGTGTTTAATATATTATTTATTGTGTTTTAATATGTTGTCCATTGTGTTTTAATAATTTGTTCAATTTTTTTTATTATCTTTGTTCATTGTGTTTTAGTTTGTTGTGTATTGTGTTTTTAGTTTGTTTTCCATTGTGTCTTCATCTGCTCTCCATTGTGTCTTTTATCTGTTGTCATTAATTGTGTCTTTTATCTGTTGTCATCAATTGTGTTTTTATTTAGTCTGATACTTATTGTGTTATATGTAATCGCCATTGTGTTTTAGTATGTTGTCCATTGTGTCTTTATCTGTTGTCATTGATTGTGTTTTTGATCTACTTTACATTGTGTTTTACATCATGTCCATTGTGTAATATGCAACTGGGTTTTTGAATTTTTTTTTGAAAAATATAACAATATGGTACTCATATTAAAGATTAAAAAACGCTCGATTTTATGGTATAACTTTTTTTTTAAAAACAAATGATGTATAAAAAAGTTATGAACGTTTAAAAATGGGGGGGGGGAATAACATGTGACTTGCATGTGCATATTCTCTTTCCTCTTGTAGACAAAATTACCCTTTCCATTTAATTTCTTCTAAGACACTTGTCACTCTCTGGTAGCTTCTTACCCTTCTTATTTTTAAATGCTTTGTATTATAACTCAACCCATGGATTTGGTATTGCAATGCATTCTCCGACTACGAGAGCCGATGAGTGAAATAACCTTATATCCAAATGTATGTCAAATGTGTTTGGTATTGCAATATGTTGAACAACTACAAGAGTTGGTATAATGAGTAAACTATTGTAGCCATGAATCTTTATAAAAATGTTGCTTTGTAATAATCGTGTGCGTAACAAATTGTTTAAATATGCATTTCTATGGTTTATATATATTTGAAAACTATTTGTTATTTTGCATAAACCAACCATTTTTCTTTGTATAAATAACCATGGTCGTTTGGAAATACATTTAAGCTTGCGTTGACTCGTCGGACAAACCCAAGAAAGTTTCGTCAAAATTGCACAGTTTATGTTATTCCCTAAGCAAACTTCCAAACAAACCTAGGAAGCGGGAATGGGGTTGTCAGTCCTATAGCGCCATAACATACTACCATTCGACTTGGCCAAAGTTAATGAACGTATTTGTGTTATGTATGACGCACCAACAAGTTTCATACAAATCGAAAAACATATTATATATATAAACCATATGAATCACCCCAAAACTTTTTGGAACAAACGGTGGGGACTATGTACTCACTTTGGTTGTCGATGATGTGTTTACACGTGCTTGCAATGCTCAAGAGTTTCCTATTAATTCGGATAATTATATAGTTAATGTATAATATGGTTTAAATGGAAGATCAGATAAAATGTGGTGTATAACCAAACGAGTGAAGGATCTCGTATAACATATTTTGTTAAACCTTACATTCTAATTTGAAAGTGTTTTGAAGTGTTTTGACCCGTTACGACTTACTAAAATGATTTACATCATTTTAACGGGTCGTATGCGTAAATACGGGTCAAGATGGTCAAATGGGCCTTATGACGAGTCAAATATGTCAAAATATGTTTCACAATGTTATATGATGAGTTTTGAAGTTAGAATATAGATCATATAGGTTTAAAACCATTTTATGCCAAAAGGGCATTTTTTACCTTTTTAGATATATATAGTTGACTAGTCATTTGACCCATCAATGAAATGACCATAAGGTATAATCTCAGAGGATTATTCGCTGTATTATTATGGTCACATAGTCGGGCTTGATCGGGTTTTAAGGTTGACCAAACAAGTCAGTATCGAAAGACAAAGAAGAAGTCAAAATGTTTGACTTTCGACTAGGAATTCAGTGCTAAAATGAAAAGGACGAGTTAGACATGATAAAACAAATCTTATAATGATATATAAATTGTTATAATGACAAAATTTATAGTTTTGGTACTTAAAAGTTCATTCGTCATAAAACGCAAATTCTGCATTTTTTTATTTTATTTTATACATCTTTGACTCGTCATTTCGCCTACTAAACGTGATGATCAGAGGGTGTAATCGCAAGGGAATGACATCTTCATTATTATGATCACGTAAAGTTTAATTTGAACTTTCACTTGACCAGAATGGTCATATTCGAAAGTTAAATCAAACGTCAATTTGCTTGACTTTCGACTAATAACTAGCTAATAAATTAAAATAGACTAACAGAAACACTTACTAGTGTTTGGAAGGAACGATTAGAACTCAGAATTGGAGGTTTCAAGTCCAGAAGCATGTTCCAAAAGTGATTAAAGAAGTGAAGAATGAAAGGTGTGAATGGAACTCAAGAACATGGAGCCTATTTATACTAATTGAAGATCAAGGAGGTGTTGCCAAGTGTTACCATGTGTGTTTAGATGTTGATTAGTGTCCTAACATGTGTGAAGACCAGATTTAAGGTGGTAAAATTCATGCAAGATGGCATACTTGGAGAAACAGGCTTGCTGCCCACAATTTCTGTATACTAGGCACCTCTTGCGGACTGTAAGAGGTATTGCCTTGCGGCCCGCAAGGCCCTTTGATAAAGTTTTGTTTTGTTAACAATTTTGTCCACTAGACTTGTATTATCAGTTTTTGTCATTTTTAGCCCTTCTAACCTAATATTTGGTTATGTGAAAGGTGTTAAAGCATGTGTAACTTAGATTTTGTTCCGGAAATGTTGTGAATATCATTTTGCGTGTACGTACGATAACAAAACACGTAATAAAATATAGAATTGTTATTGAACACAAAATGATCAAAAGTTTACAATCTTTGAAAATTGCTATGGTTACATCAGAAGTGTCGTGTTTCCAAAAACATAATTGTCAGACACTTTTCCAGTTTCGTGGAGCTTCTTTTTCTAGACAAGCTCTCTCTTAAATGTTAAGAACTTTCCATGAAGCTGAGTCAGGCTCATGTCCTTGAAATCAGGGGATGTTCTCATCACTATAACAATAGTGTCCCACTTCTTAAGGAGAGATCTTAGAAATCGGTTACTTAAAGTTGATTTAGAAAACTCCTTGTTTACCAACTTTAATTCACTGATTAGACATGAAAAGCATTCAAACTGTTGTCTAAGGGTTTCTCCCTTGATGTGTGTGAAAGTCTCGTGTTGTTGGTTATGGATTTCTCAAGTGTTCTCGATAAAGTCCTCCGTTCCACCAAACTGCTCTTTCAATGCATCCTATAACTCTCTAGCACTGTTGCAATGTAGCAGACCTGCATAGATTTCATTCGGCAGAGCCATGGCCACAATGCTAAAGGCTTTGGCATCTAGCTCAAATTTTTGGAAATCTTGCTTTGAGTAATTTTCCAGCTTCTTTGGCTCTTGCACACTCTGTTTTTAGGCACTAGGTACCATTGGAATGCGAGGTCCATATATAAAAGACTTCCAACACCTGGCGTTTTGTTGAGCAAGTATGTGAGCTACCCTATGTTGCCAGATATTAAATTCAAAGTTGACAAGCTTGGGAGGCTTATTACTGAAGCCGATGTTATGGGGATCATTTCGTGCCATTTTCTTTTGTTCTTTTGAAGAAGAACAAAGTATGTGTTAGACACCTTTGAGTTCTACACTTTACTACTCTGAGCTATGAACAGATTCAGATCATTGTATGTTAAACGGATTGTGGAATCAAATTTAACGTTACCAAGCTCTCTGATACCAATTGTTAGATCTGATTAAAAGACTTGTGATTAATTAACAATTAAGAACAAACATTTTGTATTGTAAAGTAAAATAGAATATGTTGGTGCACTACATCTGTTGACTTCGTCTTAGATTGAGTCCTAGTCTTAGATTGTTAGATCAGGGCACATTATTCGAGAAAACAGGAGATTGTATAAGTGTTAGCAATAGGTTTTGCTTGTATTGACATAGGTAGAAGGTTTCGCTTATGTGTCACAATATATTTCCGTTTGTATGTCACTTTGGAGGTTTCGCTTATTTGGTCTTGACCTTTGAAGCGAAACTCAAACCCTATATAAGGGTGTCATTCAAGCGAAACATAGGAATAGTCTTGTAACTCGTACCGAAGTGCTGCCGGATCGAGATTTGAATGTACACTGTCAGAAATCAATACAAAAAGAAGTTTAAAGTGATTTGCTAGCTGTTCCTAAGTCAAATACTTATTTTCCGCATCTGTATTTGATAGAATATCCTTTGAACGACTCGTTCGGGTCGAGACACGATCCTACAATTGGTATCAGAGCTTCAGGAGGAGGAGTTCTGCATAGAATAGCTGGAATTTGTCAAGATTTCTTACTTCTACACCTTCTTTCTTCAGTTCAAAAAGTTTCACCGGTCAAAATCAGCTCGAAATTTCAAGGATTGTGCGTAACAGTATATAGAAAAACCCTGGAAAGTTTGGTGTTAAAATTCACATTAAAAATGGGTCAAATTAGCTTCCGAGTTGGTTCCGCTTAGACAGACACTTGATAGTTTCGCTTGAAAGGTTCCGCTTCAAGTGACAATTTCATAGTTCCGCTTGAAAGAACAGAGTAGTTCCGCTTATTGTGTCATCTTTTCAGAGGTTTCGCTTCAAGTGAACAAAGTAGTTTCGCTCTTGAGTCATCTTTTTAGAGGTTCCGCTTCAGTGACTCAGTTATTTCGATTGAAAGGTTCCGCTTCAAGAGTCATTTTTTGGTTTCGCTCATAAGGTTCCGCTTCAAAGATCAAGTGTTTCCGCTTGTTTGTATCTTGTGGTTTCGCTTCATTGTACAATTGACTTAGTGGTTCCACTTATAAGGGTTGTTGTAATAATTTGTTAAAATCCAAAAAATGGACGAGGAATTTTTCAACGCATTTGCTACTCCGGTTACACCGATCACTTTTGCACAAAATACAATGCTCGAGAATGAAACGGGTACAATGCAAAAACCACCCAAACTCATGAACATAGAAGAATTTAAAGGTTGGGAAGGTCGGTTTGAGAATTGGGTACAACCTAATTACCTAGACGCTTGGGAATGTGTTGAGACAAAATACGTTCGACCGATGAATGATGATGAAGAGCCTGTTCCGATAAAAGATCTAAGTGCTGATGCTAGAAAGAAGTACAAAGATGAGAAAATGATGTTAAGTCTTCTTCAACAAGCAATGAAAGAGGATATTATGGTGCTTTTGCAACATAATGGAACTTCATATTCGATTTGGAAAGCTTTAAGGTCAAAGTTTCGTGGTAGTGAAGAAATGGTCAAAAGCAAGAAATCGCTTCTAAAGAAAGAATTTGATCTGTTTCGTGGGTTAAAGAATGAAAGTACAAGAGAGATTATCGAAAGATACTGCAATTTGCTTGCTAACATGAAGAGATTGAGTATTGAGAAAAACAATGAAGAGTTGATCGAAAAACTTGCTGATGCTTTGCCATATGAAACTTGGGGCACATATCTTATGATGTTAAGAAATAAGAAGGGTTTTAGCAATTTGACACTCAGCAAGTTCATTGAAAAGATCGAAGCTCAAGAAATGGAACAACGAAAAGTTATTCGAATGAAAGATTTTGATGGTGAACAGGATATCGGATTATACTATAAAGCAGGGGTAAATGAGAAATCATCAAATCTATCTCCGAAAGTTGAAACTGCCTACAGTGTCAAAAATTCATCTGAAAGTTCATCTAAAGGATCAAGCAGCAAAACAAGTTTTACATCGTTTCCATCTTTTGATCCAAACATTTCAGCAACAAAAAATGGGAAGAAACTTCAGTGCAATATTGTATTAAATCTTGAAAATGATCAAGATTATTCTGAGGAAGTTGCTAAAAACCAAATGTCTTTATTAGGAATGGTTTTGGAATCTTATAGTTGTTTTGTTGCAGGTCGTATCGGGAATCCAATGCTAACCAAGGAAGACTACGACCAAATAGATGCTGAAGAGATGGAGCTAATGGACATAAAATGGTGTTTGGCTAGTGTGTTAAGAAGAGCTGTGAAATTCAAGCAGATCACGGGGAGAGATGATCTTCGTGAGGCAAATGTTTCTACTTTAGGTTTCGATAAATCTAAAGTCACTTGTTTTCGGTGCAGGGAAAAAGGACATTTCAAAAGGGAGTGCACTAACCGCCAAGCAAGTGGAGCTCAGAACCCTTTCAATAACAACAATGATTACTACAGAAAAGCCATCTACCATCAAGTTGCTCAATCACCATCACAACAACATCAACATCAAGCACAAACTGCACATGGAAGACCAATAATTGAAGATTCTGGAAAGAAAGCATGTGTGGTTAATCCAGATGAAAAGAAGTCATTCAATTGGGATAATTATATTCCAGATAATGCAAAAGCTTGTTTAATTGATCAAGAAGATGAAAAGTTACCAGAGGGTTTCAGCTGGGAAAATTTTACTTGGGATGATTATATTCCTGATCAAACTAGAGCTTACACTGCTTTCATGGCAAAGGTTGAAAGTGATAGTGATGATGATACTGAGTATTGGGCAAGAAAATTCAAAGCTGATATGAAGTTGCTTATTGAAACTGATAGTGATGATGATAAAGTGAAAAAAGAAGAAGAAAAAGGTAAAAACACCAGTCAGCAGTGATGATGAAGATATTTCTGTAAACAGAAGGCAAAAGATGAAAGAGGTTCCAAAGTTTAAAGTTGATGCTGAAGTTAATGCTAAAAAGATTCCTATAATGTGTGAAAACTGTGAGATTTTCAAGAAGAAAAACAGTGAACTGGTTAATAACATAAATCAGTTAAAGGAATCTTATGATGTTCTGAACAAGTCCATAAATCAATACAATCAATCAAGTGAAGAACAAGCAACAGCAATGAAGACACTTCAGGGAGCTTTCATGATCAAACAGAAAGTTGTGAATAATTACATCGAGAAGTGTGCTGCTTTGGAACCAAAGCTTGAGCTGCAAAGAATTGAAACTGAAAGAGTTAATCGTTTGCTAAAAAGTTACTCATGTACTTCTTATGTCATTGACAGGATTTATCCGACGGTTGAAAGTATGAAGGCATGGGAAGATGATGAGGTAACTGAAGAAAAGGAAGCTGGAAAAATTGCTGATGAAAAGACTTTGGAAAAGAAGAAGAATGACACGAAGAAAACGACTGACAAGAAAGATTCTGGTAAGAAACAAGGTGTCAGTTATAACAAGTGTCCACCCCCGCTGGAAAATAGATATTTGCCAAGATACCCAAACGATGAAAGAGTCAAAAAGGCAACAAACTTATAGTGGGAGTCGGAGTCGTCAGTCAATCTACCAGATAGTATTGATGTTGTGTACATCGTCTGACACTGATCAACAGTCTCAATTGATGAAGAAAGTCGTGGATCATGTGTTAGAAAACGATGAAATAGAGGAGTCGAAGTCGGAGTTTGCATCAGAGTCAAAGTCTGGGTCAAGCACTCCGTGTCAAACAGAAAAACAGGACAAAATAGTTTATGATAGAAATTTTTTGTTATCAAAATCTAATTTGGATGATAGATTGTTCAAAGTTGCATACACTTTGAATGATTCTGACAAATTATATTCTGATGAGGAATTTCCAATAAGAGGTGTCAAAACTGAATTGATAAACAAGGTTTTCAAACTCACAGAAATTAATATTTCTGAAATAAAAGACTTATGTCTTAATGAAACACCAAGACCTTACACCTCAAGAGTACAACAAAGATTAAACAAAAAAAAGAATTATAGTTCTGGTTCAGGTTTCCAAAAGAAATCAAACCATAATGGTAATTTCAAAAAGAAAGGGTTAGGTTTTATTCCTATAGAAAAACAGAAAAATGAAAAATATGTTCGTGATTTTAAATCCAAAATGTCATTTGTTTCAGGAACGTCATCCGAGGAAGAAGAAAAGAAAGATTTCTGGAGACAGTCAAACAATGAGTTTCTTGCAAAGAAGCAAGATGATTTGAAGAAGATAGCTGAGAAGAATACAGATACGAGAACCTGTTTCCGGTGCAACACTGTTGGACATATTGCCCGAGATTGTTCTAAGGCAATAAAATCAAAACAGGGAGTATCTCGTAAACTCAAGGAGAAAGTAGTTGAGTTCGAATCACCAATTGATAGAACTAAATTGTTTAAATATTCTACATTTGAAATTGGTGAGAGTTCGAATAAGTTTTATAAGAAAAGAGCAAAATCTGACAACCAGAAATGGGTTGTTAAGAATGCTGGTGAAAGCTCTAGCGATGATTCTGATAGGTCAAAATCAGAGGAGCTATCTTCGGGCGATGAAACTGATTCCATAAAATCAGTTGAGCCACAAGTTGTTTCAAATTGTGAAGCTGTTTTAAAAGATGAGAAATCAGTTCCAATTGTGAATGATGAGGAGTTTCCATCACTTCGGGCTGTGAATTATAAAAAGAAAATTGGTAAAACTGAAATTTCTAACCAATTTTATAATGATAAACCGGAATTTGATGCTGAGAAGGTCTTTAACCCCAAGGTAAAACATATCTTTGGAAAGATGATTGATCGAAAAGTCAATAGGGTTAAAGAATTTTATGAGAAGAAAACAAAGAAAGAAAAGGTTGAACCATCCCTGGTTTGTAACTGGGATGGTACATATTATGAACAGTAAGTCTCAGGACTTGCCGGAGCTCCCAGGTTGGTAAGCGTGGAGCATGAATCGGCATCTTTCTTAAGTTTTATTCGGTAACGTCAATTATACAAACGGTAAAGAGGTTTGTTTATGTGTGTTGGTTATAATTACACGTGGGTAGACGATTTAATTGCATACGGTAAATCAAGGACATTAATTTGTACTTGTATTTTCCTATAACTGGTTGGAAGATAAGATGATGAACCACATCCCCGAACTTATGTTTGATAAACCTACAAGTGATAAAATCAATCAAACTTATTTTCCGGAAAAACCATTTTGATTAAAACAAACTTAAGTGTTTTGAAATCTAAATGGGAAAATAGTTTGCTGATAGGGGGAGTTCTGATTGTTTATGCCAAATGAATGGCGAATTGATGCTAGTCAATATCGGTTGTCAAGTTTTGTACAGTTTGTTTTGTGTTCAAGTGTGTTTAGATCTTAGATAGTTTTCAAATTTCTTTAATGTGTTTGCATTTTAGGGGGAGTAGAAAATTTCAGAAAATCCAAAAACATTAGAAAATTTGAAAAATACAAAAACATGAAAAATTTAAAAATGAGTTTTGTTGTGAAAAAGAGGAAATGATAGTACATCAGTGGACTATCACAACACGCTAAAGAAATGTAAAGTAAAAATGTGATAAACAATCTTACTGCGGATGTGTCAGTAGGTTTTTGCACATTTAGTAAATTGAAACGAGATATAAATCTAAATTCAAACTTGCTTGATTCGTGGGTAACTATTCTTGGATATATGGGTAACACCCGAAATCTTGTTTGAAAGGTCCCGTATTCTGAGATACTAGGTCTTTATACTCAGTGATATCTGGGGTATTATCCCGGGACTTCTGCTGTATGGAAGTACTGACCTAGTCCCCGAATAATACTTTTTGCAAAAAGCTTTGAAATATAAGCTCGCCCTCAGCAAGCTGATGAAACAATAAAATTGATAGTCGCTGCTGTTGTAAAAAAGATCCTCTAAAGGGGACCCACCTAAAGTCGAAGCCGTCATCTCTCTGCGTATACGGAAGTATCGACCTGAGCTCTCACGGCCCTTGCACATAACCCCTTTACAGATATCATCTGTGGTATATTCACCTGTAAGACTGAATAGTGGGATCTGGATACAGGAGTATATTCGAGTGGAGTGATACACAATTAAGTTAAAGTTTCTAAAACACTAATATCGTATCTCGAATCGATTGAAATTTGTGTGAAAATTTAAAATGGACCAATATACTGACAATCTAGGTAACTTGTTTAGAACTTAAAATGAAATCAAGCTTAACGGTGTTAGTGATATGTCTTAAAACTGATATGATCCTCTTGCACAAACTCACAAAAATATTGTCTGTAAATATTTCATTTCTGCATTTATTTTCTTTCAGAAAATACAAAAAGATTTTTGGTGTGTTTTAGCATAAATTTTGAAAAAGTCAAAAAGATTTTCGACGACTGATATTGAAAAACAGATTTTCAAAATTCTAAGTGCTAAACATGATGAACAGATGGTTTGGGAGATTGTGATATTTTGATAAAATAATACAAATCTCAAGTGGTTCATCAGTATCTGAGTCATTGATTGATTTGTGATAAGTTTCAAGTAGTGTCTATATGCTTAAATGTTTGTCATAAATCTTATGTTTGTGATAAGAGTTTTTTCTTCAGGAATAGTCAATATTTGAGGGGGAGTGCATGTTGGAGTTGAGGATTTCAAAAGATGTCAACATCAAAGTGAGGAAGCGTGTTGGTGATAAAAGAGAGAGAGATGAAGATAGAGAGAGAAGCCCATAGTCTGATCAAGATTGACGATTTGTAGACACAACATTGTCGTGACTCGATGGACGACTCCGTCAACATCTGAGGGGGAGTCTGTTGGTGCACTACATCTGTTGACTTCGTCTTAGATCGAGTCTTAGTCTTAGATTGTTAGATCATGGCACGTTATTCGAGAAAACAGGAGATTGTATAAGTGTTAGAAATAGGTTTCGCTTGTAGTGACATAGGTAGAAGGTTTCGCTTATGTGTCACAATATAGTTCCGCTTGTATGTCACTTTGGAGGTTTCGCTTATTTGGTCTTGACCTTTGAAGCGAAACTCAAACCCTATATAAGGGTGTCATTCAAGCGAAACATAGGAATAGTCTTGTAACTCGTACCGAAGTGCTGCCGGATCGAGATTTGAATGTACACTGTCAGAAATCAATACAAATAGAAGTTTAAAGTGATTTGCTAGCTGTTCCTAAGTCAAATACTTATTTTCCGCATCTGTATTTGATAGAATATCCTCTGAACGACTCGTTCGGGTCGAGACACGATCCTACTGAATAATCACAAGCAAGGAATTATCATCAACATCTGTTTTCCACTGAATCAAAATGATTACAAGTTTTGCAGTAATATTAACTCTACAAACTCCCCGTTAGCCTAATCACAAACAACCTTGTTCGTACAAAAGAAAAGGTGATGTGTGTGCTAAGTAGATCTCTAGCAGGTGGGATCTATTTATACTAAGTACAAAAGGTCTGTTTGTGATTGGCTGATATCACCCTGATAGTGATATCTAAATTTCCTAACAGAAAAGATTCCACAGATGTTGCAACATCAGTGGGAATCAAACTTCTGATCTAACTATGCTAAACACTGTTAAATGAGCTAATACTGTTACATTAGGAAACATTTATTTGTCCATCCTCTGTTTTTTTGTTCCAAACATCTGTTTGGCCAACATAGATGTTTGGTCTTTATAACCAAACCTTTGCTTCAACTGACGTTTGGACTTGAACAGGCCTTGCTTCTTCATGAACATCGGTTCCAAGGCTTCAAACAGAGGTTAGCAAGTCTTCAACAGATACTATGATCTAGGTGTTCAAGATTCACTATCTTTAGGAGGAATCTTGTTTAATTTGTTGTTTATTTCTTGATCACTTGATCACTTGATCATGTTTGGGCTTTAAAATATTATCTATTCTTTTGTAGGTCCAACAATGATCACCCCTAATACCACACATCATTGATCTCATTACAAAATCAACTTTCCCCCATGCACTTATTGTCAATTAACCATCTACAAACCCACCCTTACTGAGTTCTGGACCACTGTACGTCTATCATAAGATGATAGAGGAAAAGTGTTGGCCATTGTTGCTATAGGGGAAAGAAAGATATTGCGATCATCCCCCGAAATTCTAACAATCAAACTCCAACTTGGAGATGCTAATGGGGTTGATAAATTTTCAAAACATGATGTCGAATTTATTGAGCAGGGGTATTATGGCTCAACAAAATATGCTACCTATGAGAAGAAATATTGTTCCGTTGGTCTCAAATGACGTATACAAAAATAACGACATTTAAAAAATGAGGGGGAGAATAGCATGTAACGTGCATGTTGATTTTTTATTGTCGGACGAAACTAACCTTCTCACTTGATTTCTTATTTGACGTTTTTCATTCTATAATAATATTGTACCCTTCTCATGTATTTTACCCTTAGACCATGTGGTGTGGGGCATGGGTTGGGACGGGGGATGCCAAGCAACGTTGGCTAAACCACAACGGGCCAACGTTGGCCACGGCATTGCCCCGCTGGCATGGGTTTGTAGCCTTGTAGGGCGGGGCTAAAGTGAGTTGGCTGGCTTGGATTGGCTGGTGAGATAGGACCGTTGGGCTAGTCGTTTGGCATAGCCGTTGGCCAACGACTATTTAAAATAAAAAAATCTTTTACTTATATTCTATATAAATCAAACACTTCTTACTCATTTTTACTATCCAAAAATTCAAAAACCACTACCAACCTCCAAAAAAATATATATAATGGATTCTTCAAGTTCAAGTAATTCGTATGATAGAATTGTTTTGTCATCCTCATCCGACGACGGTGCGGAAATATTATTATCAACAGTGGCGATGGTCATGAAAGCTATTGTTGAAGATTCAGATGAAGGGACTTCCCAACTCCAACCCCAACCCAAACGGAGGAAGTATACTGTTAGCCACTTGATTCCCTGTTGATTTGTTTTCAATAATGTCGTAAATGTTTTGTTGAAGATGAAAACAAAACATGAGTGGGTGTTTGTTTTCGTAGAATAGATCAAGGTTTGGTTGTATAAGCAAAATACTGGGATCTGTTTGGTATGAGGTAATGGAATAGACGAGAGAATGGAATAGACAAGGTAATGGATGTGACAAACCTCACAATTCCAGGTATACGTACAATTAATTAATAATTAAATTATGCTTAATGACTGTGCTTGATTACAACTGCGATTAAACTACTTTCCGTTTTCCGTTACATACATACACATGCATCACATTTTATACTGTCACTCTATTTATTACACACAAACATTAGTGACAAACTTGATGCACAAGGCACAGTTAGCACAGTGAGCGGATAACCAAAAAGACATGCTGACAATGCCAGCACATAGACAGACAATGTCATTGAGGCCAGTATGAGCCAGAGATAGAGTACTACACTAGTAGGGAGTGTAGGGAGGTGAGGACCGTAAAACTGCGTCACTAGGTGATAGTTATAGTGCCAGGAAGTGCCAAAAACATACTTTAAGTGCATAATTCTGCACTAAATAACAAAATTCAGCATTTAACAATGCTAGTTAAGTGCAAAAACTTGGTAAAATAGTCCTAGATACTTTCCAAAGTGTTGGGAATTTAATGTGTCACTAAAAATAATATAAAAGACACTTTGTAGACTAATTTAGCACTTTAACGGATCAACATCCAACCGAACAACCGGACTTTACCCGAAACATAAAAATATTGCCAAACACATTGTTTTTACTTTTCTGAGCTAGTTAGGGTCCCCGAACACCCTAACACACTGTATATTATATAACACACAATAAACCTACTAACTTAACATCTAATCCTAACTAGTTAGTTACTTTATCATTGAAACCCAACCCCATACCCCCCCTTCTTCGAACCGGTTATGTGGGGTGGGACACCCCCACAATTCTTTCTATTATTTTAATTGTAGATGTTGGTTGATGAGGAGCACATTACATGATGGATTATGTTGATCTTGGTTTATAAATAAACACAATAGTCACACATTTCATTTCACTAACTCACAACACTTGCAAGCTCTCCTCTCTTCTCCTCTCTTTGGTTCGGCCGCCACCCTATCACCACCATACCACCACCTTCAAGTCTTGTTCAAGCAATCTACACTTATCCAAAGGTGCAAGAGGTCCAATAAGTAAGCTTGGTGCACTCGGAAGCTAAAGGACCGCTCTTGTTTTCTTTTATCCATCACTTTTACGCTTTGAAACTCCCCTAGCCTTGTGCTAGTAGTAAGTGCCTTAAATCTTCATCTTGTTCTTATTTTTGGTGGTTAATAGTTGAAAGAATAATAAAATATTAAGAAACTCTAAGAACTTAACAAGTCTTGAAACATAAAGGATGGAGAATGGATAAAGTAATGAAGTAGTGTTAAGTGATGTTGAAATCATGTTGATCTTGTGTTGTTGTGCTTGTTGAATGTTGTATGTTAGATAAAATGTTATGGTTCGTCACATAGACTTGCTAGATCATGTTTAGAGACATGAACTAGCAAGGTGTGAAGGTTAAAGATGTTGTGGATGTGACAACTGGCACAAAACCGGTAACTTCCGTACACTTTAATTATTATTTAATGACTGCAATTATGTGCTTAAATGTCAGCATTGACTGATTTGATGCTAAGCAAGTGAATTCATGCACGTTGTATACTACAAAATATTGCTTCATGCAATCGAGAGCGCTGCGTCAAAAATATTAGTAAACTCACCGGTAAGACACACTGTGTCAACGGAACTGCAGAAAGCAGTCAGACATTAGAATTGAGGCCTAGGTGTAGGTCCTATGACAAAGGTACATTAAAACCCAAGAGTACATATCAGGGTTTAATTTATGGTCGTTACGAAAGCTAAAACACGCACTAAAAGGCCCCCGAAACACACTTTAAGTGCCGAACTAATTACGACAAAACTGCGAAACGAACGTTGGTGGCCGCCCGGATAATATTTAATCCCAAAAATATTCTGTTATGATTAAAATGTTATTTTAATCAGGTTCGTGTTGAAAAATAAATTAAAACGCTTAAAAACGTTATTTTTCAAGTTTAAGCGCGTACCGTGTGTTCCTACGCGACACAGTGCTTACACTGCAAAACGCAGACAACGCAGCAAACCCAGGAATATGCCAGGAATATACCAGGAATATGCCAGGAATATGCCAGGAATATGCCAGGAATTTGCCAGGAATATGCCAGGAATATGCCAGGAATATGCCAGGAATATGCCAGGAATATGCCATGAATATGCCAGGAATATGCCAGGAATATGCTAGGAATATGCTATATGGAAGGTCTATAAATACCACCATTCCATCACTCCATCTTCCTCATCACCACACTTCCACTCTCTCCCTCTCTCTCTCTAGAAAAGCTACGGCCAAACACCCCCTCTCAATCCATCAATTTTTCGATTTTGATCACCACATTCCAAGTCCATACAAGTATCAAGGATCCCGTATAAGGAGGCTTGGTGCAAACGGAAAGCGAAGGACCTCAATCTCTTGCTTTTATCCACCCTATTTGCGTCTAGATTCTTCCCTAGCCTCGAGCTAGTGGTATGTTGCTTCAATCACATTCTTGAACTATTTTGAAGTGGTTAATATGATATGTAACGGTTAAAACTCGAAATCTTACAAGTTGATGCATTAAAGTTTACTAAAAACACTAATAATGATGGTTAAAAGCTCATATGTTGTGTAAATGTTGTAGTAATTGATTTGTGTGGTTATTTGGACCCGATCTATGTTGTGGTAGCTCGGATCATCATTTAACCCGGGTTGGTCATGATCATGGATCATGACATAAGGAAGTTTTGATAGAAACAAGGGTTAAAGGGGTGAAACTCTACTACACATGAATCATGAACTTGTGTAAAAAAGGAATTTTTCTTGTAAAATGAAGTTCTAAACTAATAGATCTAAAGATCTACAAATGGTATTTTCGAAAGACCAACTGTAAGACGAAACCATGTTTTAAAACCGAATCTTTCATGAACTAGAGGTGTTTTTGTGAACAAACAAGTGTGTGGACACTTGTGTAACAAAAGTTTTAACAAAGAAATAATTTTCATAAAAACCGACTAGAAGTTGTGAAACTTCATATTCTTTAAAAATAAGGTTTTTAAGAAATTAAACTTATTTATAAAGATAACAAGACTTACTAAATGTGCTAGTAAATTACTACACAATTTTGTAAATATTCAAGTTCATGAAATGGAGTAATTAGTGAATGTTGTTGATGATTATTGTTGATAATTGTTGATGTTGATTGTTGACGATTTAAAAGAAAATAAACACATGTTTTGAAAACATGGGAAACCTCCATTTTTAGGGGAAACTCTGCCAAAATTTTTATAAATTTTGACACTTAGAAAAAAATATAAGTTTTTGAAGAACTTATTCCCTAAAAATGTATTTAAGAGTATTACCAAGGTTTCCCTAATTTTTGGTGATAAGAAATGAGGATTTCTTCAAAAATAAAAATGGATATAAGTATGTATATTTTTGAGACAAAAATATATATTATTTTATCACCAACTTTTGTGCTAAGTGGATATAGTATGTGTTATACGTGCTAGCGTATTAAGACTTAAAAATACACATACATCATACAAGATACATAATTCGGGTGCAAAGTGCAAAACACAAGATACTTATATTAATTTTAGAGAAAATAATATAAGTAAGATACTTAGTTAAAAATATAAAATATTTTTAACACAAGAATATATACACAAAAGAGAGTGACTGTACTTGTGCGATGCAAGTCTAGTGACTAACGTTAAGAAAACGCGTATAGGTTACGACGTTAATTAAGCAAATCCGGTGAAGTTTACGACGCACAGGAACGCAAAGTTATGAGTTCATGCTCCCCCTTTTCTCTTAACTGTTTTCAGTTTTATAACTTCGGGGGTGAAATACATGTTACAAATATTTTTATGTTTAACAAATGGTATGATAATAAAAAGCACACTTGGTGAGAACGAGTACCAACTGTGTAGGATATAAGAATACAAGAAACACACTTGGTGAGAAACGAGTACCAAGTGTGATGTGATATAAGAATACGGGAAGCGCGCTTGGTGAGAAACGAGTACCAAGTAGGATGCGCTATGAAAAATGATGCGAGGAATCGTGTCACGAATAGGGTACAGAAGCACCATTAATCAACAATATACCTAGACCGCAGAACAAAAGGTTAGATCTAACGGGTGTCGGGCAGCCACACTCTCGGTGAGGGCGAGTATCGAGTAGTGCTTTTGTGTCTCAGAATATACCAATTAAATGCCTAAGGTTTGGTGACTTCCTATGTCGTGTCACATGTTAATGGCTTTGCAACCCATTAACAATCCTGATACTTACAGGAATACTTTATTTACATAAAATTACATACCATATTAAAACTTGATGAATACTTGAGTACGTGGGGTACTCAAGAAAAGCTTGAATTGTACTTGAAGTACGTGGGGTACTCAAGAAAATGGGAATTATACATGAGTACGTGGGGTACTCAAGAAGAAATTGAATTATACATGAGTACGTGGTGTTCCCATGAAACTGGATTTATATATGAAAACTTGATTTATACACAAACTATGTTTTCATATAAAGTATACAAACATGAAATACAAAACTGCATGAACTCACATCAACATTATGTTGACGTTTTTCCAAAACTCACATGTATTTCAGGTAACTAGGATGGATGTGCGCGTTGGTCTTACTTATGCTCTTGGATGTCGCTTATGTTTACCTTTAAATAAAGTTGTAAACTTTTAAGACAATGTTTTATGCGACCTAGCGATGTAAACGCTAAACGTATGTTTCAAATTATGGTATTTGAAGTTATTTTCATGAGCGTGTAGTATGTTTACCTTTCGTATGCAATGAGAACCTTTCATGATCACACCTCGTGCTTCCGCCGCAGAAAGGGGTGTGACATATTGGTATCAGAGCTGCGATTGTAGTGAACCAGGATTCCTTCTCGAGTCTAGACTACAATCTCTAGGATCCTATCACGAAAACAGTTTTTCAAAGAGTTTTCATTGCATAAAACGTCCCGCGACATCCACAACCTGAAACTGTCTACATGAGTCTAGAAAAGACACTACGAGATTTAGGGTGCAGGAGTAGCACTTGTCTTAACTGAGAAATTACTTGCAATTATGTGTGATAATTAGCATGTACTAGAAGTAGGATGTCACAAGTATATGTGACTTTACCTGAAAGCAATGGCCCATCTGAAGGAAGAAATACGAGGATGAAACGAACTGTGCGGACCGTGCAAGGAGTTACGTAATTATGGATGCATACATAATTATGGAATTCAGTGCACAGAAATCACAGCAAGTCTTGTCATGTATAGATTCCCTCAGTGCAAGCCCACTAAGTACTCTGCTAGAGTAAAAGTTGTTTGATGTCACTTATGTGGTATATATACCTGTGAATATATATGACACTACTGTCTAGTATGACGACATCAAACAAATATTTAACCCTGTTGTGTTATGTTCTATCAAGAACATGGCACCCAGGAGAGCTGTGAATGCTCGAGGTGGTGATCAACCTCCTCCTCCCCCACTGCCAAGAACTGCTGAAGAGCTGGACGCTCTACTGGAAGAGAGGATCTCTGCTGCTATCGCCCAGTACGAGGCGAACCGTACCCAAGACAGTGGAGGGCCAAGCAATGCTAGGCATAACGGACATGGAGATTCGTCAGGAGGAAATGCAACCCAAGGCTGCACCTTCAAGCAGTTCCTCGACTGCAAACCAATGAACTACGATGGCACTGGAGGAGCGGTAGCATTTGTGCGTTGGACGGAGGAGACTGAGGCCACTATCCGCATGAGCAAGTGTACCGCGGATCAACAAGCCACCTTTGCTACTGGGTTATTTGTCGATGAAGCTTTGACTTGGTGGAACCTGCAAGTCCAAACCCTAGGCGATGATGCCGCGTATGGCATGACTTGGAATAGAATCTAGTAGATTAGAAATTCCTTGTTCCATAGAACTAGCCAATGGTAAACTTGTTGAATCGGGCGAAGTTGTTAGAGGTTGCACGCTAGAACTTGGTGAACGAAGATTTAGCATCGACCTCTTACCTATTCAATTGGGTAGCTTCGATGTGGTAGTCAGAATGGACTGGTTGTCCAAGAACAAAGCTGAAATTATTTGTCATGAGAAAATCATTCGCATCCCTTTAGCGAATGAGGAAACTCTCATCGTACATGGAGAAAAGCGAGACGCGCCTCTTCGAATCATCAGTTGCATTAAAGCACAGAAGTGCTTAAGGAAAGGATGTGTCGCTTTCCTGGCACATGTTGTAGATAAAAAGAATGTGGAGCCGAACTCGAAGATATTCCTGTGGTGAAGGAATTCCCGGATGTTTTTCCCGAAGATCTACCAGGACTACCTCCGCAATGACAAGTCGAATTCCGTATAGACTTGGTTTCAGGAGCCGCTCCTGTAGCCAAGGCCCCCTATCGACTTGCACCATCCGAAATGCAAGAATTATCCACACAACTCTAGGAGTTGTTGGATAAAGGATTCATAAGGCCAAGCTTCTCGCCTTGGGGAGCTCCAGTATTGTTCGTGAAGAAGAAGGATGGAACTCTACGAATGTGTATCGATTACAGAGAACTGAACAAGGTCACTATCAAAAATCGGTACCCACTACCAAGGATTGATGACTTATTTGATCAGTTGCAAGGATCAAGCTACTATTCCAAGATCGACCTTCGATCTGGATATCATCAGTTAAGGATCCAAGAAGAAAGCGTACCAAAGACGGCATTCAGAACACGTTATGGACATTACGAGTTTCTTGTGATGCCATTCGGGCTGACGAATGCACCAGCGGTCTTTATTGATCTGATGAACCGCGTATGCAAACCATATCTCGATAAATTCGTGATTGTATTTATTGACGATATCCTAATCTACTCACGGACGAAAGAAGAGCACGAACAACACCTCGGAACCATCCTAGAACTACTGAAGACAGAGAAACTGTATGCAAAGTTCTCAAAGTGCGAATTCTGGATTCGCGAAGTACAATTTCTTGGTCACGTGGTGAATGAGAAGGGAATTCATGTAGACCCGTCCAAGATTGAAGCCATAAAGAATTGGGAAGCTCCCAAAACCCCGACTGAAGTTCGGCAATTTTTGGGCTTAGCGGGCTACTATAGGCGATTCATGAGAATTTCTCAAAAATAGCTCAGCCACTAACCGCCCTTACAAAGAAAGACAAGAAGTATGACTGGGGTGTTAAGCAAGAAGAAGCTTTTCAGCTACTCAAGATCAAGCTATGCGATGCACCAATATTGTCACTACCCGAAGGCACGGACGACTTCGTGGTATACTGCGACGCCTCGCGACAAGGACTAGGTTGCGTACTCATGCAGCGCCAAAAGGTCATCGCTTACGCTTCAAGGCAATTGAAGGTACACGAAAGAAATTATACCACTCACGACCTGGAGCTGGGCGCAGTGGTATTCGCCTTGAAAATCTGGCGACACTATCTATATGGTACTCGATGTACAATCTTCACAGATCACAAAAGCCTGCAACACATATTTGATTAGAAGGAATTGAATATGCGCCAGCGGCGATGGGTCGAGCTGCTAAGTGATTACGACTGTGAGATTAAGTACCACCCAGGAAAGGCAAACGTTGTAGCGGACGCGTTGAGCCGAAAGGAAAGAATGAAGACCCTACGGGTTCGAGCATTGGAAATGACTATCCGATCGAACCTCACTTCACGTATTCGTGACGCATAACAAGAAGCCCTTAAGGTGGAAAACCGCAAAGCTGAATACCTCCGAGGTGCATTGAAGTACATGGCGCCAAATGAAGAGGGAGCCTTATACTTTAAAAAGCGTATTTGGGTTCCGCTCTATGGTGGCCGACGAGAAGTCATCCTTGATGAAGTGCACAAGTCAAGATACTCGATCCACCCAGGGTCGGACAAGATGTATCAAGACTTAAAAGAATACTATTGGTGGCCGAGACTCAAGAGCGACGTTGCTGTTTATGTTGGTAAATGCCTAACCTGTACTAAGGTTAAGGCTGAATATCAGAAACCGTCTGGCCTACTACAACAACCAGAGATCCCCATGTGGAAGTGGGAGCAAATCTCGATGGACTTCATAACAAAATTACCCAGGACCCCGAGAGGGCACGATATGATATGGGTAATAGTTGATCAATTGACGAAGTCTGCGCATTTCCTACCAATCCGAGAAAAGGATAGCACTGGAAAACTGGCAGAGATATATTTGAAGGAAATTGTGGCACGTCTTGGAGTGCCGACCTCCATTATTTCAGACAGAGATGGACGCTTTGTCTCAAGAATCTGGCAATCATTTTTTGGAAGCCTTTGGATCTCAGCTAGATCTAAGCACGGCATTCCATCCTCAGACAGACGGCCAGAGCGAACGAACTATACAAACATTGGAAGATATGCTTCGCGCATGTGTCATGGATCTAGGCGGCAGCTGGGATACTCACCTACCCTTGGTTGAGTTTTCCTACAATAACAGTTATCATACAAGCATAAAGATCGCGCCGTTCGAAGCTCTGTATGGCCGCAAGTGCCGATCGCCCCTACGTTGGGCAGACGCCGGTGACAAGCGTATGGTTGGTCCTGAACTAGTACAAGAGACAACCGACAAGATTGCGCAGATCCGAGAGCGCATTAAGGCGGCTCGAGATCGACAGAAGAGTTACGCTGATCAAAAACAAAAACCCTTAGAATTCGAGGTGGGAGACAAGGTGTTGTTAAAAGTCTCACCATGGAAGGGCATAGCCAGATTCGGAAAGCGTGGGAAGCTGAATCCACGATACATCGGACCATTCAGGATCTTGGAGAGAATTGGTACCGTGGCGTACAAGTTGGAGTTACCGGAAGAACTTAATGGAGTACATGATACATTTCATGTGTCCAACCTAAAGAAGAGTCCAACACAAGAAAACGTGATCATCCCTGCGGATGAAGTGCATATTGATGACGCCCTCCGATTTACAGAACAACCCGTCGAGGTTACTGACTGGAAAGTCAACAAGACCAGGAGGAGCAGTGTGAAACTTGTCAAAGTACGTTGCAACTCTAAGCATGGGCCCGAATACACATGGGAACGCAAAGACCAGTTCAAGGAAAAGTATCCCCACCTATTCAAAGAGACTCCTGCGAGGGTTAGTTTATCCTGAATTTTGGGACGAAATTCTTTTAACGGGGGGAGACTGTGACAACTGGCACAAAACCGGTAACTTCCGTACACTTTAATTATTATTTAATGACTGCAATTATGTGCTTAAATGTCAGCATTGACTGATTTGATGCTAAGCAAGTGAATTCATGCACGTTGTATACTACAAAATATTGCTTCATGCAATCGAGAGCGCTGCGTCAAAAATATTAGTAAACTCACCGGTAAGACACACTGTGTCAACGGAACTGTAGAAAGCAGTCAGACATTAGAATTGAGGCCTAGGTGTAGGTCCTACGACAAAGGTACATTAAAACCCAAGAGTACATATCAGGGTTTAATTTATGGTCGTTACGAAAGCTAAAACACACACTAAAACGCACCCGAAACACACTTTAAGTGCAGAACTAATTACGACAAAACTGCGAAACGAACGTTGGTGGCCGCCCGGATAATATTTAATCCCACAAATATTCTGTTATGATTAAAATGTTATTTTAATCAGGTTCGTGATGAAAAATAAATTAAAACGCTTAAAAACGTTATTTTTCAAGTTTAAGCGCGTACCGTGTGTTCCTACGCGACACAGTGCTTACACTGCAAAACGCAGACAACGCAGCAAACCCAGGAATATGCCAGGAATATACCAGGAATATACCAGGAATATGCCAGGAATATGCCAGGAATATACCAGGAATATGCCAGGAATATGCCAGGAATATGCCAGGAATATGCCAGGAATATGCCAGGAATATGCTATATGGAAGGTCTATAAATACCACCATTCCATCACTCCATCTTCCTCATCACCACACTTCCACTCTCTCCCTCTCTCTCTCTAGAAAAGCTACGGCCAAACACCCCCTTTCAATCCATCAATTTTTCGGTTTTGATCACCACATTCCAAGTCCATACAAGTATCAAGGATCCCGTATAAGGAGGCTTGGTGTAAACGGAAAGCGAAGGACCTCATTCTCTTGCTTTATCCACCCTATTTGCGTCTAGATTCTTCCCTAGCCTCGAGCTAGTGGTATGTTGCTTAAATCACATTCTTGAACTATTTTGAAGTGGTTAATATGATATGTAACGGTTAAAACTCGAAATCTTACAAGTTGATGCATTAAAGTTTACTAAAAACACTAATAATGATGGTTAAAAGCTCATATGTTGTGTAAATGTTGTAGTAATTGATTTGTGTGGTTATTTGGACCCGATCTATGTTGTGGTAGCTCGGATCATCATTTAACCCGGGTTGGTCATGATCATGGATCATGACATAAGGATGTTTTGAAAGAAACAAGGGTTAAAGGGGTGAAACTCTACTACACATGAATCATGAACTTGTGTAAAAAAGGAATTTTTCTTGTAAAATGAAGTTCTAAACTAATAGATCTAAAGATCTACAAATGGTATTTTCGAAAGACCAACTGTAAGACGAAACCATGTTTTAAAACCGAATCTTTCATGAACTAGAGGTGTTTTTGTGAATAAACAAGTGTGTGGACACTTGTGTAACAAAAGTTTTAACAAAGAAATAATTTTCATAAAAACCGACTAGAAGTTGTGAAACTTCATATTCTTTAAAAATAAGGTTTTTAAGAAATTAAACTTATTTATAAAGATAACAAGACTTACTAAATGTGCTAGTAAATTACTACACATTTTTGTAAATATTCAAGTTCATGAAATGGAGTAATTAGTGAATGTTGTTGATGATTATTGTTGATAATTGTTGATGTTGATTGTTGACGATTTAAAAGAAAATAAACACATGTTTTGAAAACATGGGAAACCTCCATTTTTAGGGGAAACTCTGTCAAAATTTTTATAAATTTTGACACTTAGAAAAAAATATAAGTTTTTGAAGAACTTATTCCCTAAAAATGTATTTAAGAGTATTACCAAGGTTTCCCTAATTTTTGGTGATAAGAAATGAGGATTTCTTCAAAAATAAAAATGGATATAAGTATGTATATTTTTGAGACAAAAATATATATTATTTTATCACCAACTTTTGTGCTAAGTGGATATAGTATGTGTTATATGTGCTAGCGTATTAAGACTTAAAAATACACATACATCATACAAGATACATAATTCGGGTGCAAAGTGCAAAACACAAGATACTTATATTAATTTTAGAGAAAATAATATAAGTAAGATACTTAGTTAAAAATACAAAATATTTTTAACACAAGAATATATATACAAAAGAGAGTGACTGTACTTGTGCGATGCAAGTCTAGTGACTAACGTTAAGAAAACGCGTATAGGTTACGACGTTAATTAAGCAAATCCGGTGAAGTTTACGACGCACAGGAACGCAAAGTTGTGAGTTCATGCTCCCCCTTTTCTCTTAACTGTTTTCAGTTTTATAACTTCGGGGGTGAAATACATGTTACAAATATTTTTATGTTTAACAAATGGTATGATAATAAAAAACACACTTGGTGAGAACGAGTACCAAGTGTGTAGGATATAAGAATACAAGAAACACACTTGGTGAGAAACGAGTACCAAGTGTGATGTGATATAAGAATACGGGAAGCGCGCTTGGTGAGAAACGAGTACCAAGTAGGATGCGCTATGAAAAATGATGCGAGGAATCGTGTCACGAATAGGGTACAGAAGCACCATTAATCAACAATATACCTAGACCGCAGAACAAAAGGTTAGATCTAACGGGTGTCGGGCAGCCACACTCTCGGTGAGGGCGAGTATCGAGTAGTGCTTTTGTGTCTCAGAATATACCAATTAAATGCCTAAGGTTTGGTGACTTCCTATGTCGTGTCACATGTTAATGGCTTTGCAACCCATTAACAATCCTGATACTTACAGGAATACTTTATTTACATAAAATTACATACCATATTAAAACTTGATGAATACTTGAGTACGTGGGGTACTCAAGAAAAGCTTGAATTGTACTTGAAGTACGTGGGGTACTAGAGAAAATGGGAATTATACTTGAGTACGTGGGGTACTCAAGAAGAAATTGAATTATACATGAGTACGTGGTGTTCCCATGAAACTGGATTTATATATGAAAACTTGATTTATACACAAACTATGTTTTCATATAAAGTATACAAACATGAAATACAAAACTGCATGAACTCACACCAACATTATGTTGACGTTTTTCCAAAACTCACATGTATTTCAGGTAACTAGGATGGATGTGCGCGTTGGTCTTACTTATGCTCTTGGATGTCGCTTATGTTTACCTTTAAATAAAGTTGTAAACTTTTAAGACAATGTTTTATGCGACCTAGCGATGTAAACGCTAAACGTATGTTTCAAATTATGGTATTTGAAGTTATTTTCATGAGCATGTAGTATGTTTACCTTTCGTATGCAATGAGAACCTTTCATGATCACACCTCGTGCTTCCGCCGCAGAAAGGGGTGTGACAGTGGATGATGGAATCATCCACACATGAACTTTGAACTTGAACAAATAAGTGATTTCTTGGAAAATAAAGTTATAAACTTGTAGATCTAAAGATCTATGAGTGGGTTTTCGAAAGAACCAAGTGAAAGGAATAAGTTTTGTTAAAACTCGGATCTTATATGAAATAAACACATTTTTAGTAAGTAAACAAGTGTATAAACACTTGTGTAACAAGAAAATTTCACAAAGAAATATTTTTGTAAATGATGACTAGAAGTTGTAAATGTTTAAATCCGTTAAAAATAAAGTTTTTAAGAAACTAATCACATTTTTAAAGGTAACAAGACTCACTAATTATGCTAGTAAATTACTACTTGCTTTTATAAATATTTCAAGTTCACAAGTTTATGATTTATGCTTATTTTTGTCAAGATTGGTGATAAGAGATTGTATATTGTTGGTTGATGATTGTTTGAAATATTTTTCTAACAAAGGAAACTCTGGCGAAATTTACAAAGGAAACTCTGGCGAATTTTTTCTAGAATTTCAACACATAGAAATATTTTTCCAACAAATGTTTACAAATATATTTTTAACTTAGTTTTCAAAATAAACTTCGCCATGATTTTTATTGCAAAAATACCAAGTACCGGAGGTGGATTTTCGTAAATAAAATTTGATAAATATATATTTAGAATATATATTTTATAATAAAACGCTTGTGTGATTGTTTGTTATTCTGTGCACTAGATATATTATTTTTAGGGTAAAAATAATATAACTTGAAAATATCATGAAATTACGACTCCAAAATAGTACCAACGCTCTCACAAAATAAATATTTAAGTTACACAAGTATTGTTGCTTTACGACACGCTAAAACGTAACTTATGTATATTTCGTAAAATACTCTCATACGTATATTTTGATAAAGTATTATTTTGGAAAATGTATGAGGTAAAATATAATATTTTTGGGAAAATATATATATTTTGGAATTAAAATGTTTTAGACAAGTGATTAAAAATATATTTTCTAAGTGGGACTTAAAATATATTTTTCGGAATTATAACGTGTACATGTATAAAAACCCCCATCCTTGGGAAGGAATATACTTATAAAACAAATAAGAAGTGTGAATATGAAATAGTTGCCTAACTATTTTTCCAAAAACGTTAAACCCTAAGCCAAAACACGGCCATCCGTCTAATAGGCATTAGTACGTATAGGTCGTCACGCAGCAGATTGAGTTGGAGATTGACGTTTCAGGATACGCACTTCTGTGAGTTCATGTCCCCCCTTTTCTCTTTAGTGTTTTCAGTTTTATACTTCAGGGGTGAAATACATGAGACAATTATTACAAACATTTATTACATGGTATGGGTAGTGTAGGGAGGGTTTATACTACTAGATCATGTGAGGGGTGGGTACAACACTTGAGGCCATTAATCCTCATTGTTAGGACCGAGGGACACAAGAGTGACAGGTCTATTTGGGTGTAGCGAGCCCACACCCGTGAGGCTGGGGCGGCCCATAGAGGTGACTGTGTCTTCCAGCCGAAGCCCGGTAACAAATTTGCTAGGTTTGAGTTTCCCTGCACTTTCTCACACATACTAGTGGCTTTGCAACCATTGGTGATCTCTTTTTCCTTATTGCTACATACCAGGGACTTTTATACATACTTTAAAGGTTTATACATACTCACTTTTACATGAACTCGCTCAACTTTTTGTTGATTTTTCAAACTACATGTATTTCAGGAAATTAGTGGATCAGGCAAGGTATGCAATCTCGTCAAGCTGCGTAGGAATAATGATGTCATCCGAGTTTAGGAAGTGCGACCCTTGCCTGGACGGGTTACAAGTCTTAAACTGTGTTTTTATTTCAAGTCTTTGGTTGTGTCGTATGAACAAGTTTTTAATTATGTCATGGTTGTATTACGTTTCATGTGTCGACTTTTGAACAATGTTGTCGTAGTAACTTTTTAAACTTGATGAATGGATGAACATCATATGTTTTATTTTCATATAGCATTGTTATGATAATTGCTATAGTATTAATAAGTCACACCAAATAAACCCACGCTTCCGCAAAAGCCAGGGTGTGACAGCTTGCTATCAGAGCATCGATCATAGCGAACTAGGATTCTTTCTCGAGTCTAGACTATGATCACTAGGGCTCTCACGAAAACATTTTTTTACATTGCATACACTTAAACATCCAGATCCAATGCACAAAACATTTATTTTCAAATAAAAAGCATAAATACACTTTTCCAAAATTATATTTCAGTCTTAGAGACTGAGGGAGTTCAGCCTTAGAGACTGAGGGAGTTCAGTCTTAGAGACTGAGGGAGGTTCAGCCTCAGAGGCTGGGGAGGTTCGGTCTTAGAGACTGAAGGGTTCAATCTTAGAGATTAGGGAGGTTTAGTCTTAGAGACTGGGAGGTTGGTCTTAGAGGCTAGGGAGTTAGTCTGAGAGGCTAGGAAGTTCAGTCTGAGAGACTGGGAGGGTAGTCTAGAGAGACTAGGAGAACTACTTGTTTGTATTATTGTGACTTACATGTTTATTTGATTTCATGTTGATATTTGTGCATATGTGTGGTTGTGTTACAGACACCATGCCATCATCTTCAGACACAGGAGTATCGGACACCTTCCTATGGCGATTGTGTCAGATGACGAGATTCCGTCAGAGCGAGAGGTCTACACATCAGATACCACCAGCACTGATGACGATGATTTCCAGCCGTTCGCGCTGCCGGACATCGGAGTTGAGCCTGCTGATGGCATTCCTACGGGGGATCTACCTCTTGCGGTGATCCCTGCTCCCATTCCGCTTGCTGCTTTCCTTGTGGTAGATGTGCCACTCGATGTCGTATCTGATGACGACATTGATCTGTTCGAGGAGGGTCCGCCTGAGGACAACTATGAAGGCGGGGCCCCGATCGATGCTGACGTTATTCTTCCCATTGCTGAGGCCCCTGTAGAGGAGCTTCCTGTTGGTTCACCTGTCCCAGATTCGTTGGAGTCTGTGGCATCTGCGTCTTTGCACGACCAGGGAGTGCAGCATCACTCTTCTGACGCCGACCCCGATATGGCGATGTCAGCTGCACCTGTTCCGTCACACGAGTTCGAGTTTGACCACGAGGTCGATGATGATTTGGATCCGGTCTTTCCCCTGACTTCGATCCTGACCAGGAGATCGAGTTTATTCACATGGACCAGCCCTTAGAGGCGCCCGTAGCTCCTATTGATCCTTTGTTTGACCTTCCTGCTGATTTTGACATGGATCTTGTTGACCCTGAGCCCGTCATGGCCCCCGAGCCTGTTTTCGACCATGACCCCGTTCTTGATGATGCCCCAGCCAATGCACCGCCTGATATGGGAGCACCAGCCATTGCACCTCTTGTTGATGATATACCCATTGCTGATCTTCCCGTTGTTGCTCCACCGTTGGTGGATGATCCTGTTGCTGATGCACCGTTACCTGATCCCGTGCAGGTATTGTTTCACCGTGCACCATTCGCCACTCATATAGATACTCGATACGCTGATACCCGCAACGGGTGGATCGATGGCGACGACGATTACCCACCATTTGTGTTGCATGTCACTCCCCTAGTAGCACCTGTTTCTGCACCCACTGATATCCCATTGTTTCCCCCACACACCACAGACGCTCATCGCACTGATCTTCCCATTACGTTCCTCCAGGACATACCGCCACCTTGTCACACCCCGACCCGCAGAGGAAAGGTACGGGGCATGATGATTGCCCATAACTCATGACAACTAATTATTGTTTCAATAGTTAAAGCATATCCATTTAAATAGTCACATATCATATCATAATCAAAATTGTTCATACATTGTTCAAAACAAACATATCAAGATTTCAATTTATTTTCCTAAGGCCCATGCTACGTGTCCACATCACTTGATCATCAACTTTGAAAAAACCTGCACCACGTTAGAAAAATATAATTTTGGGTCAACAAATAAGTTGGTGAATAATTTCCTCCGTTTTATAGAAAACAATTTTATATTTATTTCTTTTTAAAAAAAAAATTTTAAGATGCACCTCAAGGTTAGTGTGTAAATGGTCTCATATCATCAACATAGTAAACATATCCATAAATCCAAATTTACCAAGCAAGAATACACCACCAATAACAACACAAACAACCAAAATAAATAGACTCCTGATAATAGCGTGCATTAGGCTCAAGCCCCGAGGAGCGACTCTAATACTGTTGGCGATACTAGGCTACAACCCATGGCCGTGGGGAACCTAGTCAGCCGTGTGGATCCACTAGAATAATAGTATGCAATAGACTTGACATCAGATAGCATATAGAATAATAGAATACACATAAGATGTTCACATAATAATACTTGATCATAGCATGTTAAGTAAATCGAAAAGTGTAACGTGATGCACCCCAAAATTTGTAAAAGATTAAAAAGGGGAAATGGAAGAAATTACTCACTGGTTGCGAATAGCTAATCCACGAGAATTACCGCACGAGTACACGAGGTATAATAATTGACTAAATCACCCTAGAATAAATATAACCAAGATTCTAAATAACGAAATACTTGAACGAAAGGAAAATATATTGATTTTAGGAGATTGGGTTCTCCTATTTGGGGACTTTAAATTATATAAAATAACTATTTGACAATATAACCAAACCAATATAATTGTATGTAGATATAGATTTCTATAATTATTTACCATGAGATATTCTTAGAATTATCAATTTAATAGGGTTTAATAGTTTTGTAAATGCCCATATTTAAGCAAATTCAATAAAACCATCTAATAATTTTTATATCGTCGATTAAATGATTATCACATAAAATGATTAATTATATAATGGAATTTACTTTGTTTAATATTTCCATATCTTCTTTACTTAAATGATTATCTAAAATTATGGAAGATTTATATAAAATTCCCACTATGATTATATAATCTATAGAAATCACTAAAAATATTCATAGAATTTATTTGTGAAAATCTAGTATTTTTTAAATAATTAAATAATGTATAAATCCAAATTAAATTCCATGAATTCCCAAAAATTAAGAAAAAAATTTATAGAAATTCTCTAGTGTTGATATATTCTGAAATGACTAATAAAAAATATTTATTGAGTTTATTTAAAATTATCTTGTATTTTTATTTGATTTATCTAGTGATTAAAACATAAATAATTTATCAAAATTCCAATTGATATCTAAAAATTCCCAAAATTTACAAGCAATACACTAGCATGATATATAACAGTATTATACTTTCCATTTCATCAAAATACAAGTCTAAATCTAAAAGCCCCAAAATCTATGCATGAAGAACCCTAATTTCAACTAAAATTAAATTCGGATAAATTAACCTTCCATCAGTAAAATTGATAGAGGGCTTTGTAGAGCATGAAAAATTAAGCAATTTGGGCTTTGGAATCACCTGCAAATGTTGAAAATTGAAGGAGATATCGTCACGTGAAGTTTGAAGCCCTAAAATGTTCTTCGATCAAATTCGCGATGAAGAAGTGATGAAATAGAGAACTTTCAGTAGGTTTTTACATGGTTTGATCAGACGATTGAAGTGTGTAAAGGTGGTAGTCCAATTTTATGAAAAATGTCGAAACCAAATGTTCATCAAGAAACTTTAATGGTGATTTAAATTTGTTAATAATCAGATTAATAAATGGAGAATGTGGATAGATTAATGACAAATAATCAGTTTCTCCATGGATTCCAAGCGATTAGGATCAACTAGGAATATCAAACGTTGAGTGAGAGTCCAGAAATAAGTCGGGCAGTCGCGGTCGGGTTTACAGGTTGCTGGGTGAAAGTGATGAAGCAATTTCGCGTTTTCAGATTCTTTATTAATATAAGACTGAACAAGTTACTTCACTAATAGCATTACAGCTCAACCGGTGCATGTGATCCTTGTTTAATGTTTAATACTGGGGTCACGGGTTCGAGTCCCTTCTTACGCGTTGTGTTTCTTTCTTTTTGTTTAAATGGTAAAAGATATTACACTTTGGTCCCTCAAGTTGATAATAGCTGCTAACTCGATTATCTCATATACTAACCTAGTTAGATGACACCGTTTAAAAAAAACTAACTGAACTAACAACTTAATACACTAACTTAAATAATTAACTTAGTTAACATATATCTCATATAAAACTAACTAACCTAGTTAATTATCTTCAAATAATAAATACTAACTAACTTAACTAGGTCTACTAACCTAGTTAGTTAACTTGTTTTTAGTATATAGATTCCATTAATTACAAAAACAACCCCTTAACTTGTAACTTTATTTACCTAGCCAATCTAACTTCGTTGATGCTTCATTCATATAAATCCAACCAAGCTAACTAAGTTTCTTTATAAAGTTAACGTTTTTCATTCAGTTTTAATCCATCGTGATACGTGACGAAAAAATAAAAATAGATTAATTGAAAAGGATCTGGTTTTGCAATCCGGGTCGGATTTTGGAGACCCGATTTTGACGGATGTTACAGTCTCCCCAACTTTTGGGAATTTTGTCCCGAAATTAGGAGGAAACTGCTCGTATAGAATGAAGTGTAGGGCCTTACATTGATTTAAACGATATCGATTTGATTTAGTAATAGCGTTATGCACTCGAACCTTAAGATCGGATTGTGCCTCAGGAAAAGTCAGGCAACAAGTGTTATACACAAGTCCCGACGTTGTTGAGAATGCGCTCGAACTAGGATATATCAAGAGGTGCAGACTTATTGAGACGGTAGCGTTCCTGATAAGGGTTGCATACCCAATTAAAGGAATCGCTTTTAAATGCCAAGGATGCAGAAAATGAAGAGTGTTAATTGCTATGTACAAGATAGCCGGTTATGGCTCTATGATTATTATAATCACGAAGCTCAAGATTGGCGTATCAAAGATGTATTGCAGCTAAAGAGAAAATCACGTCCCAAAGATGACTTGGGGTAACACGAGAAAGTTTGCAACTGAGTCGTGAGGTATACATGTGATGCCCAACTGCAATCTGTGTCACGACTTGAGATTTTGAAAAGAAAAAAAATTCTCATAAAATGCCACAATTTGAGTTGAATGAGCGAAATTATAGAATTTGAATTCTCCAATCACAAAACCAAAACAAACTAACTAAAACACTCATGATTAGTCTAACGTTGCTTTTGAAAATTTGACAGGCACACTTATATATAGGAAGTACCAGCGGCGTATCCACCATGTCCCTATCAAATTTTCATCCACAGCGTTATTCAAATCATGATTGACGACTCAAACAACTTCTCATGACCAGTCTAACGAGGCTTTTGATACCTCGATAAGAACACTTATATATAGGAAGTACCAGTGGCGTATCCACCATGTCCTTATCAAGTTTCATCGGCTTTGTTACTCGGATCATGACTGACGACACAAACACAACTTACATAGAACCTCTCTCGACTAATCTAACGAGGCTTTTGATTGTTCGATAAGAACACTTATATATAGGAAGTACCAGCGGCGTATCCACCATGTTCTTATCAAGTTTCATTGGCTTCGTTAGCGGTTTTGATTAGTTCTATGCGACGACTCAACTCTACTTACTAATTAAATAACCACAACCAAATAATGTATGAGTCTCGAACCCAAAAAAGGTGTGACTAAATGGTGGCAGTACCTACATCCATAGTTATGGGGAAAAGGGTCAGTCTATAAATAAGTGAGACGATACCCATAGCACACAAATTATGGGAAAAGGTAAGCGGTGATGAGTGATGATGTGAACTGCAACAACATGAACTGGCAATAAAACAAATCATAAATGCATAACATAGTGATACATAAAAACGTCTGAGTAAAGGATGAAAACGATGACAAATAGTAACGTCGAAAGCGTGACAACGGCACAAGCTATCAACGGTACTGATTAAGAGTTGATAATTGTATCGATTGGCATTAGTGCAAACGTCAAGGATATGAAGTGAGAGTAGCAGGTGAGGTCGTTAATGAGGGAAAACTAAACGCGAAGTCGAATGGCGAAGGAGATAACGTAGCAACATTAATTTACATTCCTACCAGTCGGGCGATAATTGCGATTCAGACAAAAGTAGAAGGGTCCTAAGATAAATTAAGGAAACCCTAACTTTGTTATCTTAACTCGAGTTCATTTTGTTTTGTTAATTATTATAATTTTTTATTTGCACTTTACCAAGTGTAGCACATTGGTATTTTAAATTGTTGATATACAAAAGTAACTTAGTTTATTTAGAAAATATTTTCGTTAGACTTTAGGGAAAACATTTTTGGCCAAAAGTAGCACATTTACAATATATATTCATTATATTTTATTATTATTTTATAAAACAGATTTTGAGATCAGAAAAATTTTATCGTCACCATGTGCCCTCGACTCGAATTTTCCAAACTCCGGACATAGGTTACGATATTGGTTAGGGTTGTGACGTTCGACTCATATTAGACGACTCGTTAAGGTTCAAAACATATAACCAAAATTCACATTATTACACTTGTGCTCAGAAATTCGAAACAATCTTTTTTTTTCGTCTAGTTCATACAAAATTTAACTTAAAACATTTTATTCGCAATAACTCATCGCATAAAATTTCGTTGTGTTGCTGACCGTGTCATGGTTGTCTTGGATCTAGATGAGTGTTCGTCCGCGTGCCTTCTAGTTACTCTGGTCCTCTAGTTCGGTTTGACCGGCTCGATCGCAAGGAACGAGTTGGGTGTCATAAAGTACGGTCGGTTGATCAATTAGTGGAGCGTCGGGTTGGACATACGGTTGGATCATAAGGTGGGTGTTTGGTTGGTCAAATGGAGTTGTCACGTGTTATACATTAAATGGTGCCATAGGTGGTTCTATTTGAGGGTTATAGCGCCGACAGGTGTCGATTAAGTGACCATAAAGTCCCCAATAAGTGAAAAGGCGGCACAAAGTGTTGGCTGGGTGATGTTTTTTATAAGTGGGGCATTGTGGAAAATGTCCGCGATAAGGTTTTCTGTCAGGTACAGGATTAGGAGCATCCTGGTTTAGCGGAATAACTGGTATGGTGTAATCATGGTTGGTTTCACTCCTTTGATGGTTGTTATCAGGTGAAGACGGTTCAGCTTTAGTCTCTTCGATTTGATTCGTGGAGGCGTGGGCGTTGAATGCCTGTTAAACTTAAACGACAATAGTAGGAATAATTGCAGCCATTTGTTCAGCTATCAAAGCTGTCATTTGTCGGTTGGAAATCCTTGGTTGACGACGACGACGATAAGGTGGCATCTCCGAGGGACAACTTAAGTAAGATGTATAGCCCATAACAAGGATTGATGGTCAGATTGTTAGGATTCATAGATTTGTGAAATCATGGAACTTAGGGAAAATCCCATGATTCAAGAATACAAATCTCATGAAAATATTATGGAGTATCAAAGGGTAGCAAAAGTCGAACCCTTCGACAAGGTACAATAGATAGGGTGATTTGTTTAAAGAAAATTCAGTAGAATCTCGTGGAATATTTAAGGATTTATTCCGGTGGGTTATATATGAAACAATATAATAGCCACATGGAATAAGATAAAATAATAAAACTTATGATAAAATAATATTTCATCATAAATCATAGGTTTGGCACATCATAGGGTTTAATATGACTTCTGTGCATCACTTACGTAATTACGTGTGCACCCGCAATTACCGAGCTTTCGCATGGTCCTCATATGTTTACCCATTAACATACAACTTAACCAGAAGAAAATCGTAAATCAATAAATGAAATAAATTTTGGGGTGTTGTAAAACGATGTTTAGGATAGTATCCATGAATTAACACGGACAAGGTTGACATATCAAAGTGTTGTTAGTTCACATGACGTTTGGTGTGACATGCTTTGGCCTAATAGGTATCGGTACTCTCATCGATAGTCCCCAGGTAGGCAAACTGGTCCATTAATTGGATTTATACGAATGCCAGCCTAGACAGGACGTCCCGACTACCGGTACGTAACCCTTCCAGTTACTACATGTCCGTCACAAGAACTCACTTTTACGAGAGTGAAATATCAATTGAAATATGAAACGCAAAAATGAAATAAAATCAAACTCATGAATAATTGAAATGAATTAAAGAAAATGAGTTGATTCAAGACTTTAGATATATAGGAATAACGATTAGGATACTGAGTATTCGTATATAGTATAAGGTGCATGTGACGTAACAAAGAAAAAGAAATAATAAATCGTGGATTAATAATAAAGCACATATTGTCATTTATGTGATATAATACTTAGCATATAACAATTAAATGTGCTCACATATATATGTGTGTGACATTAGAAAATTTAAAACATAGGCACTTAATTCTTTTTTAGCTAAGACAATCAGACAATTAAGCACATAAGGTACCTAATCAACTATAGTCTAAGTCTAAGAGTCTAATAACCTAAACCTAGTGTCCTATAGCCATTGGCTCTGATACCAATCTGTCACACCCCGACCCGCAGCAGAAAGGTACGGGGCATGATGATTGCCCATAGCTCATGACAACTAATTATTGTTTCAATAGTTAAAGCATATCCATTTAAATAGTCACATATCATATCATAATCAAAATTGTTCATACATTGTTCAAAAAAACATATCAAGATTTCAATTTATTTTCCTAAGGCCCATGCTACGTGTCCACATCACTTGATCATCAATTTTGAAAAAACCTGCACCACATTAGAAAAATATATTTTTGGGTCAACAAATAAGTTGGTGAATAATTTCCTCCGTTTTATAGAAAACAGTTTTATATTTATTTCTTTTTAAAAAAAATATTTTTAACATGCACCTCAAGGTTAGTGTGTAAATGGTCTCATATCATCAACATAGTAAACATATCCATAAATCTAAATTTACCAAGCAAGAATACACCACCAATAACAACACCAACAACCAAAATAAATAGACTCTTGATAATAGTGTGCATTAGGCTCAAGCCCCGAGGAGCGAGTCTAATACTGTTGGCGATACTAGGCTACAACCCATGGCCATGGGGAACCTAGTCAGCCGTGTGGATCCACTAGAATAATAGCATGCAATAGACTTGACATCAGATAGCATATAGAATAATAGAATACACATAAGACGTTCACATAATAACACTTGATCATAGCATGTTAAGTAAATCGAAAAGTGTAACGTGATGCACCCCAAAATTTGTAAAAGATTAAAAAGGGGAAATGGAAGAAATTACTCACTGGTTGCGAATAGCTAATCCACGAGAATTACCACACGAGTACACGAGGTATAACAATTGACTAAATCACCCTAGAATAAATATAACCAAGATTCTAAATAACGAAATACTTGAACGAATGGAAAATATATTGATTTTAGGAAATTGGGTTATGCTATTTGGGGACTTTAAATTATATAAAATAACTATTTGACAAAATAACCAAACCAATATAATTGTATGTACATATAGATTTCTATAATTATTTACCATGAGATATTCTTAGAATTATCAATTTAATAGGGTTTAATAGTTTTGTAAATGCCCATATTTAAGCAAATTCAATAAAACCATCTAATAATTTTTATATCATCGATTAAATGATTATCACATAAAATGATTAATTATATAATGGAATTTACTTTGTTTAATATTTCCATAACTTCTTTACTTAAATGATTATCTAAAATTATGGAAGATTTATATAAAATTTCCACTATGATTATATAATCTATAGAAATCACTAAAAATATTCATAGAATTTATTTGTGAAAATCTAGTATTTTTTAAATAATTAAATAATGTATAAACCCAAATTAAATTCCATGAATTCCCAAAAATTAAGAAAAAAATTTATAGGAATTCCCTAGTATTGATATATTCTGAAATGACTAATAAAAAAATATTTATTGAGTTTATTTAAAATTATCTTGTATTTTTATTTGATTTATCTAGTGATTAAAACATAAATAATTCATCAAAATTCCAATTGATATCTAAAAATTCCCAAAATTTACAAGCAATAAACCAGTATGATATATAACAGTATTATACTTTCAATTTCTTCAAAATACAAGTCTAAATCTAAAAGCCCCAAAATCTATGCATGAAGAACCCTAATTTCAACTAAAATTAAATTCGGATAAATTAACCTTCCATCAGTAAAATTAATAGAGGGCTTTTGTAGAGCACGAAAAATTAAGCAATTTGGGCTTTGGAATCACCTGAAAATGTTGAAAATTGAAGGAGATATCGTCACGTGAAGTTTGAAGCCCTAAAATGTTCTTCGATCAAATTCACGATGAAGAAGTGATGAAATGGAGAATTTTCAGTAGCTTTTTACATGGTTTGATCAGACGATTGAAGTGTGTAAAGGTGGTAGTCCAATTTTATGAAAAATGTCGAAACCAAATGCTCATCAAGAAACTTTAATGGTGATTTAAATTTGTTAATAATCAGATTAATAAATGGAGAATGTGGATAGATTAATGACAAATAATCAGTTTCTCCATGGATTCCAAGCGATTAGGATCAACTAGGAATATCAAACGTTGAGTGAGAGTCCGGAAATAAGTCGGGCAGTCGCGGTCGGGTTTGCAGGTTGCTGGGTGAAAGTGATGAAGCAATTTCGCGTTTTCAGATTCTCTATTAATATAAGACTGAACAAGTTCCTTCACAAAGAGCATTACAGCTCAACTGGTGCATGTGATCCTTGTTTAATGCTGGGGTTACGTGTTCGAGTCCCTTCCCACGGGTTGTGTTTCTTTCTTTTTGTTTAAATGGTAAAAGATATTACACTTTGGTCCCTCAAGTTGATAATAGCTGCTAACTCGATTATCTCATATACTAACCTAGTTAGATGACACCGTTTAAAAAAAACTAACTGAACTAACAACTTAATACACTAACTTAAATAATTAACTTAGTTAACATATATCTCATATAAAACTAACTAACCTAGTTAATTATCTTCATATAATAAATACTAACTAACTTAACTAGGTCTACTAACCTAGTTAGTTAACTTGTTTTTAGTATATAGATTCCATTAATTACAAAAACAACCCCTTAACTTGTAACTTTATTTACCTAGCCAATCTAACTTCGTTGAAGCTTCATTCATATAAATCCAACCAAACTAACTAAGTTTCTTTATAAAGTTAACGTTTTTCATTCAGTTTTAATCCATCGTGATACGTGACGAAAAATAAAAATAGATTAACTGAAAAGGATCTGGTTTTGCAATCCGAGTCGGATTTTGGAGACCCGATTTTGACGGATGTTACACACCTCGTCCTGGAGAGGGGTCATCGAGGCAGCCGCCTGTTTCTGCTCCACCCATGCTGTCATCACCTTTTCTGTTCATATCTCAGTTTCCTGATGTTGCACCACCTACTGCACCATCTTTCATGCCATCGAGCGAGCCATTTTTGTGGACTACGCCCCCTATCATGCCATTGTCTGATCCGTACCACCCGTACCATGTTGGGTACTCTACGGAGGACATACTTACATCCTTGATGATACAGCAGGATGCATTGACACGTCGTATTCAGGAGTTGGAGAGAGCTCCACGACCACCTTGCCATTGTCAGACCCCCTTTGCAGCACCGCACACTGCTCGTCCACTTTCCCCTGATTCAGACGTTCGATTCTTGACATCTGAGCAGCAGATAGCATATTTGTTGCACGTCTGTCGTGCTTTAGAGGAGGATTGGTTACACATGTGTCGCTTGCTTTTCTCTCGTTTTCCTCCTCCTCCTCTGCCATCAGCATAGGCATTTTGGTTCGATGCAGGTAGGCTTTTGGTGAGAAGACCGCGATTGTGCCGACTATACAGCATCTTGAAGACCGCATTTTGATGTCATGACTTTTGATGTTTAGTTTTTGTTTGTTGTAGATGACTAGATAGTTCAGACAAGGGCGATGTGGCCCTTAGTCACCTTTGATGTACAATACAGTTATAAAACTTGTAAACATTGTATTGTGGTCTTGATTTTATGATAGCACAATCGCAGTATTCTCATTATATGCGTTGTTGGATTAATTGTTTTAATTTTATAACATGTGATGTTATGTGATTGGTGAATGTTATTACGTATGCATACTATTTACTTACTATGACCTGACCAACGTGAAACATCTTTTAGAAGATGCCTCCAAGACGTGACCCGCGCATGCCCACTAATGAGGCGGAACTCCAAGGGATCATTGCCGCAGCTATCGCACAATACGCTGCCTCCCATGCAGAAACAAGTGGAAATATCTCGCACAACCACGACAATAACAATCCACTCAATGGTAATGTTAAGTCGTTTGAGATATACTATGATACATTTGGATATTTATAGCACGTCCGCTAATACCATTTGTAAATTCTAACATATGTGCAGGGTGCACTTACAAGCAATTTCTCGATTGCAAGCCCGTGAATTTCGACGGCACAGGAGGTGCTGTTGCGTTTGTTAGGTGGGCTGAAAAGACAGAATCTGTCCTTAGAATGAGCAAGTGTGCTCCCGAGCAACAAGTGACCTACATCTCAGGGCTGTTTCTGGATGGAGCCCTATCGTGGTGGAATCTGCAAGTGCAAACTTTAGGTGAAGCTGCTGCTTATGCGTTATCATGGAATGAGCTGAAGGAGCTCATGAGAAGGAAGTACTACTCACGTGCTGAAATTCAGAAGCTAGAGACTGAGTTCTGGCACTTAAAATGGAAGGTCCCAAGATTGCAGAGTATGTTCAGAGATTTCACGATTTGTCCCATGTAGTGCCGTACATGGTCACACCTGAGTTTAAACGTGTTGAGCGCTTTATCTGGGGATTGGCCCCTCAGATCATGAGTATGGTTACTACGTCCAAGCCCGCAACGATCACAGAAGCCATAGATCTCAGCGTGGCTCTTACTGAGGAAGCTATTCGATTGAACAAGTTTTCAGTTACTGAGCAGAAGAAAAAAGAGACTCATGTGGAGTCGTCTGGTGAAAACAAAAGGAAATTTTAAAACTTCAAGCAAGGTACAAGCAATGTGAACAAGAAGGGTGAATCAAGCACACCGACCAGAGCTGCAACCGGTGTTGAAAACAAAGGAAAAGGTTATATGGGCACTCTGCCCAAGTGTGATACGTGCCAGCGCCATCATTCTGGTCAGTGCAGATTAAGGAAGTGCGAATCATGTGGAAGGAACGGCCACACGAAGGATACGTGTTGGGCCGGAACTGGTGCTGGGCGTGTTGGTAATCGAGGTCATGGGAATGGTAATGGAAACCGCCAACAAGGAGGAAATGGCGGAAATGGAAATCGTGGGAATGTTGCGAATCAAGCTGGGAATGGAAATCGCAACCAAAACAAAACCCAAGCTGCAAATGGAAATGGAAATGGTCGAGGACCGGGATGTTTTAATTGTGGAGAAGTTGGGCACTTCAAGAGGGAATGCCCAAAGCTGAATCAAGCCCGTGGGAGAGTGTTCAACATTGGAGCAAGGGAAGCGCGCCAGGATCCCAACGTTGTCACTGGTACGTTCCCTATAAATCAACGCTTTGCATCTGTTCTGTTTGATACTGGTGCCGATTATAGTTTCGTATCGTTAGAATTTAAGAATATGCTTGGCTTAACCGCTAGTAAGTTAGATATTCCGTACTCAATTGAATTGGCTAATGGAAAGCTAGTTGAAGCGAATGAAGTTGTCCGAGGATGTGCAATCGAGCTGGGAGAACGCGAGTTCACTTTGGATCTACTACCAGTCGAGTTGGGAAGCTTCGACGTGGTGGTAGGGATGGATTGGTTGTCAAGCAATAAAGCCGAGATTGTTTGTCACGAAAAGACCATTCGTATCTCAATAGAAGATGGAGAAACGATCGTGGTTCACGGAGAGAAGCGCGATACGCCTTTGAGAATAATTAGCTATCTGAAAGCTAAAAAGTGTTTATTGAAGGGATGTGTTGCCTTCTTGGCACACATCTTGGATAAGGAAGCTGCTGAGCTGAAGATCGTAGACATTCCAGTTGTAAAGGAATATCCTGAAGTCTTTCCAGAAGACTTGCCAGGATTGCCACCTCAAAGCCAAGTCGAGTTCCACATTGACTTGGTCCCAGGCGCCGCGCCTGTGGCTAAGGCACCCTACCTACTTGCGCCTTCGGAGATGCAGGAGTTGTCGACGCAGCTCCAGGAGCTGTTAGACAAGGGATTTATCAGACCAAGCTTCTCACCTTGGGGAACTCCAGTTTTATTTGTCAAGAAGAAGGACGGTAGCTTTCGTATGTGTATCGACTACCGGGAACTGAGAATTGATGACCAATTTGATCAGCTGCAAGGTTTAAGCTTCTATTCAAAGATCGATTTGCGATCAGGTTATCATCAGTTGAGAATTCAAGAGGAAAGTATTCCCAAAACTGCTTTTAGAACTCGATATGGACATTACGAGTTCTTGGTGATGTCGTTTGGGTTGACAAATGCGCCGGCTATTTTTATGGATTTAATGAACAGAGTTTGTAAAACATACCTCAACAACTTCGTGATTGTGTTCATCGATGATATTTTGATCTACTCTAAGACGAAGGACGAGCACGAACAAGATTTAAGAGCTATTTTGGAGCTACTTAAAAAGGAGAAGTTGTATGCCAAGTTCTCGAAGTGCGAGTTCTGGTTACGCGAAGTCCAATTTCTTGGACATGTGGTTAATGGAAATGGAATCCATGTGGATCCAACAAAGATCGAAGCAATCAAGAATTGGGAGACTCCAAAGACGCCAACCGAGATCCGTCAGTTCTTAGGTTTGGTTGGTTATTATCGAAGGTTCATCGAGGATTTCTCAAAAATCGCTCAACCTTTGACTTCCCTCACGCAGAAAGATAAAAAGTTCGATTGGGGAGACAAACAAGAAGAAGCATTTCAGTTGTTGAAGGACAAGCTTTGTAATGCACCGATCTTATCGCTACCAGAAGGAACAGATGATTTCGTGGCATATTGTGACGCCTCACGTCAAGGTCTGGGTTGCGTGTTGATGCAGCGACAGAAAGTTATAGCATACGCGTCACGCCAGTTGAAGGTTCATGAGAAGAATTATACCACGCACAACTTGGAGTTAGGCGCAGTGGTATTTGCGTTGAAGATCTGGCGACATTATTTGTATGGTACGCGATGTACAATCTTCACGGATCATAAGAGCCTGCAACACATATTCGACCAAAAGGAGCTCAACATGAGACAAAGACGCTGGGTAGAGCTGTTGAATGACTACGACTGTGAAATCAAGTATCAATCAGGGAAGGCGAATGTGGTCGCCGATGCCCTAAGTCGAAAAGAAAGGATCAAACCCATAAGGGTTAGGGCTCTAGAGATGATTGTCCAGACAGATCTCTCACTGCGCATTCGTGCCGCGCAGAAAGAAGCTCTCAAGGGAAGGAACATTGAGAATGAGTATCTCCGTGGGATGGAGAAGCAGTTGGTACCAAACGAGGAAGGAACTTTATGCTTCATGAAAAGAATTTGGGTTCCTCTGTTTGGTGAATTGAGAAAGGTTATTTTCGATGAAGCCCACAAGTCATGGTACTCAATTCATCCAGGAGCGGATAAGATGTACCAAGATCTTAAGGATTTCTACTGGTGGCCTAGGATGAAAGGCGATGTTGCAGTTTATGTTAGCAAGTGTTTAACATGCGCCAAGGTAAAAGTCGAATATCAAAAGCCTTCAGGTCTTCTACAGCAACCTGAAATACCCAAATGGAAATAGGAACAGATTTCAATGGATTTCATAACAAAGTTGCCAAGAACTCCCAAAGGTCACGATACTATTTGGGTAATAGTAGACCGTCTAACGAAATCTGCACATTTCTTGTCAATCAGAGAAAAAGACCACACAAGTAAACTAGCTGAGATATACATGAGGGAGATTGTTGCATGTCATGGAGCGCCTCTCTCAATCATCTCTGATAGAGACGGAAGATTCGTGTCAAGGATTTGGCAATCCTTTCAAGAAGCATTCGGATCTCAGCTGAATCTAAGTACAGCATTTCACCCGTAAACGGATGGACATAGTGAACGAACGATTCAGACATTAGAAGATATGCTACGAGCTTGCGTAATGGATTTAGGTGGAAGTTGGGATACTCACCTACCACTGGTCGAGTTTTCATACAATAACAATTACCATGCAAGTATTCAAGCCGCACCGTTTGAAGCTCTTTATGGACACAAATGTCGATCACCGATTTGCTGGGTTGACGCAGGTGATAGACAACTAGTTGGTCCGGAATTGGTCCAGGAGACGACAGACAAGATTGCACAGATCCGAGAGCGCATCAAGGCGGCTCGCGATCGACAAAAGTGTTATGCGGACCGAAGAAAGAAACCTCTGGAATTCGAGGTGGGAGATATGGTATTATTGAAGGTTTCACCATGGAAGGGTGTGGCACGCTTTGGAAAGCGTGGAAAGTTGAATCCGTGATACATTGGTCCATTCAAGATTCTGAAGAGGGTTCGTTTAGTAGCATACAAGTTGGACTTACCTGCTGAGCTTAATGGTGTTCATGATACATTCCATGTATCAAATCTGAAGAAGAGTCCCACACAAGAGACAGTTGTCATTCCTGCTGACGAAGTTCATATTGACGACACACTCTACTTTGTTGAAGAACCAGTTGAGGTTACTGATTGGAAGATTAACAAGACACGCCGGAGTAGTGTCAAGCTCGTCAAAGTTCGATGGAATGCAAGACATGGTCCAGAATTCACGTGGGAACGTGAGGATCGTATGAAAGAAAAGTACCCCCATTTATTTCCCAAGACCCCTGCAACTAGAAGCAGAGCTTAAAATTTCGGGACGAAATTTTCTTAACGGGGGAGAATGTGGCAACCCTCACAATTCCAGGTATCCGTACAATTAATTAATAATTAAATTATGCTTAATGACTGTGCTTGATTACAACTGTGATTAAACTGCTTTCCGTTTTCAGTTACATACATACACATGCATCACATTTTTTACTGTCACTCTATTTATTACACACAAACATTAGTGACAAACTTGATGCACAAGGCACAGTTAGCACAGTGAGCGGATAACTAAAAAGACATGCTGACAATGCCAGCACATAGACAGACAATGTCATTGAGGCCAGTATGAGCCAGATATAGAGTACTACACTAGTAGGGAGTGTAGGGAGGTGAGGACCATAAAACTGTGTCACTAGGTGATAGTTATAGTGCCGGGAAGTGCCAAAAACATACTTTAAGTGCAGAATTCTGCACTAAATAACAAAATTCAGCATTTAACAATGCTAGTTAACTGCAAAAACTTGGTAAAATAGTCCTAGATACTTTCCAAAGTGTTGGGAATTTAATGTGTCACTAAAAATAATATTAAAGACACTTTGTAGACTAATTTAGCACTTTAACGGATCAACATCCAACCGAACAACCGGACTTTACCCGAAACATAAAAATATTGCCAAACACATTGTTTTTACTTTTCTGAGCTAGTTAGGGTCCCCGAATACCCTAACACACTTTATATTATATAACACACAATAAACCTACTAACTTAACATCTAATCCTAACTAGTTAGTTACTTTATCATTGAAACCCAACCCCATACCCCCCCCCCTTTCTTCAAACCAGTTATGTGGGGTGGGACACCCCCACCATGCTTTCTATTATTTTAATTGTAGATGTTGGTTGATGAGGAGCACATTACATGATGGATTATGTTGATCTTGGTTTATAAATAAACACAATAGTCACACATTTCATTTCACAAACTCACAACACTTGCAAGCTCTCCTCTCTTCTCCTCTCTTTGATTCGGCCGCCACCCTATCACCACCATACCACCAACTTCAAGTCTTGTTCAAGCAATCTACACTCATCCAAAGGTGCAAGAGGTCCAACAAGTAAGCTTGGTGCACTCGGAAGCTCAAGGACCGCTCTTGTTTTCTTTTATCCATCACTTTTACGCTTTGAAACTCCCCTAGCCTTATGCTAGTAGTAAGTGCCTTAAATCTTCATCTTGTTCTTATTTTTGGTGGTTAATAGTTGAAAGAATGATAAAATATTAAGAAACTCTAAGAACTTAAACAAGTCTTGAAACATAAAGGATGAAGAATGGATAAAGTAATGAAGTAGTGTTAAGTGATGTTGAAATCATGTTGATCTTGTGTTGTTGTGCTTGTTGAATGTTGTATGTTAGATAAAATTTTATGGTTCGTCACATAGACTTGCTAGATCATGTTTAGAGACATGAACTAGCAAGGTGTGAAGGTTAAAGATGTTGTGGATGATGGAATCATCCACACATGAACATTGAATTTGAACAAATAAGTGATTTCTTGGAAAATAAAGTTATAAACTTGTAGATCTAAAGATCTATGAGTGGGTTTTTGAAAGAACCAAGTGAAAGGAATAAGTTTTGTTAAAACTCGGATCTTATAGGAAATAAACACATTTTTAGTAAGTAAACAAGTGTATAAACACTTGTGTAACAAGAAATTTTCACAAAGAAATATTTTTGTAAATCATGACTAGAAGTTGTAAATGTTTAAATCCTTTAAAAATAAAGTTTTTAAGAAACTAATCACATTTTTAAAGGTAACAAGACTCACTAATTATGCTAGTAAATTACTACTTGCTATTATAAATATTTCAAATTCACAAGTTTATGATTTATGCTTATTTTTGTCAAGATTAGTGATAAGAGATTGTATATTGTTGGTTGATGATTGTTTGAATGATTTTACAAAAGAAAATGATATGCTAAAAAGCATGGACACCTCCATTTACAAAGGAAACTCTGGCGAAATATTTCTAGAATTTCAACACTTAGAAATATTTTTCTAACAAATGTTTACAAATATATTTTTAACTTAGTTTTCAAAATAAACTTCGCCATGATTTTTATTGCAAAAATACCAAGTACCGGAGGTGGATTTTCGTAAATAAAATTTGATAAATATATATTTAGAATATATATTTTAATAATAAAACGCTTGTGTGATTGTTTGTTATTTTATGCACTAGATATATTATTTTTAGGTTGAAAAAAATATAACTTGAAAATATCATGAAATTACGACTCCAAAATAATACCAATTCTCTCACAAAATAAATATTTAAGTTACACAAGTATTGTTGCTTTACGACACGCTAAAACATAACTTATGTATATTTCGGAAAATACTCTCATACGTATATTTTGATAAAGTATTATTTTGGAAAATGTATGAGGTAAAATATAATATTTTTGGGAAAAATATATATATTTTGGAATTAAAATGTTCAATCGCTGTGAGTATACTCGAACCCTTTTTGCTTTAGCACTTTTGGGTGTTACATACGTTACTTATCTAAAATCACAATCGATCACACTACTCAACTATTTTAACGCTAACCGTTCTGCATGTATTACGTGACTAAATGAATGCTTGTTGTTATGTTTACACGTGGAATGCTGTCTACCTGCTTTAACGACGTAGTACTATAGTTTGGACTCAGCACCCGTTCACACGGGGGTTGTTAAGGACAATTACTTGCATGGATTACGGTGGTAATCATGTATTGCGAACTGTCTCGAACAGTCAACCCGCAGTCATTGGTATCGATAGATCCATGTCGATAATTAACATGCTTCGTTTTCCTCTGTGTACGTGCTGGTTATGCGTAAACAATTTCGAACTCTATATGCTATTATCAAACTTGTATGCTCACCTTTACATTTTATGTATTAACCTTATTTTAACGTATTTGACAGGCAATTAGGATGCTTATCTGCTAGGAAGGCGAACTAGGAATAAGCGTCTAGAGCATAGTTGTCTGTAGATCTTGCATATCGAGTCTCTAGAGGCATTTGAACAATGTTTATAATTTAATTTAAATCTGAGTTGTCGGAACAGTATATTTGACTAGATGCTTATCTGTAATGACTTGTTTTATTATTTGGGATACGGTATGGGACGTATCATTTAAACTGAATAGTAATGATAGTTGTTGTGGAAACTTCTGGACAATCTGTTTCGCTCAGTGCCATGCCCCGATGATTCCGCCATCGGTTGGGGTGTGACACCTACCCACCACCACCACCACCCCGAAGGCCACCATTACCGTCGCCACCACAAAGACCACCACCACCACTCGCCGCCGCCGCCACGCACCACTTTCGTCGCCGCCACCACCTATCGCCACTGCTACCACCCACCAATGACGCCCACCACCGTTACTACCCACCAGCGCCGCCACCCGCCATCACCTCCACCGCTACCACCCACCAACGCCGCCACCGCCGCCACCCACCCGCCATCTCCTCCACCTCCACCGCCACCAACCACCACTCACCATCGATTTTATTCCTTCGTCTTTTTTTGTCTACCAAACAATACACAATAATAATTCATTCCATTCCCGAAGGTAACCAAACAAAACATGGAATGGTAATGATCCATTGCATTCCCTCGCCCATTCCATTGTCACACCCTGGCTTTTGCGGAAGCGTGAGTTTATTTGGTGTGACTTCTTAATACCATAGCAATTATCATAATAGTGCTATATGAAAATAAAACATATGATGTTCATCAATTCATCAAGTTTAAAAAGTTACTACGACAACATTGTTCAAAAGTCGACACATGAAACGTAATACAACCATGACATAATTAAAAACTTGTTCATACGACACGACCAAAGACATGAAATAAAAACACAGTTTAAGACTTGTAACCCGTCCAGGCAAGGGTCACACTTCCTAAACTCGGATGACATTATTATTCCTACGCAGCTTGACGAGATTGCATACCTTGCCCGATCCACTAATTTCCTGAAATACATGTAGTTTAAAAAATCAACAAAAAGTTGAGCGAGTTCATGTAAAAGTGAGTATGTATAAACCTTTAAAGTAAGTATAAAAGTCCCTGGTATGTAGCAATAAGGAAAAAGAGATCACCAATGGGTTGCAAAGCCACTGGTATGTGTGAGAAAGTGCAGGGAAACTCAAACCTAGAAAATTTGTTACCGGGCTTCGGCTGGAAGACACAGTCACCTCTATGGGCCGCCCCGGCCTCACGGGTGTGGGCTCGCTACACCCAAATAGATCTATCACTCTTGTGTCCCTCTGTCCTAACAACGAGGATTAATGGCCTCAATTGTCGTTCCCACCCCTCACATGATCTAGTAGTATAAACCCTCCCTACGCTACCCATACCATGTAATAAATGTTTGTAATAATTGTCGCATGTATTTCACCCCCGAAGTATAAAACTGAAAACAGTAAAGAGAAAAGGGGGGACATGAACTCACAGAAGTGCGTATCCTGAAACGTCAATCTCCAACTCAATCTGCTGCGTGACGACCTACACGTACTAATGCCTATTAGACGGATGGCCGTGCCTTGGCTTAGGGTTTAACGTTTTTGGAAAAATAGTTAGGCAACTATTTCGTATTCACATTTCTTATTTGTTTTATAAGTATATTCCTTCCCAAGGATGGGGGTTTTTATACATGTACACGTTATAATTCCAAAAAATATATTTTAAGTCCCACTTAGAAAATATATTTCTAATCACTTGTCTAAAACATTTTAATTCCAAAATATATATATATATATATATATATATATATATATATTTCCCAAAAATATTATATTTTACCTCATATATTTTCCAAAATAATACTTTATCAAAATGTACGTATGAGAGTATTTTCCGAAATATACATAAGTTACGTTTTAGCGTGTCGTATTATTTTGGAGTCGTAATTTCATGATATTTTCAAGTTATATTATTTTTAACCTAAAAATAATATATCTAGTGCACAGAATAACAAACAATCACACAAGCGTTTTATTATAAAATATATATTCTAAATATATATTTATCAAATTTTATTTACGAAAATCCACCTCCGGTACTTGGTATTTTTGCAATAAAAATCATGGCGAAGTTTATTTTGAAAACTAAGTTAAAAATATATTTGTAAACATTTGTTAGAAAAATATTTCTAAGTGTTGAAATTCTAGAAAAATTTTGCCAGAGTTTCCTTTGTAAATGGAGGTGTCCATGCTTTTTAGCATATCATTTTCTTTTGTAAAATCATTCAAACAATCATCAACCAACAATATACAATCTCTTATCACCAATCTTGACAAAAATAAGCATAAATCATAAACTTGTGAATTTGAAATATTATAAAAGCAAGTAGTAATTTACTAGCATAATTAGTGAGTCTTGTTACCTTTAAAAATGTGATTAGTTTCTTAAAAACTTTATTTTTAAAGGTTTTAAACATTTACAACTTCTAGTCATGATTTACAAAAATATTTCTTTGTGAAATTTTCTTGTTACACAAGTGTTTATACACTTGTTTACTTACTAAAAATGTGTTTATTTCATATAAGATCCGAGTTTTAACAAAACTTATTCCTTTCACTAGGTTCTTTCGAAAAACCACTCATAGGTCTTTAGATCTACAAGTTTATAACTTTATTTTCCAAGAAATCACTTATCTGTTCAAGTTCAAAGTTCATGTGTGGATGATTCCATCATCCACAACATCTTTAACCTTCACACCTTGCTAGTTCATGTCTCTAAACATGATCTAGCAAGTCTATGTGACGAACCATAAAATTTTATCTAACATACAACATTCAACAAGCACAACAACACAAGATCAACTTGATTTCAACATCACTTAACACTACTTCATTACTTTATCCATTCTTCATCCTTTATGTTTCAAGACTTGTTTAAGTTCTTAGAGTTTCTTAATATTTTATCATTCTTTCAACTATTAACCACCAAAAATAAGAACAAGATGAAGATTTAAGGCACTTATTACTAGCACAAGGCTAGGGGAGTTTCAAAGCGTAAAAGTGATGGATAAAAGAAAACAAGAGCGGTCCTTAAGCTTCCGAGTGCACCAAGCTTACTTGTTGGACCTCTTGCACCTTTGGATGAGTGTAGATTGCTTGAACAAGACTTGAAGGTGGTGGTATGGTGGTGATAGGGTGGCGGCCGAACCAAAGAGAGGAGAAGAGAGGAGAGCTTGCAAGTGTTGTGAGTTTGTGAAATGAAATGTGTGACTATTGTGTTTATTTATAAACCTAGATCAACATAATCCATCATGTAATGTGCTCCTCATCAACCAACATCTACAATTAAAATAATAGAAAGCATTGTGGGGGTGTCCCACCCCACATAACCGGTTCGAAGAAAGGGGGGGGGGTATGGGGTTGGGTTTCAATGATAAAGTAACTAACTAGTTAGGATCAGATGTTAAGTTAGTAGGTTTATTGTGTGTTATATAATATAAAGTGTGTTAGGGTGTTCGGGGACCCTAACTAGCTCAGAAAAATAAAAACAATGTGTTTGGCAATATTTTTATGTTTCGGGTAAAGTCCTGTTGTTCGGTTGGATGTTGATCCGTTAAAGGGCTAAATTAGTCTACAAAGTGTCTTTTATATTATTTTTAGTGACACATTAAATTCCCAACACTTTGGAAAGTATCTAGGACTATTTTACCAAGTTTTTGCACTTAACTAGCATTGTTAAATGCTGAATTTTATTATCTAGTGCAGAATTCTGCACTTAAAGTATGTTTTTGGCACTTCCCAGCACTATAACTATCACCTAGTGACGCAGTTTTATGGTCCTCACCTCCCTACACTCCCTACTAGTGTAGTACTCCATCTCTGGCTCATACTGGCCTCAATTACATTGTCTGTCTATGTGCTGGCATTGTCAGCATGTTTTTTTGGTTATCCGCTCATTGTGCTAACTGTGCCTTGTGCATCAAGTTTGTCACTAATGTTTGTGTGTAATAAATAGAGTGACAGTAAAAAATGTGATGCATGTGTATGTATGTAACAGAAAACGGAAAGCAGTTTAATCGCAGTTGTAATCAAGCACAGTCATTAAGCATAATTTAATTATTAATTAATTGTACGGATACCTGGAATTGTGAGGGTTGCCACATTCTCCCCCCGTTAAGAAAATGTCGTCCCGAAATTTTAAGCTCTGCTTCTAGTTGCAGGGGTCTTGGGAAATAAATGGGGGTACTTTTCTTTCATACGATCTTCACGTTCCCACGTGAATTCTGGACCATGTCTTGCATTCAATCGAACTTTGACGAGCTTGACACTACTCCGGCGTGTCTTGTTAATCTTCCAATCAGTAACCTCAACTGGTTCTTCAACGAAGTGGAGTGTGTCGTCAATATGAACTTCGTCAGCAGGAATGACAACTGTCTCTTGTGTTGGACTCTTCTTCAGATTTTATACATGGAATGTATCATGAACACCATTAAGCTCAGCAGGTAAGTCCAACTTGTATGCTACTAAACGAACCCTCTTCAGAATCTTGAATGGACCAATGTATCGCGGATTCAACTTTCCACGCTTTCCAAAGCGTGCCACACCCTTCCAGGGTGAAACCTTCAATAATACCATATCTCCCACCTCGAATTCCAGAGGTTTCCTTCTTCGGTCCGCATAACACTTTTGTCGATCGCGAGCCGCCTTGATGCGCTCTCGGATCTGTGCAATCTTGTCTGTCGTCTCCTGGACCAATTCCGGACTAACTAGTTGTCTATCACATGCGTCAGCCCAGCAAATCAGTGATCGACATTTGTGTCCATAAAGAGCTTCAAACGGTGCGGCTTGAATACTTGCATGGTAACTGTTATTGTATGAAAACTCGACCAAGGGTAGGTGAGTATCCCAACTTCCACCTAAATCCATTACGCAAGCTCGCAGCATATCTTCTAATGTCTGAATCGTTCGTTCACTCTGTCCATCCGTTTGCGGGTGAAATGTTGTACTTAGATTCAGCTGAGATCCGAATGCTTCTTGAAAGGATTGCCAAATCCTTGACACGAATCTTCCGTCTCTATCAGAGATGATTGAGAGAGGCACTCCATGACATGCAACAATCTCCCTCATGTATATCTTAGCTAGTGTACTTGTGTTGTCTTTTTCTCTCATTGGCAAGAAATGTGCAGATTTGTTAGACGGTCTACTATTACCCAAATAGTATCGTGACCTTTGGGCGTTCTTGGCAACTTTGTTATGAAATCTATTGAAATTTGTTCCTATTTCCATTTGGGTATTTCAGATTGCTGTAGAAGACCTGAAGGCTTTTGATATTCGACTTTTACCTTGGCGCACGTTAAACACTTGCTAACATAAACTGCAACATCGCCTTTCATCCTAGGCCACCAGTAGAAATCCTTAAGATCTTGGTACATCTTATCCGCTCCTGGATGAATTGAGTACCGTGACTTGTGGGCTTCATCGAAAATGACCTTTCTCAATCCACCAAACAGAGGAACCCAAATTCTTTTCATGAAGCATAAAGTTCCTTCCTCGTTTGGTACCAACTGCTTCTCCATCCCACGGAGATACTCATCCTCAATGTTCCTTTCCTTGAGAGCTTCTTTCTGCGCGGCACGAATGCGCAGTGAGAGATCTGTCTGGACAATCATCTCTAGAGCCCTAACCCTTATGGGTGTGATCCTTTCTTTTCGACTTAGGGCATCGGCGACCACATTCGCCTTCCCTGGATGATACTTGATTTCACAGTCGTAGTCATTCAACAGCTCTACCCAGCGTCTTTGTCTCATGTTGAGCTCCTTTTGGTCGAATATGTGTTGCAGGCTCTTATGATCCGTGAAGATTGTACATCGCGTACCATACAAATAATGTCGCCATATCTTCAACGCAAATACCACTGCACCAAACTCCAAGTCATTCGTGGTATAATTCTTCTCATGAACCTTCAACTGGCGTGACGCGTATGCTATAACTTTCTGTCGCTGCACCAAGACGCAACCTAGACCTTGACGCGAGGCGTCACAATATACCACGAAATCATCCGTTCCTTCTGGTAGCGATAAGATCGGTGCATTACAAAGCTTGTCCTTCAACAACTGAAATGCTTCTTCTTGTTTGTCTCCCCAATCGAACTTTTTATCTTTCTGCGTAAGGGAAGTCAAAGGTTGAGCGATTTTTGAGAAATCCTCGATGAACCTTCGATAATAACCAGCCAAACCTAAGAACTGACGGATCTCGGTTGGCGTCTTCGGAGTCTCCCAATTCTTGATTGCTTCGATCTTTCTTGGATCCACATGGATTCCATTTCCATTAACCACATGTCCAAGAAATTGGACTTCGCGTAACCAGAACTCGCACTTCGAGAACTTGGCATACAACTTCTCCTTTTTAAGTAGCTCCAAAATAGCTCTTAAATGTTGTTCGTGCTCGTCCTTCGTCTTCGAGTAGATCAAAATATCATCGATGAACACAATCACGAACTTGTCGAGGTACGGTTTACAAACTCTTTTCATTAAATCCATAAAAACAGCCGGCGCATTTGTCAACCCAAACGACATCACCAAGAACTCATAATGTCCATATCGAGTTCTAAAAGCAGTTTTGGGAATACTTTCCTCTTGAATTCTCAACTGATGATAACCTGATCGCAAATCGATCTTTGAATAGAAGCTTGAACCTTGCAGCTGATCAAATTGGTCATCAATTCTCGGCAGAGGATATCTATTCTTGATTGTCAACTTGTTCAGTTCCTGGTAGTCGATACACATACGAAAGCTACCGTCCTTCTTCTTGACAAACAAAACTGGAGCTCCCCAAGGTGAGAAGCTTGGTCTGATAAATCCCTTGTCTAACAGCTCCTGGAGCTGCGTCGACAACTCCTGCATCTCCGAAGGCGCAAGTCGGTAGGGTGCCTTAGCCACAGGCGCGGCGCCTGGGACCAAGTCAATGTGGAAAGACTTCAGGATATTCCTTTACAACTGGAATGTCTGCGATCTTCGGCTCAGCAGCTTCCTTATCCAAGATGTGTGCCAAGAAGGCAACACATCCCTTCTGTAAACACTTTCTAGTTTTCAAACAGCTAATGATTCTCAGAGGCGTATCGCGCTTCTCTCCGTGAACCACGATCGTTTCTCCATCTTCTATTGGGATACGAATGGTCTTTTCGTGACAAACAATCTCGGCTTTATTGCTTGACAACCAATCCATCCCTACCACCACGTCGAAGCTTCCCAACTCGACTAGTAGTAGATCCAAAGTGAACTCGCGTTCTCCCAGCTCGATTACACATCCTCGGACAACTTCATTCGCTTCAACTAGCTTTCCATTAGCCAGTTCAATTGAGTACGGAATATCTAACTTACTAGCGGTTAAGCCAAGCATATTCTTAAATTCTAACGATACGAAACTATAATCGGCACCAGTATCAAACAGAACAGATGCAAAGCGTTGATTTATAGGGAACGTACCAGTGACAACGTTGGGATCCTGGCGCGCTTCCCTTGCTCCAATGTTGAACACTCTCCCACGGGCTTAATTCAGCTTTGGGCATTCCCTCTTGAAGTGCCCAACTTCTCCATAATTAAAACATCCCGGTCCTCGACCATTTCCATTTCCATTTCCAGGTTGGGTTTTGTTTTGGATGCGATTCCATTCCCAGCTTGATTCGCAACATTCCGACGATTTCCATTTCCGCCATTTCCTCCTTGTTGGCGGTTTCCATTACCATTCCCATGACCTCGATTACCAACACGCCCAGCACCAGTTCCGGCCCAACACGTATCCTTCGTGTGGCCGTTCCTTCCACATGATTCGCACTTCCTTAATCTGCACTGACCAGAATGATGGCGCTGGTACGTATCACACTTGGGCAGAGTGCCCATATAACCTTTTCCTTTGTTTTCAACACCGGTTGCAGCTCTGGCCGGTGTGCTTGATTCACCCTTCTTGTGCACATTGCTTGTACCTTGCTTGAAGTTTGAAAATTTCCTTTTTTTTCACCAGACGACTCCACATGAGTCTCTTTCTTCTTCTGCTCAGTAACTGAAAACTTGTTCAATCGAATAGCTTCCTCAGTAAGAGCCACGCTGAGATCTATGGCTTCTGTGGCTTCTGTGATCGTTGGGGGCTTGGATGTAGTAACCATACTCATGATCTGAGGGGCCAATCCCCAGATAAAGCGCTCAACACGTTTAAACTCAGGTGTGACCATGTACGGCACTACATGGCACAAATCGTGAAATCTCTGAACATACTCTGCAATCTTGGGACCTTCCATTTTTAGGTGCCAGAACTCGGTCTCTAGCTTCTGAATTTTAGCATGTGAGCAGTACTTCCTTCTCATGAGCTCCTTCAGCTCATTCGATGATAACGCATAAGCAGCAGCTTCACCTAAAGTTTGCACTTGCAGATTCCACCACGATAGGGCTCCATCTAGAAACAGCCCTGAGATGTAGGTCACTTGTTGCTCGGGAGCACACTTGCTCATTCTAAGGACAGATTCTGTCTTTTCAGCCCACCTAACAAACGCAACAGCACCTCCTGTGCCGTCGAAATTCACGGGCTTGCAATCGAGAAATTGCTTGTAAGTGCACCCTGCACATATGTTAGAATTTACAAATGGTATTAGCCGACGTGCTATAAATATCCAAATGTATCATAGTATATCTCAAACGACTTAACATTACCATTGAGTGGATTGTTATTGCCGTGGTTGTGTGAGATATTTCCACTTGTTTCTGCATGAGAGGCAGCGTATTGTGCGATAGTTGCGGCAATGATCCCTTGGAGTTCCGCCTCATTAGTGGGCATGCGCGGGTCATGTCTTGGAGGCATCTTCTAAAAGATGTTTCACGTTGGTCAGGTCATAGTAAGTAAATAGTATGCATACGTAATAACATTCACCAATCACATAACATCACATGTTATAAAATTAAAACAATTAATCCAACAACACATATAATGAGAATACTGCGATTGTGCTATCATAAAATCAAGACCACAATACAATGTTTACAAGTTTTATAACTGTATCGTACATCCAAGGTGACTAAGGGCCACATCGTCCCTGTCTGAACTATCTTGTCATCTACAACAACCAAAAACTAAACATCAAAAGTCATGACATCAAAATGCGTCTTCAAGATGCTGTATAGTCGGCACAATCGCGGTCTTCTCACCAAAAGCCTACCTGCATCGAACCAAAATGCCTTTGCTGATGGCGGAGGAGGAGGAGGAAAACGAGAGAAAAGCAAGCGACGCATGTGTAACCAATCCTCCTCTGAAGCACGACAGACGCGCAGCAAATATGCTATCTGCTGCTCAGATGTCAAGAATCGAACGTTTGAATCAGGGGAAAGTGGACGAGGAGTGTGCGGTGCTACAAAGTGGGTCTGACAATGGCAAGGTGGTCGTGGAGCTCTCTCCAACTCCTGAAGACGACATGTCAATGCATACTGCTGTATCATCAAGGATGTAAGTATGTCCTCCGTAGAGTACCCAACATGGTACGGGTGGTACGGATCAGACAATGGCATGATAGGGGGCGTAGTCCACAAAAATGGCTCGCTCGATGGCATGAAAGATGGTGCAGTGGGTGGTGCAACATGAGGAAACTGAGATGTGAACGGAAAAGGTGATGACAGCATGGGTGGAGCAGAAACAGGCGGCTGCCTCGATGACCCCTCTCCAGGACGAGGTGGCGGTATGTCCTGGAGGAACGTAATGGGAAGTTCAGTGCGATGAGCGTCTGTGGAGTGTGGGGGAAACAATGGGATATCAGTGGGTGCAGAAACAGGTGCTACTGGGGGAGTGACAGGCAGCACAAACGGTGGGTAATCGTCGTCGCCATCGATCCACCCGTTGCGGGTGTCAGCGTATCGAGGATCTATATGAGTGGCGAATGGTGCACGGTCAAACAATACCGGCACGGAATCAGGTAACGGTGCATCAACAACAGGATCATCCACCAACGGTGGAGCAACAACATGAAGATCAGCAATGGGTATATCATCAACAAGAGGTGCAATGGCTGGTGCACCCATATCAGGCGGTGCATCGGATGGGGCATCATCAAGAACGGGGTCATGGTCGACAACAGGCTCGAGGGCCATGACGGGCTCAGGGTCAACAAGATCCATGTCAAAATCAGCAGGAATGTCAAACAAAGGATCAATAGGAGCTACAGGCGCCTCTAAGGGCTGGTCCATGTGAATAAACTCGATCTCCTGGTCAGGATCGAAGTCAGGGGGAAAGACCGGATCCAGATCATCATCGACCTCATGGTCAAACTCGAACTCGTGTGACGGACCAGGTGCAGCTGACATTGCCATATCGGGGTCGGCGTCAGAAGAGTGATGCTGCACTCCCTGGTCGTGCAAAGACGCAGATGCCACAGACTCCAACGAATCTGGGACAGGTGAACCAACAGGAAGCTCCTCTACAGGGGCCTTAGCAATGGGAAGAATAACGTCAGCATCGATCAGGGCCCCGCCCTCATAGTCTTCCTCAGGCGGACCCTCCTCGAACAGATCAATTTCGTCATCAGATACGACATCGAGTGGCACATCTACCACAGGGAAAGCAGCAAGCGGAATGGGAGCAGGGATCACCGCAAGAGGTAGATCCTCCGTAGGAATGCCATCAGCAGGCTCAACTCCGACGTCTGGCAGCGCGAACGGCTGGAAATCATCGTCATCAGTGCTGATGGTGTCTGATGTGTAGACCTCTCGCTCTGACGGAATCTCGTCATCTGACACAATCGCCATAGGATCCAAGGTGTCTGATACTCCTGCTCTGACACAATCGCCATAGGTAACACAACCACACATATGCACAAATATCAACATGAAATCAAATAAACATGTAAGTCACAATAATACAAACAAGTAGTTCTCCTAGTCTCTCTAGACTACCCTCCCAGTCTCTCAGACTGAACTTCCTAGCCTCTCAGACTAACTCCCTGGCCTCTAAGACCAACCTCCCAGTCTCTAAGACTAAACCTCCCCAATCTCTAAGATTGAACCCTTCAGTCTCTAAGACCGAACCTCCCCAACCTCTAAGGCTGAACCTCCCCAACCTCTAAGGCTGAACCTCCCTCAGTCTCTAAGACTGAACTCCCTCAGTCTCTAAGGCTGAACACCCTCAGTCTCTAAGACTGAAATATAATTTTGGAAAAGTCTATTTATGCTTTTTATTTGAAAAAAAATGTTTTGTGCACTGGATCTGGACGTTTTAGTGTATGCAATGTAAAAAATGTTTTCGTGAGAGCCCTAGTGATCATAGTCTAGACTCGAGAAAGAATCCTAGTTCGCTATGATCGATGCTCTGATACCAAGCTGTCACACCCTGGCTTTTGCGGAAGCGTGGGTTTGTTTGGTGTGACTTCTTAATACCATAGCAATTATCATAACAATGCTATATGAAAATAAAACATATGATTTTCATCCATTCATCAAGTTTAAAAAGTTACTACGACAACATTGTTCAAAAGTCGACACATGAAACGTAATACAACCATGACATAATAAAAACTTGTTCATACGACACGACCAAAGACTTGAAATAAAAACCCAGTTTAAGACTTGTAACCCGTCCAGGCAAGGGCCGCACTTCCTAAACTCGAATGACATCATTATTCCTACGCAGCTTGACGAGATTGCATACCTTGCCCGATCCACTAATTTCCTAAAATACATGTAGTTTGAAAAATCAACAAAAAGTTGAGCGAGTTCATGTAAAAGTGAGTATGTATAAACCTTTAAAGTATGTATAAAAGTCCCTGGTATGTAGCAATAAGGAAAAAGAGATCACCAATGGGTTGCAATGCCACTAGTATGTTTGAGCAAGTGCAGGGAAACTCAAACCTAGCAAATTTGTTACCGGGCTTCGGCTGGAAGACACAGTCACCTCTATGGGCCGCCCCGGCCTCACGGGTGTGGGCTCGCTACACCCAAATAGATCTATCACTCTTGTGTCCCTCTGTCCTAACAACGAGGATTAATGGCCTCAATTGTCGTTCCCACCCCTCACATGATCTAGCAGTATATACCCTCCCTACGCTACCCATACCATGTAATAAATGTTTGTAATAAGTGTCGCATGTATTTCACCCCCGAAGTATAAAACTGAAAACAGTAAAGAGAAAAGGGGGACATGAACTCATAGAAGTGTGTATCCTGAAACGTCAATCTCCAACTCAATCTGCTGCGTGACGACCTACACGTACTAATGCCTATTAGACGGATGGCCGTGCCTTGGCTTAGGGTTTAACGTTTTTGGAAAAATAGTTAGGCAACTATTTCGTATTCACACTTCTTATTTGTTTTATAAGTATATTCCTTCCCAAGGATGGGGGTTTTTATACTTGTACACGTTATAATTCCGAAAAATATATTTTAAGTCCCACTTAGAAAATATATTTCTAATCACTTGTCTAAAACATTTTAATTCCAAAATATATATAGTTTTCCCAAAAATATTATATTTTACCTCATACATTTTCCAAAATAATACTTTATCAAAATGTACGTATGAGATTATTTTCCGAAATATACATAAGTTATGTTTTAGCGTGTCGTATTATTTTGGAGTCGTAATTTCATTTTCAAGTTATATTATTTTTAACCTAAAAATGATATATCTAGTGCACAGAATAACAAACAATCACACAAATGTTTTATTATAAAATATATATTCTAAATAGATATTTACCAAATTTTATTTACGAAAATCCACCTCCGGTACTTGGTATTTTTGCAATAAAAATCATGGCGAAGTTTATTTTGAAAACTAAGTTAAAAATATATTTGTAAACATTTGTTAGAAAAATATTTCTAAGTGTTGAAATTCTAGAAAAATTTCGCCAGAGTTTCCTTTGTAAATGTAGGTGTCCATGCTTTTTAGCATATGATTTTCTTTTGTAAAATCATTCAAACAATCATCAACCAACAATATACAATCTCTTATCACCAATCTTGACAAAAATAAGCATAAATCATAAACTTGTGAATTTGAAATATTTATAAAAGCAAGTAGTAATTTACTAGCATAATTAGTGAGTCTTGTTACCTTTAAAAATGTGATTAATTTCTTAAAAACTTTATTTTAAAGGATTTAAACATTTACAACTTCTAGTCATGATTTACAAAAATATTTCTTTGTGAAATTTTCTTGTTACACAAGTGTTTATACACTTGTTTACTTACTAAAAATGTGTTTATTTCATATAAGATCCGAGTTTTAACAAAACTTTTTCCTTTCACTTGGTTCTTTCGAAAAACCACTCATAGATCTTTAGATCTACAAGTTTATAACTTTATTTTCCAAGAAATCACTTATCTGTTCAAGTTTAAAGTTCATGTGTGGATGATTCCATCATCCACAACATCTTTAACCTTCACACCTTGCTAGTTCATGTCTCTAAACATGATCTAGCAAGTCTATGTGACGAACCATAAAGTTTTATCTAACATACAACATTCAACAAGAACAACAACACAAGATCAACATGATTTCAACATCACTTAACACTACTTCATTACTTTATCCATTCTTCATCCTTTATGTTTCAAGACTTGTTTAAGTTCTTAGAGTTTCTTAATATTTTATCATTCTTTCAACTATTAACCACCAAAAATAAGAACAAGATGAAGATTTAAGGCACTTACTACTAGCACAAGGCTAGGGGAGTTTCAAAGCGTAAAAGTGATGGATAAAAGAAAACAAGAGCGGTCATTGAGCTTCCGAGTGCACCAAGCTTACTTGTTGGGCCTCTTGCACCTTTGGATGAGTGTAGATTGCTTGAACAAGACTTGAAGGTAGTGGTATGGTGGTGATAGGGTGGCGGCCGAACCAAAGAGAGGAGAAGAGAGGAGAGCTTGCAAGTGTTGTGAGTTTGTGAAATGAAATGTGTGACTATTGTGTTTATTTATAAACCAAGATCAACATAATCCATCATGTAATGTGCTCCTCATCAACCAACATCTACAATTAAAATAATAGAAAGCATTGTGGGGGTGTCCCACCCCACATAACCGGTTCGAAGAAAGGGGGGTATGGGGTTGGGTTTCAAAGATAAAGTAACTAACTAGTTAGGATTAGATGTTAAGTTAGTAGGTTTATTGTGTGTTATATAATATAAAGTGTGTTAGGGTGTTTGGGGACCCTAACTAGCTCAGAAAAGTAAAAACAATGTGTTTGGCAATATTTTTATGTTTCGGGTAATGTCCGGTTGTTCGGTTGGATGTTGATCCGTTTGTCACACCCTGGCTTTGCGGAAGCGTGGGTTTATTTGGTGTGACTTCTTAATACCATAGCTTAATCACAACAAAGCTACATGAAGTAAAACCATGCAGATCATCCATTAAATATTGTCTTAAAAACAAAATAACACTACATTGTCTTAAAGCGTTGACACATGCAACGGAAATTACAACCTAATAACATAAAAGCATTGTTTGAAAGACACAACCACAAACTTAAAATAAACACCGTCTAAGACTTGCGACTCGTCCAGGTAAAAGTCGCAATCCCTAAACGTGGATGATCCCGTAACTCTATCGCAGCGCGAAAACGTAGCATACCGTGCCAGATCCTTAGTTCCCTGAAATACATGTAAGTTGGAAAAATCAACAATAATGTTGAGCGAGTTCATGTGTTGTGAGTAAGTAAAACCTTTGTAAGTATAAAAACCCTGGTATGTAGCAAATATGGAAATAAAGAGATCACCAATGGTTTGCAAGGCCATTGATATGTGTGATGTGCAGTAGGAAGACTCAAACCTAGCGGATTTTGCGTTGGGCATAAAGTCACCCCGAGGTCCGTTCTGCTGGGCCTGGGGCTGGGCTCGCTATACCCAGATAGATCTACCGCTACTGTCCCTCGGTCCTACTCTGAGGATTAATGGCCTTCAGTTCACGCCTACCCACTCACATGATCTAAGTAGTAACCCTCCTTACGCTAATCATACCATGTGTAAAGTACTCGTAAACATAGTAACATGTATTTCATCCCCGCAGTTTAGAAAACTGAAAACAGTTAGGAGAAAAGGGGGACATGAACTCACCGAAGTGCGTCTCTAAAAAGTATCTCCCAGAAAATCTGTTGTGCGACGACCTACACGTATTAACTTCTATTAGACGGACGACCATGCCTTAGTTTAAGGTTTAATGTCTTAGGGAAACAGTTAGGCAACTATTTCGTAATTATACTTCGCAATTATTTGGTAATATATATTCCTTCCTAAGGATGGGGGTTTTAATACATGTGGGTTCGTATAACTTCGAAATATATTATTAAGTCTCACTTAAAATATATTTTAATTCTAACTCCGAAATATAAATATTTTTCCCAAAAATATTATATTTTATTTCACATAATTTTCCAAAATAATATCCTTGTCAAAATACACATTTATGAGTATTTTCTGAAAATACGCAAGTTACGTTGTAAGGTTCGGGTGGTATTAATAATACCAGTGTAACTTAATATTTATTGTGAAGGCGTTAGAATTATTTTGGAGTCGTTAATATTCAGTAATATTATTTTTACCCTAAAAATAATATTTACGTAGTTCACAAAATAATCATAATAATTTACACAAGTGTTGTTATGGAAATATATATTAAATATATATTTTAGCAAGTTTTATTTTGTGAAAATCCCACCTCCGACACTTGGAAGTTTCGTAATAAAAATCGTGGCGAAATTTATATTTTGAAAACAGGTTAGTAATATAGTTATGGACACTTGTCACCAAAAATATTTCCAAGTGTTTGTATTTCTGCAGAAATTTCGCCAGAGTTTTCCCCTGTAACTGGAGGTGGCCATGCTTTTATGCGTATCATTTTCTTTTAAAATTCAAATCAACAATGTTCCCAACATTAATCAACAAAGTTTCATCATCAAAATAGTCAAAATAAATATAAATCGCAAAACACATGAACTTGTGGTTTGTATAAGATATGTAGTAACTTTCCCCATATTTTTAGTAGACCTTTTTATAAATAAACTCGGTTTCTTGTGAATCTTGTTTTTAAAGAAGATACATCTTTACAACTTCTTGTCAAAATTTACAAAAATAATTCTTCGTTAACACTTTTTGTTACACAGTGTCTACACACTTGTGTGTTCCCAAAAAAATCTCCTTTGTTTAGGAAAGATCCGTCTTTAAAAATATGATTTCGTTTGACACTTGGTTCTTCGAAAATACCACTTGTAGATCTTTAGATCCACTAGTTTCGAACTCTATTTCATAGGAAAAATTGTTTTTACACAAGTTCATGTTTATGTTTGGAAGGGTTCGTCATCTAATAACTTTACGACTTAACATATGGCTAGTTCATGCTTCATGAACATGATCTAGCGCGGTTTGATGACGATCCATTCCCATACTAGCAATCAACAACAATAAATAACCATAACAAAACTAGTTTTATAAGTTTTACACCATTATTCATTTATTAACCACCTTGTTCATCATTTAAGTGAACTTTTAGACTTTGATCTTGTATGTTCATGAATTTCAACCGACAAAATTCTTATTAACCACTTTAGAATAGATCAAGAAGGCGTTTAGAGTCACTTACTACTAGCTCGAGGCTAGGGAAGAAACTAGTAGAAAAACGAGTGGTTAATAGCAACGTAGTGAGGTCCTTAGCAATCCGTGAGCACCGGGCTTCCTCGTATAAGATCCTTCACACTTGTGGATGCTTGGAATGGCTTGATCAAAATCGAAAATGGATGGTGGGTGGTGCTATGGTTTCGGCCGTGAGGAGCAAGGAGGGGAGAGAAGAGTGTTGATTTTTGTTGTTGGTGGTTAAGTGTTTAGGAAACCATGAGATATATTTATAAACCATCAAGCAAGATTATCCAATGGAAATTATGTTATCTAGATTACAAACATATGGATTATTATAATCAAAAGTATTAGTGGGATGTCCCCACATGGGAACCGAACTCGGTTACAAGGGGGGGTGGGTTGGTTCAATTCTAACTAGATATTTAGGATATAGTTATGTTAGAAATAGGAGGTTAAACCGATTACTAGTGTGTTACGTTGTGTAACGGGTGTTAGGGTATTCGGGGACCCTAACTGGCTCAGAAAAAGAGAAACAATGTCAATGACAATATTTTTATGTGACACTCTAGGTTTTTCCGAACAAACATCTTGTAATATCATTGTGTATATATATGTTATTAAATGGAAACGTGACTTTTTGCATGATATGTGTTGTATGTATGTATGTATTATATATATATTTATGCGTATACACTAGTGAGTCGAGACCATGACTCGAGACCACTCGGTCTCGAGTGGGCCGCTCGGTCTCGAGTGGGCCGTAACCGGTTTGGGCCGAAACCCCCTTAGCCTATTTTGAAACCTTATATAAAATCCCAAACCTTTCCCCACTCCTTCATTTGTTACACAAACACACTCCTTTCTCTCTCACTAGAAAACCCTCAACAACACCACTTTCTCTCCCAAAATTCTCGGTTCAAGCTTGGATTTAACCGGCAACAACAAGGAATCTCCGTCAAGAAATCTCGGTCAAGCTCATCATCAATCGGACCTTTCATTTTCTCACTTTCTTCCTTGATTCGGTGCCTTCTTCATAACCGGTTAGTGTTATTTTGTGTGTTTAGGATATATGTGTGATTAATGAACTAGAAAGTGTTTAGTTAGAAGTGTTATGCATGATTTTTCTGATGATTTGTGAGTTTCACCTTATGTGTAAACCATTATGTGATAAAGCTTGATAACATGTCTAAAATGGCTAATAAATGGTAGCTTAGGAGTGTTCATGACCAACCGATCTATGCTTCATTTGTTTCTTGCAAAATGATCTTGTTAAACATAAGATTTTGGTTCAAAAATGTATGGTTAGGTTTGATATGAAAACCCTAAAATGATGAACTTATGATGAACTTGTTGAATATGGTTTGAAGATTTAAAAAGGGCAATGTTTGATCCATTTTTACTAATAGACAGATTAGGAAAACTTGTTAGTGAAACCTCATTGGTTATTTCTTGATTTGGGCCTGATGCATAGTACAATTAGGCTGACTACATCTGAATCTGCACGTGAACAAGACAAGGACAGCATTGCGACTCGAGACCACAACGGTTGCGACTCGAGACCACAGCGTGACAACTCGAGACCGCAACGGTTGCGACTCGAGACCTCCTCATGACAACTCGAGACCAGACTCGGAACCTCTGAGGTTGCGAGTCAAGCCTGCACCACTCGAAACCAGCCAGGACAAGCCGAGACCTCCTGATTGCGACTCGAGACCGTATGTTCTCGAGTCGAGACCACTTTGTCTCGACTGGGCTGTCCACTTTGGTTATTGGGCCACAATGTGCTTAGTTTGGGCTACCTGTTGACTGGACTATGTGTTGCTGAGATTCTGTTTGATTGTGTAAGTATTAGGGCCGGCCCAATAACCCAATGTATGTATGCATGCTACGTGTTAGTTATGTGTAGATTATACGTGATTGCTTGTACACCAAACCTTGCCCATACTAGTAACCATGTTAGGACGTGGTGACCAGCGTGTTTGACAAGTAACCCAATCTGCCGAGCAACCCAAGGTGAGTTCACACACTAAAAGCATGCGTCCCGTGGAGGGACACGGACCAACTGCCAACTTTGGGAAAAATACTTTTGAACCATTACTTCCGGGGGAAATCAGAATGGGTAATTACTATCTCCGGGGGAGATACGTTTGGATATTATTTATAAATCACAACTAGCCATGCTAAACGAAACTCTATCACTTTAAGTCCCTGCTTACAGTACCGATTAATCGCCGGGGGCGAACGGGTTATTAGTTGATAGCGCTATTAGGTTTGACAACCTCACACCGTGACCGGGGGAGATCGGGCGTGAACTAGTAGACCTTGCAACTTGGTCAATGACGATAGACATTGACTCGGGGCACAACAACTTTCCGTCAACAGTTTCGGTATCTACAGTTTAGTGAGCTTACAGATGGGGTAGCTCCCCACAACGTGATTATAAATGCTTTATCTAAACAACTTAAGTTTTTGGTAAACTAAAACTGGACAACTAGTGAACTCACTCAGCATTATTGTTGACACCTTACTGCATGCTTTGCAGGTAACCAGTGACTGAGGAGCTGCTGCTTGGGGAAGTGTAGTGTTCGTCAAAACCCGTGTGTTGGGTTTAATTATCTTGAACTAAGAACTATCTTTAAAACTATTTGGTTTATGCTTCCGCTGTTTTGTTTAAACTAATTATCGAACTTAAACTACGATGTTGCTAACTACTTTGGATAGCAAATATTTCTACTATTAATCAATGCTCAGTATAATTGGTGGCTGGATCCTGGTCGGTCACGCCTCCAAGCGGTGGTGTTCCGCATGTGGTTTTTGGGGGTGTGACAGATTGGTATCAGAGCCATTGGTTATAGTGAACTTGGTTTTAAAAAGGGGAAAATCTTTTTGGGAAAAACCAGACTATAACCTGTGACTCGCGACGACACTACACTCCAAGTGCAAGGCTCAACACATTAGACCTCATAGCTCGGACTAGTGTTTACTTGTTTGCTTACCTTATGTTTCCTGTTTTGCTATACGTACTAGTGTGCCTAATTAGATAGATACACCTCTCTCTTCTATCTCATTCTCGCTACATTACGACATCACACTCATACTGTGTTTTCTGATTATGAAGACAATGAGTGGACGTGGAAAAGGAAACATTAACATGACTCAGGCTCAATTCACTAACCTGCTTAACACGGTGGCTGCAGCTTTTGCAGCTCACCCTGGAGGTAAACTCGATATCCTAGGATGTTTAGATCCTACCGCCGCATCGCCTTTTATCCCTAAATCTATACGCTTCGCTTCTCACAAACAGGTCAGCATGCACCTGCGCAACCACCCGTGTGTACTTTCAAAACTTTCATGGATTGCAAACATCTCCCTTTCAATGGCACTGAGGGTGCCATAGGTCTTCTGCACTGGATTGAGAAAGTTGAAGCTGTCTTTGCTGTCTGTGAGTGTCCCCCTGCGAATTGGGTAAAGTTTGCTACTGCTACGCTTGAAGGAAACGCGCTTTCCTGGTGGAAGGCGCAAATTCAGATGTTTGGATTAGAAACTGCTAATGCTACTGCGTGGGAAGATTTCAAGGACATGATTAAGGAGGAGTACTGTCACCGGGATGACATCCACAAACTTGAGAACGAGTACTATGCGCTTAAGATGGTTGGGTCAGAGATTGAAACCTACACCAAGCTGTCCAATGACTATGCTGCTCTTTGCCCAAACATGTCTCGACCTATGTATCGAAGAATCGAATTGTACATCAAGGGTTTGGCTCCAGAAATTCGAAGCCATGTGACTGCAGCCAACCTCACTACCATTCAGCCGATCGTTCGACTGGCTCACAAACTCACTGATCAGGCCGTAGAAGAGGGCAGGTTGCCCAAAAGGATCAGTGCTACTGTCGGAACTTCTAGTGACAACAAGCGTAAGTGGGAAGGAAATCAAAGTAAGGATACTAACCCCACTCAGGCCTCAGCACAGCAAAGGAAAACTGAAAACAACAAGGGCACTCAACAACAGGGTGGCTATCGCGGTAACCACCCCAAGTGCAACAAGTGCAATCGACATCACAGTGGGCCTTGTGGGAAAAGTCAGTGTCAGCGATGTAACAAGATGGGGCATGAGGCCAAGGACTGTAGGAGTCCACGTCCCGTGGGGCAGAACCAGCAGCAGCAGCATCACGGGAACGCCAAGGGTTGTTTCCAGTGTGGAGCTGAGGGGCACTTTAAGAAGAATTGCCCTGAACTGAACCAGAACCGCAACAACAATCAGGGAGCTGGAAACAACGATCAGAACAACAATGCTGGGAATGGTGCAAGGGGAAGGGCTTTTGTGATTGGAGCTGGAGAAGCGAGGAATGACCCCAATGTCGTGGCGGGTAAGTTCCTACTCGATGATCGTTATGTTTCTGTATTATTTGATTCTGGAGCCGATGCTAGTTATGTGTCCCTACGTGTTAGTAAGAAGCTTAAGCGTCCGCTTTCGTTACTAAGTTCACATCATATCGTCGAGTTAGCTAATGGTAGAAACATCGAGGCCTCACATGTTATCAAAGGCTGCAAACTAGAATTGTCTGGTCAGACGTTTAGCATCGATCTTTTCCCTGTTACACTTGGAAGCTTCGACGTCGTCATCGGTATGGATTGGTTATCCAAGCATCGCGCGGAAATCCTCTGTCAAGAGAAGATGGTTCGTATTCCCCGCCGTTCTGGCAAACCCCTCATGGTACAAGGTGGCAAGGGCGGAGAGATCTCAGGCGTTATCTCATTCTTGAAGGCCCAGAAGTGTTTACGAAAAGGGCACACCGCTATCTTAGCACTTGTCACCAACGCCCAGGAAAAGGAAAAGAGGATTGAAGATTTTCCAGTAGTGCGTGACTACCCCGAGGTATTTCCTGAAGAACTACTTGGACTCCCTCCCCACCGTCAGGTCGAATTCCAAATCGAGCTAGCTCCCGGAGCAGCACCCATAGCTCGTGCGCCTTATCGACTAGCCCCCGCAGAATTGAAGGAACTCTCTATACAACTACAGGAACTATTGGATAAAGGGTTTATCCGCCCTAGTTCATCACCCTGGGGAGCACCGGTACTCTTTGTTAAGAAGAAGGATGGCACGTTCCGAATGTGCATCGACTATCGTGAACTGAACAAAGTTACCGTCAAGAATCGTTACCCTCTCCCGCGAATCGACGACCTATTCGATCAGTTGCAAGGATCGAGCTACTACTCTAAGATCGACTTACGATCGGGCTATCATCAGCTAAGAGTCCGTAATGAAGACATCTCCAAAACTGCATTCGGAACTCGTTATGGTCACTATGAATTCCTTGTCATGCCCTTTGGAATGACCAACGCGCCCGCGGTATTCATGGATCTCATTAACCGAGTGTGCAAACCTTACCTCGACAAATTCGTGATCGTGTTTATAGACGACATCCTGATCTACTCGAAAAGTCAGGAAGAGCATGAACAGCACCTACGCCTTATCCTCGAACTCCTCCGCAATGAGCAACTGTACGCCAAGTTCTCGAAATGCGACTTCTGGCTTCGAGAAGTCCATTTCCTTGGGCACGTGGTTAACAAGGATGGAATTCACGTCGACCCAGCAAAGATCGACTCTATAAAGAATTGGCCTACCCCTAAGACTCCGACGGAAGTCCGCCAATTCCTAGGACTAGCAGGGTACTATCGAAGATTTATCATGGGATTCTCAAAGATCGCTCAGCCTCTCACGGCTCTTACTCAGAAGGGTATGGTTTATAAATGGAGTGAAGCTCAGGAAACCGCATTTCAGAAACTAAAGGATAACCTCTGTAGTGCTCCTATTCTCTCGTTGCCTGAAGGCACTGACGACTTCGTGGTTTACTGCGATGCGTCTATCCATGGGCTCGGTTGCGTGTTAATGCAACGCGACAAAGTTATTGCTTACGCCTCTCGATAACTCAAGACGCACGAAAGGAACTACACTACGCACGACTTAGAGCTAGGAGCAGTGATCTTTGCGCTTAAGATATGGAGACATTACCTGTACGGTACCAAGTGCATCATTTACACCGATCACAGGAGTCTCGAGCATATCTTCAAACAAAAGGAATTAAACATGCGACAACGTCGATGGGTCGAACTCCTGAATGATTATGAATGCGCCATCAAGTACCATCCGGGCAAGGCCAATGTCGTGGCAGACGCCCTCAGCCGAAAAGACACTATGCCCAAGCGCGTGCGAGCGCTACAACTTACCATCCAGTCTAACCTCCCTACTCAGATTCGAAATGCTCAGATTGAAGCTCTGAAACCGGAAAACATCAGGGCTGAGTCCCTGCGAGGATCGAGGCAACGACTAGAACAAAAAGAAGACGGCGCTTACTATGTGGCAGGGCGCATTTGGGTCCCACTCTACGGTGATCTGCGTGAGCTTGTGATGGACGAAGCCCATAAGTCCCGTTATTCAGTACATCCTGGTTCAGATAAGATGTACCACGACTTAAGGACCACTTACTGGTGGCCTGGCATGAAAGCCCACATAGCCGCATACGTTAGCAAATGTTTGACCTGCGCAAGAGTCAAGACTGAGTATCAGAAACCGGCAGGACTACTCCAGCAACCAGAAATCCCGAAGTGGAAATGGGAACAGATTTCCATGGATTTTGTTACGGGACTACCTAGATCCCAACGCGGGAATGATACTATTTGGGTGATAGTAGATCGATTGACTAAGTCTGCACACTTTCTGGCCATTAAGGAAACAGACAAGTTTTCTACCTTGGCAGAAGTCTACTTAAAGGAAGTAGTCTCGAGACACGGGGTGCCAACTTCCATTATTTCCGACCGAGACGCTCGTTTTACTTCCGAGTTGTGGCAAGCTATGCACAAATCCTTTGGCTCACGTTTGGACATGAGCACCGCTTATCACCCACAAACGGATGGGCAATCTGAACGCACCATCCAAACCCTGGAAGACATGCTTAGAGCATGTGTGATCGATTTTGGCAAGAATTGGGAGAAGCATCTACCGCTGGTGGAATTCTCCTACAATAACAGCTACCACACTAGCATTCAGGCGGCACCTTTTGAGGCATTGTACGGTCGTAAATGTCGATCACCTCTTTGCTGGGCGGAAGTCGGTGACAATCAAATCACAGGCCCAGAACTGGTGGTAGATACAACGGAAAAGATTACCCAGATCAGACAACGCATGGCGGCAGCTCGTGACCGTCAGAAAAGCTACGCTGATAAGCGTAGGAAGCCGCTAGAATTCCAGGTCGGGGACCGGGTTCTACTTAAAGTCTCACCCTGGAAGGGTGTGGTTCGTTTTGGTAAACGGGGCAAGCTGAATCCGCGATATGTTGGACCATTCGAAATTACCGAGAGGATCGGTAAGGTTGCATATAGATTGAACCTGCCTGCAGAGCTGAGTGCAGTGCACAATGTTTTTCACGTGTCTAATCTGAAGAAGTGTCTGTCAGATGAAACACTCATAATCCCCTTCAAGGAACTCACTATTGATGAACAGCTACACTTTACTGAGGAACCGATTGAGATCACGGATCGAGAGATCAAAACCCTCAAACGTAGCCAAATACCTCTCGTGCGAGTTCGTTGGAACTCACGACGTGGCCCAGAATTTACCTGGGAGCGGGAAGACCAGATGAAGTGCAAGTATCCCCAGTTGTTCCCAAACGAAACCCCCAGCACTGAAGCTACAACCGAATTTCGGGACGAAATTCCAAACTAACGGGGGGATGATGTGACACCCCGTTGAAACACTCTAGCTTGACAGTGGCTGCCTTAACTTTCGGGACGAAAGTTCTTAAAACTTGGAGATAATGTGACACTCTAGGTTTTTCCGAACAAACATCTTGTAATATCATTGTGTATATATATGTTATTAAATGGAAACGTGACTTTTTGCATGATATGTGTTGTATGTATGTATTATATATATATTTATGCGTATACACTAGTGAGTGGGCCGCTCGGTCTCGAGTGGGCCGTAACCGGTTTGGGCCGAAACCCCCTTAGCCTATTTTGAAACCTTATATAAAATCCCAAACCTTTCCCCACTCCTTCATTTGTTACACAAACACACTCCTTTCTCTCTCACTAGAAAACCCTCAACAACACCACTTTCTCTCCCAAAATTCTCGGTTCAAGCTTGGATTTAACCGGCAACAACAAGGAATCTCGGTCAAGAAATCTCGATCAAGCTCATCATCAATCGGACCTTTCATTTTCTCACTTTCTTCCTTGATTCGGTGCCTTCTTCATAACCGGTTAGTGTTATTTTGTGTGTTTAGGATATATGTGTGATTAATGAACTAGAAAGTGTTTAGTTAGAAGTGTTATGCATGATTTTTCTGATGATTTGTGAGTTTCACCTTATGTGTAAGCCATTATGTGATAAAGCTTGATAACATGTCTAAAATGGCTAATAAATGGTAGCTTAGGAGTGTTCATGACCAACCGATCTATGCTTCATTTGTTTCTTGCAAAATGATCTTGTTAAACATAAGATTTTGGTTCAAAAATGTATGGTTAGGTTTGATATGAAAACCCTAAAATGATGAACTTATGATGAACTTGTTGAATATGGTTTGAAGATTTAAAAAGGGCAATGTTTGATCCATTTTTACTAATAGACAGATTAGGAAAACTTGTTAGTGAAACCTCATTGGTTATTTCTTGATTTGGGCCTGATGCATAGTACAATTAGGCTGACTATATCTGAATCTGCACGTGAACAAGACAAGGACAGCATTGCGACTCGAGACCACAACGGTTGCGACTCGAGACCACAGCGTGACAACTCGAGACCGCAACGGTTGCGACTCGAGACCTCCTCATGACAACTCGAGACCAGACTCGGAACCTCTGAGGTTGCGAGTCAAGCCTGCACCACCCGAAACCAGCCAGGACAAGCCGAGACCTCCTGATTGCGACTCGAGACCGTATGTTCTCGAGTCGAGACCACTTTGTCTCGACTGGGCTGTCCACTTTGGTTATTGGGCCACAATGTGCTTAGTTTGGGCTACCTGTTGACTGGACTATGTGTTGCTGAGATTCTGTTTGATTGTGTAAGTATTAGGGCCGGCCCAATAACCCAATGTATGTATGCATGCTACGTGTTAGTTATGTGTAGATTATACGTAATTGCTTGTACACCAAACCTTGCCCATACTAGTAACCATGTTAGGACGTGGTGACAAGCGTGTTTGACAAGTAACCCAATCTGCCGAGCAACCCAAGGTGAGTTCACACACTAAAAGCATGCGTCCCGTGGAGGGACACGGACCAACTGCCAACTTTGGGAAAAATACTTTTGAACCATTACTTCCGGGGAAATCAGAATGGGTAATTACTATCTCCGGGGGAGATACGTTTGGATATTATTTATAAATCACAACTAGCCATGCTAAACGAAACTCTATCACTTTAAGTCCCTGCTTACAGTACCGATTAATCTCCGAGGGCGAACGGGTTATTAGTTGATAGCGCTATTAGGTTTGACAACCTCACACCGTGACCGGGGGAGATCGGGGGTGAACTAGTAGACCTTGCAACTTGGTCAATGACGATAGACATTGACTCGGGGCACAACAACTTTCCGTCAACAGTTTCGGTATCTACAGTTTAGTGAGCTTACAGATGGGGTAGCTCCCCACAACGTGATTATAAATGCTTTATCTAAACAACTTAAGTTTTTGGTAAACTAAAACTGGACAACTAGTGAACTCACTCAGCATTATTGTTGACACCTTACTGCATGCTTTGCAGGTAACCAGTGACTGAGGAGCTGCTGCTTGGGGATGTGTAGTGTTCGTCAAAACCCGTGTGTTGGGTTTAGTTATCTTGAACTAAGAACTATCTTTAAAACTATTTGGTTTATGCTTCCGCTGTTTTGTTTAAACTAATTATCGAACTTAAACTACGATGTTGCTAACTACTTTGGATAGCAAATATTTCTACTATTAATCAATGCTCAGTATAATTGGTGGCTGGATCCTGGTCGGTCACGCCTCCAAGCGGTGGTGTTCCGCATGTGGTTTTTGGGGGTGTGACATTTTATGTTCCGGGTAAAGTCCGGTTGTTCGGTTGGATACTGATCCGTTAAAGTGCTTAACAAAGCTTTAAAGTGTCGTTAATATTATTTTTAGTGACACAAGAATTCCCGACACTTTGGAAAGTGTCTAGTATTATTTTCCTATGTTTTTGCACTTTACTAGTTTGCTAAAAAGCTGAATTTTATTTTAAAGTGCAGGATTTCGTGTTTAAATCATATTTTTGGCACATCCGGTCACTATAACTATCACCTAGTGACGCAGTTCTACAACCCTCATTTCCCTACACTCTCTACTAGTGTAGTAAACTATCCTTGGCTCATACAGGCCTTAGAGGCAGTGTCTGCCTGATGCTGGCTATGTCAGCATGTTTAATGGGTTATCCGTTCATTGTGCTACTGTGCTTTTGTGCATCAAGGTTGTCACTAAAGTTTCGTATGTAAATAATAGAGTGACAGTTAATAAAGTATGATGCAAGTATGTGTATTTATCAGAATTTAAGTAGCAGTTTATTCACAATTTCAAGCAAGCACAATAATTAAGCAGTAATTAAATAGTAATTAATTCGTACGGATACCTGGTTTGGTGTGGGTTGTCACATTCTCCCCCCGTTAGAAAAGTTTTGTCCCGAAATTTTAAGTTCTGCTTCTAGTTGCAGGGTTCTTGGGAAATAAGTGGGGGTGCTTTTCTTTCATTCGGTCCTCACGCTCTCAGGTGTATTCAGGACCATGTCTTGCGTTCCAACAAACTTTGACGAGCTTGACACTGCTCCGGCGGGTTTTGTTGATCTTCCAATCTGTAACCTTAACCGGTTCTTCGACAAAATGGAGCGTGTCGTCAATATGGATCTCATTTGCGGGAATAACAATAGTATCTTGCGTTGGACTTTTCTTCAAATTTGATACATGTATCGTGAACACCGTTCAATTCGGCAGGTAGATCCAACGTGTACGCTACTAACCCAATTCTTTTTAGAATCTTGAATGGACCAATATATCGCGGATTTAACTTTCCACGCTTCCCAAAGCGTGCCACACCCTTCCAGGGTGATACTTTCAACAAAACCATATCACCTACCTCAAACTCTAGAGGTTTCCTTCTTCGATCCGCATAACATTTCTGACGATCGCGGGCCGCCTTGATGCGGTCTCGAATTTGTGCGATCTTATGTGTGGTTTCCTGGACCACATCAGGACCAACCAATTGTCTATCACCTGCATCAGACCAACAAAGCGGTGACCTGCACTTGCGGCCATATAGAGCTTCAAATGGCGCGGCACCAATACTGGTGTGGTAGCTGTTGTTGTATGAAAATTCGACCAAAGGTAAATGTTTATCCCAGCTACCGCCCAAATCCATAATACATGCTCTCAGCATATCCTCCAACATCTGAATTGTCCGTTCACTTTGTCCGTCGGTCTGTGGGTGAAATGCAGTGCTCAGATTCAATTGTGAGCCAAAAGCTTCTTGGAAGGATTGCCAAATCCTTGATACGAACCTTCCGTCTCTATCAGAAATGATTGAGAGAGGCACTCCATGACGTGCAACGATTTCTCTCATGTAAATTTCAGCTAATTTGCTCGTGTTATCCTTCTCTCTGATAGGTAAGAAGTGTGCTGATTTCGTTAATCGGTCCACTATTACCCAAATAGTGTCATGACCTCTTGGCGTTCTTGGCAACTTTGTAATAAAATCCATTGAAATCTGTTCCCATTTCCATTTGGGAATCTCAGGTTGTTGCAGAAGTCCCGAAGGCTTCTGGTATTCAGCTTTAACCTTAGCACACGTTAAACACTTGCTCACGTAAACAGCAACGTCGCCTTTCATCCTAGGCCACCAATAATAATCTTTAAGATCCTTGTACATCTTATCCGCTCCTGGATGGATAGAGTACCGCGATTTGTATGCCTCATCAAAGATGACCTTTCTTAAACCACCAAACAGAGGAACCCAAATCCTTTTCATAAAACATAACGTTCCTTCCTCGTTTGGCACTAATTGCTTCTCCATCCCACGGAGATATTCTGCTTCAATGTTTCTTTCCTTAAGAGCTTCTTTCTGCGCGGCACGAATGCGCAAGGAAAGATCTGTTTGAATAATCATCTCCAAAGCCCTAACCCTTATGGGCTTGATCCTTTCTTTTCGACTCAGGGCATCGGCGACCACATTCGCTTCCCCTGGATGGTACTTTATCTCGCAGTCGTAATCGTTTAACAACTCGACCCAACGTCTTTGTCTCATATTCAGCTCTTTCTGGTCGAATATGTGTTGCAGGCTTTTTTGATCTGTGAAGATTGTACACTTTGTACCATATAAGTAGTGTCTCCAGATCTTCAATGCAAATATCACTACGCCTAGTTCCAAGTCATGCGTGGTATAGTTCTTTTCATGTACCTTCAGTTGACGTGAAGCGTAAGCTATAAATTTCTGGCGTTGCATCAACACGCAACCCAATCCTTGACGTGAGGCGTCACAATATACCACAAAATCATCTGTACCCTCTGGTAGTGCTAAGATTGGCACATTGCAGAGCTTATCCTTTAATAACTGAAACGCTTCCTCCTGTTTGATTCCCCAATCAAACTTCTTATCCTTTTGTGTGAGGAGTGTCAATGGCTGAGCGATTTTTGAAAAATCCTCAATGAATCTTCGATAGTAGCCAGCCAAACCCAAGAATTTTCGAATCTCGGTTGGCGTCTTTGGGGTCTCCCAATTCTTTATAGCTTCAATCTTTGTGGGGTCCACATGAATCCCATCTCCATTTACCACATGTCCAAGAAATTGGACTTCACGTAGCCAAAACTCGCACTTAGAGAACTTGGCATACAACTGTTCTTTCCTCAGCAACTCCAAAATAGCTCTTAAGTGTTGTTCGTGCTCTGCCTTCGTCTTTGAATAAATCAAAATGTCGTCGATAAACACAATCACGAACTTATCCAAGTACGGCTTGCAAACTCTGTTCATTAGCTCCATAAAAACAGCAGGTGCGTTTGTCAACCCAAATGACATAACTAGGAACTTGTAGTGTCCATAGCGAGTTCTGAAGGCTGTCTTCGGGATACTCTCCTCTTGTATCCTTAGCTGATGGTATCCAGATCGTAAGTCGATCTTAGAGTAAAAGCTTGAACCTTGCAGCTGGTCAAATAAATCATCGATCCCTGGCAGATGATACCTATTCTTGATAGTCAACTTATTCAACTCCCGGTAGTCGATACACATACAAAAACTACCGTCCTTTTTCTTAACAAACAGGACCGGAGCTCCCCAAGGTGAGAAGCTTGGTCTGATGAATCCTTTTTCTAACAACTCTTGAAGTTGTGTCGACAATTCCTGCATCTCTGACGGTGCAAGTCTATAAGGTGCCCTAGCTACAGGTGCGGCGCCTGGAACTAAGTCAACGTGAAATTCCACTTGCCTTTGGGGTGGCAATCCTGGCAAGTCCTCTAGGAAGACTTCCGGATATGCCCTCACGATAGGAATGTCTTTGATTTTCGGTTCAGCAGCTTTCTTGTCCACGATGTGTGCCAGGAAGGCAGCACATCCCTTTTGTAAACACTTTCGCGCTTTCAGGCAGCTGATAATTCTTAAAGGCGTATCCCGCTTCTCCCCATGAAGCACAATTGTTTCTCCATCTTCGGTTGGGATACGAACGACCTTTTCATGACAAACAATTTCTGCCTTGTTGCTTGATAACTAATCCATTCCTACTACCACGTCGAAGCTCCCCAGCTGGACTGGTAGTAGATCCAAAGCAAACTCACGCTCCCCCAACTCAATTACACAACCTCTGACCACTTCATTAGCTTCTACTAACTTCCCATTAGCCAATTCGATTGAGTAGGGAATATCTAATTTACTAGCAGCTAACCCAAGCATATTCTTAAACTCTAACGATACGAAGCTATAATCGGCACCAGTATCAAATAAAACGGATGCAAAGCGTTGGTTTACAGGGAACGTACCAGTAATGACATTGGGATCCTGGCGCGCTTCCCTCGCTTCGATATTAAAGACTCTTCCTCGCGCTTGATTTAATTCTGGGCAGTTCCTCTTATAGTGCCGAATGTCACCACAGTTAAAGCAACCTGGTCTTTGCTCGTTTCCACCTCCATTTCCAGCTTGATTGTTGTTGTTTCGGTTCGCATTACCAGCCTGATTCACATCGTTGCCTCGATTCCCATTTCCTCCATTGTTTCCCTGTGGGCGATTCCCAATACCATCGCGATTATTGTTTCTATTCCCAAATCCTCCTTGGCCTCCCCGGCCAGCAATAGCCCAACAAGAATCCTTCGAGTGGCCAGCCTTCCCACATGCTTCACATACTTTTGAACCACACCGGCCAGAATGGTGATGCTGGCAGGTGTTGCACTTGGGATGTGTACCCATATATCCCTTTCCTTTCCTTCCACCACCAGCTGTAGCTTGAACTGGTGCGCTTGGTTCTCCTTTCTTAACAACCCCGCTTGTTCCTTGTTTGAAATTCGAGAACTTCCTTTTATTACCCCCAGACGACTCTACGTGAGTCTCCGGCTTCTTTTGCTCAACATCAAAAAACTTGTTTAGGCGGATAGCCTCCTAAGGAAGAGCCACGCTCAGATCGATTACCTCAGTGATTGTTGTCGGCTTTGAAGAGGTCAACATACTTATGATTTGAGGAGCTAAACCCCAAATGAAGCGCTCAATTCGCTTGAATTCCGGCGTGACCATATAAGGTACCACATGTGACAGATCGTGAAACCTTTGAACATACTCTGCGATTTTCGGACCTTCCATCTTCAGATGCCAGAATTCGGTTTCCAATTTTTGTATCTCCGCACGTGAACAGTACTTTCTGCGCATGAGCTCTTTCAGCTCGTTCCATGTCATTGCGTATGCAGCGGCTTCACCAAGGGTTTGGACTTGTAAATTCCACCATGACAGGGCTCCGTCCAAGAATAGCCCAGAAATGTAAGTAACTTGCTGGTCTGGAGCGCATTTGCTCATGCGGAGAACTAACTCTGTCTTCTCGGCCCATCGAACAAAAGCAACAGCACCTCCGGTGCCGTCAAAGTTTACAGGCTTGCAGTCTAGGAACTGCTTGTAGGTGCACCCTGCACATACGTTACAATATATGAATGGCATTAGCAAACTTGCTAGAGATATCCAATTGTATCATGGTATGTCTTAATAACTTAGTATTACCATGAGGCGGATTGTTGTTGCCGGTATTGCCAGAATTACTTCCACTAGTTCCTCCTTGTGAAGCTGCGTATTGCGCAATGGCGGCAGCGATGATCTGCTGAAGTTCTGCCTCATTGGTAGGCATGTGTGTCTGACGTCTCGGCGGCATCTTCTAAAAGATGTGTTTACATAAGTCAGGCCATAGTAATGTGTACGTATATAACGATAGTAGTATTACATAACATCTCATGTTATAAATAAACCAATCACATAACATCCCATGTTATAAATATATCAATCACACAACATCCCATGTTATAGAACATAAATAATTAATCAAACATCACATGTGATGAGAATACTGCGATTGCATTGCCATGAATCGAGACCACAATGTAAAGTGTACAAGTACATAACTATGTCATACAACATCAACGACTAAGGGCTACATCACCCCAGTCCAAAATATCAAATCAGTGTCAACAATCCAATATACATAACAACAAAAGTCAGAATCAATATGCAGTCTCCCAAAAGCTGTGCAGTCTGTGCAATCGCCGTCTTCTCAATAAAAGCCTACCCATGTTGCACAAAATAGCCCTACGCTGATGGTGGTGGAGGAGGGGGAAAAAGAGAGAAGAGCAAACGGCGCATGTGGAGCCAATCCTCCTCCATGGCTTGGTGAGAACGTAACAAGTAAGCAATTTGCTGCTCCTGAGTCCAAAAGCGAGCAGCAGAATCAGGAGATAACGGTCGAGGGGGATGTGATATCGCAGGATGAGGAGGGCACTGGCATGGGGGTCGCTGAGCTCTCTCGAGCTCCTGTACGCGACGCGTAAGTGCCTCCTGCTGGACCATGAATGACCTGAGAATATCCTCTACAGAATAACCCATGTGATACGGATGATGGGGATCCGTTGGTGGCATGATAGGTGGTGAAGTCCAGAGAAAAGGCTCGCTGGATGAAGCGAAAGGTGGCACAGAGAACGGTGCAACAGGGGGAACAACAGTATGATGAGGGATCTGTGGTGCGAACTGATCCCCTCCAGTCAGAAAAGGTGCATGGCCGAAAGGCTGACGAGAAGAGCCCTCTCCAGGACGTGGTGGAGGGATCTCCTGGAGAAATGTGATGGGCAGGTCTGTGCGGTGAGCATCAGCAGTGTGTGTGTGAAACAGGGGTGCATCAAAAGGAGCTGAAGCTGGTGCTGAAACAGGTGTAACTGGTACCACAAAAGGTGGAAAATCATCATCGTCCTCTATCCACCCTTTCCGGGTGTGCGCATACTGAGGGTCGACATGAGTCGCAAAGAGTGCATGGTCAGGCTCTAGAGGCACCGGGTCAGGAAAAGGAGCAACAACACCAGGATCAGCGGGTATATCAGCAATGTGAGGGGCATCAACCTGAGCATCAATAGCATGCTCATCCTCCAATAGTGGAGCAACAATAGGATGATCATTGATAGGTACATCAGCAATCAAAGGATCAACAATGGGTACATCAGCATGAATAGGGTCATGCTCGAACACGGGGTCTGGAGCAACTACCAGCTCGGGGGCCACAGCAGGCTCCGGGTCGTCAAACTCCATCTTGAAATCTGCGGGTTCAGCAAACGCAGGGTCAACAGGATCAACTGGGTCCTCCATGGCCTGATCTAGGTGTATAAACTCAATATCCTGGTCTGGATCGAAACCAGGAGGGAAGACAGGGTCAGAATCATCATCAATATCATGATCGATCGCGAAACTCGGGGCAGGGGCAGGTGCAGCAGATGACGCCCTATCGGGGTCTGAATCATGCGAATAGTGCTGCGCCCTGCGCGTGCGATGGTGCCGATGCCACAGACTCGAAAGAGTCTGGGACAGGTGAATGGGCAGGTGACTCCTCAGCAGGAGCATCCGCGAGAAGCAAGAGATCGTCGGCAGCTATAAGGGCCTCGCCCTCAACGTCATCCTCCAATGGCTCCTCGTCAAACAAATCGACGTCGTCATCAGCGACTACGTCCAAAGGCATATCGATAACAGGGTACATGGCAAAGGGTATGGGAGCAGGGATTACCACAAGCGGCAAATCCCCAGCGATGGGGCCATCAGCGGGCTCATCCACGGCATCGGGTAATGCAAACGGCTGGAAATCGTCGTCGTCTGTACTGGTGGTGTCCGAAGTATACACCTCTCGCTCCGATGACACTCTGTCGTCCGATACTACGGGTATAGGGTCAGTGGTGTCCGACTCTCCTGTGCCGGATGAAGCCATAGCGTCTGTAACACAAACACACATATTCACAAATAATCAATCACATAGTCAGGTAAACACATTAGTCATCAATAAGTAATCAATTAGTTCTCCTAGTCCCACTAGCCTCCCAGCCTCCCAGACTGACTCCCTCGTCCCACTAGTCAACTCTCCCAGCCTCCCAGACTGACTCCCTAGTCCCACTAGACAATTCTCCCAGCCTCCTAGACTGACTCCCTAGTCCAACTAGACAACTCTCCCAGCCTCCCAGACTGACTCCCTAGTCCCACTAAACAACTTCCTCAGCCTCCCAGACCGAGCCTCAGCCTCCCAGACTGAGCCATAACTAAATAAATAAAATGTGCTCAACTTTTGTTTGTAAAAACGTTTTGGATCTGGACTTAAGTGGTATGCAGTGTAAAAATGTTTCCGTGAGAGCCCTAGTGATCATAGTCTAGACTCGAGAAGGAATCCTAGTTAGCTATGATCAGAGCTCTGATACCAAGCTGTCACATCCTGGCTTTGCGGAAGCGTTGGTTTATTTGATGTGACTTCTTAATACCATAGCTTAATCACAACAAAGCTATATGAAAGTAAAACCATGCAGATCATCCATTAAATATTGTCTTAAAAACAAAATAACACAACATTGTCTTAAAGCGTTGACACATGCAACGGAAATTACAACCTAATAACATAAAAGCATTGTTTGAAAGACACAACCACAAACTTAAAATAAACATCGTTTAAGACTTGCGACTCATCCAGGTAAAAGTCGCAATCCCTAAACGTGGATGATCCCGTAACTTTATCGCAGCGCGAAAACGTAGCATACCGTGCCAGATCCTTAGTTCCCTGAAATACATGTAAGTTGGAAAAATCAACAATAATGTTGAGCGTGTTCATGTGTAGTGAGTAAGTAAAACCTTTGTAAGTATAAAAACCCTGGTATGTAGCAAATAAGGAAATAAAGAGATCACCAATGGTTTGCAAGGCCATTGATATGTGTGATGTGCAGTAGGAAGACTCAAACCTAGCGGATTTTGCGTTGGGCACAAAGTCACCCCGAGGTTCATTCTGCTGGGTTTGGGGCTCGGCTCGCTACACCCAGATAGATCTACCGCTACTGTCACTCGGTCCTACTCTGAGGATTAATGGCCTTCAGTTCACGCCTACCCACTCACATGATCTAAGTAGTAACCCTCCTTACGCTAATCATACCATGTGTAAAGTACTCGTAAACATAGTAACATGTATTTCACCCCCGCAGTTTAGAAAACTGAAAATAGTTAAGAGAAAAGGGGGACATGAACTCACCGAAGTGCGTCTCTAAAAAGTATCTCCCAGAAAATCTGTTGTGCGACGACCTACATGAACTAACTTCTATTAGACGGACGGTCGTGCCTTAGTTTAAGGTTTAATGTCTTAGGGAAATAGTTAGGCAACTATTTCGTAATTATACTTCGCAATTATTTGGTATTATATATTCCTTCCCAAGGATGGGGGTTTTAATACATGTGGGTTCGTATAACTTCGAAATATATTATTAAGTCTCACTTAAAATATATTTTAATTCTAACTCTGAAATATAAATATTTTTCCCAAAAATATTATATTTTATTTTACATAATTTTCCAAAATAATATCCTTGTCAAAATACACATTTATGAGTATTTTCTGAAAATACGTAAGTTACGTTGTAAGGTCCGGATGGTATCAATAATACCGGTGTAACTTAATATTTATTGTGAAGGCGTTAGAATTATTTTGGAGTCGTTAATATTCAGTAATATTATTTTTACCCTAAAAATAATATTTACGTAGTTCACAAAAATAATCATAATAGTTTACACAAGTGTTGTTATGGAAATATATATTAAATATATATTTTAGCACGTTTTATTTTGTGAAAATCCCACCTCCGACACTTGGAAGTTTCGTAATAAAAATCGTGGCGAAATTTATATTTTGAAAACAGGTTAGAAATATAGTTATAGACACTTGTCACCAAAAATATTTCCAAGTGTTTATATTTCTGCAGAAATTGCGCCAGAGTTTCGCCTGTAACTGGAGGTGGCCACGCTTTTATGCGTATCATTTTCCTTTAAAATTCAAATCAACAATGTTCCCAACATTAAACAACAAAGTTTCATCATCAAAATAGTCAAAATAAATATAAATCGCAAAACACATGAACTTGTGGTTTGTATAAGATATGTAGTAACTTTCCCCATATTTTTAGTAGACCTTTTTATAAATAAACTCGGTTTCTTGTGAATCTTGTTTTTAAAGAAGATATATCTTTACAACTTCTTGTCAAAATTTACAAAAATAATTCTTCGTTAACACTTTTTGTTACACAGTGTCTACACACTTGTGTGTTCCCAAAAAAATCTCCTTTGTTTAGGAAAGATCCGTCTTTAAAAATATGATTTCGTTTGACACTTGGTTCTTCGAAAATACCACTTGTAGATCTTTAGATCCACTAGTTTCGAACTCTATTTCATAAGAAAATTTGTTTTTACACAAGTTAATGTTTATGTTTGGAAGGGTTCGTCATCTAATAACTTTACGACTTAACATATGGCTAGTTCATGCTTCATGAACATGATCTAGCGCGGTTTGATGACGATCCATTCCCATACTAGCAATCAACAACAATAAATAACCATAACAAAACTAGTTTTATAAGTTTTACACCATTATTCATTCATTAACCACCTTGTTCATCATTTAAGTAAACTTTTAGACTTTGATCTTGTATGTTCATGAATTTCAACCGACAAAATTCTTATTAACCACTTTAGAATAGATCAAGAAGGCGTTTAGAGTCACTTACTACTAGCTCGAGGCTAGGGAAGAAACTAGTCGAAAAACGAGTGGTTAATAGCAACGTAGTGAGGTCCTTAGCAATCCGTGAGCACCGGGCTTCCTCGTATGAGATCCTTCACACTTGTGGATGCTTGGAATGGCTTAATCAAAATCGAAAATGGATGGTGGGTGGTGCTATGGTTTTAGCCGTGAGGAGCAAGGAGGGGAGAGAGGAGTGTTGATTTTTGTTGTTGGTGGTTAAGTGTTTAGGAAACCATGAGATATATTTATAAACCATCAAGCAAGATTATCCAATGGAAATTATGTTATCTAGATTACGAACATATGGATTATTATAATCAAAAGTATTAGTGGGATGTCCCCACATGGGAACCGAACTCGGTTACAAGGGGGGTGGGTTGGTTCAATTCTAACTAGATATTTAGGATATAGTTATGTTAGAAATAGGAGGTTAAACCGATTACTAGTGTGTTACGTTGTGTAACGGGTGTTAGGGTATTCGGGGACCCTAACTGGCTCAGAAAAAGAGAAACAATGTCAATGACAATATTTTTATGTTCCGGCTAAAGTCCGGTTGTTCGGTTGGATACTGATCCTTTTAAGTGCTTAACAAAGCTTTAATGTGTCGTTAACATTATTTTTAGTGACACAAAGGATTCCCGACACTTTGGAAAGTGTCTAGTATTATTTTCCCATGTTTTTGCACTTTACTAGTTTGCTAAAAAGCTGAATTTTATATTAAAGTGCAGGATTTCGTGTTTAAATCATATTTTTGGCACATCCGGTCACTATAACTATCACCTAGTGACGCAGTTCTACAACCCTCATTTCCCTACACTCTCTACTAGTGTAGTAAACTATCCTTGGCTCATACAGGCCTTAGAGGCAGTGTCTGCCTGATGCTGGCTATGTCAGCATGTTTAATGGGTTATCCGTTCATTGTGCTACTGTGCTTTTGTGCATCAAGGTTGTCACTAAAGTTTCGTACGTAAATAATAGAGTGACAGTTAATAAAGTATGATGCAAGTATGTGTATTAATCAGAATTCAAGTAGCAGTTTATTCACAATTTCAAGCAAGCACAGTAATTAAGCAGTAATTAGTTAGTAATTAATTCGTACGGATACCTGGTTTGGTGAGGGTTGTCACACCGTTAAAGTGCTAAATTAGTCTACAAAGTTTCTTTTATATTATTTTTAGTGACACATTAAATTCCCAACACTTTGGAAAGTATCTAGGACTATTTTACCAAGTTTTTGCACTTAACTAGCATTGTTAAATGCTGAATTTTGTTATTTAGTGCAGAATTCTGCACTTAAAGTATGTTTTTGGCACTTCCCGGCACTATAACTATCACCTAGTGACGCAGTTTTATGGTTCTCACCTCCCTACACTCCCTACTAGTGTAGTACTCTATCTCTGGCTCATACTGGCCTCAATGACATTATCTATCTATGTGCTGGCATCGTCAGCATGTCTTTTTGGTTATCCGCTCACTATGGTAACTGTGCCTTGTGCATCAAGTTTGTCACTAATGTTTGTGTGTAATAAATAGAGTGACAGTAAAAAATGTGATGCATGTGTATGTATGTAACAGAAAACGGAAAGCAGTTTAATCGAAGTTGTAATCAAGCACAGTTATTAAGCATAATTTAATTATTAATTAATTGTACGGATACCTGGAATTGTAAGTGTTGCCACATTCTCCCCCCGTTAAGAAAATTTCGTCCCGAAATTTTAAGCTCTGCTTCAAGTTGCAGGGGTCTTGGGAAATAAATGGGGGTACTTTTCTTTCATACGATCCTCACATTCCCACGTGAATTCTGGACCATGTCTTGCATTCCATCGAACTTTGAAGAGCTTGACACTACTTCGGCGTGTCTTGTTAATCTTCCAATCAGTAACCTCAACTGGTTCTTCAACAAAGTGGAGTGTGTCGTCAATATGAACTTCGTCAGCAGGAATGACAACTGTCTCTTGTGTTGGACTCTTCTTTAGATTTGATACATGGAATGTATCATGAACACCATTAAGCTCAGCAGGTAAGTCCAACTTGTATGCTACTAAACGAACCCTCTTCAGAATCTTGAATGGACCAATGTATCGTGGATTCAACTTTCCATGCTTTCCAAAGCGTGCCACACCCTTCCAGGGTGAAACCTTCAATAATACCATATCTCCCACCTCGAATTCCAGAGGTTTCCTTCTTCGGTCCGCATAACACTTTTGTCGACCGCGAGCCACCTTGATGCGCTCTCGGATCTGTGCAATCTTGTCTATCGTCTCCTGGACCAATCCCGGACCAACTAGTTGTCTATCACCTGGTCAGCCCAGCAAATCGGTGATCGACATTTGTGTCCATAAAGAGCTTCAAACGGTGCGGCTTGAATACTTGCATGGTAACTGTTATTGTATGAAAACTCGACCAGTGGTAGGTCAGTATCCCAACTTCCACCTAAATCCATTACGCAAGCTCGCAGCATATCTTCTAATGTCTGAATCGTTTGTTCACTCTGTCTTTCCGTTTGCGGGTGAAATGCTGTACTTAGATTCAGCTGAGATCCGAATGCTTCTTGAAAGGATTGCCAAATCCTTGACACGAATCTTCCGTCTCTATCAGAGACGATTAAGAGAGGCACTCCATGACATGCAACAATCTCCCTCATGTATATCTCAGCTAGTTTACTTGTGTTGTCTTTTTCGCTGATTGACAAGAAATGTGCAGATTTCGTTAGACGGTCTACTATTACCCAAATAGTATCGTGACCTTTGGGCGTTCTTGGCAACTTTGTTATGAAATCCATTGAAATCTGTTCCTATTTCCATTTGGGTATTTCAGGTTGCTGTAGAAGACCTGGAGGCTTTTGATATTTGACTTTTACCTTGGCGCACGTTAAACACTTGCTAACATAAAATGCAACATCGCCTTTCATCCTAGGCCACCAGTAGAAATCCTTAAGATCTTGGTACATCTTATCCGCTCCTAGATGAATTGAGTGCCGTGACTTGTGGGCTTCATCGAAAATGACCTTTCTCAATCCACCAAACAGAGGAACCCAAATTCTTTTCATGAAGCATAAAGTTCCTTCCTCGTTTGGTACCAACTGCTTCTCCATCCCACGGAGATACTCATCCTCAATGTTCCTTTCCTTGAGAGCTTCTTTCTGCGCGGCACGAATGCGCAGTGAGAGATCTGTCTGGACAATCATCTCTAGAGCCCTAACCCTTATGGGTTTGATCCTTTCTTTTCGACTTAGGGCATCGGCGACCACATTCGCCTTCCCTGGATGATACTTGATTTTACAGTCGTAGTCATTCAACAGCTCTACCCAGCGTCTTTGTCTCATGTTGAGCTCTTTTTGGTCTCGAATATGTGTTGCAGGCTCTTATGATCCGTGAAGATTGTACATCGCGTACCATACAAATAATGTCGCCATATCTTCAACGCAAATACCACTGCGCCTAACTCCAAGTCGTGCGTGGTATAATTCTTCTCATGAACCATCAACTGGCGTGATGCGTATGCTATAACTTTCTGTCGCTGCATCAACAGGCAACCCAGACCTTGACGCGAGGCGTCACAATATACCACGAAATCATCTGTTCCTTCTGGTAGCGATAAGATCGGTGCATTACAAAGCTTGTCCTTCAACAACTGAAATGCTTCTTCTTGTTTGTCTCCCCAATCGAACTTTTTATCTTTCTGCGTGAGGGAAGTCAAAGGTTGAGCGATTTTTGAGAAATCCTCGATGAACCTTCAATAATAACCAGCCAAACCTAAGAACTGACGGATCTCGGTTGGCGTCTTTGGAGTCTCCCAATTCTTGATTGCTTCGATCTTTCTTGGATCCACATGGATTCCATTTCCATAAACCACATGTCCAAGAAATTGGACTTCGCGTAACCAGAACTCGCACTTCGAGAACTTGGCATACAACTTCTCCTTTTTAAGTAGCTCTAAAATAGCTCTTAAATGTTGTTCGTGCTCGTCCTTCGTCTTCGAGTAGATCAAAATATCATCGATGAACACAATCACGAACTTGTCGAGGTACGGTTTACAAACTCTTTTCATTAAATCCATAAAAACAGCCGGCGCATTTGTCAACCCAAACGACATCACCAAGAACTCGTAATGTCCATATCTAGTTCTAAAAGCAGTTTTGGGAATACTTTCCTCTTGAATTCTCAACTGATGATAACCTGATCGCAAATCGATCTTTGAATAGAAGCTTGAACCTTGCAGCTGATCAAATTGGTCATCAATTCTCGGCAGAGGATATCTATTCTTGATTGTCAACTTGTTCAGTTCCCGGTAGTCGATACACACACGAAAGATACCGTCCTTCTTCTTGACAAACAAAACTGGAGCTCCCCAAGGTGAGAAGCTTGGTCTGATAAATCCCTTGTCTAACAGCTCCTAGAGTTGCGTCAACAACTCCTGCATCTCCGAAGGCGCAAGTCGGTAGGGTGCCTTAGCCACAGGCGCGGCGCCTGGGACCAAGTCAATATGGAACTCGACTTGTCTTTGAGGTGGCCATCCTGGCAAGTCTTCTGGAAAGACTTCAGGATATTCCTTTACAACTGGAATGTCTGCGATCTTCGACTCAGCAGCTTCCTTATCCAAGATGTGTGCCAAGAAGGCAACACATCCCTTCTGTAAACACTTTCTAGCTTTCAGACAGCTAATGATTCTCAGAGGCGTATCGCGCTTCTCTCTGTGAACCACGATCGTTTCTCCATCTTCTATTGGGATACGAATGGTCTTTTCGTGACAAACAATCTCGGCTTTATTGCTTGACAACCAATCCATCCCTACCACCACGTCGAAGCTTCCCAACTCGACTGGTAGTAGATCCAAAGTGAACTCGCATTCTCCCAGCTCGATTACACATCCTCGGACAACTTCATTCGCTTCAACTAGCTTTCCATTAGCCAGTTCAATTGAGTACGGAATATCTAACTTACTAGCGGTTAAGCCAAGCATATTCTTAAATTCTAACGATACGAAACTATAATCGGCACCAGTATCAAACAGAACAGATGCAAAGCGTTGATTTATAGGGAACGTACCAGTGACAACGTTGGGATCCTGGCGCGCTTCCCTTGCTCCAATGTTGAACACTCTCCCACGGACTTGATTCAGCTTTGGGCATTCCCTCTTAAAGTGCCCAACTTCTCCACAATTAAAACATCCCGGTCCTCGACCATTTCCATTTCCATTTCCAGCTTGGGTTTTGTTTTGTTTGCGATTTCCATTCCCAGCTTGATTCGCAACATTCCCACGATTTCCATTTCCGCCATTTCCTCCTTGTTGGCGGTTTCCATTACCATTCCCATGACCTCGATTACCAACACGCCCAGCACCAGTTCCGGCCCAACATGTATCCTTCGTGTGGCCGTTCCTTCCACATGATTCGCACTTCCTTAATCTGCACTGACCAGAATGATAGCGCTGGCACGTATCACACTTGGGCAGAGCGCCCATATAACCTTTTCCTTTCTTTTCAACACTGGTTGCAGCTCTGGCCGGTGTGCTTGATTCACCCTTCTTGTTCACATTGCTTGTACCTTGCTTGAAGTTTGAAAATTTCCTTTTGTTTTCACCAGACAACTCCACATGAGTGTCTTTCTTCTTTTGCTCAGTAACTGAAAACTTGTTCAATCGAATAGCTTCCTCAGTAAGAGTCACGCTGAGATCTATGGCTTCTGTGATCGTTGCGGGCTTGGACGTAGTAACCATACTCATGATCTGAGGGGCCAATCCCCAGATAAAGCGCTCAACACGTTTAAACTCAGGTGTGACCATGTACGGCACTACATGGAACAAATCGTGAAATCTCTGAACATACTCTGCAATCTTGGGACCTTCCATTTTTAGGTGCCAGAACTCAGTCTCTAGCTTCTGAATTTTAGCATGTGAGCAGTACTTCCTTCTCATGAGCTCCTTCAGCTCATTCCATGATAACGCATAAGCAGCAGCTTCACCTAAAGTTTGCACTTGCAGATTCCACCACGATAGGGCTCCATCCAGAAACAGCCCTGAGATGTAGGTCACTTGTTGCTCGGGAGCACACTTGCTCATTCTAAGGACAGATTCTGTCTTTTCAGCCCACCTAACAAACGCAACAGCACCTCCTGTGCCGTCGAAATTCACGGGCTTACAATCGAGAAACTGCTTGTAAGTGCACCCTGCACATATGTTAGAATTTACAAATGGTATTAGCGGACGTGCTATAAATATCCAAATGTATCATAGTATATCTCAAACGACTTAACATTACCATTGAGTGGATTGTTATTGCCGTGGTTGTGCGAGATATTTCCACTTGTTTCTTCATGAGAGGCAGCGTATTGTGTGATAGCTGCGGCAATGATCCCTTGGAGTTCCGCCTCATTAGTGGCCATGCGCGGGTCACGTCTTGGAGGCATCTTCTAAAAGATGTTTCACGTTGGTCAGGTCATAGTAAGTAAATAGTATGCATATGTAATAACATTCACCAATCACATAACATCACATGTTATAAAATTAAAACAATTAATCCAACAACGCATATAATGAGAATACTGCGATTGTGCTATCATAAAATCAAGACCATAATACAATGTTTACAATTTTGATAACTGTATCGTCATCAAAGGTGACTAAGGGCCACATCGCCCTTGTCTGAACTATCTAGTCATCTACAACAACCAAAAACTAAACATCAAAAGTCATGACATCAAAATGTGGTCTCCAAGATGCTGTATAGTCGGCACAATCCTGGTCTTCTCACCAAAAGCCTACCTGCATCGAACCAAAATACCTATGCTGATGGCGGAGCAGGAGGAGGAAAACGAGAGAAAAGAAAGTGACGCATGTGTAACCAATCCTCCTCTAAAGCACGACAGACGCGCAGCAAATATGCTATCTGCTGCTCAGATGTCAAGAATCGAACGTCCGAATCAGGGGAAAGTGGACGAGGAGTGTGCGGTGTTGCAAAGGGGGTCTGACAATGGCAAGGTGGTCGTGGAGCTCTCTCCAACTCCTGAATACGACGTGTTAATGCATCCTGCTGTATCATCAAGGATGTAAGTATGTCCTCCGTAGAGTACCCAACATGGTACGGGTGGTACGGATCAGACAATGGCATGATAGGGGGCGTAGTCCATAAAAATGGCTTGCTCGATGGCATGAAAGATGGTGCAGTAGGTGGTGCAACATGAGGAAACTGAGATGTGAACGGAAAAGGTGATGACAGCATGGGTGGAGCAGAAACAGGCGGCTGCCTCGATGACCCCTCTCCAGGACGAGGTGGCGGTATGTCCTGGAGGAACGTAATGGGAAGATCAGTGCGATGAGCGTCTGTGGTGTGTGGGGAAAACAATGGGATATCAGTGGGTGCAGAAACAGGTGCTACTGGGGAGTGACAAGCAGCACAAACGGTGGGTAATCGTCATCGCCATCGATCCACCCGTTGCGGGTGTCAGCGTATCGAGGATCTATATGAGTGACGAATGGTGCACGGTCAAACAATACCGGCACGGGATCAGGTAGCGGTGCATCAACAACAGGATCATCCACCAACAGTGGAGCAACAACGGGAAGATCAGCAATGGGTATATCATCAACAAGAGGTGCAATGGCTGGTGCACCCATATCAGGTTGTGCATCGGCTGGGGCATCATCAAGAACGGGGTCATGGTCGACAACAGGCTCGGGGGCCATGACGGGCTCAGGGTCAACAAGATCCATGTCAAAATCAGCAGGAATGTCAAACAAAGGATCAATAGGAGCTACGGGCGCCTCTAAGGGACGTTTTAGTGTATTTATGCTTTTTATTTGAAAAAAATGTTTTGTGCACTGGATCTGGACGTTTTAGTGTATGCAATGTAATCATAGTCTAGACTCGAGAAAGAATCCTAGTTCGCTATGATCGATGCTCTGATACCAAGCTGTCACACCCTGGCTTTTGTGGAAGCGTGGGTTTATTTGGTGTGACTTCTTAATACCATAGCAATTATCATAACAATGCTATATGAAAATAAAACATATGATGTTCATCTATTTATCAAGTTTAAAAAGTTACTACGACAACATTGTTCAAAAGTCGACACATGAAACGTAATACAACCATGACATAATTAAAAACTTGTTCATACGACACGACCAAAGACTTGAAATAAAAACACAGTTTAAGACTTGTAACCCGTCCAGGCAAGGGCCGCACTTCCTAAACTCGGATGACACCATTATTCCTATGCAGCTTGACGAGATTGCATACCTTGCCCGATCCACTAATTTCCTGAAATACATGTAGTTTGAAAAATCAACAAAAAGTTGAGCGAGTTCATGTAAAAGTGAGTATGTATAAACCTTTAAAGTATGTATAAAAGTCCCTGGTATGTAGCAATAAGCAAAAAGAGATCACCAATGGGTTGCAAAGCCACTGGTATGTGTGAGAAAGTGCAGGGAAACTCAAACCTAGCAAATTTGTTACCGGGCTTCGGCTGGAAGACACAGTCACCTCTATGGGCCGCCCCGGCCTCACGGGTGTGGGCTCGCTACACCCAAATAGATCTATCACTCTTGTGTCCCTCTGTCCTAACAACGAGGATTAATGGCCTCAAGTGTTGTACCCACCCCTCACATGATCTAGTAGTATAAACCCTCCCTACGCTACCCATACCATGTAATAAATGTTTGTAATAATTGTCGCATGTATTTCACCCCCGAAGTATAAAACTGAAAACAGTAAAGAGAAAAGGGGGGACATGAACTCACAGAAGTGTGTATCCTGAAACGTCAATCTCCGACTCAATCTGCTGCGTGACGACCTACACGTACTAATGCCTATTAGACGGATGGTCGTGCCTTGGCATAGGGTTTAACGTTTTTGGAAAAATAGTTAGGCAACTATTTCGTATTCACACTTCTTATTTGTTTTATAAGTATATTCCTTCCCAAGGATGGGGTTTTTATACATGTACACGTTATAAATCCGAAAAATATATTTTAAGTCCCACTTAAAAAATATATTTTTAATCACTTGTCTAAAACATTTTAATTCCAAAATATATATATTTTTCCCAAAAATATTATATTTTACCTCATACATTTTCCAAAATAATACTTTATCAAAATATACGTATGAGAGTATTTTCCGAAATATACATAAGTTACGTTTTAGCGTGCCGTAAAGCAACAATACTTGTGTAACTTAAATATTTATTTTGTGAGAGCGTTGGTATTATTTTGGAGTCGTAATTTCATGATATTTTCAAGTTATATTATTTTTAACCTAAAAATAATATATCTAGTGCACAGAATAACAAACAATCACACAAGCGTTTTATTATAAAATATATATTTATCAAATTTTATTTACGAAAATCCACCTCCGGTACTTGGTATTTTTGCAACAAAAATCATGGCGAAGTTTATTTTGAAAACTAAGTTAAAAATATATTTGTAAACTCCAATACGTCGAACGAGTTGAAAATCGATTAAGTGTTGAAGCATAGTATCTCATGATCCGATGAGTAATGTTATTGAACAGCTCGCTCGATCGAACATCACTTCATTCAATACTACACATCATGAAATTGTCAAAGTGTGGGGCCATATGCTAGCAAATCGGCTGGCCTGGTCTATCGGCTTACATGTCTGATCGGTTGGGCTCTTCGTTCGAACAGCCTGTTCGATCGGTCAGCATCCTGACCTGGTCGGCCTGTTCGTTTAGCACTTGGCTGTTCTGATTGTTTGACGTTATATCGAGGTATTTTGACAACGAGCTGAACCATGACACTTTCGTTCTTACTTGTTTCCCCTGCTCGGACAGGAATCACCCAAGTTCGGCCGGTGAACGGTTCGGAACGGTGGTTTAACGTTTAACCCGAAATCGGTGAACCTTGTAGATAGAATCCGAATCTTGAACCACGCAACCATTAGAATGATTAGTGAGTTGGCTCAAGCTCCGTTTCTACCGGTTTGAAGGCATTGAGTGTAAAAGAGTTGAAAGAAAGTTGGAAATCCTTCTTTCAATCCTTCACACCATGTAAATGTTCAGATCTGTAATAGATCTTAGTTTGTTTATGTGGAAATCGGCTAGATCCAAGTGATTCTTGGTGGATTGAGGCCAAAACATGAAGTTCTTGAAGAACACCATGATGACATCATCCTAGAATACTTAGATCTTGATGATTTCACGGTTAGAAATCAAGATTTGAAAGATAGAAAGGTGTAAGAGCATGTATTGATCAAGAAAGTACAAGATTTAGGATGAAATTTTACCGGGATTGAGAGAAATCTGAGAAATAGTGAGGAACACGAGTTGGTCGGTCAGAGGGTTTCCAAAAGTGGAAAGAATGACAATGACAGGCCTATTTATAGGCTTCCAAAAGGGGAAAGGGCTGGCCGATCGGCCAGGCATCCCGATCGGACAGCCTGCTCGATCGGACAGTCTGTCCGATCGGATGGGCTGTTCGATCGGCTAGGAGCCTGATCGATCCACAGCCTGTTTTGAGCGTTCGGTGCGACGATTTCTGATATTTCGATTTCGATTTAGGATGATACGAGTACGATAGAGTTTCCTATTCAAATTACTTTTAATCCCAACCACTATGTCTACATACAAGCATCTACATTCCATATTCGATTTCGATTTCGATTGAGTTCAATTGAGTTTCGAGTTTCGATTCGATTGATCACCACACACAGCATAAAGTAAACACGCACAGGTAACACGTAAGGCACACACACACGTAATATATTACCAAATTTGCATGATTCGAGTTTCGAGTTCGATTGGTGATTCGATTGGCTTGATTATTGATTGATTAACTTTATCGCATTGTTACTTCCTACTATTCACAGTCGTAAAACGTTTCGCATCGATTAAACATTCGATTACCTCGATTTCTCTGATTAACAACACTTACTCCACATAATACAAATAAAACATAGAATAGACTAATTACAGTCAAAGAAGTCAAACTTGACTTGGACTTTGACTTTGACTTTGACATTCGAAAACATGGGGTGTTACAGCCTCCCCTTGTTTAGGGAATTTCGTCCCGAAATTATGCTCGAAGCTGCACAGCACTGTGAATGATTTTACCAATTTCTCGCTTCAGATCTTCATTTAAATAACTGCGGGTACTTAGCCTTCATGTCACTTTTGAGTTCCCAAGTGAACTCTGCGCCTCGTTTGCCTTCCCATCGGACTTTCATAATAGGGATGCGTGAGCGTTTGAGTTGCTTCGTTTGGCGATCCATGATTTAGACAGGTTTTTCCACGAAATGCAGCGTTTCGTTGACCTGAAGGTCGTCGAGAGGTACAATCAGATCATGATCAGCTAGGCATTTTCGAAGGTTTGACACATGGAAAGTCGGATGGATGTTACTAAGTTCCTCTGGTAGTTCGAGTCTCTAGGCGACTTTGCCGATCCTTTCCAGAATCTTAAAAGGTCCAACATATCGAGGCGCTAGTTTCCCTTTCTTGCCGAATCTGACCACACCCTTCCAAGGTGATACCTTTAGGAGTACGTAGTCGCCAACGTCAAATTCAAGGGGCTTGCTTCTTCTATCGGCGTAACTTTTCTGTCTATCCCTAGCTTTCGACAAGTTGTCTAGAATCTGGAGGATTTTGTCGGTTGTCTCCTGTAGTAGCTCGGGACCGGTTAATTGCGAATGACCGATCTCGTGCCACACAATAGGTGAACGACATCTTCTTCCATATAAGGCCTCGAATGGTGCCATGTGTATGCTGGCATGATAGCTGTTGTTGTACGAGAATTCGACTAATGGTAGGTATTTGTTCCAACTACCACCGAAGTCTATGACACACGCACGGAGCATGTCTTCAAGAGTACGGATCGTTCTTTCATTTTGTCCGTCGGTTTGAGGATGGAATGCGGTACTCAGGTTAAGCGTCGTAGCAAGAGCTGCTTGAAACATTTCCCACAATCGCGAAGTAAATGGAGCATCACGGTCTGAAATGATGTCACGAGGCGTACCATGATTACAAATGATTTCGTCGGTGTAGATTCAGGCTAGTCATTCTACCTTGTAGTCTTCCCGTATTGGCAAAAAGTGGGCTGATTTGGTCAGACGATCAACTATAACCCAAATGCTGTCGTGACCTGATGGCGTGGGCGGAAGTTTGGTTATGAAGTCCATAGCTATACTCTCCCACTTCCATATGGGGATTGGAGGTTGTTCGAGTAAGCCAGAAGGTCGTTGATGTTCAGCCTTAACTCTCGCACAAGTCAGGAAACTTCCAACATAGAGGACGATATCTCTTTTCATTCCCGGCCACCAGTACTTGTATCGAAGATCCTGGTACATTTTGTCGGCACCGGGATGAATAGAATATCGGGATTTGTGGGCTTCGTTCATTATAATCTTTCGCAAATCGGTCCGCTTAGGGATCCAAATTCGGTCGAGGTAATAGAAAATCCCATTTGCTTTGCTTACAAGCTGAGCTCCATCGTGATAAATCATCTCTTTCTTCAAAGTGCGTTCGTTAAAACCAGCATGCTGGGCTTCGCGGATGAGGCTTTCGAGATCATGCTGGGCTTGGGTATTGCGAATACTGAGCAAATAACTCCGTCTGCTGAGCGCGTCGTCAACAACATTTGCCTTGCCTGGGTGATAACGAATCTCACAGTCGTAATCGTTAAGAAGTTCTACCCAACGGCGTTGACGCATGTTAAGTTCTTTCTGATTAAAGATGTGTTGTAAACTCCTATGATCGGTGTAGATCGTACACTTGGTACCATACAGGTAGTGTCGCCAAATCTTCAATGCAAAAACAACTGCGCCTAGCTCGAGATCATGGGTTGTATAGTTCTTCTCGTGGATTTTTGAGCTGACGAGATGCGTATGCTATAACCTTGTCCCGTTGCATGAGGACACAGCCAAGACCAAGGTTGGAAGCATCACAATAGACAATGAAATCGTCGTTTCTGTCGGGCAATGTGAGAACAGGAGCATTGCAAAGCATATGCTTGAGGGTTTGAAAAGCAAACTCTTGTTAGGTTCCCTAAACAAAAGACTTGTCTTTATGAGTAAGGGCGGTAAGCGGCACAGCGATCTTAGAGAATCCTTCGATAAATCGTCGATAATAGCCCGCTAGTCCGAGAAAAGAATGAACTTCGGACGGGTTCTTAGGCGTAATCCAACTCTTAACTGCTTCAATCTTCACGGGATCGACATGAATACCTTGACTATTAACAATGTGACCCAGAAATTGAACCTCCTCCAGCCAGAATTCGCACTTGGAGAACTTGGTGTAGAGTTGATTCCCCTGGAGTAGCTCGAGAACCAAACGTAGATGTTGCGCGTGTTCGGCTTTCGATTTGGAGTAGATCAAGACATCGTCGATGAACACGATGACGAAACGGTCTAGAAATGGCTTACACACGCGATTCATCAGATCATGAAAACTGCGGGTGCGTTGGTTAAACCAAAAGACATAACAATGAATTCATAATGGTCGTATCGAGTTCGAAAAGCAGTTTTGGGGATGTCTTCCTCTTGAATGCGCAATTGATGATAGCCTGAACGTAGATCGATCTTCGAGAAACACTTAGCACCTTGTAGCTGATCAAATAAGTCATCGATTCGAGGCAAAGGGTAACGGTTCTTGATGGTTAGCTTATTCAACTCCCGATAATCGATGCACAACGTGAACGACCCATCCTTCTTTTTAACGAAAAGGACTGGCGTGCCCCAAGGAGAGGTGCTCGGGCGAATAAAGCTTTTTTTCAAGTAACTCCTGGAGTTGGTTTGAGAGTTCCCTCATTTCAGATGGCGTGAGTCGATAAGGGGCTTTAGCAACGGGGTTAGCTCCAGGAATAAGGTCGATACGAAAGTCGATATCACGACTTGGCGAGAGTCCAGGAAGATCGTCAAGGGAATACCTGAGGAAATTCACGGACCACTGGAACGTCTTTGACCTCAACCTTCCTTTTCTTTTCCTTCTCCGCTACTACAATGTTGGCCAAGAAAGCTCTGTATTCCTTGCGGAGATCCCTGCTAGGTTGGATACACGACATGAGCTTGAGACCTTTCGGAGCAGTTTCACCGTACACATATAAAAGATCACCATTCGCGAGCGAGAATCGAATCATCTTATCAAAACACACAACTTCAGCATGGTTTTCGCGAAGAAAGTCCATGCCTACTATGATGTCGAAACTTTCGAGCTGCATCGGAATAAGGTCGATTGGGAAGATGTGATTGTGGAGCTCGAGGGTACAATCACAGAGAACAGAATTAACGGCGACAGTTCTTCCAGTGGCGACTTCGACTTCGAATGGCGAGGGGAGATAAGAACGCTTATGACTAAGGAGCTTCTCGAATTCAAACGACACAAAGCAGTTATCGGCTCCAGTATCAAACAAACACGATGCATAAATACCATTCACAAGGAACGTACCATTAACCACGTTGTTGTCAGCCTGGGCTTGACGGGCGTTGATGTCGAAGGTTCTAGCACGGGCTGCTTGTTGCTGCTGTTGAGGCTGCTGCTGCTGCTGGGGCTCTTGTTTCACCACCCTATTTGGGCACATATTTGCAAAATGGTTAGGATCACCACATCCAAAGCAGACTCGAGCATTGACCGCGGGTGCTTGAGCTGCGGGTTGGCCTTGAGGGGCTGGGAGTAGAGCATGATGGGCGGCGACAGGAGCTGCGGTGTTATGGGGACCATAGCGACAGTTCGCAGTGAAATGACCGTAGAGATTGCAGTGAGCACAGAAACGACTGGCGATTCCCACCGGATGATGATATGAGCATGTCGGGCAGAGCGGGTGGGGACCTGTGTAAGCACGCTTTGCTGGCGGTGCATTGGTCACTGGAGCTGGTCGGTGATGAGACTGCTGCTGAGCCGGTACGGCTTGCAGAGGGGCAGCAGTTGTTGTGACAGCATAGTTCTTGTTGCTGGAGCTGCTGTTGGTGTGCTTCTTCTTTCGGTGTGATGACTTGGATGGCTGAGCAGTGGAGTCGACGGTTGGTGCTGTCGTAGCTTGATGCAGAGACTTGGATGGCTTATCCTAGAAACCAGCTTTTACTCGCTTGTCATTGATCTCGGCGGCAAGCAAGTAGGTCTCCTCAATTGATGATGTTTTGGCGGCATGAACAAAGTCAGCAACACAATCAGGTAAAGCTCGAATATACTTCTTGATGGCCATGTCTGGCATCTTGACTTGATCGGGACAGATAATGCTAAGCTGCTTGAAGCGAGCAGTTAAAGCGGCGTTGTCTCCATCCTTCTGCTTGATGTTCCAAAACTCATCCTCCAGCTTTTGGCGTTCATGGGGAGGGCAGAATTCGTCCATCATGATGGCCTTCAGCTCTTCCCAAGTCAGCTCATAAGCTGCATCATTCCCGCGTTTGTTTCGTTCGGCCATCCACCATGTGACAACTCGAGTTTCCAAGATTCCAATTTCGCATTTATTGCACGTTCACTGTTTGTTTAATTGTTTATTTGCACAACTAGTTTGCTGTGAAACTGTAACGTTTTGATTCAGTTAAGTATATGGTATTTGAGCATGGTTATGTGTTATTTGTGAAAGATTTGTCAAATGTATGAACTTGGTGGTGCAACTGTGAATTATTTTGAGATGGTGTACTTATGTAAAATATGATACTTAGGGATATATAGAGTAATTAGTGAAAATCCTGATCATTCTTAACCCTAATCATTCACTAATCACCTCACCAAAACCAAAACACGTACTTGCATATCCTCTGATCTTCTCTGGCAATCATCATCTCTATCACTAGCACAAGTCTTCTCATCAATCTTGATCTTTCAGTTTATTTAGAATCAATTCAAGGTAATTGTTTATTGATTGTTATCAATTCTTGATTCTTGTGATTCTTGTAAACCCTAGTTCTTCATATGATGTTCTGTGATTATTGTCTTGGATTCTGATTATTGTGATAATGATGTTGATTAGTCGTATAATTGATTGTATGATGATTAAGATACATGATTTGTCGAATGATTATTTTGATAATTGGATTACTGCTATACAGATGCAATGAAATTAGGATTTTCTGAATCTTGAGAACGTAACTGTTAGATTGAACTTGATTAATACGTATGTTGATAGTCTGTGGATTAGGTCAGAGTTTTGTGATAATCAATAGTCTGAGTTTTGTAACTACATGCCTGGTCCGAATTTTTAACAAGTGAACATGGGTCAGACTTTTGGCCAAGATGGTGAGGAGTCCCAATTTTATCCTAGGGAAGAAAGCCCCAATTTTATCCTAGGGAAGAAAGTCCCAATAAGTCCCAATTTTATCCTAGGGAAGAAAGTCCCAATTTTATCCTAGGGAAGAAAGTCCCAATTTTATCCTAGGGAAGAAAGTCCCAATTTTATCCTAGGGAAGAAAGTCCCAGTTTTATCCGAAAGAAAGTCCAAGTTTTATAAGGGAGGCAGGGTTTTAAAACCTTGTCCGAATTTTTATACAAGTAAAGGAGGGGGTCCGAATTTTAACCCAGGGACAAGGGGTCCGAGTTTTTAAGCCAGGAAACCCCCCTTGGTCCGAGTTTTTAGGTAAGGAACCCCCTTGGTCCGAATTTGTTACCCGGGAATGTTGTCTGACCTTCTGTTGTGCTGTATTGTACAACCTTTCTGAATTAAACATGATTGTCACTCTGATTTGCATGCTACTAGTCAGAATTCCACATATGATATATGCTTATGACAAACATCAGTGTTGAAGCTTGCTGTATGATTCTATATATAATTGTATGCTACTGAATGCAACTGTATGATCCTGCATGTATGAACATTCTATGTGATATCATCCTGTACACAATAAACACACAAAACACAGTTGCTTGAATATCAATGACTTGCAAACCCTAATTGGAAGCAAACACTTACATCGTATCATGTGCAATGTATCCTAGGTCGTGTGTAACGGACTTAGACATTTAATAAACCCTAGAAGCAATAACATACCGAGCAAATCAAGGTGAGTTCACACAGCCAAGGCATGGGGTTCCCAGGGTGGGAATGGGATTGGATTATGTATTTGTACTTCTCTAGATAATGGAACGTAGTGATATGATCCTCGGGTGAGGAAGGTGGTTGGTTAAGATACTACTAGACTAGTGATACTAATAGAACTGATCTTCGCAAAGACGCCAGGGTTGGCCGCGATAATATGACTGATCTTCGCACACATGCCTAGAAAGGCTACGAACTATTCACTAAACTTCGCACAGATGCCGGGTGGCCGCGATACAAATATTCCTAGTCTAGAATACTTGAGAACTTTCCTTAATCTTCGCATACATGCCTAGAGGGCCGCGATACGAACTATTACGATACATGACTTAATGAACGAATACAAGGCTTACTATACTATTACAATTACTGAACTATAAACTGTGAACTCGCTCAACTAGTTGTTGATCCTCTGTTACATGCCTTGCAGGTCGTTAGATACATGGAGCTTGCACAGGGAGGAGCAGGTCGTTGTGGAGCATGGATCGTGGATGTTTTGTTAAACTTTATAACACTTGAACTTATTACATACTTTGGGTTTTCATGTTATGCTTCCGCTACTTAAACTATGTTTGGTTTGAACATCAATTGTATTGAATTGGGTTTTACAAACTACTTTGATTATTATATATACTATGTTCAATATGATTGGTGGCTTGATCCTGGTCAGTCACGCTCCCAAGTGGTGATATTCCGCAGGTGGATTTTGGGGGTTGTGACAGATTGGTATCAGAGCCATTGGTTATAGAGAACTTGGTTTTAATATGGGAAAATCGTTTTTATTAAAACCAGACTATAACCAGAACAATGCTCTCAACGATCCACAATGACGCTTCGCTCCACGTGCAAGACTCAACATCCTAGGTAATAAGGTTTATGTTTATTGCCTACATGCTAGAATTGCATAGAACTTTGCTCGTAGTATGCTTAAATTACCTTGCTCACTATTTGTTATTGTTTGAGAACACTCGTGTGCTTACACTCTTCTGTCATCACACTACTCGCGAACCATTCTCACTTACACTACTTTTACTATGAAGAACAATGGCTGGACGCATTAACATGACTCAAGCCCAGTTGACGGCTCTTATCAATGAACAAGTTGCTGCGGCACTTGCACCTGCAAACGCAGGAGGTATACCCTGCAGTCGTAACTCATCCTAGGATCTTTAGATCCTACATTAACTCTTGTGTTTAACTTTGTCCTATTTGTACACAATAGGTCAACACGCTCAGCAGCCCGTCTGCACTTTCAAGAACTTCATGGACTGTCGTCCAAGCACATTGAGTGGCACCGAGGGGGCAGTGGGACTCCTCCATTGGTTTGAGAAGCTAGAGTCAGTATTCGAAATGTGTGAATGCCCTGAGGCTCGCAGGGTCAAGTATGCCACTGGTACTTTGGAAGGAATCGCGCTAACTTGGTGGAACACGCAAGTACAGATCCTAGGGTTGGCAGCAGCTAACGCCACCCCTTGGAATGATTTCAAGGAACTGATTATACGTGAATACTGCACACGGGAAGACATCCACAAATTGGAAGATGAGTTTTACTGATGCGTGTGTAGTGTAATATATTTTTTATGTATATTTAAACCCTTTTTACACTTTTAGCCAAGTTTTAAATTTATAAAAACACGATATTTACTAACACTAAACACACATATGGGCAAGTGCACCCATCGTGGACGTAGTATAGTGTTGGTAAGATACCGAGGTCGTCCAAGGACACAAGAGCTTTTAATACCGGTTTATCCTCAACGTCTAATCAAATCAAAAAGTGAGAAAAATGTTTTAATCTAAGAAAATAAAAACTAACTAAATGCTGAAAAATAAAATAAAATAAAAAACAGATAGGCAAGATGAATCACTTGGATCCGACACGTGTATTAGTATAACCTTTGATTATTTTCGCACTTTTGCACTTGTTTAAGAGATTATCTTAGTTATTGTAGTAGGCCCCTCTTTTGAAGGCGACGTTACCCTCAACCCAGTAGTTTGAGTCAGCAAGGATACAATCCTAAAGGGTTGGATTATTGAAAGATAATGAATTAAGTTATTAATGCAAATTGTGGTAGGCCCCGCTTTCGGCGGTGACGTTACCCTCGGCTAAGTAGTCTGAGTCAGCAGGGATACAGTCCTAAATAGCCGGGTTATAGTATTAATAGTAGTTAACTTATGAGGGGGTCAAAGAGTTTGGATCCCCGCCATCCAATACCTATGGGCATTGAAGGAGATCCTACTAAATTTGACCCAGGTCCCAAGCAGGACCTCTAAACGCTGAACAAGGGCAAGACCCCTACCAAACCGTTCCCTTAACCCCCGACCAGGTAGCCAACATACCTCCATATAGACCGTGGAGATATGAATGGTGAAAATCTTTTATTTTATATAGACAGTAAAATAACGCCAAGACACCACGGACAAACGATAAGGAAAGATCACCTTCAACATAAGTAACTAGTTATTAAAGTCATTAATACGAAACCAAATAAAAAGTGCAAAAGATTAAAAATAAAAAGTATTATACTAAACACTTGTCTTCACCAAGTGATGTAAGAGACTTAGGCAAACATGGCCTTGATTGTCAAGAACTCTTACGATCAATCTTGGATCCCGAGACGACTCGCACACTCTATGATGGATAATGGATGATGGTGGTGGATGATGGTGTTATGGTGGTGGTGGGTGGTGGATGAAGTGTGAGAGAGGTGGTGTGCCAAGGGATGAGATGGAATGAAACCAAGCACTCCTATTTATAGGCTGAACAGAAGGCTGGGCATGGCCCCGTGTCCGCTGGACACGCCCCCGTGCCCGTCTGACACTCTCTCTTCTCATTAATTGTAATTCGCAATTACAATTAATGCGCCTGCTGTACTTTCACCACGCCCCCGTGCCCGCTGGACACGGCCCCGTGGTGGGCAATGGAAGCTTCTATAGGTTTGTCTTTTATGCTGCTTCTTGGGCACGGCCCCGTGTTCGCTGGACACGGGGCGTGTTCAGTCTTCTGCTTTCTCTTCTTTGCCTTGGAGGATGCCGTTGAGGGTCCGGGCAGTCTACTTTTATTCCTTTTCTTGTATTTATGCTAGAATTAGTTGTCTTTTTGCTTCTTTTGTGAATTTGAGCTCATTTCATCCTGAAAATACAAAAGAAAGACAAAAACACTCTTTTTCCAACATTAGTACTTAAAAAGGGTTAGTTTTATGCCTTAATTGATATGATTTGCATGTTGCATTTTACACACATCAAATACCCCCACACTTGAACTATTGCTTGTCCTCAAGCAAAACTCTTTAAATGTGGCTTACACTCCCAAATGGAATAGGTTGAAGAGAAGGTTTTTGGCTTGTCCTAGAGTGTCGGGAATCCAAGATCTTTGTAAGTTTTATTTTTATTTATTTACAATCCTATTCGTTATGATTTATTTAGAACGTTTCATAAGATAAATTACTTATTCGGGCATAGCATGCCTAATTAAAATTCCATTTATATACAAGTTCACATACCTCACGGGAGATCACTCAACACTCGGCCGAAGGTGTAATTTTTAGTGAATCACTCGAGAGCGGCATGGAACTTACGCCTTCCATAGGCTTACCAAGCAATCAATCCTCCTCCTTTTAACTTTTTACCTTTGTAAATATCAAGAGGACTTTTTGGGTGAAGGGTTAGGCTTGGGTTAAAGGTGGGTGGTTGGGTTAGTGGTTAGTAAAAGGGCGAAAATCGTAAAAAGCGTCGGTTTTCGTGACACACCTTGTTTTTAGTGACTTTTTATTTTGAAGTATTTCTACAAACAAGCTTTTATATGGCTTTTGTTTGTTTTTGACTTCATCAAAATTTTTTTTTTATATAGAGTCACATAAAATAGCGAGCTTACGAGAAACCGAGCTTGTTACTAAAATAAAGGGTGAAAAAAATAAAAAGGTTTTTGGTGGGTGAAAAGGTTTTAGGGTAATGAAATGAAAGGTTTAGGCTCAAAGGGGCTAACTAGGGGGATTTTGGGTAGGTGGTAAGAAAAATGAAAAATAATGGTGTAGAAAGAAAAATATGGTTAGTCCTAATGCCTCCATCACTTACTTACTTGAGTTTAAGTTGGTAAGGACCGGGAATGTATCGTCGTGGCAAGTTCTAGAGTTGTAAGAACCAAGCGGCTATTCACACAAGAAACGAAAAATGAGCATTTAGTCTAAAGATGTATATTTGTATGCTCAATAAAGGCTCAAAACTCACTTTTGTGGGAATGGGTTTTTAATATGATCAAGTATATATAATCGAATTTTTAACTAGACTTGTTATGCCATTTCGTAATTTTCTTATGTTGGTTCTTTGTTATCACGACGCTATCGGTTGTAAATTTGTAAAAATATAACCTTTTTAGAACTTGTTATTCCCAAATTAAACCAAGACAAGCAAATAGTAAAAAAAACGATAAGTTTTTGAAAAAATTTGGGGTGTTTAGCGGTTCCAATAGAGTTTTGTGTAAGGCTTGTATTTAGGATTTGCAAAATTCAAGGTTTTAGCATCCCCCCCACACTTAAATTCCACATTGTCCTCAATGTGTCCAAAAATAATATTTTCGGTTGATTAGAATGTGTAAAAGTGGGTTAAAAAACAAAGATTTATGTTACTGGCATCCTGGACACGGCCCCGTAGTGACCGGGCACGGCCCCGTGGTCAGGTGCCAGTGACAGAAATTAAAGAGTTAAGACAGAAGCCTGGACACGGGGGCGTGTCCGCTGAACACGGCCCGTGTCCAGTTACCTGAACTGGGTGTTTTTCTGCAGGTGGCTCAGCACGGGGCCGTGTTGGTTGAGCACGGCCCGTGTTGAGCCTTTTGTGATGGAGATTTGTGTCGGGTTGCTATGTTCTTCGTGCATGGGTCCATTTTTCTTGTTCCCACTTTCATCCATTACCACCATGAGTGTGTTTTATTCATTAATAACCATCAATCTTAGAAACCATCAATCTTAGAAACCATCATATCATTGCAAACATAGAGAATTACATATAGTTAGCTAAATAACTAAGGGATACATGAGGTTATCATAAAGGTTCTACTTATTTAGGAAAATTTCGGGAATAGCTCCCCGATGTAGTAACACCCTTTAGCCGGTGGCTCCTCGGTTGTTGTTCAAAGCCATTCTTCTATCTCCCTTGGGAGGTAGAAGGTAGCTTCATTCTCTTCAGTGGCTTGAGGAGGAACACTCACCGAGACTCCTTGCACCACCCTTGGTTGAGACATTTGGTGCATGGCGTGCCATTCGGCCGGAATGATGACCTCGGGTACTACATTCCACGCTCTTTGGGTTATCACGGGAACCAAAGGCGGGGAAGCGAGAAGGTTTAACCTCTGGTGCAGGAGGTTTACTTCTCGAAGACAGCCCTCCAATCCTACCGTCAGATGATTAATACGGTCCACTAATGCTTCTTCTACTCCCATCATTTCGTCTATGGCTTCCCTCAAAGCGTAAACATAGTTTACTAGGGAATCTTCTGCTGTGGATGACCTTCTTCCATTTCGGTTATTTCGTGAAGATGATCCGCTATTCCTGCTGGCCATTTTCTGTGAAAGAAACCGACGATAACTAAACTTTTTCAGAGCAGTACCTCGAACACGGCCCCATGCTCACTGAGCACGGCCCCGTGTTCAGTTGTCTGCAGGATTTTTGTCTAACGATTCTTGGGTTTTAAATTATTTTAACATCTTTTAACTGTGGTTTAAGCTTAGATAATTTAAAACAAAGTTATGGAACTAACTTTAAACAAGAACCCTTAGCCAATAATCTTACAAACTTCTCATAGAAGATTGGAATCATGGGGCTTCCAAGCTTCTATGGAGGAGATGTTTTGAAAAATTTTGAAAGAAGTAGAAATGAACAAAAGTGGAAAAGACAAGATGGTCCTTGGGAACCTTCTTTTAGCACTTACCTAGGAGGGTATATGTGAAGATCCCAGGAATCTCTGTTTAGTGAAGTGGTAAAAAATGAGCAGGAATCAGGCTGCATTTAAAGAAAACGACAGCACACTGGACACGGCCCCGTGTCCGCTGGGCACGGCCCCGTGTGCAGAGAAAATCCTGACACATTTTGTCCGTATTCTGACAAAATCAGCAGAGAATCTTCTGAGTGAACACGGGGTCGTGTTGACCGGGCACGGCCCCGTGTTGGGAGGCTGTTTTATGGAGTTTGTTGCTCCTAAGGAGCTTATTTATATCGGGTGGTTCTTGATTTGTTGGAACAACCCCAAAGTGCCTAAGATACCTTAATTGTCCTATACTAAGGCGAGAACGCAAGAGGTTATCGGTGAGGGTAATTCCTATTTTCATTCTAGGTGGACAAGTCCAACCCTTTTTCGGGCTCTCGTTAAAGAAGGTGTATGCCGAATCGCTCAGGTCTATGTATGCATCGAACGAAGTCGATGGGGAGTCCTTCACGGCACAATCGGCACAGGGACGACTATCGTCCAAGTCTTTTCTAGGTATGAAGGTAATTTCGGGAGCAACGAGGTTGTCGGAATGCGGTTCCAACGTTTCCTCATGGTCATCATCTTGGGGCGGATCAATAAAATCCTTCCTAAGTTCTTTTGACCAATTAAGAATTAGTTCTTCTAGCTGAAATAACTCGTCAAGGAGCATTTCCCCTAGAATATCTGGCTGGGCGCATTCGAGGGAGAGATAGTGCTTATCTTTACTTTCGCCCCTCTTAAGGTTACAAGGAATTGGTGGGTCTATATAGTGGGGCCTATAATTGAGAAAATAACATTTTAATTCCTCATGTTCGCCTCCACATAATTGGCACCACACACCATAAGAGTGCCGAAAGTAAAAAGAATTACTATCACTCATGTTTGTGTCAGAAATTACCAACCGCCGGGGTCTAACGGTTCTGTTTTCAGTAAGAGAATCTTGGGCACGGGGGCGTGTTGAGTGGACACGGCCCCGTGTTCAGCTTACTGTCTGACTTAAAACAGGATTGCCAGTTCCAATGATTGAGCACGGGGGCGTGTTCAGCAGGCACGACCCCGTGCTGAGCTCTACAGAAGCTGAAAAACTAAGAAAAATCCTAAAAATTAAAAAGAAAAATAAAAATATGATTAGGCCGTTGATTCCTAACTTTCTTAAAATCCTTGTGTCCCCGGCAACGGCGCCAAAAACTTGATGCGTGTGTAGTGTAATATATTTTTGATGTATATTTAAACCCTTTTTACACTTTTAGCCAAGTTGTAAATTTATAAAAACACGATATTTACTAACACTAAACACACATATGGGCAAGTGCACCCATCGTGGACGTAGTATAGTGTTGGTAAGATACCGAGGTCGTCCAAGGACACAAGAGCTTTTAATACCGGTTTATCCTCAACGTCTAATCAAATCAAAAAGTGAGAAAAATGTTTTAATCTAAGAAAATAAAAACTAACTAAATGCTGAAAAATAAAATAAAATAAAAAACAGATAGGAAAGATGAATCACTTGGATCCGACACGTGTATTAGTATAACCTTTGATTATTTTCGCACTTTTGCACTTGTTTAAGAGAATATCTTAGTTATTGTAGTAGGCCCCTCTTTTGAAGGCGACGTTACCCTCAACCCAGTAGTTTGAGTCAGCAAAGATACAATCCTAAAGGGTTGGATTATTGAAAGATAATGAATTAAGTTATTAATGCAAATTGTGGTAGGCCCCGCTTTCGGCGGTGACGTTACCCTCGGCTAAGTAGTCTGAGTCAGCAGGGATACAGTCCTAAATAGCCGGGTTATAGTATTAATAGTAGTTAACTTATGAGGGGGTCAAAGAGTTTGGATCCCCGCCATCCAATACCTATGGGCATTGAAGGAGATCCTACTAAATTTGACCCAGGTCCCAAGCAGGACCTCTAAACGCTGAACAAGGGCAAGACCCCTACCAAACCGTTCCCTTAACCCCCGACCAGGTAGCCAACATACCTCCATATAGACCGTGGAGATATGAATGATGAAAATCTTTTATTTTATATAGACAGTAAAATAACGCCAAGACACCACGGATAAACGATAAGGAAAGATCACCTTCAACATAAGTAACTAGTTATTAAAGTCATTAATACAAAACCAAATAAAAAGTGCAAAAGATTAAAAATAAAAGTATTATATCAAACACTTGTCTTCACCAAGTGATGTAAGAGACTTAGGCAAACATGGCCTTGATTGTCAAGAACTCTTACGATCAATCTTGGATCCCGAGACGACTCGCACACTCTATGATGGACAATGGATGATGGTGGTGGATGATGGTGTTATGGTGGTGGTGGGTGGTGGATGAAGTGTGAGAGAGGTGGTGTGCCAAGGGATGAGATGGAATGAAACCAAGCGCTCCTATTTATAGGCTGAACAGAAGGCTGGGCACGGCCCCGTGTCCGCTGGACACGCCCCCGTGCCCGTCTGACACTCTCTCTTCTCATTAATTGTAATTCGCAATTATAATTAATGCGCCTGCTGTACTTTCACCACGCCCCTGTGCCCGCTGGACACGGCCCCGTGGTGGGCAATGGAAGCTTCTATAGGTTTGTCTTTTATGCTGCTTCTTGGGCACGGCCCCGTGTTCGCTGGACACGGGGTGTGTTCAGTCTTCTGCTTTCTCTTCTTTGCCTTGGAGGATGCCGTTGAGGGTCCGGGCAGTCTACTTTTATTCCTTTTCTTGTATTTATGCTAGAATTAGTTGTCTTTTTGCTTCTTTTGTGAATTTGAGCTCATTTCATCCTGAAAATACAAAAGAAAGACAAAAACACTCTTTTTCCAACATTAGTACTTAAAAGGGGTTAGTTTTATGCCTTAATTGATGTGATTTATATGTTGCATTTTACACACATCATTTACCATTTGAAAATGACTGGGTCAGAAATTGAAGCTTATACTAAAAGGTCAAACGAGCTGGCCGTGCTGTGTCCAACTATGGTGGACCCTCCAGTCAAGCGCATTGAGTTGTATCTCAAGGGGTTAGCGCCAGAGATTCAGAGCCATGTGACATCGGCTAATCTTGATAATATCCAAGCTATTCAGCGCCTTGCTCATCGTATTACGGATCAGGCAGTGGAACAGAACAAGCTGCTAAAACGCATCAGTGCTACCACTACTGCTGTTACTACTTCTGCTACTCCCAGTGACAACAAAAGAAAATGGGATGGGGATTCCAGCAAGGGATCAGCTTCAGTTCAGTCACAGCTTCAGCAGTGAAAGACTGACAGTTATCAGAGTCCCAGTCAGCACTCTTCAGGCAATCAGGGGCAGGGTGGATATCGGGGAATTCACCCACTATGTAATAGGTGCAACAGACACCACAGTGGACGGTGTCGTAAGGAGCGTTGTCAGAGATGTCTCAAGATAGGGCATGAAGCTAAAGACTGCAGAAGTTCGCGACCTGCAAATCAGAATCAGCAACACCCACCACCAGCTCCACAGAACCAGCATCAGCAGCAGCAACAGCGGGGCAACAGGGGATGTTTTCAGTGTGGGGCTGAAGGTCATTTCAAGCGTGATTGTCCCCAGTTAAACCAGAACCAGAATCGCAACAATAACAACAATCAGGGAAATGGCAACAACAACAACAACGGTGGGAACAACAACGGCAATGATGCTAGGGGTCGTGTGTTCGTGCTGGGGCAGAGAGAAGCGAGAAATGATCCCAACGTAGTCATGGGTAAGTTTCTTCTTGACGACTTTTATGTTACTGTATTGTTTGATTCGGGTGCGGATACAAGCTATGTGTCTTTGAAAGTTAGCCAAATGTTAAAACGTGCACCAACTCCCCTAAATACCAAACATGTCGTAGAATTAGCTAACGGTAAAAGTCTAGAGGCTACACACATAGTTCAGGGTTGTAATCTTATCCTCGCTGGTCAGACTTTCTCCATCGACCTCATTCCTATAGTTCTGGGTAGTTTTGACATCGTCGTCGACATGGATTGGTTATCCAAGCAGCAAGCAGAGATCCTATGCAAGGAGAAGATCATTCGTATTCCTGGTTCGGGTAAGGAACCTTTCGAAGTTCAGGGTGACAAGAGTGGTGCTGTGGTTGGCATCATCTCTTTCTTGAAGGCTCAGAAATGTTTACGAAAGGGGCACACAGCTATTTTGGCACTAGTTACTGATGCATCGACGAAAGAGAAGAGAATTGAGGACATTCCAGTTGTACGCGATTTTCCTCAAGTGTTTCCTGAAGATTTACCTGGTCTACCGCCTCATCGCCAGGTCGAGTTTCAAATCGAGCTAGCTCCAGGAGCAGCACCTATAGCTCGCGCACCGTATCGTTTAGCTCCAACTGAACTGGAAGAACTTTCAAAGCAACTACAAGAGCTCTTGGATAAAGGCTTCATTCGTCCAAGCTCTTCGCCTTGGGGAGCTCCAGTATTATTCGTGAAAAAGAAGGATGGCACTTTCAGGATGTGCATCGATTACCGCGAACTGAACAAGGTCACAGTGAAGAACCGCTATCCTCTTCCTCGTATAGACGACTTATTTGACCAGTTGCAAGGGTCGAGTTACTACTCCAAAATTGATCTAAGGTCAGGTTACCATCAGCTGAGAGTCCGGGATGAGGACGTCTCTAAGACAGCATCCAGAACTCTCTACGGTCACTACGAGTTTCTAGTCATGCCTTTTGGGCTTATGAACGCGCCGACAGTTTTCATGGATCTTATGAACAGGGTGTGCAAACCCTATCTTGACAAGTTCGTCATCGTTTTCATCAACGACATTCTGATCTACTCCAAGAGTCAGGAGGAACACGAGCAGCACTTACGACTTATCTTGGAACTTCTTCGAAAGGAACAACTGTACGCCAAGTTTTCAAAATGCGACTTCTGGCTTCGTGAAGTCCACTTCTTAGGCCATGTGGTAAACAGGGATGGGATTCATGTCGATCCATCCAAGGTAGATTCGATCAGGAACTGGCCTGCACCGCGTACACCAACAGAGATACGCCAATTCTTGGGTCTGGCGGGTTACTACAGACGATTCATTAAAGAATTTTCGAAGATCGCGCAGCCGCTTACTATGCTGACACAGAAAGGTGTCACCTACCGTTGGGGAGATTCCCAGGAAACCGCTTTCCAGTACTTAAAGGATAGGCTTTGCAGCGCACCTATTCTCTCATTGCCAGAGGGCACGGATGATTTTGTGGTCTATTGTGACGCATCGATACAGGGGCTTGGTTGTGTATTGATGCAGCGGGATAAAGTTATTGCCTACGCTTCGCGGCAACTCAAGGTTCATGAACAAAACTATACGACGCACGATTCAGAGCTGGGAGCTGTTGTTTTCGCGCTCAAGATATGGCGACACTACCTATACGGTACCAAGTGCACTATCTACACCGATCACAGGAGTCTCGAGCATATCTTCAAGCAGAAGGAATTGAACATGCGTCAACGACGATGGGTCGAGTTGCTTAACGATTACGAATGCGCCATCAAGTACCATCCAGGCAAAGCCAATGTTGTGGCTGATGCCCTCAGTCGAAAAGATACTCTACCTAAGCGTGTACGAGCTTTGCAACTCACTATTCAGTTTGATCTTCCTGCACAAATACGAGATGCTCAGGTGGAAGCATTGAAACCAGAAAACGTCAAGGCCGAAGCCTTACGCGGCTCAAGGCAACGATTAGAACAGAAGGATGACGGCGCCTACTATGTAACAGGACGTATTTGGGTCCCCCTTTATGGCGGTTTACGAGAACTTGTGATGGATGAAGCTCACAAGTCTCGCTACTCGGTACATCCAGGTTCGGATAAAATGTATCACGACATCAGAACTACATACTGGTGGCCTAGCATGAAGGCCCACATAGCAACTTACGTCGGCAAGTGTTTGACTTGTGCAAGGGTCAAGACAGAGTACCAGAAACCCTCAGGCCTACTTCAGCAACCCAGGATACCGCAATGGAAATGGGATGAAATTTCCATGGATTTTGTTACAGGCCTACCCAGATCTCAGCGTGGGAATGATACTATATGGGTGATCGTGGATCGACTCACCAAGTCTGCACACTTCCTGGCTATTAAGGAAACGGATAAGTTCTCCACCCTCGCAGATGTTTATCTTAAAGAAGTTGTTTCGAGGCACGGGATGCCCACCTCCATCATTTCGGATCGGGATGCACGATTCACTTCAGAACTATGGCAAGCAATGCACAAAGCTTTTGGCTCTCGATTAGACATGAGCACAGCTTATCACCCTCAGACGGATGGGCAGTCTGAGCGCACAATTCAAACCCTAGAAGACATGCTTCGGGCATGTGTTATTGATTTCGGCAACAGCTGGGAAAAACACCTCCCTTTAGTGGAGTTTTCATACAATAACAGTTACCACACCAGCATACAAGCCGCTCCATTCGAGGCATTGTACGGACGTAAATGCCGGTCACCTCTCTGTTAGGCAGAGGTGGGGGATAGTCAGATTACAGGTCCAGAAATGGTAGTTGACGCTACTGAACAAATAGCACAGATATGACAACGCATGGCGGCAGCTCGTGATCGCCAGAAAAGCTATGCTGATAAACGCAGAAAACCACTCGAGTTCCAAGTTGGGGATCGAGTGCTACTCAAAGTCTCACCCTGGAAGGGTGTGGTTCGTTTTGGTAAACGAGGCAAGCTCAATCCGCGGTATGTTGGACCGTCCGAAATCACTGAAAGAATAGGCAAAGTAGCCTACAGACTAAACCTACCAGCTAAACTCTGTGCAGTTCACAACGTATTCCATGTGTCGAATCTGAAGAAGTGTCTGTCAGATGAGACCCTCATAGTTCCTTTTAAGGAACTCACTATCGACGAGCGGTTGCAGTTCGTCGAGGAACCAGTTGAAATCACGGACCGGGATGTCAAGGTCCTCAAGAACACTAGAATACCTCTTGTTCGGGTTCGTTGGAACTCCCGTCGTGGCCCAGAGTATACCAGGGAACGTGAAGATCAAATGAAACTCAAGTATCCCCAGTTATTCGAAAACCGTGCAACCACTACTGAGGCTGAAGCTACTACTACAGAATTTCGAGACGAAATTCCAAATCAACGGGGGGATGATGTGACACCCCAGGAAAATCAGTAAACGATACAACTTACCTAGCTTCCTCAGTAACCGCATGCTAAATTTCGGGACGAAATTTCTTTAAAGTGGGGATAATGTGACAACTCGAGTTTCCAAGATTCCAATTTCGCATTTATTGCACGTTCACTGTTTGTTTAATTGTTTATTTGCACAATTAGTTTGCTGTGAAACTGTAACGTTTTGATTCAGTTAAGTATATGGTATTTGAGCATGGTTATGTGTTATTTGTGAAAGATTTGTCAAATGTATGAACTTGGTGGTGCAACTGTGAATTATTTTGAGATGGTGTACTTATGTAAAATATGATACTTAGGGATGTATAGAGTAATTAGTGAAAATCTAAATCATTCTTAACCCTAATCATTCACTAATCACCTCACCAAAACCAAAACACGTACTTGCATATCCTCTTATCTTCTCTGGCAATCATCATCTCTATCACTAGCACAAGTCTTCTCATCAATCTTGATCTTTCAATTTATTTAGAATCAATTCAAGGTAATTGTTTATTGATTGTGCGATTGTTATCAATTCTTGATTCTTGTGATTCTTGTAAACCCTAGTTCTTCATATGATGTTCTGTGATTATTGTCTTGGATTCTGATTATTGTGATAATGATGTTGATTAGTCGTATAATCGATTGTATGATGATTAAGATACATGATTTGTCGAATGATTATTTTGATAATTGGATTACTGCTATACAGATGCAATGAAATTAGGGTTTTCTGAATCTTGAGAACGTAACTGTTAGATTGAACTTGATTAATACGTATGTTGATAGTCTGTGGATTAGGTCAGAGTTTTGTGATAATCAATAGTCTGAGTTTTGTAACTACATGCCTGGTCCGAATTTTTAACAAGTGAACATGGGTCAGACTTTTGGCCAAGATGGTGAGGAGTCCCAATTTTATCCTAGGGAAGAAAGTCCCAATTTTATCCTAGGGAAGAAAGTCCCAATTTTATCCTAGGTAGGTCAGAGTTTTGTGATAATCAATAGTCTGAGTTTTGTAACTACATGCCTGGTCCGAATTTTAAACAAGTAAACATGGGTCAGACTTTTGGCCAAGATGGTGAGGAGTCCCAATTTTATCCTAGGGAAGAAAGTCCCAATTTTATCCTAGGGAAGAAAGTCCCAGTTTTATCCTAGGGAAGAAAGTCCCAATAAGTCCCAATTTTATCCTAGGGAAGAAAGTCCCAATTTTATCCTAGGGAAGAAAGTCCCAATTTTATCCTAGGGAAGAAAGTCCCAATTTTATCCTAGGGAAGAAAGTCCCAGTTTTATCCTAGGGAAGAAAGTCCAAGTTTTATAAGGGAGGCAGGGTTTTAAAACCTTGTCCGAATTTTTATACAAGTAAAGGAGGGGGGTCCGAATTTTAACCCAGGGACAAGGGGTCCGAGTTTTAAAGCCAGGAAACCCCCCTTGGTCCGAGTTTTTAGGTAAGGTACCCCCTTGGTCCGAATTTGTTACCCGGGAATGTTGTCTGACCTTCTGTTGTGCTGTATTGTACAACCTTTCTGAATTAAACATGATTGTCACTCTGATTTGCATGCTACTAGTCAGAATTCCACATATGATATATGCATATGACAAACATCAGTGTTGAAGCTTGCTGTATGATTCTATATATAATTGTATGCTACTGAATGCAACTGTATGATCCTGCATGTATGAACATTCTATGTGATATCATCCTGTACACAATAAACACACAAAACACAGTTGCTTGAATATCAATGACTTGCAAACCCTAATTGGAAGCAAACACTTACATCGTATCATGTGCAATGTATCCTAGGTCGTGTGTAACGGACTTAGACATTTAATAAACCCTAGAAGCAATAACATACCGAGCAAATCAAGGTGAGTTCACACAGCCAAGTCATGGGGTTCCTAGGGTGGGAATGGGATTGGATTATGTATTTGTACTTCTCTAGATAATGGAACGTAGTGATATGATCCTCGGGTGAGGAAGGTGGTTGGTTAAGATACTACTAGACTAGTGATACTAATAGAACTGATCTTCGCATACACGCCAGGGTTGGCCATGATAATATGACTGATCTTCGCACACATGCCTAGAAAGGCTGCGAACTATTCACTAAACTTCGCACAGATGCCGGGTGGCCGCGATACAAATATTCCTAGTCTAGAATACTTGAGAACTTTCCTTAATCTTTGCATACATGCCTAGAGGGCCGCGATACGAACTATTATGATACATGACTTAATGAACGAATACAAGGCTTACTATACTATTACAATTACTGAACTATAAACTGTGAACTCGCTCAACTAGTTGTTGATCCTCTGTTACATGCCTTGCAGGTCGTTAGATACATGGAGCTTGCACAGGGAGGAGCAGGTCGTTGTGGAGCATGGATCGTGGATGTTTTGTTTAACTTTATAACACTTGAACTTATTACATACTTTGGGTTTTCATGTTATGCTTCCGCTACTTAAACTATGTTTGGTTTGAACATCAATTGTATTGAATTGGGTTTTACAAACTACTTTGATTATTATATATACTATGTTCAATATGATTGGTGGCTTGATCCTGGTCAGTCACGCTCCCAAGCGGTGATATTCCGCAAGTGGATTTTGGGGGTTGTGACACACCAGTCTAGAGCTCGGGACTGGAAAACGCCAGTTGCATTTAGGGTACGGAGATTTTCAGGACAGCCGCTTTGGCGCAGAGTGACTTCAACCGAATCAAACCATTAAAATATGGCGGTAGGGCCATCTTCTCCGGTAAACTCTTTTGGTCCGCATGCCTTAAACTGTTTGAAGCTGAAAACAGTCTTGTTAGCATCTTTAGGAGCATCGGTTCACGACTCCTCAGATGATTTGCTGACGTTTTCATACACCTCGTTTACAGCTTTTGCCACTTGCTTGGCGATGATAGCAGCGAGACGCTTGTCTCTCTTCTCTTTGCGAGTAAGTGGGGTTCGGTGTCCAGATGATGACATGGTCTGCAACAGACATCGTCGTAGGTCTCAGACACAACAAATCGAATCTCACCTCACACGTCTACTACTAAAGCTCAGGAACACGTTGAAACACATATCACATAACACATAGGCACATAACCACAGATCCACGTAATCATAGAAGCACATAAGCACGTAGAGCACAGAACACATAAACACAGAAGCACATACATATTTAATCATAGAGGTGGTTAAGCACGTAGTTCTCCTATAAGCACATAGAGCATTCTGACTGCCTCAAGATCCTATTATTCAAAGCTCGCGTGTCGTTTGTATATTTATCGGTCGCGATTAGCATTTCGCGTAGCATCGTATAGTCGTATAGCGTGTCAAATACTATAGTATAATCGTATAATATGTCGAGTGTAGTATAAGCGTATATCGTAGCATAATATCGTCTAGATTTGCAGCGACTTGTTAGCGTCTTGAGATAGAATAGCAATGCGAGTCGTGTGTGTCGCTCGAAGTGATAGCAAAAAAAACCGAGTAAATACCAAAATTAAACACATAAACAGATAATTACACATAAAGCACATAAAATCGACGAATCATCAGAGTCGGCAGTTGCGGGCTCAGAATCGAAACACATAAAATCGAGAAATAGATTGTCTGCGGCGACTAGACGTCGACTACCTAAAGCGATTCGACTATTCGCAGTAGACTTGTCGTCACTTTTCGACTTTTGGGATCGCGTTTTTGCCTCGATTCTCGGGCATTCAACACGCACTCCTAGGTCATACTCATGAGTTCAGGTCGTTAGAGTCCGTCGAGGCTTTGGTGAGATAAATAAAAATTCGGAACGAGTTGTCAAGGTTAGGGTTTCACCCCTAGCTTAGCAACTTCTTCCTTGTTTTAGTAAAATTTGAGGAGATTATTCATCAAAATATGGATTTCACTCCTGTTTTGGTATATTCTCCACGTTTGTGATTGAAAATAATGAGGAAATTATTGATAAATTGATAGAATCAGCATTGACCAAGCAATTTAATCGAGAGTTTGCGGCTTTCACACCTAATCTTGACTAAATCGCTTGACTCTATTTGAAAATTCGAGTGCAGTGACAGCGAAGAATATTAGAATATGGCACATAAGCTTGGTCTGTTGGTTCCTAACTATAGTCTAGGTCTCTAAGACAGCGACCCGGACTAGGTCGTGTCTAGCCTAATTCCCTATAGTTATGGCTCTGATACCAATCTGTCACACCCAACCGATGGCGGAATCATCGGGGCATGGCACTGAGCGAAACAGATTGTCCAGAAGTTTCCACAACAACTATCATTACTATTCAGTTTAAATAATACGTCCCATACCGTATCCAAAATAATAAAACAAGTTATTACAGATAAGCATCTAGTCAAATATACTGTTCCGACAACTCAGATTTAAATTAAATTATACACATTGTTCAAATGCCTCTAGAGACTCGATCTGCAAGATCTACAGACAACTATGCTCTAGACGCTTATTCCTAGCTCGCCTTCCTAGCAGATAAGCATCCTAATTACCTGTCACATACGTTAAAATAAGGTCAATACATAAAATGTAAAGGTGAGCATACAAGTTTGATAATAGCATATAGAGTTCGAAATTGTTTACGCATTACCAGCACGTACACAGAGGAAAACGAAGCATGTTAATTATCGACATGGATCTATCGATACCAATGACTGCGGGTTGACTGTCCGAGACAGTTCGTAATACATGATTACCACCGTAATCCATGCAAGTAATTGTCCTTAACAACCCCCGTGTGAACGGGTGCTGAGTCCAAACTATAGTACTACGTCGTTAAGGCAGGTAGACAGCATTCCACGTGTAAACATAACAACAAGCATTCATTTAGTCACGTAATACATGCAGAACGGTTAGCGTTAAAATAGTTGAGTAGTGTGATCGATGGTGATTTTAGATAAATAACGTATGTAACACCCAAAAGTGCTAAAGCAAAAAGGGTTCGAGTATACTCACAGCGATTGATTGATGGATTGAAGGGAGTGCTTGAGAGTAGGGTTAGCTTGAATAGTTCGACAGCATAACGATGAGTAACACGCAAAATGGAAACGAGTGATGATGGGTCAAACAGCCTGGTCGATCGAACTGTAGGTTCGATCGAACGGGTCGTTCGTTCGGTTAGACGGTCCGTTCGGACAGCCTGTTCGATCGGCCGGTAGGCTCGATCGGTTGGACTGTTCGAGTGGATTGTTTCTTCCTTTGAGTAGGATGTGTTTGTGTATGATGGCTTGTCCTTTTGAAGTTTTCTTTGTAGTATTGAGAACATTGAAGTGTTCTTACATTTCAGGTCGATCGATCGAACGGGTCGTTCGATCTGTCGGCTTAACCGATCGGTTAGACACTTCAGTAGTAGGTCCTCAGCAGGATGTCACCTGATCGGACAGCATGTTCGATCGGGTGGCACTCCAATACATCGAACGAGTTGAAAATCGATTAAGTGTTGAAGCATAGTATCTCATGATCCGATGAGTAATGTAATCGAACAGCTCGCTCGATCGAACATCACTTCGTTCAATACTACACATCATGAAATTGTCAAAGTGTGGGGCCATATGCTAGCCGATCGGCTGGCCTGTTCGATCAGTCAGCATCCTGACCTGGTCGGCCTGTTCGTTTAGCACTTGGCTGTTCTGATTGTTTCACGTTATATCGAGGTATTTTGACAACGAGCTGAACCATGACACTTTCGTTCTTACTTGTTTCCCCTGCTCGGACAGGAATCACCCAAGTCCGGCCGGTGAACGGTTCGGAACGGTGGTTTAACGTTTAACCCGAAATTAGTGAACCTCATAGATAGAATCCGAATATTGAACCACGCAACCGTTAGAATGATTAGTGAGTTGGCTCAAGCTCCGTTTCTACCGGTTTGAAGGCATTGAGTGTAAAAGAGTTGAAAGAAAGTTGGAAATCCTTCTTTCAATCCTTCACACCATGTAAATGTTCAGATCTTTAATAGATCTTAGTTTGTTTATGTGGAAATCGGCTAGATCCAAGTGATTCTTGGTGGATTGAGGCCAAAACATGAAATTCTTGAAGAACACCATGATGACATCATCCTAGAATACTTAGATCTTGATGATTTCACGGTTAGAAATCAAGATTTGAAAGATAGAAAGGTTTAGGAGCATGTATTGATCAAGAAAGTACAAGATTTAGGATGAAATCTTACCGGGATTGAGAGAAATCTGAGAAATAGTGAGGAACACGAGTTGGTCGGTCAGAGGGTTTCCAAAAGTGGAAAGAATGAAAATGACAGGCCTATTTATAGGCTTCCAAAAGAGGAAAGGGCTGTCCGATCGGCCGGGCATCCCGATCAGACAGCCTGCTCGATTAGACAGTCTGTCCGATCGGCTGGGCTGTTCGATCGGCTAGGAGCATGATCGATCCACAGCCTCTTTTGAGTGTTCGGTGCGACGATTTCTGATATTTCGATTTCGATTGAGGATGATACGAGTACGATAGAGTTTCCTATTCAAAATACTTTTAATCCCAACCACTATGTCTACATACAAGCATCTACATTCCATATTTGATTTCGATTTCGATTGAGTTCGATTGAGTTTCGAGTTTCGATTCGATTGATCACCACACACAGCATAAATTAAACACGCACAGGTAACACGTAAGGCACATACACACGTAATATAACACCAAATTTGCATGATTTGAGTTTCGAGTTCGATTGGTGATTCGATTGGCTTGATTATTGATTGATTAACTTTATCGCATTGTTACTTCCTACTATTCACAGTCGTAAAACGTTTCGCGTCGATTAACCATTCGATTACTTTGATTTCTCTGATTAACAACACTTACTCCACATAATACAAATAAAACATAGAATAGACTAATTACAGTCAAAGAAGTCAAACTTGACTTGGACTTTAACTTTGACTTTGACATTCGAAAACACGGGGTGTTACAGTAGGGCTGTTCAAATTGCTCGGCGCTTGACGCTCGTTCGATGCTCGCTCGGAAAATGCTCGGAATTTGCTCGTTCGATGCAGCTCGATTAAAAAAATGCTCGGTTCGGTTTGGATCGGTTCGGTTTGTAAACGAACCGAGCACGATCAAAGGTCCGCTCAGTTCGGTTCGGTTCGGTTGGCTCGATTTATTTTTTAATATATATATAGGGTAAGGTTCCAGCGTGAACAACCTCCCAAGAGTGAACTGCATGAACAAATCTTGACCGCTGATTAATATGATCTTGATTATTTAAAGGGGTGACATGATTGTAATTAATAGGTTAGATTTTATTGTTTTATTAAAATTAAAAGGGTAGAAGTGTAATTATATTATTTTGCTTATTTAAAACTAGGAAAGAAAAATATTTCCAATAATAAGAGAGTAAATCCCGTAAATATACCATGTATTATACACATGTGTACTATCGTGTTGGAATGTATAGAACACAGCAGTACACATGTGTACTACGGAGCTAAGACAACAATGTTGCGGGTCACATGTGTACTATACCATGTATTATACACATGTGTACTATCGTGTTGGAATGTATAGAACATAGCAGTACACATGTGTACTACGGAGCTAAGAGTTATACACAATAAAAAAGATGACTGAAAACTCTAGTTCAACCAAAAAAATACTAAAACTATAATTCGAATCTTGCTACTATGACCAAAATCAATGACAATGTTAAAATAAGTTTAGATTATCCTAACATATCTAAAATAAGTAATTGTTTTGTAGATGTCAAAAATGTTGGTAACTGATGATGATTTAAATATGTTAGGATTTTGAAATTAATAAGGCAATATTTATATAAAGTTACAATCTTACCCTTGTTAAATGTATATGGAATCAATGGTTCAGATCAGTTCACGCGGTTCACACTTGGAAATTTGTTCACGTTTGAACCTAATCCTATATATATATATATATATAGGGTGGAGTTCGGCTACAAAGTCTATTTTCCTACAAAATGTACAAAGTCATAAAACACCACAATTTCAGTCATAAAATACACTCAAAACCCACAAATAACATAATGAAGATCACTAAAACACAATATCCAAACCCTAACAGTCCTTAAAAACTTCAAACACACCATCGTACAACTATGAATATAAAACACAACATGATAATCAACATAAAACATACTAATATTAGTCATTCGATAATTAAAGCCTTATCATCCAAAACACAACACAAAACTCACAAATATGGTGTTTTAGTAATCCCCACTATGTTATTTGTGGTTTTTGAGTGTGTTTTATGGTTGACATTATGGTGTTTTATGACTTTTTACACTTTGTAGGAAAAATAGACTTTGTAGCCAACTCCCACCCTATATATATATATATATATATGTTTGTGTGTGTATCATTTTTAATGAAATGACTAGAGACCAACATTAACAATGTTTGGTCTAAGATCCAAATAGAGCTCATTTAAGTAATTAGAATTGAAATCCAATACCAATAGTCCATTATCCAATACTTAAATGTCCATTTGAGTAATTGAGTCAAAATTTCAAATACTAAAATGTGAAGTGTCGATCAATACTCAAGTCTCAACCCGCCATTTGATTCAGAAGTGCAAGACCCTAATCAAAACCCCCCATTGGCCACCGTAATTCGAATTCTCCATCTTCACTCGCCAAGACGCCAACTCGTCAAGGTTTTGCTTCAATCGATTCATTCAATTTCAAACTTCCGATAGAACAAGGGTATGTTTCAATCCGTCGACGATTTATTTTCCTGCTTAGTTAATCTCGGTAGAACCTAGTTGAGTGTTTTTGTATTCCTTCTTATTTGTTAAATTTTTACTTGTGTTTCTATTGGACGAAACACCAGGACGAAAACTACACTTTATTCCAATAACTAGCACTCCCATCGTCATTTTCCTTATTTATTCTGCGACGCTCGATACCCGCTCGACGTTCGTTCGAAAAATGCTCGGCTCGAAAGACGCTCGCTCGACTTTGGCTCGGTTGAAAAAAACGCTCGGTTCGGTTCGGATCGGTTTGTAAACGAACCGAGCACGAGCAAAGGTCAGATTGGTTCGGTTCGGCTCGTGAACAAACCTAGTGGTGGGTGGCAGCGGTGGTGGGTTACGGGTGGCAACGACGGTGGGCATCGGTGGTCGGTGGTGGTGGCGGGTGGTAGCGAGAGTGGTGGGTTATGGTGTTGTTAATGAAGGGTACAAGATGTGATGGAATGAAAAAAAAACATGGGGGGAGGATGGAATGATTTTGAGGGAATATAATGCATTATGAAATGGGTGATTACATTCCATTGACCAACCAAACACCATTTTCTTCATTCCCTCGTAATGTCCCATTCCATTCCACCTCTCATTCCTGAATACCAAACACTACCTTAAGACCTTTACCTGCGATTGTTATTAAACTTTTTCGGGGAAATGCTATAAAAAACCAACATACTTTCTGTTTTTTCTCATCAAAGTTCTTCCACTTTATTTTGCAATTAAAAAACTAACATACTTTCTTTTTTGTTTCATAAAAGTCCCTACACTTTTTTTTGCACATAAAAAACCAACATACTTTTTTTTGTCTCACAAGTCACAAAATTCCCCTAACCACTTTTTATACTTAAAAAACAACATACTTCTATACAAGTCCCGTAAATGTTAAACTTTAACAAAATAAATCTCTTAGTTATCATCAGATGAAATCAAGAAAACGCTATTTGACAAATTATCTTTTACTTTTTAACGATTTTAAATTTATGCATACCATTTTATATGTTTGTTATTTTATTTTGTTTTATTTTGAGTTATGTCATGATTGTCATCCACGCTCGTGAATTTTATTGTATTGTTTTCCAAATAATATTTACTGTTATCAATTTATTGGATTTAAAATGGAAAAGAAAAGACAAACATTGCACATACTTTGGTTTGTTATATATCCAATTTAAAATCTTAATTAATCTTAATTCTTTTCTAATCTGATATTAATAAGTAAAAAATATTCACAATTTTATTCAAATTTAACATTTGGAGGGACTTTTACATGCAAAAAGTTGTTTAGGGACTTTTATGAGGAAAAAAAGAAAGTATTTTGATTTTTAATGTGCAAAAAAAAGTGGAAGAACTTTTATAAGAAAAAAGAGAAAGTATGTTAGTTTTTTTATGCCATTTGTCCAACTTTTTTTTTCCAAAATGGTTGCTTTTATTAGTTGGGTTATTCACTTAATCTCACATTAACCGTTGTAAATAAGGTTGTAACAAAAGCTCATTTCAGTTATTAAAAAAAAGAACGAGTTAAAATACATTTTGTAGTTATCCCAAGAAAACTGCTAGTTTGTCTTTAAGGAGGAAAAAAAAAGAGATTTTTTTTCTAATTTTATGCTTGATTATATTTTTCTTTTCACCAAGTCCTTTATAATAACTTTTATGAGCGTTAATATGTATTATACAATCGTCGGGATAGACTTTAACCTTCTTTTCCGATTTAGGGGAAATAACTATAAATTGTCATTTCATGATCTATCCTAACGGACCGAACTTAGATCGTGGGAATTTTGAAATTTACAAATAGGCCGACCCAATAGTTTAAGTCCAGTGGAAGCTACTTCTTTGAGCCCAAATTTTCTAGGCCAGTGTTGTTTGTAAACCTGGGCCAGTTGTTTTTGCAAATAGTAACCAGGTTTCGGAATGGAGTAGTGCGAGTTTGAGAGAGACGAATTCTCATTAACTGTAGTCACTTACTTAGGCTGCTCTGTGTGGGGCTCGTCCCCGGGGAGTCTAGGTGCGGTGACGGGCCAGAACACCGCTCCCTCGGGTCGTCTCCGTCGCAAACGTCCAGGCCAAGACGGGCCACTTCTTTCACACACATACACACACATATATATATATAGGGTTGGGTTCATTTTATAACCACTCTTATTGCGAGAACCAATGTAAACACAACAAAATAAACCCACCCACCATCACCCAAAACCTAAACACCCACCCCACCCCACCCCACCACAACCCAAAAACCTAAACACCCCCACATCTCCCAAAAACCTAAAAAAACCTCCCCCCCACCCCCTAAAAAAAGAAAAAAAGAAAGAAACCTAATGTACATGTACGGTAGCTTTTGTGAGTGTACACTTCAACAAGCGTATTTGAGTACATTACTATGCACTTGCGTATTTTATACGTGTAAATAAACAGTATCTATACATGTATTTGTACGTTCCATGATTGGTATTTATGTCGTATTTATACGTGTACGTATACCATATTTATACGTGTATTTGTACGAAATTTATACATATTTTATACATGTACCATTCTTGTATTTTGGCAATTTCCACCAAGTGTATTTTTGTATGTATTCGTTTACTTAGACTGCCTCCAATGCTTCAAGTGAAGGGGGTGCATTTGGTGACGTGGAGGCTGCATGTGGGAAGGATGCAATGGAGTGGATGATGAAGGGGAAGGCTTGTAGGTGGGGAAGTGCAACCAAGTGCAGAGAGACAAGGTGGGACCATTCAATTTTAAGCTTAAAAAAATAGAGGAGAGAGGGTGCATGTGAGAAGGATGGGTTGGAGTTAAAAAGAGGAGAGAGAGTGTATTTGTTAAGAATGAATAAAAAGCTGATGTGGCAGTGATGACTAGGATGCATGTAGTAAATGCAGGCCGATGCATTGGAGACAGTCTTATTAAATTCTTAAGTTTCATGTCTCAATACATAGTGAAATTCCACTTTATACTTTCCGGAATTTTATTGTACCGGATATATATACCGTCGAGTCTAAAAACTATATTATTTTTAGTGTTTCGTCGTAGTAAGTAACCGAGTATATATATTTTCGCGCCGAGAGCGACCAATTGTCGTCCGGAATGTGTGCACGCTCCTCGTCGTGGCGCTAATGCGATCGTTGCCGGTGACGACGTTTTAGGTTCGTTAGCGCGTTTATAATATATTTTGCGTCGGTTTGATTATATATATTATTTTGTCTATATATATATAAGGTTATTGTAAAAAAGACCAAAAGTGTGAGAAATGTAAGAAAGAATTTCAGCCATTAGATCTAAATTAATTGAAAAGGGTAAACAAGTAATTTTATCATTAATTCAATTAATTAAAAACTTCCCATAACCGCCACCTTAATTATAGGAAGTATATAACACCATTCAGCAAGTATATAACACCATTCAGCAAGTATATAACATCATTCAGCAAGTATATAACACCATTTAGCAAATATATAACACCATTCAGCAAGTATATAACACCATTCAGCATTCAGCAAGTATATAACACCATTCAGTAAGTATATAACACCATTCAGCAAGTGTATAACACCATTCAGCAAGTATATAACAACATTCAGTAAGTATATAAACCATTCAGCAAGTATACAACACCATTCATTGACTAAACATCTAATCGAAGCATATTTTTTCTCTATATAAGTATAGCAATATGGTACTCATATTAAAGATAAAAAAACGCTCATTATTATGGTGTAATTATTTTTTTTTAAAGTTACGTATAAAAAGTTATAGACGTTTAAAAAAGACGGGGGAAGTTACATGTGCATTACCTAATTTCTAGTGGGTTTAAAAGACTATATTGCCCCTAGATATTTCAAATCAGTCCAAATTAATGAAAATATTTTATAATTTGGTCCCTATTGATCTTAACCATTAGATCAAAAGATCTAATGGTTGAGATTCTTTATTACCCTTCTCACACTTTAGACCTTTTTTACAGGATCCTCTACCTACATATATATATATATATATATATATATATATATATATATATATATATATATATATATATATATATATATATATATATATATATATATATATATATATATATATATATAGGTAAAGGATCCTGTATAAAGTCATACTTTTGTATGAAGTGTGAGAAATAATTTGGTGATGACAAGTGTCGTCTATCTTAATTAATTCAAAAGGGTATATTAGTAATTTACCTTTCTTATCAAATAATTGAGTTTCAAGATAACTGGAAAAAAAAACTGTCGTCCTATTTTTTTGCAAGATCCAATTCCATTTTCACCTACATCATTTCTATATCATCTTAATCGCAACACTTTTAATCGTATATTGTTCATATCTTCTTTTCATCATCTTTAAATTTTTTTGGATTCTAGATAAAACACCATGACTTGAATCATAGTCAATGTCTCCAGAATGTATCCAGATGTTTTAAAACACCACGCCATGAACAATGTCTACAGAGAAAACACCATGACTTGAATCATACTCATGGTGTCTTAAATTCTGGGAATGTTTTGTATTGATTCTCTAGATGTTAATACACCATGGATGTAATCACAATACAATATTTTTTGGATTCCAGATAAAACACCAAGACTTGAATCATAGTCATGGTGTTTTAAAATCTGGGAATGTTTTGTATTGATAAAACACCATGACTTGAATCATAGATGTTTAAAACACCACGCAATGAACAATGTCTCCAAATAAAACATCATGACTTGAATCATAGTCATGGTGTTTTAAAATCTAGGAATGTTTTGTATTGATAAAACACCATGCCTTGAATCATAGATGTTTAAAACACCATGCCATGAACAATGTTTCCAGATAAAACACCATGACTTGAATCATAAATGTTTAAAACACCACGCCATGAACAATGTCTCCAGATAAAACACCATGACTTGAATCATAGTCATGGTGTTTACGATTTTTATACAATGTCTCCAGATAAAACACCATGACTTGAATCATAGATGTTTAAAACACCACGCCATGAACATTGTCTCCAGATAAAACACCATGACTTGAATCATAGTAAATTTATCCAGTTGTTTTAAAACACCATGCCATGAATCTGATTACAGTTATCGTTATGATAATGTATGACGAATATGCAACCAAAGACCTCCTACAATTAAGGTGAATCATTAATTCCGATATTTAAGGAAAAAGGAGTAAATGTAGGAGTTTTTTGGTCGTGTATGATATGGTTACCATATTTCAAACATTGAAAAAGACACTATTGCCCTTCAATTTTACATAAGGTCCCTCTAATTAAAACACAATTTACATTTTTATACCCTATTGATCTCAACCATTAGATCAAATATCCAATGGTTTAAAACACTTCTTACCCTTCTTATATTTTAGACACTTTTTACCATATCCCTACCCTATATATATATATATATATATATATATATATATATATATATATATATATATTCGTATGGTTTGTCCAATGTCCGATTGTCCGCGTCCCGTTTACTGGTATCATGTAAGTGTGTTTTCATATGTGTTTTCCTTTGTATATTTTTGTCCGATTTATACTCTTGAATATTTATAATACTTACATGTAGTGTATTTTTATATATATGTTAGTAGGGTCCTAACTCTACTATATACATAATATACATGTATTTATACACATATGATGGTGATATATATATATATATATATATATATATATATATATATATATATATATATATTGTTAGGGGACCGTTAAAATGAAAAACACATCTAGTTGCGAAAACTGTGAGAACCACTATCCAACCATTAGATCTTGGAAATGGATGGATGAGATTAAAAGTAATTAAACCATTAAAAACTTCTTTTTTGTCTTATTATGTTTTTAATATTTTAATGTCGAAAAGGTATTTAAGTAAATTTGTTTTTTTTTTCTTATCATATTTATTATTTGTTATTACCTTTTTTGTCTCATTACATTAATTGCTTTTTATTAAAAATCATATTTTTTATTAAACAAAATTTTAAAATCAGATTTTTTTCAAGATTTTTTTACACAAAAACGATTTTACGAGCCGTGTTTTTTTACGCCCCGTTTTTTGCATGCCTTTTTTCACCCGGTTTTTTTACGCGTCGTTTTTTACGCCTGGTTTTACACGCCGTTTTTACGCCCCGTATTTACGCGCCGTTTTATCACCCTTTTTTTACGAGCCGTTTTTACGCCCCGTTTTTACGCGCGATTTTTTTACGCGCCGTTTTTTACACACATTTTTAAACATTTTTACGGTTTTAAACTTTTTTTACGAAAACTTTTTTTACGCTTTAAAATTTTTTTTTTACAAAAACTTTTTTACAATAAACAAAAATTTACATGAAAATGTTTTTACGGTTTTAACCTTTTTTTTTAAAAAAAAACTTTTTTACACACACGTTTTTAAAGTTTTTTACGAAAACTTTTTTTTCTGTTTTTAACTTTTTTTTACAAAAACGTTTTTACAAAAAAGTTTTTAAAAATTTTTTTGTTTTACAAAAACTTTTTTATAAAAAAAGTTTTTAAATTTTTTTTTACAAAAACTTTTTTTGCAAAAAACAAAAATTTATACGAATTTTTTTTTTTCGGTTTTTAGCTTTTTTTACAAAAAACTGAGAGAGAGAAAGATGAAAATGAGGTGATTTAAATTTGAGAGAGAGAAAATGATTTGATGGTTTGATGGTTAGTCAAACTTTAAGAGGAGAGAGAGATGATTTGATGGTTTTGATTAAATGACTATATTACCCTTTTAGTTGTCATTATCTGATTGGTAGATAGTGGTTCTCGCAACTGGGGAAGATTTTCATTTTAGCGCTCCCCTATATTGTTATCCCTAAAATACGTATGTATACAATATATATATATATATATATATATATATATATATATATATATAGGGTAGGGTTCTAGCGTGAACAACCTCCCAAGAGTGAACTGCGTGAACTGATCTGGACCCTTCATTTACATAATCTTGAGATTTTAATTTAATGGCATGATCGTAATTATGAGCTTAGTTTTATATGTTTAATTAAAGTGAAAAGGGTATTATTGTACATATACATCATAAAAAAGGGTATTAATTTTATTGAATAACCAAAATCCCTTAATATACGCATTTTCCACTTTCAATATCATCAGTTTCTCTTTCATTGTTCATTCATAAAGAAGAAGGTAGAGGGGCGACGAAGAAGAGTTGCTGCTGGTGACGAAGATTAAACACTACCGTCGCCGATTAAAATCGCCTAAATATACAAACGATATCCAGTCACCAAGGTACACTAATATCATCTTTGAATATCCAATCGCCGGAATATAATGCCGTAATCTGTGATTTTGGGCTTGTATTCAATATCCGTATTTTTATTTCTTCAGAAAATACTGGTGTATTAGGGTTCTGATTAAGTTGTGTAGAGTTTAATTTTTGCAAAAACTTGTTTGGATCATTTTGATGTTGAATGGGTTAGTGTCGTCGATACCAATAGGGGTTAGGGTTTAGTTTTTTGTTTGAGGCGGGTGTACACATGTGTATGCCGATGATTGTTATTGTTTTGGGGGAAAATGTTTTGAGGATTGTACACCGGGTTATATACATATGTACAGGGTATTTTTTTTTGTTAATACACTGTGTACACATGTGTACACGGCGACGTACACATGTGTATATTGTTATGAAGATTTAGTAATACACTGGGTTGTACACATATGTACATGGTATTTTTTTATTTGTCTGCAACCTGGGTTGTACACTATGTACACATGTGTTTAAGCAATCGATACACAGGTGTACAAACAAAGTGCACTATGTACACATGTCTATAAGCAGTCTATACATAGGTGTACAAAAGGTTGTTTATTAGTCTGCAACCTGGAATATGGCTGATGCATTTTCAAATGAAGCATGTGCAGGTAGTAGATGCCATAAAAGAAGATCTTGTATGCTACTGAAGAGGATGCATCTATAGTGGAAGAAGGTCAGGCTATGCTTCTTAACTAGGAGAAACTAATTGTGGATGTGGAAGAATACAAGACTCAAAAGAGGAAAAGTATTATGAATCTTGATGTTGATGTGGCTGCAAGTGACACATTGTCACCAAAGCAAAGGGTGTCTAATGCTTCTGACGTACACTGCAGTGGGTCACCTCTTATGACTTACTAATGGGTCGTCTTATGTTGTTTACTATGTTTCTTCATGTCTTGATAATGCAAACTATCTTTTCTTCTTTTGTTCATTTGTATGCAGTGTGCTTAGTGACAACTTGTTATTTGTTGTTGACCAAATATATAATGTTGGTGCAAAATGCGAAATCATCCACATTTGACCGGTTATGAGAAATTTCAAAATGATGCGATAATGATGTAGTTGCTTTGGTATGCTTATGTTGTGTTAAATTGTATTCAATATTGTGAGGATTTCATTTTGTTACATCTTGTTAGTTATATTTTTCCCCTTTTACTTGTGAATGGGTCAACTATCTGTGAGGGCTAACGATACACAAGCAGTCTTTAAAGGAAACTAAGTTAGACGGGTTGAATAGGTTGAATGTCCCAAACTTTAAATTATTTCATTCAGAAATTAGATTATTACTGAATATAATTTTTGTAATCAATGTATTGCACACTATCTATGTTTAATATTGTAAAAATTATTGGAAAAAAGTCTTTCGGATCCACCAGACTCATAACAAAACGTTACTCGTTTTAATCCCTTACCCCAAGCTGCCCATTTTTCCATCTCTAGTGATCCATATCGGCAAGATTTTTCCATTATAACTTCTTTTTGTCAAACACCAGTTTCTTACTCAAATTGATCTCAAGAGTACTTGAAGCCTGCAGAAAGTGGAAATTCATACTTTTCCAGGAGGTCACCACTGCATCCCAGCATTTCGTCCTCCTTTGTTACTTCTTCACCTCTAGTTACAATCCTCGTTATTCCCAATGAACAATTAAACGACGAGTATCTTCCAAAATACAATGGCAGATCTGCAGGTGCTAAGGTTAAATTGACAAGAGAATCGTCGGTTCAGGCGATGAAGAATCGTTGGTTTAGACGATGACGGTGACTACCATTTTAGACGGCGATAGTTAGTCTGATCGTTTCTAAAATGAATAAACAACCAGTATCTTAATTACTATGATGTTCTAAAAACATATACCTTGCTCTTAATGGATGTTATATACACGTGATCTTCTTCTACTTGTTCAGGACCAGGACCCTGGAGAAATCGCCAAAGAATCAGAAACACTAATCTGAGCATTTTTGTCGGACATAATACTAATTTGTATCGAACTAAAAAAACCAATGATCGGTGCTGGATAACGAATGGCTTGGATAAAAATATTATGCAAGTTTGTTGATATGAAAGAAAATGATGAAAGTCAATTGAATTGAATATGGACGTGGGTTTGATTTTTTGTTTGAACGATGCTGGGGAACCTACAATTTTGATGTTTTGATTGCAAGAATGTAGGGGTGGTTAGGATTTATATGGTAACTGTTATTGATTATGTATATTAAATTTAAATAAGAAATAATGTTTAAATATCTAATTACAATCCTATCCTTATAATATTTAAACAAGATCAAGGGCTAGGATAAGTTCACGCAGTTCACAAATGAGGGGGGTGTTCACAATTGAACTTAATCCTATATATATATATATATATATATATATATATATATATATATATATATATACACAAGTTGTTTATTAAAGTTCTTGGAAGTTTAGGACTTAACCATTTTTATTAAAACTTCCTTAATGACTATTAAGGTCACTAATCGTGTTTAGCCTCGTTAATCACCCCGTTAATTATACTTAAAAAGCGATTAGATTATTAGAAAATTTTGACATAGTTTCCCCTAAACTATGGCGTTTTTCACGTTTTAAAAACTTATTTAATTCATGTTTAAACCCATAATCACAATCAATCTTCAATTCAAGTTCCAAGACACCACTTTTTCAAGTAATGTTTCCTACGTAATTTTCCATATAATCTTTGAACTTTATATATTTTTAAATCACATTTATATTAAGAACATTATAACACTTATTAAATCTTTGAACAAGATTACTCAAACCATCCATTTAACATACTCTAAAGCCTTGATCATTCACTTAAACTACTTTGTTTAACACACCTTTATAGTGTAAATCATGATATTTAATTTTTATAAAAGTTAGAGTAAATTACAAAAATCGTCCTTTATGTATGTCATTTATTACAAACTGTGTTATTTGTCTTCAATAATTACAGAAAACGTACTCGATGTTTGCAAACCCTTGCAAGTTGTGTCCTTTAGCCCTAACTTAGTTAATTTTTGTGGTTAAATCTGACCAAATGGACCCCACGTGAGGGTATTTTTGAGGTTAAATCTGACCAAATGGACCCACATGAGAGTAAAATGACCAAAATACCCTCATGTGGGGTCCATTTTGTCAGATTTAACCACATAAAATTAACTGAGTTAGGGCTAAAGGACATAATTTGCAAGGGTTTGCAAACATCGAGTACGTTTTTAGTAATTATTGAAGATAAAGGACACAGTTTGCAATAAGTGACAAACATAAAGGACAATTTTTGTAATTTACTCTAAAAGTTATTTTAGCCATAAATCATCTTCAAGTTTAATATAAAGTTCATGTATTATGTGGATGATGATCTTGTTAAGATCTAGACATAAAAATGTATAGATCATCATTACTAGCCTAATTTACTCAAGATCATCTTTGTAAACATCCTACTTTAACATAATCAACATCATCATAAGCATAATCTAACACATAACAACATAATCAACACATTATATATCTCATAAGTAGACTTTTTATGTGAAGATTAGTGGTTTAATCTTTGATTAATATTTTTTTCAAGATGATTTAACATATACATTAGTAAATTACATATTATAACAAGCTTGAAAATGGTAAAGATCTTAAAACTTTACAAAGCTTAAGATGAAAATTAATATGAGATGAAAGCTCCAAAACAATCTCTAATGATTCTCCATGTGTGCATGCAACTTAAATCATCTTAAAATGGCTTGAAAGAGGTTATAATGGGGTGTTTAGTGAATGAAAAAGGTAGGGTTGTGGGGGTTTGCTATGGCCGAGAGCAAGGAGGGGAGAAAGAGGGGATTTTTGGTGTTGTGTAAAGTTGTAGGATATGGAGTTAAGTGTGATATTATGTTATAATTTTTATCATTATTGAAATCTTGTTCAAAGAAACAAAATCTTGCCATCCATTGTCATCATCATACCTAGGTTGAGGGGGGTGTATGGCTGAAAACATGGTCTTGAGACATGACCTTTATAATTTTATTTTTTTATAAAATTAAACATTTAAAACATGTGAATAAATGGTTCAGTTACTATATATTTAAGTCATTAGCTTAATTATGGAAATTAGGGGTTAATGATAGTTTAGGGATTAAAATAAAGTCTAATTTGTTTATTAGTTTAGTGGGTATTTATTTTGGATGGTAAAAATGTCACTGGTTCGCTCGTCAGTTCGATATTGGGTGTTATATAAAAGGTGTAATATCATACCGGGAGCGATGGTTTTATTTTACCGTCGATGCTGTGGCGTTTATTTAAGGCGTTTAAAACGCCAAAATATCACTAACTAGTTCGCTAGCATTTTAGTTTAGGCAATTGGATGGTAAAAATATAATTTGTTCGCCTATCGGCTCGAATTCGGATAATGTAAGAAAGTTGTGGCGTTGCACCGGGAGTTTATGTTTCGGGTATCCCACTGATATCCCCAAGCTTGTTCATGATGTAAAATATTATTTACAAGTCCTACGGACATTAAAATGCTGAATTTTAGCGTTGCGGATAGTTTTTATTTGTTACAGTTTGGCGCGGATCGGACACTTTATAGATATACATTTTTCCGGAAAGTTTATATGTTTTATTATTTGGTGCCCCCTAATTAGGGGTTTTTAAATTGTATTTCAATGATCGTAAGCCTTCATGCCATTCGTTACTCATTCGGACAGTTTTCAGAACTAGTTGGCATGAATAGTGTGTTCTGGTGAATAGTGTTTTTGGCATTTCGCCAACATATTTGGACATAGTTTTTAGTTTTCTCGCGACGCGGTGAATGTAACGATATTACTTGACATATTTAACCATGTCCTATGATTGCTAGACTTTACGCGACCTAATCATGCATTAATTAGGTTGTAACGAACGCAATTGAATGTATAGTTAAGTTGTTAAGTTGTATGGAATTACCCTTATTTTTGTCGGTTGTCACAACCACCCCGGTAAAACGAATGTCCTGGCCGATGGCCTCAGTTGAAAAAGTCATGTCAAGGTCCATAGAGTTTGGTGGTTCAAATTCAAACCGACATCCAATCTCGTATTCGCGAGGCACAATACTCATTCGTCAACAAGCGCAATTTGTATGACGAGATGCAATGTGGTGCCGAAAGTAAAATTGAGTCAAAATCCAATGGTATCCTCCACTATCTTGACCGTATTTGGGTTCTAAACTGTGACAACCTTCGTGATCTTTAGATGAACGAAGCACACAAATCACAGTATTCCATATATCCCGGTGCGGACAAGATGTATTAAGACCTTCGACGTTCCTAATGGTGGCCGGGCATGTTGAAGGACATTGCTCTCTTCGTGTCCAAATGCCTCGCTTGTTCCAAGGTTAAGGCCGAACACCAACGTCTTTCAGGTTTACTCGACCAACCCGAGATTCCGATATGGGAGTGGGAGAGTATTGCAATGGATTTCATCACAAAATTCCCACGAACATATCCGAGCATGATAGTATTTAGGTGATCATTGATTGATTAACCAAATCGCCTCATTTCCTCCCCATCAGTGAAGAGTACCGAGTTGAGAAATTGGCTCGTATCTACGCGGAAGAAGTCATTTGTCGTCGTGGTATTCCCTTTGACATCATATTGGACCGCGATGGTCGTTTCACTTCCCACCTTTGGCAAACATTTCAAACCGTGATGGGTACTCAACTCAACCTTAGTACAACTTTCCATCCTCAATCGGATGGTCAAACTGAACGTACTATTCAAACTCTCGAAGATATGCATTGGTTTTGCATAATTGATTTTGGTGGCAATTGGGATGTACACTTACCATCGTTCTAGTTCTCATACAATAACAGTTATCACTCTAGTATTCAAATGACACCATTCGAACACAAATTATCGGTCCGGAGCTCATACACGAGAAGGCAGATAAAATATTGCAAATTTGTGATAATCTACTCAAGGCAAGAAGTTGATAAAAAAGTTATGCCGACAAACGCCGCAAGCCGTTGGAATTTAATGTTGGTGATCTCGTACTCCTTAAGGTATCCCTATGGAAGGGAGTAGTGCGTTTGGTAAGAAAGGGAAACTTGTTCCTCGTCTTGTAGGTCCCTTCAAGATTCTCGAGAGAATTGGCAAGGTGCCTTATCGACTCGACTTGCCTCAAGAGCTCAACAACGTTCATCCAACGTTCCATGTTTCTAATCTCAAGAAGTGCCTAACCAATGAAGGACTTCAAATTCCGCTCGATTACATACACATCAATGAATCTATGCACTTCACCGAGAAACTGGTTGAAATCATGGATCAATAAGTCAAGAAGATCCCACGTAGTCGTACTCCTGTCGTCAAAGTGCATTGGCAAGGAAAACGTTGTACGGAATTCACTTGGGAACGTGAAGACGAAGTGAAGACCAAGTACCCATACCTTTTCCTCCAATCTTCCTCTTGAATAAATTTTGAGGTCGTAACGTTTCATATTTTCGTACTTTCTATTTTTAAAAGCTTGTATTCGTATTTCATTTCAATCCTTGTAATCTGAGAATGTTGATAAATGGAAATCACATCTTTATCATATATATAATTATTCATGCATACTCAATACATAATCAATCATGAATATACGAATTCTATATGAAAATGATATGTGCATTATATTTAATTTATGTTTGGAACATTAGTCAAACATATCATACACACTACACATGCCTATATACCCCCTAAAACCCGAGAATCATGTTTAATGTTTAGCTTATTACATAAAATAACAAGCTACACAAGTAAAGAGGCTAGAAATGAACTTTTAAATTTTTGGAATGCCTTACGGATCGCAAGGCAAAAGCCTTATGGTCCGCAAGGAGGTCTGGCGGGCAGAATTCCCACCAGCTCACGAATTAAGTCCGGTTTCACCTTTCCAACTACCCTAACTCCCAACTAACTTCATTAACACTCAAACCCTAATACCCACTTATAAATACACCTCCTCCACACCTCCTAGACACTTTACACTCTCTCAAATCACTCTCTAAACCTCCCAAATCCTCAAAACTTTCAAGTCTTGGCAAATTACACCAAGGTTCAAAACAATGAGTTTTGAACACTTTTTCCTCCCATTTTCTTCTTATTTCTTGTCATCATCTTACTTGGATAACCTCTAGCAGTGTTTCCAAATGTTTACCATGGTAAACTAAGTTGGAATATCACCATTTTGAGGCCCAAAGTTGAATTTAAATTTTGTTTTTGTCAAACTTTTCAAAACCTTGTTCTCCCTACTTCATTTCTTGAATATCTTCATGTTGCCACAGATCTCATTGTTTGGATAGGTTCGATTGATGATTATTCCAGAAATGATAGGTGTTTTAACGCACATTCTAAGTCACCAAAAAAATTCCAAGTAACAAAGTGAACAAGACTACACCAAGTCTCTAAACACTATCCATGTTTGGAAAACACTCGTCTAGTTAAGTCACTTGGTTGTTTAGGTGAATTCGATGATTTAGTTTATGCTTTACATACTTGTATTCATGACCATCTGAATCATCCAAGTGATGATTTGTGCATTGGTGAATTATAGGGTTAATGGATTCATCCAACCCATGCATGACCATACTTGACAATCTATGACTTAGACACAAAATATAACTATATGCATATAAGAATACTATCTAATCTGAAACCAAACCATGATACTAACCAAAATAATGGTTGAATGTTGTGGTAAGGTAGGAATTATCTTTGTTTTAGCCTCCTCATTTTGGACTTCTGATGAATATAACACTCATGAAGAACAATAACAAAAATGGTGTCCAAATAGGTATCTAAACAAGATATATTTTATTTATTTTAACATTTACAGTCCCAAATGCATTCCTATTATCGACTCCCAAGAACTTGTACACCTTTTTTTATCCTTTTAGGATAACTTTAGTGCTCCATCCTCCAAAATCATTTAACTACCTTTATGGAAAGTATACGTAAACCATGAGTATACTTGACCCATTTTACGTTTTAAATACACTTTGGGTTGCAACATGTATCACTATCAAAATCACACATACAATCATGCATAAACAAACACTCAATCCATCAACATGCTTCTTGTTATGCTATTTGTTATAATGAAAGGACACATTATATGCATGATATCTATCATTAATGTGAATAACTCTACCTTAACATGTATAGCGCTATAGGAGTAGCACACTGCCCCGTTTGTTGGGTCATTGTTAAGTATTCAATCGTTATGGTCTTATCGTTGCGATGATCAGATTATGCTAGTGGACACTTTGTTTTGATTAATAGTTCATGCAAGCTAGTATGATTCATATAACTTAGTATCCAATTACCATGTGGATTTGAGACATTTTCTATACCTATGTTATGTAAACCAAACTTGTATGCTCACCGACCTTTTTGTGTTGACAGATATTTTATATACATGATTGCAAGAAATTGACGATGATACGACAATAAAAACACTTAGGATGGACTAGAAACTCATCCAAAATTTCTTTTTATGTTCTCTCATTATGTTGTTATGTTATTTCCTAATATGTTGTACTTTCCTTTTAAGGCGGTGTAACTTTTAGTGATGGTATGAAATTGAATTATCAAATTATTGTCATAATCATAGTGTTTTACTATCTTTGAACAGTCTCATTCGTCTCACTCCGATGTTTCCACCATCGATTAGGTTGTGACGTCAGCCCTAATTGGGGCGAGATGTTACAGTTATTATCCTTCCCATCGTAGAAGGAGGTGACGAAGTTCTGGTAAAATAAGGTTGACGGTGGGGATAAGTGTTTCGAGTGCATGGATGTTTGGTAGGGCTAGTTGATCCCATACGAAAGGATCACTTGGTTAAATTTAAGGGTATTCCCATGCATGTTTGGGGACCTAAAACTTCAAACTGAATTGCTCAGGCATTTGGGAGAATTGTGTTCGGCTCTAAGGTAGATGAATAGGATGGAGACTTATCTTTTGATAGAGTTGCGGTTATCTCGCATTAAAGAGAAAAAATCAACGCTAAAGTTTTTTTTAAATCACCAAGGATGTAATTTCGAGATTTGTATAGACGAAGATGCCAAACCATGTACTCCCATGTTCTTGTCCGTTGACGTAGGTGCGGGGTTTTACGGTATGAACCAGACATAAGGATGTGAGACAGTACCGAAAATTCACTGGTGAGGTTAGATCAGAACCGTTGGAGACGAAGGAAGACGAACGTCTCTCATTTATTCTACGCAGACGACGTGGTTTTTATTGGTGATGGAAATGTTGAGCATGCAAAAAATCTAACCCATATTTAGAGATGTTTATTCTTAGCATCGGGTTTAAAGGCGAGTCCTTCAAAAAGTAAAGTGAATGGGTTAAGGATGAATAATCAAGAGATTTTGCAATTAGTAATAACTTTGGAATGTAAGCACGGGAATTTTCCATTCAAGTATCTTGGTATGTTGGTGGGTGAAAACATGAACCAGGTGGCAAGTTGGAAACCAGTTGTGGATAGGTTTAATGCAAAGCTCTCAAGATGGAAGGCAAAAAATCTATCCTTTGCTGGGCAAGTAACTTTGGCGAAAGCAGTCCTCATCAATCTACCTATGTAGTTTTTATCTCTATACAAGGAGCCGGATAAGGTATTAAATACTCTTTAAGGCATAAGGCGTAGGTTCATTGGAAGGGGTAGAGCAAATAATAACAAAATTCGTTAGGCGTGTTGGGAAAAGATGGTTATATCCAAAAAGTGTGGCGTGTTGGGTTTGGGGAGTATAAAAGATGCAAATTTGGCACTCCTTCTAAAATGGTTGTGGAGATTTCGGGAAGATAACGATCGGTTTTGGGCTCAGTTAATCAAGGCAATATACTGTAAAGCCTGGAAATGATTTGGTACCGGTAAATAAGGCCGTGATAGGTTTGTGGAAAAATATATGTGGGATTGATAAAGATTTCCAAAAGAAAAGTGTAATACTTAATGGTATGGGATTGTAGTTGGAAAAACCATCCAGGGACCGCCGCTGAATGGATGGAATGCTTGGGCTGTCTCGCGGCTCTAAGAGTTGTGAAACCATAGGCGAGCGATGATGTGTGGGTATGATATACAAATTCAGATACATCTTTCTCAGTCAAAATAGTGAGGACTTATCTCAAATCAATTAGTGCACAACATTCGGAGGACACAGTTATCAAATGGTGCAGTTGGGCGGTTCCAAAAGTAAACATGTTGGTGCGGAAATGTGCATAAAGTAGGATACCATCGCGAGTCGAGCTAAACAAAATAGGCATTCAAACTGGGGATAATTTGTGCCCTTGCTGTGGTTATTTGCCGGAAACCAAAAATCATCTTTTAATACAATGCACGATGGCGAAGTCGCTTTGGTGGATGATTGGAGTGTGGCTGAAAGTCGATGATATGTATTTTTTTTTCTCTACAGTTAACGAGTTGCCAAAAAGAGTAGAAGAACTCAACATTTCGAAGAAGAGAATGAAGGCATCAAGATGCGTTGTGATGGCTACGTTATGGAAAGTGTGGACGGGCAAAAACGAAAAGATATTTCGAGGCCTGAACAGTACACTTGGTGTTTGGCCTAGCTTTTATTTTTTGGCTTATGCTTATATTTTAAAGTAGGTTACAGCTTATTTTCTATCATTTGATAAGCTCTTTTTAAGTGTTTGGATTAGCTTATAGCTTATTTTCTATCATTTGAGTGACTTACACCTAGGGTTGTAAACGAACCGAACGAACACGAACAAGGTCATGTTCGTGTTCGTTCGTTAAGGAAATTAACATGTTCGCGAATTGTTCCTGAATGCATACCGAACATAAGTTTATGTTCGTGTTCGTTCGTTATGGAAATTTAGTTGTTCACGAACAGTTCGTGAACACTGGTCTCGAACACAAACAAACGCAAGCAAATAAAAACGAACGCAAATGAAGATTTAACTTGAAAGTAAAAAAAAAAAAAAACATTGTTATCCTTAAACATTAGATATAAGTAGTTAAATACAACCATCAAATGATAAATCAACACAAAAAATCTACTACACCACCAAACGATGAATCAAGTTTAACTAACTTAGACATAATTATCCCCAAAAATGTCTTAGAATGTCCAAATTTTAGCTAACTTAGAAAAAATAGGGTTTCAAGTTTTTAATATGTTTAGATAAAAAGTTTATTATTTATTATTTTTTAATATAATCAAACGAACACAAACGAACGAACATGAACGAACGTAACCGAACGTATTACCGAACGTTCACGAACGCAGTCGAACGAACGAGACATGTGTTCGTGTCCGTTCGCGAAACTAACTAACGAATTTTTTTGTTCGTGTTCGTTCGCTACGCTAATCGAACGAGCATAAACGAACTTCCCGTCGAATGGTTCACGAACTGTTCGCTGAACGTTAAGTTCGTTTACAGCCCTACTTACACCCTTACACAAATAACCTTCTTCAAATAAGCTAAAAAAACCATCTTTAAATAAACTTCTTCAAATTAGCTTATATAAGCTAGTAAGTATAAGGTTAAAAAGCTAAACCAAATACCAAGTTAAGCTTATTTTATTAAAAAAACAAAAAAACAAAAAAAAGCTATAAACTTTGTTAAAAAAGCTAGGCCAAACACCAAGATGTTGGATGAAATAAAAGAGTACACTTATGTGTGCATCAAAAACATAGCCAAGTTGGAGAGCGTAACATATGAGAATTGGTTTAGTAATGGACTATTTGTAATAGAAGGTTAGGCGAGCAGTAGCACTGTTGGATTTCTGTTTCTTGTAATGTCTTGTAATCCTTCCGTGGGAATAAAAGTTCCCTTGATGTTAAAAACATTACCCCACTTAATTAAGCATTCGCCGTGAAACTTGAGAAATAATACTAGTTTATTACATACTAGATTATTAGACCCGTGTACTACACGGGTTTAAGGATATAAATTTATAAATTATTTAAATTTATATTCTCTTCAAAAATTTACATAAGTGATTTTTTTACCATAGATGACACAATAATTGGTCATGTGTAAAAACTGATTCTTTTAGAAACAAACCAACTTTACATAGAACTTGTTTTATACTTTTATTTATCGTCATGACAAAACATAAGGCGAGAGGAAATTGCATTCTTTTCAATTTAAATGGAATCCTTCTATTTGGCGATGTTAAACGAAATCTAGGGATAAACGTTCAAGTGCCAGTATTACTTTCGAATAATATGAGTGGCTCAATAACCTGATCACCCAGTGATAGAACCTGTAGTAGAGTTCCATTACATAAACCATTCTTTTGATCAATATTTCTTGATAACGTCACTGGAACATTGACCTTTGTTAATTATCAATAATTTGCAAGCCTAAAAATATAACTCCATTTAGGACATCCATTGAGTATAGACATTCATCAAAACTATTATGAAGATATTCTATCCTTAAACCCGTTTATTACATGAGTCTAATAACATTAAAAGTGTTTTTAAAGCACGGAAGTAAATTGGTTTTCAAATATTGGATTAACCTATTCTTTACCATTTTTATTATTATAATATAAAATTATAATTTATTTAGTAGATGTTTTAAACATATAGTAAAAAAATCATTTTAAAGAATAAGAAGACGTTGTCACATTAACATTATTTGAAATTGTTTATTATAAGTAGAGTTGTTACTAATAACTAACTATATATTTTAGATAAGTCAAAAGTAAATAATCATTATCTAAGTAAATAATAAAATATTTGTTAGTATTAAGTTGTTATGGATTTTTTTATTGTTTTGTATTAATTGATAATAATAATAATAATAATAATAATAATAATAATAATAATAATAATAGTAAATCGAATGAAAGAATGCCATGTGGCATTAAGTAGGCTTTTGTTTTAGTATAATGTTTTAGTATAAGAATGACATGTGGCATTAATCATACTTTTTTATTAGTATTAGATTAATATGAATATTAAAAGAAATTTATTAAATAGTTATACATAAAATTTATGAGGTTGAAGGAGAGAATGTCATGTGACATTATTTGGAGTCTTTTATTATAAGTTAGATTTAAAAAAAATCTTATTTATTTATTTGAAATTTTTATTCATATAATATCATTAAAAATTACGATTAATCTATTTGATTTGGTAACTAATTTATGCCACTACAAAACTATTTACCAAACTTCAACAATATCTTAATACTTTATTTTAAATTTATTCATAATTATTTATATTTATTACTATTTAAATACTCTTTTTTCATGTCGTATATACTCTTACAAAGTGTGGGTTGTCTAGGGAAGTTAATTATTTTTTTATTTTTATAGAATGGCAGATACGGTTAATTATTTATTGTTATGACTTAAACTTTAACTTTTTTTTAAGTCTAATTATATGTGGGCATCCGGCTATTCACCATTGCACCATTAAATACATAACTTTGTAATCGAAAATAAAAGTATCTTTAAGAACGATAATTTGATAAGCATGATAAAGTTGATAAAAAGAATAAACAGACATAGTATGTATAATATAATAATGGGTTAACGTAATTTTAACATATTATTATTATTATTATTATTATTATTATTATTATTATTATTATTATTATTATTATTATTATTATTATAAATGCACCTTAAATTTTGTGCACTAGGTTTAAAACTTTGAAACTTACATCAATTTGGAAGTAAAAAAACTAAAATAAAGAACACATAGTGAGTAACTAAGGCCCATGTTTTGAGACTACACGTAGCAATAAATTAATAATACGGTGTGGAGTTTGACTTTGAGTTCTTGAAGTTGAAGTCGGTGGAAGATGTGTTTGTTTGATTCCACTTGGAGTTGAGAATATATTTGAAGTGTTTACACCTCAAGAATGTTTTGCAAGAGTAGAGGAGAGTGAGCATCCGCCGTAGACACCACGGATCATAGGGATTTCTTGATCTTATTATTTTGGATTAAAGGGTCGATTGTTGTCAACAAAGCTTTGACTTATGGGTTTCGACACATGTATAAGTGGATATAAAAGAACTATTAAATGTTAGATTTATTTATACATAAATAAATATTAGCATATAAATATCGATGGTTAGATTCTTTATTTGGCTCATCGCTTTATAGCCTAGTAGCATCTTGGGGGTGAGATAAGGCTTTGGGACCAACAGGTTCTAGGTTTGATTCACACAAGGGGGGTTTTCTCATATTTATTAGATTTCCTCCTGAATTGGTGTATAGGCATTATGCCTAATGGATGTGGGTATGATCGGGTGGGTGGTTCCGCTGATAGCACGATGATATTTCAGTGGTTCGTTAGTGATCCTAATTTGCCATTAAAAAAACATTCTTTATTGAATCATTGAGGATTAAATGTATTCATTAAATTTATATATATATAAAGGCGTCGGATTGTTCTCGTATAGCGCAGGCTAGCTAACGTGTTCAAATGTTTGGTGAACATAAACTTGCGACAATGTCACAATGACATCAAGGATCTTAAGTATCGTTGCTTATTTGGCAACGATCTTCCTTTTTTAAAGGGTTAGTGGATTTAAACACCCCCAATTATGGCCATTTGGCCGATGGCACTCTCAACTTTCACTTTGTCTCAGAGCACTCCCAACTTAACACATCGATTATCATGGCACCCCGTCGTTAAATATTCCCTAACCAGGTTAGTATAATGAGCCTATGTGGCAATTTAATCTGATGTGGCATTTTATACGTGGCATACATGCTCATTCACCTTCTTTAAAACCCCTAATCCCTAACAAACTCATTCTCTGTAAACCCTAATCCTAAATCATAACAAAATCAGACGCACCTTGGAGCAAATCCATCATCAACATACGATCAGGTCGATTTCCGTGAAGAACAAGCCCTAATCTTGAATCAAAATGAGCTCCTCTTCTACGTCTTCATCCACAGTATCCAGAAACCCTAAATTGTTTAAGGTTGATTTGGAGGGTAATGTGTACTGCCATCATGATGTTGTAGCAGTTGTTCGAGTTGTTGGACGGAAAAGTGTGCAGCAAGGTCAACAATTTTATGGATGCTCTCATTGGCCGGTATGTTCTACCTTAACTCCAAGTATGTTGCTTGAATTGAAATGATTGATTAACTGCAGTGTTGTTGGCTTTTGCAGAGATCAGACTGCAAGTTCTTCTTATGGAAAGAAGATGTCGACAAAATTTTCAACCAACATGCATCCCAGGGCAGGTTCAGTGCTGAAGACCTGTCGACAAAATTCACCATCATCAGTTACTCCCAAACACTGCCTAAGCTCATCCATAAACCATTCCCAACTCTCATTATTTTCCCCTTCAACTACTGCCCATGCCAAAGGAAACATTTGGTCATTACCATCCCTTCCCACAGCTGTTAACAACATCCCTCCAAGGAATGTTTTAAGAAAACACCCATCTAAGCACAATACCTTCCTGCATCCTGCTAAAAAACCTTTTTTGACTCTGGATCTAGGTTAATGAAACCTGGTGGAGCAGTTTCTAACCTAAAGGTTGATGATGGATTTGCTTTCTTTAGAACTTCCAGGTAAGAACCAATTTTACTGTAATGATCTCTCATTGAACCATGAAGCTTTTTGTGTGCACTTGATTTAGCCTTGTAAGCTAACCACTTAGTTATAATCACCTTAAACTTCTGTTTAACTGCTGCTTTAATCTCCTTAGCAGACCAATTTGGCTTGGCCTTAAACAAAGGAAGGAACTCATCCCCTAAGAACTTGGCAGTTAGCTGTCTATTCTTGATCATGTTTCTCTGGCAGTTGTGTTTGTTCTTCACACTTTTAATCATGTAACACTCTTTGGCTTTGTTTAGTGAACAATATAGATAGAAGGGACACCCTGGTACACACTTCACAGCTAAACGACCTTCTTTCTTTTTATCACTCTTTGCAATGATCAGATTCTTGCCGTTAGTCGCAGCATATTTTCTCACTGCCTCCTTAAAATGATCCCTTGATGCAAACCGTATTCCAACTTTCCATGTAAACTTTTTCCAGTTGGTCTGTTCATTTACACTTGGAGCAGTTTCTTTGTACTTCTTACCTCTTATATCATCATCCTCACTCTCACCAGGAGTAGCAACATCACCATCAGATTCTTCGTAACTACTGTATCCCTCTACATGTGCAATCCCTGCATCATTAGACTCACTCAACTTATCTTCTTTTTCATAAGGTTTAGTACACTGTTCAACTAACTTCTTTTTAGCTTCAAGTTCATCCTTATTAGCTCGTTTAATGGCATCTTGTGACTGTCTCCATTCAACATCTTCTCTGTCTGAATCTGAGAAAGCTATTTCATCATGAACCTCATCTTCATTACCATCCTCAAGAAAACCATCATCTTCATCTGAACTTGACTCTTCTGTCCCAGTTAAGTCAGCTTTATAGTCACTGTTTTCATTGTCATCTTCATCTGCACACCCTCTTCTACACTATGCTGCTTATCAAAACCACTCCCTTCTTCCACTAACACCTCTTCTCCAATAGGCTTCTTTCCTGAGGCTTCTTTCGATACACCCTCTTGAACAATAGACTCCTCATCCGAATCAAATGCCCATGTAGCCTCTTCTACACTAGGCTGATTGTTCAAACCAACTGGTTTATCAGCAACAGCCTCCTTTCCTGAGGCAGTGGATCTAGATCTAGGGACTTCAAGTACAGGAGGGTTACCACTTTTGTCAGATGCCCTGCTCACTCTACTGACATGGACTACTTTCTTTTTGGACTGGATTACAAGTTTTTTGGGCTGGCCTCTTCGTTTAATGGGTTGGGAACTGGATTGGGCTTGTGGATTACTGGGTGGTGAATAAGATTGGGCTTGGGGTTTACTGGGCTGGGACCTGAATTGGACTTCTTGTTCATGGGTAATTGGACAGACATGAATAAATACCTCCATGAATGGTTCAGACCATGTTCGTGCCTTTAAAGCAATCTCCATAACATCATTATCATTCCCAAAAATCTTGAATTCGCCAGTATCAGCATTTAATCCATACATGTAAAAATCCCTACTTTCATAACACCCAGTATCCATTGCATACTCTAACAACTCAAAGTATGCAATGTGATCAACATCCATACGTATCAACCTAGATTCACCTCCAATATATTGAGGTTGATCAAAACTAAAATCCAATGATCCACTATACCATAGCATCACATCGATAACCTCCATCAGTGCAATCAGTGAACAATACCAGAAATATTGACAGAAAACTTACCTCGATCAGATTAGGGTTTGATCGCCATTGATCGCCATTGATGAACTTGAGAGCTTCTGATATGATATTATCTTGGTTAGAGTGAAGTGTTATGATTTTTGGGGATTATAAACTAAATATTGACAGGGATGTTCCACATAAGCTCATTATGCCACGTATGAAATGCCACCACATAGGCTCATTATACTAACCTGGTTAGAGAATATTTAACGACGGGGTGCCATGACAATCGATGTGTTAAGTTGGGAGTGCTCTGAGACAAAGTGAAAGTTGAGAGTGCCATCGGCCAAATGGCCATAGTTGGGGGTGTTTAAATCCATTAACCCTTTTTTAAAAGCATGTTTATATTTAGGTGAGTGATCTACTCATAGTCATATGAGATCATTTTGAGAATCATAATGATTAAGAAATCAATAGCATTCTTTATTTTAAGAGAGAAAAAACCTTGAGTTGTATTACATTAGATTGGAGCTAGCATTTTGTTGCGGCATTGTAGGAGAGTTAAAAGTTAGTTTTAACTATAGTAATGTAAATAAAAAAATTATTAAATTTGTTACCTGGTATATTGAAGTGTTAAATAGACCAGGCAAGTAGGCTTTAATTTAAGCGACTGTAAAAATAAACAAGCAAAACGATATCTCTAAGACTCCAATTTAAAATTTAGCTTTAGCATATAATAAGAATAAATAATAAGTAAAATAAAAAAGAAATTAACTTATAAAAAGATCAAAGAACAAATATTTGTTAAAAAGTAACTTTATTAAACTTCAAAGGCCGTATGATAACTCTACTAAAGTTCGGGGGGTTGGAATGTAAATTGTTTATAAAAAAGAAATTATTTTTAAACTTACGTATGATAAATCCATTAATGTTCAGGTTTATAAGAAAAGAATTATTACAGTTCCAAGTCGGGTCGTATAATAACTCTATAAAAATTCGTAAACTAACTAAAAAAGAAAAAAACAATAATAATGTTGTCAGGGACAGACCTATCTTGACGGGTGATTGGGTGGACATACCCTTTGAAAAAGATTAGTGTATTTTAGGCGAAAAATCCGATTGTATCTCTTCAAAATATGGTTAAATCTTCCATACGCACTCACGCACTCTCTGAAAAAGAAATACTTTAGTTCTTCGCTTTATGTTGCCCAATAAATTAAAACTCATAAAGACCAATAAAATTATTAGAGTAAACTGCCATTTTGGTCCCTGTGGTTTGGGCACTTTTGCCATTTTAGTCCAAATCTCAAATTTTTTACATCTGGGTCCCTGTGGTTTGTATTTTGTTGCCATTTTAGTCCAAAATCCAAAAACCCTCTATTTTGACTGTTGAAACCTGATTATTTTGTCCTTTAGTGCAGGGGCATTTTGGTCATTCTGATTTTACTCTTCTAATAAATTAAAACAAAATTAATTATAATATATATATATATATAACCCTCGATCTCTCTCTCTCTCACTAAAACAACACAGATACACTACACTCTCTCTCTCTCTCTCTCTCAGTTCTCTCTCTCTCTACACCGTTCACCACCGTCATCACTACAGATCACCACCATCCACCGCCATACACACACACACACACACTCTCTCTCTCTCTCTCTCTCTCAGTTTTCTCTCTCTCTACACCGTTCACCACCGTCATCACCACAGATCACCACCGTCCACCGCCATACACACACACACTCTCTCTCTCTCAGTTCTCTCTCTCTCTACACAGATCTCTCCTCCATCCTTCTTTCTTTTCAGATCTGTAAATAGGGGGTGGTTGACGATGACTGATTATGATGATGATGACTGATGATGATGATAGACGGTGATTATGATGATGATGATGTAAGGGGGTGGTTGATGACGACAGTGGAGGTGGTTATGGTGTGGCTCGGGTTTGGGTTTGCTTTGAGTTTGGTGAAGGTGGTGACGGCGGCAACTCCAGTGATAGGGATACATCGTCTGGTAAGTGATAATGTGAGTATTTAGGGATTTTGGGTGTTTTATGAAGTTTCTAGTGAATATTTGGGGATTTTGAGTTTTTGTTTCTAGTGAATATTTGGGGATTTTGGGTGGTTACGGTGGTGGATTTGAGGGGTTTTCATGGTGGGTTTTCGGATTTGAGGGTTTTTCACGATGGTTGTGGTGGCAGGTGGATGGTGGTTTTGGTGGTTGCAGGTGGGTGGTGGTGACCGTGGTTGTGGGGGTGGGAGTGGGTGATGGCAGGTGGCGAGATTGAGAGGTGGTGTAGAGAGATGGGGGCGGTGGTGGCAGATGGGGGCGGTGGTGGCTGGTGTTTGCCGCTGCTGGTGTTCATCTTCATTAACGACAACTTCAGGGTTTTATTTGCGGAGCCGCTGTCACCGGAAAACAAGGAAGGAGGTGTGGGTGTGACTGTTGGATGGGACGACGGTGGTGGTGGTGGTGCTATAGAGAGAGAGAAGAGAGAGAGGGAGGAGGCGGCGGTGGTGGTGGTGCTATAGAGAGAGAGAGAAGAGAGAGAGAGAGATGTGATTATGTTGGGGATGATGATGATTTATTTGATCTGCTGGTTGCACAAATGAAATTATATTTAAAAATGACCAAAATGCCCCTGCACTAAATGACAAAATAATCAGTTTTCAACGGTAAAAAATCAGGGATTTTGAGTTTTGGACTAAAATGGCAACAAAATGCAAACCATATGGACCCAAATGTAAAAAGTTTAAGATTTAGACTAAAATGACAAAAGTGCCCAAACCACAGGGACCAAAATGGCAGTTTACTCAAATTATTATTACCGTTCACGATTCAATTTATTGTTATATGGAATTGCGAGATAAAATAATATTTATTAATTCAAATAACGTTGAAACAAGATTAAAATATAAATAAAATTACGAAAACAATCATTATAATTGTGTATATTATCTTACCTTTTCATTGTAGGTTTGTAACTACGACTGGAGTCTTCGTTTTACGGTGGGGTTGTAAGAGAGTACTGGCGAGAATGTATTTATTTTACATGATATAGTGATGGGTTATGATAGACCATGTAAGATTTAATCGAAACGACAGTAGAAATAAGCAATTAACACGGTTAAGTAAACATGTTTAGAATAAAAAGTTAGCTTTTGTTTAATAATGTTAGGAAACGTGTGTTCATATATAAAACATTATGTTTAAAGATAAGAATTTTAGGATTAAATAAAAATTTTGTTTTGTCTAAATAGAATAATAAGGGATTTTAACCATTCATATTTTAATGTAGAGGAAAAAGAAAAGAGATTGTAAGGGTAATTTTAGAATAGTTTATTTGTTAATTTTCACTTTTCAAATGCAAGGCACATTCATACCCCCCCCCCCCACACCCTACTTGCGACCCTCATTTTCTAAACCTTCATATTATACGACATTATTTTAAAAAATGCACAATAAAGTCGAGCATATTTTTGTATTTAATTGAGTATTTTATTGTTATATAACATATGACAACTTTCTTATCTCGTGGGGAACATCTCCCGGATATATGGATAACCTCCGAAATCTTGTTTGAGAGGTTGCCTGATTCTGAGATACTAGGTCTTTATACTGTTTGATATCTGGGGAATTATGCCTGGTCTTCTGATTTTCCGTCAGCAATGACCTAGACCTCGTATAATACTTTGTGTGCTTTTAAAAGCTTTCCCTCTGCATAAAAGTGAAAAATATCGAAAGATATAAATCAAGTGCAGTTGTAAAGAAGATTCCTAAGTGGGACACACCTCAAGTCGAGCCTCCATCTCTTTGACTGAACGGTAGTTCATACCTGAGCTCTCAAGGTCTCGCACTAACCCAGAGTACAGATATCAATATAGTATATTCACCTATAAGACTGAATTCAGGGAATCTTGATACAGGAGTATATTCTGAGGTGGGATACGCGAATAAGTTAAGTACTTAAGACACTAAATCTCATATCTCGGAACAATTGAAATTTGTGTGAGAATTTAAGTGGATCAGTATACTGACAATCTAAGTGAATCGTTTAAAACTTAAAGTGTTTATAGCTCAACGGTGCTAGTGTTTTGTCATAAACTGATATGATCCTCTGACGCTAACTCAAACAAAAATATTGTCTGTAAATATTTCTTTACTGCTTTATATTTCAGAAAAATCACAAAAAGATTTTCGGAATGTTTTAGCATAAACTTTGAAAAATTCAAAAAGATTTTGTTTCTACTTTATTTTCGACAACCGATGTCTGAAAGTTGAGTTTCAAAATCTAAGTATGCTGAACATGTTTCTGAAAACTAAACAAGTTCATTAATTTGAAGCTTGAAGTTTAAATGAAAAATCAAAAACAGTTTGTGAAAATCTCCAAGGTCATTAATTTGGACTTGGATGATTATCGGTGAGGATTTTGGATGCTTTAACTGTCAAATATAAAGATACTTGATAGGGGGTGAAGAGTCAGGAAATCCTGGTTAATTATATACTGTTACATTTATTCTTAGAGCCAGGTTACTGATTTTGAATAATATGTGTTTAAAAGCCAGGTCATCAATTCCTGGGAAAACCTAAATAGCTTTAACTGTTAAAATTTCTGTTTAGAGCTAGGTTTACGATCTTGATCTTAAATTGTCAAATATCTTACAACTCTTTGAAATTGTTAGTTTTCCCAATTAAGGTCCCAATAGCTGAGTCTAAGGGGGAGTCTGAAGACAAGCCCAAAGCAACGGGGAGTGTGCATTCAAAGAGCCAGGTAACTATCCTGGAGGAGCTTGTAGAGTTAGAACCAGGTGTCGATCCTGAAAAGCACGGAAGCTTAAAGAAAGGGGGAGCCTGGAGAAAGAGTTAATTGAAAGGGGGAGCAGCTGAAGATGTAAGCAGATCCATATGGAGTCTGTTAAAGAAAAGTGAGATTATCTGGTGTTGATGATGTCAACACTTCATGAAGACTCAGAGAGAGATAGAAAGCTACGAGATTGACTGCAGTTATATCCAAGGGGGAGTCTGTGAGTGCAGTATGTCTATCACTTGCGTCAATCACGTATCGTAGCTTAATAAGATGATTCAAGACTAGTGCTTCATAGTAGAAATTACAAAGTTTGTACATGTTGCGGCCGGTTCGTAAGAAGGGAGACATAAGTCGCTTCGTACGAAGGGACTCGCTTCGTACGAAGGGAGTTATAGGCACCTTCGTACGAACCCACATCTAGTATATATATATGTGTGTAGGTCTTGTTCATTTGATAACTTTGTTGACTTAGAGGGGAAACTCTGCCGGTTTGTTTTCGTGGTTTCGTAATTGTTAAACTTCAATAGAAAACAACTTATAATTTCATCTTTGTGTCTGATCCACACACGTACTTGGATTCCGCACAAGATACGTGTGCATCGCATACAACGGTTAAGGAATCGATCCAAGGAGCGAATCCACATTTGTGCTTTAGTACAGCCTGCAGTTTGCTGGGCTGGTATGCAGCTTGCTAGGCTGGTACTCTTTACTATTGTTTGATAAAGGGTTGTCATGGCAAGGTAATCACTGTACCCCTTTCTTTTTATTTATTTTATCCATTTATCTTTATGACTTTAAAATTTACTTAGACAGTTAGTTGAGTCAAGGTTACACAAAAGGTATGCTTGATTAAGTTTTGACATTTTCTTTGTTTTGCAGGTGCCATTACAGTATCAGGGTTCTTTGCTGCAGCCTGCAGTTTGCCTTCTGATTATGTGAGAACCCAAATTCAGATATGCAGCCTGACATGGAAGTTGTAGAGATCAAAGTTCGGGACTTTTAGAGGATCGGGTCAACTCAGTAAACGGGAGTGGGACTTTTAGCCGGACTCGGTCAGTTGGCAAACCCGTGAGGGAACGTATAATTGAGTACGATAACTTAGTTAACAATTTAGTTTGTTTATATATATAATTGTAGACATTGGAGAAAATGCAAAGAGTAAGTACATGGATATATTTCAAATCTAATGGGTCACATGGGTAAAACGGGTGAGAAGTGACCTGAAGCTGGGAAAGTTGCGGCATTAAACCGGTATCTTTGGTAAAAGAAAGTAGGTATGTGAAATGGAAATAGAAGGCTCTTGTATTGGGTTCAGAGATGAGGCAAATAAGTAATGTTATGATACTCTTACAAAATCAATATTGTTGCATGTTATCATGTCTTTAACCATTATGCTAATACAAATGTACCTCGCCCGTTTATGAAGGGGCCGTCACATGCATGAAAATCATTAGTAAACTTATAGTTTTACCTGCTTTAGCTTTTTGTATATAACGAGTGTAGACTACAACTGTTAAAAACACATTATTTTTGTTATAAAATCCATGTTTTGCTTTAGTTTTAGGAGGTTTTTATGATTGGGTGTCTTTTGACCCGTTCAATAAATGCAGGCGGGTATTTGCTGAACTCAGTCACAATTGAGAATTTTATCCTAAGTGATGAAACACTGGTTAACACCGAAGGTTAACTAGCTGGGTCGTCTCTTATGTGGGTCCAATCTCCTTTTCTACTCACCTAAGACTGAGCTCCTACAAAACAGTAACACCGTTAGCTCGTTAAGAGGGGAATATTGGGGTTTCCCTCTTAACCGGGCTCCGGTGTGAGAATAAGTGTTGCCCTGAGGAAGAAATGGTGTGTGTTGTAGGTGAAAAGTGAGGAGAACAAAATGGATAACCTAAATGATGAAGGGTCCTATTTATAGCCGGAGGGTGAAGGAGGGAGGAGCAACCTTGCCAGCTGCTATTGGGCGCCAGCTGTCCGACCAAGGGGAATATCCTCTTGGTCTCCTCTGCTATGGTCAGGATAGTGGTCCACGTGGCACGCCAACATTTGTCCATGCTGGAGAATTTGTATCGCAGCTGTCGGTCTGCCCCCAGATTCGTCACAGATCTACATGGCGCCTGATTAATGGTGACACATATCGTCCTTTCTATTTGGAGGAGCATCTTTGGTGCCACCTTGACGTCTTCCAGAAGCTTCTAGAAGCTTCTGGGTTTGTTTGCTGATGTAGGCGCCATGTAGGACGAAGAAAGTGGTGTGGTCCTTGCCATGTGTGCATGGAATTGGGACCATACCTCTTCAAGTCCCCCAGTCCAGTGTGCCTTCTAGTTGAGTTGATCGTCTAGGAGGGATTCTGGACTTATAAAGGGTAGCGGTTTTTGTTGTTTGCCTTTGTAAGGCGCATGACGATGGCCTTACGAAGTTGAGCCGAAAGGGTGCACGACGCATGGTGGTAACCCTGCAAAGTTGAGCCAAAAGGATGCACGGCGCATGGTGGCAACCTTGCAAAGTTGAGCCAAAAGGATGCACGGCGCGTAGTGGCAACCCTGCAAAGTTAAGCCAAAATGGCGCCTGGCGCATGATGGCAACCTTTCAAAGTTGAGCCAAAAGTACGCATGGCGCATGGTGGCAACCCTGCAAAGTTGAGCCAAAATGGCGCATGGCGCATGATGGTAACCTTGCAAAGTTGAGCCAAAAGGACGCATGGCGCATGATGGCAACTTTGCAAAGTTGATCCAAAATGGCGCATGGCACATGATGGCAGCCTTGCAAAGTTGAGCCAAAAGGACGCACGGCGCATGGTGGCGACCTTGCAAAGTTGAGCCAAAATGGCGCATGGCGCATGATGGCAACCTTGCAAAGTTGAGCCAAAATGACGCACGGCGCATGGTGGCAACCTTTCTTTTTGGCAGTTCCTTTTGAAGGAAGTTTCTTTTCTTGGGATGAAGACAACTGACATGACTGACGTGCCGTCTGTTGTTGCTGTCTTTTCGAAGATGAACAGTTGCCTTCTCAGAGCCGTCAGTTGTTTTTTGGCCGCCTGTCAGACGCGTGTTGTCCACTTCCCCGAGAATCAAGGTGACGATTTATCTCTCTTCTGACGTGTCTTCTTCTCATTGGGCTTCGTTTTGCTTTCCTGACGGTCCACTACCCATCACATTTAATGCGATGGGTATAAATAGGTGGCGGTTCCCATTTTTTCCTTCACTTTTGAAATTCAAACTCCATTTTCCTCTCATCTTCCTCCACTTATCTCGTCTTTCTTATCTCCAAATTCTTCCTTTCATCTTTCATAGTCATGTCTACTAGAGCGAATCCTTCGAGGAAAAGGAAGTACAAACCCCGGAATCCTCCTGGTCCTGATCATGCTGAAATAAACTGGAAGGAGGATGAATTCCAAAATCTTGTTCGTGATATGGGTTTCCGATCAGAGTGGGGTGCTCAGTTTCCAACCCCTAATTCTACCGCTTCGGATGCTCCACCGGGATACATAACGTTATATGTTGCGTACTTCCGGGAAGGTAACTTTCGTCTTCCCATGACGAAGTTCACCGGAGAGGTTTTGACAAACTATGGCTTACACATTTCGCAGATAAACGCCCTAGGGTTACCCCAGATTACCCACTTTCAATTCATATGTAGGGCCAACCATATTGAACCAACTTTCAAGATGTTTAACGTGTTTTATTTCATGAGTTATACCGGTGGTTTCTACTCCTTCAACTCCTGAACTGGTGGGGTTAGTCCTTGCAGTACTAACCCACCGAAGAGTCTTCATGACTAGAAGCAGAAGTTCTTCTACATTCACCATGGGGTCATTCCCATTGATATGCATTATCGTGAAGAGAGTGAAGGAGTTCCTCGTGTGAATGTGTTCATAGATTTTGCTCATCAGGAGTGGTATAAAGTGTTGACTCGGAAGGTTACTTCTATCACTCAACTTGAGGAGAGGGTACTGGTGGCAGCGGGGATGAGTATGTTGTGGGCACCCCAGAACCCTAGGGGTGTCCCTGTCTATGGCTACCAAGGGAAAGGTATTACTGTTGTTAATTTATTGTTATACTCTTTCTTAATTTGTCATGTGTTTCCTCATGTTGCTGTATTTTATAGTTGGGTATAGTTTGATGAACGTTCTTGATCCTAAAGCCGGTGGTGCTATGGTCGTTGCATATTTGACCGAAGGGAGGCCTCTTTGGTTAGATCAGATAAGAGATCGCTTCTTGCACCCTACCAGCGAAAGCCTTGCTGCTTATGCTAACACTATTTTAGGTGAAGTTGGTGGGGATGATCTTGACGATGTACTTAGTCATACTCGAGAGGAGGTTATCGTACTTTCGAGTGAGGGTTCTGATAGATCGCGTGAAGGTTTAATCCCTCGTTCCCCGCGTGCAGGTCCATCGCAAGGGGCTGTGAACGAGCCGGTAAACGTACCTGCTGGAGACGATGTTGATGTTCCCACTAATGCTGCTGAACAGCTTGAAAGCAGGAAGAAGAAAAAAGTAGATACGTCTGAGAAGAAGAAGAAGGTCGAGTAACCTGTGACTGGGGCACCTCGTAAGCAACCTTTTAACTTCTCCCTTCTGGACTATGTTGTTGTTTCTGACACGCTCTCTGGTTTAAACGCAGGAGATAAGCGTGCTGAACGTGATCCAGATGATGATGCCACGTTGATCGAAATAGTGAAAAGGAAGAAAGCTTTAGAAGACAAGAAGAAAGAACTTGACGAACAAGCTACTGCTGCTCTTGCGGAGAAAAAATCCAGGTCTCAGAAGGAGACTACTGCTGCACCTTCTGAGTCGGAGGTAGATTAGGGTGTTTTTAGCGCGAAACCTCGTAACCTCCTTGAGAAGATATATGAGTCAGCTTCTGGTTCCCGAGGTACAGTTTTTCCGTTTGTATACATCTTTTTCTTTGCCTTTCTTTCTTGCTTTTGATTATCGTGCTTGCCTTGTAGCAGGTGTTAAATCAGGTAAGAGTGCTCCTAAGGTCGATATTTCCAAGATTACTCCTCCTACCTCTCCACCTTCAAGAATCTTTGGTCTATCTCCTCCGCATGCTGTTCCGGGAAAAAGGAAAAAAGATGATGTAGAGGTTGAGCAAGTTGGGGAAGGTGGTGCTGGTGCTGGTGGTGATGGTGGTCGTGGTGGTGGTGTTGATATTGAAGTGGAATCGAGTGAGACTACTCCCCACCACACCATTTACACCAAGGTTGTCCGGGGCTCTGAAGAGGGTGGTGCTTCTGGGACTCACCATAGTCCAGAATATGAACATGTTCAGGGTGGGTCCTGGGATACCCACAATCCTGCATGCGCTGATCTTCCACATGCCCCTCGATGGAACTTGACTCAGGGCTCTCGGATGACCGATCTTGGTAACTGCCGTGAGTTCTTTTCCTTATCCCTCTCCCTGCTGAAAGATTTTTTCAGAAGAGACGCGATCGGATGGATCTCTTGGATAATCATATCCATGCTAGGGTCAACTTTTTTGCTACCTCCCAAGAGATTGCCCGGGAATGGCAGTTGATGGGGGAGGATACGTTGGATATTGAGGCCGTGAAGAAGGCGTTTGCTGAAGAGAGAGAAAAATTTAATGCTGAGAAAAAAGCTTTAGCATGGAGGGTTGCTGATGCAGAGGACAAACTTGCGAAGGAAAAACAGGTTAACGTTAACAAGCAGAAAGAGTGGGAAACTGCTTGTGAACAAACCAACCGGGAAATGCAAACTCAGCGTGATACTATTGTTAGATTGTCAGGAGAGAAAACTAAGATCAGTGATGAGGCTCTGAGCAGGAACGTGCTGCGCACCAAAAGAGACAAAGTGAATATCTCCAATGGATTGCTCAGTTGCAACAGCTTGTTACCGAAAAATCTGCTGAAGTCTGGGCTTCAGAGATTATAGCGGAGGAAGCTAGTGCCGACAGCAAGTGGTTTCTTGCGCGCGGCGTTCCGTTGGTATGTTTTCCTTTGCGTCTCTTGTCTACCTTGCTTTGTTTTTTGTTTTGTATGCTCATTCTATTTCTTCCAGATGGCCGATCGTATTGTGAGGTCTGAGGAGTTATCTACGTATATGTATGAACTTGGTGAAGCTGCGTATGATCATGGTCGTAAACACGGTTATGCCGAAAGAAGATCAGCTGCTGAGGCGAAGGAAGCATTGAAGAGCTTTGACTTATATAAAACTGTCTGTGCTGCTCGTTATGCTGAGAAGCGGCAGGAGTTCGAGTCTCTCGATTTGCCATTGTCAAGGCTGCTGGAAAATTATCTAGAAAACCTGATGGAGTCGCATTGCTGAAGAAAGATCTTGGTGATGAAGACTCTGAAGCTGAGGGTGCTGGTAGTAGTCATCAAGATTGAAGGTTTCCGGCTTGCATGCCGTGTATAGGCTTGATGGCCTTGTAATCGTCTGATAATTCCCTTAAACAATTTACCTGTCTTTCATGCTTTGTGAACAATTTACTTTTGGTTGCTATGTTCGTTGGTATTTTGATACACTTGGTATATTTTATGCTAACCATGAGTTTTTAGTTTTATTCGTTGTGAATTTTGTTGTCGTTACAATATGTGCATGTGTAATTACTTTGATTAGGTATCACGAATGTATGATGGCTGAGACAGGTTAGGCTGTGTTAGTCATCCTAGCTTTACACTGTATTGTGTTATGCTTAGAGAAACTTTACAACGTTTTTTCTGTCGTTAAGCACGTAGTTTGATTCGTGTATACGAAGTGATCGTTTAACAGGTTATTGTGTTGACCTGGCTATGTTCAGCTTTGGGGGTCTTACAATGTTTGTTTTACCGTGTTTACGATGTTTTCGTGTGTAGGTGGGCACGAAGTGGTGTATGGCTTGGTGGGCTTTAGTTGTGTGTTTTTGACCCGGTTGTGCGCTTAATTGCGACAAGCCTTGGAGGTCTACAACGTTTCCCGTGTCTGAGCCATAGATGTTTTCGTGTATACCCGAAGTAATATGTGCAGTTGTAACAAAAATTCGCACGAGATAAGATAGCCAACACTTCTTGTATTAAAGTTAACTGTGTTGGTCCCACGACCATTCATTACAAGGAAAAATAAAAACTATGGCCGTCTACATATAACATTTCCTTAGTTGCTGAGCATTCTAAGTCCTGGGGACTTCTTTGTTTTCAAGCGTACGCAGCTTGTACGCTCCTTTCCCGAAGACTTCATCTACAACGTAAGGTCCCTCCCACTTCGGAGCTAGTTTTCCCGGCCTTTCGGCGTTGGAAGCCTCGTTTTCTCTCAAGACGTAGTCTCCGGGGTTGAATGTGCAGATTCTGACCTTGCTGTTGTAGCATTTTTCCAGCTTGGTTTTGTATTTTGCCTCGTTGATTGCTGCCATCTCTCTTCTTTCTTCTAGAAGGTCCAGATCTAACCTTCTTTCTTCTTCATTATTGCAGCATTCATTGACAACATCCTTGGAGATGGTAAACCTATCTCTGCTGGTATCACGGCTTCTGACCCATAGACTAGACTGAACGGTGTTTCCCCGTTACTTGTCTTTGGCATAGTCCTATGGGCCCACAGTATGCTGGGCAACTCATCAACCCATCCTCTTCGCTGCGTCCCGAGCCTCGCCTTAATACCATCCACAATACTTTTGTTTACTGCTTTGACCTGACCATTTCCTTGTGGGTGTGCCACCGAGGAAAAGGTGTGTTCTATATTCAGCTCCTTAAACCAATTTTGAAGATCTTCAGCAGCGAAATTTGTTCCGTTATCGATTATGATTCTCAGAGGTTGGCCGAAACGACAAATTATTTGTTCCCAGATGAACCTTCGCACCATAGTAGACGTGGTTGATGCTAGTACCTTTGCTTCCACTCATTTCGTGAAATAGTCTACTGCAACTATGATAAACTTCACTGCTCCTGGGGCTTCTGGAAAAGGACCAACCATATCTATCCCCCATTGCTGGAACGGCCATGCCGTTGTTACGGGGACCAGCTCATTCTTTGGGCGCATTGTTTTCGGAGCATGTCTCTGACAACCGCTGCATTTCCTCATAACCTTGACTGCATCCAGATGCATCCCGGGCCAGTAGTAACCCGCGTTCATTAATTTCGCTACCACCATTCTTGGGCTGGCATAAATGCCGCAAATGCCCTCGTGTACTTCGCGGATCAAATAATTTGTATCTTCTGGATCTACACATCTCAGTAACGGTCCGAGGTATGATTTCCTATACAGAATGCCATCAGACATTTGGTAATGCTCAGACTTGTACTGTATTTTTCTTGCTTCAGCTTTGTTTTCAGGTAGTACTCCAGACTAGAGATACATGATGATCGGAGTCATCCAGGATGTCGCTCCCAGTTGGATGACGTTCACTTGCCTTAATGGTACTGATGGGTTGCTTAGAACTTCAATGCGCACGTCTTTGGCCAGATGCTGGAAGCTGGTGGATGCGAGCTTGCTCAGTGCATCTGCCGGTTTGTTCTTGCTTCTGTTAATGTGATGCACTTTGTAGGAACTGAAGTTTTGGAGCAAGGTTTTTGCTTGATCTAGGTATAGTGCCATCACATCTCCTTTGGCGTCATACTGACCATTGATCTGTCCTGCTACGAGCATGGAGTCTACGTGTGCTTCTATATGTTTGACTCCCATCTTGACTGCTAACCGCAAACCAGCAAGAAATGCTTCATACTCGGCCTCGTTATTTGTGCTCTTGAAGTCTAACCGGATGGCGTATGTGAACTCATGTTTTTCTGGACTTACCAACCTAAGTCCCGCTCCTGCACCATCTTCGTTCGTTGCGCCATCCGTGTATAGTAGCCACGGTTCTTCTGAATGTTGTTTTTTGGCTTTCTCCATCGCCTTACATTCTCTGTCTTTGTCATCAGGCACCTCTGTCAGGAAATCGGCCAACACCTGACCTTTGATTGCTGGCCTTGGTCTGAAAACCACGTTATGGCCTCCCAGCTCTATAGACCACTTTGCTAATCTTCCGGATATCTCAGGTCTTACGAGGATGTTGCCGATGTTGTAATTCGTCAGGACATGAATGACATGGTTAGCAAAGTACCTTCGCAATCGTCTGGACGAGTGGATAAATGCGAGGACCAGCTTTTCCATTATGGCGTATCTTGTTTCTGGATCATTCAAGGTGCGAGACACGTAATACATTGGCGTTTGTATGCCTTGTCGGTCCACCAGTAAAACTGCTCCTACCGCTTTCTCTGACGCTGAGAGGTACATTACCACGGGTTCACCTTTCATTGGTGCTATCAGTGTTGGCAATCGTATGAGACAGTCTTTCATTTCTCGGAATGCATGTTCGGCTTCCGGAGTCCACTGGAACTGATTCTTTTTTACACAGTTGCGAATGGTTTTGATGAATGGAAAGGATTTTGCTGCGTGATTGGCGAGGAAACGGTTGAGTGCTGCTAACCGTCCAGCCAACTTCTGCATTTCTTTTATCGTTGATGGTGAAGGCATCCGCTCTATCACTTGCACCTTTTTAGGATTGACCTTAAACCCATCCTTTGTAACGATGAAACCCAGAAACTTCCCTTCTTCCATCCCGAAGGAACACTTCGCTGGATTTAGCTTAATGTTTACCCCGCGCAAGGTATCGAATGTTTACCAGCATCATACTTTCTTCTTTGCTCATGATGACCAGGTCATCCATGTATACTTCAATGTATTTGCCGATAGCGTTGCTGAATGTTTCATTCATCAATCTCTGGTAAGTTGCGCCTGCATTCTTTAGACCGAAGGGAATTTTTGTATAACAGTACAACCCTGTTGGTGTGCGAAATGCAGTTTTGTCTTCATCCTGGATGGCCATCTGCACCTGATGGTATCCTTTATAACAATCAAGGAAACACTTCCATCTGAAAGACGCCAGTGAGTCGATTTTCTCGTCAATTTCTGCTAGAGCATAACAGTCGCGTGGGTATGCTTTGTTCAAATCTTTATAATCCACACACATTCTCCAACCACCATTTCCTTTAGGAACCATCACTGGGCTGGCTACCCAGGTTTGATAACGAACTTCTCTAATGATACCAGCGTTTAGTAACTCTGTGATCTATTCCTGCATGGCATCGTGCTTTATGTCTCCCAGATGATGCTTCGTATGTACCACTGGTTTGGCATTTTCAGAAACATTCAGCCTGTGTTCAGCTATGTGCCGTGGAACGCCAACCATATCAGCCGGTGTCCAGGAAAACACGTCCATGTTTTCGAATAGTAACTTTTTTAGCGCCGCGCGCGTGAGATCTGACATTGCTGGGCCTAAAGTGACAGTTTGTTCTGGGTACTGGTTGCTCAGTATCCACTTTTCAGGTTTTGTGCGCGGTGTAGGCTTGGTTGTATTTGCTGGTCTGATTTCATCGGTCGCGAGGACCTCTTTGCTTGCGTAAATTATGGCTATCCCTTTTTTTGTTGGGAACCCAACAGCTGAATGTTGCCCTGAACAAATAATGCTAAAATCTACTTGGGACTCTCTTACCAAAAGGATATCATGTCTTGAATTTGCTGGTAACACCATGAATGTAACTTCTTCCGTTCTTGAGTTCCTTCCATCTGAGAGTAGCACCAGGAACGTTATTTGGCCGAGAGGGAAAACAGCCTCGTTGCAGAAACCAGTGAGTAGGTAATCCACTGGTTCTAGGTGCGCTTTGTCTTCTTGGTCAAGTTGGTTAAAACATTGCTCATAAATGATGTCTGCGGTGCTCCCTGGATCTATGAGAATGTAGTCAGTCTGGTAATGGCCGAACACACCAGGAATGACTATAGGTCTTCGTTCTCTTGGGCCCCCTCATACCACAGGGAAGACGACTTGTCTTTCACGCCAAGAATCATCTTGGGCATGCTTGTTATAGTTCTTCTGTGGTCTTCTTGGACCACCTTGGATCATGTTAGTTTCTAAGTTTTGGTGCTTTTCGTTGTCTGGGCCTTCTTCTCTTCTTTGGATCTGTCAATTGTCTATTTTTCCACCCTTTACTAGGTGTGTGAGTTTGCCATTTCTCAAAGAGCGTTCTATCTCTTGTCTGAGGCTGAAGCAGTCATCCGTCAGGTGACCTGTGTCTTTATGGAACTCACAGAAGAGGTTTGGATCTTGCCCCCTCTTATTTCTCATTTGCAAGGGAGGTTTGAACTGATGATTTTCTGTGGACAGAACCTCGGAAGGAGTTTTCGTCAAAGTCGTCCATTGCTTCTCTCTATTTTCTTTTTTAACTTCTTTGCGATGACTGATCTGGTTAATCGTGGTGCGCGCGTCCTCCACTGGCGGACTTCGTTCTTTGTAACCAGATGTTTTCCAAGGCTGACCCTTGCCTTTCTTGTTTCGTCTATCATGCTGGTTGTAACTGTACTGACGACTATCATCGCCGATCAGTTGTTTGTCAGTTCTTGCAATCGTTTTTGCTACTTCGATAAAGGTATCCCAGTCTTTGGGACCTCCATCCCTTCCTTTGACTCGTTTAATCAAGTCATCACATTTAACAGCCCTCATAAAGTGTGCGCGCATCATTTTCTCCCCTATATCTCCGATTTCGAGGCACTCTTTGTTGTATCTAGTGATGAAGTCTTCAACACTTTCATGGTCTTTCCTCCAGATGTTTAAACAATCTGCTGGATCTCTAGTGTGCCTGCGTTGTTGGGAGAAGTGCGCGAGGAACTTGTCTCGAAAATCGATCCAGGATTTAATTCTTCCTGCTGGTAGACTGTCAAACAAGACGCGCGCTGGGTCGACAAAGGTTTGCACGAAAAGATGACACCAAGTTGGTAATGTCCAACCACCCGTTAACCCTGCGCCATTGAAGACTTGGAGGTGGTCGACAAGATCTGTTAAGCCATTGTACTTGCCCACATTATGTTGCAGTTTTGTCTTGTCGATATCGGCTGTCGCGATCTCTCTGATGAACTTAGACTTTTCAGCTATGCCTTCTGGGCGATAGCTCAACGAGTAATCTTGTTCTGCATTTGGATTGTACCCCGCGCGCTTGTGGGGTTTATACGCCTCATGTTCTGGTGGTAATCTGCTAAATACCGTGCTTTCTCTCTTGTACGTCGTGTCATCTTCTTCATTGTAACTATCCCATTCATTGTTTATGTTGCGCGGGCCTAAACGACTGTGTACTGGCTTTCTCTATTGGTGGGTGTATTGCACATAGTTGTTTTCCGTTTCACCATAAGTTTCGCGCGTATCATGTGCATTTTGCCTTCTGATGTTAGGTGCTTTCTTAGGGTGTTGGTTCCGCGCCTGTGTTTAGTGAGGGATATGGGTGTTTGGAGGCTTTTGTGGTGGAGTAACAAAAGCGGACTGATTAGCTTGCACTTAGAGTAGAGCTTGTTGTGCTCTGAGTTGCACAAAGGTTCAGAGACGCCGTTTGCTCGGCATACCAGGAAGCCAGAGTTTTTCCTTCAGGTAGCCCTAAATTGCCAAAAAGTTCAACTGTGTTTGGCCTGATGGTGCTGAAGGACCAGCCCCACGGTTTGGTGTTGGAACTTCCGGAGGTGTTTGGTTAACTGCTCCGGGTGGGGTTTGGAAAGCTGCTCCGTTTGTGGTTTGATTGATAACTCTGGAGGTGCTTCCAAAGATATCAGGGAACTCATTGTTTACTTGCTCCTCCCTGGCGGTCCCGTTCCCTTGATGCCTTTGGACGTGAACGGTGTCCGTAATCAGTCCAAAGGAAGAGATTTCTCCGTCCAGGTGAGGGGAAGGGTTTGGTTCAGTCATTTAGAGAGTTTTTCGAAGAAAAAGGAGATGAAAATGGTTTGCAAAAGATGCGGTGGACGCCAATGATGAAACACTGGTTAACACCAAAGGTTAACTAGCTGGGTCGTCTCTTATGTGGGTTCAATCTCCTTCTTTACTCGTCTAAGACTGAGCTCCTGCAAAACAGTAACACCGTTAGCTCGTTAAGAGGGGAATATGGGGGTTTCCCTGTTAACCGGGCTCCGGCGTGAGAATAAGTACTGCCCTGAGGAAGAAATGGTGTGTGTTGTAGGTGACAAGTGAGGAGAACATAATGGATAACCTGAATGATGAAGGGTCCTATTTATAGCCGGAGGGTGAAGGAGGGAGGAGCAACCTCGCCAGCTGCTATTGGGCGCCAGCTGTCCGACCAAGGGGAAAATCCTCTTGGTCTCCTCTGTTGTGGTCAGGATAGTGGTCCACGTGGCGTGCCAACATTTGTCCATGCTGGAGAATTTGTACCGCAGCTGTCGGCCTGCCCCTAGATTTGTCACAGGTCTACATGGCGCCTAATTAATGGTGACACGTATCGTCCTTTCTGTCTGGAGGAGCATCTTCGGTGACACCTTGACGTCTTCCAGAAGCTTCTAGAAGCTTCTGAGTTTGTTTGGTGATGTAGGCGCCATGTAAGACGAAGAAAGTGGTGTGGTCCCTGCCATGTGTATATGAAATTGGGACCATACCTCTTCACTAAGGCTTTCTAATCTTAAAACTTGTAAGTTGTACTTTCACCTATAAGTAATTAGTTTTCTTTTTCTGCTGAATTAATCAACATTTAGCTATTATCTACTACAATATATTGATATGTTGTCATGATATTGTTTCAGAGTTCTTTAACTTCTTTAATTATTGTTGCTTTATAGTTTGAGCCTATGTGAAAGTTTAACTTAATTTGCTTGTGTTAGGCTTTTAAGCAAGTTAAAGCTTTTATATATATTTCTATGTCTCAGCTAATATTTTTGATCTTGCATATGGTACTGAATTTTCTCGAATTGAAATCTTTTCATCCGTACCGAGATTCGGTGTTTTTTTACCAGTTAGATACTGTTTTTTACCTTCAAATACCGGTTCCTTACCAGTACTAATTCATACCGGGTATTTTCGGTACCGGTATCTATTTTTTAGGATTTTCAGTACCGATTGGTACCGAACTCATTCCTATTCTAAAGCATTGATGTGGATTGTATAAAATTTGCTTCATTTTGCTTAATGAACCAAATTTAATCATCAAGTTTTAGGAGGAAAATAAGTATAAAATAGACTTTCGTTTGGTTTTCTCGAAAATATTCTTACAAATAAACAATAACAAGTTGAAATACAATTATATACGAACTTTATTATTTTTTTTTAACGGCAAAACACTTTATATATATATATATATATATATAAAGAGCCAGCAAGGAGCTGGGATACAAAACTACAAACCCAAAAGCGAGACGAACAACATCAAAACAAACTACATCGAATCCAAAATATTAAATTCTAACCAGTTCCCCCATTTCAGCGAATTGAACTTCGACCGATTAGAAACCCAAGAAAAGGCATCTTCTTTAATCGTGTCCACTGTTAAAGAAATCGGTATGAAGTTGTCGTCAAAAACTTTGGAGTTTCTAGCATGCCAAATCCTACCGAAGCGATGGAGTAAACAGTTTTCTTCCAATTCGCATCTCCCGGTTGAATTTTGATATAGTCAATAAGATCTGCAAGGTTTTGGATATTGGCGGGGTATGAAATCCGCATCCAAGAGAGAATGTTCCACCATATGCACTTTGACCACAGGCAAGTAACGAAAATATGCGAAGGGTCTTCGTCATTTAACCCGCACCGAGGGCAAGAAACATCCGCAAGCTGAATGCCCCGATGGACCAGCCCAACTCTGGACGCCACTTTACCGAGGAGGACTCTCCACAACAAAACATTAGCCTTCGGAGGGACCCAGGAGTTCCATTTGAAAGCAATCGGCTCAATGACATCCCCATAGCTAGCCTCCTCTAAGTCGAATCTGACTTGTTTAACAGAAAAAGAACCATTGGGGTCGTTATGCCACATCCAACGATTCCCAGATTGAATGAGCTTGTCTTTTATAAGAATGCCATCTTTAGCGAGATCCGATTCAACCGAGATGATGTCCTTCCATACCCCCGGGATCGTCTTTTTTAGGGGGATGAATGGGAGAGGATTATTTTGAACATTGGTGTGATGGATTGCACGAATAACTTCAACCCATAGTTGATTCGAACTTTATTTTATTACCTTTTGATTTGCAACAAACCGTAACAGTGCATTCAATGATCGTTTATATCCAAGACATTGATTGTAGATTCAACTAAAATAATGATCGTCTATATTCAAGACATGATTTGATTGTAGATTCAACTAAAATCCAATGATGATTTAAATTCAATACATCCAATTAACTTGACTAAGACACTAACTTTTGGATTTATCATAGGGTTATTGGATTTTATCACCCCCAACTATTGGTTATTGGCCGCTGTCACCCTCAACTATCACTTTGACGCCCGTCATCCCCAACTTAACACTTAGTATGTTCTATCACCACATCATTAACTAATCACTAACTTTTTATCTTTTTACTATACTTTTGGGGTGTCCTAAGATCCCTAAAACCTTCATAAGATCCCTATGACACCCCTAAAAGTATAGTATCAAGATCAAAAGTTAGTGAATAGTTAACGACGTGGTGACAAAACATATTAAGTGTTAAGTTGGGGGTGACGGATGTCAAAGTGATAGTTGGGGGTGGCCGCGGCCAATAGCTAATAGTTAGGGGTGATAAAATCCAATAACCCTTTTTCATATAAGTAAGAAATAAAAAATAGAGATATATATACATTAATACAAACACACAAACATAAACGAGCGAGCTAACGGACCGATTTTGAACAAGCATTTTTCAAGAGAGATTCAAAAGAGTTGCGAGCTTTTTGAACAACCTCACTCTTTATTCCTTCTTCATATGTACTTATTATTTACATTGTATACAATAGGGTCATTTACATATATCCTCTTCCTAAGATCACTTATTACATATTTACTCAACTCTTAAAATCAATTACATATTTTCCCTTCCTAAATCATGTATATTACATATATATCCATTTAACTAAAATTACTCATATTAAATTACTCTTTTACCCTTAATGAACTTATTAAGTGACTATTTACATATTTTTTACTTCTAATGTATAATTAAAATTACTATCTTATTTTTCGTTTTTTAAACAAAAATGAAAATATCATTGATAAAAACAAGCCAAACGAAATCAAACAAAAACCCTATGAATGAAGTAATCAGTATCCTAGTTTAGTGCCACATTCGTAGCTCTACACTCAATCCTGTTGTGAGGTTGAATAGCAATGTTTTCAAAAATCTTGGCAACATGGTTCCTTATATGAGATAAAATCCACCCGTTTCTATTTTTCCTAAAAATCAGCAAGTTGTGTAAAGAATTAGGACAAAAACCTTTTAACAATTGAAGAACCAGACCTTTATATCAATTGAAAAAGCTTTTTATCCCCCAATTCCTATATTCCTTTTTCCTTTTCTTTCAATTATAAGCAAACAGTTCCACATAATACTCGGCGATGGTTGCTGCATACGGTTTTCCGGTGGATTAGTGGCTAGAACTGTCGCACCTGACGGCGCCAGAGGCGATTCTAAGCAACGTCATTAGAACTTCATCAAAACTTACCCGAATGTAATGTTGTGCAGCACAACCTTAGATCTGAGTTTGTAATTGATCTTAGATGTGAGTGGGTGTTTGGGGTTCCTAATTTTGCACCAACTTTTAACTTATTGACTTCGTAGAAGTTAAAAGAAATCCCAAACACCCTCTGAGAAGGACTTTTATGCCTAAAAGGAATCCCAAACACTCTCTGAAAATGACTTTTATGGCTTGAAGAAGAAGAAATTAAGAAGTAAGAAATTCTCACTTCTCACGTATGACTACTTAGAAGTTATAAGTCATAAGTTAGAAGGAATCTCAAACACCCCCTGAGCATGTAATTAATTAAGAAAAGGAATTAGAAAGGGGTAAAGGGGGTAATTTCCTTAAAAAATGGGGAAATATGTAATTGATTTTATTGGTTGGGTAAATATGTAATAAAGGCTCTTCATAGAGGGATATATGTTAAAATCCCTATACAATACCGAGACAGCGTAACGAACATCAACAATACCGACCAAATGCTCGTCTTAATGTGCGGCTTTTTTCAACTAACAAAAGTACTAAGCAATATATCACCAAATAATTGATAATCTAATAGAAAAAGACTATCGCGTTGTAAATTGTCACCGTCGCCGCATCGCGCGGATTTCCTACTAGTATATATATAGGGATGGGTTAAAATAGGATCCATTTTTAAGATGCGAGAACCGTAGGAACCATTATCACCCTAGATCTCTCATGTATGAGTTAAGAAAACTAAGAAACTCAAATGAATAAACCTCATTTTACCACGTGTTACACCTTTTTGCAGACGTGTTACGTGTAACAACCAGAGGCTGCCAATTCTTACGTAACAACTTTTACTTTTTCAGAAAAAGCTGAAAGTCTACAAAAGTTGTTACACGTAACACGTGGCAGCCTCTAGTTGTTACATGTAACACAGTCTGCAAAAAGTTGTAACACGTGGCCAAAGAGGTCCATTCATTTGTGTTTCTTAGTTTTCTTAACTAATATAAGTTTTCTTTCTATCCCTCACCTATATATATACATATATATATATATATATAGGGTAAGGTTCATTTGAGAACTGCCCTTATTGCGAGAATCGCGAGAACCAATGTGAACACAAAAAAATACCTAAGAAAATCCAAAAAACATACAATTTTTTTTAATATTTTTCTAATAAAAATCGCCATATTTCGTTACAAAAAAAAAAAAAAAAAAAAAAAAAAAAACTTTTTTTTTCGAGTAACAGTTATGGATGCACATGTGCATATTTATCATTTCTTGGACATATTCCGTAATATATTACCATTACTAGAAAAAATGCACTTTCATTTACATTACAATTCGCAATACACTAATTTTTACATTACCAATATTAAGAATGCACATGTGCATCATTATGTATAACCATCATATAACGTGTTTTGGTACAAAAAGTTTGTGATTTTAAATGATGAAGTAGGCCCATATACACGTGTTTTGGTTAGTTATATCTAGTGGTTAATGGTTTGATTATATTTATCACTTTATGGTGTAATATATTATTTGGATGGTATAAAGGGTGTTGATGTACATGCAATAAAGTGAAATATTGGTAATAGTATTGTATTATGGATGGTAGGAGACAATGGTATTGTATTACAGATGATAGGAGATAATGGTAGTGTATTATGGATAATATGATAGATGAAAGGGAAGGTGTATTCAAAGTGGTGTACCAAAACACGTTATAACATGTTCATACATATAGATGCACATGTGCATTTCTAGTATTGTTAATGTTATAACAAGTTCATACATGTAGGTGCACATGTGCATTTCTAATATTGTTAATGTAAAAAGTAGTGTATTATGAATGGTAGTGTAAATGAAAGTGCAATTGTCTGATATTAGTAATGTATTACGGAATTTGTCCAAAAAATGATACATATGCACATGTGCATGGATAATTGTTACTCGAATTTTTTTTTTGTTACGAAATATAGCATTTTTTTATAAAAAATAGTAAAAAAATTGAGTGTTTTTTTTATTTTTTTAGGTATTTTTTGGTTGTGTTCACACTTGGTTCTCGCGGTTCTCGTAATAAAGGGTGGTTAGTAACGGATCCTTCTCCTATATAGATATACTAGGTTTTTACCCGGGATTGCTTCCCGGGCTCGGGAAACTTAGTTATATCAATTATTATTTCTTATTAATACGACCTCATTACATCAAGCATCTCATTGGATTCAACATCAATGTTTTCACATCACCGGGATTGCTTCCCAGGATGCAGAAAGTTATTAATATACTTTTAAACAAATGAACGATCAGTACCTTACAGGAAAAAAACGTTCAACAAACAATAAATTCACAAAATGTAACTCCACATGCGATCCTTATTAATGGATAGTTACCATATTATTATAGTAAGGAACCCGCACGATGCTGCGGAACACGCAACACACTAACACAAACACCGGTAGTTAGTTAGTTAGCTAACCTTATTAGGATCGGAGGGTTTCGTGATTGTGTTTGTTTGTATAATTTGAACAAATCAAATAGAAATGAACAGAGTTTAAGTGCAGCGGAAATGAACAACAAACTTTGTAAACACAATCAAAGAGGAAGATAGTTTTGATAAACATTTGCTTTTCATTAAGTTGAAAGATTACAAATCAAAGCAAAAGATTACAAGCATGCTTACAAACTAAACTCCCCCTCAGCCTGTTACTCCATGGTTGGTTGCACAAGATGAAAGGATTGAATTGAGGAGAAGAACTCACTCAAGATGATCAAATGTAACAGTACAGGGTACTGCTCCATTTATAGACAATCCAAACAATTGAGGCATCTCAGCTGACGTCACCATGAAAGCGACGTCTAACAGCCTAGCAACCTGTAACAACTGTTCCTATACAAATACTGCTATTATTAACCACTGATTCTACATAAAACAAGTAATATACTAAAGTACTGCTATCCTCTTCCATCAGTGCTTTCCTCAAAGTTGATCAGTCCTTGAGTGGGCAATGCTTTGTCATCCGTAGATAGAACCAGCAGTGTTTACTTCTTCAGGGCTTTGTTAGCAGTTTAAAGGGTAGCAGCAGTTGTATACGGACAGTGGATAGAGAGCCACCAGTTTTGGCTTTCATTATCTGTTCCTCTGGTAGGGTTCAATCCCAACAATCTTCCCCTGGAACAGATAATGCCAAAACCCTTCATTATTCTGGATTTTTATTTCTCATCAGAAGTTCCCTAGCTTGTCTTTTAAATTCTTCTTCAAAGTCTTTGGAACTTGAGTCATCCTCATCCCTGCACAGTGAAAGTTCAAGAAGATCCTGCAAATCTTCAACACCAAGACCTAGTGCTTCTTTCCTTGATATGTACTTCACTTCCCCATTGGATCTGACCAAGGTCAATACGTGGGTCTTTTGATCAGATATCCACTTTAGTACTTTTGAACCCAATGGGTTTCTTGGGAGAGATTTATTTTCTGATGAGTTTGAAGAAATTGGTCTTGTGAAAAGTTGTAAACTTTCAGACATTTGTTTGAAGGCCATTTCAATGACATTATTTGATGCAGCTATATCTTCTGCAATTTCTCTTTCAATCTGCTCTTGCCTCTTCTTTTGATCTAGTTCAATGTCTGTCATGTCTGAAGTGTTTGGTGATGCAGGTTTGGTTAATACCTTTTTGGCAAGGTATTGAAGCTTTGCTGATTTGTCTTCTTTTAGATCCATTTTCTTGATGGCTTTTGTGAAATACTCAGCTTCCTTTTCTTTTTCTTCTTCACTGGTCAGCAGTTTTCCTTTTTCTTTGTTTTCAACAATGATAGGGTTATCTGCTGATGTGATCCGTGTTTTAAGAGCATCAATCTGCTGTTCTAGCTTTTTGTAATCAGGCTTCTTAGAAGTATCTGAGACTGTTATCCTTCTTTTCTTAAGCCTTTCATAAGCCTCGTCGGTATACTGCTTTGTCCATTTTGCTATGGCTTTAGCAGTATCCACCTTAGCATCCACCAGCTCTTGCTTCTTTCTTTTATACTCAAATGTAAGGTCAGCAATGAGCTTTTTGAATTTGTTCCAATTTGGAGCTGTCTTCTTCTTTTTTGGATCGTTTTTAATTCTTTCAACCCTGTTTGCCTCATGCTTTAAAGCATCTATTGGCCATTCTTCAAATTGTTTTTCTTCAGCATGATAGAATTTTTCTTTCATGATATATGCAAGATATTCTTTTCTCATTTTATTTCGTTGATCTGTCTTTTCTTTATTTAGATCTTGTGCATAGTCTTCCATCTGCTTGACCTTAGTGAGCAAGAATTCCAATTTTTCAGAGATGGCTTCGTCACTTTGACCTTCACATTCAACTTTTGCTCTTATTTTAGCCTGTCTTGCTTTGAGCTTGAGATATTCATCCATATCTTCTGGGACTATGAAGCCGATGAGAGAAGGGAATCTTCTTGTTGAAGGATCATCCTTGGTGTAGAATTGTCTCATCTCATTTTTTACAGCTTCCAGTTCCAGTGGATATTTTGCAGCATTAGGATCATGTTTATCTTCATCTGCCTGAGTTATTTTTCTTTTTCTGAAGTAAATTTTATTCACTGAAGGAGTGCTTTTGGGTGATTTGTTGAGTGGAGTGAAGATGGTTTGAAGTGAAGTGAGGGTAGTGGTGAATGGTGTCTGACTAACAGTTGTTGAAACAACTGGTGTTTCAATTACTGTTGCCATTACAACAGATGTTGTAACATCTGATGTCTTCTGCTTTTTCGCAGGAGGTGATGGTGGTGATGTGACATTGATGAGAGCAGTGGTGGATGACTGGCAAACAGCTGTTGAAACAACTGGTGTTTCAACCTCTGTTGTCATTACAACTACTGATGTGTCAGTAGATATCTTCTGCTTTTGAGCAGGTGGTAATTTGGTGGATGATGTTGTAGTTTTAGGTTCTGGTAGGGCAGTGGTTGTAGTGTGTGATGTAGTGGTGTGTGTTGAAGAGATGGCAGCTGTTTGGTTAGCAGTTTTTGAAACTACAGACATATCACCAGTTTGAATGGAAGTTTGAGTTTTTGTGGTTTGAGGTTTGGAGCCTTTGGGACGTGGTTTAGATGTCTGTTTTTCTTGCTCGGGTTCAACACACAGGCCATGATCTATTCCCTTCTTCTTCAACTGCTTCAGTATCTCCCCCTTTTTGGCATTATCTGCAGGGGGGTTATCAAAGAATAGTAGAGTGGAAGGAGCTTTGCTAGTGGTGTTTTGGATACTGGCCTTTATAGCCTTGATGTCTGCTTGAGTATCTTTGAACCTAGACTCCACCATGTTTGTCAGCATTTGTACATGTATTGCATGCTGGTGATCAGCCGCTTGTTTTTGTTTTTGGAGCAGGGGTTGGAATACACTCCATAGCTCATTTGCAGCAAGTGCAGGTTGTACAGGTGCTTGAGCTGGAACAGCAGTGGATTGTGCTTTTTGAGCTTTTAACAGCTGTTGCACCATATCCTTTATTTCAGCAACTGATGTTTCAAGTTTTTCAACTCTGCCCGTTAATTCCTGATATTTTGAATCATCATCCAATTTAATGGAATCATCTGTTTCCTCAACAACAGTGGTTGTACCAATGTGTGACTTAGGACATGAAGCCCAGAAATCATTCATTGATGCCCCTTGTTCTTGGTACTGGGGACTTCTTTCTTCAGCACTTGATAACCTTTCGATGGTACCAGTGGTTAAAACAAACTCACTGGTGGTTACCAGAGGTGCTATAGAAGAAATTGCCTTCAAGGGAGTCTTACTAATGAAACAACTGTCCAAATGTAGACCTGTTGATCCATCACTTGTAGTTGCTGCTCCACTTGAACTACCACCAAGTGTTACTTGACTTACTTGTAACTCAAGGGGTGTAACCTCCTCAGTTGCTGCTGGGATAGTAGAGGTATAATCATCAGACCCAGTCACTTGTAGGAGTATGCTCTCAGTGATAGGTGATTGAGAGGAACTGGTTTGTGTCTGAGCTATATCAACTGCATGCAACAAAGGTATCATGCATTGGAGTAATGTCAGGGGTGAGGATAAGGGTGTTGAAAGAGACATGTCCTTGGGATCAGGACTGTGGAAGATGGATCCGAGTGGATCCAGAGCTTCATAATGTGAAGTCCCTGTGTTTACAACCTGATCCTTTTGTGAGGATGCAGGAGGAGTTTGAGGTAAATGTGGAAATCTTTCTACCATCTGCTGTGAGGAAGTAGTAGGAGTGGTTTTTGATGACATTTGTGTTGTCACTGGCAGTTGCTCTGGGATCTCATCTTCCAGCGTTGCCTTTGTTTTGGGTTTGGAGGGGTTTCTGGATATTTTCTTTTTGGTCGTTTTGGTAATGGCAGGTGTGGGTTTCAAAGCAGTGGTTGTGCTGCTATGATCACCTGGAGCAGTGGGCTCAACAGTAGATGCCTGAGGAGCAGTGGTAGCTGCTAAATTTTCCTCAGGCACCTCTGCTTTTGTTTTTATAGGTGCCATCATTCTAGAAAATGTTTCAGTTGTCAAACCACTTATTTTAAAAGATGCACCTTGTTTGAGTAAATTTTCATTTTCTTTTCCAAATTTTTCTTTGAAATAGTAGCTTAGAAACCTTGGAAAGAGTAAAAATGATTTGGTATCAACATTCTTTACTAAGTCATTAAAGATCTCCTGGGAATAGTTATAATTTTCATTATTTAAAATAACATAACCCAGACATTGGATCTTCAATGGTATTTCGTTAAAAGCAGTTGTTTTGTTTGAAACACACATCAAAAGTGTGTGGAATAAAAACCTAGTTGCAGAAGGGAAGAAACCCTTTTCTAAGGTATCCCTTTTTGGTTGTTCTGCATACCCCCTTTTCAAGAAATCAGTTTTCAACTCGATTTTAGAAAAAGAAGTTTTACCTTTCTGATCATCGAGTTTAAAGACTTATGGGATTGGTTGTGGAGTAATCTGAATTGCTTTTCCCTGTATAGAAAAATTGATGGCTATGACGATGTCTCCTTGTTTTTCAAGGGTAGCATTTTTCCAGAACTCTTTTTGAGTTTGTTGGAAAATGGGATAATCTGCTGTAAGCAAAGTTTTGTACTTTGATGCAGATATGGTGTCGATGATGGAATCAAAGGTGTGGTTGATGGTGGGTTTTGTGAGTAGACCCAAGTAATTGTGACGGGGTTTGTAAGGGATTTCAATGGGTTCAGCTGCCGTTTGAGTGACCTCTTTGGAAGATGATGGTGATTTTGACTTTGATTTAGATTTCGTCATTTTGATGAAGAAGACGAAGAATGGTTCGAAATGGAAGGCTGGAAACTGCTTTGAGAAGAGAATTTTTAGAATTCAATTCGACAGTGTAAAACACTGTTTGAGGGTTTTGATCAGGCTCTTATTTAGGGAAAAAGTAAGTGCTGATGTGTCAGCGGTTACAAATATCTGAAGGCTAAAAACTGACCACGTGTCAACCGCTGATGAAAAAACCAATGATTGTAAATTTCAGTGCATGTCAACAATAAAAAGGGGAGCAGTGACTATTTTTTAACTATCAGTGGATACCCAACAAAATGTAACATAGATGTTTGGTCAGTCAGTGGTCAACATGAAGAACGAAGAAACAGAGGGTGGCCTTCAGCAGTGGATAACATTTAACAATCACATGTTTGCGCTTAAACAAATGTTTGACATTAAAAAGAAGTTGGCCCATAAACAACCGTTTGCAAGAAAAGACCAATTTCAAGAATACTATACCCAAACCATCAAAATGAGGAGCTTAATAATAATCCAAGTGTAGTTCATTTTTATTCAGTGGATGTCAACTAACAAAATGTGAGCAGTAGTTGTTTTTTATCTAATAGTGGATAGCTAATAGTAATTGAAACACTGATATTTGGAGTTAAATAAATGTTTAACCTTAAACAGATATTTGCAATAAACAGATATTTGGCCATAAATAGATGTTTAGCCTTAAACAAATGGTCTTAAACCAAACATCTGTTTAAGGCCAAGATGTATTTGACTATTGGTGAACCTCAATTTAACTTTTGATGAACAAATGTTTGATGTTTGGTCAACAGATGTTTGGAAACCCATGATAGATTAAACACTATGAACGAATAAACACTGAAGTATCATAAAACTTTGAATGAAAATCGTGAAACTCTCAACATGATACAACAATTGAGAGGAGACGTTTGAATCATGTTGAGAATTTTTATTCACACTGAGATTATTAAAATAAAGTATTACATAGAAAAATAAAATTTAATGAAATATTTATAAACTATTACACGCTAGAGTTAACACTTATTAGGATTTCGTAAACTCTGGCCTTTCTCCATGTCATTTCATGCTCTCTTTTGTTTTTCAGATCAGTTAGCATGTTGCAAATTATCTGATCCTGTTTTAGAAGTTGGGTAACAAACTCTTCTGCATTTTTCTGGAAATCTGATGGAGGAGAGTGGAGGACTTCATCAAGCAATGCTATGCTGTTCGAGGTTTTCTTGTAATTAGTGTCATTGATTATGTCGACTTTCATGTTTAGTTCTTCGTCTGTTCTTTTTTCTTTAAGTGACCACATCGAGAATTGGGTTTTAACATCGCTGGTGTCTAACCAGTGGTAGAAGCTGAAGTTTGCCATGTAGATTTTTGTTGAATTTTCTGATGTTGAAAATCTTTCACAGACAATGATTAGTAACACAGTTTGTTGATATTTTGAATGAAAAGTAATTATCGATCTTTTATAGAGTTTAAAAACGCGTGTACATGGTAAATGAATAGGTTAATGGTAATTATGATAATATGCTTTTGTTCTTTGAACTTCGAAAATTTGTCCCTTAGGTTTCTTGATATTTAATTTTAAAATTTTCCATAAAAATTGGGGTTTGGAAAGGATTTTGCATTAAAAGACTGCTGTTTTGAAATATACATTAATAGGTTTATATTAGATCTACACGTTTATATTGATTAAGTATATAAACTCATGACCACTTCACCTGTTTTTTATCACAATTTCCTAACAAGATTCATACTTTCAAAAAAGTGGACTAATATAGTTTATTGTTGATATGGCGTCATTCACTACTGTAAAATCAGATGATTTAAAGCAGCGTTTTGTCAAGCATATAGAGGAACAGGTGTATGAAGATAGGACTACTCTTCAAGAAGTTCATTAAGAAGTTCAGCAATCGATGAAGTTGAAGCTGTCATTTCTTAATTCTCACGATTATTGTTAGATTTAAAAGTTTATTGGTTCAGTATGTTATTTATGTAATAATTGGACTTTCAAGGTCATGAATAAATGAATAAAATTTAATCTTATGAATCTATGTTGCGCTTGTAGGAAAAAAAAATAGAGAGAGAGAGAGAATGTCAATTTTAAATTACCATTTTGCATATTTTGAATCTAAAATATGCTAGAAAGTATTATTTGAGAATACCCCTGAATTTTAAATTACCATTTTGAATATTTTGAATTTTAAAAGTTATGGATATTGTCAGTAATTATTGATTTGATTTGAAAGCAATTGTCATCATGACATTTCTAATTTTTATTTTAACTTATATTAAAAGAAAAACACCGTCAATTTCAAATTCCCAGTTTGCATATCTATTATATATAATAAATGAAAGTTATTTGGGTCACGTGTCACTTAATTAGGGCATCCTCAGTTCTCTTTTCCCGCCCAACAGTACCACTGCCCTTTTCCTTATATAATCTTTCTTCTCACTTCTCCTTTTTCTTTACAAATGCGTAGGGTTCCTTCTCTCTCTCTCTCTCTCTCTATTCCGGCGATTCAAATTCAAATTTCACAAACCCTGCAAACCTTAATCTTCTTGCAGACGCCACTATAAAATCTTCTTTTGTTCATCGATTACTTCATCAAAAGGTTTGTTCTTCTTTTTTTAGTTGAAATACTTTCATCATTTCCTCTTATTTATACTAATCCTTTGTGTTTTGTGTCTTTTCATGTAACCATTGCTAGGGTTATGATATAGAGTACAACATCTGTTGATTATTGATCTGTGAATATGTTCACCGCTTATTCTTTTTGAAATTAGGGTTTCGTTTGCTTGAGATTTGAATCTTCCGATTTTTTGGTTAATTTTTGTTGATATGTGGTTTTCCATAATCATGGTATGTGTTTTTGTTTTTGATTTTTACTAAAGTTTTGTTATCTGAGTTGTGACTAAATGATGATTGTCAATGATCTGTTGCAGATGATAATGATGATGATTGTTCTACTGTTGTTTCCAGTATCATTGTTCCAACATCGTTTAAAGGATGTGTTTTTTTGCTACTCCGATTTTCAAATTTTGAGTTTTTAATTATGAAGTGATATACTCTAATTCTCGCTTTATATTTCAGTCTAATGACAGTTGTTTGAAGTTCATACAATATGTTGCGGGTTATTATAGGTTTGTATTCAAAGAAGTATAAAGTTTAATTAAACACAAAGAAAGATTATTAAATTTACAGTTAAAATAATTTTTTCTTATGAGTAAATGATGATTATAATTGACTTGTGCAGAAGATGATGATGACTTGTCCAAGAAAGGATCTGCTATTGTTGTAAGATAAGATTTTATCTTACTAGAGTAATGGTCTTTCCTTCCTTTTTTGTATTAAAAGAAGCATAAAGTTTGGTTTAAAGCAACTCTTTATAAACAAAGTTAAGGATTAAGTACATGAGGACAGGGCTACTCTTCAGCAGCTGAAGAAGTGTTTTCATGTACTGCATCTTCATCTGTTCACTAGAGATCAGCTTTCTATAAATCCTGATGTTTATGCATTGAGTCCTTCCATGGAGTTCATGATAATTGTTGGAGATATAAATTGATTGACTTTATGTAACTAGAGTTTCATTAACCAAAGGAAAACGACTGTTTAGTATCAGCAGGGGTTCGGCATCTACAACGGATTCAAATTTAGTATTTAATTATCAATGGTTCTTATGTAACTTTAGTATGTAATGTCGTACAACAGTTGTTTGATCTGTATTATAAATACAACAGTTGTTTGATCTTTATACTACTAAATAAAAATGTAGTACACTTGGATGTTAAATAAGTTTTTCATTATGATTATTTGGATATATTGTTTTTGAAATTCGTTTTTTTTTTTTTTTTTTTTTTTTTTGCAAATAGATGTTTATGGGTAAACTTCTCTTTAAGGTTCCAACAGACTTTTAAGGATTAATGAAAAATATCTTTGACCTTAAAGAGAAGTTTACCCATAAACATCTATTTGCAAAAAAAAAAAAAACGAATTTCAAAAACATTATATCCAAATAATCATAATGAGAAACTTATTTAACATCCAAGTGTACTACATTTTTATTTAGTAGGATAAAGATCAAACAACTGTTGTATTTATAATACAGATCAAACAACTGCTGTACTACATTAAATACTAATGTTACATAAGAACCACTAATAATTAAATATTAAATTTGAATCCGTTGTAGATGTCGAACCCCTGCTGATACTAAACAGTCGTTTTCCTTTGGTTAATCAAACTCTAGTTACATAAAGTCAATCAATTTATATCTCCAACAATCGCTATGAACTCCATGGAAGGACTCAATGCATAAACATCAGGATTTATAGAAAGCTGATCTCTAGTGAACAGATGAAGATGCAGTACATGAAAACACTTCTTCAGCTGCTGAAGAGTAGCCATGTCCTCATATACTTAATCCTTAACTTTGTTTATAAAGAGCTGCTTTAAACCAAACTTTAAGCTTCTTTTAATACAAAAAAAGGCAGGAAAGACCATTACTCTAGTAAGATAAAATCTTATCTTACAACAGTAGCAGATCCTTTCTTGGATAAGTCATCATCATCTTCTGCACAAGTCAATTATAATCATCATTTACTCATAAGAAAAAATTATTTTAACTGTAAATTTAATAATCTTTCTTTGTGTTTAATTAAACTTTATACTTCTTTGAATACAAACCTATAATAACCCGCAACATATTGTATGAACTTCAAACAACTGTCATTAGACTGAACTATAAAGCGAGAATTAGAGTATATGACTTCATAATTAAAAACTCAAAATTTGAAAATCGGAGTAGCAAAAAACACATACTTTAAACGATGTTGGAACAATGATACTGGAAACAACAGTAGAACAATCATTATCATTATCATCTGCAACAGATCGTTGACAATCATCATTTAGTCACAACACATACCATGATTATGGAAAACCACATATCAACAAAAATTAACCAAAAAATCGGAAGATTCAAATCTCAAGCAAACGAAACCCTAATTTCAAAATGAATAAGCGGTGAACATATTCACAGATCAATAATCAACAGATGTTGTACTCTATATCATAACCCTAGCAATGGTTACATGAAAAGACACAAAACACAAAGGATTAGTATAAATAAGAGGAAATGATGAAAGTATTTCAACTAAAAAAAAAGAAGAACAAACCTTTTGATGAAGTAATCGACGAACAAAAGAAGATTTTATGGTGGCGTCTGCAAGAAGATTAAGGTTTGCAGGGTTTGTGAAATTTGAATTTGAATCGCCGGAATAGAGAGAGAGAAGGAACCCTACGCATTTGTAAAGAAAAAGGAGAAGTGAGAAGAGAGATTATATAAGGAAAAGAGCAGTGGTACTGTTGGGCAGGAAAAGAGAAATGATGATGCCCTAATTAAGTGACACGTGGCCCAAATAACTTTCAATTATTATATATAATAGATATATATATAATTCTAATAAAGAATTCCACTTAATGCCACATAGCAAATTCTCCTCCTCCCTCTAAAATATAATTTCATACTAATTTAATGTGTACTTTACTTTTATTGCATAATGTTATTGTTATTCGCAACTATTTACATCAATAAGCTTTACATAATTTTATGGATATGTGTAACATCTTCTCATGGATCAGTCACAATCTAGGTCATCTTTTTTTTTTTTAATTCAATATGTTTAATTAATTCTAGATAATTTAAGTTTTATGTTTATATATCTAAATAAATGTATAATCTTTATGTATAATAATAATTTAAATTTAATTTAAATAAATACATATATAAGGATTACGCATCATAACATTAATAATCTTTCAAAACTCAAGATATAGACAAAATTTCACCTAAATATATATATAATCTAATTTATCATCACAATTAAAACAAATATATATCCTATGTCTTTTGTTTTTATTAGATTATTGTATATTTATGTAATAACATTACAAAAGTAATATTTATCTAGAATTCTAAATCACTGAAATAAAAATTTTATTTTAATTATAATGTTTATTAATATTGATCGTTTGGAATCATTAATAGTTTATAATTTTAAAGAATAAGTATGAGAAAATATTTTTAGATTTAAAAATATAAGTTAAATCACTATTGTTTAAGGTATTTAATAATAATAATAATAATAATAATAATAATAATAATAATAATAATAATTTACTTATGTAAATTTGTATACACCTTGTTATAAAATTACATAATTTATATCTTTAAATCTGTGTAATACACGAGTCTATAATCTTGTGTGTGTATTATATATATAGGGTAAGGTTTATACGTGAACCAGCTTTAAAGAGAGAACCACGAGAACTAGTGTGAATACAAATAAAAAAAAACAATAAACCCCTCATCCCATCACCAATTCACCACCCAAAAACCTATAAATTTGTGTGTGGGAGTGTGGGACAGCGGGAGGGATCAGGGGATGTTTGAAACACATATAATTTGAATTTACCATGAATGGTATGTGAATGCGATTCATAATTACCTTTTGAGGAGTTTCAGTTGTGTTGACCTCCTTCATTGGTCAACAAAAGCTATCATCATTACCTATCATGATCTGGATTAACACTTTGATGCTCATCTTTAGTTACAGCTCAAATTCCACGAGACATCTACCATCTTTTCCCACATACTTATTGCCTTTGTGTATGATATCGTTTTACTTTACATGATTTTAGCTTATCATTTGTGTTCCCAAATTTGTAAACCTATTTCAAAACAAGTAATATTGATATGGACATATGAAATAAACCTTAATATTATGTCGTTTTCTTTTAATTTAAAACTTGTACGATTGAAACAATGAATCATTTGTGATGTGGTTTCTTATGATATTTATTGATATTCATCCCTTATATATACAAAAGTTAATATGAACAAGAAAAAAAATGAGAATCTTTAAAGGCGTAGGAATACAAAAGGACACAACACGTGTAATTTTGGCTAGGTGAGAGGTAATTGCTATGTCAAAGTACATGAGTACCTGGTAACAAAACACATACGTTGAGCATTGTTAAACACACAATGTACCATGGAGATGTGCTTTCATAGACGCACCATTGTAATTAAGTTAGACACACGAATTTTACATGTTTGATGCACCGTTTATCACATGATGCATGAAACCTTTTATAAAAACATGGTTTTTAAAAAAGAAAAAAAAATTATTTTAATACCATATTCAAGTTATCGTGAATAAATTTCCTAGTTTATGGATTTTTGAAAGATATAATGAAAGTGTCTAAAGCTAGAAGTTTAGAAATTTAAGTAGTGAAACAACAATCAAAATTGATTATTCTTTCAACCCACTATCAATAACTCACACTGAATATATATATATAATTTTTCAAATATTTTTATCTTCTTCATATCTTATTATTTAAAAAAAATTACACCATAATATCACAAAGTTTTTTTTTTATCTTTCGTTCAAGTATATCCGAGCATATTTTTTCGACATAAAAACAAGATTTAACGTGACGTACTTTTTTCAATACTATTATTATAGTATTACACATATGCAATACTACTTAGCCTTAGAGTTTAAATTTTGAGTTTAGTTTAACTTTTTGGGTTATTTTTTAATTTTAAAAATGCTATATTTACAACCAAAAAAATGTTAAAAAAAACTTGTGTGTTTTTAAGCTTTTTTAAGAGTTTTTGAGTTCTCGCAATAAAATGAGTTTTTTTCTTGAACGCCCCCCATATATATATATATATATATATATATATAGGGTTAGGATCATGAGTGAACAACATCCTTGTTTGTGAACAGAGTTAACTAATCTCAGCCATTCATTTGTTTTTTGATTAAAAGGATAGGATTGTAATTTTACCTTTAATTTTCATAAATTAGATTTAAAGCATTTTGTTTTAATTCTTGATTTCAGCTACATGTTTCCTATTTAAATCATTTTGTTTTAATTCTTGATTTCAGTTACATGTTTCCTATTTTGTAGAGATTATACATTTTCTCATGACATATTTACATTCTCTCATTTTCCAACTTCCTTGGATGATGATTCTGTTATTAATAATTAGTAGTGCATGCGGAGTTTGGAAAAAAAAACAAAGATTTTTTTTTTATTTTGTCCCCATGGCCTCTCAAGTAAATATGGGAAGTAAGGTAAAATAATCTTTAACACCAAATCTTCTCTTCTAATAAGAATATAAAAAAAATTCGCATCAATAGTGTGACACCTCGAAAATTCCTGTCCAATTAAATAAAGACACGTGTCCTCTGTGACAGACGTGTCAGAGAAACCGGATTTAATAAAGAGATATATGGTAGGACTTATTTAAAAAGGGGCGTCATGTATTTTAATTACCGCTGAACGACCCAAGGGCGACATGTTATCAAATCACCTCTGAGCGACCCGGCATTTTATAAATCCCAAGATCCATAAATAATTATCTTGTACAATAAACGGTTGTTCTCGAATAAGATAAAGTTTCATCTTCATTAAGGGATATGGAATTATGAGTGTTACTACTCCTAATCTAAATAGAAATCCTTTGTAAACAACTTCTATAAAACTTCAAGACCCATTCCTTTGAAATATCCGTCAATTTGTCAAGACCTTTATGAATAAATGAAATAGGGGACATGTAAGAGTCTTCTCCTCATGCAAAGGTTGGTCAGATGGTCCCACAAACTGCAAAAGATAGGCATGTTTCGGTTTTGTAAATGCATGGTCAAGACTTTAAAGTTGCAAAATTTTTGTCTTCTGGTCATCGCTTACGGACCGCAAGGCCCTTCGCTTACGGTCCGTAAGCAGGGTATATAGATTCTGTTCCGCATGAACGGTTACGGACCGCAAAGCCCTAGACTTACGGTCCGTAAAGAAGGCACCTGAACTATGTTTCAGTAAAGTTGGTTACGGACCGCAAGACTAGTAGCATACGGTCCGCAAGAGGTCCTTACGGACCGTAAGGCCTCAAGCTTACGGTCCGTAAGACCGTCGCTGGCAGTATGTTTTGGACAGCTGCCTGTCCTAAGCTTGTAACCGACTTAAATTGTAACATTCTGATTCTATGGGCTTCATAGGCAGTTTGTAGACTCTTAGGGACATTTGGTTTGATCTTATAGGCACCCTAGACTTACTTGGCATGATCTAGGAGCCTTGGGTTCACTATAAATAAGAGCTCATAATATGTTCTTTGAACTTGCTCATTTGGATCAATTGGCTAAGCAACCTCTGGAGCTCCTCTGGTCACCAAGTCAAATTCTTAGGCTCTCTAATCCATCTTAGGACTCTTGTAAGTGTCCTTAACCCTCTTTAATCCTTTCTAGCTTAGTTAATTAAGCAAAAGTCAAACCGTCGTAATTAAGGTTTGACTTCGTGATTAAGCATAATGTACCTTGTCTAATCTCGAATTAAAAGTACCTTTAGGAAGGTAATTAAGTGGGTAACAAACCCTTAAAAGGGTATTTCCAGATTCCCACTCTAAACATACTAATTGTCGAGTCAAAGCTAATTAGAAAAAGTCAACAGAATGCTTATTTTCAAATTAACGCATAATTAGCAATGTAGGTTATATGTAACCTGTTTGAAAATTAATATAACTTGGTAATAAGTATAAGAACATGTTTCAACATGTTCATCTCGACAATTCTCTGTTTAGACCCGGTTCGGAACCGAAAGTCGCATAGTTTGACTTTCGCTTTGACTTTCAGTTCTGACCCGTTTTAGTCAAGTTTGAATCTACCTTAGAACTTCTTTTGAGCCTATTAACATGTTAGTATATCCTCCTGTGATTATACAATGTGGTTCATTAGATATCTAGTTCATATGCATGTTTCCGCTAAAAGCCCATATGTTGACCATTATGCCCGAATGTCCAAGAATCATAAGTTTTGAAAATGTAAAAGGGTAGACACCTTAGTTACTGAAATATAAAGTTGTCCCCAAAATTTGACATCAATTTGAGGTCTAGATTAAGAGTTATGCTCATTAGCGTAATTAGAGGCTTTCTTAGTAAATTATTAGCATAATTAACGCATAGCCTATCTAAACCCGAATTTTATGCCAAAACTTTATACCCACTATTATAAAATAATATTTTGGGAATTTTAAAGATTTTTATTCATTTTTAGACTGAGCATAACTAGAGGTTCTAAGCTTCTTTCGGCTTATGCCGGTTTTACCCTTTTCGGTCATAAAATGAGTTCTACATAACCTTTCGACCCGAAACCTTTTTCTACTGATTCGATATATTAAATATCATACTTTGAGCCTTCTGGAAATATAAAAATATCAACATTTCTTTTAAAACCCGGAAATGGCTCCAAACCGCCTTTTTAGGCATTTTTATTTTTTTTACGACATAGTATATGTCAAAAATGAGATTCTATATAAAAGGCCTAATACCTACTGATATATTTTATAAAAATATACATTATAACAGTAGCCTAAAGTTGGAAACTCAGATTTCCCATTTTACCCTTTATAGCCTATGTAAAATTACTAAAATGCCCTTATGAGGCGTAATTGGCATATAAGGACATTTGGAGCATATTTGGGCATACCTTTCTGATATTACAACATATTTGGTGCATATAATCTCAGGAAACTTTCATATGACTTATATGGTTACTCGTTACGTACTTTCGCGTTCGGATCGGCTTATGTGACTAGTTCACACATATTAGCCGAAGCGGGTCAAACCATATCATCTAAGTCTCAAAATTCAGAATGTATTTAGTTTACCCATATTATACAAGTATCCAAGCTTGTAGGGTCTAAATCACATTCCTCCCCAGTTTTCGCATTCCTCGCGATTAAACCATAATTACTCTTTGAAACTAACCGGTCTAAGCTTAGGCTATGTTAAAAGACCCGTTAGGATTCTAATAGGTTATTATAACCTTCGTTCCAGAGTAGGAGCCCAGTAAAAGACACGTGCATTTTTGAAATTGTGGTTATACTTGCTCAGGTAAATACTTTTAACTTATTTTCCCTATACGGGCTTAGGGTACGGTATGTAATATACCGCTTGGTCGGGCGGTTGGTTCCATCTCATTAGTAGATGGGTATTACCAATGGGACCCGTTTGAAAATCTGGTGTTGTTTGTTTCTTGTACCTTTGGGAGCTTAATGACCATGTCCCGGATATCCTTGGCATCATTTTTGGCCACGACCTCGACAGTCGGGTGTAGGCGTACACCCGGTTTTATGTCTATTATTTTAAGGTATTAACGTTGGCTTCCCGCCGCGGACTTATACCATGTGGTGTGTCATTTAACCTTAAACCCGACACGACTCGGGCGACTAAACGGTCAACAAACATGTAAATCTTTTACAAGTTTAACTCTGCTTAATTATTCCCAAGTTATAAAATGTTTTGTGCCTTGTGCATCTAAAACCAATATTTTTAAATATTTTCAAAATGAGTCAGTTAAATTGTATTTACCAGTGCAAACTGACGTATTTTCCCCAAAAAGATTAAGTGCAGGTGCTATACGGAATAGGCTGGTTTCTCCTTAGCATCGTAGAGTCTCGCAAGCTTTTGAGATGTTTAATCTGTTGAACAATTTCTTTCTTTTTACTTCGATCCGCCTGTGGATCTATTTTTGACTGGTTGTGATACTTGATATTACAATTAATAGTTGAAATAAATCTATTTTCATTTGCTTCCGCTGTGCATTATAATTTGTGATGTTTGACATATGATGATATCAACTACGTCACGGAATCCCCCACCGGGCCCACCGGTGACACGTGGAAATTAGGGGTGTGACAGGCTGGTATCAGAGCCAACACTGAGTGAATTAAACACTAGCCTTTTGTGTTTAATCTCAGTGCACAAATTTGCACATTCTTCGAGTTCCAAGTCTAGACATTGAACATAGGACAACTCTGCTTTGTTTTATTTTGAGTCTTTTATAATTATATTATTGTGGTTATCTAAATATTGTATGCAGGTCATCATGCCACCCAGATTCCTTCGAGGTAGAGGCAAAGGACCCGTGACAGGTCATGATCACGAAGCCGGGCCTTCGCACCGGCGAACCCCATCCATTACTATGAGCACCAGCCTGCAAGAGCCCTGGAGACTCTATGTCGAACCAGGAAGGCGATCAGTATCCCTTAGCTCCTGTCCTTCGTACCAACATTCATTTGGGCCCAATTCTGAAAACGAACCCAATAACCAGCCTCCAGCTTTCATACCTCTCCAAAGATCAAATTCTCACCATTCTTTTGGCAGCCCAACACCCGTCTTCCAAAGCCGGTTTAACCCGGCTAACCTTTTGCCTGAACCCATGGGTTTTAACCCACTCGGACCGGGAGACCACTTTCCAGAGGAGAACGACATGGATGAGGATACTGACCCCGTGGAGCCAGCATCAGGAACGCCGAACCATCCCATCGAAATATCAGATGGGTCATCATTCCATGGATCGCCATATCGTGGTCCAGACAGCTACGAGGAAAGGTTCCGAAACATTGACTGGTACTTCACACCGTCTGAACACTCGCATCATGAGCAGCAACAGGATCCTTCAGTGGGTCATCAATTTGTGGCAGTCACGCCACCGCCGCCACCGCCAGTAGAGCCGCAGCAGCCGCCTCCGGAGCCACCGAGGCGAAGAAGGTCTAATGCACGGATGTCCGTGCGAGGTGGAGTTCGGATTGCTACTCCCCAGCCATCTAGTGGCAGCCATTATCCCCCACTTCAGGAGGAAGAAGACCCCTATGATGGTGGTCCGTCAAGCCCCATACCAGATGTCAACTCAGTACCTGTGGTACCACCTCTGGGTTTCGATAACCCGATTCCTGCATATGCTGGGTCAGCGGCGTACAACCCATTTGAGCAGCCGGCACACACCCACTACAACTACAACTACGGTTATGCAGAGGTAGATCCATACCTAGTAGCTTGGGATTACAATGCTCTTCATCCTGAAGGACCATATGGAGGGCTATGGGCTACTGGTTACCCGACTTATGGGTACCAGCATCAGCCACCTCCTCCGCCGGTGTATCAGCCGCCTCAGCCACCGATTCAACAGGAAGTCCTTGAGAGGCTGAGCCAAGTCGAACAAGAAGTTCGTGAAGACCGCAAAGAGCGGCAAGGATTCTTCAAGGGGCTGTCAGATTTGCTTAAGGGGAAATCGAAGAGGAGGGGTCATTGAAAACCCTTGTTACTTATTTGTATTGTAATTCAGTCCCTGCGTGGACTTGTTATTTCAGTATTCAGCTCCTGCGTGAGCTTGTGGTTTGTATTCCGCTCCTGCGTGAGCAAGTTTGGTTAGTTAACCCCTGCGTGGGTTTGTTCTTGTTTCCCGCCCCTGCGTGGGCATTTTTATTTATTTTGGTAGAAGTCCCGTTTGGGCAATTGTAGTACTGTCTTAGAACTATGTATGAGATGTTTTAATTAAGTTTTTCTTTATTATTGCATGCATAAATTATGAAAATAAATGAAATATTTAAAAGGATCTGCCATTATAAATAATTGGTAAAATCTAAAGTGAACCAAGACCTAGCTTTGTAAAACAAAGCCAAGATGGTAGTCCCATAATTAGGTTAAGATCCATAATTAACATCTCAATTTAGGACTATTCTGCGTTAATTATTAAAAGAATCTTAGAGGTAAAACCTAGCCCTCGTGTTATTAAAACCTGGCCAAGATGGTATAACCCACATAATAGATTCCAATTATTAACATCTAGTATGTTAAAGCTCTTGGCAAACTGTGAATCAGTAAAGTCACACAGGCCATGTATACTTGGGTTAATTTTAAAATTCCCTTAAATTAATTAACCACTTCTTTGAAAGTGAAGTGCCTGTGGGCAATAATTAAATGTCCTCCGTGACTAAGGACAGTGGTAGCTCATGACTCCCTGTTAATTAATGGTATAGAACTATGATTCGACCTAAAACACCTAGATATTGTAAAATCTTGGTTATTGAAAAATCTTTATTGTCCTTGTGACTAGGCCTATGTGCTAATGATTAAAGTATTATAGGATAATAACATCCTAATGTTTCAATAAATTAACCTAAAATGGCAATTTAAAACCTTGGTTAATAGAACATAAAACACTATAAAAGAGCCTTTAAGTAAAACCTTGTCTATTATTTTATATGTAGTGTTGAAGCTACATGACTAGATCAGAGGAAGCCAATAGCCATCCGGTTGAGAACCGTGATGATGTAAAGTTCCTAGTAACTAGTGCCGAATTAAAAGCAATTGTAAATGAAGCAGTTGACAAGGCCTTAGCACGACAGTATAGTGAATTCAGTGAAACCCACAGTAAAACCCTGTCTGCACCTCATGCTAAGCCAAAGAACCATTCTGAGGTTCGCAACAAGCCGCCACCTGCTTCTCCCAAACCTAAGAAAGATGAGGATCGTCATTCCTCCAATGAAAACAGTGTTCACCCTAAAAAGCTTGTGGTTGATGAAACCCCACGTGCTAAAGGCTGCACGTATAAGTATTTTGTGTCATGTAAACCTCGAGAGTTTACAGGGGAGAAAGGGGCAGTTGATTGTATGACATGGCTCGATGAGATTGAGACGGTGGTAGACATTAGTGGATGTGCTGAAAGGGACATGGTGAAGTTTGCATCACAATCCTTCAAAGGTGAGGCGTTGGCTTGGTGGGGAGCATTGATCCAGGCATCTGGGAAAGCTACCTTGTATAGTATGTCATGGGAGCAGTTTGTTGCTCTTATCAAGGAAAACTACTGCCCTCAACATGAGGTTGAGCGTATTGAATCTGAATTCCTATCCTTGGTTATGAAGAACCTTGATTGTCAAGCATACCTCACCAGTTTTAACACCTTATCCAGATTAGTACCTTACCTGGTAACCCCTGAACCAAAAAGGATCGCGCGTTTTATTGGGGGTTTGGCCCCTGAAATCAAGGCCAGTGTGAAGGCCTCGCGACCAGTTACGTTTCGATCTGTCACCGACTTATCTCTGTCACTCACCCAAGATGCAGCAAGACAGAGAGCTCTAAAAAGTTCGGAATCTGACAAAAGGAAACGTGAAGATGATAACTCTCACAGATCAAGCAAAAGGCATAGGGGAAACCGTGATGGTAAGAAGGGCTCCGAGGCCAGGAAGAATGAGAATCGATCGGGCGATAGGCCCAAGTGCAAAACCTGTCAAAAGCACCATTTTGGGAGGTGCAGGTTTGAACAGGGGTCCCAGTCCAAAAAGTGTGGGATATGCAAGTCCTCTGAGCATAGGACCCTTGAATGCAAGAAATTAAAGGATGCAACTTGTTTTAGTTGCAACGAAAAAGGGCATATCAAGACTAACTGCCCAAAGAACGCCAAGAAGGCTGAGGAAGGAAAGAAGACCAACGCTAGGGTCTTTCAAATGAATGTCCAAGAAGCCATCCAGAACGACAACGTCATAACTGGTACGTTTCTCATTAATGACGTTTTCGCAAGAGTATTATTTGATTCGGGCGCGGATAAATCTTTTGTGGATAGTAAATTCTGTGAGCTGTTAAGATTGCCTGTTAAAACCCTTAGTGCTAAGTATGAGGTAGAGTTAGCAGATGGTACCTTAGAAACAGTCTCGACTGTGTTAGATGGATGTGCTATATCCATTAGGAACCACTCTTTTCCTCTATCCTTGCTACCCTTCAAGTTAGCTGGATTCGATGTAGTATTGGGTATGGATTGGTTATCACATAACCAAGCCCAGATTTTATGCAGTAGAAGGCAAGTAATAATCAAGACTCCATCTGGTGAATCACTCACCATTCAGGGAGATACTCGTCATGGATTGCCTAAGCAGTTGTCTATGCTCAAGGCATCCCAATGTTTGAAGAATGGCTGTGTCATCTATATGGCACAGGTAACCATTGATGAACAAAAGCCGAAGATTGAAGATATCCCCGTTATATCTGAATACCCTGAAGTATTTCCAGAAGAACTGCCTGGTTTGCCACCAGACCGACAAGTGGAGTTTAGAATCGATATTATTCCTGGAGCCGCACCGATTGCTAGGGCACCGTATAGATTAGCGCCAACGGAAATGAAGGAATTGAGAACACAGTTAGATGAATTATTGGCTAAAGGTTTCATTAGACCTAGTTCATCTCCTTGGGGAGCACCAATTCTATTTGTCAAGAAGAAAGATGGCTCGATGCGTCTATGTATCGACTATCGAGAACTCAACAAGGTTACCATTAAAAATAGGTATCCTCTACCCAGGATCGACGATCTATTCGATCAACTTCAAGGGGCAAGCTACTTCTCCAAGATAGATCTGAGATCAGGATATCATCAGTTGAGGGTCAAGGAAGAAGACGTTCATAAGACTGCGTTTAGGACTCGTTATGGCCACTACGAGTTCCTAGTGATGCCTTTCGGGCTCACAAACGCACCTGCCGCATTCATGGATCTCATGAATCGCGTTTGCAAACCTTACTTGGATAAATTCGTCATAGTCTTCATTGACGACATTCTCATTTATTCCAAGAGTAAAGCTGATCACGAGAAACACCTCCGCAGTATTCTAAAGCTGCTTCACCAAGAAAAGCTGTATGCCAAGTTTTCCAAATGTGAGTTTTGGTTGAGAGAAGTCCAATTTCTTGGACACGTGGTCAGTGAGCGTGGTATTCAAGTGGATCCCGCTAAAGTTGAAGCCGTCATGAATTGGCAAGAACCAAAGACACCTACGGAAATTCGCAGTTTCCTAGGTTTAGCTGGATACTACAGGAGATTCATCGAGAATTTCTCAAGAATTGCAGCACCCCTAACTTTGCTGACTCGCAAGAATAGTAAATTCAATTGGGGACCTAAGCAGCAAGAGTCATTCGATACTTTGAAGAAGAAATTAAGTAACGCTCCTGTGTTGACGTTACCTGATGGTATTGATGAATCTGTAGTCTATTGTGATGCATCACACACCGGGATGGGTTGTGTGTTAATGCAGAAAGGCAAGGTTATTGCCTACGCTTCACGACAATTGAAAGTGCATGAGAAAAATTACACCACTCATGATTTAGAATTGGGTGCTGTTGTATTTGCACTAAAGTTGTGGAGGCACTACCTGTATGGCACGAAGTGTGTGATCTACTCTGATCACAAAAGCCTGCAACACCTGTTCAACCAGAAAGAATTGAATATGAGGCAGCGACGATGGATGGAAACTCTAAATGACTATGATTGTGAAATAAGATACCATCCAGGCAAGGCCAACGTAGTCGCAGATGCCCTCAGCAGGAAGGAAAGGATAAAGCCAATCCGAATCAACGCCAAAAGCATTGAGGTCAGGAATGGTCTGCATGAAAGGTTGTTAGCTGCACAGAAGGAAGCAGTGCTAGAAGCTAATTACCCCAATGAGAACCTAGGAGTGACTGAAGAACAGTTATCCTATGGCAAGGACAGAATCTTGAGATTGAATGGAAGAATATGGGTTCCTATTTATGGAGGTCTTCGTGACGTCATCCTTAAGGAAGCCCACAGTTCTAAATATTCCGTCCATCCTGGAGCGGATAAGATGTACCAGGATGTGAAGTCAAATTATTGGTGGATAGGCTTGAAGAAGTCTATAGCCACCCATGTGGCTAAATGTCTGACGTGCGCTCAAGTTAAAGCTGAGCATCAGAAACCGTCAGGTTTGCTGCAACAACCTGAGATTCCCACCTGGAAATGGGAGATGGTAACGATGGATTTTATTACCAAGTTACCTAAAACGCCAAAGGGAAATGATACCATTTGGGTGATAGTGGATCGACTGACTAAGTCAGCTCATTTCCTACCCATTAGAGAAACTTTTAGTTCTGACATGTTAGCTCAATTATATATGGATAAGATAGTAGCTCTACATGGCGTACCGGTATCCATCATCTCTGATCGAGATACCAGATATACATCTCACTTCTGGAAAAGTTTCCAAAAGTCTCTAGGGTCGCAGCTAAATTTTAGTACGGCTTATCATCCTCAGACGGATGGGCAAAGTGAGCGTACTATTCAAACCCTAGAGGACATGCTTCGTGCATGTGTGATAGACCTAGGAGGAAGTTAGGATAGACACCTTCCTCTAATAGAGTTCTCATACAATAATAGCTACCACTCCAGCATTAAGGCTGCACCTTTTGAAGCCCTATATGGTAGGAAATGCAGAACGCCCATTTGCTGGGCCGAGGTCGGAGATGTTCAAGTATCAGGACCTGAGTTAGTCCTGGAGACGACTGACAAAGTTGCCCAAATCACTGAGCACCTAAAAGCTGCCCGTGATAGGCAGAAAAGCTATGCCGATGGTAAGCGGAAGTCCCTCAAATTTGAGGTTGGCGATAAAGTTTTGCTCAAAGTGTCTCCTTGGAAAGGGGTAATGAGATTTGGCAAGAAAGGTAAGTTGAGCCCAAGATACATTGGACCATTCGAAATCGTCGAATGTGTAGGATCAGTGGCTTATAAGTTAAACTTACCAGAAGAGCTTAGTGGTATTCACAATGTGTTCCACATCTGCAATTTGAAGAAATGTCTGGCTGACGAATCGCTAGTCATCCCGCATACAGATGTGCATATTGATGAAAACTTGAAGTTTATAGAAAAACCTGTGTCGATTGAGGACCGACAGGTAAAGAAGCTTCGGAGGAAGCATGTGCCCATTGTCAAGGTCAAATGGGAGGGCCGCAGAGGTCCTGATTATACGTGGGAGTTAGAGTCCACGATGAAGGAAAAGTACCCTCAGTTATTTCAATAAAAATCTCGAGGTCGAGATTTCTTTTAAGGGGGTGAGGATGTGACACCTCGAAAATTCCTGTCCAATTAAATAAAGACACGTGTCCTCTATGACAGACGTGTCAGAGAAACCGGATTTAATAAAGAGATATATGGTAGGACTTATTTAAAAAGGGGCGTCATGTATTTTAATTACCGCTGAACGACCCAAGGGCGACATGTTATTAAATCACCTCTGAGCGACCCGGCATTTTATAAATCCCAAGATCCATAAATAATTATCTTGTACAATAAACGGTTGTTCTCGAATAAGATAAAGTTTCATCTTTATTAAGGGATATGGAATTATGAGTGTTACTACTCCTAATCTAAATAGAAATCCTTTGTAAACAACTTCTATAAAACTTCAAGACCCATTCCTTTGAAATATCCGTCAATTTGTCAAGACCTTTATGAATAAATGAAATAGGGGACATGTAAGAGTCTTCTCCTCATGCAAAGGTTGGTCAGATGGTCCCACAAACTGCAAAAGATAGGCATGTTTCGGTTTTGTAAATGCATGGTCAAGACTTTAAAGTTGCAAAATTTTTGTCTTCTGGTCATCGCTTACGGACCGCAAGGCCCTTCGCTTACGGTCCGTAAGCAGGGTATATAGATTCTGTTCCGCATGAACGGTTACGGACCGCAAAGCCCTAGACTTACGGTCCGTAAAGAAGGCACCTGAACTATGTTTCAGTAAAGTTGGTTACGGACCGCAAGGCTAGTAGCATACGGTCCGCAAGAGGTCCTTACGGACCGTAAGGCCTCAAGCTTACGGTCCGTAAGACCGTCGCTGGCAGTATGTTTTGGACAGCTGCCTGTCCTAAGCTTGTAACCGACTTAAATTGTAACATTCTGATTCTATGGGCTTCATAGGCAGTTTGTAGACTCTTAGGGACATTTGGTTTGATCTTATAGGCACCCTAGACTTACTTGGCATGATCTAGGAGCCTTGGGTTCACTATAAATAAGAGCTCATAATATGTTCTTTGAACTTGCTCATTTGGATCAATTGGCTAAGCAACCTCTGGAGCTCCTCTGGTCACCAAGTCAAATTCTTAGGCTCTCTAATCCATCTTAGGACTCTTGTAAGTGTCCTTAACCCTCTTTAATCCTTTCTAGCTTAGTTAATTAAGCAAAAGTCAAACCGTCGTAATTAAGGTTTGACTTCGTGATTAAGCATAATGTACCTTGTCTAATCTCGAATTAAAAGTACCTTTAGGAAGGTAATTAAGTGGGTAACAAACCCTTAAAAGGGTATTTCCAGATTCCCACTCTAAACATACTAATTGTCGAGTCAAAGCTAATTAGAAAAAGTCAACAGAATGCTTATTTTCAAATTAACGCATAATTAGCAATGTAGGTTATATGTAACCTGTTTGAAAATTAATATAACTTGGTAATAAGTATAAGAACATGTTTCAACATGTTCATCTCGACAATTCTCTGTTTAGACCCGGTTCGGAACCGAAAGTCGCATAGTTTGACTTTCGCTTTGACTTTCAGTTCTGACCCGTTTTAGTCAAGTTTGAATCTACCTTAGAACTTCTTTTGAGCCTATTAACATGTTAGTATATCCTCCTGTGATTATACAATGTGGTTCATTAGATATCTAGTTCATATGCATGTTTCCGCTAAAAGCCCATATGTTGACCATTATGCCCGAATGTCCAAGAATCATAAGTTTTGAAAATGTAAAAGGGTAGACACCTTAGTTACTGAAATATAAAGTTGTCCCCAAAATTTGACATCAATTTGAGGTCTAGATTAAGAGTTATGCTCATTAGCGTAATTAGAGGCTTTCTTAGTAAATTATTAGCATAATTAACGCATAGCCTATCTAAACCCGAATTTTATGCCAAAACTTTATACCCACTATTATAAAATAATATTTTGGGAATTTTAAAGATTTTTATTCATTTTTAGACTGAGCATAACTAGAGGTTCTAAAGCTTCTTTCGGCTTATGCCGGTTTTACCCTTTTCGGTCATAAAATGAGTTCTACATAACCTTTCGACCCGAAACCTTTTTCTACTGATTCGATATATTAAATATCATACTTTGAGCCTTCTGGAAATATAAAAATATCAACATTTCTTTTAAAACCCGGAAATGGCTCCAAACCGCCTTTTTAGGCATTTTTATTTTTTTTACGACATAGTATATGTCAAAAATGAGATTCTATATAAAAGGCCTAATACCTACTGATATATTTTATAAAAATATACATTATAACAGTAGCCTAAAGTTGGAAACTCAGATTTCCCATTTTACCCTTTATAGCCTATGTAAAATTACTAAAATGCCCTTATGAGGCGTAATTGGCATATAAGGACATTTGGGGCATATTTGGGCATACCTTTCTGATATTACAACATATTTGGTGCATATAATCTCAGGAAACTTTCATATGACTTATATGGTTACTCGTTACGCACTTTCGCGTTCGGATCGGCTTATGTGACTAGTTCACACATATTAGCCGAAGCGGGTCAAACCATATCATCTAAGTCTCAAAATTCAGAATGTATTTAGTTTACCCATATTATACAAGTATCCAAGCTTGTAGGGTCTAAATCACATTCCTCCCCAGTTTTCGCATTCCTCGCGATTAAACCATAATTACTCTTTGAAACTAACCGGTCTAAGCTTAGGCTATGTTAAAAGACCCGTTAGGATTCTAATAGGTTATTATAACCTTCGTTCCAGAGTAGGAGCCCAGTAAAAGACACGTGCATTTTTGAAATTGTGGTTATACTTGCTCAGGTAAATACTTTTAACTTATTTTCCCTATACGGGCTTGGGTACGGTATGTAATATACCGCTTGGTCGGGCGGTTGGTTCCATCTCATTAGTAGATGGGTATTACCAATGGGACCCGTTTGAAAATCTGGTGTTGTTTGTTTCTTGTACCTTTGGGAGCTTAATGACCATGTCCCGGATATCCTTGGCATCATTTTTGGCCACGACCTCGACAGTCGGGTGTAGGCGTACACCCGGTTTTATGTCTATTATTTTTAAGGTATTAACGTTGGCTTCCCGCCGCGGACTTATACCATGTGGTGTGTCATTTAACCTTAAACCCGACACGACTCGGGCGACTAAACGGTCAACAAACATGTAAATCTTTTACAAGTTTAACTCTGCTTAATTATTCCCAAGTTATAAAATGTTTTGTGCCTTGTGCATCTAAAACCAATATTTTTAAATATTTTCAAAATGAGTCAGTTAAATTGTATTTACCAGTGCAAACTGACGTATTTTCCCCAAAAAGATTAAGTGCAGGTGCTATACGGAATAGGCTGGTTTCTCCTTAGCATCGTAGAGTCTCGCAAGCTTTTGAGATGCTAATCTGTTGAACAATTTCTTTCTTTTTACTTCGATCCGCCTGTGGATCTATTTTGACTGGTTGTGATACTTGATATTACAATTAATAGTTGAAATAAATCTATTTTCATTTGCTTCCGCTGTGCATTATAATGTGTGTTTGACATATGATGATATCAACTACGTCACGGAATCCCCACACCGGGCCCACCGGTGACACGTGGAAATTAGGGGTGTGACAAATAGCATCGTAAATTTTTATCATATAGTTTATAATACAATGGGTAAATTTATTTTTAAATTAATTAAAATGAAGAAATCATCA